>NC_081824.1:376230328-377444828 GCF_030867095.1 Alligator mississippiensis | reverse complement strand
TCTCTTTTTCAGGCTGAAGAGTCCCAGATTCCTCAGGCTTTCCTCATATGTCTTGCCACACAAGTCTCTGATCATATGGGTGCCTTTCTCTAGACTCTCACAAACTTTACCACATCCTTGTTAAAGTGTGGTGCCCAGAGCTGAACGCAGTACTCCAGCTGCAGTCTCACCAATGCCGAGTAAAGTGGGAGAATCACTTCATTGGTTTTCCTGGAGATGCATCAATTGATTCATGCCAAGGTATTGTTGGCCTTGCTGGCTACAGCGTCACACTGCCAGCTCATGTTCATACTGTGGTCATTTATTATCCCCAGGTCCCTTTCATTAATAGTGCAGGTCAGGTTGGCATTGCCAAGCCTGCAGAGGATTGTTTGTCCCCAGGTGGAGCACTTTACATTTCTCAACGTTGAACTTCATCTGGTTCTGATCTGCCCAACTGCAAGTCTGCCTAGGTCCACCTGCATCTGCATCCTATCCTCAAGTGTGACCATGCTTCCCCATAACTTGGGGTCGTCCGTGAACTTGGCCAGTGAGCTCTTCACCCCCACATCCAAATAATTGATGAAGATGTTGAATAGCAGTGGGCCAAGCACCAACCCCTGTGAAACACCACTGGCCACTTCCCACCAAGATGACACAGATCTGTTCATTAGAACTCTCTAGGTCCTGCCCCACAGCCAGTTTCCTACCAACCTGACTGTTTTGTAGTTAAGCTGGCAGTCTTCCAATTTTCTCGCAAGAATATCTCAAACATGTAGTCATGGAGAAGCCTCAACGCCCTGATGTATTTTTCAGGGCACCCAAAACTGGCAGGTACATTCCACAAGGCTTCATGATTGATCAAGTAAAAGCCCCTAGTGAGGTCAATGAAAGCCTTATACAGGTCCTGATGTTGTTCCCAACACTTTTCTTGTACCTGGAAGAAACAAAGATCATGTAAATTGCCCAGTGGAATGGTCTAAAACCACACTAAGCCATCTACCTCTCTGTAGACTGAGACTTTGTGGTTATATCATCCAGAGTACTCCACTCCTAGCAGGATCAGGTGAACAGGCCTGAAAGGAAGTTTCAGATAAAGTATGGTCCATACCTATGTCATCAATGATAGAGGAGGTACAAGAAGACATCAGGATCTCATGCCTGTAAAGATGGCGGGAAGAAGGCTGCACTAAGATGAAGGTCTCTTGCCAACCAGGAGTTTCTCTTGTCACAGGGTCCACATCGTTACCTTGTTCAGATCACGTGGTTGTTGTTTCCATGTGCCAGTTTTCTCACTTTAAATTAAATCATGCACAGGTTTCTACCATAGGAGACAACACTCGTCTGTACCAACCTTTAAAAGGAATGGATCCCTCATGATGACTGTGAGAATTAAGCTATGCCCGCAAAATAAATCACCATCCCCGTTCTCCTCCGCACAGGTTCCAAGCAAAATAGCAATCCTATGTCACCTTGTATTTACTACTGATTGAAATTGTGGGGTTCTCTTCTCTTTGTTAGTTTTCATCCACTCTCATTCCTTTCTCTTAAATTTAAGTCCCTGGGATGTTACTTGATGTCTTCAGGTATCAGACTCACCGACTCAAAGTTCTCCTTTGTTAACTCACTTCATCTTCCCAGGTAAGTCTCTCTCCAGGACCCTTCTTACATTCCCTTTTCTCTTTCTTGTAGTTTCTCCCTGTTTCTTCTGGGTTGCTTTCTTCTCTTTTTTTAAGCTAAATCTGGGTTACTTCCCCTTTAAATCCTTCCAGCCATCTGCTGTCTCTCTCACAGCCAGCACTCTCTCCCCTCTCCCTTCCCAACTGCTGCTCTTTTTGTTTATGTTTTCATCGGGTCTCTCTCTCCCCAATCCAGGTAGCCCTGCCCCTTTTCTCCTGGGACTTGTTGCTAAGGTAAGTTTTCTGCTTTCCTTCACTCCCCCGAAGTTCTGTGATGGGGCAGACTTGGTGCCCCGTCACACTGACATATTATTGTTTCCTTCCCAAAGAAATTCTGCATCATTCACAGGATAGAATGGATTATGCTCTCTTACTGGATGGCTATTCAATCTTTCAGTTCATTTTCATTGTCCAGGCCCAAAACATGATTTACTTCATATTACTCAAACTCTGATTTGAAGATAAAACTATTAATAATCTGGGTTTTTTTATATGTTCCTAATGTACCATATAACTGAATGCATAAATATACTAATACATTTATCTTGCTCCTGTGAGAGGAGGGAGTCATATTATCCCCATTTTATAGATGGGGAGCTAAGTCACTGATATATTAAACACAAACAACATACAGGATTTGTTGTGTCCATAAAGAGATGTGTATGGCCTCATTTCTCACATCTATTATACATTGTATGTTCAGATCCTTTCCCTTTATGATCATACGGGTTGTGAATGTACAGCTTTGCTACAAATCACCCCCTACATAAGTCATGTAAGAGAAGAATGAAGACCACTCAAGCAATTGCCATCCTTGAAAAAGTTTGGCTTACATGACTTGTCAGAACTGGGGATAGAATTCTCTTTGTCAGGATGGCCTTAAATTGCCTTAAGCCAACGTGATTCTATTTCCTCCCTAGCACCACCATTACATTCACTGTACATCTTCCAAGTTCTACATCAAATGAACCAGGGAACAAGGGAAATGTGATACAAAAAGAAAGGACACTGATTAAATCAAACTGGAGCAGCTAGACCTTAGCCAGACCTTTATTTATTTATTTATTTATTTTACCTCCGGTGGCAGCAGCAGCTTTACAATTAAAAAGCACAAAGAAAATTACATCTCAAATGAAAACATGAGCAGTGACTATTTGTTTTCCCCCCAAACAGCAGATGATATGAAAAAAAAGCAAAGTTTCAAACTGCTAACAATAAATGCATTTAGCTCCAGGCTAGATCAACCCATAGGAAGAGTAAACAGATGGAAGGCTCAAAACAGACTCTATCATAGTCTTCCCTTCATATAAGAGGAACAATTAAATACCAGGAAATGAGGGATAAGTGTGCCCCTGAGTAATACATCAACATCAGGGTTCTAGCCATGCACAGATCAGCTGATATTTGTTAGCCACATTTCAGTCAACTGGTAAAGACAGATGGAAATGAAATTTGTTCCAACAGCAGGGAATATTCAAATGTTCAAAATTATTATCATGTTTTTCCATTGTCTAAATGATGAACATATAGTTGTGGTTTATTTGCCTATTTTTATTTCTGTTAAAATGTCCAGACAGAGAATTGGGAGTACAGATGTGAAAGTTGTATACATCCTTTTTAATTACACCACAAACAAGCAGCCATCGTTAACATGATGACTAAAATTCTCTCTAATTCTCAGAACAAATTTATTTCAGATTCTCTGATAACAAGTCTAGCCTGCAGAATAATGGGGATTCAGGAAACTTCAAAATGTAGTTTATAAGTTCTTTGAGCAGGATCCATGTATTGTTTTCGTCTGGTGTAGTGTCTAGCAAAATGGTATACCTGTCTAGGCCTAAAAAGAAGATGAGGGAAACAATAGATCCTTTATGGAATGTGGAAGGTAATAGAATTACAGGATGCAGAGAAAATGAAATTATGTAATGCTTTTCTTACTTCAAACTATGTATGGGGGCAGTTACTGGTTGATGAATGCACTCAGCAGCAAAGATAGGGAGGAAGACAAACATTGTAGACCAGTTGAAAAAAAGTTAAGGATTATCTAGAAAAGTTAGATGCTTTCAAGTTGGCAGGGCCAGGTGGTATGCCCCCTAAGGTACTGGAGACATTGGCTTAGGTAAATTCAGAGCCTTTGGCTATCCTCTTTGAGAGGTGGGGTGAGGTGTCAGATGACTGAAAAAGGACAAATATAGTGCCCATCTTTTGAAAAGGAAAGAAGGAGCAGGTGAGGAACTACAGATAATCAGGGGTTATCTCTGATAATCTGCCCTCCCCCCCCCCAAATTTTCAGATTAAAATAAGTAACCCCAAATCCACATTCTTCCATGATTAAAATGAAACACCACTATCTATCTATCTATCTATCATGCTGCTTCACTTTGATCATGGAAAAATGTGGATTTTGGGTTACTTTTTTTTTAATCTGAAAAATTGCTTGTTTTTTTTTTAATCAGAGAAAACCAGAATCCCTATTGATAACATAGGGATGGACCATGGTTTGTCTGAAATTTCCCCTCAGGCCTTATAAAATAAGGTTAGTTAGGCATTTTGGTTAGGCATGACTTACTCTTGGTGAATCTAAGCTGGCTGTTCCTGATCACCAGGGATCCTGGTTTTCCCTGATAAAAAATCACTAATTCTCTGATGAAAAACCACAAATTCTCTGATAAACCCCCCCAAATCTGTTATTAAAATTAAAGGTACCCCACAGCTCTCCCTGGTCTTGCTGGTGCCCCTCTTTCCCCGCACTACAGACCCCTCCCCCCTGCTGGTGCCCCTCACTCCACCTACAACGGCTGCCCAGCCCTGCCAGAGGGGGGCCCCAGCTGCCAGGGCAATGGGGCCAGGGACCCAGGTCCACAGCTCCTTGCCACCAACAGAAGGCAGCTGCAGCAGAAGGAGTACAGAGCCGACTCCCCTACTATTGCTTGCTGCGGGCTTGGGCAGGAGTGGGGCCAGCTCCTGGGGGGGCCACATACACTCTTGGGGAGCAAGAGGGACCCATGGCATGCAGATCTGTGCTGGGGCAGGTTGCAGGCTTGAGTTCCTGCCCTGCTTCCCTCCCACGGGGCCTCTGCAGCCCCACAGGCACGACCCAGTGTGGCTGGGAACAGTGGGGAACACAAGGATCTGCAAACCCACCCTGCTGCCCTGGCAGTGCACCTCCTGTACCTGCCACTTCCCTCAGTGCACCCCTGCATACAGTAGGTACGTTGCTGGGGCAGCGCAGGGTGAGCACCCACTAAAAGATACTTATGCAGCTCCTCTGTCCCCAGCCACACCGGGTCACAGGGGAGGGAAGTAGGGTGGCAGGGAACAGTGGCAAGCAGCCTGCAGAGCTCTTTGCAAAAGTGGGAAATCTGTGGGTTTTTCTGCTAAAAGGGAAAATTCATGTTTTCTCTGATAAAGATGGGAAATCCATGGTTTTCTCCATTTTTCCATTGGAAACATAAAACCTGGATCCCAGCTGATCACCTTGCTCTCCTTTAGTTGCCGCACAATACATCCCTTAAGGACCTGCTCCATTAACTTCTCAGGAATTATGGTCAGGCTGACTTATTTGCAGGGATCCTGGTTTTTTCTGATTAAAAAAAATCCCCAATTTTTGGATATAAAAAAGTAATCCAAAATCCTCATTTTTTAAATCAGAGAAAATCAGGATCCCTGATTATCATGTTCACAGAGTAGTCATTAATGTCTCAATGTCTATATCAAGTAGTACATCTCAGGTGTTTGTCCTAAATCTGATATTGTTTGATATCTTCATTAGCAATTTGGGTGATGGGAATAAGTGTGTGCTTTGGAAATTTGCAGATGACTCTGAGTCGGGTGAATTTGCAAATACTATGGAGGATCCAGAATGACCTGGATAGACTGGAGAAATGGTCCACAATAAATCAAATTAAAATCACTCAAGGACAAATACAAAGTCCTGCACTTGGGATGGATAAATTGCATGCACAAGGATGCGGCATTAAAGTAGACCATAAGCTGTGTATGAGCTAACAGTATTTTCGTGTGAAAAAAATTAAAATCAGCAGTATTAACAGAAGTAACACTTGCAAATCAAGGTATGTGATTCTTTCACTTTATTCAGCATTGGTGAGGCTTCACCAGAAGTACTGTGTCCAGTTTTGGGCCCCACACTTCAACAAGCATATGGACAGTTTAGAAAGTGTTCAGTGAAGAGCATCAAACATGATTAGTGAAGACAATACTTATGAAGAAAAGCTGAAATAACTAGAAATATTTAGTTTGGAAAAGATAAGACTAAAGGGAAATTTGATAAGAGTTTTTAAATACCTAAAGGTATTTAGGTGTTTGAATATAACTAGGATGAAAGTGGACTAGAAGCAACAGTCCCAAGCTGCAGCAAGCAAATGTTGGTTGATGATTAGGATGAAATTTCTGACTATGAGGGTGGTCAAACATTGGAACAAGCTGCTTGGAAAAATTGTGGAATCTCCATCCTTTCAGGTTTTGAAGAGCAGATTTGACAGACACTTGGTTGAGATGGTTTAGTCAGGGATAAAGCTGCTTTGAAAGCGGGGCTATGATAGATGCCCTTGTCAGGTCCCTTCAAGGCCTCCCTTTCTATGATCCTATCATTTGGTATCATAAGGCACCATGGTAACACAAATAAAGAATAAAGATTTTCAGCCCTCAGGGGCTGAGAGACAGATTCTTACATTTAAGGGTATAAAGAGGTATCTACCATTTTATGTGGTAGAGTTTTGTTCATGAAGAGGAGTTGTGTTAATTTACACCAGGTGGTTTAGCTATAAATCCTTATATCATTTTATAACAAGAACAGGATTTGTGCCCAGGCTCTCCCAGATCTAATTCTGGCTGCATCATTGATTTTCCTTGTGATCTTGGGCAGTCATTTAGATGAATATTTTTCAAAAATTGATGTGCCAAGTTATGCGTTATCTATCTTTTGGCACCTTAATAAATGTGGCCTGATTTTTTTTTAATGTGCAGAAATCCTATAGCTCCCAGTTAGCTCAGAGGATCCACTACTAAAATCAGCATCTCCAAAAATAAAGACAATGTATTTCATAGTTTCATAGTAGCTAGGGTCAGGAGGAACCTGAACAGATCGTCTAGCCTGACCCCATACCACAGGCAGGAATGAATGCTGGGTTCACAAGACCATGATCCAAACCCAAGATTGTGGCGAGGACCACTTCCCTGGGAAGTTGGTCCCAGATTTTGGCCACCCTAACTGTAAAATATTGCCTTCTGATCTCTAAACTAAACCTATTCTCCATCAGCTTATTACCATTGTTTCTATTACCATTTGGGTTTCTATTAATTCAGTTGCCTAAATTTAAGCACACACTTTTAAAATGTTTAAAATTAAAAAAATCTTTAATAATTATGGATGGAATTGTATTTTCTGTAACGTGTGTCTAAATTGCAGCTTTCTAGCAATTTAATTTATATTTTTTGGTATTTACATGAAAATAAGCACTCTTCTCCTGAAGTGTGGCTTTGTAAGTGTACACATAGGGCAAGTCCATACATGCAGGCACATGTGCTTGTAGAAGCAGCACAAATTTATTTGTGCTGGAGATTTGTGCCTCAGCACATGTGCCTGAACATGCACTTTGGTGTGGGGCAAATTGTACCACTTGGGGCAAACTTATCCTGCCCAGCTCCTCCTGGATCTTCAGCCAGGGGGAGCTAGAGGCTAGGGCAAGCACCTGTGCTGGCTCCAGCAGTATAAAAAGCTGCCCTGGTGAGCAGCTCAGGGCTACTAGCCTTCAGGAGTTTCCAAGGCCTGGCCAGTTGGTGTCTGGGGACACTAGCCCCTTGTGCCAGCTGGACTGCTCCAGCAGCTCTGACCTAAAGTGTCCTAGCACCCTCTATCCACTGCAGCAGTCTGGCAGGGACTTGCTGCCCCCTTGGACCTATGTACCATGGCTATGCACCTGCCAGACTTGGATAGGGACCACATGGCCACCTGGGCTGTGGTATGGGCACAGCAGCAGAGTCACTTGCACCTCTGGGCCAGCTGCTTGTGGGCCATATCTTCACAGCTGGCCTTTGTGTGGCACTGCTGTCATGTCTTCTGGTGCTCCTCTCTGCCATCAGGGCAGCTATCACCCAGATGTGCTCCTTCCAGTGGCCCGCTTTGAACTGTTAAAGCATGTTCTCTTGGCCCCAAATGGCCAGGTCAGCCACCTCATCTGCCCTCCAGCTAGGTCTCCGGTGCTGGCCCTTGTAAGGCTCCTCTGCCCAGGTCTCGTCACTTGCTTCACTAGCAGAGATCCTGGTGTTCTCTGTTTAAAAATTGCAAATTCTCTGATAAAAACTCAAATTATCACATTAAAATACCCCAAATCTGTGTTCTTTTGCAATTAAAAATGCCACTATATAGAGACAGATCAGTTGGATAATGTTTTATTGATATGTTTACAATTTTAAAGCAATTTGGAAACCTATCAGTGCCTCTATCATCATGATAAATGAGTCTAACTATCTATACACTTTGGTGTTTGCTTTTGTTTGTTTGTTTTTTTTATCATAGAAACAATCAGAGCTGCTCCTGCCCCCAGGATTTGGGGCACTGAGAGCAATGATATGCTGGTGCCCTGCCCCTGTCCTTGCCCCTTACTCTCAACCCATAGCTCTGCCAGTGCCCCTCACTCCTGACCCACAGCCCCTGCCTGCCTCCACTAGCTCCCTCTCAGCAGCAGCTCCATCCCAGAACCAGGACCTGAGTCCAGCTGCAGGTGTTGCACCCACTATTTTGTACCTCTGAGCAGTGCCAGCCCTTGCAGTTCTGCTCCCTGCACCTGTGTCCAGACCCCAGGGATCCCCATGACATTCCTGGGAAGCCCTCAACTGGGGCTTAGGGACTGGGCTGAGCAAGCCCCTTCCCTTCCAGGATGGCCTCCCCCTACACAGGCTGATCTAGGGGGATACGAGGGCTCTAAGCCTAGCTCTGCTGGCCTCTCCTACCCGGACCGCTCCCCACACCCCAACCCCCATCTCTCTCTCTCTCTATTACACATCCTTCTGCTGCCACCTCCCTCCCTCCCCCCAGCCCATCACATACCCAAGTGGTTCCTGGGACCAGGAATCCTCCCAGGCTGGGGCTGCATGTCCCAGCACTGGCGTAGGCACAGGGCAGGGCTAGAGTGTGGCAGTTGCCCCTGAAGCCACAGCTGCTGGCAACAGGTCCTATCCCATCCCATTTGGATGGCTGGGCACACAGAGTGTGATATTTGTGGGGGAATATGAGGTTTTGGGGGAAGGGGTGTGGGTGTGGGCTTTGTTCAGGTTGGGAGTGTTTATGGGTGGGTGTAGAAATGGGTGTAGGATTTGTGGGGGTGAGGTTTGTAGGGAGGTATGGGGCTTGTGCAGGGTTTGCAGGGGTGTGGGGTTTGTAGCTCAGTATGTATATGGGGGGTTTCTGGGGGTTGTTTTTGGGGTGTGGAATTTGTGAGTGGATTGTCGGGGGTTGTGGGTGTGGGGGGGGACTGTCAGGGTTGGGGGAACCGTGTGGGTGGGGGTACTGTGTGTATGGGGGTAATTGTGTTTGGCTGGGGGGGCTCTGCTCAGGAGGGGTGGGTCCCTAAGGAAGCCTAAGTTCTAGTACAGGTTAATATTTCAGATGCATCACTTTACTTATAATTTCCTGTTGGTTAGCTATAAGTGGTTCCACTCAGAGCGCATGCTTGCCCTTCTGAGATGTTTACATTTCTCTGTCTACTGTTATCAGGGGCCTTGGTCCCAAAGACCAGGCACCTAAATGTCAGATGCTATGGCACGTTATTGAAATCCTTTGGAACTGGCCCCAACAGGCAGCCATTCCACTAGTTTTCCATACAGGCCACAGCCCTTTATGTGTTCAGTCTACAAGGTAGTCAATAATATGGTAATAAACAGCAGTATAAAACCCTCAGAACATGAGCATAAATATAACCATACATAACTTTCACATCTTCTCAGAAGAAAAAATTCCCTGTCCCCTTTTAATGCAGGTGTTTGCTAAATTGTTCCAACTTGTCAAATAATAGGAGTAATACGTATGTCAGTAGAGTACATGCACAATAATCATCTTTTGCGGTTATTCAAATGCCTCAGGCTTTGCTTTGGTGGTTAATTACCCTTCAGAAATACTTCATTACCTCATCTGCTTTTACCCTATCTTTACCCCTTCAATGCATTCACAAAATCAGCTCTTGAAAGATTGAAATGAGTCTTGTAGTACCAATAGTACATTTATAAAATGAGTTGCTATGGCACCATTCTCCTTTTTCTATTTTTGTATGTGCGCTACAATTTATTCCTTGTGGATCTGCTGTGCAAATCCCCAGATGTTTTCCTGGATATTTTATCCCTTGGCTATTCAAAATACACTAATTCCAAACACACTGGGTCTAAATAGTGTATTGGGACATTCAAATTGGCATTTGGCCAATTGACTTTGTGTTTCAGCCCCTATATTATTGCATAAGAACATGGCACCTGAAAGTTATGTTTAGAGCAGATCTTCAGCTAATCATCTGTCACAACTATTAGACGTAATGGAGCTAAAGCTATGCATAACAGCTGAGGATCTACTTCATGGTCTCTGCCCTGAAGAGCTTGCAGTCTAAATGAAGACAAATTAACTAGGTAGGGATGATTAACTCTAGAAGCCAGGAAAATAAGAAAGAAGATTACTCAGTTGCTTTGGCTCATGTCTCAGGAAATTACATTTTCCCCCCCTGCAATTATTAGTTTATGATACTGCTGCTGTAAACAAAGGACTATCAGTTCAGTTCTGATATGACCATTACAAGAAGACATTATAATTAGGTGTTTGTATTTAATTATTAGTTTCATGGATGGCAGTTTGTGGTTACTTTATCATTCCAAAATACTTGTGGAAAGTATATCCTTTTATGCTAAGTATAAATATAAAGTCATCCAGGAAATAGATATGGTTCAATATTCTTCAAAATGTTGAATACTGGGAATATATACAGCATGTAAAATATGAGGTATTGTGCATTTCAGTGCAGAATTGCTTTAAACTCTGAAGTTACACTGAAATCTAAAATTGCCCAAAATGGTTGAAAAGAATGTCATTTAAATAACCATTTTTTTTCCTTTGCTTAACAAGGTACAATAATGTACTAAATAGCTTTTGCTCAGTATGAGAAAAGTTATTATTTTCAAAAAATGCAGAGTTTGTTATGGGTTATAATTATCTTCAAACAATTTATCAGGGGATCCTATCAGAAACATGTGAGGGGGAAAAATAAATTAAAAAATTAGAAATGTTTTCAGAGACTGAATCCACAAGTTGTTCAGTATCCATGGATTTAAAAATAAAAGTTTTGCATGTCTATTACTAATTTTTAAACAGTGTTGTGGAGTAATATTTTCAATAGGATCTTCAACAATTTTAAAATAAAATGTATAATCCTTAAACTCCTGGTCATTTAATGATGAATTTCACTGAGTAATAAAATAAGTATATTCTATTTATTAAGAGCAATATCCTTTTCCTAACTCTATTGCTCAATGCAATAAAGAGTGGAACGTTATATATCTATATTACAAATTATTAGTGGTTATCATTAATAATGATTACAAAAATCAATTACTCATAAGATGTATAGGATACTTATTGGGACAGAAATGTATTGAGCCCTCCCCCTTTTTTTATTATGCTCCATATAATCTGAAAACACTTGTCTTCATGTTTTTCAAGGGAAACTTTTTTGTTTGGTTTTTATAATTCAATTTTAACATTGTTATATACATTTAATAATGAGATATGATTTGCCCTTTCTAAAACACCAGATTAACAGGATCGATGGACTCGAATAAGTCCTTTTAATCAGATATATTTTAATCTTTTTTTTTTTTTAACAGACTGTCTCAACACTAAAGCCACTTCAGAGAGGCAGACAAGGTTCTTTGGGTAAATCTGTTATTTTTTATTAGATGAACTCAAATAGTTGGGAAAAAAAATCTTCTTTGCCAGAAAGTATGCCAGGCAATGGTGATATTGAAGACAGACAGATAATTAACACATATCAAGGAAATAGACATTTGCTTGTTCACTCTTGCCCTTACCGTCAGAGCATCTCTATTGAGGTTTCAGGCTTTAAAAATTCTTTGACACAATATTTTTGGATTGATAACATTGTTGTGGAAAAAACTGTGAAGAAAATTAAGGTTTTCTTGCTAATCTGTCTTCATTGTAGCAATATATTATTCTCCTCCTTCCCCCTTCCTGTTTGTTTCAATGTCTTCTAAAATGATTCCTGTTTTTCTGTGTGAGATACATGTCATGGGAAGGATTATAGGCTAAGAATTCAAATCAGGTCATTTGATTCAGTAGCATGTCTCCATTTTGGAACAATATTTTAAATTAAAATGTACTGGTTCGTTATTTGAATCGAATGGACACATCCTATTTCTTGCTAAATGCCTAAATGGCCCTTATGTTTAATTTAGCCTCACTGGTACCTATTGCTATTCTGTTTTGCTGTACTGGAATTTTGCATTCACACATCATGTGTCTACATGAAACATCTAAAATGTTCTTGCATCTCAGTTTTTAAAAAGCAAAGAACGCATCTTTTCTGGTCTTTGCTGATGCTCAGGTCTCATCCCATATATCCTCATAAACATACTTCATTGCTAATGTGACTAATGTTTGTAGGCATCTAAGGTTGGTATAGGGCCAAAGACAGACAGAAATTAGTAGGGGTATTAATCTGGAATATTCTTAAAATACCTTGCTTCCCACATGTGCTCCTGAAACACTAGCAGCTAAGGACAGATGGGTTAGGCAGGAAAGGTTGGGGTGGAGCTAACCTTTAGGCTCTGATGGAAACATGTGAGCAGCATTAGGTATGTGAGGAACACATGGGAATAAGGTGGACTTTTTGTGGGTGCAGCAATGAAAGGGGCCAGAGACAAGACTCAAAATACTTCATAAAGGCTCTAGAGGGGAAAAAACAAACAAACCACAGGCTGGTGAGCATAATTTCTGTTCATGGAGAACTGGTAGAAACAATAATAATAAAAAAATAATTATTCCACACATCGATGAGCATAACTCACTGGAAAGGAAACAACATGGCTTTGTCAAAGGGAAATCAGTCTTCAGCAAACTGCTACAGTTGTTTGAGATCCACTTGTCAAAAATCAGGGTGGTCCATTTGATATAGTTTACTTAGACTTCAAAAAAACCTTTGACAAGGTCCCCTATCACAGGCTCTTTACCAAGTTAGTCAGTCAGGGAATGTCCATTCATGGATTAGGAATTGGCTGAAAGATAGAAAACAAAGAGTGAGTATAACTGGCCAGCTTTCAGGATGAAAAGAAGTAAACAGCAGGGTCCCCCAGGGATCTATGTTGCGGCCACTGCTATTTAACATGTTCATTAAATTATAATGAAAGGTTGGCTGGAGTAGCAAAGTTGCCAAATTTCAGAATGACACTAAATTATTCAAAGTGAAGACTGTGAGAAACTACAGAAGGATTTGGCACTATTGAGCAAATAGGTATCAAAATGGCAGATGAAATTCAATATAGATAAGTGTAAAGTGATACAAATGTACAGAACTGTAACCAGAATTATACCTACGCTATGATAGGTTCTACATTAGCTGTTACCACACATGAAAGAGATCTAGGAGTCATTGTGGACAGTTTGCTAAAAACATGAGCTCAGGGCTCAGAAGCTATCAAAAAGGTGAAAAAAAAAAAGTTTGGGATTATTAAGTAGAGAAGTGCAACCAAAACTGAAAGTATCAACATGCCCCTTTATAAATCTATGGTGCATCCACACCTTGATTACTGTGCCCAGTTTTGGCTCCTACACTTCAGGAAGAATATAAAAGAACTAGGGAAGGTACAGAGGAGACTAACAAGGAAGGGCTTCCATATGAGCAGAGATTAAAGAAGCTAGGCCTATTTAGTTTATAAAATAGATGCTTGAAAGAGGGCATGATAATACAAAACACTGAACGGTAAACAGAAAGTAAATAAGAATTTATTATTCACTCTCTCACAATACAAGAACTAGAAGTCACAAAATGAAACTGGTAGGTAGTAAATTTCAAACTAACAAAAGGAAGTTTTTCACACAGTGTGCAATTAAAGTGTAAAACTCTTTGCCACCAGTTGTTGTGGAAGCTAATAGTTTAGCAACATTCAAAAAGAGATTTGATTTGGAGCAAAGGGGTATCTTGAGACCCATGGGAGTTAAGGATACAGCCACTGAATCAGTACTTCCTAGACCTAAAATTCTGTAGGCTGCCAGTTAGAGAAACAATAGAGGAAAACAAAGACCAACCCTGGTCATAAACAATTCAATCTTGCTTTCAGGATCCACTCTCTGCCATGGTGAGATAGAATACTGGGGAAAATGGACCTATGGTCTGACCCAGTAAATGGCAGTTATTATGCTCTTATAACCAGAGATCCTGGTTTTCTCCGATTAAAAAAAAAAAAATCCCCAATTTTCAGGTTTAAGAAAGTAACCCACGTCCCACATTTTTCCTGTGATTAGATAAGTGCCACTAATATATAGCGGTGTTTCATTTTAATAATATAATAATGTGGGTTTTAGGTTACTTTTTTAATCTGAAAATTGGGGATTTTCTTAAATCAGAGAAAGTCAGGATCCCTGCTTATAACCAGGCTGCTCAATACCATCACTGTACTGCTAAAACAGTAATGTTACATGCCAGAAGACTTCTTCCTGAAAGCCAAGACAGGGCATCAGCATTAGCCTCAGTTTCCTGACTCACAGAATTAGCCTCAGCATTATAACTAGTTTTCCTCCAGAAGTTCCATCATTGCTCCCAAGTTTATGGAGGCCAAACCATGACTTCTCCATCAGGTCTCAGTAAAACTTCTTCATTTATATCTACAATGTAGTTTTCTGAAGTATGATTGCTGGGTAGGAAACATATTGCAACATACTCCTGCTTCCACCACCCTTCATACATGTCATTCAAGAGATTTGTGCCAGTCTTCTGCTCCACATGCTTCCCTGACAAAGATACATATCCAGTGAATCTATCCCTGGGATCAGGGCCTATCACAGGGAGGGCCAGGAGGGCCATTTGGCCTGGGCCTCTCATTCACGGAGGGCTTCAAATTTACACTTTTGATGTTATCTCCAAATGAGTTTATACATACAGACACAGAAATACACTGACAGGATTGAAAGAAGAAGAAAAAAGCTAGAAAAGCACTTGTTAAATAAAAAAAGGAACATTTATTACAAATTATTGCACTGTATTTTGAGCCTCAAAAAAATGGAAGTGGCCTGGGCTTCTCTTGACCTCTGAGAGGGCCTGCCTGGGATACCTCTCACTCCCGACAAGCATGGTTGTAGTGTCCACCTGCTTATGGAATGCCACCTGGTGCAAATAGGCTTTGAATTAGAATAGCCATTGCTGAGTTTGATGCTTTTGAAGCTTTCAGAGACTTGCCAAGGAGATGATATAGACCCGGGTGAAAAAGTCAAGCTTTATTTAGGATAACATGCAAGGTATATTTCCAGTAAAGAGCATCCACTAGGGGCAAGGAACAAATTAGGGACCCTGGCATAAGTCCCTCCATGTTGTATATATCCTTCGTTTTATAAGATTGGAATGAACTTTAGGTATGTTGTATAGAGAGACAAGCGTACAAGGTCAGATGCCATGCTTTGTTTTTTCTTTTTCTGATTTAAATGGGAAAGAACCATCTTAAGGGTTTGGCCATAGTAACACAAACCAAGTAACAGAAATCAGTTACCCTAAGGACTAGTACTTATTGTCAAGAGTATAAACCATCCTATTTAATCAATTGTTAAGTATTTAACATGAATTATTCACTTAGCTGGGAGGGATTTTTTCATGATGAACACCTTGTATTAACATATAACCAATCAGACAGATGCATGTCATTAACAACTGTGTATCTATGATTGTAAACTTGGGGAAGTTGGAAAGAGGGAGATAATGGACCTCAGCTGTTGAACAAACTACAAAACTAACAAGGGCTCATAGTTCTTGGGGTCTGGCCCACACCCTGCCACCCAGGCCTGAGTATGTTTTTGAATTTCCATTGCCTCATCTGAATGTTACCTAAACTTATCTTTAGCTTTCCAATAAAGTGATTCTCATGAGAAGAGACAGCCATGCTCTCTCTATTCCAGGGCTTCATCTGACAGAGTAAACACCTTTTGTTCCAATTTAGGGATAGATGGTTTCCCTTCACTAGGAGATTGTGGATTTGGGGTTATTTTTTATATCTGAAAATTTGGGATTTTTTTTTTTAATCAGAGAAAACCAGGATCCCTGGTGGTCAGTCAGGAGTGCTGGCATTGAAGGCAGCTCCCAGTATCTTGTGAGAACTGATTATAAGGCCATTATTTCCATATTCAGTGGGAGTAGGTGTCTCCTGCAAGTGTGTTCTTCTCAAGGATGTTACGTGTGACATTACCAGGCTGCAATATGTCTCCGCTCTGGGCCCCTATGCTATGAACTGCTCTCTTGAATGCACATGGTAATGCATTGCCAGAATGTGAAAACTATGCAACCCCATAAAAGATATGTCCAGATCCTGATGCCGTGACCCATTTCATCTCCCTGTTAGAGGAGGAGAGTACTGTGGGGTTTCCAAGCATGTCTCAGCTCCAGTTTCTAGACTCTAGATTACACTTTTGAGTTGCACATGGCTGCCCATTGGAACAAAATGAAAATTATGCACTTCCCTAAGTGAAATATGATCACTCCTTTGAGTCCAGCTGTGCAAAATTACTGTGGAAAGCAACTAAGTTAGGGACATCTTAGAGGTGAAATAGAATTTGGACCACACTATTTTTCCTTGAAACTCCTAAACAACTCTCCTCCAAAATGATGTTTCATTTCATGCCATTTCAACAATAATCTCTGCATCTGAATTGGATTTCAGAAAAATATTATTTTTGATAGCAAAGTGTTTCATTTGGATTCTTTGAGCATCTCTATATAATGCGAATAAATATGCAACATATTTTTATGATAAAAACAAAATTGTGTTGCAAGATAAAATAAAATATGTTTTATTAACAGGCAGGCTCTGCTTGTTTGCTTTTCTTGCCACAGTCCTCTTTCACCCTTTCATGTATAAATTATACTAATTTAACATCCCCACTAGATCCCAGTGTTATAAAATCACATTACTTTATGACTTCCTCCTTATCCCCTATTTAATAAGCTTAATATTTTGGTATAAACTGCCTATGTTATACTGAATTCAGCCTCAAAACTTCCAATCACAGCTGTTTATAGAAGGAATTAATTTAGCCCATGAAGTGCCCTGTCATTCAAGGTACTGAACTATTCTATTGGGCATTTTTTATCATCAACAAATTCCATTATCTGAAATAGTATATCTCCTGTATTACTTTGCAACTTAGTTTAAGCTTGAAAGGGATTACAAAAATGGGGTTTCAGTGACATCTTTTGTGCTCTTTTTGTCATAAAAATTGAAGTGGTAATTGAGTTTATGGAAGGGTTATTAGAGGATTCACTAACTTAAAGACAACATTTTCTGTTGCAGGTGTCGCAGGGGGCTCAAATGAGGGGAACATAGCTACTACGCAGAAAAATCTGACAACTGCAACTTGTCTGCACCACTGTCATTGCATGTCTAGGCTTGCTTCCAAGAAGCTTGCCCCTCCTCCATCCACTAATCCACAGGAATTGTTTCAATATCACTTCTGAACATGGCACAGAAGTGCTACAAGCATGTTTGTGGTGTTCATCCTACAGTGATGCTGAATTAGTCTTCTTTGTCCTTACATTCCTGTGATCTCTGTCCTTTATAGGGCTGGAAATAGCACAGTTTTCTATGTTGCCCTCAAAATTCCTTTAAGACTAACAGATCTAAACTTAGATAATTTACCCATATGTTTGTGTAAATTTATGTATGTTTATGTAAGAAAAGTATGTGCTTATACATATATGTAACCTTGTAAAAATAGCACTAAAATATTGATTGTTGGAAGACTTGCACTGTATTTTGACCCTACTCCCTAGTTTATGTGCATGAACACAAACATATACATAGACATGCAAACATACATACATGTTTGCCAAGGGTTTTTACCACTTGTCAGTCACTTTAGTGGAAGTTGAATTGAATCTTAAAAAATATTCAGTTAAATTAGTATGAAGGACTGCTTGTACTCAGTTGATAGCCATACAGTAGTTACTGCTTAGTGGCATTTTACTTTCAATCGAGGCCTTTGAGTTTCTTAAATTACTGTCCTTGTTACTATGTTTTATGTTAGAATAGTTTGCACTGCAAGATTGAATAAAGATAAAAGACATTTAATAAAGTTGATGGTACTGTAAAATTTAGCAAGTGGCTTATTCTTTTCCTTTCATTAATTTGGCCCGGGTCCAGGTCTCCTATCTCATTAAGAGAATGTCACTTCTTGCATTATAGAAAGCACGTTACAGATGATTTAAGCACAGCACAAATATCTGCAGAAATGTAGGGCATGGAAATTACTACTGAGAAAGCTAAGAGGTAAATTAGGTAGTTATTTCTAAACAGAAAATGAAAGAGGTATATGTTTTTCACAAAATAGCCTGAATGGAAGACTAACACTTTCTCCATTAATAGGCAAAAGGATATATATATATATATATATATATATATATATATATATATAGCATCGTGTCTTACTTAAATGTAGATGTGTTGGTGCAGGATTTTCCCAGCTACTGAGTTCATATAGCACCTATCACATGAGGCTGCATTCAGGACTGAAAAACCTAGTGTTATTATAATAAAAAAACAATGACAAAATATTCTCTAGATTGTAAAGAACTAAATGAGTTACAGTAATTTATAACAGGGATAAAGCCACAAATATTTTAAACATATTCTAGTGCTGTACATGATATATAAAAAATGAAACTATGGGTCAATACATTAATTCACCAGCTTATCCTTTTAATTTTTTGGATGCAGTTTGGAAGGTGTGGATTAATATGGTAGCTTACTTCTCTTCCAAAAATTCAGAAGGTTCATGTTTTCAGTTCAAGCACATCTGAGGCTTCCCATGGAGTCAATCAGTTGACTGCAAGGACTGAGTTTGCAATTTGTTAACTTTAGATAGTGCAGGAGGAAGCTGATTACAAGATGGATGGAGGGAAGTGTATACATTTTATACAGGGTTTGGGAGTATTACCTAAACTGATCCTATTTTTCCTTAGTGTAAGTTAAAGGATAGTTATAAATTTTGTCACATGTACAGCCACTTACTTTAGCTATATATTACAGTTATGCCATTTACTAGATCACATACAGAGATATTTCACCTGGTTCCTTTCACTGGCTTGTAGCACTGGGGATATAGAGCTGAACTGGGAAAGAGTACAAATACTTGCAAAAATAAACTTACTATGATAGTTGAGAGGGGTGGTGGATTTGAATAATTCCCAGTACACATACTTATTCTTATATTAAAATGAAAAAAAAAAACTCTCTCTTAGGTATTAGCCAGTGAATAGAAGAACATCAAGAAAATGGTTCTCTGCCAACTGTTTTGTAATGTCCTAGCATCTAAATACTATTACAATGGAATTCTATAAACATAGTGTGCTGGGATTTGGGCAGTAATGTTGGCAGCAGCAGCAGTGATCCCTTATGGTCAAGGGTGATCACCAGGGATCCTGGTTTTCTTTGATTAAAAAAAAAAAAAAAAGCCCACTTTTCAGATTAAAAGAGTAACTCAAAATCCACATTTTTCCATGATTAAAATGAAACAACCCACATATGGAACATATATATAGAAGAATTTCAGTTTAATCATGGAAAAATGTGGATTTTGGGTTACTTATCTTAATCCAAGAATTGGGGTCTTTTTTTTTTTTTTTTTTTGGACTCAGAGAAAACAAGAATCCCCAATGATCACTCCCATGGAACATGGAGGGCCAGGTCCCAGCCCCTACCCTGATCCACCAATTCCCTGCTAAGCCAGGGGATCACTGCTAGCGGTCCCACTGGCAGATTAGGGCAGGGGGATGGGACCTGCATCTCTTGATAAACCCCTTGAACCAGTGAGGGAGCCAGGACTAGGAGCTCCCTGCTGCCAGGGCAGAGGGATATCATCTCTTCCTGGGATCCAGTGGCAGAGCCTCCCCAGCAGCACACAGCTCCCAGGGGAAGGGAGCAATCTCCCAGCCCCACCAGAAGACAGCTGTCTTCTGGCCCCATGCTACCTGTCAGCACCATGGCTAGCACCCAGGTGATACCTAGAGCTCCCCTGACTGCTACAGGGGGCCAGTGTGGGGCTGGTGGGGGGCGAAGTGAGACTGCTGCCATGAGCAGCAAATCTGCTCCCACTTCCCCACACCTGTCCAGCATAGGTTTACTCTTGAGTAAATTACTCTAGGGTAAACCCACCCCAGAACATGTGCATATGTAAACATGCCTTATGTCAACCAACTTTTATCTGAAACTTATTAGTCCTGATATTACACTTTGTAATAAGCAGAGATTGACATCCTTAGTAAACTGTAGGGTTGGCCAATGAAATTAATATGACCAAACATGATAAGCTGGGATCAAACTTATTTTCAGGAATTACTAGGGCACAGTTCTGAACCCATGTCCCCATCAGTGCAAATACTGAAACACTAAAACCACTCCTGGCTGTGTTTATATATATATATATTTTTCTTCTTATAACTAAAGTATTCTGTTGCTTCCTGGAGCATATCTTATTCCATCACTTTTTTTCTAGCTAAATTTGATATGCCATAAGGAAAGTTTAATTTTCAAATGTCATCGCCCCTAAGGAATGATCTGTAATTAGGTGCTCTGTTCCACTAAGGTGGTCATTTTATGTTTGGGTCACTTCCACTGCTATATATTACTTTACTGACATAATACAAGTAAACAAGTCATTCAGGAATCCGAGATAAAATGTGCTTCCCCTTCTCTCCCCTAAAGTAAGCTATTGACTTTCTAATATGTGCTGTAGATTATCTTGCTTCCCCCTGCAACTCTAGTTTTAAGTGACAGGATATTCAGCATATTTTAGTATATAATTATTAAAGGCAGATAATTCAAAGCTCACACTGTACTATAGTTCTATAGTTCAGTATAATTGTGTTCAATCTTAAAATGCTGAAGGCCAATTAAAATTGACAATTACTGTGGTTTTATTAATTCAGTTATAGCTATGTAAGCTTTAAAATTTCTAAACTCTCCAAGAACTTGCTAAGCCTTAGGGTAAATTTAGCAACTTTTTATGCCTTGATTTGTATCTCCATCTGCCTAAATAAATAATGTTATATAATTATACAAGTTAGAAAACATTGTACAAGGAGGTCAAGAGACCACCCAAGAGGTCAGCAAAAGTACACCGTCTAACAGATCAAACTAAGTATATTGTAAAGTTTGTTCAGCATATATAGAACAGGATGTTCAGCTGATAGATTTAGGTGCATAATTAGACTATTTTTTTCTTACGTATGTCTGGCCACATTCAAAAAAATAAAAAACAAAAAAAGGACCCAAGTGGAATTTAGGCACTTTACATTTTAAACTGTGATCCTGAAAACCCTTGCTTAGCTGCCACCTAATCCTGAAGGTGTCTGAAATCAATAAGTGCCTGTTTTTTTTGTGTTAAAAGTTCCTTAGGATACATCTACATGAGACATTTAATACTCAGTGGACTAATTAGGTATGTAGTAAATAGCTCAACATCTACACATGATCCCCTACTAGGCTGAGGTGAACTAATGAATGAACTTTAGTTAAAGTGCCCTGCAGCAATTTTTAACGGCACAGGGGCTTAATACATGTGACAATGAGGCATTTTATCTGCTCTCCGGAAACCAGTCTAATTAAAATGCCCCCCACCATTCCCCAAGCATGTGTATAGACACCCTTGCTGCTCAACTATTAAGAGCAAAAACACAGGAAAGCCATCATTCTCATTTTTATTGCTAGCATGAACACTGAGTTGTCTACACACATAACTCTGCATGCAAAAATAGAATGCATATCTGAACAGAAGTACAAAAAATATTTTAACTGACCAGGAGGGAATAAAGTGCCACCCTATAGTGCAGAGGAATGATTCCTGTCTGACCAGTGAATCTGTGATTACTCTATGCAAAATGGAACAGCTTTAACAGCTGTATTGTGCAGTAGGCTTAGTTTTATTGATTTCATTTTGGATGTCTAACACAAAGCTCTGATTTCACACTGTGGGCCAGCCACCAAAGACCATTTTGGATCAAGCCCTTAGACAATTTAAACAAATATCTCCAGGGCAGGTTATTTTGCATCATGTTTTTCAGTGGCTCAGCACCACCCTGCCTAAAAGATTTTTGATACAAATCCATAGGTACAATGGAGCACAGTGGTATTTTCCTGGATGTCTATGGTTGCCATTTGCTCATTACCTTATTGTTTGTAGCAAATATGTAATCTTATGCACCTAGTTCATAACATTTTCAGAAGTGTCAGTGTGTGCAGCAAGCATGCAGATGCACTTTGTAGAGATATAACTCTAAGATGATTGTGGCAATGGGAAATGTGCAACAGGACCCCTGTGTCTGACTAAAGGACCTCAAAATTTAGAAGCCTCCATAAATCTTGCAACTGAGGGATCTACAAATGCATCATCACTAGGGAACCTGATTTTCTCCAATTTAAAAATTCCCCAGTTTTCAGATTAAAAAAGTAACCCCAAATCCACATTTTCCCATAATAAAAATGAAACATCACTAATATATAGATATACATATAATTGTGTTTTATTTTAATCATGGAAAAATATGGATTTGGGGTTACTTTTTTAAATTAAAAAAAATGGGATTTTTTTTTTTTTTTAAATCAGAGAAAACCAGGATTCCTGGTATTCTTTTAGAAAGAAAATAAAATGGAACTTTTAAATTCTATGATGCTTTATTAGGTTTTTACCTACTGGTATATGAATAGATGAACTGATCTGGAAATACTATTAGCAAACTTTAGAGACAATGTTAAAAAGCATAATCAGCATCTTTAAGACTCAAACATCTGTTTTTATACAATAGTGTAAGCGGTAGTATTTGTTAGCTGCATTCAGTGTTTATTACCTGTGTAGTCAATACATTTCATCTTAAACAATAAAAAGAAGTAATCAAAAATAAAGTAGATAGCTAATGGTTTCAGTTTTGCATATGCCTGATAATCTTCCTTTAAAGTTAGTTGCAATTATCTTTGAAACATAACTTATTTTTGTTTTTGCTGCTGTCTTCTTATAATAACCCACAAAGTTACCTTTCCTTGAATTTCTTACAAAGAAGCATATTCTGTTTTAGAGTTTAGGTTAGGTTTATTTCCTGACTAGGATTGATATGATGACCGCAGTCAAACACAAATGTCAATGCTTGGATCTAGATTTGAACTTTCCCAAAACTGAATTTCCTCTGAAGTTTTTTTTTTTTCCTTAATTCATAAGTTAGAAAACAAAACAAAACAAAACAAAACAAATAGCTCAGTTGCTCATTGTGTAATTGCAGTGGGTTGTCCCTCCCTTAAGCTAACCCAGCAGCCATCTTCCTCATAAAGGCCAGTCAGCTCTTAGTTCCAGTTTCCTGTCTCTTTATTTTACATGTGGAAAGCTTGTCCACAAAGCAAACAAAACAAGCAACAGCATAAGTAAATGTGCAAATAACAATCAAAAGTAAAACCTCGAGTCTTTCCTTAGACCTAGAGAAAGGCAACCCAGGCTCTGTACTTTTCCCTCAGGATACCAACCTGTACCTCCCCATCTATTCACACTCCTGATATCTTTCTCTCTCATCTACCCTCCCTGCAAGCTTTTAACTTCCCCTATGGCCAGCCAATCATCTTTGTCAGCTGGCCCAGTGCTCTTATGCAAGCAGACTATTCCCTCTAAACCCCTGTAGCTGGGTTCCAGGCTCTAAGCCATGCACTTTGTTACAGTAACAAAACAAAAAAATCCACCCCCCTTCCCTCTGTGCCCCCATCCCCATGCCCCACCTTCACCAGCCCCTTCCTCCTAGGACTTTGACTGATATTTTTGCAAGAATTTTGAATTTTCAAAGACCCATAGTTCAGTAATTTAGAACACATCCTGGCTAAGGAGTTGTTATTTTAAATATTTCAAACAGTAGAAGGCTAGTAATTGGCACTCAAGTACTCTCTGCCTCCTGCTTCAAGTAGCTATGGTTATAGATTTTCAAAGGTCATTTTAAGCATCTCTCTGTTCTAAGAACATGATCACATACTTATGCACACTGAGAGGCTGGTTATATAATCAGGAGCTTAGTGAATAAAGGATTAGTCTTAGTACATCTATCAGTAATATTTAAAAAGTGGTAGATTAGATCTAATAAACTGATGTCAAAGACACTGTTAATATTACACATTTCCTTGTACATTAAAAAAAAAACAAACAAGCCAGAATCAATGACTTTTGGAAATGAGCAATTAGCAGTTAGGTTCATCATGCGGATAATTCACTTCCCTTCTTTTCTTTTCTCTCTTTCATTTACAGCCCCAAAGTTTTTTCAAGAGATAAAACTAGAGGATCTACATACATAAAAGGCCAGGATTGCTGTATTGATTTATTGTAAGGAATTTTGTAGTAAGGTCATAGAATGATAGAAATAAATTATCATAAGACTGGAAGTTATTTCAAAGTCCACTTTGTCCAACTCTTCCATGGGAGGATCTATAATTTTGAAGGGGTGGGTGCAGATGGTGTGGGGCAACATCACAAGTAACACACACATGATTTTCTTCTGTTAAAGACAAATTTGGAGCTTTACCAATATGGTAGAAGCCTAGTGCTATATTATGTAGTTTAAGACCAAAGTGAAAACAAATGTAAGTATAGGGATATGTGATAATTTGATAGATTTAAAAAAATGAGCTTTTTTCATATTTGAAATGGAAAAGGTGGCTGGGGGGTAGGAAGCTGCTGCAGCTCTGGCTCTGACTCCAAGCAGAACCTTAGATACTGCCTTCCCTCTCCCATAGCCTCTGCCCTGGTCTGTCCCCCAATCCTTCCTGCCACCTCGCCGCCTGCCCCTGCCCCTCCATTTCCCCATGCCACTGTTCTTCCATTCTTACCCTTCCCCCTGAGCCACTTATTTTTGCTTCAGCTCCAGTAGTCTCTGGCCCTACTCAATCCCAGGGCACAGAGCATATATTTTTTCCATCCCCAGCCTGGCCAAGTTGCAGCAGTGGGGAGTAGGTGTGGGAGCAGAGGCTGTAGAGGGTGAAGGTGCCAGGGGAGGCAAGCATGAGGTGTAATGGTGGGGAGCACAGGAGTCAGGAGGCATGATGTGGCAGGCGGCAAGGGACATGGGTCAGGCTGCTTGATGACCCACTGCCTGCCTTGTACTATCTCCTACTGCTTCGTCCACCATCTACCCCTCCCACCTTCCTCCTGCCTCCAATAATTAGATTCTGTATATGGAAAACCATAACAAATGTATGTATTTTTTGTGTATAGAATCTAATTACTGAAGACTTCACCTTAAATTCAGGGTCATCATCAGCTATCCTGGTTTTCTCTGATAAAAAAAATAAAAAATCCCCAATTTTTGGATTAAACAAAGTTAGCCAAAATCCACATTTTTCCATGATCAAAATGAAACACCACTAATATATTCATTTTAATCCCATAAAATGTGGATTTGGCATTACAATTTTAGTGCAAAAGATGGAGATAGTTTTATCAGAGAAAACCAGGATCCCTGATGATGATCCTGAATTTATACATATAAAATGTGGATTTTTGGGTTACTTTTTAAATCCAAAAAGTGCAGATTTTTTTTTTAATCAGAGAAAAATCAGGACCCTTGGTCATCATGGATTTAGGTAAATATGGTATATATAAAGTTAAAAAAAACCCAAAAAACAGAATAAACTGAGAAAAAAGTAGCCAACACTAAAAGTAGTTTTACAAGTTCTGTGGGCATTATAGTTAGTATGAATCTCTTATTCAGATTTATAAAACAAAACATAGTCTTCTTGAGCATATTGATAATGCATCCAATGCTTCACTATCAATGATTTCTGCAGATGGATTAATGCTTAATATGAGTTAATATGACTTTGACTGAATTAAGGTTTTTACCTAGAGCTACAAACAGCCTGCGGGGCTGTGAAATAGAAAAGTGAATTTAGTAGGAATAGGTAACAGATAGTAAGAATTGCAGAAGAAAGGATAACTTGGTTAATGGAACATCATTATCATTACAATGGAGAAAGAGTCATAATGGACTCCTGTACATGTGTAATGCACAACTGGAGTGGGGAGCAGGGTGCAGGATGGAGTCACAAGTGGCTCATCTGGGGAGTGCAGGGGGGGTGGCTCCCACTCCTGCACATACCCTGGGAACCATCATGGGGGGAGGTGTGCAGAGCAAGGGCAGGCTGATGCTGTAGGCTGGGACTGGGGCAGCAAGGGGCTCTTCCCGGTAGGGAGGTTCAACCATGCTGCACTCAGGGCAGGTGGTGGTGGTGCTGGGAGGGCAGGTGGGGGGGGGCTCCAGTAAATTTTGTGGTGGCTGCAGTGCAGCCCCCACCATAACCCCCCTCCCAGCACTGCCGCCACCCACCCTGAGTGCAGCCCAGCTGGGTCCCTGCCAGGAAGAACTTGGCACCACCCCAGTCCTAGCCCACAATGGCAGCCTGCCCAGCCCCATGTGCAGATCTGGATGCGTGCACCCCCCACGCCCTCCCAGGGTGTGTCTAACAGCCGGAGTTGCACCCCGTAGATGAGCCACTTTTGGGCAGCCAGTCATCCATGCACCAGGCTGTGATCCTGACTGCATATGCATGCCTCCCCACCCATGCTGCAGCCAGCGTTCCCTCTAAACTGTGCAACCTGTGTGGCTGCACAGGCACACTCATGCCATGCTGCCAGGTGTGCCTGCTTGGCCATGCATACCACACAACTTAGAGGGAATGCTGGCTGCAGCCACCTGGATTCTGTGACCCTCTGCCCTGTGTTTGGGGTGCAGATAAGCCCTTTTAGGCCTGGCCTTCTGCCACCTGTGGGCAGGGATATGTGGATGAGGGCTGAAGGGTCAGGAAGGTGTCTGCAGTTTCTCTCAAGCCAGCATGGGAGAACTTGAACAGCATCCCTGTGCCCTACTGAGGGGAGGGATGGGTGGGAAAGCAGGGTCTTTTACCTGTGTTGAAAAGCCAGGGCACTTGCCCTGCCATCTGCTTCCATGAGACAGAGGCACAGCCACAGGACATGGTTGAATCTCAAGGAATTCTGTGGCATGCCATAGACTTGGGTGGCTGCTGAGCTGCTGCTGCCATCCATGCACCATCAGGCTGGGTCAGCCAGCTCCATGCCTCCATGTTGGGCTTCCAGCCCTCCAGTGGGAACCCATATGTGGAGGCATGGAAGATCCTGCCTGGCCTGATGGCACATGACTCCATGACTTCATGTGTAGCTTCCCAGTAGAGTGCTGGAACCTCCATGTGGAAGGCCAGCTCATTCCAGCCTGATGGCACATGGACCAGGAGCCATGTGCCATTGGGTTGGGTGGGAAGCTACATATGGGGGCATGGATTCATGTGCCATTGGGCCAGATGGGCTCCTGCTTGCCTCCATGTGTGGCTTCTTCCTGGGGTGCTTGAAGCCCCATCTGAAGGCATGGAGCCTGTCCAGCCCAATGGTGGTGGCTCCTGGTGCATGTGCCATTGGGCCAGGCCAGCTGGCTCAGTGCCTCCATGTGTGGCCTCCAGCACTCCAGTGGGAAGCAGCATTTGGAGGAAAGCAGGAGCCCACCTGTCTTGATGGTGCATTGCTCCCACCTGCAGTGTTGTGATCTGCACATGCTGGCACAGGGCCAGCTCAGTCTGGTTTGAAGGCTATATAGGGAGTAAAAAGAAGGCCCAGGGAGGAATAGGAACCCTACTAAATGGGCAGAGCAATTGGTGATGGACAGGGGGGACAAGGCTGAACTCCTCAATGAGCTCTTTGCCTCAGTATTCCTAAGTGAGGGGCAAGACAAGTCTCTCACTGGGATTGTAGAGAGGCAGCAGCAGGGTGCCAGACTACCATACGTAGACCCTGAGATGGTGCAGAGTCACTTGGAGGAACTGGATGCGTTTAAGTCGGCAGGCCCAGATAAGCTCCATCCAAGGGTACTGAAGGCACTGGCAGACATCATTGCACAGCCACTGGTGGGAATATTTGAACACTCGGGCCAGGTCCCAGAGGACTGGAAAAGGGCCAGTGTGGTCCCCATTTTCAAGAAGGGGAGGAAGGAGGACCCGGGCAACTATAGGCCAGTCAGTCTCACCTCCATCCTTGGCAAAGTCTTTGAAAAAACTATCAAGGTTCACATTTACGAGAGCCCAGCAGGAAAAATTATGCTGAGGGGAAACCAGCATGGGCTCGTAGCAGGTAGATCATGCCTGACTAATCTAGTCTCCTTCAATGACCAGGTTACAAAATGCCTGGATGCAGGAGTAGGGGTTGATGTCGTTTACTTAGACTTCAGGAAGGCCTTTGATACGGTATCCCACCCCATACTGGTGAACAAGTTAAGAGGCTGTGACTTGGATGACTACACAGTCCAGTGGATGGCAAATTGGCTAGAGGGTCGCACCCAGAGAGTTGTAGCGGATGGGTTGGTATAGACCTGGAAGGGTGTGGGCAGTGGAGTACCGCAGGGCTCAGTCCTTGGACCGATACTCTTCAGTGTCTTCAGCAGCAACTTGGATGAGGGAGTGAAGTGTACTCTGTCCAAGTTTGTGGATGACACAAAACTATGGGGAGAAGTGGACACGCTGGAGGGCAGGGAACAACTACAAGCAGACCTGGACAGGTTGGACAAATGGGCAGAAAACAACAGAATACAATTCAACAAGGAGAAATGCAAGGTGCTGCACCTAGGGAGGAAAAATGTCCAGCATACCTACTGCTTAGGAAATGATCTGCTGGGTGGAACGGAAGTGGAAAGGAATCTTGGAGTTCTAGTGGACTCCTAGAAGAACATGAGTTGTCAGTGTGACGAAGCCATCAGAAAAGCTAATGGCACTTTATCGTTCATCAGCAGATGAATGACGAACAGATCCAAGGAGGTGATAATTCCCCTCTATCGGGCGCTGGTCAGACCGCAGTTGGAATACTGCGTTCAATTTTGGGCACCACACTTCAAGAGAGATGTGGATAACCTGGAGAGGGTCCAGAGAATGGCCACTCATATAGTTAAGGGCTTGTAGGCCAAGCCCTATGAGGAGAGACTGGGGCACCTGGACCTCTTCAGCCTCTGCAAGAGAAGTTTGAGAGGCGACCTTGTGGCTGCCTATAAGTTCATCACGGGGGCATAGAAGGGAATTGGTGAGGTTTTATTCACCAAGGCGCCCCCGGAGGTTACAAGAAATAATGGCCATAAGCTAGCAGACAGCAGATTTAGACTGGACATTAGGAAGAACTTCTTCACAGTTAGAGTGGCCAAGGTCTGGAATGGGCTCCCAAGGGAGGTGGTGCTCTCTCCTACCCTGGGGGTCTTCAAGAGGAGGTTAGATAAGCATCTAGCTGGGGTCATCTAGACCCAGCCCTCTTTCCTGCCTGTGCAGGGGGTCGGACTCGATGATCTATTGAGGTCCCTTCCGACCCTAGAATCTACGTATCTATTAATCTATATCAAATGCCAAATGTTATAATTTTTTTAGAATTTATTTTATTTTATTGGTAGGATTCCAAATTGCTTTAAAACTGTAAATATATCAATAAAGCATTATGTCCAACTGATATATATATATATATATAGAGAGAGAGAGAGAGAGAGAGAGAGAGAGAGAGAGAGAAAGGCCTTTCATTTTAATCATGGATTTTGGGGTTTTAATGAGAGAACTTGTGATTTTCAAACAGAGAAAAGCAGGCTCCCTAATTATAATGAGCCATGAAGTCAATTGATTCCCTCAGTTCTGTCTGAATATAAAAGTTTCTGTTCCTTCCAGGTAGTTGGTTTTAAAGTTTGGGTTGAGCAGGAATCAAAGGGATACTTCACCAATACCTCCCCCCTGGGTCTGCCCTATAGCCCCCTGTAGAATTTCAGGAGTGCCATTGCTAAACTATCCCTATCATGTGCATATCCAGCTTCCTTCTGCAAATCTATAAAGAAGATTCTGCCTTATTTTTGTGAGTTTCAGGTTCTGCAAACTTGATACAGAAACTGTCTCTTCTGGAATCCAAATATTCAATAAGCATGTTAAACAGCACTGTAAATACAACAGACCGGTTGAACCTCATTGAAATCTCCTGCTTTCTGTTGTTGAACCATTTAAATTTACCCTTTGATTGTGTTTATTCATCTATACACCCTGTCATAATTTTATCCGATTCACATATTCACCTTTTACTTATGAAAATGCTGTGTAGTATCAAAAATCTATAGGGCATGTTCACACATGCAGGCACGTGCACTTGCTATAGCTCAAATAGAAGTGGTGCAAAGTTGAGCCAGGGCTTTTTGCCTCAATGCACATGCCTGGACATGCACTTTGGTGTGGTGCAAGTTGTGCCACTTAGGGAAAAATAACCCTGCCTAACTCCTCCTGGATCTGCAGCCAGGGAGAGCTAGAGCCTGGGGCCAGCACCTGTACTGGCCTCAGCAGTGTAAAAAGCTACTCCATCCTGGCCCTAGCAGTAGAAAAAGCTGCCCTGGCAAGTAGCTCAGGGCTACTCACTCCCAGGAGCTTCTGGGATATGCTGATGATGTACTCCTCATAGTCCAGGACTCAGGTGACCTGGCATAGATGGAGTCTAGCCAAGTGTTGTATTTGGCAGCCTCCTCTGCCTGGGTCAACTGGGCCAAGAGCTTTGGCCTGATGGTGGGTGATGGGTGGCAGGTGGGCTCATTTCCCCCTGCACTGCACAGGATCCAATAGAATGTGGGCTCGCTTTTCTACCTGGGGGTCTACCTGTCCCCCACGAATCTCTCCCCACCAGAGAACTGGCACCAGCTAGAGGCAAGGGTCATGGAGTAGCTCCAGGCATTGGCAGAACTCCTGAGGTGTCTCTCTCTGTGTGAGAGAGTGCTAGTGCTGAACCAGCTGGTCCTGTCCATGCTCTGGTACTGCTTACACACCCTGCCTGTGCTCCCTGAGATCTTGGCAGGGCTCCAGAGATGGGCGCTGGAGTTTTTCTAGCCAGGACAGCACTGGGTCACTGCAGATGTCCTGAGTCTCCCCTTGTGGGCCTCATTTGTGTGAGCAGTCATGTCCTGATGTTCTGCCTTCAGGCCCTGCAGAGACTATTATACAGTGTCAGTAGCCATGCAACATGGGGCCACCTAGGGCATGCCTTAGGTCCCCTGTGACACTTGCCCAGAGTGCCAACCTGCTTATCGAGCCCCTCCTCCAGAACCCCCAGCTGGAGGTGCCTACAGCAGAGGTGCCCTAGCTACGACAGAGGTTGATCCTAGCTGGTGTCATCCATATTGGAGACCTCCTGGACTATGATAAGCAGAAGTGGCTGGGCCCCTCTGCACATGGGTCTACCCATGACACAAGCAACCTGCTGTCAGGTCCAGGAGGTGAAACCTGCCCTACCTCTCAATGCCCTTGCTTTTGTCGACCAGGTCCTGTGTGGTGATGGTCCACATGCCCCCATGTCCTCCAGCCCACCGGAGATTGTCATAGGGCCAGTACCTTGCCTGGCCTCATGGTGCTCCCTGATCCCTGAGCTCCCTATTCCCTGAGCTGGCTGGAGGACACCAAACCAATCTGCTTTTCCACCATCCACTGCTGCCACTTCTACATGCTCATGCAGCATACAATCCATCCTGCCATGTTTGTGTCCTGCCTGGACACCAAATGGCGGGGCCTGCTTGGTGAAGGCATGCCTGGGGCACCCCAGTGGCTGAGTATGTACCCCACCCTCATCTCAAGAGCGACTGGAAACCTCATCTGGTGGCTCCTCCATGGAGCCATCACCATGGGTTTGTATGTGGTGAGCTTCACAGACACCCGGGTCTTGTGTCCCTTCTGCTGTAAAAGGGAGACCCTGGAGCATATGACCCTCAAGTGCACCACACTGCAACCCCGCCACCTTCACACCCAACCTTTTTATTTTTGGGCACCCCATCCATCGACCCACCAAGTCCGGAACCTCCTGGTCAACCTCCTCCTGGTCCTGGGCAAGTGGGCCCTGTACATGACCAGGAAGGAGGCTTTGGTCAGGAAGGTGCCTGGGGACTGCAGGGCCACTTTCCTGTCAACCTTCTGTGCATGTTTATGGGCAAAGAACCAATGGGTGACATCCACTGGCTCCTGAGATGCCTTTGAGGACTGGTGGGTGCAGCCGGGGGGGCTCTGCATGGTGTCCCCCTCCAGAGAACTTGTTTTCACATTTTGAACCTCTGACCCCCACATCACTCCTATCCTGTTTCTTCCTTTGTTGTCCCACAAGATAAAAAAAAGTTGTATCTTTCAATCTTTGGCCTCACACAGTGGGGGCTATTAGTTAACTAGGTGGGCCTTAAGCCCCAAGATCTCTGGAAGATACAAATAAACAGGAGCTTCTGGGACCCAGCCAATTGGTACCTGGGGATACTACCCCTTGTGCTAGCTGGACAGCTGAAGCAACCCTGAGAGTTCCCTGCACCCTTTACCCATTGCAGCAATCTGCTGCAATCTGCTGCAATCTGCTGCCTGGCTGTGATCTGCTGCACACCTGCCAGACCCAGATCGGGACTGCACAGCCAGTAGAGGCATCTGCCCATCTGGGCCAGCTGCCAGTGGGCTGTGGCTGTATAGTTAGCCTTTGTGCAGCACTACTGCCATGTGTGTTCCTGCCCAGCCATCTGGGCAGCTATCACCAGGAAGATGTTCCCAGTGTGGTCACCTGCTTTGAACTGTCAAAGCATGTTCTCCTGGCTCCAATTGGTAAGCATGTCAGCCACCTCCAGCTGGGTCTAAGGTGCCAGCTCTGATCAGGGTCCTCTGCCTGGATCCTGTCATTGGCCTCCCTAGCAGGAATTCTGGTGTTCCCTATTTGAAAATGGAAAAATCCCTGATAAAAAATCTCAGTCACTCTGTAAAATACCCCAAAATCCATGTTCCTCCACAATTAAAACCAAAGATCACTATAGAGAGAGAGAGAGTGAGAAAGAGAGACAGAAAGACAGACAGCTATCAGTTGGGCAATGCTTTATTGATATATCTATAGTGATAAAGCAATTTGAAAGCCGACCAGTGTCTCTATCATAATAATAAAATGAATTATAAATACCTATATGTTTTACTGTTTGCCTTTAGTTTTCTTACCATAGAGCAGTTAGAGCTTCCCCAATCCCTTCACTAACTAGGATGTGGGGACAGCTGCCCTGCAGCCACAGCTCCTGCCAGCAGGTCTCATCCTGACCGCCAACTGTACATGCAGGATGTGTGCTGCAGGGGAGGCGGGGTTTGCAGAAGTGGGGTGGGTAGAGGGGTGGAGGAATGTGGGTGGTTGTGGAGGGATGTGGGGAGCTGTGGGGTGCGTGGGTGGACCATGGGAGGACTGTGTGGGGAGACTGCTCAGGAGAGGTGGGTTCTCTGGCCCCTGAAGGGTGCAGCACCCCTACACAGCTCACAAACCACCCCCCACCCCCACAAGGGACACAGCCCTCCAAAGGGACTACAAGCCTCCTAATAGGGGTCACATGGACCCCACAGGGGCTACTGCCCCCTCCTGCAGTGCCCACATGCCCCACACCTGCTTGCTTCCCCAGCCCCCTGGATAGCTGACCCACTCAGCCCCATCCCCCTTCGGCTCCTTCAGCCCCCCTGATGGCTGCCCCACCTGGCCCCATCTCCTGATTACACCCCCAGACCCCCAATGGCTGCCCCACCCAGACCTATCCCTCAATTGTACCTCCAGACCTCTGGTGGCTGCCCCACCTGGCCCCAGCCCCTCAGCACTTAAAAAAAAAAAAAAAAAGCCCCGCACTCACTAGCAGTAGCAGCAGCTCTGGGGGATCTAGGGTCACAGTATTATAATTACCTTATATGACAACAAAATGCCTGTGGTACTTAATATTGATCTGAAAAAAATGTTGGTGGTACTTCATGTTGTATCATTTTAAATTGGCGGTGCACAATCTGTCAGAGTTTGGGAACTGTTGCACTATGGTGTAGCCTAGAGTGGCTACACTTTACTGTAAAATAAGCTGTGTACCATAGATCAGATATAATCCTGCCCTGGAGTGGTGTAACTTTGAGCCACATAAGTGCTTAAAACCACTTTCAGGCATTAATGTGTTAACAATCCAGGTTTTAAGGACTCCAGGAACCACCTAAAATTACCATGTAGCAAGGCTCTAACTGGTACATTATTTGCTCATAGGGCATCTGCAGAGTGCCCTCCATGCACTGGTGGTAACACTTTATGCTATAAATTATCTGCATTTAAATGTTTCAGTCTTTTCTTCTAAAGGCGCCTCTGAAAAAGGAACTTTGATTTCAGGATAAGTGGGGAGCCCATTTCTTTTGTAAATAATAATTTTTAAAAAGTTACAACCTCTGCCTTTATGGAAACCAATTGCAGTGACTAATTTATATGAAGCTGGTCCATAAATTGCCTATATATGAAGAAAGTATAAGTATAAATGTTGGAGAATACATTTGAAACTGCTGCCAGATATGAGATGGGAGGACAGTTTATATCAGATTAACATCTGGATTTGTAGCACAGATAGACTTTTGCAATTTCCAAATCCAAATGAACACTTCTTGGAGTCAGAGATAGGTTAATAATGTGACAGAGTGAGATATTATATAACAGAATATTTCTGAAGTCTGGTGTTCACATAGGTCATAATATGTAATTTTGACAAAAAAGTTTTCCCTTTCAGTTTCCCTGATACACTGATGTCCTTGAAAATAGAAGTTTTATATTTTTTTTCCAGAAACAATTAATTAAAAACTAGTGTATTAATAAGGAAGCTGGACTGGTGGGATTAGAGGGGGTCATGGACAGAGTGGAAAATAATGCCATTCTTCTAAAGGAAATGCTAGCTTGAAGTCACAGTGCTAGCCTAGGAATGGGCGGACTTAGGTTCACTTCAGGACACTGCTATTTACTACCTGCTTTTTATGTAACTTTGAGCAAGTCATTTTCTATCACCTTAGTTCTTTTTCTGTATAAGCACTCCTGCTTGTAAATAGGAATAAGGTACTTCTCTACCTTACAAAAAGACTTGGAGGATAAATGAATTAGTGAGGTAGAAGTAACCATAACCCAGCAAAAGGTGCCATATAAATATTTTGATATAGCTAGTGTTCAGTTGACTTAGGGAGATGGAGAAGTAAAAAAAAGAGAAAAGAAAAAAAAGAGAGGTTTGGATCCTATGTGAAATCCTTCCTGCAGTGTGGAAGGCACTGCTGCTAAGAGCATGATGATTGTGGGTCAAAATTGTCTAAAAGAGGGTTGGGATAGAAGTGTTTGATCTGTTTTAACAAGTTTATTTGCTGTATTCTGGATTCACAAATCATTCTGTTAATTCACAGATAAGGATATAATCACTAATAGTTAACACAACTTTGAATTTTCTTAGCTTTGTTATCCCATGCTAAGATCCAGCACAAACTCCATTCCCACTATCACTTTCCTGCTCTAACTTCATATAGCTGTGCTTAGAAATAGGATCTCTGCCACTGCTTCCTTTTTTCTCAAGACTAAAATTGTGGGCGGGGGGAGGGGGGTAGTATCCACTAAAGTCTCTAGAAGCACTTAAATAGGTATTACATATAGGGCATGTCTACACATGCAAATAAGCATAACTACATTTAATGAGCATTAAGGTAATGCACATTAAGTGATTTTTTGCAAGTGTCTACATGTGCATAGACTTGGGATTAAAGTTAGTGCACTTGGCACTAAAGTTAGTTCCAAGTCCCTTCAGCCCTTCCATGTGCCCCTGTGGCCACCAGGGAAAGCTCTAGCCTCTGGCCACATGGCTGCCAGGACCTGGCAGCCATGTTGAAGCTGAAGCCAGCTGCCACCACTTGGCAGCCATCTTTGGAGATCTGATCCCTAGCCAACTGCTTCCCAGGAACCACGTGCCCAGTGCAGGGACAGCATGTGTCAGCTCCTTCCCTGTTCATCCTGTGTCCCTATCCCAGTGCTGCCCCTGCCCCTGACAGCAGCATCCAGTGCCCCTTTGCTCCAGCTTGACACCTGCCAGTGACACTAGAGCCCTATGCTACTGCTGGCCATGGTGCTGGCCCTGCTGGCCCCAGCACACCCCCCACCACCCAGGCCCCAAGACAGCCATGCACACACCAGCAGGGGCCAGGACACTGACTGGGGAGGCCCTGGATGACCCCTTCCTTCTGCATTCCCCGCTCCAGCATGCCTGCCCCACCACCCACACACTCCTTATCCCCTGTCCACCCCTAGCACCACTCTCAGGACACACATATGGGTGAAACAAAGACCTCTTATTGCCCTCAGAATCCCCACCCCCATTCCTCCCCACTCAACAGAGATCCTCTGTCACCCTCCTCACCCACCAAAAATAAAAAACCCACTTCCCCAATGTTCAAACTATATACATTGTGCATGTATATAGTTACTGCCACAGAGAGGGGGGTCCATGGGGTGGGGTTGGGTGTCTAGGGGTCAGAGCCCTGGGGAATGTGTTCAGCACCCCAGCCTCAGGCTGTTCCCCCTCAGGCCCAGGGTCCGTGGCAAGCATGGTGGGTGGCAGGCTCCCCCATGGGACACAACAGCCAGTGCTGCTCCAGGGAGGGTGGCTCCCCCTCTGACTTCCTGGGGACAGGGCCACCACCCCCCAGAGGTGCCATGCCTGCCACCTACAGGCCTTTGGGGACATGGTCTGTGAGTGACTGATGGGTCTGGGCCCAGGGAGGTGGCAGGGATGGTCTGTCCTATCCTGTGTAACCTGTGGCCTCAGGGGGCCCCACAGTCAAGGGGCCCCACAGAGCCAGGTAGAGAGGCTGCAGCCCATCCCATATTTTGTGGTGGCTGCCATGTTTGCAATGTAGCCCGCCACCCACCTGATGGGTTGGATGTTTGTTTAACTGTTCCAGCCAGAAATTCCAGCTACCACACCTCTCCCAACATCCAGTGTTCCGGGACATTCATTTACTAGCGTAAGCATGCGATGGGTTGGGAAAATGGGCACTGCACTCTGCTACAGTCATCTCTGCCAATGGATTAGGAGGCCCCAAAACTAAATCTTGCAGGGTCCCAAAAACTGTGGGCTGGCCCTGGCAGGTGGTGAGGAACCTGGGGCAGGGGCCAGCTACCAGGGACCTGCAGGACTGGGGACAGGCACTGGGCAGTGGGGAGCAGGAGCACTACTGCCATGCTCAGGATGATACTCAGGACCAGACATTTCTTCTCCATAGCCTCTGCTTCTTGTAAATTGGCAGCCATATGCTCCTGGATAAGTCACAGGAGCTTCTCCTCCAGGTCCATGACCTGGGCATAGAACATCTCCTCCTGTGCCATGTCCTCCACCCACCAGGCCACCACCTTTTGTGAAAGTTTGCAACATTTCAGAGATAAGATTCTCTACACCAGGGATTGTGCTCTGCTCAGTCTCAAGTCATGGGTCGGTTGTGCGCATGTATCCATGGAACATGGTAAGCTGGCTGGGCAGGACTGGACCCAGGCAGCTGCCGGATGAACCCTCCATCTCTTCTTGATCCCTTGGGGCCAGTGGCTGTTGGGAGCTGCCTGCAGGCAGCCTCCCTCTGCTGCCCGCTTCCCAGGGAAAAACAGATCAAGCTTCTGCCAGCACCTGCAGCTATAGCTCCATACCCTTCTCCCTGCCCTCTCTCCTTGAAGACCAACTGCTTTGCTACACTGCTTCCCAGCCCATGGTGCCCAGGCTTGGGGCATGTGGGGGTCCCAAACAACTGGGGTGAGGGGCTGTCTGAACCCCTGCCCTACCAACGGGGGGCCACTCTGGGGAGGTGCCCCAGGGATGGCCCCCAACTACACTTCTGTTGTGCCCTGAGCATGACCCTACTGTGTGTGCGTTGGGCAGTGTGTGATATGCTGTTATGCAGTCAAAGGGGTGCCCAAGCTAGTACAACCATCTGCTAATGACCCTCCTAGTTTCCTGGGCACACCTGCACTTCCAATTCAGGGCCCTGAGCTATGATGGCATGGGGGGGGGGCATACCCGGGCTGCTCCAACACCTCGGTCACCACCTGGAGGGCTACCTGTGGCTGCATTACATGTCCTTGCCCCCTGCTGCCAAGGACAACATTGTCATGGGCAGTAACACCTTTCTTGGCATGTGAGAGGCCTGTGTCCACTCAGCTGTGGGAACATGAGCTTCTCAATAAAGTCTTGAACTGTGTCCTGCCTGTCTGTGTGGTGTTGGGTGGGGAGGGCCAGGCCTAGGGTACTGCTAGTGGGCCAGGCAGAGAGTGGGGGCTGGGCCACCAGCCAAGGGCAGGGACAGGGAGAGCTGCCTGCCAGCACAGGACGTACCATATGTCTAGGGCTAATAATGCTGGTGGCTCAGTGCAAACCTCCCCACAGATGAATGAGAATGGCTGCACCCACTGTCCTTCGTCTGTGGTGCACAGTGGGCCAGTGCTCGGCCAGGGGCCCTGCCCAGGGAGGAGCTTGTGGTGCTCACAGCTGGTGCTGGCATGGCCAGCCACTCCTCATGACATGGTGTGGGGCTAGGCTGAGGTCAAGGCAGCCACTGGACAGGGTTCCCCAAGGTGCCAGTAGATGCAGCAACTAGGGAGGAGTGCAGGGCCACCCATGCTGTTGGTAATTGTAGGGGTAAGACCTGGCTCCCAGGGCACCAACATGTGGGTCAGCCATAAAGGGGATGATAATTTGGGCACAACCAGACTGATGATTGAAGTTGGTCATGGCTATCCACTGTGCCTGCAAGACATTGACTTTTATGCAGCACTACTGCACAATCTGGAAGTAGCCTTGTGCATGCATCTCACCTGAGTTGGCCTCATATATGTGAGAGTTTAAAGTGCCTGCACCGTGTAAGCTGCCTCTGCACATCAGCATGGCCCCACAGTGCCATGAGCTCATGCACCTACTCCCTGGGTCTAATTGGAACCCTGGGCAGTTGGGACAGGTGTGCACATGAGGATGAGGCCAGGGCTCAACAGGGAGGACCAGGTGGACATGATGGTGGCTGCCTTGACCCCAGCACAAGGGTATGGTCAGGGCTTAGGAGACACATGGCAAAGGCACTTCACCACAGGACCTGCAAGCACAGGATACAGCTTGGGATGAGCAGCAGCAAGGAGCAGGTGGTGGCTCTGCTGACAGACACAGCCAGCCAGCAGCCCTGGGGGGATCTGAGGGCTGGCCAAGCGGTGCAGTAAGCTGCATCCCTTTGCAACACTCAGCTGTGGCCAAGCAGTGGCTCTGGAGGAGGACTGACCAGGAAGAGACATCCTGGGTCCTGTCCAGGCGGGGCATAGAGGGCCTGCTGGGCTCCTAGGCAGACTCCTAGTGTGTGTGCCCCATGGCACAAAATGGCTACAGGATTGTATACCCTGCAGCTAGGGGCTGCCACAGAGCATCCCAGGCTGGGGCAGGATAGGTGGCCAGCCAGGAGCCATGGTGCTGGGCTCAAGCCAGCCTCCTAGTGGCAAGGCAGACCCAGCACTAAAGTTAGTGCCAAGTAGTGTCCACAGGTGTGCTAATGCACTTTAACTAATAACACCTAAATTTGATACCTGCATTTGCTGGTATCAAATTTGGGTGTGATTAACTTAAATTCACCATTTTTAATGTGCACTAAGAGTATACACGTGTAGACGCACACCCTTAATGCACATTAAATTAGAGTAATGTGCATTACTGCATTTTGTGTAGATATGCCCATAAAATAAGAGAGGTGTTAATTATAAATGGATAGGACACAAAACTAAAACTCCATTTAAAATAGCTTAAAGGTTAGTAACATTAGTTGAAAAATGTACTTGTCCTGATACAATGCAAAGAAATAAGTAAGAAACCACACTTTCTGAGAGAAGTATAATATAGACCTACATGCATTATGTGAATTTCTGTAGTTAACTATTAACTACATAAATCCATGTGATATGTCAGATGTAGGCTTTGTATAGTAAAGGACTCCACCAACTAAAGAAATAAGATTTGTCAATGTGTAGCAAAACCCCCAGTTTTTCTTTTTTTTTTTCATTGAAAATGCATCCCCTCCCCTTCCCCAACCATTTCTGACTGTCTCTCCCTCTCTATTCCCTATAGATAAGTATAAGTAAGCTAAGATGTAGGATAAGCTTTAACCTTTTATTTTAGGTAGTAAGTTTTATTTCTCTCCCCTCTGCAAATAAGTTCCCTTCTATTTTGATATAGACATCCACTGTTTTATAAGTGATAATTATTATGTTTGTATTGATTTTTTTTTTTATTACTGCTTTTATGTTGTATGATTACTGTTTTAGGCCTATATATGTAATTTAGCATAAGTCATGTCAAATTTCCATCTTGTAATGGCAAGCCTCCATTTTATCCCCATGCCTGGTTGTGTAACCTATGACTCATACTACCCCTCCTATGTAACTTGGTTCCTGAATGAATGGGGATGAATGAGGGTGTTTGAGAGACAATGGCAGTAGGTCTAAAAATAGCTCCCTCTGAATGACCAAACCATCAACACCAATGCCTGGACCAACGACCCAGCCCTTGGAACCACCTTCAGCATTCAAGAAACAAAAGATGAGGCAACCCACCATTGTGCCAAGGCTGCACATGCTCAGTAAGAACATCTGGAACCCTTTGGAACAGGAATGACATTGCCTGGACAGGCCCTCCCCATAGGAGATCAGAGGTAGTCTGCCCCATAAAAATGGGTACTGAAGACCTTGGGATGCCCTCTCCATCTGGACCAGAACCATGCCACACCTCCTATCCACCCAGAGGCCCTGCCAGTGACCCCCCTCTGGACAATACCTGCTGGACAAGGACCCCTTTCCAGCCTGGATAGATAGCTATCACCCCCTACCCCCTCTTCAACCAAGGACTTGGACTCTGCTTCTCTTCCCTACCTGGACTGCAACCCTTCCACTGAGTCGCTTTCTCCTGCTGCCATTGTGTGTGTGTGTGTGTGTGTGTGTGTGTGTGTGAGAACCAATACCTTCATGGGGCTGTGTAGTGTGTTGTCTGTTTAATAAACCTGTTATTTATAAACCCCAACTTGGGTTTTTGTCTATTTCCTGACAGTTTCCTCGTTGCCACCACTTATCTGCCCTCCACCCAATGTCTCAGCTGTCTGCCTCAGTTTCCAGCCCCAATCTACTTTAAGTAACCCCAAGCCTCAGCTACTCAGCCAGTTTCACTCTAGTCCACCAGTTCTAATCTTGGGTCTAGCAACTTTCACTCCCTACACTTTAACTCTTTCTCTCTCACCTTAACCTTATCCCAGGTACCCCAAGGACACACATACACACTATACCATCCAAGTTAGGAACTTACCTATGTGTAGGTGGGTTGTATGTGTGTGAACTGGTGTGTGTGTGTGTGTGTGTGTGTGTATGGCATTGTGTGCATGATATATGAATTAGTGATTTGTGTATGTGTATGGAGTGTGCGGTATGGACAATTGATTTTTGTCTAACTTTTGGGGGGCATAGTGTATGTGCTTGAATTGGTGATAGGTATGCATGTGCCTAGGCTGGTTTGGATGTGCATGTGCCTGAGTTGAATAAATTTAATTAGAATAGCTGAATGCACCTAATTGATTTGTGTGTTTGTATATGTGCAATTGTGTCACACCCTCCTGTCTAACAACGCAATATTGAGATCCTGAGAGTTGGCCTGACACCACAGGGCAACAAATGTAAGTCAGAGAACTACTGAAATTTCATCAGTGGTACTAATGACTTCATCCTTTTGTATTATTTGTTAAAGATTGTCCTCACCAATACTGCTGTGCTTTGAAGAGCAGTTCAGACAAATAAGAGAAAGTATGGAAGAAGAGGGGGAGACACCAGAATCTTTCCATAGACAGTACATATAAATATACTACTGATTCCTAACTCTGCTTGTGGGACACAAAAATATAAGCTAATGAAATTAATTAAATTGACACCAGTTAAATGCATTTGGCAGAACTCTGAACACCTACAGGTCTATTTTGTATAGTGGAAGTGGAACTTCCAGACAGCTATTTTTAGAAAGCTCTTTAAAGATGTAGGAGAAGAGAAAGACCATAATGATTCAAGACACTGCCTCAATAATGCAAGGCTACCTTATCAAATCCATCTTTTCTTTTCTTTTTTTTTTTTAATATCATAGGGAAAAATTTAAGATATTTAACAAATATTGACTGGAGCTTCCAAAATTAAGATGCCATGGAAAGCAATGTTCAAACTAACATACCGTACTTTGGATAAATAGCTATATATATTTTTTTGTTTGTTTAATTCCCTTGGTATAACAATATTTTTCAAGTGATTTTTCAATTACTTCAACAATAAATACTAAATTAGAGCAGTTATTCAATAGTTCATCTTCCTCCACTGTACAAATCCAGAATTCTAAAAATACTCCAGTTTCACATATAATCTGTCCTGGCTAAAGGACTGAATCCTATTCAACCCAGAGGTGTAACTAGGAATTTGAATGTCCTGCATATGTGTGTGGAAAGGGAAGTACCTCCTTGCACACCGTCCACAGCACTGCAGGATGTCCTGAAGGCTGCCATAATCAGCACCTGGGGCTGATGCCTGACACCCTCACAGCTAGTTATCCTACCTATTCAACATTTGAGTCAATCCGCCCTGTTCAAGTTCCTGAAAATCCATTAATTCATCTACTTTTGTAACAAACACAATCCTACCCTTACATTTCAGTGACAAAGAAACTGCAAAAGAGAGGAGGACTCACCCATATTTTGCATTAACTATTTTTCAGGGACTTGAGAAGGTGGAATAGAATCTAAGCTCACTTATATGCCTAACAAGTTGACTAGATTTATAAATTTAATTACAATAGCTGAATAACTTTAATTCAGTTATTCAGTTCAGATGCAAGCAGGGCTGAGTGATGGGGGACACTACAGAAACCCAAGAGCTGAAAGGTGGTTCTGAGGACAATCTCATTATTTTGGGAATCTGACCCATGAATATAAATTTGGGGGGTTGGCAATACCTGATCCCTGCCTAGATTACAAGCTACAGCCCTCCTTATACACCTTCCCTTTGACACTTGCAAACCTACATTTTGGTACTGATCAAGGAGGTTGGCCAATGCCAAATGACTACTGTTATGTGGGAGACCCTATCATCAAAGGCAAGACAAAAGGTCTTCTTTCTGTAACCATTTGTGCTGATGCTAATGTTTGCTCTTTAGCCTCCTCCTGTGCCATCAAGAATTCCAAGGAGTCTTATGTGATGGAGCCTCAGCACAGTACATCCTTTTGAATACTACTTTCCAAGGTAAATCTATCTGAACAAGATTGTTCTATTAACTTTGCCTGACTATACTTCAGAGAATGAGAAGTGATTTCCTTAGTTCTGAAATGCCACCAGACTGTGAAACATGTTCACAAGATTTCCAATGAATGCAGGGGGGAGGAAGATCTAGAAAAAACATTTAGACAAATTTTATATATATAAATTCACAATATTTCTTTCATAATATCTATAATATACACAAGGATATATTACAATCTTTGCCAAGTTCGCAGCAATTCTTCTGCAGCATTTTTATATGAAATGGAAGAAATCAAATGCAATAATCATATGTAAGAATTACAGGGAGTATTAAATGATTTACTTATTGTGGAACTATTCATATTATCACTTACTCAATATGTTGAAGTGATGCAGTTCCTATGATGATTCAGGAAATATGCAGGAGGCAAGAATTTTTATCAGTGGGATGATATCTTTTATTGCACTGGCTGCATGTTTGGGATAGAAATGAACACATTTTTGACCATCATAGTACTCTTTTCCAGTGTGGTAGGATACAGCAGAAGAAGTAAAGGGCTGAAGCTACAGCAGGGGAAATTTAGGTTGAAGATTAGAAGGAACTTTCTGACAATGAGGGTGGTCAAGCATTGGAACACACTAATAAAGACATTGTGGAATCCTTGGAAGTTTTCAAGGAGCAGGTTAGACTGTAAAGATCCTGTATTCAGTAGCGGGCCAGATGACATGACCTGATGAGGTCCCTTCCAGCCCAACTTTCCTACTCCTATGATCCTATGATCCATGGATTCTGATGTTTGTGTTTTGGAGAGGGTTGATTGTTGTGGCAGTGGGAATACATTAAGGGGTCTTGAATTTATAATTAAGGCAGGATTGGGTACCATTTAGTGCCTATTGATCAGCAGGGAGTTTGCGTCTCATGATCAGATGTCTGTTTAAAGGCCACAAGTAGTGGGGCAGGGGGGAGGAGGAATGGGACTTGGACTATTTCTTTCAAACTGTTGTCCTTTTCAAGCATAGTCTGTAGTTATCTGATGATCCTTCATATTTATTCAAATGTAGAATAGTGACAATCAAGGGTGAGTGCAGTTAATGGGGTTTTTTCTCTTGTATTTTAGTAGGTTGCTACTTGGTGTTTGGGTGGATTTTTCAAGAATATCATCTCTACTGGAGTGCTTTTGGTGTGTAAAGCTAGTTTTCAGTTTTCAGGGTGTCATGAGTAGTGTCCTAAGAGCAGATGCAGTGGTATCTTGACTGTAGATCACTGTTTTATTTGTGTGCCTGGGGTAACTGCTGAGTTTATGGAAGCAAATGGGGCAGTCCATGGGTTTTCTGTATATAGCAATTTGTAGGGTACCTTCCCAGGTGGTATCTGGAAAGATAATGTTTGTGTAGGAATATTTTAGAGAAAATTAGTTTACAGGGTGGTAGTTGTTACACCTGTGGTAGAAATCAGTAAGGAAGTCTGGGTGTTAAATACAGATGATGAAAATATAAAAAAAAAAATGTAGCAGGCTTGGTGGCATGATTTTCTAAAAAAATCCTTTTCTCGAGGAACTTGGCATATTGGAAGTCATCATTCTGCCCATGACTGTGCCCATGATTTGGAAGAAATATCACCTGTAAAAGTGGAAAACTATTATTGTCATTGTTGTTATTACTACTAATATTATTATGACATATTTCTACTACTGCTGAGGTGAACAAAGAACTATTACTAATGATGATGATGAGGGATTTAAGCCTCCTCTAATTTTCAGTTAAAAAAGTAACCCCAAATCCACATTCTTTGTGATTTAAATGAAACACCTGTAGCTCTAATTCTAGCTCTAGCTGTATATATGAGATAGGTAGATAGATAAATAGATAGATAGATATTGTGGTGTTTCATTTAAATCATGGGAAAATGTGGATTTGAGGTGACTTTTTTTTAACCAAAAATTGGGGATTTTTTTTTTTTTAAATCAGAGAAAACCAGGATTCCTGATGATGATTCCTCAGTACCCTTAAACATCATCTATCTGCCCCAAGTTGTCATATTTGCTTTCTCTTTTCAGCCTCCTCCCTCTCACAAATAAACAAACAAACAAATGAAATGGCTGTGCAAACACTTTTGCTCTGAAGATATATTTGTTAATCTCACCTTCTGTGAAAGTTAACGTATTGAATATTTTAAATGAATGCCCGGTAACTGCCAAAATGCCTGTGAAAAACAAGCAACTTAACATGTTTATCACAATTAAAAGAAGCAATATGTGTATGCACTAGGGGAAGGGGTGTGGGAGGTAGGGGGCATATAGGATTGCTTGCTTGCTTCTCCCAAACATCAGCCTCTTTTCCTTGCTGTCTTATTTTAAAGAATGGTTCCCCCAATTAATTGTGTTTATGTAATGCTGAAACAAGATATAGATTTCTATTAATATAGAAGTATTTATTTTCTTTTGGGGCTTTGAAATCTTGAAGAATGTAATCCTTTCTCCTTTTACACTGGTTAATTTTAATGGCAATTCATATTCCTATCATATTTAGCATGCCTGTTAATTTGCCAGACAGCATACTAGTACAGCCTGATCTTTTTCTCTTATATAAGAATCATACTTTCCCAAAGTCATCTGTTGCCTGTAGCAGAGGTTACTTTAACCATAATTTGCAGCACTATATTCTGCCCATAATTTTTCATCAATTCAAACACAGTAATTCTACTGTCTGAGAACCGTGATATCCCCATGACCTTTTCATCTTCTGCTCTTTATTCCCTATTCACTGATGATTTCCATGCAATTTGCTGTAGTTTAGACTTCATTATTCTACTTGATAGCCCTACTTCATTACCCAGTCCCCCCCCCCCATATATTAAATGGTGATTTTATGTGTCTCATGTTTTGAAAGCAATATATAGTTGTGTTCCTCTTGTTATCTTCCCCAAAACATGAAAGTATGTTTGCGTGGGATGCAGCAAGTGTGGCATGCAGTATTTCCAAATGTGTTTATTTTGAATATTTCACCCACGTGGTAATCTTAAAGGGCCAGATTGTGACACTCTTGTCCCTTACTCATATGACTGAACAATGGCTCACATGAGAAATTCCATTTAATTCAAAGGAACTACTTGCATGAATAAGTAATCACCAATGTAAGGCTTGCACAATGTAGCTTTAATGTTATACTATTAAATTGACTATTTTTTTTTTTACATGTAAGACTATTTTTTTTTTTAAATTACCAGGGATCTTCTGATAAAAAAAATCCCCAATTTTTGGATGTAAAAAAATGTTGCAAAATCCACATTTTCCAAGATTAAAATGAAATGCCACTAATATACATATATAGCGGTGTTTCAATTCATCACAGAAAAATGTAGATTTGGGGTTACCTTTTGTATTGGAAAATTGGGGATTTTTTTTTTATCAGAGAAAACCAGGATCCCTGGTAATTACATTTTAAAATATCTGCTGTCATTGAAGTCCTGTTCAAATACAAGACAAAAAGGGGTCTTTGCATTTAGACCATGTCTACACAGCCTCCATTTTGAGCCCAAGACCACTGCCAAAAATTATGGTCATGACATTTAGCCCAGAAGTAATCTTGGGCCACATAAGACCGTTCTAAGATAACTCCACTGCATAATTTCTAGGGCTTGGTACATACTGAACAGGAGCAGATGGGAAAGGTATCTTTCTCAGGAGATATGGATTTACACAGAGATCCAGCTCTATATCAAGTCCACCTCTATCCTGCCTTCTTCCAAATATTCAATATAATCCACTTGCTAAAGTTTTGCTATCTGGCAATAAGGGGATAGAGCATAGCACTAAGCAGAAACCAGTTGCCCTGGGTTAAGCAGCTCAGGATTGGGACTGTCTTGAGGAGGCTTTTCTGGAGCTAGTGATTTTGGGTGCTGGATTGGTACTGGCATGTTTGCCTAGTGCCTGGTGTATGTGGTTTTTATGTGGTGTGCACCCCTCCCACACACACACATCCTTCTGAAGTGACTGATTAATAGTGTTTTCTCTGTGTGGGGCTGGTTTAGCTAAGTTAGGGTAAGAGCTAAGCTAGGCAGCCTTATCGAAAGGCATCCTCCCATGAATGTTTTTTTTTTTTTACACTGACTCTCTGCCTCCCCAACCTAGATGGACATTTTCTATCTTATGTGTCCTTCTGGGAGCAAAGGAGGCACAAAAAATAGAAGCTGGGTCAGTAATCATGATCTGTATGGAATGTGCCATGCTTTTGTTCCTAACAGACAGTCAAAACTACTTCATCTGCACAAAGTGTAAGTTAGCATCTGCCCTGAAGGAAAAGATTTAAAGATTGAAAATATGGGTATCCATGCTGTATTGAAAAGTAAAGATTTCTTGGACAGGAATTATGGGAGGTTGACACTGGAGAAACCAAAGAGAAATGAAGAAAAATGGCAGTATGTGACTATTGAAAGAATGGGAGGTCCCCAGAATTGGAGAGAAGTTTTGAAGCCAGCAACCACTTTAAAACATTCTGTCATGGAATAGTTGAGGAGAAGAGAAAAGAGAGGACATCTTCAGGCATGATACAGAGAGCTCAGTAGTCTAGAGAACATGAAGGGCAGGGCCCCAGGGATGGGGGCTGTAGGACCACTGAACCAAGAAAGAAGAGAAGAGTGGTAGCGGTTGGTGACTCCCTTCTGAAGCACAAATTTGCCACTCAGATTTAGTGTCCCAGGAGGAATTCTGTCTACCTGGAGTCCATTTAAGGAGATGACAGAGAGACTACCAAAGCTTATCCATCCTTCAGGCCTTTCCTCCATGTCTATGTAGGCACCAGTGATATGGTCAGAATGAAGTTCTTGGCAGGAGGCTTATAGAGCTTGGTGCAAAAGTGGCAAATGTGGTTAATAATGGATCAATCCTGTGAAAAGCAAGGGCCCAGAAAGGGAGCATTGTACCCTGGAATTAAATGTGCAGCTCAGATGGTGGTGTTGATATTATCTGGGATTCTTCAACAAGGGTGGATGCACGAGGGGTGACTGCAATCAAGAGATGGGATCCACCTGACCAGAACTGGAAAGAACATATTTGGGAGTCAGTGGCCAACCTAGTAAGGAAGGCTTTAAACTAGGTTCCATGGGAAATGGTGAAAAATTTCTGCCAGCAACAAAGACTCCAGAGGAAAAAGGACTGGAACAAACAGCTTACTACTTGAATAGAGCCAGAGAGACACAGGATGGCTGTAGGTGAGGCAAAATTGAAATAAATACATTAAAATGCAAAACATCTGATGTGTGCATACAAATGTAAAGTTTGGGGAATAAACAAGATGACCTGGAAGCTGCAGCCTGTGAAAATAGTTATGATCTGATTGGTATTAACAGAGTCCTGGTGGGACAGCTGTTATGACTGGGTATGTCAACATTGAGGATTACACTTTGTTTTGGAAGGACAGGGTTGGGAGAAAAGGTGGTGGTGTTACCTTGTATGTCAAAACACATACACATGTTCCCCAGTACAGGATGAAGAGGATAGTAGAGCAGAAAGCATTTGGGTGAAGATAAAAGGTAAAAAATGAAGTACTGATATAATGTTGGATATTTATCATAGGCCACCAAATCAGGAAGAGATGGACGAGGCAGTCTTGAAGGAGGTGACAAAATTATCCAAAAGCTATGAGAGGATACTAAAAGGAGACTTCAATTTTCCATCTGCTAGAAGGACAATACAGCCAAACATAAAATGTCAAGCTGATTCCTAATTTGTGTGGAGAACAACTTTCTGTTCTGGAAGGTGAAAGATACAAGTAAGGGATCATCTATCTTGGATTGTCCTGACCACTAGGGAAGAACTAGTGGAGGATGTGAAAGTGGGCAACTTGGGAGGAAGTGGTCATGATATAGAATTCCACAAAGCCTGAGATGGGGAAAGCATGAGGTCAGCAGAACTAGGACACTAGATTTAAAAAAGGCAGATTCATCCCTGTGGAAACTCAAGAAGTTAATAGGCATGGTGCCATGGGAAGACAGACTGAAGGACAAAGGTAGTTGGGAGGACTGAGAGCTTCTCAGAGCACAGTAATGAAAGTCTACTGCCACGGCGGGGTCCTTCAGGAGGGCCGTGGTCTCCTTAAGGCCCTCTCTCCGTGCCTAGTCGGCCCAAGGGCACCCTCTATTTCTCGCCCGCCACGTCTTTGATGTTCAGTAGGTTCGGGAGGCTGCCTTGCATCTCCTTGGGCACGTAAGCTCCTGGACCCCTCGTGGGTCTTATCCTGCACCCATGGGTGCCTTGGGGCACCCTAGCTTTGTGGGCTAAGCATGGCTCCTACCACCCCTAATACCACGCCCCAAGCCTCGCTGATGTGAAAGACGTTGTTAGGTCAAACTACACCTATGCCCACTCTTGGGCCTTCTCTACAATAAGCTGGTCCCCTCTGGGACGTCCCCTCAAGCCGCCGGTCTTTTAGGCCCACCGCACCACTACCCTCTCTAGTATGGGCTCACCGCGCTGCTACTCCCCGTCCTCTCGGGGGCCACCGCAGCACCTTGCCCTTCCCTGGGATGCTGTACTGCTAACCCTTTCTGTCTGGGTCCACCGCAGCACCCTTCCCTTGTCCTGGGTTTTCCATGGTGCTAGCCTGTTACCGGGCTCCTCAATATTGCCCCTCTCGGGCTCCTCAATATCACCCCACTCTAGGGCTCCTCAGTACAGACCCTCTCGGGCTCCTCAGTAATCACCCCTCCCTGGGGCTGGGGTCTATGCACCCCGTAAGTGACACCCTTGCTGGCATCTGCTGCGCCTGTCCTGGGCTTCCTAATATGATGCTCCCCCTCTTTGGGGCTCGCCGTGCCTACCTTGGGCTTCTCAATAAAATAGCCCCTCTCTCTGGGGCTGGGGTCTATGTACCCCGCACACAACCTGGGGTCTGTGTTCCCTGTCCGCAGCCCACCGGTTGCACCCACAACCCACTGGTTGCGCTCCTCACTGTGAGCTGCATCCTCACTGGCGCTAGGGCCCCCACCCCTCTGGGGTCCTTTTGAGGCTCAGCCGCTCTTCTCTGAGGTTAACTGACCTCACGACTCTGCCCTGTAACTCTCAGGGCCTAGCACGCCCTCACTGGTGCCGGGGCTTCACACTCCCTTGTGAGTCCCCAATGAGGCCTCCTCCAACCCCCACAGCCTCACCCAAACCTCCGGTTGTAATACCAACACTAACCAAACAAAACACAAGCCTCCTGGCTGTAACTTAACTTAAGGCCGCCTGGCTGCAATAACATATCTCATGCACCATAGAGCCACCATCCTCCAGCCTGCTCGAGCAGTCCTCGCATCTTAGCCCCATGAGCTCCTGCCTCTCTGGGTGCTGACAGGGAACTGCCAGCCTGGCCTCAGCCCTGGGCTCTATAAGGGCCAGGCCCTGCCCCCTACAGGCAGCTGGCTCCCCTTAGTTGCTCCGGCAACCCGCAGCTGCGCTTGTTACCCTGGCAACCCGCAGCTGTGCTCATTAGGCTCTGCCAGGGCTCTCTCCCTGGCAGTTTCTCCTCTCTAGGAGCAGGCACTTAGGTGCCCTGTGACATCTACCAAGAAACTGTTCTGGCACGGTAGAAACACAGGAAGAATTGTGAGACCAGTGTGGCTGCACAAGCAGCTTCAAAGATGCTTCAAATGCAAATATGGGTGGATCACCAAGGAAGCTACCAGGAAATAGGAAGAATCTGCAGGGACAAAATAAGGAAGGCAAAGGTAAAAATTAATTCCACCTGGCAAGGAAAGTTAATGACAACAACAAGAGTTCCAATTAGTATGCTGCCCAGAAAAGGAAGAAAGAATCTGTGGGTCCTCTGTTAAACAGGCAGGGAAAACTCTCAGCAGAAGTTGCAAAGAGGAGAGAGGTATTCAGCAACTACTTTGCCTCTGTCTTCTCAAAAAAATAAAATTAAATGAAATAAAATAAAATCTAAAATAAGTTCTAGCTTGGAGCCTAATAAGGAGTGGAGCCAGCTTGCAGAGGCACTTAAGGCAAGGGGTGTAGTTGTCATGGGTGATCTAAATTATCCAGACATCTGCTGAGAGGAGCAGTCAGCCAGGTCAGACCATTCCAGGAGGTTCCTGGCCGAGATACAGGACCTCCAATTAACCCAGGAGGTGCACAGTCCCACCAGAGGAAATGCCCTGTTGGACCTGGTCCTGGTCACAGGCGATGATCTGGTAAGGGGGCTCCAGGTGCTTGACCACCAGGGTGATAGTGATCATTGCTTGCTGGAATTCAGCGCAGGGTGTCAAGGGCCCGCAGCAAGGCAGTAGCCCTAGACTTCAAGAGGGCCAACTTCAACGAGTTGAGGAGATTGGTGGGAGAGGCACTGGGGGTTCTCAAGGGCAGGGGAACTCAGTGCCCAAGATGAGTGGACGTTCCTTAAGGAGACGATACTCAGGGCCCAAGGGGTGACAATCCCAACAAGAAGCAAAGGGGGCAAGAGTGCCCAAAAGCCTCCCTGGCTCACCAAGGATGTCCGGGAATGCCTGGTTGCCAAAAAGGTGGTGTACACCCGGTGGAAGGGGAGGGGCTATCTCCAAAGAAGACTATACCTCCACTGCTTGGTCCTGTAGCGGGGCTGTTAGGAAAGCTAAGGCGGACATAGAGCTAGGACTAGCGTCCAAGATCAAAGATAATAAAAAGTCCTTTTTCAAATATATATGAAGCATGAAGAAGGCACCGGGAAATGTGGGGCCCCTGCAAGATGTGCTGGGCAATCTGGTGGTTGCGCCAGAGGAGAAGGCAGACCACTAGGGGGAATGCCATAATGGATATGGTATTGGCAACAGGGGATGACATGGTAGAGGACCTCCAGATCGGTAGCCATTTGGGAGACAGTGATCACCTAATAATAGAATTCAACATAAGACTTCGAGTGGGTAAGGTAACTAGTAGGGTGAAAGTGCTAGACTTCAGGAAAGCTGATCTCAATGAACTCAGGCGATTAGTCAAGGACACACTGCAGAGTAGGAGTTTTGAAGGGATGGGAGCCCAAGAAGGGTGGCTGTGCCTTAAGGAAACAATCCTTCGGGCACAAAGCAAGACGATCCCTGAGTGGGGCAAAAGAGGGAAAGGGGCCAGGAGGCTTCCATGGCTGACCAGAGAAATCCAGGGCAGCCTAAGGGCCAAAAAGGGAGTACATAAAAAGTGGAAACAAGGTGAGATCACTAAAGATGAATATACCTCCTCTGCTCGTGCTTGTAGGGAGGCAGTTAGACGGGCCAAAGCTACCATGGAGCTGAGGATGGCAACCCAAGTAAAAGACAACAAGAAATTGTTTTTTAGATATATAGGGAGTAAAAGGAAGGCCCAGGGAGGAATAGGACCCCTGCTAAATGGGCAGAAACAATTGGTGACAGACAGGGGGGACAAGGCTGAACTCCTCAACGAGTTCTTTGCCTCAGTGTTCCAAAGCGAGGGGCACGATGAGTCTTTCACTGGGGTTGTAGAGAGGCAGCAGCAAGGCGCCAGACTTCCATGCGTAGATCCTGAGATGGTGCAGAGTCACTTGGAAGAACTGGATGCCTTTAAGTCGGCAGGCCCAGATGAGCTTCATCCGAGGGTGCTGAAGGCACTGGCCGACATCATTGCAGAGCCACTGGCGGGAATATTCGAACGCTCGTGGCACACGGGCCAAGTCCTGGAGGACTGGAAAAGGGATAATGTGGTTCCCATTTTCAAAAAGGGGAGGAAGGAGGACCCAGGCAACTATAGGCCAGTCAGTCTCACCTCCATCCTTGGTAAAGTCTTTGAAAAAAATGATCAAGGCTCACATTTGTGAGAGCCCAGCAGGGCAAATTATGCTGAGGGGAAACCAGCACGGGTTTGTGGCGGGCAGATCGTGCCTGACCAATCTAGTCTCTTTCTATGACCAGGTTATGAAATGCCTGGACACAGGAGGAGAGGTGGATGTCGAATACTTAGACTTCAGGAAGGCCTTCGATACGGTATCCCACCTCATACTGGTGAACAAGTTAAGAGGCTGTGATGTGGATGACTACACAGTCCGGTGGGTGGCGAATTGGCTAGAGGGCCACACCCAGAGAGTCGTGGTGGATGGGTCGGTCTCGACCTGGAAGGGTGTGGGCAGTGGGGTCCCGCAGGGCTCGGTCCTTGGACCGACACTCTTTAATGTCTTCATCAGTGACTTGGACGAGGGAGTGAAATGTACTCTGTCCAAGTTTGCAGATGACACAAAGCTATGGGGAGATGTGGACACGCCGGAGGGCAGGGAACAGCTGCAGGCAGACCTGGACAGTTTGGACAAGTGGGCAGAAAACAACAGGATGCAGTTCAACAAGGAGAAATGCAAAGTGCTGCACCTAGGGAGGAAAAATGTCCAGCACACCTACAGCCTAGGGAATGACCTGCTGGGTGGCACAGAGGTGGAAAGGGATCTTGGAGTCCTAGTGGACTCCAAGATGAACATGAGCCGGCAGTGTGACGAAGCCATCAAAACAGCCAATGGCACTTTATCGTGCATCAGCAGATGCATGACGAATAGGTCCAAGAAGGTGATACTTCCCCTCTATCGGGCGCTGGTCAGACCATAGTTGGAGTACTGCGTGCAATTCTGGGCGCCACACTTCAAGAAGGATGCGGATAACCTGGAGAGGGTCCAGAGAAGGGCAACTCGTATGGTCAAGGGCCTGCAGACCAAGCCCTATGAGGAAAGACTAGAGAAACTGGACCTTTTCAGCCTCCGCAAGAGAAGGTTGAGAGGCATCCTTGTGGCTGCCTTTAAGTTCATCACGGGGGCACATAAGGGAATTGGTGAGTATTTATTCACCAAGGCGCCCCCGGGGGTTACAAGAAACAATGGCCACAAGCTAGCAGAGAGTAGATTTAGATTGGACATTAGGAAGAACTTCACAGTTCAAGTGGCCAAGGTCTGGAACGGGCTCCCAAGGGAGGTGGTGCTCGCCCTACCCTGGGGGTCTTCAAGAGGAGGTTAGATGAGCATCTAGCTGGGGTCATCTAGACCCAGCACTCTTTCCTGCTTATGCAGGGGGTTGGACTTGATGATCTTTTGAGGTCCCTTCCGACCCTAACATCTATGAATCTATGAAACTATGAATCTTTAACAAATTCTTCACCTTTGTTTTCTTCTTCAGGGACCAGGACTCCCCCACCCTGTTTCAAGACAGACTTGAGGGGAACGCCTCAAAACCTAAGGTTGAGGAGGACCGGGTTAGAGTGCTTCTGGAGGGGCTGGACATGTTCAAGTCAGCAGGTCCAGATGTTCTCCACCCCAGGGTGCTGAGGGAGCTAGTAGGGGTTTTTGCTGGGCCCTTGGCATGGCTTTACGAGTGCTCGTGGTGCTCGGGCCAGGTGCCAGATGATTGGAAGATAGCCAATGTGGTCCCCATCTTTAAAAGAAGGAGGAGGGAGGACCCGGGCAAGTATAGGCCCGTCAACATTACCTCAATCCTGGGGAAACTCTTTGAGAAGATCATCAAGGAGCACATCTGTGATGGGCCGGCATTGGGGATGATGCTCAAGGGCAACCAGCACGGTTTCATTAGGGGCAGGTCATGTCAGACCAACCTGATTGCCTTTTACGATCAGGTCACAAAAGCACTGGATCCAGGTGTCACCGTGGATGTAGTCTTTCTGGACTTCAGCAAGGCCTTTGACACTGTCGACCACCCATCCTCATTAAAAAACTAGGTGACTGTGGCATCGATGCCTACACGGCCATATGGATTGCGAATTGGCTGAAGGGTCGTACTCAGAGGGTGGTGGTGGATGGGTCATATTCGACCTGGGGGGAAGTGGGCTGCGGAGTCCCCCAGGGCTCAGTCCTCAGGCCCGCACTGTTCAATTTCTTTATCAGTGATTTGAACTATGGGGTGAAAAGCAACCTGTTCAAATTTGCTGATGATACCAAAATTTGGGGTGAGGTGGGCATGCTAGTAGGGAGGGAAAGACTGCAGAAAGACCTGGATAGGTTGCAAGGGTGGGCTAACAAAAACAGGATGCCTTTCAATACAGACAAGTGCAGGGTGCTGTATTTGGGCAGTAGTAACCAGCAGCACACTTATAAGATGGGAAACTCCCTTCTTGAGAGCAGGGAGGCAGAAAGGGATCTTGGAGTCATCATTGATCCCAAGATGAACATGGGCCAACAATGTGAGGTCACGGTCAGCAGGGCTAACCGGACCCTATTGTGCATACACAGGTGCATCTCAAGTAGGGCCAAGGAGGTGATTCTCCCCCTCTATGAGACACTGGTCAGTCTGCAGCTGGAGTACTGTGTCCAGTTCTGGGCACCCCACCTCAAGAAGGATGTGGACAACATTGAGAGGGTCTAGAGGAGGGCCACCCACATGATCCGGGTACAGCAGGGCAGACCCTACAATGAGAGGCTACGGGACCTGAAACTGTTCAGCCTTCACAAGAGAAGGCTGAGGGGGGACCTTGTGACCATCTATAAACTCACTAGGGGGGACCAGAAGGGTTTGGGGGAACCTTGTATCCCCTGGCGCCCCCTGGGATAACAAGGAATAACGGCCACAAGTTGTTGGAGAGTAGGTTTAGATTAGACATCCGTAGGAACTACTTCACTGTTAGGGCAGCTAGGATCTGGAACCAACTTCCAAGGGAAGTGGTGCTGGCTCCTACCCTGGGGGTCTTTAAGAAGCGGCTCAATGCCTACCTGGCTGGGGTCACTTGAGCCCAGTTTTCGGACTTGAAGATCTACAAGGTCCCTTCTGACCCTACTTCTATGATTCTATGATAAGGAGTATTTGGATAAGGAAGGGGTCAAGCTGAGGGATGAAATAATGAGAGACAATCAAAGAGCTTTGGATGGGTCTGAATAATTCAAGTAAAAAATGCCTAATGAACTGCCTTCCAGGGTACTGAATGAACTGGTAGTGGAGATCTCAGGGCCCTTTGCAATTACTGGCTCATATCCTATGGAAAGACATTTGCAAGAATCTGGAGAAGGAAAGGTTGATCACAAGGACCCAGCATGGATTTACTAATAACAAGTCACATCAAACATACTTGATACATATTTTGACAAAGTAACTACTTGGGTGGATGAAGGGAATGCTGTGGATATAGTGTATACAGATTTCAGAAAGGCTTTTGATAATATCCCACATTACTTTTTTATAAACCAGCTGGAGAAGTGTGGGCTGGATAAAACTACTGTTATGTGTAAAGAAGAAATAATAGCAGCAAGCAAATGGTAATTGTAAATGGATCCATGTCAGAGTGGCAGGAGATTTTGAGTAGAGTCCCACAGGATTTGGTGTTGAGTCCAGTTCTGTTCAATAGGTTTAATAATGTTTTGGATGGTGGCATGGATAGCTTCTTGAGAAAGCTTGCAGATAGCTTGAAACTAGGAAGAATTGTGAACACCTTGGAGGACAGAAGCTGAATTGAGAAAGGTCTCATCAGATGGAAAGCTGGTCTGGAGCTAGCAGAAATTAAATTGAAAATCTGACAAATGCAAATTGATACACCTCAGGAAGAATATTCACATAAACACAAAATGGTTAATGCCTGGCTGGCAGCACCAGAGAGAAGGATCGGGAAGTCATAGTAAATCACAGATTCAATAGTAGTCTGCAGTATGATGAACAGGGATTCTCTGTTTACCTTCCCCCCAATTTTCAGATTAAAATAAAATAACCCCAAATCCCTATTTTTCTATGATGAAAATTAAACACCACTAATAAATGAATAAACAAACAAATGTGCGTGCACACACACACAAATAATTACAGTGAAATATCTCTATATATCTATATTTGAGTTATATTTCACTTTAATCATGAAAATATGTGGATTTTGGGTTACTTTTTTAATCCAAAAATTGAGATTGTTTGTTTTTCATGAGAGAAAACTAGAATCCCTGGTATGAAGCACAAAAAGGCAAATGCAATTTTGAGATGCATCAATAGAAGCATTACCTGCAAGACAGAGGTGAAAATGCTTCTCTACTAAGCGTTGGTTAGGCCTTTAATGTATTGTTTGAAGTTTTGTGATATACATTTTAAGAAGGACTTGTATAAGTTAGTGACAGTTCAGAGGCAGGTAACAAAAATGATAAAAGGTTTTATCATGTGAAGGCAAATCATATGAGCAGAGTTTGAAGGAGCTAGGCATGTTCATCTTGTAGAAAAGATGCTTAAGAGGGGCCATGATAGAAACCTTGAAATAGTTGAAGGGCTGCCATAAAGAAGAGGGGCAACTCTTTTTTTCTCTTGTTGCAGAGAGTAGGACACAGACCAATGGCTTGAACTTTCAGAAAATTGGTTTAAATTAAATATCAAGAAAAAACTATTTTTTTTTACTATTAAAACACTGAAGGAAATAGGGGAACTTCGGAACCATCAATGGAATTGATCAAGAAGGGGTTGGACAGACACAGTTAAGGGATGATCTGAGAATATCTGTGTCTGTGTTCTGCTATGGGTATTTCCCATGCTTCTGGGTTCTTCTGGTTGCTGCATGGGGCTAGGAGGGAATTCTCTGCTGTGACCATGTGCATCAAGGGTTTTTTTGTTTTTTTTTTTTTTCCTTAGAGACATTGGGCATTGACTGCAGCTAAGGTTGATGATTTGGCTGCTTTGTGTCAACGCTTCTCCTAGGAATTAAGGCAGAGGTATCTGGATAGATGGTCTTGCTGCTTTGTTCAGGGTCAGCCCAATTGCATCATTTGGGGTCAGGAAGTAATTTTACCCTATGGTCAGATTAGTATGGACTGTGGAAGAAATTGCCTTCTTATGTAGCAGGGGAAGTGGCCCTTTCCTGGGATCTCTTGATCATATATCAATAACCTTTACAGAAGCAGGTCATTGACCACCATATCCCTCCTGCTTTACCTGTAGCAGGTAAGGTATTACATTTGGTGTTACATGAAACTTGTCTTTGTAGTTTTGCTAAGAGTTTAGACAATGGATTTTTATAGAATGGTTTGGATAGGGATGATACTGCCTCAGACAGGGGGTTGGACTAAGTGACTTATGGATGTCCCTTCCAGCCCTGCTTCTGCTATGAATCTGTAGCAAGACTCAAAGGTCTATGCCCCCCTCCTCCAGCAGGTGGTACCCCTTGGGGTCTGACCCTGCTTCAGCTCTCTCCATCCCTACCTCAACCTCAATCTCTTTCCTGCCATGACTTTGAAATTCGTGTCAGATTTTTGAAGAGGTGGTCCCTGGAGGCTGGAAGTAGTTTCTTAGGGGCTCCTCCCTCTGGTTCTCATTGATTTACTAGGTCCACAGTAGGCCTGTGTGAATAGGCAGCCATTCAATTCAGATTTGGATACAGCCAATTTGGATTTGGCCGATTCAATTCAGAGATTTGAATTGCTTTTCTGATTCAATTCGGCTGAATCGATTTGGAAAAGATTTGGCTATTCAGCCATAGAGTATAATGGGAAATCTATGTAATATAAATTAATTACAAATTACAGATTTAAACCTTTGTTGTTTTTTGGCTGATTCAGATGAAACTTGCAGAGGTGGTAGCCTCTGCATGGCATGAAGACTACCAAGTTTCAAGGTGATAGGTGCAGGGGTTTCTGGGAAACTGCACCTTAAAATCCTGAAAGCAAAATTCATGACAAGTGTATGTGTTAAGCCACAGTGGGGTGAAAACTTCAGAGATGCTAGCTCCTGCTAAGGCCACAAATCCTGCCAAGTTTCAAGGAGATAGGTGCAGGGGATTCTGGGAAACTGCACTTCAAGCTGCTGACAAGCAAAACTGTTGTCACTTATGTGTATTAAGCCACAGTGAAATGAAAACTGTAGAGATAGTAGCTCTTCCTGAGGCTATACATTCTGCCAAGTTTCAAGGAGATAGGTGCAGGGGTTTCTGGGAAACTGCATCTTAAACTGCTGACAAACAAAACTCACGACACAGGTGACACTGTGTGTGTGTTTAAGGCACAGGAGAGTGAAAACTGCAGGCCTTATAGGGCCTTCTGTGGCCACAAAGCCTGCCAGCTGTCAAGGAAATAGTGCAGGGGGAGTCTGGGTTCTCGGACCCTGCACCTCTGGCCGCAGGCAGGCAAAACTCATGACATGGGTGCTTGTGGGACTGCATGTGTGTTCAAGTGTGCCCTGAAACTGCCAAACATCTGACTCCCCAGGTACCTCTGCACTTTTACCTGTGCTGCTACATCCCTCTTTTCCCCTCTCCCCCAGCCTGTCCCTTACCCCATGATGCTTCCATTTTCACTGACTGGCTTTCTTTTAAGGCAGCATACCCTCAGGTCTCCAAGCATTTCTTGGGGCTTCAACTGTCCTGGCTTTGCTCCCCTTTTTATCTGGCTGAGCTCCCTGGGCCTTGGCCCTAGACTTCATCTCTCAGTTTATGCCCAGGCCTTGACTCTCTCATTCCTAGCTCAGTTTGCTCTATTTGTATGAAGAGCTTTGCCATCTGAGCCCCAGCCCACATTTCTTGACCTGTTCCCAGGCATTGGTCCTTTTGGCCCTCGTCTGGCTCACTCCCTCTACCTGTTCGGTAGGACTTGATGCTCAGAGTGCCCCAGGAACCTTGTTATGTATGTAGCCTCCAGCCCACCCCTACAGCCAACTTTCAATCCTCTGGTCAAGATCAAACACCGAAACATCAAACTAACCTGTCCTAATTCTAATAACCACATCTGGGGTCACTAGGTACCTGTCCTAGTCTGGCCTGACTTTAAAATGCAGCCTGTTCCAATAGAATTTCCTTGCCCTGCAGAAGCCATGGTCTGCACCCCCCATGCTACCATAACCAGAGGTTGGCTTGTATGCCCAAAGCCCATCCTCCTTCTGTCCACAGGACCCCATTTTCTGCTCCCATGGATTAGGTGATGCTTATTCTGTCATCAGCAGCCCATCTTTTTGTAATGTGTGGTTCAGTTCACATGGACAGCTCACTTTCTGTCCCTTTGCCCTTAGGCTCTCTGCAAGCTACTTCAGGCGACACTCCCCCCTTCCTAGTAACGGAGGTCATGGCTTCTTGTTAATGGGTGTGCATACACAATATCCTTAATGCACAGTAGTCTAATAACCAGGGATTCTGCTTTCTCTGATAAAAAAAAATCCCCAATATTTGAATTAAAAAAAATGAACCCCAAATCCACATTTTTCCGTGATTAAAATGAAACACTACTAGTATATATAATATAATATAATATAATATAATATAATATAATATAATATAATATAATATAATAGTGTTTCATTTTAATTACAGAAAAATATGAATGTTGATTTACTTTTTAAATCTGAAAATTGGGGATTTTTTTTTAAATCAGAGAAAACCAGAATACCTGTTAATAACACCACATAGTAGTGTGCCAGGCAAATACCATGCTAATACACTACTGCTCAGTAGTATTAGGCTACTGCATGGTAAGCATCACTAAATACCCGTGAGCTAGTGCTACTGCTCAATAGCATGAGTTACTGCTTATTTAGTTAACGCTTCATTAAACAAGTAGTAAATTAAATGTGCAGTAACTATTGTACATTAATGAATGTGTAGCTGTACCCCCAGGGTCTTTATGATTTAAAGGTCTTTTATATACAGAACCACAGGATTTCCATTCTTAACTGACCTGAGAGGTTTCAACACTTTATCATTATGTTTGTTTAAGATATGGTCTAAAAAAAACCCATGAGGAGGTAGACGTATTCAGTGGTAATAACTGGTTGGAAAACTATATTCAAAGAGTAGTTATTAATACATCATTGTCAATTGGGAAACATGTCAAACAAGGTATTGTAGCAGTTTGTTCTAGGTCTAATATCATTCAATATTTTCATTAAATCTTGAGTGATAGAATAGAGAGAACCTTTATTAATTTTACAAGTGATACCAAGTCAAGATGTGTGGTAAGCATTTTGGAAGACAGGACTAGAATTCAAACTGACCTTCACAAATTGGAAAACTGTTTTGAAATGAAGAAACTGCCACTCAAAAGGAGAAGTGCAAAGTACTATGCCTGGGCATAAAGAATTAACAACTCAAATACAAAATGGGGGCTAACTCATTAAATAGTAGTTCTGCAGAAAAAGATCTGTGTGTTATAGTGGAACATAGATTGCACCTAAGGATGTTGTTATAGGTTACCTTTAAACCTTCATAAAGTCACATACAATTAGAGCATTTACCCATTAAAGGGTGTTAATCAATGCTTAGTATCCTCTCAATATTTTAAAGTGATGCCAATTCAGGCAAGGGTTATCTTTGATCTGTTTTGCTCAGGTTGTTCCAAGGTATTTTTAGCCTACTTGGGGGAATTACACCACTCTATTTTCATTCCTCCGGTTTCCCAGGATGCACTAGTCCCAGCCCCACCATCCCCTGCCGCCAACCCAATCTCAATTCAGTGACATGTAAGATTTTGATCTTTTTAATTATAATTATTATTTTTTCACTTCTTTCTTTTTACTTTGCCCCTGCACCTGTTCACATTAAACAGGTCCACCCCTGCCCATCCCCAAGACATTTCCCCTTTCTCCTGTGGCCTCAGCTGGCTCCTCCTAGCTGGAGGATAATTAAGCCATAGCCCCCATAGTGGTTTCTCCACAAGTGAGATAGACAAGACCCTCCACACATCTCTCTCACTCTAGAGGAGGGATCAGTCCTAGTTCCTGTCCACACCCCTGCTCACCTGTCTCTAGTGGCAAGTCACAGTTGTGCAGGTCTGAGACTGCATTCAGCCTTAATCCCTGACTGTTCTGAAACTGTTCTAACTTTATTGCAGCAAAACCTTGCACAGATTTAAAATATTTTAAAGGTAATCTGTAACAGCAACCTAAGTCAACAATGGGAAACTGTTACAAAACAAAGGTAACAAGATATTAAGATATATAAATATGCATCATATAAAATATATAAAAGTAATCTTTTTACACAACCCAGCATTGCTAAGACCTCAGCTAAAGAATTATGTCCACTTTTGGACATTATGATTAACACACACACACACACACACACACACACACACACACACAGTGTGTATATATTTGAATCTCAGTTGGGGTCAAATTCTTCCAGAAGTGACATAACTGAATCTCCTACTGAAGTCAGTACAAGTTGAAGGCCCTGACTTCACCTAACAACTATTGAGATATGCCCAATGGTAATTAGAAAATGATGTGAAGCTTCAGTACTACAGTGACTTAGCTTTTTAGCTTCTGCACTTTGAGCCTTTTTTTCCCCCGTGGAGCTGTGCCCAAGGTATTGCACTGCTTGAAGTCTCATTGCCTTCAAAGTGGGTTAAAGAAAGGTTGTTCAGAACCACAAGATCAAGCCAGAGTAGAGTGTTTGAAGAGAACAGATTGATTGATTTGGCTAATAAAATCCATTATGGGTAGTTAAAAAAATTAAATATAGAATTACTGTACTGTACTTTTCTAAACTGAAATATTTCAGAATTCATAAGCTCTTCCCATGTTTCTGCTTTGAAAACTTTATTGAATGCTGTCCTTTTAACAATGCAACGTGCAAAAACTTTGTTAAAATGTGCATAAAGATTTCAGTGCAAGAGGTCTTTCTGTATTCAGATTTTTCTCTGTAGATATTAGATCATCTCACTGTGTCTTAAATTACAACTTTAGGCATGGCAAGGAAGATACCAAGAATGGCACCTTAACCAATTGGTTATAGAACAGAGTGAGTTGGGATATCCTCAGTGGGTACATCCAGACAAATGCAGACATTTGGTTCCCTTGGGACAAGTAGCAGCAGTGTACCTTGAGCCACAGCTACTTGTTCTTGAGGAATGTCTGTGCCACGTACACTTTGGTGCTTAGCAAGTTAAGCTGGGTGGCTGGGGGGTGGTATGGGAGCCCAGCACCCTTACCTGCAGCCTTACTCTGATATTCAGCAGGGTGCACTGCCCAAGCATATGCTACTCCATTTTTGTTTTCTTTTTTTCCTGTGTTCATATTTGATCCCTGGATATCCAGGGGTAAAAAAAAAAACAACAAAAAACCATGGAGGGGGGGACAACAAAAAATGAAACAACACATACATGGGCAGTGTGCTCTTGAAGCATGGAAAACACCTGACTGTACAGTATGTTTGGGTGCCACTTAGTGCATGTTCATGCACATCTGGATGTGCCTACTGGGCACATTCACACATGCAGGCATGCATTTTCAGCCACTCATATAGCAGCAACAGAAATTTGTGTCAGAGATTTGAGCCTCAGCACATGTACCTGAACATACTCTTCGGTGTAGGGCAAGCTGTGCCACTTGGGGCAAACTGACCCTGCCCAGCTCCTCCCAGATCTGTAGCCAGGGGAGGTGGCCCCAGCAGTATAAAAAGATGCCTTGGTGAGCAGCTCAGGGTTAGTTGCTCTCAGGAGCTTCTGAGGGCCCAGCCACTTGACATATGGGGACACTAGCCCCCTGTGCCAGCTGGACTGCTGCTGAAGCCCTGACCTAGAGTGTCTCCTGAACCCTTTACCCGCTGCAGCAGCCTGTCACTGGGGTTGCTGCTTAGCTGTGACCTGCTGCCACTTGTTACAGCATTCACCCTCTTGGACCTGCAGCCCCAAGTGTGCATGCCTTCCAGACCTGGATGGGGACTGCACAGCCACCTGGGCTGTGGCATGGGCACTACAGCCAAGATGTCTGCACTTCTGAGCCAGCTGCCACTGTTCTGCAGCTGCACAGTTGGCCTTTGTGCAGCACCGCTGCCATGTGTGCCCCCACCCTGCCATCTGGGCAGCTATCACCGGAAGATGTACTTATTGTGCTGCTTTGAACTGTCAGGCATGTCCTCCTGGCCCCAAATTGCCAGGAGGTCAGCCACCTCATATGCCCTCTGGCTGGGTCTCCTGTCCCAGCCCTGGGAAGGCTCATCTGCCTGAGTCCTGCCACTGGCCTCACTAGCAGGAATCCTGGTATTCCCTGTTTAAAAATTGCAAATTCTCTGATAAAAAAATCTTAAATTCACTCTTCAAACTCCCCCCAAATCCATGTGCTTCCATGATTAAACTGAAACCTCTCTCTTTGTCTCGATATAGATAGGTAATATATACAGATACATATACAGAGAGAGAGAGAGTTCAATCAGTTGGGCAAAGTTTAATGTTTGCTATTTTTTTATATAATAGAAAAATCAGAGCTCCCCACCCCCTTCACTAACCAGGATGTAGGGACAGCTGCCCCTGTAGCCACAGCTCCTTCAATTAAGTTCCAACCTGTCTGGCAGCTGGGCATGCATGGTATGAGATGTGGGGAAGATGTGAAGTTTTCTGAAGGAGGTTGTGAAAGGATGTGGCGAAGTGGGGATGGGGTTCTTGGGTGGGGGTGTTTGTATAGGGTATGATGGGGGTTGTGGATATGTGTGTAGAGGGTGTGGGTATAGGAGGGAGTGTGTGGGGCTTGGTGATATGGGGTGTGTGGGTGGATGGATGAAGGGTGGGGGGATGGGTGGGTGAAAGGTAGGGGGGTGCATGCATGGGGCTAGTGGGAGGGTAAGTATTTAAGTTTAGGGGTGGCTGCCACATGCTCAGCCCCTCCCCTCCCCCCCCCCCCGCTTATTGGTGTACAGCCCCCTGTGCTGGCAGTAGCAGACAATGGGCCATCAAGGCATTCATGGCCCACTGCAGGTACAGACCCACTGTTGCATAGTGCTGTCTGACAGGGGCTCTGGACATGGCAAATGGACCCGGCCTAGCCCGGCTTGGCCCGGTCTGGCCTGCCCTGTCCTGTCCTGCTAGTGAGTGCCTTTGGACAGGAGCCATGGGTGGTGTCAGGAGCTGTCCTGGTCCTGTCCAAAGGTGTGAAGTACTGGGGCAGGCCGGACCGGGTCCATTCATCATATACAGACACCAGGACAGGCAGCATTGCACCACTGGCAGTCTGTGCCTGAAGAGGGCTATGAGTATGCTGATGGCCTGACTGGCTGCTACTGCCAGCACTGGGGGCTTTGCACCACAGGGGTAGGTGGGGTGTGGGAATGTGGAGGCCCCCCTTACCTCTCCCACAAATTCCACACCCACCTACAAACCCCCATAGCCACCCACAAACCTCACAAACCCCACACACCCACCTGCACACCCCACACCCACAACCCCCCTCTAGATACCATGCAGTCCCTCTGAACTCCACATCCCTATTTATCTGGGACAGTGCCGGGGTTCAGGTGATGTTGCAGCCTTATCTTGCTCCTATTTTCCCCAGTACTAAGGCAGCATGCTGGGGTAGCAGGGGTACCATAGAGATGTTCTTGCCAGATGCCAGAGCATCTTTCTGGAGGATTCAGCCTCCAGTTGCTTCCACACCACTTTTTTCTGTGTTCCCTCCCCCTACCCCCTTGGGATTTCCTAATATCAAATTTAGATTCCATGCTGTAAATATGCAGCACAGGGAACATTTTTTAATTTTTAGCTTGCCTCTTGCACTGTCTCAAATTGCTCACAACAGACATGTGTTTAATTGTCTGGATGAGCCCAGAATATCTTTTTGAAAATGGGCACTGTGCACCTAAGAATAAAAGAGACATAGAGCCAGAAAGAAAGGATCTTATTTCTGCTTCCAATTTTATTTCTGTTTTCTGGTCTTTTTCTTTTCTAAGCTGAGATATTATTTAGAGATCTTTTGCTCTATAGTGTATTTTAATACTCTATTGAATTTTTTAAGTGATTTTGTTTCTTCTATGTTGTTCTCTTGTTCACTTGGTTTAGAGAATGAATTGGCTATTTTCTGTAAGTTTCTCTGACCTTTTGTCAGAAGGGATGACATAAGCATCAAATAAATAAAAAAAAATAGGATATCCAGTGCCACAAAAGTTACTTGTTAAAATGTATACATACATGCATACATACATATACATATACACATATACATATATAGTTTATGTCTTTAAGATAAACTGGAAATAAGTTGAATCTGTTCTTTTTATTGGGTTCTGGTGTCATTTAGGACAAACTTCTTAAATGTAAACCATTATCTCTTCTTCTAACCTCTCCCAAACAGAACTACACAAATGTAAGATACATATTTAATTAATTTTATTACTCTGTGTATTTCTATTACAACAATAGTTTAAGACAACATAATGAAACATGCATTATGAATGGGGATTGCCATAGTGAGAATAAAAGCAAGTGGTATCATTTTGGAATCAGCTCAGCAGAAACAAGAGGTGAATCCATTACACTAGCAGTTTATCACAGAAAAAAAGATTCTTGCTCCAATAATGGAATATAATTAAGAAACCAAAATGTCCATATTTGTCAAACTATATACAGCATGACTAATAAGAAGGTGGTCAATGTAAATAGACAGAAAATTTGAAATGGGAACCCATGACCAGTTGAATCTCATTGCTGTATTTAATCACATCAGTATATAAAGCCATTTTACATTTATTACCAAGTAAAAAATATGACGTTTATGCAAAACCAACAAATAAATTAACAAACCTACATAGTTAAATAACCATGTGGATCATTTCTAGAACTGAGAGAAAATCATGAGATATTCCATTGTAAATTCTTATCAGAATAGGAAAAGCAGTAAATGTAAGACATCATGAAGTCACCCAAGTCAGATATACTGAAGGCAGCAGAAGTTCCTACTTTGATATATCAGCAACATGATACTGTTGCTTCCCATATAAAAATGTTACTCCCCTACACTTCACTGCTGTAATTAGTACATATTTTCAAGAGAAACAATAATGGTTCTGATGTAATTGTATACAATTTGAGGCTAGACATATATACAAATGAAACCCCAAAATGTTCAGATCAAGGTGACATCCAAAATATTATTGATCAAGAATCCTGATGAAAGTTGAGTATAAAATATAAAAGCTTATGCCTGTGTCTCTAAACCATAAACTATTCCTCAGTTTTCTTGATTAAAACTGTAGCTGACGTTGTTCCATGTCTGGGTCCAAAAATCATAGATCAGGTCCCTAATTCATAAAAGTGTTTAAAAGTAATACCAACATATGGAACAATCCCATGCACTGCTACAGGCTGCGGACTGACTGGCTAAGCAGCAGTTATTCAGAAAACAACCTAGTGGTTACAGTAGACAATAAGCTGGATATGAGCCAACAGTGTGCCCTTGTTGCAAAGAAGGCTAATGGCATACTGGGTTTCATTAATAGGATTGTTGCCAGAAGACTGAGGGAAATCTTTATTTGCCTCTGGCACTTACGACTACATCTGGAGTGTGCAGTTTTGGGCTTCCTACTATAGAAAAGTTGTCAACATATTGTGTAGAGTCCAGTGGAAGGCAATGAAAATGGTTAGGGGGCTATGGCACATGACTTATGAGGAGAGGCTGATGGAACTCAGCTTCTTTAGTATGGAAAAGAGAAGCCTAAAAGTGGATTTAATAACAGTCTTCAACTACCTGAAGTGTTGTTCCAGAGAGGATGGAGCTAGACTGTTCTCAGTGGTAGCAGATGGCAGAACAAGGAGACATGGTCTCAAGGTTCAGCAAGAGAAGTTTAGATTAGATGTTAGGAAACACTTTATGACTAGGAGGATAGTAACGCGATGGAATAGGATACCCAGGGAGGTTGTGGAATCCCCATCTGTAGCAGGCTAACTGGAAGAGGATTGTGACAGACTGCACAACTCAGGCTGCAGCACTCTGCAGGCTGGCAGTAGGCATTGATTGCAGGCAGTAGGCATTGATTGCAACTTGCCTAAGAAGACTCCACCAGTGGCACAGGATACTTAGGCCACAGGAAGACAAAAGGCTCCTGGAAGAGGAGCCAGAGCCAGGGTACAGGTGCTTGGGTAGTGGTGGCAGAACTAAGTCAAGGACTCTCCCAAGGTCTGGTAATAGACCCAGGGTGGCAAGGCTGTACTTAGGTGGCAAGGGAAAGAAGAAAGACTGCACTGTGGCAATGAGGGTGCAGAAGGAAGCTGGCATCACCTTCTCAGAGACTGGAAAGACCCCATGACTGTGAGTTGCCCTCTATGGACTATGTTACATGTATTTTTGAGCACTGATTGAAGTAAGAGGTTTTCTGTCTGGCAAGTGTGCCCAGGAAATAAAGGACTATTTGATCTAATAAATCCCTGACCCTGCTACACCTTCCTTAGAGGTTTTTTAGACTAAGGTAGACAAACCTTGGCTGGATGATATAGTTGGGAATGGTCCTGTTTTGAGCAGGGATTTGGATTAGATGACCTCCTGAGGTCCCTTTCAACCCTTATTTATTTCAAATAATATAAATAATGTAAATATAAACTTAAACAATATTTTTGTGAAATTACTTTAACATTTCAACATATTTGTCCAAGCCAGAAAACATATAACAAAAAAAGGAGAAAACATTCTTAATTTTTTTTTTTTTTTTTTTTAATGAAAGCTGAAATAAGCATGCAACTCCAGGGATTCAAATATTAAGAAAATCATGCCAAAGTTTTGAGAGTTCATAATAATTACTTGTAATAATCATCTTGATCTTACACTAGGTCTTCAAGGACAGAGGAAGATGCAGGAGTGGATGTATTATGACAAGTTGAAAAAAGTGTTTAAACAGATGGCAATTAAAGAGAAATACCCTATTTAATCAAATACAACATACAAGGAAATCTCACTAAATATGTTGCCTATCATTATACTACTTCCAAAAGCAGCCTGTGCTCAGCAATGGAAACCAACACTGAGCATGAGTATAAAATACATGGCCCACATTGGGTAAATATGCTGATTAGAACCTACCAGATAGTTAGGTAAACATAGCCCATTTAAATAAAACATACAGAAGTGCCCATTAAACACAGTCCCCCTCACTGATGATTCCTTTTGAAGTTATGGTAGACCATGACATTGCATATGGTTCACCCAGACTCCCTCTGTCATCCCCTCTCTCAGCTAATCACATATGATTAGTATGGCCCTGCCCTCCATGAGATGAAGTTGGACCAGGTTGCCCTGCACTTCAACTAAATGTAAATTTTTAGTGTACCCCAGGACTCATGACAAGAACACCCAGTTCCAATCATGAGTGGCTAATTAGCACACATCCTTTGTAGGGAGTACCTAGAGTACACACACATACTGAGCAGTGCTGAGCTGTGGGGTCACCATAGATTGAAATGCTATTGACTCTGCTGGGGCCCAGTCCATTAAACTATATGGTAAATCATGAGACTTTTGGCTTTGGATGAATATTATGTATAGATTGTACTATATCTAACTAGGTACAGAAATGATGCTTAAAAGTGTGTTTATGGTGTACCTGTGCTAAAACTTGCAGCAGTTTCAAGGAAGTGAAGCACATCCATTCTGGATGAAGTAACTAAATATTTATTTCAAAGGCAGCATTTTAAATTTTCTCTCTCTCAATATGTTCAAGAAGAGCAGGCTGTAACAGTAAGGAGGGGGAGAAGAAGTTGGTGAGGGGAGCAGAGGGCCACCTGACACCCCTTTTTTTTTCCCAGTAGCAGTGGGAGGAGCACAAATTCAAAGCATACCTCCAATAATTTGGTCCTGTACCTGGAAAATTATAACAAATGTATACACTTCCCATATATATAATCTAATTTTGGGGGTTCGTCTTATAATCAGGGTTGTCTTCTTTTCAAGTAAATGAGGTAAACTTGAAGAAAATATTACTTTTTAATTTAGATACCCATCAGTTTTATCTATTCCTTTAAAATTTTGAGGTCTACACATTCTTGTGAAACACATCTATTTAACAAATTTGAAGGAAAATAACTCAGATTTTTTTCAACCAGTCCTGTTTTTAAATTACTAGTACATATTTGAGATTATAATAAGGGAAAATAAAAAGTGAAATCCAAAATGTATCCAGTTTCTAGTAGGAGGCAATAAAACAATAAGCACAGATCATTTCCCCTCTCATCACAGAAGATTCTTGCGAGCAGCAGATTGGGAATACATACTGAGCTAGAAAAGGAGACTTTATTTTCTCTGAGATTGATAACCACCAGGGATCATGCCTTTTTTTGATAAAAAGAGAAATCCTGGTTTTCTTTCTCTCTCTCTCTCTCTCTCACACACACACACACACACCCCAATCATGGAAAAATGTGGATTTTGAGTTACTTTTTTATACATTTAGTAGAACAGTGATAGACAACCCCCTCCAGTCCACGTGCCAGAGTGTGGCATGAGCAGGCATTCTGTTTGGCATGTGAGCCTTGGGGCAGACAGTGAGGAAGTGGACAGTGATGCACTGCCACAACAAAGATCAGGACCCTCATGGGTCCCCTGCTGTCTGCCTCTGGTGTGCCAGTATCATACAAGTCAAGGTTGTGGGTGTTTTTGGCACTCTGCCCAAAAACGTTGCTGTCTTCTACAGTAGAACATGAAGTACAATGTTGTAGGTAAGATGTTATGCCTGATTCTTGGATGCAAAGTGGAGAAAATAGGGAAGAAAATTAGAAAGGAGGGATTATTTCTGTATTCAGTGTTAATGAGACTGTTACTAGAACACTACATATTGTCATGGTATCCACAAGTCATAAAGAATCTCTTTCAGAATGTGCACTAATTTGTGAGACTATATATTCAGTTTTTAAAATACAGCAAACTAGGAAAAAATGGCACTAACAGTCAACAGATATTGACTACTTATCTTGAGCATCTGGACAGTGCCTCTCATACTTCAGTTAGCCATTACTACATCTGAGTTAATATTACCACACTCATAGATGCTGAGTTTTATTTTTGCTGGGGAGGAGGGGCTAAGATGATGGGCATGTGGAAAGTTTTATGATTTTAGATGACAGTTTTCTTCCCAAGGGGGCCAGGGCCCTCAGGCCCCGACATACTCAATACCTCTGATCCACACCTGATTTCAGGTTTTTACCTAGAACTAAAAACAGACTGCAGGGCTGTGAAACAGAAGGGAAACATTACCATAAATGGCTAATAGAGAGAAAAATACATAACAAAAGATAGTTTCAATAGTGGAATATCAAGACCTTTCAAAAACAGAGAAGGTTGTTAACTCCATTAACTGTGGCATTTAATTAGCAGGACTTGGGCAGATTTTCATGAACCATCAAGTCAATTGGCTCTCTCAGGGCTGCCTGGATAGATAGGCCAGTACCATTCCCAGGCAATTGGTTTTAAAGTTTGGATGGAGCAGGAAACAAAGGGGGCGAGTTGTAACCACAACACTGCACTCCCCATCCCAGAACACCTTGTGTGTGTTGCATATATCTTAATTCAGAAATACATAGTGATATGTATGTGCGCACACACACATATATATACACTAGATACAGAATTTAAGATATAGTTACAGTTAAAAAAATGTAATATAGTGGAACCTGAAACATACAAAGAAACAAAATTACATGGATTCTGTAATTATGCCAAAACCAAACATTTAAAAAGACACTTAAATCTAACCTGTTAAAATAAGAAATAAATTCTAGCTACCCAAACAAATTTCTGCCCTGCAGTGTTATCGTGCCATAATAATATCATTAGTTTAAGGTAATTAAATATCTGCAATTATAGTTTAGAAGCTTTTCTAAATAGTAGTTTGTATTTTTTTTTCCTCTACAGAGTTATTTTCAGTGGAAACCCTTTGAAGTACTTTGAAGCTACTTGAAACGGTGCCTGAAATATTATTTCTACATGAGCCCCTTAAAGTTTTATATCCAAGTCATTACAACAACCCCCGAGCACACATGCCAGAGTGTTGCACGGAAGATAGGTATACAATACTTAAAGTGTTTGTGTTCTCTTACGTTACTATGCTCTAGTTGTTGTCAATCCAAGCCTGCCCATAGCATCTCTAATTATAATAATTAGGTATTGTACAATATTGTAAGAGATGATAAAATATCTTAGCAGGTTTTTTTCCAGCCTACATAAAAGTTGTAAATGAATTTGAGCTTACCTGGGAAAATGTCCTAGACTATTCGGCTAAATCATGGAAATATCATCTTCCTCTGCCATGCAAGGTGATTGTTTTTAACCTAACTCAACTTTTAGGCATCTGGATACCTGCCATTTGAGTATCTAAAAATGAAATAGGATTCTGTCTCTACAGGCAAAGGCTGTATCTTAATTCTTTGTATTGGAAAACAACAGCATTGTTGCCCTGTGGGATCAGGACAACTCTCAGGATCTCAATATTGCACTGTTAGACAGGAAGGTGTGACATAATTGCACATATACAAACACACAAATCAATTAGGTGCACGCGCGTGCGCGCACACACACACACACACACACACACACACACATACACACTACCAGCTCAGGCACATACACATCCAAACCAGCCTAGGCATATCTATCACCAATTCAAGCACATACACACTACACACTAAAAATTAGACAAAAATCAATTGTCAATACCCGCACACTCAGTACACATACACAGATCACTGATTCGTATATCATGCACACAATGACATATATATATATATATATATATATATATATATATATATATATATATACACACACATGTATATATATACACACACACACAGGTAGGTTCCTAACTTGAATGGTACAATGTGTATGATACTTGGGGGAAGGTTAAGATGAGAGAGAGAGAGTTAACGTGTAGGGAGTAAAAGTTTCCAAAACTGGTGGATGAGAGGGAAGCTAGCTGAGGAACTGAGGCTTGGGTTTACTTAAGATTATGTGGCCCCAGAGTTACTCAAGGTCACTGATGTGGGGGTGGCAAAGAAAAAAAAAAAAAAAAAGCCTGGTGGCAAAGAAGAGACAGCCAGGAAAAAGAGAGAGACAGAAACCTGGGAGCTTGGGACTGGAAACAGACTGACAGTTTAGAGATTGAGGGGGAAGATAAGTGGTGGCAAGGAGGAAAAAAACAGGAAAGAAACTGAGGCAGAAACCTGGTTGTTCAGGAGGAAAGGCAGTAGGGATAAGGCAATGGAAAAGAACCAGGGGGTTTGGAGGCAAAGAGGTGCTCAGGACAGGTGTCGGACATGGCACTGACCCAGAAGCAGGAGAGGGTGCAATGAGACAGAAGTTAGAGGGGTCCAAATAACAGGTTTATTAAACAGACAACACACTACACAGCCCCATGAAGGTATTGGTTCTCATACACACACACACACACACACACACACTCACAATGGCAGCAGGAGAAAGAGACTCAATGGAAGGGTTGCAGTCCAGGTAGGGAAGAGAAACAGAGTCCAAGTCCTTGGTTGAAGAGAGGATGGGGGGTGATAGCTACCTATACAGGCTGGAAAGGGGTCCTTGTCCAGCAGGTGTTGTCCAGAGGGGGGTCGCCGGCAGGGCCTCTGGGTGGATAGGTGGTTTGGCAGTCAGTCTTCACTACCCGTTTTTATGGGGCAGACTACCTCTGATCTCCTATGAGGAGGACCTGACCAGGCAATGTCATTCCTGTTCCAAAGGGTTCCAGATGTTCTTACTGAGCATGTGCAGTTTGGCACAATCTTTTGTTTCTTGAATGCTGAGGGTGGTTCCAAGGGCTGGGTCATTGGTCCAGGTATTGGTGTTGATGGTTCGGTCATTCAGAGGGAGCTATTTTAGACCTACTGCCATTGTCTCTCAAGCACCCTCATTCATCCCCATTCATTCAGGAACCAAGTTACATAGGAGTGGTAGGTGTGAGTCATAGGTTACACAACCAGTCACGGGGATAAGATGGAGGCTTGCCATTACAAGATGGAAACTTGACATGACTTATGCTAACTTACATATATAGGCCTAAAACAGTAATCACACAATATAAAAGAAGTAAAAAAAAACAACAATACAAACATCATAATTATCACTTATAAAACAGTGGATGTCTATATCAATATAACAGGGCACTTATTTGCAAAAAGGGGAGAGAAAAATAAAACTTACTACCTGAAATAAAATGTTAAAGCTTATCGTACATCTTAGCTTACTTATACTTATCTATAGGGAATAGAGAGGGAGACAAAAAGTCAGAAATGGTTGGGGAAGGGGAGGGAATATATTTTAAAATAAATAAGATGAAAAACTGGGGGTTTTGCTACAGCATGATATTGGTATTAAATTGATATGTACAAGTATTGTCAAAAAAAGCAATACCAGTGAAGGAACTTTTATTGTCCATGTTGAGGTAACTGCGAAACTAAAAACAACATAGGAATAGTATGGCCAGCTTCTACCCTGAAAGGGTGTTGCACTGGCTTTCAGTCCACAGGTGGTCTCTCAGTGGGTTAGAAACTTTTATATTTTAAACATATTTAAACATATTTTAAATGCAATGTGTAGAAGTCCAGCTTCAAAAGGAGACCTGGACCACATCCAGATGTGCCTGGATGTTTGGTTCCCAAGGGACAACTAGTAGCAGCACACCTTGTGCCACTGGTGGTGTCCCTAGGCAACACCTGTGCCATGCATGCTCTGGTGCATGGCAGGTTACTCTGGGTGAGGTAGGGGAGGCTAGCACTGGACTAACCCCATCAGTCTTCCCTTGGGTCCTGGGGGCCTCCTGGAGCTGAAGTCATGTTGCTCCTGCTGTGCAGATCCTGGCTGGCAGTGGAGAGCAGCTCTGGCTGGCAAGACTCCAGCTTTGGGTGGTGAATGCTGCTACCATGTGTGCCACTCCACTTTTTTTTTTTTTCATGGGTTTATTTTATATCCAGGGATCAAAAAAAACTCTCCATGACAGGGGGGAGTCTCAAGGCCACCCACAGTGTCAGCCTGCTCACCTGTCTAAGGCAAGCTGCCTAGTCTCTCCTGCCATGACTTGATGTATAAATAACTGATGTAAAATACATGGGGCTGCCCATTTTATGCCCTGATGCCAAGGGCATTTATACATGTCTCTGACCTCCCCTATACCGTGTCTCATGCCTTGCAGATGTCATCCAAAATAACCACTCTGCCACAAGTGTACTCATGCATTCCTGGGCCTCCTGCTCTCTCACTAGGACCTTGTACCCTCCCACTGGTACCTGCAACTTCTCATCAAACTTTTTGGGACTAGCCTGTGCACAGTCCTTCAGGCCACCCCTGTGACCCTACCCTGTGCACCCCGGTGCAGCCCGTCAGGCCCACCTACACGGACCCTACTCTGCACCCACATGCACAGTCTTTCAGGCCACCCCTGTTACCCACTCTATTCCCTCTTACTGGGGACAACACTTGGTCTCCCTTCACTGTGGCCTTAGGGTTTTGCATCCCATGGGGCTCAGGTGTCTATAGATGTGCCTGGACCTCTTCCTGTCACTACTGCTGGGTTACCCACCAGGTTGTGGGGGCTGAGGCTGTAAGGTGCTTCATACTCATCTTTAACTAGGGAGGCAACTGGTGTGTCATTTCCTGGGGACCACCTGACCATAGGCAGCCCCACCACACCATTCTACCCTAGCAGGATGTAGTTTTAGGTTATGTCCATTATGTTATGTGTGCAGCAGCTCCAACCAGGTGATATTCTCCCTGCAGCTGCTTGCAGGAAACTCCTGGTTCTGCAGTTTAGGCCTGCTGTTATGACCAGCACCTGTGCCTTGTTCCCAATCAGGCAGTCTCCTGATAGCCGCACCCTCCATGCGGTCGGAGCCGCTGCCTCCTTGCAATGCAGAGAACAGCTGAATGTGTAATATGTGGTGCTGTAGATGTCTATGGCACCACATACCACATGGCTGTGCTGGTCTGGATGTGGACCTGATGATTATTCAGGTCATTGCCCAGTATGGTAATATCTGCACGTGTGCTTACAGCAGCTCAAATAGCAGCAGCACAAATTTATGCCGGAGATTTATGCCTCAGCACACATGCCTGAACATACACTTTGGTGTGGGACAAATTGTGCCAGTTGTGGCAAACTGGCCCTGCCCAGTTCCTCATAGATTTCATAGACGTTAGGGCTGAAAGGGACCTCGGAAGATCATTGAGTCCAGCCCCCTGCCCCAGGGTCAGGAGGTCAGCTGGGTCAAAGGTTCCCAGCAAGGTAAATGGCCAAATGTTTCATAAAGGAGTCCAGAGTATGTGCTTGCACCACCTCTGCGGGCAGTCTATTCCAGGCCTTGGGGCCTTGGACAATAAAGAAGTTCCTCCTTATGTCCAACCTGAAATGATCTTGGAGGAGTTTGTGACCATTTGACTTCGTTATCCCTTGGGGCACTCTGGTGAACAGGCATTCCCACAGATCCTGATGTATACTCCTTATATACTTATAGGCAGCCACCAAGTCCCCCCTGAGCCTGCACTTTTCCAGGCTGAAGTGTCCCATGGCTCTCAGCCTCTTATCATGGGGCCTGTTCTCCTGCCCTCTGATCATATGTGTGGCTTTCCTCTGGATACCTTCAAGCTTTTCCACATCCTTTTTAAATTGTGGAGCCCAGAATTGGAAGCAGTACTCCAGCTGTGGCCTCACCAAGGCTGAGTATAGTGGAAGGATGGGATCCTGGGATTTGCTAGAGAAACATCTATGGATGCAAGCCAGAGTTTTGCTAACTTTACCAACTGTGACATCACATTGGTGGCTTATATTCAACTTGTGGTCAGTCATGACTCCCAAGTCCCTTTCAGCCATGGTGCTAGCAAGCGTAGCACTGCCAAGCCTATAAGTATGCTGCGGGGGGAGGGCGGGTCCCAAGGTAGAGTACCTTGCATTTTTCAGTGTTGAATAAACATATCTAAAAAAGGACTTTTTATTTATTTATTTATTTATTCATGTATGTGCTTATTTATTTTTATCCTCCTTGATCTTCAAATTCTCTCATTCTCTCACCCCAAATCTGTGTTCTTCTGCAATTAAAATGAAATGCTTATATAGAGAGAGATCAGTTGGGCAATGTTTTATTGATATATTTACAATTTTAAAGCAATTTGGAAACCAACCAGTGCCTCTATCATCATACTAAAATGAGTTCTAAAAATCTATACATTTGGCATTAGCTTTTGATATTTTTGCTATAGAAAAATCAGAGTTTCCCCTGCTCCTTCACTCACCAGGATGTGGGGCACTAAGCAGTAGTGATATGTTAGCTCCCTACCCCTGCTCTTGCACCTCACTCCCAATACAGAGCCCTGCCAGTGCCCCTCATTCCTGACTCACAATCTCTGTCTGCCCCCAATAGCTCCTCCCCAGCAGCAGCTCCATCCCAGCACCAGGATATGAGTCCAGCTACAGCTATACCACCCACTGGGCCTGTGCCCAGGTCCCAGCAAAATCCATGCTGTTCCTGGGAAGCCTTTGATTGCTGGAGCACCAGGGGCACAGGGCAGCCATAGAGACACTCGAGCTGAGTGCCAGAGCATCTCCTTGGAGGACCCAGCCTCCAGTTGCCTCTGGGAATGGTCCAGGAGTGTGTCTGTGCTCCTTATTTTTGGCATTTTTTTTAAATACCAGTATTTCCTGGTATCAAATTTAGAGCCCATGCTGCAAATATGCAGTGCGGGGAACATGTTTTTATTCTTAGCATGCCTCTTGCAGATTCTCAAACTGCTTTGAGGTACCACAACAGGCACATGCTCGCTCATCTGGACACAGGCTATATATGCCCAAGTGATTAGAGCACTATTCTGTAGATTCAGGTTAAAATCCTTTCTGGAGGAGAGAGGCGGGGTGGGACAGGTGGGCCAGAAATCTAGTATTTCATTCTTTTGTCCATTTCATTCTAACTACTAGGTATTCAACAAGATGTGGGAAGCTCACCCTTCCTCTCCCAAATCTAAAACCCTCACTAGTCAGGGTCTTTGCCCTACTAAAAATGTGAACACTTGCCTGTTTTTTTCTTGTACTGGAGCAATTAGATTTTTTGTGGGTAGCTGCCTAGCTGAAGTGCAGTCCTATTCCACAAGATGAGGAGTTTAGCATGGGTACTATGGAATTACAGCCTGTGCATAAATGCCAAAAACTGCAGTTACTGATGACATATGCACCATTTAGGCACATGAAGTGAAATGGAATCTGGCCCTTATTGTGCTCCCCTCCTTTTTTTGTCTTCTTTTTAAAATTGCACTTTCAGTATCTTTCCCCTCATTGTAGTGCATGTTTCCTTATTTTCCATCTGTCGTCCCTTAAAGTTTATTATTCTTCCATATCCATAACAAAGGATAAGTGCTCTGAGTACCTGAGCTAACTCATTCACGCCTACCTCAATACTATCATCCATATTGTTTTATTAAGTAGCAAGCTGTGCAGCCCAGGACAGATGATTTCATTCATTTTAATGGTCTGGGATGACAACAGCCATATTGGATCAGGCTTAAGGTTTTTATCTAGTATAATTACAGATCCTGCTCCCAACAGACCTTCATTGGACCCATTTCTCATCACTATTTACTTATTTCTGATGCTCTGGATAGGGAAACTGTTACCATGTTTCCCTATCCAATTGTTCACTTTGGACCTTTTTGGTCTTTTCCCACATTATCCAGTATCTACTTATCTGTTTTTTTTCATTGCCAATTTTTCTTTACATGCCTTTTCCCCACCACTCTACCTCTGGCTTTTTTCTTCAATTCACACTTGCTACCAGCAGTCATTTGCCTTCCCATACCATATTTCCAGCTGATATTCATTTTTCCCTGCAACACCCTCTATCTATTTCTGAATACTTACTAAAATATCAGGAGTAGAAGAATCAAACAGTGAAGATTTTTCTTCTAAAATAGCTTCATTTTTAAAAGAGAACTTTTAGTGAGGATCTGGAGTATAAATGTTTTTTGTTGGGGTTTTTTTGGCCGGGGGGGGGGGGGAGGGGGGGAAGGGTTGGGGCATCAACAGAAACCCAGGACAAATGGTTTCAAATGGTTCCTTTCAAATGGTTATTTCTCATAGATGTTTCCTTTGACATATTTAATTTTGTAGTTCAATTTTTCAGTCCTGGTTCAAAGATTATAGGCAAGTAGGAAATCTCTAAAGTTCTGCTTTGTGTTTTACTCCTTTCCTAAAAGTAAGTATAGGAATCTGTTTTACATGATAAACCTCCCCTTTTCATCTTTCTTTTGTACACAAAGTACACAAAGTACCCGAATATTTTCCCTAAATTATAATGAATTATAAACAGGGATCCTGATTTTCTTGGATAAACAAATCTATCCACTATGTATCTCTGTATATTACTGGTTTTTCATTTTGATCACTGAAAAAATGTGGATTTTGGGTTACTTTTTTAATCCTAACATTGGGGATTTGTTTATCAGAGAAAACCAGGATCCCTGTTTATCATTCATTATAATTTAGGGAAAATATTTGGGTACTTTGTGTACAAAAGAAAGATGAAAGTGAAACTCCATTAATGAAACAGCACTAATTCAAAATGAAGCATGACTAATATATTGATATAGTGATATATCTATATATTAGTGGTGTTTCATTTTGATTATGGGAAAATGTGCGGTTTGGGTTACTTTTTTAATCCTAAAATTAGGGATTTTTTAAAAAATTTTCATCCGAGAAAACCAGGATCCCTGATGATAAGGAGGTTTTCCTTTTTTGCATATTCAAAGCTTTGAAAGATTTACAATCTTCTTCTCACCACTCTGCTCTACCGTGAGAGAGGGAGAGATAAAAAAGCAAAAGAATATATAAAATTGATCTCTCTCCCTCACTCTGGTCTCACAGGCCTTGAGGGCTTATAATCATGTTAATTACAGCCTTCTGTTTCTTCCTGTCTTCTACAATCTGGACATGGTGCTAGCTAGCATAGCACCACCAAGCCCGTACATTTGTTGTGGATTTTTCCTCCCCAGATGGAGCACTTTACACTTTTCAGTGTTGAACAGCAACTGGTTCTGATCCAGGCATTTAACTAATCTGTCTAGGACTTCCTGAACCATCAACCTATACTGATGTTCGGCCACACTTTCACAAAGCTTAGTGTTATCAACAAACTTTGCCAGTGTGCTTTTAACCCCCACATCCAGATCATCAATGTAGATGTGGATTGCATGACGTGGATCATTGAAGTAGACCTGGATTACTGTATAGATATATTTTTTAACATTTTTGGCTGTGAATAATATATTCTTACCAGTGCAAAATCCTCTTGCATTAGCCTATATGTTAAAATTGTTGAACATTACATTTACTTAGAAGGCCACATGGTCAAATGAAGAACTTTGTTATTTTTTATGAAATAATCTAAATGTATTGTTCTTATGTTGCTATATATTTGAATAGAATTAAACAAAAAAAACAAGAGTCCAGAGCAAGCTATTAAGATTGCAGGCAGACAAATCTCAGTTGATAACTTCTTAGAACAAAATTCTCCATTACATTTCCCATTTCTTACAACTGTGTCTTGCTGTTCAGTCAAAATCAGCTACATTGTTATGATTCCAAAAGCTGTCTCTTCACCTACATCTCCAATATTGTCTTATTTGTCTGTGTGTGTTTTTCTAGGATACTGGGTTATTTCTCTACAAGTTTTTTTTTTTAAGTGAGACTACTAAAAGCATGTGCTGCCCCCTCATGAGTAACAAAGGCAAGGAAAAAGTGCAACAAACTATATATTTAGGGCCAGCTCCTTCATTTGAATAGAAAGGAGTGTGTGGCTTAACTGACTTCTTTTATTAGAGACTCTGGCTTTCAGAATGAGCTATAGTCATGGCATGCAACAATCTAAAGCTAAGTACAGACATTCAAAAAGCCCAAGGCAGATTCAATCCTATCTATGCAGGTTTCTCTAAGCTATGTAGATTGGATCATGAGTGAATATAGTAGATTGGATCATGAACAAATGTGTACCATTTGGTGGCGGGTGGCATGCAGGCGCTGGCACTGGCTGAGGACAGCCAAGCACAGCTGAGCGGGGGCTATCCCTGATTGGCTTTTAGGCAAAGGCTTCTAGGAGAGCCACAGAAGGGGTCACCGTGGCATTTTCTCCCACCACTTCTGGGTGGGCTCCCAGGCATGCCAAGGTGGCCCTTCTCTGGGGCTCTTCTAGAAGCCTAGGTCTGGGAGTAGGTAGGGTGACCATACATCTCAGATTGGCCAGGAAAGTCATGTACAGTACAGTCATGTTAGGACAGGCCGGTCCTGACCAGCCAGTAAAAAATTAAAATGAGCCTGCAAGGTGAGGGGAGGTGAGGTGGAGCAGCAGAAGCTGTGAAATGGGAAGCCCTAGCAGACAGCAAAATTGCCCTAATAGGATAACTTAATTACTGGAATGACCATTAGAAAGATGATTGTTAAAACCTGTGAAGAAAACAATGGATCATTAATGGGCTATTGACTCCTTAGCTGCCTGAATAGTAATGCCAGAGGTGCCCTGTCCCCACTTTTGTCTGAAGGAGTGGAAGGCGGGCTGGTGTCCTGGATTTCACATTGTCCCATATGGTCACCCTTGGTACAGGGGAGGGTCCATGGTGACAGCAGTTGGTTGGGGGCATATGCCTGACAGCCAATCAGGAATGACCTGGGTCCATAGAAGGAAGGACCAGGGTCTGAAGGACCCAATCCTTTCTTCTATGGAGTCCTCATCTCCCCCAGGCTGCACTGGGCAGCCTGAGAAGCTTATGCTGGGCATTGGGGCCTGATCTTACCTTCTATGGAGCACTCTTGTCCCCACTGCCCAACACAGGCACCAGCTGAAGCTGACAAGATGTGATTGGTAACCTGGGAGGCTTGTGCCAGGCACCAGGCACAGAAGGATTCCATAAAACAGCAGTAGCAGGTGCAGGGGGAAGTCCCCACCATGTAGCGCCTCTCCCCCCCACCCAGATGTGCTGGGGCAGGTCTGGGGGAGCTCTGGCTAGGGCAGGGACATCCATTCCTCCCAACTCTCCCTCCACCACTGACAGCTGGCTGCTCATGGGGAGATGGGGCTAGGGAAAGGAGCCACACTGACCAGCTGGGCAGTGAGGAGAGAGCCCCCACCCCTCAGCCCCACTCCAGCTGTGCTGACTCATTCCCCCCTCCCCAATCCCCCTGCCCCACTTCACTGACCAGCTGTCATGGCTCCTGCCTTCATATGCTTGTCTATGCCTGACTTCAGTTCTGCATGAGCTGGTACAGCCCCAGGGCTAGAGACCTCCCCCACAGCAGCAGGCACATGCAACCTCACACCCTGTAGCAGGGAAAGAGGTGTCCACAAAAGGCAGGATCAGGCCCTCAGAGATCCAGTGAACTGCAGGAGGAGGCAGCAGACACCCAATACAATTGCAGGAATTGTGATTGCAGGAATCATGCCAGGCTCCTGATGCCACCACCTGCAATTTGCCAGAGCTCCTTCCTTCTTCACAGCCTGCCCCTGCCCCCCCCCCCCCCACTTAGAGACCTTGTATAAAGATAGAAAAATCCTGAGCTACAGACACTTCCTCCCCCACCTCCCTCCCTGCATACATCTGACAGCTTCACCTTAAAGCATCTGAACACAGCTGAGGCTAGTAAGCTGCCTTGCAAGGGAGGGTTAGCAAGGGCCCACAAAGCCGCCTGGGATGATGGGGACCTGCAACCTAACTTGAGTTGGAGGAAGATCTGATACTGAAGTTTAGTAGACTGTTTTAACCTAAATCAATTAAGTTTGATACTACATTCATCCAGGTCTATTTTGGAATGGGCTCTGCCATTTTTAAACCAGTCTATGTGCTCTGAACTTCTGTTCTGTTATGGGCATAGACCAGTTTCTAACCACCCAAATTGGAAAAAAGTTTAATGTCTGCACCTGGCCTAAGTATGTAATGATTATCTTAAGTATGGTAGAGCCAGTTACAGATAAAAAGGTCCCTTTAAGGGGAAGTCAACTAAGGAACACCACTCTAAAGCATACCCTCTTGGGTACACCCGAAGTGAGGAGCTCCACAAGACAGCAAAGCTTAAAAAAAAAGAGTAAAATACAAGCTAAAATTTATAGGCTAAGCTACTCTGCATTTACCTTTTTTGCCATTGACACCATGCTCCTCTAATGAATATTCCCATGCCTTGTGTGCGTAAAGAACATGACTACTCTGTTAAAAAAAAACAAAGAACAAAATACCCTATTATGGAGTGATATAGTGAAGTATGTTGTGCCCATACCATGAAAACTGAAATACAAAAAGGATGTAATGTGACTTCTCTTAATATGGCACTAGCCAGTTACAATGATGACATGGGATCCTGGTTTTCTCTGATTAAAAAAATCACAATTTTTGGATTAAAAAAGTAACCCAGAATGCACATTTTTTTCCATGATTAAAATGAAATGCTGTTTATATATACAGTCATGGTGTTTCATTTTAATCATGGAAAAATGTGAATTTTGGGTTACTTTTTTAATCCAAAAATTGGGGATTTTTTTTTTTTTAATTAGAGAAAACCAGGATCCCTGATCATGACAACAAAACAAAGAAATGCATGCATGAAGCCTCATATTAAGGGCAGCTACAATACAACTTTTTGGATAGTGTGCATAGTGTGCTTGCTCTAAATTAATTTTACTGAACAAAGGGGTTTTGTGTTAGATTTTAAAAAAATGTCTAGGCAGATAAATTCTAACTTAGATGCCTAAAACATTTTGCCATGAATTGTCCAGGGTACCACTTATTTAGGTTACCAAACCTTTTTAGAGCTTTTGGGTACTTTTACACGTGCTCTGATGCATTATGTTTAGAAAGCATAGGAGCAGACTTGATTAATCAAGTCTGCTGGAACATTCTAATCAAAATGCTCCATTGTGCTGCTGCATTTTATGTATTCAGCATCCCACATTTTAAAATGGTGGCACAGGCACTTTAACTAAATGCTCCCACTCCAGAGCCTGTGTATGTACCCTTTGATAACACCCTGAAACCAGCCCAGGCATATCTTCTAGTCAGCGTTTGTACCTAGCTCCTCAGATTCCTGGTTATCTGTTCCATTTTCCAGGCCAAAGTGCTATTTGCGCATCAAAATGGAACCACACAGATGTCCTTTGAAGAAGACAGATAGGCTCCAGTTACATTTCTAACTCCCATTGAAGCAGGAAAATAAGTGCCAAAAGAGCGAGTTTTTAAATGTGTTCCATATCCCTAACCTCAAACTCAGTGTTATGCACACAAATAAATAAATAAATACATAAATAAATAAATAAGTAAAAGTCAGAGCCTCGGTCCCTTTAAAAAAAAAAATCTGATTTAATTGCTCCTGGCAGAAAAATATATTTTCAAAGACTTTATATGCTTTTTAAAATTATCTTAACAATACATGCATATATTACGGTTGATATTTTACTTCAGTGTCCTATTTAGAGTTAACGTACGCTGATATGTTTCATGCTCTTTTTCTCTCTTTTTTTGTGTATTGAGTATCTAGATCAAGCAGACAACTACCAGTAATTTCTAAATCAGAACACCAGTATCTGATGAAAACTGAGCACTATCAGTATATCACTTAATTTGTTCTCATTGTTTTTGTCCTAATTCTGTCACTGACTGAAGAACTTTCAAATAAATGGCATTAATGCTCTTTAACGCTGAATTGTAGCAGGTTGCACATAGAAGGGTGAGAGGGTCAGAACTTGAGCCTTGGCAGTGAAGCATGACTGAAGACAGGCTGGTACTGAGAAGCCAGGCCAAAGCCAGTGGGCCAAGGCTTAGCAGTCCCCAGATAGAGCAACCACTGGAACAAAGCCAAGAGGGCTGAACCCTGTACAAGCTTGTATTTGGATTGAGAGTAACATCTGCAAGGCATGGGTGTGTCTATAGGGGCAGACAGTGGCTATGAATAAGACCATAAGGAATCTCATTCCCTAAGGTACCAGTAGGGATGGAAAGGCCTTAATTAAATGTCCAAGAGGTAAGTGGGACTGGAGTCACCTTGGGGACCCTGGGGCAGCCCCCCAATCTCTAGGAGCAACATGAAGGCATAGCAGGTGAAATAGCAAGAAAGATTACCCTGGGCATGTCTACTGGGCAATTGACTAATTAGCTGCACAGTCAATATCACATGTCTACACATGCATCCCTATTAGGCTGGAGTAAACTAATTTACTTTGTAGCAGGATAGTGCTTGTAAATACAAGTACTATTCCTGATGCAGAGTAAAACACTCCAAAGTAGCATACATGTAGATGCTACCCCAGCTGACTGGGGCATGAGGGTGCCTCAGTGTCGGGGCTGCCAGCCAGCTAGCCCGACACTCAAGGACCCTCATGCTCCAGATAACCCATTCACAGCACATTGGCTCCCCAGGCCCCTGACACTGGAAGGCTGACACCCTGGGACCCCTGCCAGCTGGGGCTGTTCCAACCTGGTTCCATGTGCTGTGATTCTAAATGCACATATAAATGTGTACCCAGGAGCAATAAACTCCAGTGCAATAAGCATCAGTGTATTGCATCACATTAATATGCACATGTAGATGCAACCCCCCCACCCCTTAAAAAGCTGGAGTAGGGAAGGAGTCACATGACTCTCAGAGGCATAACAACCACCCTGGGGCATGGGTCTTGTTACAGGTAGGCAGATTGCAGCCCTTAGTCTTCATTACAAATGTGTGCAGACTTTCTCCAGATCAGGCTAACCCAATCCTGATCTAAGTTAGTGCATCTCCACAGGTGAACTAATTTAGATTGGGCCTGCCATTTTTTGCCTGATTTAACTTCCCTAAACATCTGCACAGATCAGCATTTAGATCTATTTAACCATCATCAGGTTGAACTAAATATAACACCTGCATACCTTAGAACAGTGGTGCTTAACCTCTGGCCTGCATGATACATTAAGCCCTGCAGAGGCATGTCACCTGGTCTATGGAGCTTTCTATGTCCAGAGATTTTGTGGTGAGAGAGTGGTAGCAGTGTAATTTGTTCCCAGAGCTTTTCCTATTACTGTTCCCACCACTCTCATGCTGCTAAATCACAGAACCCATGTGTAGCATTATAGTCCAGATGACATAGCCCTGCATCTGAGATTCTGGAGGTGCCTTGACTGGAGTGCTTGAATACCACTGCGCTAGCACATTCTTAAATCTTTTTCTCTATAGCTTATTCTCATCATGCAAATTTCTGAGGAAAAAAACAACCACAAGCAATTAAATACAAAGCATTAAAGAATCTATAACAGTCATTTAGGAAAATCTGTTCATGTAAGAAAACCACCATCTCATTTTCAGTGCTAAATCAGGGGGAAAATTACAGCAAGTGTCAGTTTGCTATTACAGACTGAAAGAAGCACTTCAATTAAAATAGTGCTCAAATTCAAATGAATATTCAGATAGAAATGAATCCCCAAACACACTGGCTCAGTCTCTGCCCTTCCTTGTCCTTATTAATAATGGACATTATCTCAGAAATGAGCAAGAACATGAAAACATGGTAGAAAGCCGAATAAAAATAATATGAAAGATGCGACAGAATCATAACTTAAGGTGGAACCATTCATTTAAAATGTTCTCTAATTAGCATTTTCTCTCTCATTCTTTGATTCAGCAAAAACTGAAATACAGAAATTTAATTTAAATAGATGGATTTTATACAATGTCTTCACTGAAAAGGCAGAGGGGATCAAAATTATTGTTAGGTGTTCTAATTTGATTAAAGCAAGAACTCTGACTTTCTTTCTTTCTTTATCTCTTTCTTGCCACCAACAGGTGTGTTCTCTCTGAGAGTTTTGTACCTGTTCTTTGAGACTTTATCCTTCTCTTGTTCTGTTATTCCTCCCCCAAACAGTCTGACCCCTTTTCCACTGTGGCTCCCCACTTTTCCTTACTTTTCCCTTACTTTTCACCTTTTTTAAACCATTTTGTTTTTCAGACTGTGAGGGCAGGACTTGTGGGCCATAGCCCTAGGCTCTGTCTGTTCTACCTGGGCCCCTGCATGGGCAGTGTTTTATTTATTTGATTTTTTGTTGGATTGTTATCCCTGTTTCCCCTTAAAAAAAACCTTTATAAAAAGTCATAAAGGTCTGTCTGTCCATCTGTCTCTCTTTACTCAAGAAACCTTACTGAGAGGGCAGGAACCAAACCATCCCAATGTGCAGGAAGACTAGCAAGTATGGCAGAAGACCAGCTTGGCTTAGTAGGGATGCTATAGTAAACTAAATCACAGAAAGGAAGCTTACAAAGAGTAGAAACTTGGACAAACAGCTAGGGAGGAGTATAAGAGTATTGCTCAGGCATGCAGGGATGAAGTCAGGAAGGCCAAGGTACAATTGGAGTTGCAGCTAGCAAGGGTCATGAAGGGTAACAAGAAGGGTTTCTACAAGTATGTCAATAACAAGAGGAAGATCAGGGAAAGTGGTCCCTTACTGAATGAGGGGAGCAAGCTAATGACAAAGGATGCAGAATAGGATACAGTACTCAATACATTTTTCACTTCAGTCTTTGCAGGTGAGGTCAGCTTCCAAACTACTGCACTGGGAAACACAGTTTGGGAAGGAGGTAAACAGCCAACTGTGGTAAAATAACAGGATAGAGACTATTTAGAAAAGCTGGATATATACAAGTCCATGGGGCCAGATGGGATGCACTTGAGAGTGCTGAGGCAGTTGGCTAGAATGATTGAAGAGCATCTCACCATCATGTTTGAAAATGCATGGCAATTGGGGGAGGTCTTGGATAACTGGAAAAGGTCAAATATATTTCCCATCTTTAAGACAGGGGAAAAGGTGGATCCAGAGAGCTACAGACCAGTCAGCCTCACCTCAGTCCCTGGAAAAATCATGAAGCAGATCCTCAAGGAATCCATTTTGAAGCACTTGGAGGGGGAGAAGGTAATTAGTAGAGATCCTGGTTTTCTCCCATTTAAAAAAAAAAATCCCCACTTTTCATTTTAAAAAAGTAACCCAATATCCATATTTTTCTGTGATTAAAATGAAACACCAATCTATGTATTAGTGGCATTTGATTTTAATCAGGGCAAAATGTGAATTTAGGGTTACTTTTTTACACCTGAAAGTTGAGGATTTTTTTTTTTTATGAGAAAAAGCCAGGATCCCTGGTGACTAGGAAGAATAAGCATGGATTCAACAAGGGCAAGTCAAGCCTGACCAACCTGGTTGCCCTCTATGGTGAGACGACTGGCTCTGTGTATACAGGGAGACCAGTGGATGTGACATACCTGGATTTTAGCAAGGCTTTTGATATGGTCTCCCACAACATTTTCTCAGGCAAGCTAAGGAAGTATGGGTTGGAAGAATGGACTGTAAGGTGGATTCAAAATTGTCTGAAGCTTGGCCTCAGAGGGTAGTAATCAATTGCTTGATGTCTAGTTGGCAGCTGGTATCAAGTGAAGTGCCCCTGGTATCAGTCCTGCAGCCAGTTTTGTTCAATGTCTTCATCAATGATGTGGAATATGGCAGACAGTGCACCCTCAGCAAGTTTGCAAATTACACCAAGCTGGGGAGAAAAGTAGGTACGCTGGAGGGTAGGACTAGGATTCAGAGTGATGTAGACAAATTGGTGGATTAGGCCAAAAGAAATTCTATATGGTTCAACAAGGACAAGTGTAAAGTCCTGCACTTAGGAGGGAACAATCCCATGTACCAGTACAGGTTGAGGGGTTACTCACTGGGCAGCACCTTATCAGAAAAGGACCTGGGGCTTACAGTGGAAAATAAGCTGAATATGAGCCAGTGTGCACTTGTTGCCAAGAAGGCTAATGGCATACTGAACTGCATCAGTATGAATGTTGCCAGCAGGTCAAGAAAAGTGATTATTCCCTTCTATCCAGTAGTGATGAGTCTACATCTGGAGTACTGTGTCCAGTTTTGCCCCCCCCCCCCCCCCACACACACACACACTACAGAAATAATGTGGACATATTGAAGAGAGTCCAGCAGAGGGCAACAAAAATGGGAGGGAGCTGGGGCACATGACTTACGGAAAGATGCTGAGGGAACTTGTCAAATTTAGTCTAGAGAAGGATGAGAGAGGATTGAATAGGAGCCTCCAAATACCTGAATCAGGATTTGAAAGAGAATGGAGCTAGACTGTTTTCACTCATGACAGATGACAGAACAAGGAGCAATGGACTCAAGTTACAACAAGGTAAATTTAAGTGAATTTTCTCATTAGGAGGGTAGTAAAACACTGGAACTGGTTACCCAGAGGGGTTGTGGACTCTCCATCCTTGGCTGGGATTATATTGTTGGGGATGGTCTTGGTTTGATCAGGTGTTGAACTAAATGACCTCCTAAGGGTGCCTAATTTTCTATGATTCTATAAGAGGAGACTTGCTACTGTCACTAGCTCAGCTTCATGTTTTCCACTCCAGAAAGGAATGTGGAGAGTAGCTGCACAGGGAGCTGGGCTCAGCTGCGTACAGCAGTGGTGGCTTACAGGTTGCTGTGTCTGGTCCAGCACAGGACCAGACACAGGACCAGAACCCTGTGTTGGTCCTGTGCTCAAACCAAACACCTGGGGGGAATTGGCACTGAGGGGAAACCCACCTACTGCTGTCATCCCCATCTGAGACTAACTCCTTGTGTAGTCATTTCCTGAAGCCCTGGCTAGAGCAAGCAGGAACAGACACCTAGGCCACCATGGATAGAGGGCACACCACCAGCTCATCTCAGCCCCCCTCCAGACTGCTGACATCTGACACCTAAGAGAAAGCCTGTGTCCTGGCCAGTTGACAGCCCTTGCTTTTTGACTCTAATAACAGCCCTAGAACTGGTAGGTATAAAATTGCTTGATTGTTTGTATTGTTTCTTTTCTGTTATTACTGTGTATCAATAAAATTGCCTATTATCAAATATATCCCAGAACAAGCCATATGGGTCCTAAATCCAGAGCCAACAGAAAGTAGCGTACAACTGTGCCTCAACTCCCCTCTGTATCTACCCCTGGACTTGTGTGATGACAAGGGAGGAGGTGGCAACAGAATATTGTGCTGAAAATGTCATTAATTTCTCCTCTTTCAGACAGATAATTCATCATTACAGCTATGATAAAAAGAGAAAAGGGATGAAGAAGAATGATGAAATGCCATTTTCCCCTCTGAAACTTTGTTTTTACTTCACTGTTTTTACTTCTCCAACCTTTTTGACATCAGACTGACAACTAAGGAATTTAAGAGGACTTTAGGGTAGACAGAGCATGCCACAAAGTAAAACTTGACAGAAACAAGATAGAGGAGACTAGGGGAGATACAGAGGAGAGAGGGCTGAGCAATGGTGTAAGTAGGTCCTTTGTCTTGCTGCTTTTTGCAGGCCAATTAGATCTGCTGTTACTTCATTTCATAGGCCAATTCTTACCAAACAAACTTAAATCTTTACCACCAGAAACAGAACAAATCTAAAATCCGCTGTCCTCTCCAGATAAGAAAATAAACTTTCCACACTGGCTTTTCCTTACAAGCTATTCCTTCACAGCTTTCATCCTTTTTGCTCTCTCCTCTGACATTTTAATGAGAGACTCATTATCACAGTTGCAGATCATTAACAATGCTGGCTGTCCCTTCTTGAGGAAACACACAAGTGACAAATAGGCAGAGGAAAAAGAGAGATTATTTGTGATAGATAAGGAAATTTAGACATTATTTAGAGATTATGTGTGATATATGGACATTTAGAAAAGAACAGCAGAGGATTAGGGAGGGCTACTCAAGAATCAAAGAGCATCTATAAATATGGTCTGGGAATGGGTGGGGGACACTTTTATTAGATTTAATTAATTTAGATCTTTTATTAGATTTACTTAATTTAGATCCTGTCTAGTTAAGGTGTCCAGAGTGTCTCATGTATTAGCGTCCCCACACTTCAAAATTATAGTGCTGGTGCTTTATCTAAAGCTTTTTAAATGGTGGGGGCATTTTAGAAAAAGTGCACCTACCTTCATTTTGAAGTGCAGGGATACTGAATCACAAAATGCAGAAGGCTAATGGAGCATGGTAATTGCCACATTTCAGCAGACTGGATTAAATTAGTCTGCTCCGACACATTGGAATTCCAGCACATTGGAGCAGCCTCCCTGCTCATGTATAGGCACCCAAAGCTCCCACATAAATTAATTATTAGGCTCATTATAAGAAATTGGGTGGTATCAATTATCCATGTCTGACACAAGTTCCATAATACATGGACATACATGGAAATGTTGACCCTCACTCTTCATTTAAAGAAAAATAGTAATAAGTCCTTACAATCCTGGGAAAAATTAATAAATAAATATAATTCTAAATTGTATTTTTTTACATTATGAAATCATGAGACATATGTTCAAGTGACTGAACAAGAAAAATATTAAACCTTTACCAGCAGAACCATATCTTTCCCTCATGTTCATATTTTGCACGAGATACTTGTTAGTAAAAAGATACTCTGAAAATTAGAAAGATAAACATATAATTTAAAATTTTAAAAATGAATAACAAGAGAGAAGTTTGTAATTTCATCAAATTATTTATTGGCATAATTCTTGTGTGATTCTGTTGAAATCAAGGGAGATACCCAGAATGTTTAGAAAGGGAAGCAAGGACAAAACTTGCATAAAGAACATTATTGAACTAAGGGGCACATGAACATTTCATTTGTATTAATGAGGATTTAGGCATCATATATTACTCTAACTACTATCTTAAGAAAATAGTATAATATGCTTGAATGTAAGCAAATCAATATAAATTAAATCTCTTATTTCAGAGGCCAGATCTATTGGCCTATGTTGGGGCAGGCAATTATTTTGGGTGGAGGGCAGCTTAATGAGTTTTGGTGAGCTGTCGAGGGCCACATGGGTAGTCCTGCCCCTTGACCGTTGCCCCGTCCTTTGTTGCCATCTTGGGACTGGAAGTCCCACCCTCTAACCCCTGACCTTTGACACCAGAAGTCCTTCCCTGTGCACCCTGGAAATACTCCTTTTGGGAGGGAGAGTTGCCATCTTGGAACCAGAAAAAAAAACAAAAAAACAAACCATACCCTAGAAGTCATACACCTACTATAACATATTTTCATTTAATTTAATTTTACAAAAAATATTTTGTCATGATTTGTGTTTGTATACTGTATATAGATGTGATTCATAATAACTCAAAATAAATTCTTAGTTTTATATACTGTGGTGGGACAGTGTGTGCATGTGGTATGTGTGGGGTGCAAGGTGTGTGTGCATGGTATGTGTGGTATGTCTGTTGTGTATAGCACATGTGGTCTATGTGGGGAGTGTGGGGACTGTAATGTGTGTGGTATGTGTGTGTGATATGTGTCATATGTCTGTGTGGTACAGGTGTGGGGGGGGTGTATGATGGGGCGTGAGTGTAGGTATGTGGTATGATGTGAGGTGTGTGGGGGGGTTGTGAGGGGCTGTGGCTCTGTGGGGGGCATAGGGTATGTCAGGATGTTGTGTATATGTGCAGAGTTGTTGGGGCAGGATGTGTGTATGAGGGAAGTTGCAGGGGTGTGGGGACCATCTCACACTCCCACATGGTGCAGCAGCAGGTGGGGCACTCAGGGAACAGGTGCCTGGTGGGGCATGGCTCCAGCCCATACTGCACATCACAGTGAGGGGCACAGCCTCTGCCTGGCTCTGTATCACTGGTGCACCTTCTCACTCATGCACAGCCCCTGCACTAGCACAGCAAGGAGGGAAGCCCCCTAACTCCAGCACATACAGCTGAGATGTGCTGGAGCCAGGTGCCTTCCCTGCTGGGGTATGCAGCACCAGTGAGAAGCCTCAGGTGCTGCATACCCGATGCAGCCCCGGTGCAGCCTCAGGTGCTGCATAATCAGGGGCTGCACTGCAGCGGAAGGAAGCCTCAGGCAGGGAAGACAGCTAGCTCCCGAGGCTCCAGTTTCTTTCTGGTGCTGTGCAGCCCCAGCAGGGAAGACACCTGGCTCCAGCATGTGGAGTTTTCCTCCCTGTTGTGTGAGTGAAGGGGCTGTGTGTGAGTGGCAGGGAGCACTGGCAATACCAAAAGCCATTTGAAGGCTGCAGCCCTTGCTGAAATGTGTAGCACTGGCTGGACCCATGCTCCATTGGGTGCCTGTGCCCTGAGTGCCCTGCCTGCTGCTGCTGCCACCATTTGTCAGGGCTGTATGCCATGGGGGGCATGTGGAAGGTCCCCACACCCCACACTCTCCCTCACATCCACACACTGTCCATCCCAGCTCTGCATTGCCAATGTCTCCAGTCCCCTTGGGCATGGGCTCTGCACTACCACCAGCCCCAGCCCCACACTGCAGGCTCCCTCCCAGCTGCAGCCCCACCCCCGCTGCTTCCCTACCTGCTGCCTAGAGCCAGCAGGAGACCAGGGAAGTGAGAAGGTTCTGGGGGCTGAAGCAGCAGCAGCCCTGCACAGAAGTTGCACTCTGGCTGGCCAGGCCCTTCCACCCATGAAGTTGGGAGCCAGACAGTAGGGTAAGTTTCTGGGGCTGTGTATACACGTAGGTGCCTCGGTCCCACCCTCATGTGCAGAAAGGCTGGGCAGGGCATCATTTCTTGAGGGTCCCCACAGGCCAGATGAAAGTTCTTGGCATGCTGTATTTTTCTTACCCCTGGCCTATGCACCATTTGTAGTGATATAATGATGAAGGGTCATTCAGTAAACACTTAAGTCAAGATTCAGCATTTCCTAGATACCAGTTACACTGCATCTAATGATGTTTGCTACATTGTTAAAGTGTCATGAAGGTCTCCAGGGAACTGTGAAAATGCCAGCTAAAGGGGCTCCGGTCTAGTCCATTAGGTTGGGGGTAGTGCAGGGAGTTGGTAGCTCACCTGTGTCAAAAATTTCAATTACAGTCTACAAGTGAAGAAAGAAGATAAAAATGATGGTCTGAATGCTTTTGAAGTTGGAACAGGCAATGATGCATAAACCATAAAGTGAAGATGATGACGATTATGATAAAAGGTTATATATTTTTTTTAATCAAATGAATATCTTCTGCAGTGAAGCATGGGCTCAACTAGTAAATATATTGAAAGAAGTATGTTAATGTAGGCACCACTTTTTTTTTGTGGCCACTAGCTGCCATCTCTGCTTCCATCTTTTCACACATGATGATGTGTGATGGCTCTTCCTGAAAAACTAGTACAAACTTCTTGCCCCAGGTAGGGGAAGGTATAGAAGCTCTGCTCTTTTTGAGTTGGTGCATTGTAACATTAGGAAGAACTTCTTCACAGTTAGAGTGCCCAAGGTCTGGAACGGGCTCCCAAGGGAGGTAGTACTCTCCCCTACCCTGGGGGTCTTCAAGAGGAGGCTGGATATTCATCTAGCTGGGGTCATCTAGACCCAGCACTCTTTCCTGCCTATGCAGGGGGTCGGACTCGATGATCTATTGAGGTCCCTTCCGACCCTAACACCTAACATCTATGAACTGAACTAATGTAGCTGAAGTTAACATAGAATGTAATAATAGTGAAATGTAACCATGCTAGTTTTGTCCTGCAAGCAAAACTCCATTTTGTAACCTTGTGCTTGATGTAAGTGAATGAACTCTGCATGGCCTTTATGGATGAGTGTGTGTGAAAGGATGAATGGTGAGAGAATGCTATAGAAACAGGAAAAAGAAGATTTGCTGTTTATGTAAGCAACAAGGCACCAAATGTTTAAGTTACCAGTCAGTAAACTAATTAATGGATGGCTGAAGAATCTCTTTGAGGCCTAGGGCACAAAGGAGATAATGAGGAGGAGGAATGCACACATCCTGCCAGATGGGCAGCAAGGACACTCCAAGGCTGAGATCCTAACTTTGACAACCAAACTGACCTCAGGCTGAGATAAGCAGAAGATGTATGAGGAACAACTGCAAAAACAGAAACTGAGTGTGGAAAAACCCCAAGTGCTGAAACAAAGGATGCCAATATCTATAAAAGAGGACTTTGAAAATGCCAAGTTGGGTGAGTCTTTCTCTCAACTGCTGTTTCTTTGGAGCACAGACACGTCTGTTCACCCCACCCCAAAGCTGCTATCTCCAGGATCTTTCTGTCTCTCTCAATAAGACCTGGGTCGGCCACCCAGTGCTATTATTGAACAATTGCTGCTGGTAACTGTAATGTCTGAATGGAATGGTTGTTTAGTGTTTGTGTGTGCCTGTGTGTAATGATGTGCATGTTGATCTGTGTGCATCTATATGAGTGGTGTGTCCAAATTTCTGTGTCTAATTCATGTAATCAATAAACGCAGCATTTTGCATTATCCCCTTTTATAATGTCTCGTTCTTGATTTGGCAATTGGAATTTAAAGTAACTGCATCACCAGACCTTTTGAGTGCAAGTGGTTTGCATGGTATTCTGGTAAGCCATAGATATGTTTTAAAAAGATAAATGTCACATGCAGAGCACTGGAGTTAGGACTGAGTCAGAAAGGGATCACCCCAGAAATGTGAGTGGGTATCAGAGCACTGTGGTATTGTTTAATTTCCAGTCGCTCTTTTGTGATGAGAACAAATTTTACAAGAAATGCTTCACAATGAAGAAATTCAGTGTTGTTCCTGTTTCACCAAGTATCATTTTTAATATCATTTGGACTGGATTGCAGCTTTTCAAGTTGTATGTTGCCTGTCCCTTCACCATTTATGGAGATTTTAAGGCACTGGAAGTGTTACAAACATTACATTTGTCCATGACTATATCTTAAGTGGGATAATGAGTCTGCGTTCAATAGCATTACATTATCTAAGCAATGGCTCTTCTGACATTTTCCTTGAAATGTTATTCTGGAGTCTAAGATATCTCTCTGGAAAACATTTTTTTCTAGTTATATTGGAAAAGCAGTTATATGGGAAGCTTCCTCACTTGCATTGATGAGCTCTATTTGACTCAAGAAGTTAAGGGGTAAGGCGCTGCTGGATCTGGTTCAAGGGGATGATCTAGTGAGTACCCTGAGGATTGAAGGAAAGCTTGGTGACATTGATCATGGGTTGATCCCTTTTTTCTATCCATCAAAAAGCAGGAAATCCTTGAGTTTAGGAAAGCTGACTTTCACAAGTTCAGGAGGTTGGTTGTTGAGGTCCTGAGAGATCATGATCTGACAGGGAATGGAGTCCATGAAGAGTGGTCATTCCTTAAGGATGCAATCCTAAAAGCAGAAGGGAAGTCCATTCCAGCCTGTAAGAAAGGTAGTAAAATGGCTGGGAGACCCTTTTGGCTCAATAGGGAATTTATGGACCTCCTTAATCTTAAAATAGAAGCTTATAAGGGTTGGAAGATGGGAAACACCTCTAAGGAGTTTTATATATCACTGGCCCACACCTGTACGGAGTGGACCACAAAAACCAAGGCTGAAACCAAGCTCAAACTAGCTATGGGAATCAAGGACAATAAAAAGTTCTTCTTTAGATATTTGGGAAGTCAGAAAAATAAGGGCAACATTGTACCCCTGCCGACAACTGACATCCAGGAAAAAGCTAATCTCCTCAATGATTACCTTGCATCAGTTTTCCACCACCCCAAGTGGATCACCCTGCCTGACAAGACACAGGATTACCAGAGTAAGGGTGATCATACACCTACAATTGGTGAAGAGCTTGTGAGGGAACACCTTGAGAGGCTGGACATCCACAAGTCAGGAGGCCTGGATGGATTGCACCCAAGAGTGCTAAAAGAGTTAGCTGACATCATAGCATGACCAATGGCGAAGATATTTGAGAACTCATGGTGCTCAGGAGAAATTCCTGAAGATTGGAAGAGGGCCAACATGGTGCCTATCTTCAAGAAGGGAAGGAAGGATAACCCAGGGAACTGCAGGCCAATCAGTTTGACCTCAATCCCTGGAAAGATCTTGGGGGAAAAATATTAAAGAATCCATCAACAACAGGCTAATGGAAGGCATCATTCTGAGAGATAGCCAACATGGATTTTTTATGGGTAGGTCATGCCTGATCAACCTCATTTCCTTCTATGAACAGGGGATGTGTCACCTGGACAGGGGAGGAGAGGCTGATGTCATTTACTTGAATTTCAAAAAGGCCTTTGACTTGGTCTCCCATGATGTCCTCATGATAAAATTGGGGAGCTGTGGCATCAATAAACTTAGGGTCCCATGGCTGGGGAACTGGCTCCATGGTCAAACCCAAAAAGTGATTGTTGATGCAACCAAGTCAACATGGTGAATCGTGACCATTGGCATCCCCCAGGGTTAAGTTCTCAGATCCAGTACTCTAATATAGTCATAAACTATATGGATTCCAGTGTCAGAGGTGGACTGGCTAAATTTGCAGATTAAACCAAATTATGGGAAGCACAGTCAGGGATTCAGGCTGACCTGGACAGGTTGACAAAGTGGCTGGATCAATACCTAATGACATTCAACATAGAGAAATGCAAGGTGAGAGAGAACCCACATCATACCTATATGCTTAGTAGTGCTACATTCACTAGCACCATGATCAAAAGAGACTTGGGGGTCATAACTGACCACAAGTTGAATATGAGCCACCAATGCAATACCGCAGCTAACAAACCAAATAAAATCCTGGCTTGCATCTACTGATGCATCTCAAGCAAGACCCAAGATGTTATCATCCCAGTTTACAAGGCCTTAGTGTGGCCGCAGATGGAGTATTGCATCCAATTCTGGGCTACACACGTTAAAAAGGAAGTGTAGAAGGTTGAGAGAGTCCAGAGGAGAGTCACACACATGATCAGAGGTCAAGAGAGCAGGTCTTATAAAGATAGGCTGAGAGGCATGGGACTCTTCAGCCTGGAAAAGCGTAGGCTCAAGGGGGATGTATTAGCATCCTATAAGTACATAAGGGATGTGCATCAGGAACTGGGAAAACATCTGTTCACCAGGGCACCCCAAGGGAATGTTACCAAATTTGCCCATTACTTTGGGGTGTGCTCATTTATTAGGGATAGTTTCTAGGGTCTTGGTGATTCTGTTAATGTGCTGCTTGTGTTACTATACAGAGCTGTATTTCTCCCTTCTGCAAGCCCTCACCCCCAGTGGTGCTATCTTGCAGGACTCAATCTCAATGGGACTGGGTTCCTCCAGTCACCAAATCAGTCATACACACAAATACACACAAATTAACGTGACACGCCTGACCTGGCCAGGCTGATCAGCATGGACAGGCTGACACCCTCATATGCCAAGAATCAGTTCATAAGAGCAACAATAAAATGCAGTCAGACACAAGCACACAGGTAAACAGAATCCCTCTGAATCCGGCTGGGTGTCCAGCTGACACCCTCATGGGCCAGCATTCAGTTCATAAGGGCATGTCTGAGTCAAACTGGGTCAATCAGCCTGTACAAGCTGATCCCCTTATGTGTTTCAAACTCAGCACGTCCCAATCTTTGGCCTCTTGATGAGCAGACCCCACAATAACTTGGGCTTCACAGGGATCTTTAGCTTAGGTAAAAGAAGTGTTGCTGCAGAGCATGGGATGAAAAAGAAGCAGAGAAGGAAAAATATACCCAATTACTACCAGTTTGACTATAAAAGTTATTTATTGCTAAGCATATGAAATATATAATAGTACTAGTAGTAATAGACATGCAAAAGAAAAACACCTTCAAGATGAAACTGGATGCTTATCTTGCTGGGATCTTATGACCCCAGCTGACGTCCTGCCCTTTGGGCGGGGGGCTGGACTCGATGATCTTCCGAGGTCCCTTCCAGCCCTAATGTCTATGAAATCTATGAAATCTATAATACAGTTCAGGTTCAGAAGTTTATGCCTAGAGAGAAGAGAGAGAGAAAGCGAGCGCTGGGATCTCACCTTGTCCAAGGTACTCAGGCTGCAAAGCTGACAGGCACAGTCCGTAGCACAATCCTTGAAGAGAGAGACGATCTGTTCTTCCAGCATCCCAAGAACGACAGGGATGGTGTCAGCACAGGAGTTTTCTTCTTCTTTCTTCTTTTCCTTCTTTCCTCCTGCTTCTTCTTCTTTTTGCAGCATACACACTTAAAGATTTTTATATCCTCAGTTCAGCTGCTTCAAAGCACCCTCAGTAGTGTAAATCATTGTCTTTTCTATTGACAAGGGGTGATCTGGTTTGGACCATCTCAGGAAACTGATTGATAATCAGGAAAAACTTCAGATTAGGGAGTAAACCGAATACTTGGGAGCCAGATTGAAATTCCTATGGATGGCAGATATACTGATGGGTTTCTTCAGGAACAATAGATAGCTTGCAGCATCAGGATTTTGGATTTTTACTTGTTGTGCACAAACCTCAGCTTAGCATGACTTTTCCAGATCTTACTATAGTCTTTTAACAGACTTAAGACAATTATTGGGGTGCTCATAACCTTTTGTGGAGAGGACTCCCACCAGTCGTCTCGGGAAAGATATGACAACACCTGGGATTAGGGCTCCAGCAGGCTGGATGCTGTGATGAACCCTTAACCATTGTTCAAATGTTGCCCATACCCCCTCTGACTCGGTCTCTTGCCTCAGCATTCCCTAACCCGGCAACTGAGTTTTAGTCAATCAAGTTTAAATAGGCCTCCCATAGTGGGACCAGGGAATGTACGGCCCGAGATGCCTATTAAACTTAGAGCTGTGTGTGTGTGTCTGGGGGGGAAAAGTCCTTAGTAAATCCAGATTAGAAATGGTCTGATAAATGCTGAGCTGGGTGTGTGTGAACATGGGTTGATTAACATTTGAAGCACAGATTCCCCATCATGCAGTGCTCCCCTGCTTCTCTGGTCCCAGAATTCACTGCAGTTTCTGCTTCAGGCTTTCTGTTCTCCATCTCTCATGTAAATGAATGGTCATCTGGTTCCATCTTGGATGTAAATGAGACCTAGGGCAGTTGTTCACTCTTGTCACCCTAATCTGGAGAGTTTTAGGTGTGTGTCTCACTGCATCTTAATCAGTTTTGTTTAGGTAGAGGAGGGGAGGGAGGGGGGGTGAGTCCTTTGTGAGTCAGACAGACTGCATCCTGTGCCAGGGTTGCCCAAGAACACAGAGCTGAGACGTAACAGGAAGACAAGGTCAAATGATCACAAACTGCTGGAAGACCATTTTAGACTGGACATAAGAAAAAAAGTCTTTACCATCCGAGTCTCCAGAGTCTGGAATAGATTCCCCCAGAACTCATGTAAGCACCTACTCTGGACACATTCAAGAAGCATTTAGATGATTATCTTACTGGGGTCCTCTGACCTCAGCTAGCTTCCTGCCCTTTGGGCAGGGGGCTGGACCCAATGATCTCATGAGATCTCTTCCAGCCCTATATAAAATCTAGTTAAATCTATATAAAATAAAGTTTTTCACTCTTGATTTTACAGGACATCTACATTTTTTAGATACTTTATATTTAATGGTCCCTGTTCATAATCTCTTAATTCTCTTAATAATCATTTTATTCTTCTACCTTTTTAGGTAATCACACCCTACCTTAGTTGCCAATGAGGCAGGCTGTAATTAAGTTATGATCCAAAGTTTTCTGAAACTAATTTTGAGACTACCATTTAGTTCAATATGTGTAGGATCAGATTCATAGGTATAGCTCCTTTATTTTTAACTCATAAATCTATCCAGGTTCACTCTATTAATCATTTCAGATGTTTTTTGTTTTTTTTTTTTCAGTTATAAATACGTATTGTAATAGAATATCTGGAGTGAATTAGATTTTCTAAGTGAAGTCATTCTGGATCAAAATTGGGAAAGGCTTTCAGTATCCTGCTCTCACTGACACTGAGAATATGTAACTCAGTTTGTTGTGTGCTATATATGCTTTCAGACAGCAATATAAATTTCTGTCCATATCTATATCAACTTTTTGATCATTATTCCAGTGCAGCTGATCACACAAAATATATTTATGTTTAAGATGTGAATAGTCACATTGCATATGCTTGAATTTAAGTGCATACCTGAAGTTTTTAGGATCTAAGTACAGATAAATACCTATATTTGGTACATAAGAAGCAAGTATTTCTTTGTCAGTATCAAAATTAAAGATGTTGAACAGTTGGGGGAGATGTTAGATGAGGGGTGGGCAAAATGCAGCCCAGAGGCTGGATGTGGCCTGCCAGGCCATTCTATCCAGCCTGTGGGGCCCTTAAAAAATTTAGGAAATTAATATTCATCTTCCCCTGGCTGCCTATCATGTGGCCCTCGATGGCTTGCCAAAACTCAGTAAGTGGCCCTCTGCACAAAAGAATTGCTTGTCCCTGTGCTAGAGAAACTTTCAGGAACAAAGTGCCCTTCCTTACACCTAGGAAAGGCAGGTTTTTCCTGAAGTCTTTTTCAGACACAAGTAAGGGCACTTTGTACCCAAAAGATTGTCATATTATTTTTTTCCATCTATTCAATTGATCCAATAAAACATTTACCAGGAAAAACAAACAAACAACTTCCCAATTATTCTTTGGGCCATCATGACTAAAATATTCAACCATTCTACAACATTCATCTGGCATAACTTTTACCATAGTGTATGATCCTTTTCGTTAAGTTGAATATAATCCAGTTCTGACAGGGGACAAAGTTAAATATAAACCAGTTTAAGTGATCAGGAACTGGTTTAAACCAGGAACAGAACAGAATCTTAGTGCACATAGTCCATTCAAACTGGTTGAATGTAGTATCAGACTTAGTTGATTTGGGTCAAGCCAGTTTATGAAACTTCTGCCCTAGTCCCTTTTCTGGTTCAAGTTAAATCACAGTCCCCTAGCATCCCAGCATGGTTTCCAACCCTGGGCTCAGCTGCACTGTCTGCTCCAGAGAGCACAGATGACATCACACCTCTGCTCCCTAGCTGGAGCAGCGAGGGGGAAAAAAATTCCCCAATATATATATAGTGGTGTTTGATTTTGATCATGGAAAAATCTAGATTTTGGGTTACTTTTTTAACCTAAAAATTGGTGATTTTTTTTTTTTTAATCAGAGAAAAGTAGGATAGCTGGTGATGAGCAACCCTACAGAGTCCTGCTGCTATAATTCTGGACTGCAAACCCCAGAAACCTAAGGGCCAGCAGGAAGAGGAAGTGAACACACAGCCAAAGAGCCATTGTCAAGTGTTCCCTGGCTTCTGGCCTGAGCCACCGTAGGCACGGGGCTGCATTTTCTGACTTAAAGGTAAATGTCTGTTCACTTCTATTTCAATTTAATCTGTGCAGTTTAGACTAACCTGCAAAGACTAAATCAATTCAGCTTTGGGCTTTTTGACTGTCTGTACTTAGCCCCTATGTTTCTAACTTTGTAACGTTCTTTTTCAGACTTTCTCAATCTGCAATGTTCTTTCAATCATTCTTAATTGAATATATTCTGTGAGTTTCAATGTGCTATTTTCCCACTCTTTTAACTCATTAACAGCTATAACACCACACACAAATCAACAATGTACTCAGTGTACACCAAATTAATGAAGAAATGTAGTGAAATATTCCCTCTTTACACTTACAAAAAGTTTACAGAATCTAAAGAAGAATGATGAAATATTCTGACTGCATGTTCACTCCAACATAACCTCACTTGCAATAATTACCTTATTCAGAATAAACAATAGTTGAAGTAATTTCACAGACCATACCTTTTGTAAGAACTTTCTTCTTTTACATTTCCCCTACTTTTAACTGCTATTAAGTAAATTAATTGCAAATTAAACATGCAGAATGAATTGCTCCTATAAATATCAAAAGGAATTTTAAAAAAGAGAAACTTTTATAGCATTAAATATACACAATGTCCTTGATATGTAACAGTTCCAAGATGCATTTTTTTCTCTTTTAAAATCAAAGTTTAAACTTTTAAAGGACACAAAAGCAGTGACTATACTGCTCAAATAAGAAAGAGAACAAATTTTGAAAATTGTTTGTTTGAAGTGATTCTTGAAGTGCTTTTAGGAAGGAGTAAATCAGGCAAAATATTAATAGTAATGAATTAATTTCCATTTCAAAAGGTAAGGGCTCATTACTGTCAAACTCTAAAACTTTATGAGGTTGCAACTTTATCTTAGCAGAAAGGATTTCCAGATTTGCCTTAAGGATAAGAGGCAACATAGGTGGTGACTTCAAGGAATCAACTCACTTGCTGTTGCTGCTCTGTATTTGCTTCTGTGCTGTCCTCCTCCTTTTAACACCTTTAAAGTAATTTAATCTGAAATCACAAGAGGAATAATCTGCCAGATAATTTTTTTTTATTTTTTTACTTTTTTATGAATAGTGGCTTGTTCAATTTAAATACATTTAAAACTTAATTTCATGGTTAGACAAATGGATAAAAATATCCTGTTTCTTTTTTTTCCCCTCAAAACATCAGTTAAGGGTTAGGACCCTATGGCTCAAGAGACATTATGTATAAATAGGTTTACCAAACTATTTATAATATGAATCATATCTTAATGGAGAATGTCTTATGGATCAACTCCCACTACATGGAAAATCATGTAGACCAGCTTCACTCCAATTCAGAATTGCATAGCATCTATGAATAATCTATAGCGATTGTGTACATGAGAACATGTAGTTACACAAGTATTAATATAATCTGAGTTCTCTTTCATACAATAGGGGTTGAAACTTGTTTCACCTAGTAGACAGCAGCTATATTCAAGCATGTTTATACAGAACTGAATCACAAACTTTATGTAAGTGCAAAAAACTCCAGTTCATGTATTATGTGCATAAAACAAAATAAAGTGTAGCTGCCAATAAGGTTGTGATTTAGATAACCAAAATCAGGGAAGCTCATTACTTTACCTCCATAGACATATAGGCTGCGTCCAAACAAGTGTGGCCATGTGGTATGTGGTGCCACAGACACATCTCCGTGATATATACGTATCTTCAAGTTGGTAAACAGGTTGGTAAAATGCAGAATAAATCTACCAGAGAACGTATCTTTTTAATGTGAAACCTATAGGTTTAAACAGATGTCTAACATTAAGCTGATTAAATTGAGCCCTTACATCAGTTTACAAAAGCTTTTTTTTCTTTTCTGTTCTTTTCTTTTCCTTTTGACTTGGCTCAGCTCAGCTCAGCTTGGCTTAAATACAGTTAGGAACAGATTTGTGCTAAAAAAAAAATGTCCACTCTTATACAGAAAAAAGTGCCTACACAGCATCTGTACACAGCCTACAGTAAAACTGTGTGTTTGTAAGCAAGAACTTTGATTTGTTTTTTGGGTTTTTTTTGTTTTTAGTTTAGAAACCTTTTCAATTGTTCTTTCATTATGTCATCATAGGTTCATTTTTGGATACATGAGTGAATTGAAATCAATGATAATTAGAAACCTAGAATCATAGAAAAGCAGGGTTGGAAGGGACCTCAGGAGGTCATCTAGTCCAAACCCTTGCTCAAAGCAGAACCATCCCCAACTAGATTATTTCAGCAAGGGCTTTCTCAAGCCAGGCCTTAAAAACCTCCACCATCTCTCTAGGTAACCTGTTCCAGTGCTTCACCACCCTCCTAGTGAGAACATGTTTTCCTAATATCCAACTTAAACGTCCCCTGCTGCAACTTGAGACCATTGCTCCTTGTTCCGTCATCTGTCATCACTGCGAACAGTCTAGCTCCATCCTCTTTGGAACCATCCTTCAGGTAGTTAAAGGCTGCTATCAAATCCCCTCTCAGTCTTTTCTTCTGAAGACTAAATAAATCCAGTTCCCTCAGCCTCTTTTCATAAGTCATGTGTCCCAGGCCCAAACTATTTTCATTGCCTCCACTGGACTCCCTCCAACTTGTCCTCATCTTTTCTATAGTGGGGGTCCCAAAATTGGACACAGTATGTTAGCCTTCTTGGCAACAAGGGCACACTGATGAGTCATATCCATCTTATTGTCCACTGTAACTCCCAAGTCCTTTTTTGCAGAGCTGCCGATTAGCTAATGAGTCCCCAGGCTGTAGCAGTTCAATGGGATTCCTCCATCTCCTTGTCATTGTTGAACCTTACGAGATTTCTTTTGGCCCAGTCTTCCAATTTGTCTAGGTCACTCTGAATCCTAGCCCTACCATCCAGTGTATCTAATACACCCCCTATACCTCCCCCCAGTGGCTAGAAATGGTATTTAGAGGTTTCCTTCTGGGATTAGCATTATAGGTAAAATAGATATGCATTAGAATGCATAATGGGCCAGGACAATGACAGGGGTTAATTGATTTCTAAAAGCATGTTTCTGAAAGTTTCTTCAAGGCCTGCTGTGTCTGATATAGACAAGCAGCAAGCAGACACAAAGACATGTACCACGCTGTTCCATGACATGAGATAAGGTGGCATTAGGTCACATTCCCAACTCCAGTTTGCTTGACATTTCGTTTTGAGGAACAGACCAAATTAGAAGACTCAGAAAGAATCAAATTAGGATAAAGACAGAACAAGAAATGAAGGGTCATCAGGTGGAGAAAAGAATACAAAAGAAGGGATTTCAGAGCAGAAAAAGGTCCTGGAGCTGGGAATCTGTGGCCACTGTGGACAAAGGGCATACCACCAGTCCATCTCACCCACCCCACTGGGCCGGGTGGGTCTCAATCTCCAACCTCCAGGCTGCTGACATCTGACATTCAAAAGAGAACTTCAGATTGAAGCTCACATACTGACCAGGCATACCTTAACTTTGTGCAGCTCTAGGACTGGTAGATATAGAATTGTTTGCATTATTCTTATTTGTTATCACTGTGAATTTAAAAAGTTACCTATTATCAAAAAGAAAGGTGGTGGTCATTCTGAGGTTTTTGGGTCTGCCTGGAACGAGATATCTGGGTCCTAATCCAGTGTTAACACTCCCTTGGTGTCTTCTGAAAACTTGCTAATAGTGGAATCCATCCCATCTTCCAAATTGTTAATGAAGTTATTGAATAAAGCTTGTCCCAGGACCCACCCCTGGGGCACTCCACTTGATTCTGGCTGCCAACTAGACTTTGAGTAATTGATTACTACCTGTTGTTCCCAAGAATCCAGCCATATTTCTATCCACCTTACAGTCCATTCATCCAACCCATACTTCCTCAGCTTGCTTCCCAGAATGCTGTGGGAGATGGTATTAAAAGCCTTCTTAAGTCAAGGTCTACATCCACTGCTTTCCCCTCATCCACACAGCCAGTTATCTTATCATAGGAGGCAGTGATGTTGGTCAGGCATGATTTCCTCCTGGTGAACCCATGCTGACTGTTTCTAAACAACTTTTTCTCCTCCAAGTGCTTAGAAATGGATTATTTGAGGACCTGATCCATGATTTTTCTGGGGATTGAGCTGAGGCTGACAAATCTGTAGTTTCCTGCATCCCTCCTCCTTCTCTTTCTTAAAGATGAGTACCATATTCCTTTTTCCAGTCATCCAAGACCTCCCCTGATCACTATGAGTTTTTTAAGATAATAGCCAGTGGGTCTGCAGTCACATCAGCAGGGATTCTGGGTTTCTTTAATTTAAAAAAAAAATCCAATTTTTGGTTTTAAAAAAGTAACACAAAACCCGTATATTTTAATGGTGTTTCATTTTAATTATGGAAAATGTGAATTTAAAGTAACTATTCAATGTTTGTTTGGGTTTTTTTTTTACCTTGGTCTTCACAGGCAAGTTTATTTCCCAGACTATTGGACTGGTGGTCCAGTTTGGAGAAATAGTGAGCAGCCCTCAGTGGTGACAGAACAGGTTAGGGACTATTTAGAACAGCTGGACATGTACAAGTCCATATATAACACTATATATATGAAGACCAAGGTAAAAAAAGCATAGAATACTTCAGCCTTTTCCTCATCATCTATCACTAGGTTCCTCCCCCATTCAGTAAAGGGCCCATAATGTCCCTGACCTTTCCCTTCTTGCTAACATACGTGTAGAAATCCTTCTTGTTATCCTTCATATCCATTGCTATCTGCAACTCCAATTGCACTTTGGCCTTCCTGACTTCATCCATGCATCCCTGAAGAATATTCCTATATTCCTCCCAAGCTGTTTTTCCAAATTTCCACTTCTTGTAAGCTTCCTTTTTGTTTAATGCTTTCCTTGTTTAAGCTCACTGAAGAGTTATCTGCTAAACTAAGCTGGTCGCTTGTCATATTTACTATTACTTCTGCACATCAGGATGATGTCTTCCTGTGCCCCTAGCAAGGTTTCTTTAAAACACAACTAGCTCTCCTGGACTCCTTTCCCCCTCAGACTGGCCTCCCAGGGGATCCTGCCCATCAGTTCCCTGAGGGAGTCAAAGTCTGCTTTTCTGAATTGCAGGTTCCATACTATTGTGCTCCCCTTTCTTCCTTTTGCCAGTATCCTGAACTCAATCATCTCATGGTCACTGCTACCCACTTCTACATCTTGCATCAATTCTTCCCTGTTTGTGAGCGGTAGGTCAAGAAAAGCATGTCCCCTAGTTGGTATCTTCAACACTCACACCAGGAAATTGTCTCCAACACTTCCTAAAAACTCCCTGGGTTGCCTGTGCATTGCTGTATTACCCTCCCATAAGAAGTCAGGATGATTAAACTCTCTCACAAGAACCAGGACCTATGATAAGGAAACTTCCACTAGTCAGCTGAAGAAAGCCTCATCCACTTCATTCCCCCAGACTGAATTAAAGTTGTAAGGATCCAGGATTTAGGCACATCTGAAAATACCACTTGGCTTTTATCTATATCTTTAGGCACTTAAACACTTTAAAAAAATAACCCTTTAACTTATGACAGAATCAATTATTCCTAAGATGCATATAATTCACCTCTATCTATTTTAATCATCATATATATTTCTAGTTTCTGAATGACCCATAAATGATTATACAAGTGTTTGCATTTTCAAGCGATGTTAAAAATTATTAGCTTAAAGTGTCCCTAGTGCCCTACATTTTTATGAGAAAAAAATGTCTATATGAAGCGGGGATGTATCTGAAAGGTCAAAAACAATTCAACATCATTAACTTCAGCCACGATTATACTAGCTGATGAACTTCCATTTGTAGGTACCATCGACTATCTGGATATTTTTAAGTAAAGAAAGGCTTCATTGTAAATTTACCCTCATTAAAAAAATCTAAAGCTCAAAATATGTAAGATGTTGGAGAAAATGCTTTTATCTGTATGCTTTTTTAATTTTCATCCAGGTGGTCTCAAACTCAGAGGACAAAAGAACAAAATGAAAAACAAAAACAGGATTTAGTTACCTTTTCAAAAATTTATATCCTGTACTAGACCATTTCACCCATTATAACAGGGCTTAATTACACTGTAACAAAAAGAAATGTTTTGGTTCAACTTTCATTCTCCCTAATAGCCATGGCTATGTAACAGGGGGTTTCATTGCCACTACTAGGGAGAGACTGTGGGGGACAGCTGCAGGGTTAGATTCCTTTATGGCCAGGACCTTCTGATCCAGAAGGAATGAAGCTGCAGTCTTACCTTGCCTAGAGTCTGCAAGACTGTAGAGAACCTCCTGTGTGGGCCTGACTGGGAAGGGTCAGGTGATGAACAGGGATTCTGGTTTTCTCTGATAAAAAAAAAAAAAAAAATCCCCCGTTTTCAGATTAAAATAGTAACCAAAAATCCACATTTTTCTGTAATTGAAATGAAATGCAATTAATATATAGATATATTGAGTTATTATGCAATCACCTCTATATACACTACACAAATATAAATCATGACAAAAAATATTTTTTGTAATACAATTGAAATATGTTATAGTAGGTGTTTGACTTTTGGTGTATGATTTTTTTTTTGTTTGTTTGTTTGTTTTTCTGGTTCCAGGATGGCAACCCCACTCCCAAAAGGAGCATTTCCAGGGGGCAAGGGGAAGGACTTCCAGTGGCAAAGGCCAGGGGTTAGAGGGTGAAACTTCCAGTCCCAAGATGGCAAAAAGTGGGTGGGGAAACTGTCAAGGGGCAGGACTTCCCATGTGGCCCTCAACAGCTCACCAAAACTCATTAAACTGCCCTCCACCCAAGATAATTTTCCATCCATAGAGTAGGACAACAGATCAGGCCTCCAGAATAAGAGTTTTAATTTAGATAGATTGGTCAGGATTTCCATCCATTAACACAAGAATTGGGGCGGGGGGGGGGGGGGGAGCCTTTGCTACCAACCAGTTTTTACCAATTCCAGGCAATGCTTTTCAGGTTGTGCCAGGCCCTGGCCACATTTTACAGGTTGATGGACTGGGTCCTATTACCCCAACAGGGGCATTTGGAAGTATGGCTGGATGACATAGCAATTTAGAACTAGACATGGGCAAATTTAGAGCTAGACATCCTGCCACTCCCTCAACAGACAGGATCATTCCTACCTATTCTTGCCTCATTCTTACATTCCAGGGTTATTCCTGCTTGGGGATTTCCTGATTGAACTGGAGGGTGCTTGAAGATGCACCATTTTCTAATTCAGTACTTTGGATTTTTATTTTTATTTTAAACTAGTCTCTTGTGCCTTTGTGTTCAACAATGTTATTTTTTTTAAAGGAAAAACAACATGTTTATAATATATGCATAAAACACAAAATAACCATGTATTAGTGTTTACATAGCTGTTTTCATATCCTTTATAAAGTTGTGCTATATGAATGCTGTGTATTGCTGGTAGTGAGGCAGTCTTGCACCAAGAAGTCAAAAATGGAATGACGTATTTAAGGGTGGAGGGCTCTTGCTAAGGAAAATGGTGTCTACCTGGCACTTCCTACCACAGACCAATGAAGGAAGATTACTGGATGCCTTCACATGTGACAGCTCTGGGCCTTTGATTTTTCTGAGCTCCCTTTTTCTTGTTCAGGGACTAGAAAGCACCTAGACCATGTGTCCACAATTTTATGGTTAGGGGTCTACCAATTCAAGAAGGTGTCTGGTAGAATTTGCAGGCAGATTGTGGGGCTGGCTACCATTTTTTGTGGGCTAATCATGGTGTGGTCCCCCTTCTGGCCCCAACCATACACCAGGAGCATGCAGCCTCAGCCAATTCCCTGGTGAACTCCTGGTAAAGCTCTTGATCCTGGGCAGGAGGTCTGTAGTAAACTCCCACTATTGTGTCCCCTGTGTCATGTTCCACATGGATTTTAACCCAGAGGGTCTCAAGTCATCCACCCTGGGTGCCACTGTTGGCTTGCAGGGACACGTAGCTTTTCTTGCTGATTGGCTGAAAGGGCTGTCTGTCAGGTGGCCCTGTCCCTTGCCCCTGCCCCTTGTCACTGATTGGTGGAGAGGGACAGGGCCACATGACAAGCAGTCTTTCCAGCCAATCAGTGGTGAGGGCCAGGGAAAGCAGCCTTCTATCTGCTCACCTCCATGGCTTCAGTCCACTTCAATCCAGGCTCCACAGCCAAGAGGACTGCTGGCTCCCACTGGGGAGCCAGCATTTTATTTTTGGAAAGTTTGTTTTTGTATTTTTCCCCACAGATTTCATGGATATTGCTCAATTTCACAATTTCCACAAAATCCTCAAAATCACAATTTGTGTTGGTCCCTAGTTATGGTCATTCTGAGAAGTGGGTCTACCCACAAACCAATTCAAGTGCCACACGGATAAAACTGAAACTGTACACCAGGGGATATATTCTGGGGAATAATCAAATACTGCCACTGACTAATAAATCACAGGCCCCACCAAGGTTCCCAACACCAAATACCAAAACCTAGATATGCCTGCTTTTAGGACTGGCTTAATACTGCTTATACTAGATTTTTTTTTTTTCAATCACAAGCATCCTCACAGATCTCCTAAAGGGTGACCATCCACAGAAGGTACAGTGGATCAGAGAATGCCCCCAAGAACTCTGAATATTGAAGGTGTGCCTGTGCCAGAAACCAGTCCTGTATAACTCAGACTTTTCAAAGGAGTTTATACTCCAGACTGATGCATACAGTGTGGGGTTGGGGGCAGTGTTATCTGCTGTTGAATAACCTAACTTTTCATGTCTTTGCTTTTGTTGGTTTTTGCTACATAGGCAGTAACTGCTGTTGTGTGAATACCGATTTTCATTTCCACATGTTGAGTAAGCAGGAACTTCAGGTCTTATCAGCAGGGATCCTGGTTTTCTCTGATTAAAAAAAAAAAATCCCCAATTTTTGGTTAAAAAAAAAGTTACCTCAAATCCACATTTTTCCATGATTAAAATGAAACACCACAACATATATTTATATATTCATGAATAGGGTCCTGGCTCTGGAGTGAGATGCATGGGTGAAAGCCTGCTGCACCCTCATGAGTGCAGAGACCCCCAGGAGAGACCCCAGGACTCCCAGGACCTCCAACAAGCCCTGGCTCATGGTGGGATTGATGTAGCCAGCTGGGAGGTGAGTGAATGGAGACAAGGAGGGTCATGCCTCACCAGCTTCTACTTGGCCCAGCACCCCAGGGAGCCACACAACCGGCTGCCAGCATGTGAGCCAGGTTGGGGGGGGAACTCACCTGTCCCTTCCTTTGGTGGGGGGAGGGACCCAACCTGAGCCTTCTGAGAATAGCGCAGCACTGGCCAGCAAAGGTGGAAGGTGGGTGAGTGGAGATAATGAGGGTCATGCCCTGCCCAGCTCTTACTTCTCCCAGCCCCCCAGGGAGCCACATAACTGGAGCCTTGCAAACAGGCTGTGCAAATAGGCATGCTTCTGGGCCCGGTGCATGAGTTAGTGTGGGAGTTTCTTCAGGAGGATGAGCAGGAGGCCCTGCCTGTGAACCCCGTATGGTAGGCAGTTCCAGCTGCAGCCAGCCTCCCAGTGGCATCATGCAGATGAGCATATGCTGCAACCTAAGGGTCCCTTTGGGGTTTATGGCCTCCCTCTCTGGCACCTCATAGACCTCATAGACCTCCACCCAAATGGAGCCCATAGTCCCAGGCTCCACTCAGACAGTGCCTCTGGCTCTCAGCTGTGGGGGCTGCCTGACACTTTTCGGGCTCTGAGGTCTAGAAGCATGGCCACCTCCTCTTGTGAGGTCTGATTCCTTTTGGGGTCTCTAGAGCACCAGCTGGAGGAGCTCCAGGCTGCAGTCCAGACCCTGTGTGCCATCAGGGATAGTAAGAGGGAGATAGATTTCTACTGCCAGGCCTTTATCCCTCAGAGGTGGAGGGTAGACCACAGTCACCCCCCAGGACAATGGAGGACTCAGGGACCTCCCATTCTGTCTAGACAAAGGGTTGGACTAAGGTGGTCAAGGGCCCTATGGCCCATCACACCAAAGTCCCTGCCCAGCTGGAGCTTTGCAACAGGTACAAACCTCTTGCAGCCCCAGCAGAGCCTGCTAAGTTGCCAGCTCCAGTAGGCAACACAGGCTCAACTGTACCTACTGCCCCCTCTCTCCCTAGGACAAAACACAAAGTGTTTGTTATGGAGACTCCATCCTGAGGGGGACTAGGGGAGAAATCTGCTGCCCTGACCACTTAGCCTGGGAAGTCTGCTGCTTCCTGGGAGCCTGTATGTAACAAATTATGGAGAAGATCCCTGAGCTTTCTCCAGCCCACTGACCACTACCCTATGCTCCTTATCCATGTGGGCACAAATGACACAGCTCAGAGCTCTCCCAGCTGGGTCGTGAAGCACTACAGGGATTTGGGAGTGGGGCTTAAGGGGTTGGGGGTGCAGGTTGTGTTTCCATTGATCCTCCCAGTTTTGGGCTACAGACTGAGGAGGGAGAGCAGGATCAAGGTAGTGAACAAAAGACTGCAGCACTGGTGTCATCGGGGAGGCTTTGGTTTCCATGACCATAGTCCACTCTTTGGTGAGAGAGGCAGTGAGCGGCTGGGAAGGGACGGCCTCTACTTTTCTTTGTTGGGGAGGAGGCTTTTCTCAGCCAGACTGGCTGACCTGCTTCACTGGGCTTTAAACTAAGCCCACTGGGGAATGGGAGAACTACTGCCACTGCTGGCCCACTGAGCACCCTTTACAAAGCCAGCAGGCCAAGGCACTTAAGGAAGCCTACCCCTGCCCCAGCTTTGAAGTGAGCTGTAGACAAGGCAAGGGCTACAAAGGGACACTTGCCTGCCTGTACACAAATGCCAGGAGCTTGGGGAATAAACGGGAGGAACTTGTCCTCCTGCTTAACACAAATATCTATGATGTCATAGGGATAATGGAGACCTGGTGGGACTCCACTCATAACTGGGCCACAGGTATAGACGGCTATACCCTGTACAGGAGGGATCAAGTGGACAAAAGGGGCGGGGGTGTAGCTCTCTATGTCAAGAAAAGCTACGTGTTCCTGCAAGCCAACATTGGCACCCAGGGTGGATGGCTTGAGACCCTCTGGGTTAAAATCTGTGGGGAACATGACACAGGGGACACAATGATGGGAGTCTACTACAGACCTCCTGCCCAAGATCAAGAGCTTTACCAGGAGTTCACCAGGGAATTGGCTGAGGCTGCATGCTCCCGGTGCATGGTTGTCATGGGAGACTTCAACTACCCAGACATCTCATGGGAAGAGCACTCAGCTAAATCTGAGTTTTTGCAAAACTTTCTCTCATATGTGGATGAGCTCTATCTGACGCAAGAAGTCTATGGGCCGATGAGAGGTAAAGTGCTGCTCAACCTACTTCTGGCAATGGGGGATGACCTAATCAGTGACCTAACTATTGAAGGGAAGCTGGGTGACAGTGACCACAAGCTGATTACTTTCACCATCTACCATAAAGCTGGCAAGTCAGTCAGCAATACAGAAGTCCTCGACTTCAGGAAAGCTGACTTTGACAAGCTCAGGAGGCTTGTCAGTGAGGCCCTGAAGGGCCACAACCCAAAGAGGAGGGAAGTTCAGGATGAGTGGTTGCTCCTCAAAGGAATGATCCTGGATGCACAAGCAAAGTCTATTCCATCTCAGAGGAAAGGCAACAAAAGGACACAACAGCTCCCTTGGCTCAGCAAGGAACTGGTGGACCTCCTGCATCTAAAAAGAAAGACCTACAAAGGATGGAGGACTGGATCCACCTTCAAGAAGGAATACTCTGCACTGGTCCAGACCTGCAGAGAGTGAACCAGGACAGGTGAGATTACAGTGGAAATCCAACTAGCTACAAGTATCAAGAACAATAAAAAGTCCTTTTTTAGATATGTGGGGAGACAGAGGAAAAGCAAGGGCAACACTGGATCCCTGCTAAACCAGATGAGACAACTGACAGCTGACACCCAGGAAATAGCTAACTTGCTAAATGGGTATTTTGCATTGGTCTTTTATCAGTCCCATGGAATGCCCCTGCCCATTATGGGACAGGGAGGCCTGAGTGAGATTCCTTACCCTCCATCATTGCTGACCTCATGAAGGAACACCTTGAGAAGCTGGATACCCTCAAGTCAGCTGGCCCTGACAATTTACATCCTTGGGTACTCACGGAGCTGGCTAGCATTATAGTTGAGACCCTGGCACAGATCTTAGACAACTCCTGGTGCTCTGGTGAAATGCCTGAAGATTGGAAGAAGGTCAATGTGGTGCCTATCTTCAAGAAAGGGAGGAAAGTGGAACCAGCAAACTATACGCCCAACAGCCTGACTTCTATCCTGGGGAAAGTCTTAGAAATGATTATAAAGGAGGCCATTCTTAACCGACTGGCCAATGGCAACATCCTGAGGTATAGCCAGCATGGGTTTGTTGCGGGTAGGTCTTGCTTGACCAATCTTATTTCCTTTTATGACTAGGTGACCTATCACCTGGACAAGGGAGAAGAGATTGGTGTTGTATATCTTGACTTTAAAAAAAGCCTTCGATCTGGTATCCCTTGATCACCTCTTAGCAAAACTGGGTAACTGTGGCCTCAGCCTCACCACGATCTGCTGGCTGGGGGATTGGTTCTGTGGTAGGACCAACAGGGTGGTGGTTGACGGAAGTCAATCATCTTGGTGCTCTGTGATCAGTGGGGTTCCTCAAGGCTCTGTCCTTGGGCCTATACTATTCAACATCTTCATTAATGATGTGGACACTGGTATCAGAAGTGGACTGGCCAAGTTCACCAATGACATCAAACTCTGGGGTAAAGCATCCACACCTGAGGACATGAGGGTGATCCAGGTTGACCTTTACAGGCTCAGGAAAGGGGCGGACGGGAACCTGATGATGTTTAACACTGAAAAATGCAAGGTTCTCCACCTTAAGAAGAAAAACCTGCAGCATGCTTATAAGCTTATCAGTGCTGGCTAGCACTATGGACAAAAGGGACTTGGGAGTCATGATTGACCACAAGATGAACATGAGCCTTCAATGTAATGCTGTGGCTAGTAAAGCAAGTAAAATTCTTGCTTGCATCCACAGATGCTTCTCAAGCAAATTCCGGGACGTCATTCTCCCATTGTACTTGGCCTTGGTGAGGCCGCAGCTGGAGTACTGCATCCAGTTTTTGGCTCCACAATTAAAAAAGGATTTGAAGAAGCTTGAGAGTGTGCAAAGGAGAGCCACATGCATGATCAGAGGTCAGGAAAACAGACCTTATGAAGAGAGACTGAGAGTCATGGGACTCTTCAGCTTGGAAAAGCACAGACTCGAGGTGATCTGGTGGCCACCTATAAATTTATCAGGGGTGCTCACCAGGATCTAGGGGAATGTCTATTCACCAAAGTGCACCAAGGGATGACAAGGTTGAACGGTCACAAACTCCTCCATGACCATTTCAGGCTGGACATAAGGAAGAACTTCTTTACTGGCCGAGCCCCCAAGGTTTGGAATCGACTGCCACCGGAGGCGGTTCAAGCACCTACTTTGAACACCTTCAAGAGACATTTGGATGTTTATCTTGCTGGGATCCTATGATCCCTGCTGACTTCCTGCCCTTGGGGCAGGGGGCTAGACTTGATGATCTTCCAAGGTCCCTTCCAGTCTAATGTCTATGAATCTATGAATCACGGGAAAATATGGATTTGGGGTTACTTTTTTTAACCAAAAATTGGGGATTTATTTTATGAAAGAAAACCAGAATCTCTGCTTATCAGAATGATCATAATGGTTAACTGGTAAAACTCAATAAAAACTGAGCAACAACTAACTTTGCTTAACCTGAAAGTGCCTGATGTCCTTACATAAAATATAATATGTTCGACTTGATGGAATCAAAGTTAAAAGTACCAGGGCTTGAAAAGAAATGAACAAGAAGCATGCAATGATCAAGAGAATTAGTTCTCAGGACAAATTGGGAGTTGTCCAAAGGTTCTAAGTGAAAAGAACCAAAGGCTTTGTTCTTGATACCAGGACATGATAATATTAGAATGTGCTTGAAGTTGAAATGAATTTACATGCATAACCAGTATTTGACTGGTTAATCATAAGGATGTAACTGTGTGTTTTTATGTGATTGGGTTATGATGATCTGATTTGTATAAAAAATGTTGGTATTACTATATATCTCTGCATTAATTAACAGGGCCAGAAGTTTGATCAGTAGCCTGACAGTGATTAAAGATTTAGCCAGTCATAAACTCACAACTCATGTTTTATATATTCAAAATTATGGAAAATAGGTTGTGCTGGTCACAACGCAGCAGCACAACAGAACAATGATAAATATAAAATAACCAAAAGGCTTAATTTGATCCCAAACCAAATACATATATATATATATATTTCAATGTGTGCGTGTATTTGTTTCCATTTATAAAAAAAGTCTCCAAATATATTTTTTAAAACATCGAAGTCAAAATCTTTTGTTTTTAATATTGACATTAATATTTTATTTTCTTCAATTTCCCCTTATGTTTTGTCCATACTATTCCAAATTTGCACAGATTTGTGAATAAGTTTTGATAAATTGAAACTTTTATGGAAATATTTAGAAAACAAAATTTTTATCTGAAAAAAACTTTCTGCTATAGGAGCATCCATAACTGTTTCACAAGAAATTATTCTGCATGTGTTTTTTTAGGAAAGATATTTTGAAAAACAGCATTTTGTAGGTTACTATTTCATTTTCTACTTGCACATTTGCTGTTGATGATTTTTCTTTTATCTCTCTCCAACCCTGTGTGTGTTTATTTTACAATTTATTGATTCAAATGAAAATTCTGTTTGATAAGACTATCTCATAAGTGTGATAATATATAAGCCTGATGGCTTTAGGACTTAAGAGCCAATTGATTTATTTTACTTAGGACATGCTATGAGCAGTTCCCAATAGGAAAATGACACATTATACCTAAGTCATATATTAAAATATTTTTTTCTGTTTATAGTTGCTAATATGTCATATGACGTGGTCTGTAACTGAATACCAATGATTCACTTCAAAGATGAATGTGTAACAGTTGCCCTTGAGCAATTTGAACAAATTAAGGATCCTGAAACATGTAAGTTTGGAAAACTTTTGAATTTTGAATTTTTTAATTCTTTCTTTAGGAGGTGATATTTCTCATGACATTTGGAGCATTAAAAATGCTGTCTTGAACTTTCTGATCTGTTAAATTGATGTTTTAAAATTATAAAAATATTAGTATTAATTTTCATGGTATTAACAATAAACACAAAAAACCTAGTAGCATTATAAAACTTGTCTTAATACTACAGAATGCTGAAGAGAAGAAAAAAAAAGCTATTTGTAAACAAAGACAGATACAGAGATACAGAGATGTCATGGCTATGGAAGCACATCCCCTTACCATTTTCACTGTTATGGGTCAGCTTAGGCCATACATAAAACATAAAATTTAAAATCATATGGTGTTGTGATGATGAATTTACATGCAGAAATTAGAAATTCTTTATGCAGAATAACATAGCTAAAAAGTGGTGGATCCTTTTAAGGTGCTGTTTTTGTAAACTGGACAGTACATGACATTAAAAAAAAAAGAAAAATGAAAATACAAAAGCCAACAGAAAACTGAACTTGAGGGTTTTGTTTATTCATTTTTTTATTTTTGTTTTCAATGATCTTAATATAGTTAATTTTTATATTATTGAAAAAAAAAGAAAAGTTCCTTGCATTAAATTTTTTTAAAAATGTGCTGCTTGAAAAATAGTTACTAAAGAAGGACTCTTTTAATTTTCAGCACCCTCTGATGTCTCTATGTCATAAAATGTAAACGTGTATCTGGCAAACACACATTGCACATATATAATGAGGCCCCTATCACATTACTTCAGGAGAGAGGGAACCAAGGATCAGCTGGCTGGCTCCAGCCCCTGGGACAGATTGGTAGTCACAGAGTCCCTTTGAATTAAATGGCTGCCAATCCCAGGTGTGACCAGTGATTGACAGGTCTGGGGCAGAAGTAGTGGGTCAAATGACCCAGAGAGAGACATATAAGAGGAGGACCAGAAACAAGAGGTGAGGCAGTTTGGCCCTTCAGGCTACAGAGAGCAGAGCTCCATGGAGGAGGGGGAATTGAAGGGAGAAGGAGAAAGGACTCCAGGCTGCAGAGAAGCTGCAGGGATTCCCTGCAACTCTAGACAGCCAAAGATAGGTATTGTTGGGCCTTGTATGGCATTTTTGCCACAGTGTAGTATTAATCCAGGATGGAGAACCTTTTGTTTGACAGCAGATGCTCATATCTTTTCATTTATGTTTAAGTACTGGAGGACCAGCTTATGACTCTAGTGGTGGTGAAGGGCGCTAAGAAGGGTGGCAAGGGCATCCCAGGTCTTAGACCCTTTGAAGGGTCTAGTACTACTGTTAGTGGAAGGATTGTGGTGTCAGAAAGCAAATACTGGAAGCTCAAGCACAGAGCTAAGAAGGGTGAGACCAGGGGCCATAAGGCCCGGAACCCATGAGGGCAGGGCTGGAGCTTTGGCCTCAGAGCATATGGTTCTGAGACAGTGGACCTCAGATGGATGGCTCCATCCAGATTAAAGTGGGCCAAGGGCACAGGGCCTTAGCCCAGACAAGGGTCTAGCAATCAAAGCCCTGATTCCCTCAAGAGGCAGTCACTCTGTCTGATCATAACATCAGGGCATGGCAGGTGAGACAACAGGTTGGGATCCTGAGAGACCAGTGGGGGTAAGCAAGGTGGGGTCCAGGCAGATGTCAGGAGGGTGACTTGGCCACTCCAGCACTGTACCCACTACAATATAGTAGAGATCAGTTATCCATCAAAAGCCTATTTTGATGGTGGGAGACAGTGTTGGGTCACTGCTAGAAGGAGTTTTCCACTTCAGCAAATCTTTATATCAAATTCCTGGATTCTGGAGATACTGCCACTGTTGACATGATCCCAGGCAAACCCATGTGTGTTGAGAGTGTCTTTGACTAGCCTCTTCTGGGTCATTCTGTTGTGCATGACGTGAGACATACTGTTGGTATTGGTGACATTAAGGCAGTTTACAAGAAGGGTGGTGGAGCTGGCAAGATCACAAAGTGTGCCCAGAAGGCCTGGAAAAATAAATGAAAATTCTGTACATTGGCTGCCACTCCAGTCTTAATCAGTGGTGAAAGAAGGGTATCAGAAATGCTTGTCTCAACAGGCCATTTAAGTTTAATAGTAAAAGACTAGTTAATGATTACCAGGGATCCTGGTTTTCCTGGTAACTACAGACAATTCTAAGCTACAAACATACACAGAGATCCACTGATAGAGCTAAGCCTTCTGTCTTTTTGCCACTAGGAGCAAACAGCACCAGTTGCTAGAAACCCGCAGTGCTTAAGAGTTCCCACTCACAAGCACACTCAGCTCAATGTATGAACTCTCTCTCACTTCATACACATATACTCAGAAACATTTCTCATGAACAGACCAAGTAAAATACTAATCAAAGAAACAAACACAGAGACACTAGCTATCATTGGCTGTTCGAATCCGTACTTTGCAAAACCACCACACAAGTAAGTATATGTTTTCACATACTCAACACCACATACACACTTGGGATCAACCAGATCTACCCTGAGTTCTCTCAGGCAGAGCAGGAACCAGGTTCCCATATCTCCGAAGGGTGAGTCAGTACTTTACCCAAAATCAGGTAAGTCTGTAGAACTTCAGATTCTCTGAACCCCTCATATTACACAAATAGCACCAACTCAGGGACTCAATTCACAGTAAGCCTCCAACTACACTTGAGGGGAGATCCTCTGAGGAAACTACCATTTCCACACTAGGACAGTGATTTCAACAATTCCAATCCTTGAATAGAGTTGCAGAAAGAAAGTTTTTAAATTGAAAAAAATGGGGGAGGAAGGGAAAGACAAAAATAAAGTTGATTAGATCAACAGAGATAAACAAGACAGTTAACATCTACAGGGAAATTGTAGCTAGCAGCTGGAAATAACAGCTAGTCCATGTAATAGAACAGGCATTGATAGTTTCTTCTGACACACAATCCAGGCAGTTTCTTCTTGTTCTTTATTGTTCTTCTTGTTTGTCAGTTCAGGTGCTGACAGACATGGGGAAAAAAAACTCAAAAAATATTCTTTACTGATTCAATCAGCTATTAAATAAAAGTGCAAGAAAGGCCTTGCTGAAGCACTTGATTTATGCAGACATTGGGCGCCCCTGCCCCTTCCCCCACAGACTTACCTGCTGAGGGGGAGGCACATATGCGCATGTGCATGTGAGCTCAGCTCCCAACCCCAATTTCTTTTTCTCCCTCCTCCTATGGTCAAACGCAATTGTATATTAGTAACTATTGTTGAGCAGCTCAGTAACACCTACCTTTTGCACCAAATTGTGTGCACTACTTAGGACTGGGTCAAGAATGATCCTGTTGTAGATTACAGAACTAACTGCTCCAGTAAATTGTCTTTTATAATGTCTAGAAATTTCATCTCTGCATCCTGGCCTGGTGTTAGACTAACCCAGTACATTATTACTGTGTTTTCTGCTTTGCAGCCTTAGCATTTCTAGCTCACTACTGATGTACTGGTCTGATGGTCATAGTATATCCTTAAATGTACCTTTTTCTATTGAAACTGAGAATGTCTATCAACAGAGATTCTATAGTACCTCTTTTATCAGCAGTGATCCTGGTTTTCTCTAATTTAAAAAAATCCCCAATTTTCAGCTATAAAAATGTAATCCCAAATCGGCATTTTTCCATGATTAAAATGGAATGCCACTAATATATATATCTATATATCTATATATATAGATATCTAGTAGATATCTATATATATAATGGTGTTTCATTTTAATCACAGAAAAATGTGGAATATCGGTTACTTTTTTATATCTGAAAATTGTGTGTGTGGGGATGGGAGGGGGGTATGAGAGAAAACCAGGATCCCTGCTTATCAGTTGAAAAATCTACCATATTTGATTTGATTCAGTCTTTGATGTAGAGTGCCGTTCTCTGACCGGTATCACATAATCTATCCTTCCTAATTGTATCCTAGTATTGCAGCATCCCACTGATTTTATTCATTCCACCATGTTTCAGAGATCCCTATTATATCGATATTGCTATCTATTGCTAAGCAATCAAGTTTCCATAGATAGATAGACAGATAGATATATTAGTGGTGTTTAATTTTAAACTTATCACCTACTAATTTTATTTTGTGACCCCTAGTTCTGTATTGTGAGAGACAATGAATCATAAATCCATATTTACTATTTTGTAAACCCTCATCACATCCTCACTGAAGCATCTCTTTTCTAAACTGAAGGGACCTAGACTCTTCAGTCATCCCTCATGTGGAAATTCCTCTGTTTCATTAATCATCAGGGATCCTTGTTTTCTGTGATAAAAAGTCCATTTTTTTAATATAAAAAGTAACTCATAATCTGTTTTCCATGATTAAAATGAAACACCACTAATATAGTGATGTTTCATTTTAATCATGGGAAAATATGGATTTTGGGTTACTTATTTAAAAACAAAAAATTGAGTTTGTTTTTTTTTTTTTTTATCAGAGAAAACCAGGGTCCCTGATGATTACTTGCCCTCTGGCTATGACTCTGGCAGGACTCCAGCCCCAAGTCAGCCCATGACATAGAGCACATGATTGTTCCAACCCCAGCTTGACCTGGTAACAGCTGTTGCAGAAACTGCAGGTCCAGCCAAGACCCACAACCAAGACTGGAGCTGCTATCACTACTTTACTATTGGCCTGGGCTGTAGTGCTCCATGTCTTGGACTGGAGCAGGGCTGGAGCCCTGCTGGGGCCAGAGGATAAACAGTGTGGAGGGACAGATGGTGAGGCAGGAGTAACAGGGGGGGCAGCGGGGGGGCAGAGAGGGGGCAGGCACTGGAGGAAAAGCAGGTGCCAGTGTGTGCAGGCATGAAGGGGTAAGAAAGAGGGGTCCAGGAGGGCAGGTATGTTACCAGATTTGCTCATCCCTTTGGGGTACACTCATTTTTTAGAGTTACATTTCTGGGGTCTCTATAATTCTATCAATGTGCTGCTTGTGTCCCTTGTGTTTCTGTATGGAGCTGTATCTCTCCCTTCTGCAAGTCCTCACCCTCAGTGGAGCTACCTTGCAGGGTTTAGTTTCAATGGGGCTGGGTTCCTCTATCTACCCAATCAATTGACCACATACAGGTTAACAGAGCACATCTGAGTTAGGCCAGGTTACTCAGCATTTCCAGGCTGATACCCTCATGCATCCCAACCTCAGCATAGGAGTATGTCTGACCCGGCTGGGTCAGTCAGCATTTACAGGCTGACCTCCTCATATGCATTCAACTCAGCACAGCCGGTCAATCAATAAAACACAGTCAAACACACTCACACAGGTTAATAGGATACTTCTGAGTGGGCAGGGTTACTCAGCACTTCCAAGCTGACACCCTTATGGGTCCTGGCTCAGCACACTCCTTCTTTCAGCAGGACAATAATAAATGCAGTTAGACACACATACACCACACTAACAGGGTATGTCTGAGCAGGCTATGTCTGATCAGCACTTTCAGCTGATATTCTCAAGCACCTCAAAACTCAGCACATCCCAATCTATTTTCATACATGTCCTAGTAGTTACTCCCTTGATGAGCAGACCCCACAGGATCTGTGGGCTTTACAGGGATCTTTGGCTCATGTAAAAGAAGCATTGCTACAAAGCAGATGAGGAGGTAGAAGAGAAGGAAGAGTAAATGAAGTTCAGAGAGAGAGTATAACAACCAGCTTGACTATAAAAAAATATATATTTATTGCCAGGTATATGAAACTTATGATGGTACTAGTAGTAATAGCCATACAATGAAAAACAAACAAAACAGTTACAATATTACACAGGTTCAATTAGGTAGTTGGGGAAGTCTAGTTCAAGTGTGATCAGCAAAAGTCAGGTTTAGAAAGCTGTGCCTGGAGTAAAAGAGAAGAGGAGAGAGAGGGATTGAATCAGATCTGAGGTTTAGAAAGTAGGCTTAAACAAAACAGGTACAGAGGGGGAGGGAGAGGGAGAGTTGGAGTCTCAACACTCCAAGCTTCCCAGGTGTTTGTTGATAGCCAGAGCCCCCAGCCCACTCATTGAAGGTATTCCAGGAAGAAAAGTAGTGGAACTGGTGCAGCTTTTGGATCCAAGCACCAGGAGAGGTGCTGGAGCTGAGGTATGGGGTTTTGAAAGGTCCCAAGGGAGAACATTAGGTTTGTTTATGAGTAAATGATGCTTCATATGGTGGATAATGGGAACTGATCACCCTTGGCTATGGGCAGCATTACCCTGAGGGATGTCACAATGCAACAGGCAGATTCAGTGTTTTGGGTACCAATAAAGGAGTCATTACTAGAATTGGTCTGATAAATGCAGAGCTGGGTGTGTGCAGATGTGGGTTGATTAGCATTTGGAGCAGGGATCCCCCGTCATGCAGTGCTCCCCTTCTTCTCTGGTCCCAGAGTTCATTGTGGTCCATGCCTTGGAATCTTTGTTTTACATTCTGAATGCTAATGAAGTTGCCTCTCTGTCTTATCTCCGATGTAAATGAGACCAGGGATGTTGCCATCCTGTCCCCATCTCTGATGTAAATGAGACCAAGGGTGTTGTTATCCTGCCCTGAGGAGTTTAGGTGTATTTTCCACTGCATCTTCATGGCTTTTTGTAAGTCCTTCTTCAGATCAGTTCCCGTTAAGGCAGGGCAGATAGAAAGAGTCCTTCATGAATCAGACAGGCTGTGTACTGTTCAAGGGTTCCCCACAAAACAGAACTGACAGGTAACAGGTAACCGTGGGTGGGGGAGGCAGCAGGGGGACAAGTGGTTGCAAAAACAGAAGGCAGGTGACAATGTGTGGGAGGGCAAGGGACAGGAGTCTGGCTGCTTGACCTCTCCTCCCCATCTCTCTCTCTGCCTGTCCCCCTATAACTTGCCATTCTGCTGTCTTTCTCAGCTCCTGTCCTCCTGAAACTATTTTCCCTGATACAGTGATGAGGAAATGAATCCAAGACAACCCTCTGATAATTAGATTCTATGACTGGAAACTTATAACATATTTATAATTTTTCCAAGTATAGAATATGCTTAGTGGGGGGTCATCTTAAATTCAGAGTAGTCTTGGATTCAGGTAAGTACACTAATCATTCATATTGATCTCCCTTCATAACTCACTAGATATGGGAGTAGATTTCTATGGGGTCTATATTCTCTATGGCTGGAAGTTTTATAACTCATTAATGATCACGTCATTACTGAAAATATAATAATATATATACTAAGTCTTATGTGTTATTTAATCTAAGATCAGTGTTACCAATCTTGCCATTTTATCAAATGTTATATTGCATTCACACTGTGTAAAGTCCTAACATACATGTATAGAAGCAGCCTTTTTTATCATCCACAGTTTATGTTAGCAGTGGTTAGGAAATATTTTAAGTGACCCGGTTTTAGAGTTAAAAATCAAAGATACTCCCCAACATTCCACAGACCTTCAGAACAAGTCGCAGCTTATACCAATTCTGATTGTAATTAATATAACCTCAAGAATGCAGCACTGCAGACAGCCTAATTAGCTCTGCTGAGAGGTGGAAACAGCATAAATGGGATTTTCAGTTGCTCTAGCAATAGTCTGACTAAATTAAAGTGTCCTATTTCAGCCATTAATATTTACCATCATGACTGCTTCCTCAGGCTGAATGTGATTTCATGAATGATAGAAGTATAAGAAGAACCTAGTTTATAAATGGGGGAAAAAATACATTACTTACATTCTTTTTTTTCAGAGGAATTCTTCTAACACATTTTTCCATTTTTAATTGGGAGGTATTATGAAATACTAGGATGTCCCATTTCTAGCTGAAAAATAGAATATTTGTCAGACCATGCACAAATCAAGAAATGCTCATTTGATTTTTTTTATGTTTTACAGTAAAAAAAAAAAAAAAAAAAAAGCAAAAATACACAGGTAAACACAAACACAAGTTATGTGTTCATAATTAAGAGTATGTTATTAAATTTGAGGTCACATAGATATGACGGTCTTTTTCTGTTCTCATTTCTGATTTAGTTTCTGATTTCTATTTCCACTCTTTATTCATACATGTACATATACATATACGTGTATATCTGTGTGTATATATACACACAGAGAGAAATGCAAAACTCTAGATCTCTTAGTTCTAGAATGATTATACCATCTAAGAATTTGTAAAAAACAAAAAACAAAAAAACCCCACATCTTTTTCTGCAAGCTTTCGGGCACATGCACCCTTCCTCAGGCTCAGGAAAAATTAAAGATGGTAAAAAAAAGCCCCGGAGGTATAAAATAAACTTCATTTTTGCACAGAGGAAGCTGAAGGTGGAGGTCTGTTCCTCTGGGTCTGTGTGAGTTGTTCTTTGATGTGCAGAGCAGGATTCCTTCCCTGGTGCTGTCAGATGGCAGAAAGGGAGGGAGTTTTCTTATTGTTTAGCAATGACGTTTTAATCTGAAATTGCCTAAAATTCACCATCTTCCATGTATGTGTGCACACACGCATGAGTTTTGTTGTTAACACAATTTTTCTTTCATTTAACAATCAGTTAAAATACATAATTCCTTTGAGCAGGAATAAACTTAAACCATGGACAGAAATATAGCCCCATGTTGGAGCCAGATGCTCCATAATTAGGGTGTGACAGGGGGCTCTGGTGGCATACATCTCTGCTTCTTCCCCCACAGGGATGGGGTGAGGTTCTTCAATTCCCTTATCTATGGGTGTCTGGTACCTCTTGAGTCAGGGGGGGGCACATGCCCCCCGACACCAGTCAGTGACTGGGGGGGGGGTGTCCCTCGGCATCTGATCCCACCTGCCGGTGCAGAGGTCCCCTGGCGTCCAATCCCACTGGCTGGGCACGGGTCCCGTAAAAGCATTTCACTCACCATAAAAGTGGCTGTGCCACTTCCAGAACTCCCCCAGGCACTTCTAGAAGTGGCACAACTCCTTTTGCTGGTGGCCCCATTCCCTGGCTGGTTCTTGCAGGGAGGGCACTGGTGCTTTCGCCTGCCCCCCTGTCTGCTGGCTACACAGGGAGTGTGGCCACACAGGGGATGCAGACCGGGGGGCACTGGCACTCGCAGGGGGTGCACGTGCACCCTCTATGCATTGCCCCTGCCCTTATCTTGTAGGGGCTACAATATCTCTTCCTATTCCACCCAGATAGTTACAGGGGGAGATGAATCAATATCAATTTGCTATCCTGTACACTTCACCACCCCTCCCCCTCAACAACCAGGATGCTGGAAGCCCCACACCCCTCAAACCTCATTGAATGAATAGATCCCACACACCCATGCAGTAACTGGAAGTCCTGATGTGGAGTGGTACATGCAAACTGGAACCTCAAAAGCAGGAATCCCTGTTTAATTGGAAAATAGGGGAGCCAGATAATCCCAGTTTCTGGTGGGCGGGGGGGGGGGGTGATGGAGGGAGTGGGGCACCTGGAAAGTAGAGGTTGAGCACACAGAATGGTATTCACTAACATGGTGCCCCATACTCCCCCACCACCTCCTCCCATGGTTACTGTGCCTTCTGCAGAGTGTCCCCTGTCTTGCTCTGTAGAGTGAGCAGATATAACAGAAAGTACTTAATTTTGCAGCACTTTTAAATAATACTTAATTCACTTTTGGAACACTTCTTCCATTTTTGGAGCACATCAAAGAGTGTGGGCATCTATCTGGCTTGACCCTTGAAACACTTCAGACATTATATCTGTACACATCCATTGAAGATTCCTGGAAGTACACTCAAGACTATTCCATGCACATATAAAATAAAAGGTGTAAAGCAGGAGATGCAGGTTTAAATCCTCTTTGTGTGAAAGGTGCCTAGAGTTCAGGTATCCCCTTTCCTGGGCAAGTATCCTGATTACTAGACTGAAAGATGATTGCCCCATCCATGACAATTTTTTGTGGGTGGTTTTTTTTTGTTTGATTTGTTTTGTTTTGTTTTTGTTTGTTCTCTAGCTGAATTTTTAGAACTTATTGACAATATATGTGTGCATCCATGATGCTGTTTCCAGTCAGGAAGCTTCTCAGGAGCCTTGTGGGCAATATAAACCCCAGATTGTTATTAGTGCCCAAAACTGCATTTACATGGCTACCCAGCCACTTAAGCGCACAAAGATGTAAGGTTCTTTAAATAAAAAATGATGGGTCTTCATTTGACAGGAATTATAAATGAAACAGCAAAGAATTACTATGTAAACAATTATTTGTCAGGCATTATAATTACCTAAATCTGTACATTATATTACAAAGAGATATTAAATAGGAATATATCTGGCCTCCTGAAGGCTTTAGAAGCAGTAGCATAGAGAAAGAATTAATGAAGATGGAAGGATGTGTGATTGATGAACCTATAATACTTCAGAAAGAACAATGAAGAATCACTTGCTTTTGCTGGAAGGAAGCTTTGTGTCCTTGCACCAATACTGGACATAGTTAAACATTAATAAGGAAAGAGAAGATAATGTAAAAATGCCAATCTAAAGAGATTGTGTTCTCTATTCTAATTGGCCAATGATTTTAGCAGGACGACAAAAAACCTTATTGCAGTATCAATAAGCCTGCCTCAGGCAGGGGGTTGGATTAGATGACCTCTGGAGGTCATTTCCAGCCCTACTTCTCTATGACTATGACTCTGATTAATAGAGTACTATAGTATATGGTGGTAAATGATTTTTTAAAGCAGCATGAGATGAATGCATCTCTCCCTTCTAAGATTCATGAAAGACAAATACAAAGAGGAATGTATCATCTTTATCACTTCAGAATAATGATTTATCTAGCCCTAGTTACAGGGAATCAGTTAATATGATATATGCTCTTGTCAACTTTCAGTTAATCACTGCATCCAATCGATACTTCTCATTTTGCAAATGAATTTTAACTTTTCATCTTGTTGAAAGCATAATGATAAAGGATTTGAAAAAATCAGTTGCATTTTCATGAACAAGTTGCATATGGCAATGTATAATTAAAGTAGATCTATTTTAGTATATTATAATTTTACTATATTATAAAGCTTTCTATAATTATTTGAATGCCTTATAATTCTTAACTTAGCTGTGTCTCTCCTTTTTGCTCTCTGCAATGGTAAAATGGCAGCTAGTTTTATAGTATTTATTACAATATTTTTAGAATAATCTTGTGCAGTGGGGCTAAAATAGGCGTGATACATGCAGCTAGGCTTAGTACTAAGACATTGCCTTAACTTCTTCTTTTACACCGCCACAAGCCAAGTGATTTCTACTGCCTGGCAGAACTGATAGAAAGTAAATTGCTAAGCTAAGTGAGAATGAAAAGATTTTATTCTTGGCCCTTGATTTGGAGGCTGCTTCTTCCTCTGTTTATTTCCAAGCTGTTTCTCTACTATGAGTTGCATCTCAGAGGGTATATCTATACCAGGGGTGGGCAAAATGCAGCCCAGGACTGAATGCGGCCCACCGGGTCATTCTATTTGGCCTCCAGGGCCCCTAAAAATTTAGAAAATTAATATTCATCTGCCCCTGGGTGCCTGTCATGAGACCCTTGATGGCTTGCCAAAACTCAGTAAGTGGCCCTCTGCCCAAAATAATTGCCCACCCCTGATCTATATGGTATCCCTGGCCTGTCCTGGACTCAAAGTTCTCAAGCACATCCTGCCCATCCTTGGCATACGATAAGCCCAGAAATCTTGAGTTGTCTTCTTAAAAGTCTCCAGTGTACTTGAAAACAGCCTCATGGATTGCGTCCAGATGAGCGTGAATGTTTGGTTCCCCGGAAACAAGTAGCAGCAGAACACCTTGCACCACAGGTGCTTTTTCCCAGGGAATGCCCATGCCACACATATGATAGCATGTTACTCCTGGGGAGAAGGGGAGGCTGGGGCCAGCACTGTGCAGGCCCCAGCAGTCTTACCTGGAGTCCTCCCAGGGTTGCAGTAATGGTGATCCTGGGGTAAAAAAATCCTGCAGAAAAGAAAAAAAAAATGGAGTGGCACACCTATGGGCAGCATGCCCTTGCAGTATGGAGAACACCTGACTGCAGACATGTTTGCACTGCCACATACCACACAGCCACACTCATCTGGATGCATCCATAAGGTGCATCCCCACATGCAGGAGTGTTCATTTGCCATGACAAAAATATCAGTCCCACCTGTTCAGGCTCCAGCAGCCTTAGGTGGGGTCCTGGGAGCCTCCTGGGGCAGGAACAGTGCCAATCCAGAAGTTTGGAGCCTGGCCAGCAACCATAGCATAGCTCTGGCTAACCAGGCCCTGTTTCTGGTGGTGCAAGGTGCTGCCGCATGCACTGCACAGAACCACTTCTTTTTTTCTGCAGCATTTTTGGCACACTGTAAATTAGCAGCATAGAGAATGCTTGCACTTGCGCTGCATACGGTTTTCAGCATATCAAACAGCTTTAAAGTGATGTAGCTTTAAGGTGTTCTGTGAAGGTGCACACTCAGCTGAATATGCCCATTGGAGTGTCTTCACTGCATCATTTCTGGGATTGATGTATGCTAATAGAAGTGGGATGGCAGGGTGTATTTAGAAATGGTACTTCAGTTATACAGTGTGGATGTATCCAGGTATGCATAACACCAGAGTTTCAGAGTCAATTGTAAATTTGTTTCCAGGTAGAGTACAAAGTATTAATGTATATAAACCTCAAGTCTCTTGGGACTGTCTTATCAAAATGTGGGCAGATATCTTTAAATATAATGTTGCAGATGGCTCAATTTAGAGTCCTTTCAATTTAGAAGGAAGACAGATACTCGAAGTGAAGGCTTTCTGCCATCTTGGCAGCCTTTGTCTCTATGTAGCTAGTGTTGACCTAATATAGTTGTTACTTTCTCAAGTTCTTTGAGAATTATTGTATTATATTTGACACTTGACTTACTTATCTAGTAGTTTTACAAAATTAAGTTTATGAAATTCATGATGTCTCAGTTGTCATTTCCTATCACTTGGAGGTCTGCAGCTAAGGAAGAAGCTTGAATGTGCATCCCTCAGACTTTCCAACATAGTGATCTAATTACCAGACCTGTTTTTGAAGATTGTTCCCTAGCTCTCAAGGAAGGAGATGTGTGGGGCCAGGGAGAAAAGACTAAGCTAGGAAAAGGTAAACAAATAACTTAGCTTCAATATGAGAAACAAGAAACTATTCAGTGGGCATGTCTACACATGATGCTATGCCACCGTAGCAATGCACTAGGGTGACAGTGTCTGCAGGCAAAAACCATGATGCTTCAGCTATGTTTCTGTAGTGATATGCTACCTCACTATATTGCAACACTATAGGGACGTAATGCCTAAACAGAACCATGTGCAACATGCACAACACAGTATGGGAAGTACTTCCAAAGGGAAGTACTACATGATAGCTCAGTAACAGCGTCACCATAGTGACACATGTAGACATGCCTAGTAACATCTGATCTGTGGTCTGACAATTCCAGCAATACACTCTGAAATCAAAGATGTAGGTTCAATTCCCCTTTGTGTAAAGAGGGCTTACTACTTTTGTCTTCCACTTTCTGGGCAAGTACCCTAAGAAATGAAAGGGTTATCCTTCTGTCTTTTGATGGCCTTAAGCTCAGGTATACACAGTTCTGTATGAGTATTTCTACAGCAAGTATATGGCCTGCTGTGTGTACTCAATAGGTCTGTGGACATTTATTGTCTAAACTGTTCAGGGAAAAGAATTTTAAACTGTAAAAATTCCAGAAAATGGCGCTGTAAAACTGCCAATTAGTAAAGTGAGATAGGATTATGCCCCCAGATTTTTTTGCCCTTTCCAATGGACAGTTATACTCACAATAATCATCTAATAACTTTCATAAAGTACTTTCCTATAGTGAAATCTTGACTGTTTGCCACTCATTTTATTATTCTGATAAATGCTCATCTGATCAATTCCAACACTATTATATTATGGCTTTTAAATGCAAAATATATTTAATAATGATTTAGAACAGTGAAGTCTTAGTGAACTTACTTAAGCTCACTGTTAATACATGCTCACAGTGAACAACAGTCACTAATTTGAGTGTGTGAGACAGGCAAATAAAACCTTGCTTTCAGCAAAGTGTTTATCAGTTTAGGATCTTCAATTTTCCTATGACCTTGTCCAACAGGAAGCCTCCAAAATCCTGGGAAAACCAGAATCAGAAGGGGTTACCTTTAAGACGTCAAACAAAGTGAAAGAATTTTAGTAAATTACCTCCTTAATCATATGACCTCTTTTGTCATACATTATTTTTTCAAGACAACTGAAGAACAGTGCAATAAAGTGTACCACGATATTTAGTCAGGGTGCAAGTAGTAAAATATAATCAATCCTGAAAGCAAATAAACTACAATATCAATTATCACTGTAAATCATTTTTTTCTGTCACATAGTCAAAGTTGTTTGTATTCTTATATTCAGAACATATATGCAGAGTTTTGTTATATTCAGGATGAAAGAAGGATGGCTTAGTCATTTGGTTTTAATCTTTACTAAGGCCTAAGCTATGTTTTTGACTTGCCTGAAGAAGCTGTCAAGAGATATAAATTATAGAAAGACCTAGAGGCTAAACAGTGTAATGAGCCAGACCTGTACAGCATTTGTTGCCCTTTCTGTGTAAAGCTAAAAGCTTTTGCAAAAACACAAAGAAATTGTTACAATGAGAAATGAGAAAAAAATATATATACACACACTTTAGAGTACCTGTTTTAATATCTGAATATAGACTTGCAATGTTTAATGGTTGGTAAATGACCACATATTGTCAAAGGAAATACCAGTGCACTGTAAATGTCATGGTAAAAATATTTTAAAGGGCATTTTTACTAACTGATTTTGATAAGCTAGTAAAACACAAATCCTGTTTCAACAATATAATTTATCACTTAGAAGCTTTCACTTGAATGAAAACCTCATAACCTGTATGTTAGTGTCAGGGGCTGGGGCAACAGGCCAGCCAAATAAACCACCTAGTTACCATAAGTGTACAGGTTGCCAGTAGCCTAGCTACCACTGCCAAGCCCAAGTTGTCTGTTGGACTTGGCTGCTGGTTCTTAAACAGAAATCCTTTCAATACCCAGCAATTCTACTCAGTAAAACAGCCATCCCCAAGTGCATACAGATGTTCAGAGAATTTAAGTGGAAGTTAGATCCCTGTGATCTAACTTACTTTGCTCAGGTATGGACCTTACACTTAGATCCCTAGTTATGTTGATCTAAATGTGAGCTGTACATACGTTCAGGAAGGTTAGATTGGTCTAAAAATGATTAACCCAATCTAATTTTACTCTACCTGAGAGGTAATCTATTTTAGATTGGGTCCAACAAGACCAGTCCAACTGAACTTCCCCACACAGCCCAGTGGCTGGGAAAGCCCAGTTGCTAGCCTCAGCACAGAGACTGTGCTTTTCCTATCCATCCTCAGGCACTGGGCTTTTTTTAGGCCCCCAGCCCACTTCCAGATAGGCAACCCCCCCTTAGTGAACCAGCCAGCCCCCTCCAAGCCCAGAAAACACCCCATCCTGTAAGCTGCTCCCATTGCTGGTTTTACTGGCATTCACTGATGTCAGGAGCTAAGGAAGTAAGTCAGGGAGGGAGGAGGATGGAAGGAACGGTGGGGTTGGTTGGCTGGCGGAAGTTTTGAATCTGGGAGTAGGGGGTTGGGAGGATAAAAATAGCCCCTCTTCCCAGGGGGTGTGGGAGAGAGCTCCCACATCCCCCAAAGCCCCCTTGCAGACTGTGTGAGCCCCCTTGATTCTGTCAAACCCTCCTGGACCCCACCAACCCCCTCAATCTCCCCATGGACCCTGTTAGTACCCTTGACCCCTCCTGTAGACTCTTCCTGCCTCCCTGACCCCCCCAAATCCCTCCCACACACCCTGATTTTCCTCCTGATCCCCACAGTTCTCCAATGAACCCCTCTTATGCCCCAATCCCTCCTGTTAACCCTGTCTGCCTGCCACCCCCAAATAAATACTTTAGAATACTTTAGATTTACTGAGTCTAGGATCTTGCTTTCAGGGAATTTAAATACAGAAAAGCATATAGAAATATAATTAAACTGCATTTTGAAATTTTTTTTTGTTTTTGCAGTCACACAATTTATATTTTAGAAAGGTAAATTGTATAGACTTTTAATGCTCCCCAAATTTCTGCAGATTTTGAAATCCAAACCTCATTGAAGTCAATGCTTTCTGATTGTTTGGGTTTGTTTTTTTAGTTGCTTTTGGATCATACTCTCAGTTTAAAAGTCAGGATAGGGTGGTACCACCTTAAATAGTGTACGGGCAAATGATAGTATTTAGATTTCCCTTAATGCTTGTCATGTTCAGATCTACATGATGACTCGACTTTCTTCATAACGCATATTTATAAAAATAAAACTCTATCTATGGATGGGTAAAAAGAACAAAAGTGCTATTAAGTTTTCCTAAACAATTAATCTAATTTAAACTAAAAATCTTTGGTTTCATTGAAATCAAATGGAATTTTTCCATTGGTATGGATAGGCGTATGTCCAGCCTCTCTCCCCTAAGTGAATAATTCATACTAACATAACTAGATTGGAAACATATACATTATATATATACTACAAGTTACAACCATTTCCCTTCCCCGCCTCCAAAGAGCATCAACAACATTCTTCAGAATTCTTTCTGTAAGCATCAAAAAGTTTATTTTCATGAGCAGATTTTAAGAGAGGCAGAATGAGGCTGGATTAACAATAACCATTCTTTTTGGAGAAAGATAGCAATGAGACAAAATTCAACTGCACATTATGTCCTTTGAAATTTCATAGTTGAGGCACATCATAGGAAATAGGAGTGCTAGTGTTCAGTAATACAGTCGTTGTTAGTATTGCTCATTTGTCTTTAGTCTCATTTAATATCTTCCAGAGCTCCCAGGCATACCACTACTACATCTTTCAATAAAAATAATTTTCCCTCTTATCTCCCATGGCCAGCCTGCTTTACTGGCTGGTACATAACATGCATGGTGCTGTCCTTAATTTACACTTGTATTTATGATGATTGACTTGTTTTACCATGCAAGTAATTTCATGGGGTTCCATGGGACTATTTGTAACAATATCTAACTCTTCCATATAAATTTTTCATATGTAGCTAGTAAGGAACATTATAAGTATCTTCATTCAATTTTACAGATAGGAAAAGTAGGACAGAAAAAATATTTTTCCATAGCAACTCAACAGATCAGTAGAGCTGTGAACATACTCCAGTGAAAACCACTAAACCAGAGTGTGTCTCACAGTAAGATACACTTCAGAACATATAAAAGGAAACAGAATCTGGTAATAAACATTTATTAGTCCAAATCAAACTCTGGATGGGAAAATGGGTGAATGTATATGTATGTATGTATGTGTGAGGGAGAGATTTTCTCAAGACTGATCTAGAGGGATACTTAAAGCAATTTATCCATTAGACTCATTTCCCTATTCAGTTATGTTTTATATTTTAAAGCTTGACATTTTCATTTAATGCACTATTTTGATAAGCATATTTTCATGCCCAGAATTCTTCTATCATGCACTGCTCTAAATGATGACAGAATTCTGATAAGGCTGAAGGGTGCTACTTTATTTGAAAAGTATGTCATTTAAAGAAATATGACCTTCTAATTGCAACTGTTCCTTGACAACAATACAATACCTTTCTATTAAATATCTTCTTATTTCTTATTCTTGCTATGTAGGTAAAACTAGTCCGCAGACTTGGTTTTTTCTTCACTGTTTGTTCAAAAGATGGAAAAAAATTGAGAAACAGGTCCAATTCTAGTATCACAACTGTTTTACAATGATTGAAGTTCAGAAAAGTCCACTCTATATTTCCCTATGTATAACCAGACAATCAGGTCCACTGAGTATACTATATTTATAGAAAAAAGGATGTATGAAACAGCTTATTTTAGAATTACCTTTTTATTAGATAAAAAAATTCTCACAGCTAATTTATTAAAACTAACATGATCTGTGCAAACATATCATGTGGTGGATGTCCAACCTAAATCAGGAAGATTTACGTCTCTTTCTTCCAGACCATGATTTGCTCACCCCCACAGGTTTTTTGCCAGCCCACCTAGGATGTCACAATGTCACATAGCATTTTCAGGGCCAGATGATGATTCCTGCCAGGCACTCTGGCCTCCTTTGTTTGCTACTGACATTACAGTAGCATTGTAGACAAGAGACCAATTATCATGATTCCCTCCTTCTAAAGACCTGAGTGAAAAGAAGGTAGAGTGATAGAGCTCTAAGCTCTGCCTTCTATTGCACCAGCTAACACAGTTGAATGGATGCACTGGGGGCACAGCTACATGAGACATTTACTATGTAGTTGCCTAATTAGCTCCACAGTAAAGTCTCAGTGTCTACATGTGTGGCCCTATTAGGTCACAGTAAACTAAAAAATATCACCATAGGTTAGTACATGTCAACACAAGTACTATCCTGCATGACATTATTCAGTGCACTGTAATGTGTATATGCTGATGGAGCTGTCTGGGGCATAAGGGTGTTTCAATGCTGGGGCTCCCTGCCAGCCAGCCCCACATTGGATCATTGTTGTGCCCCAAACAGCCCCTCTGCAGCATCTTGAACTGGGTCGGAGCATCCTCAGGCTGGCAGGCTGACCCCCTAGGTCCGCTTCCAGCCAGGGCTGCTCTGACACAACTCAAAGTGCTGCATTCCCGGGCGTACATGTAAATTCAGCACCTGGGAACAACAGACTCCAGTGCAAACTGCACTAGAGTTTATTCAGTAAAATTAATTGCAAATGTAGATGCACCCCGGGGGAAGTAATCTGCTCCAGCTTTGATTCATTTCCTCTTTAAAGTGGGTGAAGGGGGGGGGGGGAGGGGGAAGCTAGATTTTGACTCTCAATCACATTTTCTTTCCACAACTTCTGGTAGGGTTATATAGCAACCCACTACTCCTTACAGGTCATTGAAAATAAGACTCAGTCTAACCAATAGACTGGAAGGGCTGTGATTTTTATCGCTGTAGAGCACTTTACAAAGAAATGTTCTATATAAACTCTTTTAAAATACTCATTAAAAAGAGAGGTATAAAATAATTTCCCTGGAAATGTGTGCATGTTGAAAATGCTGTGTTTTGGAAATATTTTGAGAATAGACGAGACATTTTATCAGAGGTTATATCTCTGAATACATACTTCATGGCATATAGGTTGACACAATGTATAGGTTGGCCCCGGTTTTCTGATGCGAAAAGTTAGGATTTTCGTAGGCACGATGTATAAGTCAAGACAGGGCTTGGCACTTGGCTGGCATGGCTCCATCCCCTGTGAGTCACACTGCCTGGGCTGTGCCGGATGAGCACTGAGCCAGGTCCTATCCACTGCGAGTGGCACTGCTGAGCACCGAGCCCAGCCCCATCCCCTGCCCAGCCCCATCCCCTGCTTGAAAGCACCACTCACAACAGACAGGGCCAGGCTTGGCACTCAGCTGGCACGGCCCCCATCCGCTGTGAACCTGACACTTCTCACTGAGAAGTCCCCAGCCAAGCACCAAGCCAGGCTCCATCCCCATTCCCATCCCCTGTGAGCATATTCCCTCCTTTGATCTGGTTCCAATAGGCTCCATCCCCACTCTAACCCAAGAGTGGGGCATGTGTTTGCTCCAACCCCAATCTGGCCCAGCAGCAGTAGTGGTGCTACAAGACTGGGCTGGGGTTGAAACAAACATACGTCTGTGCCCCAGGCTGGAGCACAGCCAGAGCCTGCCAGAACAAGGCAAGTGACGTTGGGTGGGGGGGGAGCAGATGAGGGCAGTAGGGTGGCAGATGAAGGAACAGAAGTAGCAGGGACATCTGGAAGAGGGTAAATGGGATGTATGAGGGGCCAAGGCTGTGGGTGGCATTCCCTTCCCTTCCCCAACTATTTCTGACTTTTTCTCTCCCTTTCTATTCCCCACAGACACCTGGAACTGCATGTCCTTGCCTGGAGTCCACATGCTCCATACACCAGGGCTGATCCTTGCCTGGCCATGCCCCTACCACTAGGGTCATAGAAGATCTGCCCCTATAAAAAGGTGTAGTGAAGACACACCCAGTGGGACATCCTCACCATCTGGACCAGGACTATGCCATGCCACCTATCCACCCAGAGGCCCTGCCTGTGACCCCCCTCTGGACAACACCTCGCTGGAGAAGTCCCCAAGTGGCCATCAAGGATCAACTCACAGCCCAGGATAGGTAGCTATCACCTACCTTCCTTACCCAAAAACAGGATCTGGATCCTGTCCCTGTACACTTTAACTTCAATCTCTCCACCAAGTCTTTCTCCTCCCCTGCTACCTTTGTGTGTGTGTGTGTGTGTGTGTGTGTGTGTGTGTGTGTGTGTGTGTAATAGGAACCAATAACTCCATGAGCTGGACAGTATACTGTTTGTTTAATAAAACTGTAAATTTAGAACCTGAGTTGGGTTTTGTCTTGCTGACCTCCCAGCCCTACTCTAATTCTTGTTTTCCGCCCCTCTGATCTGCCTCCCATGTCTCTCTCTCTCTCTGCCTTTGCCTTCTCCCTGATCCCGGTCTCTTTCTGTCCTCTTTCCCCAATCATCTCTGTGTCTCCCTGCTTCCCACCTCGCTCTCTAAACTTCTTTGTGTCTCCCTCTGTTCCTAGCTTTCTGTTTTATGCTCCACCACCTCCACTTTCTTTCCCTGATCTTCTCTGTAACTCCCTGCTTCCTGTCTCTGCTCTCTTTTCCCGATCTTCCCTGTCTCCCTGATCTTTGTTCTTCCCATCGCACTCCACTGCCTCTGCTTTCTTGCCCTGAACTTCCCTCTGTCTCCTTCTCTCTGTTCCAGCTCTGCTTCTGATTTTCCCCCTCTGGCCCCTGAAGCCTCTCCAATTCCTGGCGCCTGCTGCCACTCCGTGCAGCTTCTCCAGCTGCTCTGGAGCCCTTCTCTGGCTCCCCAGTAGTTCCTGCAATTTTTATCCAGTGCCTGGAGCCCTCCTCCAGCTCCCAGCACCCATAGCCCCTCCCTCCCAGCTTATTGATCACCCTGGAGCGCTTCTCCAGCTCCTGGCTTCTCCACACCAGCCCCTGCTGTTTCCCTACTCCCCCGCAACACCTCTCCAGCACCCACAGCTCCCTGACCCAGCTCCCAACTCCCAGTTCCCCCCTAGCCCCTCCGGCTCCCCCCAGCCTAGTTTTCCTTTCCCAGTATCTTTTGGCTCCCCTGCAGCTCTGGCCCCAGCCTCTGTGCTGGCTTCTCCCTGGCATTACTCTTCTGTTCTGCTGGCTTTGGGCATTGTCCTTTTAATCAATTAACATCAGTTAACTTCAAGGTACCCCAGCTCACCTCCAGTCTGCCAGTTCTAATCCCTGTCCTAGCAACTTTCACTCCTGGCACTTTCCCTCTCTTATTCTTCCCTCTCTCATCTTAACCCCCATCCATCTCCCTCCTTCCCCTTCTTCTGGAAATCTTTGACCCTTGACTCCCCCTCCCATAGTCACCAAGCACCCTAGGTATCCCAAGTACACACATACCAAGTTAGGAACTCACTTGTGTGTATGTGTAGGTGTGTGGTGTATGTGTGAGTTGGCAAATATATATATAATTGTGTGCATGATATACGAATTAGTGATCCATTTATGTGTGCTGAGTGTGTGGGTATTGACAACTGATTTTTGTCTAATTTTTGGTGTGTAGAGTGTGTACATGCTTAGACCGGTAACCTTGGATGTGCATGTGCCTGAGCTGGTAGTGTGTGTGTAGGCACCTAATTGACTTTTGTGCAATTTTATCACACTCTCATGTCTAACAGTGCAATTTTGAGATCCTGAGAGTTGGCCTGGCCCCCCAGGATAATACTTGTGCCACTCCAATGAAAGGTGAGGATGGGGCACTGTAAAGCCTCGGCCCCCACTTCCTTGTGGGTCATTCCATAGAGGAGAAAGGCTTGGGAAAAAGTTCCACGTAGAGGGACCTGAGGCCTAAGGGATGAAAGGCCCAGGAAGTGAGTAACTGAGGTAGCCCAAAGGGCTGCATAGAGTAGGGTTTGAAAGTGGCCTTTCTATTGGTATCTTCCAGAGATCATGGGCCTTAAGGTCTAACTACTTAACTAATAGCGCCCTCACTGTGTGGAGCCAAAGGTTGAAAGATGCAACTAATTTTTTTGGTTGGGGGGGACAACTAAGGAAGAAACAGGATATGAGTGACATGGGAGTCAGGTTCAAAATGTTAAAATAAGTTCTCTGGACTGGGACACCAAGCAGAGTACCCCGGGCCACATCCATTTGTCCTCAAAGGCATCCAACAAGCCGGTGGACACCACCCACTGGTGCTCTGCCCAGAAATGTGCATGGACAAATGAGAGGAAAGCAGTCCTGCAGTCTCCAGGCACCTTCCCAGCCAGAGCCTCCTTCCTGGTCAAGTACATGGCCCACTTGGCCAGGGCCGGAAGAAGGTTGACCAGGAGATCCTGGGACTTGGTGGGGCCATGGATAGGGTCACCAAAAACAAAAAATTGAGGGACAAGGTGAAATTTAACCAAAACCTCAGGAGGAGGTTCTGGAGGTGGAGATGGAGGGGCTGCAGCCTGACACACTTGATGGTTATGTGCGCCAGGGTTTCCCTCTGCCTGCAGAAGGGGCAGGAGACCAGGGTGTCTTTGAAACTTAGCACATACATGCCCATGGTGACAGCTTCATGGAGGAGCCACCAGCTGAGGTCCCTAGTGGCTTTTGGATTGTGGGTAGAGCACAGACTCAGGCACTGGGGTCTAAAATTGGCCTGAAGGACTGTGTAAAGTAGGGCAGAGTGAGTGTGTCGCCCAGAGGCAGGTCAGTGTACAGTCCAATGAGGGGCTGGGAGATTGGTCCAGTGAGGGGCCAAAGGGGAAGGTCCACCTAGAGGGACCTGAGGCCTGCATGGGCCAGAGGCCAAGTGCACCAGTAAGGAGTGGGGGGAGTAGTAAGGAGAATTGGAAGCCATCTGCAAGGCATGGGACATGGTGTAAGAGTGGTTCAGAACCATGTAATTGGTGAAGAACACCAGGGCCACAGATGGGCAGCATCCCATATTTCTACATGAATTAATTTGACATCAAAGGCATGGTAGGAGGCAGTAGGATGGACTGCCCTAAAACAGAGGTGGACATCAATTTCTTAGGGTGCCTGGGAACACCCACCCTCCCCATTACAGGGGGCATGTGGGGACAGGCAGAGGCTGTGGGGGGCAGCTGCCAGGGCAAGCACTCATGGTGGGTAAGTGATGTAAGGGATAGGTAGCAGGGGGAAAGTTGTGGGGGAGACAAGGGCACAGGCTGCTTAACATCCTCACTCCCCTCCATGTCCTGCCTCCACTCTACCTGCCTTCCCACTACTTCTCCCATCATCTGTTCCTGCCTATCTCCTACCATCTCCTCACCACCTGCCCCTCCACTTCTTCCAATGACTGACCCCCTACAAGCTCCTCCCACCCCCCCCCCCCCTGCAAACCCCCTGCTACTGCTGTCCCTGCTGCAGCAGTTAAGGTGATACATTTAAGATGAGCCTCCAATAATTACATTCCACACATGGAAATTTAAGGCAAATTTACATTTTATCTATATATATGGTCTAATTATTGGAGAGATCTTCTTATATTCAGAGTAATCTTGGATGCAGATAATCACTGCAGTATTCAAGAGACCATGTTTTATCCGGTATTATAGGTTAAAGTGTGCAATTGTTGTTGAATAGTTTAGGTTTGTATTGATTTGATTGACACACAGACAGAAAGCATGATTGTTCTCTGTTGCTATCTCATATATATAATAATAATGATCACGGTATTGAAATAGATGTCACTGAACACTAGCTGCTTATAGATGTGGAAAAAACCAAAACAAAATAATGCTTTGCTTCCAGCTCAGTGGGCTCCTACTATGAATACAATGCATGCCCAAAAGAGGCTCACCCAGCACCTGTATAGCTCATAAGCTTCAGTGGGACTTTTTAGTGCTTTTATCCAATAACCAGTTGGATCAACTATTACATAAACATTCCAAAAAAGCCCCACTAAATCATGTGATCTGTACAGGTGCTGGGGAACTAGGTTAAACTGATGTGATGCCTCTTCTGGTAAAGTTCTGTTTGGGGGGATGGGAGCGGGGGGTCCATGTCTCTCAGTGCTCACTACGTTTTTCATGGTATGAGTACCGTTCTTGTAACACTGTATAAATTTTTAAAACCTTAAGCATTATTAACCAAATATAGTAGATATGCTTAATTAATTCAAGATAATTTCAAGTGTTAAAATAACTTCTAAAAGAGTCATTCCCATTCATAAGTTTATACAACATTAAAAAAAAATTCTATTTAAATTTTATTGAATGTTCAGATATCATACAGACATTTAAATTGCAGGACACTTAAAATTAATTCTGCTTCAGTTCTATTTAATATTTTTGTATAAATGGATATGTTCTTCTTTAGTGTGCAAAAATATTGTAGAAGAATATATTACATATATCAAATCACTTTTCCCCCATAACTCATTTAACAAAAACAACATAGTTTTTTTTATTAGCTAGTAAATATAATAGAATCATTAATATTGGCAGCCTTATTAAAAATAAAGCATAGATTGACAACTCTCTCTCTCACCTAATTCCAATTTATAATTGGATAATAATGACCTAGTGACTCATTAATACAGTTTATTAACTGCACCATGATCAACCAATTTGTCTGCAATCCTATCTATTACATAGAAAGCCAATCTATGCAATTAGGACCCAAAGACAGGAGAAATGCTAAGATCTTACAAAAAAAATCCTTTGTCCTTGCATTAATACTTTAGTTTATAAGTAAGTAGAAATGGAGGTTGGAGGAACACAACAAAAACCCTGCTCTAAAATGCACTGCTTTTTCAAGGGGAAATAGGTTCTGTAAATTAACTCTGCTTCCTTACACTCTGTTACTCATGATTGATTATAGCCCCTAATCCATTTTGCCACCACCACCAGGGACTCAATGGCCTTCAGAAATAATTGAAAAGTTACTACTGCGATGCATGCAAAATATCATTATTCAGTTCCCAGCTGTCATATGGGATATTCTGACAGGACAGCATCATTGATTCTATCCCAATAAAGGTGCAAGTGTGAGCAGCCACATGCAGTGTAAGAAATGATGTCATGTCAGCAAGATTCAAATCTCATATACTTTCTGATTGGGGGCCTTAGTTCAGAATTTTTTCTAGTAGGAAAAGTCACATGGTTTTCTCTTTGTTCCCCATTATACATCCATTCCTAATGCTCAAGGAGATAGCAGTTGTCCATGTCCTAAACATCAAATGTATATATTCCATCTGCTCTAGTGAGCATTCTAACAAAGTAATTTTATAACAAAGTAATATAATTGTTCTGGTTTTGTTTGGTTAAGTGCAAGATAGATATATACCTTTACTTCAAATGTAATCTTTAAAAATAGGATATCAGTTTAGGGCCAGATTGTAATCTATTTATTATATATGTAAATCACTTAGGTACCTAAGTGTGATTCTATTTTACCCTGTTCAAGTCCCTGTTAGTAAACATAGATAGATCTTCCTTCTCCTTCTCACTCTCTCTCTCTTTTTTTTGACAAAAAAAAAAATGATAAAATAATGATAAAATAGCAGTGTGTTACAAATATAGATGCACTAATGAATGTTCAGATATTGGCCAGGATGGAATAGGGATTGCATTTAGGTACTTAATCCCCCTTAAGTGCCTAATAGGTGGCAAAGAATCTGGCCTCTGCATTTAAGCATCATTTAAGCTGGCTACACACAGCACATTTCAATTACTGGGGCTAATTATATGATTATTATTCTTCCAAAAACATGAGTTCATATAAACTCTCTATCCAATCTAGGGCTTCTGGTATCAATCAATACCCAAAACTTTAGATGAGAAAGGCAATAAATACAAAAATTCACAGCGCAATTTTTGTATGCTATATAATCTATACTTAAAGTGATATGCATTTCTGAATGTGATGATAATCTGGTTAAATCCCAGATATAAATTTCTGTAACCCTTCAATTTCTGTGTCATTTCAAATGGCTTTCACAATATTGAAAGACAGTTAAGAATCCCAGACTTCACTGACATCAGGATTTAATCTTGAATCCACCAAACAGAAATTCCATTTAAATCCATGGGACTATGTATGTGTAAGTGTCTGTCTTTGTGATACTCACTGCAGGGAAATGGACCTTATAATTCCTTATTGTTGATTCACAGATGCCTGGAAGTGATTGTGTTTTTTTTTTCTCTCTCCAGTGAAAAAGGTTAGTTTGTATAGTAGTACACAGTAGTATACAATGATGTTTATGCCCATACCTTGTCCTGGAATAACAGTCCTAATGAGGACCACCTGGGAATCACAGCTACTTGTGGTAATTTGTTGTCCTCCTTTCTCAGGAAGAAAGACTTCAGCAATTTACAGGATCTACCGTATGCTTCTTTTCCCCTTTGTATAAACCTCCTGCATTGTAGTTTGACTGAATGACATCCTACAATAATGGATTTGGAACACTGCATTCAACCATTTTTCTTTGTTTCTTTCTTTTTTTTTTTTTAATATGAGGAAGAGCAGAACCGCTAGGCACCTCTACATTATAAAGTAAGATACTTTTCATTTAGCAGAAAAAGGTATTCCCCTCCCTGTCCCTGCCCTCCCAACCCTGTAATCTAGGTATATTCAGAGTTTAAGGGCAAAGGTGTAGCTTGGCACCTTGCACATAAAACAAAGAACAATTTCAGCTAGAATTTATCTAAATAAATAGTGATATTATATAAATTTTAGATTATTTAATGTGGGTCTTTCCCTTACATTTCTAGAATAAATGTGCCCTTCAGTAGGTGTGTTTGCATATGCTGTTAATTTGAAGCAGTCTTACTGAGCAGTAAAAATACTGCAAAATAACCCAACCGGGGAGCACATCTACATGTGTTCCCTCTTGGGAGTAGATTTGCTCCCGTTGGCTGTGTCCAGACAAGTGTGACCATGTGGTATGTGGCACTGCAGATATGTCTGCAGTACTACATACTGCATGTTAAATTGTTCTCTACACTGCAGCAGAACAAGGGGTCAAAATCCCATGGAGGCAGGGGGAAAGAGTGGTGTACACAGCAGGAGCATGCACTGCCCAAAGCCAAAGACTGGCCAGCCAAAGCCACACTAAACTGCCAGCCAGGCTCTGTGTGGCAGAAACAACATGAATGCAGCTCTGGGAGGCTCCCAGGACCCAAGGTAAGGCTTCTGGGGCCAGCCCAGGGCCAGGCCATGACTCCCCTACCCCACCTGGAGTAACTTGATGTGTGCCAGGTAGCATGTGGATTGGGGGTTTCCTGGGGACAACTAGTGGCAGTGCAAGGGATGGCACTGTTAGTTGTCCCCAGGGAACCAAAAGCCACACCATGTGTGGATACAGCCAGTGGCAACACCCCAGTACAAGGCTGCCCCTGCCCTCCTTTGCTACCCTGCAGTAGTCCTGGTGGTGGCTGACAGGGAGCACAGGACCAGGAGAGCTCTGCTGGCTGCAGCAGCAGTTGTCTCCTGGTCACATTGGGAGAGGTCCTGATGTGCATGGGCCAGGAGACAGCTGATTGTGCAGAGCTCTCTCACACCACACACATGGGGTCAAGCTCTATGCCAGAAGGGCCTCCCCATGCAGCCCAGGGATGGCCAGGTCCTACCTGAGAACTGAACAGTTTCCAACCAGCCCTGAGCCATGTGAGGAAGTCTGCTCATGAAGCACAGAGCTGGCTGTAACCTACCCTGAAATGGGACAGTTTCCAGCCCACTCTGGGCTTCATGTGCAGACTTCCACATAAAGCCCAGGGCTGGCCATGAACTATCTTGTTCTGGAGCAGGTCCCAGCCAGATCCAAGCTAAACAGAAAACTCTCTTCATGCAGGGAGCTCCTGGTCCCAGCTCTGCAATTAGAGTGGAGACAGGGATATTGATCCCTGGTCTCAGGAGTTGCCTGCTGCCAGGGTGGGCTTTGGGTTAGGACAATGCCACCCTGTTCTGGCAGCAGGAGCTCTCATCCCTGTGTCCAGAAATGCTTCCAGGGCTGGGAGGTTGCTCCCTTCAACCAGGAGCTGCCTGCTTCTGGGGCAGGAGGACATTGTCCCAGCCAGGCCGCTTCAGCAGCAGGTAGCTCCCAGGGGCAGGGATCAATCTCCAAGCCCTTGCTCCAATCACACAAATTAACTGTGCAATTGACTATGCAGTAAGCATCTGCACATGTAGACTGTCAGGGTAATACTATGTGGATTTTTGGGAAGCACTGGACCTGCAGCTGGAACAAGGCTTTAATCTGTGTCTCAGCAAAGCTGCTGACCACAAGGCAGAATGATATATATTAAAAGTAACTTTGAGACTGCTTAGGCAAGTCGTTTTTAACCATATAATAATATTGTTGTGAGATATATAGCTTTTATATATAAGATTTTGCTCATGAGTGCTTATGTTTAGTAACCATCTTAATTGTGTTAACCATTTTTCTGGAAAAAGCAGCAAATAAGTCTGTGTGCTGTGAACCAGCTACAGTGAGGAATGAGATAAGATACATGGGCTCAAAGAACATGGAGATGGTACAACATGGGAAAGAAAAACAGATTGGAATGTAGAAGATAACACATAACTGAGATTAGCATATGCAAAAGGGTGAATGGTGATTGGTAAAGAAGCCCCTAGAATTTGCCCATTGACTGAAAGAAGGGAGTTCATGGCCTTAGGCATGCACTCATAGCAAAAAGGCATGTAAATGAATAAAATGCATAGGCAATTCCATGCTAATGAAGCAAACGGTAAACAGAGGCAGAGCTTGAGATGGGAGGAGAAATGGGTGGAACAGAAGGAGGGATGGAGGTGGAGTGAATGTTAATGAGTATAAACCAAAGTGTATAAATGTGGGAAAAAATCTTTGTTAATGGTGGCTCCCTGGTTTGTTGTTTTTTGGGAGCTAGTCCGAAGCTGTCTCCATTCTGAATAAAGCTGTTGTGAGTAATGCGTAATGCATGCTGATTTTTTTTTCCTGCTTGCTCTGGCTAATGAGTAACAGGATTCATGGGCAATTGGATCGTCATCTTCTAGTTGTTGGGCTCCACGTGGAGTTGGGGTGTAACATAGACTATGATGTTTTACCATGCAGTCAATTAGTCAACTGCATGGTAAAGCATCTCATGTAGACATGCCAAGCGAAAAACTAATCCTTTATATTCTCTATGTAAATAACAAAAGTGGTAAAGAGTGCATTGCTATAGGTGTGTGCTATAGGTGCATGCTGTAGGCATGTTTGAACAATAAAGAAAATAATTTTAAAGGAAAAACTTACTGTGCTTTATTCACAGTAACCTAGTACTAAATAATATAAGTTTGCATTGTGTTATAACTTCATTCAGGAGAGCACAGGCTATTCTCTCCCTATCTGCATCATGTTACATAGGGGACATGGAGGATATGTGGTTGTGATTTTGGCTTCCTTTTCCAAAGCAGATCTATGGGGACATAGGGAATAATAACAGACTATATCCCATAAAGTTTTTAGTTGTAAGAAAGCATCTATCTCGTTCCACTAAATTTAGGAAGAGGAGAGTTATGGACTTCTAAACTGCTACATACTATGGATTGGTTATTAATCAGTTATCAAAACAAATCCAAACATACCCAAAGGTATACGTGGAAAAAAACAAACAAATGAGCAGAAGATACGGGGATGCATTCGATTAGTATATTAGGTATCTATTCTCTTTCTGTTTTCTGTTGTTGAAGTCCCTGAAAATCCATTAATGTTAACTTTTGCTAACATAAAACATAACATCATTTGACCCTTAAAGTTGAGTCACAGCACATTCTATGGAAAAGGCATCAAATCTTGATTACAAATGTCAAGCTATTACAAATGTCAAATCATTCCCCAGATGAATTATTCCAACCATTAAATACAAATACCCTTACATAGGTTAAAAAAAATATTTTATTTCCTGTCCAAAATTGACTAACTTGAGCTTCTTCTTATTAATTTGTGTAATAGATTAGTTAAACTTATAATTTGGGGGAACTGAGGAGTAATGGCCTATGGCACTCAGGTATGACTGTATATACATTGTATAATATAAAGATACACAAATGGGGATTAAAGAAAGAGCTTAAAGGACATCTTTCAGAAATTACAGTCCCCTTTTTTCAGGGGTTCATCTGTGAAGCCAAGTATAAATATTTAAATGAACCAAAAAAAGGCTCACGTTTTTTTTTTTCTCCTGGTAGAAAAACCGACCAAGAACACACTGTGTATATATGTATTTGTATATATAGATATATTTTATGTCCTAGCATGCTCTGTGGGTTCAAATGTCTAAACTAGCTTGGGACTGGGGGGGAGGGGCAGAGCCTACACAGTCCAGTCCTGACTGGATCAAAGCTAGTCTGGATGTCCCCACATACTTCCAGACCCAAAACAACCAAACTGGCTCAGGGCTGATGAGGGGTGGGTCTGAGTTAGGGTAGGCTGGCTCACATCAACCACAGTGGGTGCATCTATAAGTGTGCTTTACTGCAGAGCTGACTAATTTGATCCACAGTAAAGTGTCACCATAAACTGTCACTGTCTACATATGTGCTCATATTAGGACATGGTAAATTAATTAACTCTACAGTGCAGGGCTAGTTAGGAGAAGGGTGTGGAGCAGATCACTGAATTCCAGGATGCTGGGGGATGTTGTGGCCTCTATTGGAAGAGTCAGTGCACATGTGCTCATTCTCCAATTGAAATTTTCAATGGGGAATTTTTATCAAGATGCAGTTGGGTTAATTTTGTTCCAGAACCCCATGTTTGGTATAAGAGAAACTATGTGAACATTTGTTCACTTAGGGTTTCTCCCATTAGAAAGTTAATTCTCCCAGTAGAAATGTAATGTTTGTAGGTGGCCTAAGATTAATTTAAGAGTGAAAGGTTCAAAGAATTCCCACCACCTGATTGGATTAGCAGTAGTCTTTGATGGGGGGAGAAGAAGAGCTGTCCCACCAAACATGAGAGCAGTATTACAGGATTCAGTAATTTATAAACACTTGGAAAATCTTGCTAAGTTTTTGTCATCTAAAGAAAGATCTGTTCTATCCTCATCTCAGCTACCCTCCTCTAAGCATTTGGAAAGCAGAGAATTGTGTGTATGTATGTGTAAAAAAATAATTACTTAATTAATTAATTAAATAAAACATAATATTAGTGGTGTTTCATTTAAATCACAGACAAACATGGATTTGGGGTTACTTTTTTTTAACTGGAAATTGGGTTTGTTTTTTTTAATCAGAGAAAACCAGGAGCCTTGCTAATTATCTAACTAAAGTTAGCCAAGGAATTCTAACCTATCTGTTTAAAGCCATCAGCTTTAGATGTAGCTTGAGCTCATCTTTCATATTCCAACATACTCTCTGTAATTGAACTAGAACACAGAAAAAAACAATCATAATCTCTTCCTATCCTGTACACATTCATGCAGCTCAAGTAATTAATTATGGAATGAAAGTTCATGTTGTAATGAAATATGAAGAGATATAAAATAATTTGACAAAATCAAATCCTGGGGACCCTGCTGATTTTCATGAAGTGGGACACTTGTGTTTAATATTTGCCATTCAACAGTCAGAGGAGAAACTTAAATTATGTACAGTTCTAAAGGATTCCTTTATTTGCTATGAAGGAGTAAGGCCACTGGAACAGCCATGGCATGAGACTCATGAAAAGGAGAACATTAAAAAAGACACAGGTCCATAAAAAATATGGGCCCATAAGCTTAGTCATACCAGTACAATGTCACTGAAATTAATGGTCTTAAATGAGCTAAGTGACAGTTGTTTTTTTTTACTCACATCTGGAACACACAGTATGTAAGAATATTATTACAGTACTATCTACTTGCTAGAACTGGAAGATTAGTTTTGAGCTCTTTTGACAACTTGTCAAGCAGGAGCTGCTGTTTTTCAGATAGTTCCTCCACTTCTCACACAGTTCTTAGTAAATCTGAGGGCAAATTTCCATGTAAAATTTATTTAATTCCATGGGGTATAAAATTCCTTTATTTAACAACTTTAATTGAGATTATCTAAACTATACACAACTAAGATGCTGTCATTCTCATTCTCAGCTTCTAGTTCCCTTCTCATAATAGAGATTAAAACTACATGCCCTCTATTACAAACCAGTAGGTAAGCAGTTTCAGGCTACAATGGTGAAATCTTTGAACAAGTCACTGAAAAGAATCATTACATATTACAAGTCACACTGAGGCAAAATTATCCCTCATTTAATTTCTGCCTCAGTAGAGCATAGGCAAGCTTTGACTATTCAGGTGTTTATCATGCTTGGTATGATCTTCTACATTAAAGAACCAGGCATGATTTCAGCTTAGTCTTATTGCTGAATGTTATGGGTTATATCTGCAAAATCTTCAGTCTAATTCTGTTCCCACTAAAGTAAAACAAAACAAAACAAAAATGTTATTGGGGGATTTTGGCAGAAGTCAATATTGGGGACAATTTTTTGCTCCCACTAGTTTAGGATCAGGTGAGCAGATGGATGGCATAGAACTACCACACCTTTCTGTTGAACTAATTACCCTAACTGTAGAGCTGTGAAACTGTGGTTCTGGTTCACCAAAAGGGAAGGGACCTGAAGAAGGGCACTTTGGGTGTTTTTATACATGCTCCAGGAGTGGAGGGGAAGGGGGGAAGGCACTTTGATTAGAGAGGCTTCACGAGCTGCTCTAATTAAAACATTCCATATCATCTCGTGTATCGCTGTCCCTGTGCTTCAAAATGGTGGTGGGAGTTCTTCAACTAAAGCTTGTCAAGTGAACTTTATTTAAAGTGCCCCCGCCACCATTTTGAAGTGTGGGATGCTGATACACAAGACATGGAGGATGCTGGAGGCACACTAATTAGCATGCTCCAGCAGTCTCCATTGATGAAGTCTGTTCTGATGTGTTGTAGTTACAGTGTGTTGGAGCAGCCTCCCCATGTGTCTACAGGCACCCTTTGTGCTGAAAAGCTTGTACAACATCTCTCCCAAATATGCAGTTGGTCTAATAAAGAAACACAAAAAAATGTGTGTGTCATAAATTTCCTGGATTCTCATGGCTACATACAATAGTCCAACACTATTTCAGCAAGAATGAACGTCAGTGCCAAAGCAAAGTTGACTAAGCTTTTCCCCCATTTTGAAATGAGATAAGCCTGCAAGTATTTGCTTCTGTAAGGAAGTACTTGGAGGAGTTTTTTCTCTATTTACCACACATTTTTTAACTGTGTGTGCTGCATTTATTCACAGTGATTGCTTACTGTGTTGGATATACAGAGGTGTTTTCCCTTCAGAAATAGATAAACATACATGGTAGAAGGAGTAAATGTCCAGGAGGCAGAGGACAGGAAAATAGTTCAAGTAAATCCCAACATAGAGGATCGACTAAAACAATAGAACATATGACAGATTGTACTGGGAAAAAGAAATAGGAAGGAGTTAAAGTTAGTTAACAGTCAAAGGAGCTCCCCATATCCCACCTTACAAAAATTCCTCCAAACTCTGCTATCATAAGCAGTTAGCACAGAAAATGTTGCCTGTCCTGATGTAAAGTGGTATGGTATTGCCCAGCTTAAATAAGTCATCTTACATTTTTGCTCTTCTTTGTCATTCATGAATTTCAGCTGACTCAAGCTGACTCAAGCCAAGGTCACTAACTCCCCTAATTTGAAAGCTGACAAGATTCTTAGGTGACATTTTGTATCTTGTCCTGGGTCAGAACAAAGGGTCTCTGGACAATGATTGGTTAAAAGGTGGTGCGGCCAGATCTTCAAAGCCAAAACTTAAAACCAGTATAAAATATCTTTTGGAGAATGTGAATTTATAAAGGGCTCCCTGGGCCATCCAATTGCTCATCTACCACTCCCCAAAAGCTCTCCCTTTCCCTCTTCTCTCCTTTTCCTCTATTTCTCCCTCCTCCTCTTCCTCATTTCCTTTTCTTACATTATTTCCCAAAACTTACCAATCACCACTTAATATACTAGATAATATTTTGTCATTGTTCCAGTAGATTATGGTCCAGAAACTTCTTTAATCGGCCTCAGCAGAAGGATGTTTTTTTAAATTTTTCTTCCTGCCGCCTCCAACTCTTAAGTGTCAACATGCATGGAATGGTGTCACAGGTCCCTGTTACCCATTTTGAGGTTGTCTACAGCTGACCTAGGGAGGATCAGTTTCAAGGATGCTGTGCCCATTCACTCCCACTTGCAGGCATCAAGCCTGAAAAAGCAGCCCTCCATGATTGCATTTGAGACCTTGGTCTCCAGAGTGATTGAGAGAGGCCACAGAGGACATCCAAAGGAGACTTCACCAATATCTGATCAACAGAGAGCCTGGTTTTCTCTGATAAAAAAAAAAAAATCCCCAATTTTCAGGCAAAAATTGGGGATTGTTTTTTTTTTTATTGGAGAAAACCAGGATCCCTGGTTATCAGGTTTGTTATGTGTGAACAGGAGCAGGTTTTGTGAAACATGCTCAAAAGCATCCCTCCCAGGAAACAGTAATTCCTAGAGGCTTAGACCTGTACTGGAAAATTCCAAGAGTGGCTTCCACTAGCCCATTGGAAAGAACTAAATTTAAAACCAAATAAAGTAATATAAAAGGCAATTTAGGTGGAATGATACTGAATAAGAAATTCTTTGGGTGCAATCACTGAATTAATGAGTTTTTGAGCATGTGTAGAATTACAAGTTATCTTCCATTAACTTAATAGAGAGCTACCTGCATGCAATGGAATAAAATGCTAGTATAGTACAAAAGATTCTGGAGTGTACACTTTGAGGTTGTTATTTAAGGCAACTGACTCTAATATCTTTTCAAGTTAATGTGTCAGTGCATTTGCAGATTACAACAAAGTAAGTATCAGTCATATTAAAAACTGCTATGAATTCCACACAAGTGACACGAAAGCAATCTTTAATATTTTTCAACTTCTATATTTTATATTAGAACTCATCACATTCATTCATAAATTAATGCCTGAAAGATGTGCTGTGCTTTGACATTGATAATAAGTTGCTCTAAAACAGAAAGATATTTACCTGTGCTACTTTTCTTATATTAAGAACTTAAGGACTCATTGATTCAAGTTGGGTTCTCTAGCATCCCAGCCTCCTTTGTGGCTCCTACTACCCTTCCCTCACAGAGAGGCATGTTAGTACTCAGGCTGTATTCTCTCAGGCTGCTGTTCCTGAACACACAGCAGGCCCATTTCCTGGGCTCTCCCACCACTGAGACAGCACAACCCCTCTCTCCAGCCCTACCTTCTGCCTCCAGCCACTTGTCAGCTGCAGGCAGGCAATGGGAGGAAGGTAGGTGTCTGTATATCCTGCACAAGCCCCGGGACATGGGGACCCAAGTCCCTGGGCTGTGCACATTCCCTTTAATGAAGCACCCAATAATGTATACACAGACATGACACTTAGCCAAGGGGAACCCCTTTGCTTAGTCACAGCCCCATGGACCCTCAACCAGCACCCACAAACCACATCTCAGAGGCCAGAGATAGACATCCTGCCACATGGATCCCAGCATTGACCCCCCCCCCACCCCCCTCAGTACCCTGCCCCTGAGCTGGTACAGATGAATTGCCACTGGTGGGTTAGGATGGCAGGGGGGCAGAACATTGGGACTGAGCTGCATGGAGGCAACTCTGTGACCTCTATGGCTCAACCACTGCTGGTGGGTACTTAGACCATGTGTAGCAGGAGTGCTGCAGGGTTTTTGCCCACAGCTACAGGGTCCCAGAGTATTCGGGCCAAGGGTGGGGAAGGCACTGACCACCCAAGATGGGGCAAGGAAAAAAGGATGCCCCGGAAATTTCAGGAGCAGGTGGGGTATGGCCATCTGCTTTGTTTTTTCAGGTACAGGACATTGGAAATTTCCAGGCTGGGGCATCATGGAGTGTCTTCTGGAAGCCTCTCAAAAGTTTGAGGTTCTTGGGGGTGTCCTGGCCAGTGACTTCTTCTATCCATCCTTCCATCCACTACCTCGCAGCCAGACTCTCACCTACCCATGGATGCCAAAACCCTGTGGGAACTGACTTGGACCATAGATGAACTGTCCCATCCTTCTCCACTACCCAACCCCAGTTACATAACTAGGAGTAAGGGAAGATGAGGAATCTCATTGCCAGGATCTATAAGTGTGTGTGTGTGTGTGTGTGTGTGTGTGTGTGTGTGTGTGGAATCTCATTGCCAGAATCCATACGTGTGTGTGTGTGTGTATGTTTGTGTGCACACGCGTGTGTGTGTGTGTGTGATGTGGAGACCAGAACAAATGTGGTTACTTAGTGAGGGCCATTTTCAGCAGCTGACTTTTTGTTCTGTGGTGCCTGGGGACCTGTTCCTGGGTATGTTGGTTGTCCTATCACCCCTGTGCCTCCTCTTGTGGTGGAGTCCTTGCTGGCAACTTCTCCCACCCCTGTGTGATACTGCACATACGTGGGGTGTCAACAGCACTATCTGGGGTGAGGAAGTGGGAGAGGCCCTCATAGAAGGACATTCTATGCCTCCTGGATCACACCTTTTTGTTGGTCTCATGTATGCATCTATACTAGATCTCCACCTGTTTAGTCATGGCACAGAACAGCACCCAGTCACTTTTGTGGCCACACACTTGCATCTGCTGGGCAATGTGCTTCAACATGTGCCTGTTCCAGGGCTCTTTGTGGAGCTGGTACTGGGTCTGCTCCTCACACCAGCTGGTGGATAAGCAGGGATCCTGGTTTTCTCTGATTTAAAAATACTCCCAATTTTTGGATAAAAAAAAAGGGAACTCAATATTCACACCCAGCCCCTCCCCCCCCCCCCCACACCTACAGGCAGCATGGCTGGAGCAGAGCAAAGCAGAGCCCATGGGGAACAGGGCAGCATGTGAGATGCCTGCTACATGGCTTGGAGCTCCCTGCCCTGCTGCCCTCTCCCTGGGGACCTCCACAGCCCAGCAGGTAAAACTCAGCATATAAGGGTGGCGTGGGGCAGGTAGGCTCGATGATGTTGCTACCACCACCATTGCTGGGAGCCCAGTGGCAGCTATACTACATGGCTAGACACCCTCTTCCTGCTCATCAGCAACAGGGAACAGAACCCTTCACCCCCACCGATACTGAGCAGACTGAGGGCACCTCATCATGGTGGCATGGTTGGCATTGGGCTCCCAATGGCAGTGGTGGAAAAAAAAACCCTGAAAATTAGGAACCTGCATTTTCCAAGGGGTGCCTTGAGTCTGTTGAAGAGTTCAAGTCTAAAAATATTGAGATCCACTGATTTAAACCAACTTTCTCAGTGATTGTCACCAGTTGTCTACTTTTCATTTTCTTGGTACCTTGAGATGCCAGGGTATGCTATACAGAAATTCTAACCTTCATAGCACAATGTGATCAATGGGAACTTTACTGCATACATACAAAGTGCTACACATTTCAAGGGACTCTGAAAACAAAACAAAACAAAACTATATATATATATATATATGTGTGTGTGTGTGTGTGTGTGTGTGTGTGTGTGCCTCAGATTGTGTGCACCAACAATTATAAGACATACCAGCCTTACTTTCTTTGCCCCAGATATTTATTATACCTGTAAGATAGGGGTACTAATTCATCACCTGATAAAAGTGTGAAAAAATGAATGTGTACCTTTGAAGCATCCATACACTTCAGTGATAAGTACCATAGAAAATCCCATGAGAAAATTAATAATTCTGTATTCATAGCTGTGTTTGAAAAATGTACAGGAAATAAAGTATCTGGCTATACACTGAACAAGGAAGAAAGTAAAAAAAAATGAATAGTTGCTCATTTAGTAAGCATATGTGCCCTGATAGAGAGAGGTCTTTTACTTAAAAAAAAAGTGGGTGGGGGGCACCCAGACCAGCATAGATGTTTGGTTCCTCAGGAACAAGTAGTGGTGGTTCATCTTGCACCACAGCTACTTGTCCCTGGGGAAAACCCATACCATGTGTGCTTTGGCATGCAGCAGGTTATCCCAGGTGGGGTAGGGGAGGCTGGAGCTAGCATTGGGCTGGCCCCAGCAGCCTTATCTGGGGTCCTGAGGGCCTCCTGGGGCTGCAGCAGCAGTGATTCTGCTAAGTGGAGCCTGGCTGGCAGCTGGAGTATGGCTCCAGGCAGCCTGGCCCCGCTTTTGAGTGGTACACACTGCCTGCATGTGCGCTGCTATCCAGAGACCGAGAAAGACCACAGGAAAAAAAAAAGGGAATCAGTGTACACACGGGCAGTGTGCCCTTGCAGTTCAGAGAACATCTAAATATGCAGTATGTGACACCACCGATATGTTTGCAGCAACACATACCAGATGGCTGTGCTTGTCTGGATGGGGCAAATTAGGGGATTCTAAATCATATGCCCAAGGTGCTGAATGTGGGCTGAACAGACTGTTTTATTTTTTTCTTAGCTTTTTTGAGCCTGATTTGTAATCATAATGATGCCTTAATGATGTATGTATGGCCGTAATTATTAACATCCAGGTTGGCTGTCAGAAGATCCTCCACCCTTTCTCATTGTGTAGTCCATGCAAATGGTCAGAGACAGCTGTACCTTCTGTGCTGGGGAGAGATCAGATATTTCCCTCCAAGTGCATAGTGCCACAAAGAAGGTGGGGACAAAGAAGATGCATACAGAGAGCTCTTGAACCTGGAATTTTCAGTTAGGAAATCCTGCTGTTTCAAAAATATCCAAAATTACTTCAGAAAGAGAATTCTGGAATTTAAAAAGGGATAAATGACATTTTACACCAACCTTTTCAAAATATTTTTGTGTCTGTCTGTGTTGTCTGGGCTACAGGAATATACCAGGCTGGGAGTCAAGGACATTGTGGGGAGGGAGTCCGCAGAGGTTTTTGGAACCTGGAAGCCCTATGGGGTGATAGTTCTAAGGAAGTTAATAGAAGAACCTAAAAGTCAAAGCTCCCCAGCAGCCTATCAGCTAAGAGGTCCATGAGGGTCTGAACTAGCAATAGTTTTCTGATGGAAAACACCTGTAGCAAATGTACTTTTTGTCAGAAAACCAATCTACAGGAAATTCCTAACCTATTTTAGGGTTAGAGCATGACTATGGCTCTGCCTTACCCATATGTCAGTAAACAAGGTTGGCTACCCATACGGGGAGGTAAAGATGAGAATAAGCCTTATAGAAAAACTTTGTATTAAATACAGTAGTGAGACCATGAAGATTGATTGGAAAATAAAAGGAAATAAACAGATTGAAGGGAAGAATGAATGTGATTTGAACAAAATAGGCCTTGTTCATTATCTTCATTGTTTTCAGCGCATTTTTATTCAGCACAAAAATGCATAGGCATAATTCTGTTCTGCTTTTTAAAAAGTTGGTATAAGCATGCTCACCTTCTACCAAGTCAAGAACAGAGCTGGGACCATTAATCTGTCAAAGGCATTCATATAATGACTTTACTAAAAGAACCCCTTCCTCTCTTGGACTGCAAGTCTTCCACTGATGCTGAAGTCCTCAGCTTTCTTTTTATTGATTCCTATGTTCCAAAGTTCACAGTTGAAAGGATTTCCCATGCACTATATGCTGTGAATATGTTCCTGTGATAATGAAAGCAGATCCCTTTTCTGGCAATATCTATTGAATGAAGGAAGTATTGGATTGCCACAAGCATATAAGACACTGCAAAAATATGCACTCTGTTATACTGGATGAGAACATGGTTCATGGCAATACCCTGAAGCGACAGCTCATAAGGGCATAACCAAATTTAATTTCTTTCCATTCCCTGCTTTCTACAAGTTTCCATCATCTGGGTTCTGGACCTTGCTGCCTGCTAAGGACTCATATAATTGACTAACGGTTCTATTGATGATCCTGCTGCATATCTTCATCTATCTACTCTTTATTGGTTGCATATTGAATAAATACTACTGTTTGTAAAAAGAATACACACAGAGCCTGTTACATTATCCCTCAGATTTTAGTCTGTGAACACTAAAATTTTATTTTATTTTCTAAAAGAGTGAGGAATTATCTATTTTCTGTGGTTGGGGTGAGTTTCACAGTAAAATTTACTGTGGGGCTTTCAGCACTGCAGCAGGGAGCCATACATGGGGGCATGGAGCCCGCCCGGTCTGATGGGGTGCAACCCGGGACCCCCAGGGAGTCACATGCCATCAGGCCAAGCTAGCTGTATAATACCTCCACTTGCTGTTCCCTGCTGGAGTGCTGGGAACCCCATGTGGAAGTTGCTCACCAGAGGACCAGGAGGGCTCTTCATGACAACCTGCTGTTCCTGGGATTCAACCCACTCATACCTTCCCCCCACAAACCCCATAGCCATCCACTCACACATACTCCCACATCCCCCAAAGCCCCCAGAACACCAGACCTACCTACACACACATCCATACCCCACACCCCTTCATAACCCACCTCACAAACCCCAGGCCTATACCACTTAACAACCCCTTCCCATACACAGGCACACACCCCTCACACTAATCCCCCAAACACACTCAATATACCTCCTTACACAATATACAAGAGCAAGACTTTATTTTGAGGTATTATGCAATCATCTTTACATATGCTACACAAATACAGGTATATCAGGACAATGTTTTGAAATGAAATGAAAATATATTATAGTAGATGTTTGATTTTTTATTATTTATTTTTCTTTTTCTGGTCCAAAATGGCAAACCCCCCTACCAAAAGGAGTATTTCTGGGGGATCAGGGGGACTTCCAGTGGCAAAGGTCAGGGGTCAGAGGGTGGGACTTCCAGTCCCAAGATGCCAATCAGGGGGCAAGGCACCTGTCAAGGGGTGGGTCTACCCTTGCAGCCCTCGACAGCTCACCAAAAGTTGTTAAGTGGTCCTCAAGTTTAAATAATTGCCCACCCTGATTTAGTATTATCATACTGGGATCAACAAAAAAAAAAAAAATATGAGTAAAGGTCATTTAAAGATGTCAAACACTAACTATATTGACTCAGTCAAGTATTAAATATTTAATCATTTTTTTTCCCCTTCTCTTCTGCTAAATCTACCTCTTGGTTCCTTCCCTAAACTCACTCTGTATAACAACTGGTCATTTCTCTGCCCTTTGCAGTTCCTGCCTCTCTCTTGCTTAATCTTCCTGCAGCCCTGTCCCAAATATGCTTTAATCTCCTCTTGCCTTTTCAAGTCACTCCCAGCCTCTGCTGTTACAAATACTTACTGTACTTACTGTACTGCCGCTTTTCTTCATGGTATGTCATTTTGACTTCATGAGCAGTTAGATATATGCTGTTAATTTTAGAACTTTGCCTTCATGATCATACCCTTCAGGTATCACATTGCTATAACTATAGTGGCTGGTATAAGTACCAAGTTTAGTCTCCATGGTAGTTAATAAGGCTTACATTTCTTTTCATCTTGCATAGTAAACAGGTTTTCCAGCATAGCAAGCTCTCTGCAATAAACAAAATTAAAGACTAAGTAGAACTGAAGTCATATGTATGTGTGTGTGTGTGCATTCATATGCATTCCTATGTGTATGTATATGTGTATGTGTTTGGGGATACAGATTTTATTAAGATAGCTTTATAAACACCAGCCTGTTAGCTTTGACCTTAAGAGAATATGATTTGATGTCTAGGCTGATCGTTGCAGTCCCTGAGGTTATTTTTTACTCCAGCTCTGCCTTTTAACTTCATATAAACTCTGCCCTCATAATGGCTTTGTCCTAGTCAAATTATTTCATCTTCCTTATGGAGCTGCATAGAAAATATTCTCTCCTCCTGATCTGATTGAAGTTACACTGTTTGCGTTTTGTTTTTGTTTGGGGGGGGGTTTGGGGAGGGGATAATTAATTTTTATCAATGCTTTAATCACTAGATGCTTTAAAAACACACAGCATGTAAATACATTGTTCTATACATGGCTGCCAAATAAATATCACATTGATACCAACTTATTGAAAGTAAAATGCTTTAATTAGGCTGACAATTCCTATAGGCCTTATTTATGCTTTACAGTCATGAGTGTGTCCAGAGACTTCCAGGTAGCTTCTGAACTGCCTGGCAGAAAAGCTTATAGGATGTTCACCATTTGCCATGCTTGTAAGTCAATTAAGATTATCTAGCAGGGCAGACCTAGGATTTTGAAAAGGGGAATGCAGCTGGTGTGATGCACTATCCCATAATACAAGCCACATCTTTCTCTAATTAAAAAGAAACTAGCAGTTTTGCTAATATGCCAGGGGCCTAGATATACATTATTCAGTTTGTGCTGTAAGCAAAAACAAATATAACTAAGTCTGTGGGGGGATGACTGTCAGCTCACGGGTGGGGCAGACACAAGGTGCTTGGGGGATACAGCTGTTATCCTCCAAGCCTGGACATGGAGACAGCTCTTCCCTGCAACTACACACAAGGGTCCCCCAGACACCTATGGCCTCAAAGCATGTCTCGCTGTTCTTTATGCATTGCATCTGTCATCTTAAATGTCCCTGGCTTCACTCTGTCCCCCATTGTACCATAAATCCTCCGTGCTCAGCCCCAAGTCCCATCTGATCCCATTAATTTCCTTATGCCCCACTGAGTCCTACCTGCCTCCTCACTTCCCCCATGGGCACATCTAGATGAGTGCACACATGTGCTTTTCTGTGCCTCAAAGAGTGCACGTGCAGGGATGTTTCCCAGGGTTGAGTAGCAGCAGCAAAATTATGTGCCACTATTTGTCCCCAGGGAAACACACAGGTGCACTCATCTGAACAAAGCCCATGAATCTACTGCACCTTGCACTCACCTGTCCACATCACACATGACCACCTCTGGTCCTTCATCATCTTTCTCACACCGCACTGGCCTCCCTGCCCTTCTGCAATCTCTCACACCTCCTGCATTATCCTCACTCACAATCTCTCTTGCTTATAACCTCCCTAAAGCCCTGTTTCACTCCCACAGACTCCAACTCCCCAAGCCCCAACTCCTATCTGCTTCAAACACCTCCCCACCCTCATAATGCCTCAGTCCCTTCTCACCCCACAACCATCTACCCCACAGGCTACTTATCCATTGTGGCCCTAAGGTTCTGATGACTCTTCTTCCAGTCCCTTATGGCCCATGGGAATCCTTTCTTCTCAAAATCCCTCCTGAACAGCTCTCCCCAACTCCTCTCTCAGCCCCAGACCATGGGGCAGGTGGGAGAGAAGGGCTATAACTGCTGCCCTCTACACACACCCTCTCTTGACAGCATGCCTCCACTGCCCTCAACCCTCAACATACTGAAACAAACAATTAGGGTCAGTGGAGGACCAGCTTCAGCTGCTGACTTAGGCTCTTAGACTTCAAGTGGAATCCAGAACCCAGATTTAGACACCTAAATGATCTATATAAGGCATGGGTAGAGTTAAGTGCCTCAGAATGGAAGTACAAGGCAGCAGGTAGGGGGTCAAACACATGCTGAGTGGGAAGCTGCCTTAAGCTAGAAAATAAGAAAAGCTGTCTAACCTGCCAACTATCTGTGGAGCTTAGGCACCTGACTCAATGCCACAGGAAGGTGCCTCCATACAATCAGGATTCATAGTGAAGAATCCTCTGCAGTGGATAGACATCTAGCGTATACACAGAATTTAGGTAGCAAGGAACCTCTCAGGAGCTTGAGCAAGTCTCCAAAAAAGTCCTAGTCGGTACAGAAACCAAATTTTCACCATCTTTCTTTATAAACACAGAATAGATATATTTTTTTCCACTGTACATTACCCCATATGGTATATCAGGCAAAAAAAGAAAATATCACATGACATTTTTGTTCAGGGGAAAGGACAGAAAGAAAAAAAAAAGCAAGACATGGTGGGTACCAGATATTTAATACTCCACTGGAAGGTACTCATGTGCCATGCTGATAAGAATGATATAAAAATAGATATAATACAAAAATAATTGGACCCTAGTGTACATAAAGCAACAATATATGTAAACAGGATCAGATTGTAAATTATTAATAAGTAGTTTAGCAATAACATATTCTTATAAAAATGGAACATTCAAACTACCCCTAACACTTAAGACAAATAAATAAATAAATGAACACTGAGAGTATGAAAAAAAATCTGGTTGCCATGTAACAAACTCAAGTTTATGTAGAAAATGAACATGTAATTAAATTCCTATTGATATGCTAATAGGCTAAGTAATCTTCAATCATTTAATTGGAAATTATCAAGAGAGAAAGAAAGTAGGGATAAATGCATATTTACTACTCTGATATCTTTTTATTCATAGACCTGTTTAATTTTGGTTATAAATTTTAAATAATCTGCATTTTCTTAAAACTTGCTTTCTCTTTTTCCTCTACTTGGGCCTAGTGAAATACTTCTTGCTAAGGCTGACCTTCTTTGATTTCAGGGGCAATTTTGCCAGATAAAGTCATGCCAAGCAGAGACCTTTTTTTTCATTTCTGCCCATCTTTGGTCTCTGTCTTTTGTGTCAAATCTTGTTTTTCATTCATTAGAGGAAAATCTGGATGAGGGACAGAGAGGATAGCATCAAGTTTCCGTATCACAGAACCCATGATGGTAATAAGTACAATTATGACTCACTGTGCTTTGAAAATTGAAAGGATAATATTGTCCTTGAAAGGCCAATATTTCCTATCTATCCAGAAGAGAGTGACAGGAAAAGGATTCTTTGTGGGTGGGTGGAAAGCAACGGGGACAAAGCAAATGGAAAAGCTCTTTACCTGGCTTGGACAAAGTAGAGATCTGTCTTCAACCTATAAAATAATCATACATCACATATACCAAGGTATAATTTATAACCATGTGGCTATGAAAGTGAATTGTAATAAGATATAAGAGATAGATAATATTCATTTTATTGTAACTTTATTTTTTAATGGTCATAAACTTTAGAGCTTTTAAGAGTGTTCATTTCCTTTTGTGGACACTGTATTATACCACTGTGTAGCCTACTGATAAATGTATGGGAATAGCAGAATTGTCTACCATATAGGTAGACAATATAGGTAGACAATCCTGAAAATCCCCGAGTGACTAGGGAAACTGTAACTTCTGGCCACTTCTGGCCAATACCAATCAAACAAAATATCAATAGTACAAACCACAAATAGTGAGCCATAAAGATTTTGTTTAATATTTATATTAAGAGCAAGCAATTTTGTTCAACAATTTCAAATCTTTACCTTTGGGAACTCAGAATCTATTGGCACACATCCAATTAATAGAAACAGAGAAACAAAATTCACAGAATCAATTGCACTTGTTTATTTGTTTATTTATTAATTAAATACCGAACTTAGATTTTGAAACTAGCTATGAAAATATGCACTAATCTTTCACTACTGCCACTACAGTGAGGGTTGTCAGAGTTCTGTGCTTTTTTCATCATTCCAAATTACATGAGGCTATGACTTCACTTAACTGTTCAAACATTTAGGACTTGAGTCACAACTACATTATTCCAGTTTTTTCTCTGGTCCTCACTGATTTCAGTGGATTTACTTCAATAAGGGCTTGAATAATGGGATCAAGAAATCAGCCTTTAAGTGGTCAGGGAGATGGTTCCAATCTGGACAGCAAAAGCAGATGTGTGCTGATTTGGGGCTGACACACAGAAGTCTAATCTGTTTGCTTGAAAAGACCTTTTCAAGGGTCAATGACCCAAGGCTTCTTTTCTTCTCAGTAAATCATGAAGGACATGTTGCCCACTGAAAGTTTTCTCCAGCCTCTGTGCAGGCACCCACAATTTTGCATTAGACAGAGACAAAGAGTGTTTACATTTTATGGTGGTTAAACTGTTCATCAAACCAGACATAGTAAACATCCCATAATTTGCTTTATATTTTAGCTTGGAACATCATTACTAATCTGCATTTTTAGCATACTGCTTTTATAATAAAAAGTACCCAAAACATTTTTTCCCCTTAGGATATCATAATGATTTTAGTTGAAGACAGAGTTAAAAAATAGTAGTAAGAAGTGCATTTTTGGATTGTATTGATTTTGATTTTCTTTGTTTGTTTTGTTGAAAATACAAAATTATAAAGCTGCCATTGCAATTTCTTTTCAAAACGTAATAACTGGTTACATCTGACATACTGCAAAAAGAAAATCTCCATGTTGTCAGTGTTTTTTGATGTTTATTCTGTTGAATACATTTTTTGAATAACTGAACTACATTATAGTCACCATCAGCAATTCCTTGATTTGAAGATGATCTTTATGACAGTTCATAGATGGATCATCAGCAGGGATCCCGGTTTTCTCTGAATGAAAAAAAAAATCCCCAATTTTCGGTTAAAAAAAAAGCAACCCCAAATCTACATTTTTCCATGATATAGATGAAACACCACTGATACATAATAACCCATCCCTCGCCCCTCTGGTTCCTTGAAAGGTTAACTCTTTTTTTTGCTAGAATGGCTGAAGGCAGCTCCCAGCCACCCACGGCTAGCGCTCCTGCCCCTTTGGACTGGAATTTTGGCCTCTGGCTTCATGCCCCTCCAGTGCAGGAGTGTGTCTCTGCTGTGCAGGCACTGCAAAAATATCCCTTATATTTACCAGGTGAGTTCAGTCCCCATCATTTTCCTCATCTCCCTTGCTTTGGTGCATGTTGTTATGGTACCAGGTGTGTCTATCAGGGGTGGTTTTTTGCATTGGTACACCCTTAAACACACTGGCCATGAGGGTGGTAGCCTCTAACATCCCCCCATTTCTCTCACATAATACCCTTACTAGCCATCTGCACCATTTTGGCATGGTTACAGGGCCAGTCCGTACACTGCTACTTCATAGCAAGATTCCTGAGCTCTGGCATGTCCTCTCCTTTGAAAGGCAGATGTTCATGCTTCTTAACAGGGAGGGTCAGGGTTTGGCCAATTCCCAGTCTTTAATGATTAACGGGCACTGGTACAAGGCTTACTTCACCACTGGGGATATCCTGGGCTTTCGCTGTGGCAGCAGGTCCCATCTGGCTGTGGCAGAGCTGCCTGAGGCTGCACCTGCTGGTGTGTCTGCATCTGGTGAAGAGGTCCCATTGGGCGGTGGGGATGAGTCTTTCCTCCAGCCTCTCCCTGATTCATTGGAGACAGGTGGCTCTGTGGGGGTGGATTCAGCCCCCCCCCCGCCCCAATTCCTCCCTCCATGGCGGGGCGGGGCTTTGGCTCTTTCTGCTGAGGAGCATAACTCCCAGCAACAGAACAAGTCTTCTGAGAAGGCCTTTTTATCCCCTCAAAACCCTCCAATACTTTGGGGGGAGCTGATGTTAGTGAGCAGTGTGCGGGCCGGGAGCGATCCGGGGCCCTTTTGTGCGCGCGGGCTGTGGCCAGCAGCCCGGGCACACGGGGTCGGAGAAAACAGATGGCGAGCTAGAATTAGGCACGGACGCTTAGTGGTTGATTCAAGATTATTTTACTTACACCAAAGATGGTCGTGGTGTAGGCTGGACAGTTTTCCAGGCACAGCTCCACTTAAATCCTCGTTTGAGGACTACGACAAGCTCGGTTCTCTCCCACGGAGTTGTTGAAGCTCCGTGGGTCCGTCTCTTTTGTGCACAGGGAGGGATACGTCTAGGAATCAATCGGCGATGGGGAGAGGCCAGAGGCTGATCAGACCTCTGTTGCCTGCTTGAAATGCGCTGGGTCCGATAGGCTCCGCAGCACTTAGAGATCTTTACACAGCGTGAAGATCCCTCCTCCTGGTGTTCATGGAGTCCTCCAACTTGGGCGGAAACCACTCAAGCTTTTTATATGGCTAGCAAGCCAATCACTAGCCACCACGTGTGCATATTTTAGAACTAGCCAATAATGTGGCTCGAATTCTAATACAAATGGCGGGAACTCTTTGCAACGAGCATTTCTGAGATGCAAAAAGAAATGCACGCTGCAAAGAAAGCTACAAATTTGGCAAGAAAATAATTTAGCAGTGCCAAAGCACACACAAAACAAAAATCACAACTTTGGGTTGTGACATCCCCCGTTGCTGAAGGCACAGCTAAATTATGCTGTACACTTGTCATTCAAGTGATCTAGAGCTTTGTCATGAGTCGTCAAACGAACAAACAAACAAACAAACAAACATAAAATTCGCTGTCCTGGGATTGAGTTACATAATAATCAATAAACAATAATCAACATAAACACATAATCAGATTCACAACAAAACTGCATGATCAGGGCTTCAGTGCGCGTTATGGCGAAATCGTACGTCAGGCCCTCACTTCTTCCGATGATGTTATCCTTCTCAGGGCTTCTCTTCACCATGCACTCTGAATTCCGGATCTGTAAACAAAAAACTCTAAAAAAAAAATAGGTTAACGCATCTTCAACATATTCACAAAGTTTCCATGGAACTTTACTATAATACAAGTATTCATCACCCTAAACTACCCTCTTTTGTACGCTCAACTAGATGAAATTGTCGAGGAGCCGTCGTCTAGCTCTTCTAGATAATGGAAACCTAACTCATAGGCCAATTGCCATTGAACTGCGTCCCCTAAAATCCAAAGTTGCCGCTTATTGAGTCCAGAACGCTGTAGGAGAAATCCAAACATGTATTGCTGTTCTGGTGTTCTCTGTGGCAATGATGGAAGATTGGATTCACAATGTCTGGTGCCTTGAAGTTCGGTCGGGTGTCGACAGTCCTGATCAAGAGATAATCTTGGCTCCATCAGGATATGCAGTCGTGACAACTGACGAAGGAGATTGCCAGTTAGTCATGCTTAAACTCCATGGACATGAGTTCCAGCCATGAGACTATAGCCTCGTCAGACTCCATTTCAGATTCTTTGTATAGCTGTTGTAATTCCATCCAAGCACGAATGCGACTGGTGACGACATCTCGCTCATCTGTTACTTGGTCTATTGTGGCTGTAGGACAAGCTGCTCTTTCGAGAGTTGATGTCGTTATAGGCTGAACTGCCGCTGCGGGAGTCACTGTTGCTGTTACTGCTTCAGGCAGGAGGGGCAGATGCACTCCTCCGCTTGACTCTCTCTTTCGTCAGCAAGAAAGCGTGGTCGGCAGAGGCGTCGCCGCATCAGTAGGCGGGGTTGCCGGAGACGACGCTGTGTCGATGGGCAGAGTCACTGACCGAACTCTCGCGGATTCCTCCGAAGCTCCACGCTTCTTTTCTGGTTCTTCCACGCAGTCTCCCTCTTGCTCGGGGCCATCTTGGGCTGGCGTTTCAGGATCCCTTCTCTCAGCCGCTTCTTTGACCACCTGAACAGCCATAAGCAGCTGGGCCTTCAAACTTAAATTCTTATTCATTAAATTAGCAATTGTACAGAAGGTTGCACTTAATTCTCCCCCCTTGTCGTACCGCGGGGCCACTTTCTCATCTGCGGCGCGTTCCTCCGTCTCCAGATCTTCGCGGTGCTCGGATGGAAGCTCGCGACCCCTTAATCTAGACGCCATGAGGGGAGGGAATCGGCTGATCGGCACCAGCTCTTCACTCTCCCAAACATATCGTAGGCATTGAGCACACTCCCGGGTGAGGGTCGGGTTCGCTGTGCCCACCGGATTGACTCTGGCGAGGGATACAGTATCGAGGGGCCTGAACAGGACCCGCTCATTATACACCTGAATGCCGCAGGGAGCAAATACACTTCTCTCTCTCTCGGGGCTCCGTCTTCGGAGGTTCCCTCTTCTCCCTTCAGTGAAAGGCGTCTGCTGATAAATCTCTCACCCGTTCCACCCGCCTGATGGTAAGCGATATGCGCCTCCAGCTCCTCAAAACTTTTCACTTGGCATTTGTTATCGCGCCAAGGGCAATTCTTAACTAATTCCAGCTCTAGCATGTTCTCTCCTGATCCCATCCTCGTCGCCATGTGCGGGCCGGGAGCGATCCGGGGCCCTTTTGTGCACGCGGGCTGTGGCCAGCAGCCCGGGCACACGGGGTTGGAGAAAACAGGTGGCGAGCTAGAATTAGGCACGGACGCTTAGTGGTTGATTCAAGATTATTTTACTTACACTGAAGATGGTCGTGGTGTAGGCTGGACAGTTTTCCAGGCACAGCTTCGCTTAAATCCTCGTTTGAGGACTACGACAAGCTCGGTTCTCTCCCACGGAGTTGTTGAAGCTCCGTGGGTCCGTCTCTTTTGCGCACAGGGAGGGATACGTCTAGGAATCAATTGGCAACGGGGAGAGGCCAGAGGCTGATCAGACCTCAGTTGCCTGCTTGAAATGCACTGGGTCCGATAGGCTCCGCAGCGCTTAGAGATCTTTACACAGCATGAAGATCCCTCCTTCTAGTGTTCGTGGAGTCCTCCAACTTGGGCGGAAACCACTCAAGCTTTTTATACGGCTAGCAAGCCAATCACTAGCCACCACGTGTGCGTATTTTAGAACTAGCCAATAATGTGGCTCGAATTCTAATACAAATGGCGGGAACTCTTTGCAACAAGCATTTCTCAGATGCAAAAAGAAATGCACGCTGCAAAGAAAGCTACAAATTTGGCAGGAAAATAATTTAGCAGTGCCAAAGCACACACAAAACAAAAATCACAACTTTGGGTTGTGACAAGCAGAACCCTCCCTTCCCCGCCTGCCTTGTTGGCACAACCCACCCCTCCCCCAGACCCTATAGTGGTTTGGGTGACCCAGGAATGGGGTGGTAGTGGAGGTGCCTGACAGTCCTCCCCTCACCTCTCAGCTTTCTGAGCCTGATGAGGTTGAAATGGCGGTTGGGCCCTCTGGGAGCCACAAGCAGCTCTGAGAGAGAGAGAGTCCAGCCCAGAAGAGTGCCCCCACTAAGAGGTCAGGGACTGATATGAGTCCCCAGGGCCCTTTGAAGGATACCACTGCCATAGGCCCTGATGCTGGGAGTTCTGGTGGTAGGTCATATACCCCTCACAGGCCTTGGCAACTTTCCATACAGGACTTGTACCTCTCCTCCTCCTTGGGGTTGGATTTTGATTCTGCCTCTGAGAACAAGTTGACTGAATTCCTGCCTTAGGGGGCACTGTCCCCCAACTCAGCTAAGGTACCCCTCCCATGGGGGAGATCTTTACCCCAGTGGCAGAGTCTTCTCCTGCCTCTGAGGAACCACACTTTGTTGGTTACTCCATTAAGTGCCTCACTGAGTTCCTTGACCAGACCAAGTATCACCAGAGAGTTGCACAGTTTATTCATAAATGGCTCCCTGAACCTGGGACATCCGTGCTTTCTTCCATGGTTGCAGTGGTAATGCTACAGCCCACCCTGGGGATGCAGCGTTATAGCTTTCACCTCTGTAAGCTCATGGGTGATGGTGGACACCTGTTGTGGGAAGCTCTGGCTGGTGAGCAGTAGGCCTGGTTTTCTTCCTGTCCTTCATGCTTGCTTATCTCTGGTACTTCTCTCTGATTTTTTGGCTTTGTTTGTCCTTCTTTCTACACCCTTTGTGCATGGCTGCTACAGCTTTCAGTTCTCCCAATGTCAATGGCTGCAGAGATCCTGTGAAACGTATGATTCTCTTTGACTTCCTGCACCAGAAAAGGCTGGCCATTGCCTTTCTGCAGGAAACTCACACTGATGCAGCTAATCAAGCCAAGTGGCATGCTGCCTGGAAGGGCTGCATGTTCTTGAGTCATGGCACCTCTCTCAGTGAAGGGGTGGAAATCCTCTTGTCACCACAATTGATGCCTGACTCGGTGGTAGCTCAAGAGGTTGTCCCTGGCCACCTGCTAAATGGTTGCATCTTGTTAGTGCAACATTGCCTCCTCCTAATTAACATCTATGCACTCACATCTGGGTGAGAGCAGCTTGCCTCCTTTGAGACCCTGGCTGACTTTTTGCAGAAAGCAGCTGATGGTGAAGAACTTTTTCTCCTGGGTGGGGACTTTAATTGCATGATCAACAAGCAGTTTGACTGGAATGGGCTGGAGCCCCATCTGTCCTCAGCCTGGCATTTGTGGATTACTTTGGAGGCAGGAGACCTCACTGAGGTCTGGTGCCATTTCCACAATGATGTGAGGCAGTATACTTGGCTGAAGGTGACTGCTGGTGGTCTTGTCATGGGCTCATTAGCACGTTGCCAGGTATCACCTGCTGCTTCACCTGCAGCAACGACATTACCCCAGCAGGACTATCAGATCACAGTCTAATTTCTTGTGAGATGAGCCTTCCTGGCAGGACACTTTCCCAAGTTCTCTACTGGTGGCTCAACACTAGTCTGTTTCAGGATGTTTGTTTCCATGACCGCTTTGCTCAGTTCTGGCGGACATGGGAGACTGCAAGAGTCACCTTCCCCTCCTGGAAGCAATGGTGGCATGTGGAAAAGGTGAAGATCAGAGTTTTCTGTTAACAATACAAGCCGTTGACAACAAGCAAGCTCCACCACCATGTGCAGGAGTTGGAGGAGGATGTGGCAGAGATTGAGGTGACTGTGTGTGATGCTGGTGGTGAGCAATGAAGCCATCAACAGGTCACAAAGCAAGAACAGATTGCCAAGAACAGAAGCATTTGGCCTCAGACCCATCTTCACCTCTGTCCTCTGCGTCCTGTACCAGGACATTTATAATCTTCTAAAGGTGAGCAGCATGCTCTGTGCCCCATTCCCAACCTGCAGGGGTATCTGCCAGGGCTGCCCTCTGTCGGGAATGCTTTATGCCTTGTCCTTTGAGCCTCTATTCCATGTCTACTCCACACGTGCTGCAGCTGCACATGACTGGCCTAACCCTTCCATCAGCCTTTGGCTCAGCAGGCCACCTATCAGTCCAGGTGATGGCATATGCAAATGATGTGACTGTTCTCCTTAGCACCCGGGGTGATGTCCAGTTCTTGGTTGACTGTCAAGACCTCTATGACTGTGCCTCTTCAGCTTGCATGAACTGGACCAAGAGTGACATCATAATTTTCAGCACTTGGGTCAGCCCCCTCCCCTGGGACTTGCCTGGGGGTCTTACCTGGCACCCAGAGGGCCTCAAAGCCCTGGGGGTGTTCCTCAGTCCATTGATCTCAGCATAGAACTGGGAGGAGCTTGGTGCCAAGGTGGAGGTGCACTGCAGCGATGGCACTGATGTTTGCCCAGTCTTTCCTATCATCATGGGTGGGTCCTCATTGTCAATAACCTGGCAGCTGCAATCTTGTGACATTGGTGTGTCATATTGGACCCCCTGCCCAACTTGCTCAAGAAGCTCCAAAACCAAATTTATTTTCCTATTACTTAAATCTGCATTGTAGCTATTAGCTATTATTAATCTAAGCCTTACTTGAACCTAGGTCTTGGAAATAACTCCATATCTATGATCTAGACCCAATGGGTAGAATTCTGTTTCATATAGTGGGCAATCGAAGTGAATCTTGAGACTAACTCTGAGTCACCCAACTACCATATAAGAGTGAATCTTCCCTCTCTAGGTAGATAACTGCTCTGACTATATGTCTAGGGAGGCATTCACACGTCTTCAGAGGGGAACACATTGTCCCAGAAAAGATGATAGACTCATTCCTACACAGTAGTCAGGTATGTCAGAGTTAGCCCTCAGCTTGATTTGAGTCATCCGCTACATGAAATACTATTCTACTCTATGGGCGCCTGTGCACATCACCCTACAATGACATTGTTATGATGCCTTGCTTTAATATTTGCTTTTGGAAGTATAAAAGCATGGCACAATAACCACCCATACTGTACCATGCATGCAGTACATGGTTGATTTTCACAGCTACTTTGCCATAGTGGCATTCTAAAATGGGAAAGCATGCCATTATGGTGAAGTAGCTGCTGATCATGTGTAGACTCATGTCATCACTGTCACCATAGCGCATTTTGTGATGATGTAGTTCATCACTATAGCGATATAGGGTGACAGGTTGACACGCCCTGTATGTGGCATGTGTCATATGCTACCTATATATAATGAGATCTTGTTTTTCATTGAGCAAGTGTTTGATAAACAGGGATTCTAATTTTCTCTGATAAAAAAAAAAATCCATAATTTTTGGAATTTGGGTTCCTATTTGAAAATATACACACCCACACACACACACACACACACAGAGCAAATGCTTTGTTATGTGGCACTCATGGGGAATGGCAGGTGCTGGATAACCAAATATGCCAGCATATATTTTCATATAGTAACCCAAATTCCACACACACACACATTTTAATCATGGAAAAATTTGGATTTTAGGGTGGGGTTTTTAAACTGAAAAAAAAATGGAGATTTTTCTTTAACAGAGAAAACCAGGATCTTTGGTAAAGTACAGATCAGTGAAATAGTACCTCCTGTCATGTATTTGTTGTAAGTAAATCATATGTTTGAAAAGGCTATTGACCTACCAGTCATTGAATCCTCCATTAAATGTATCAGTCTTTACAACTTTGCTGAATCCAAAATAACTATTTTACCAGTGAGTTTCTTTTAAATAAAAAAATAACAGTATTTGATGTGGGCTTATATTTTATAAATACTTAACAAAAGAAAGAACTCAAAGAATACTTTAAGAAAAAGTACTCTCCTACAGCAGTAGATGTGTTCTCTGTCATGGAATTAAATATTGAAAACAAAATATCAATTGATATTATAAGCAGAGATCCTTAAGGATAAAATTATATTTGTTTTAAAGATATTTAATGCGGTAATTTTATTTTTTAAAGTATTTGTATTTTTTTTGTAGGATGAAAAAAGCATTTGAATGTTTTGCTGTAACTTATATTAAGATTTTAAGATATATTGTCCTAAATTCTGCTCTTTGTTGCATGACTGCAAGACAAGAGACCCCCATTATTCACAATAATGTGATAAATAGCACACAGTAAGATCCTGGTTGTACAAAATTAACCTAATTTGCAAGCTAGACAATGAAGAAGGGAAGATCAAACTTAGAGAGTGGGTGGCCAACATCCCAGTAGAGGTAAGTGCAAGGGAAAAGATACCCAGGACAATTAATCTGTCCTTAAACAAAACAACATTAAGGGTTCAAGATCATGCTATTACCACGAAGGATAACAAAAGACTTGCTTGGAGAAAACAATGAAACTTGAAACAAGAACAAATTTTAAAACCTCTGAAATATGGAAGCTTGTCCATTTTTTTAAGGATGAGTAAAAGAGTGTAGAATGAACGTATGACAACATCGGAAAAGCCAAAGAAGACATTTAGATAGACCTATCAAGGATCAAATGGTAACAAAAAGCAATTCTATGAATGGAAAAAGAGAGGAAAAGCAAACAAGGGATAATGCAAACAAGGATAAAGTATTTTAATGCTTTTAGCTTCAGACTTCACAAAAAGGAGGTCAACTATCAGATGACAGTCTTGAGTAGGGAAAGAACAAGTTTGAGAATCCTTACGGTGAAGTTACACGTTATACTTAGACCATACTGTGGTCACTTAAAAACTGAGGGTGTCTGTACATGTGCTCCAGGATGCACAGGGGAAGGTATTTTAATTACAGTAGCTCCTACATAGCTACTTTAAAACTCTTCAGCATCATGTATATTCAGCTTCCCATTTTTCAAAATGGTTGCAGGGAGACATTATCTAAAGTATGTTGGATGAGTTTTAGTTAAAGTGTCACCACCACCATTTTGAAACCTGGAATGCTGAATACATATGATGGCACACACATGTGTGTATGCCTAGATATGGAGCATTCAAATTAGACATGAGCACGGATCCTGGTTTTCTCTGATTTAAAAGATACCCAATTTTCAGTTTAAAAAGTAACCCTAAAACAACACTTTCCCACAATTTAAAGAAAACACCACTAATATATATATATATATTAATGATTCTATATGTATTCGTGGTTATATATAACTCATGATTAATTGAGTCTGCTCCAAAGCATTATAATTAGAAAACATGGGAGCATGTGTATAGGCCCCCTGAGTGTCAACATATTAAGGAAATCATTAAAAACTCATAAAAGGTGCCTTCTGAGCATCTCAAAATGATGCCACTGCAGCTGAGAGTTAACTCTGGGCCATGATACCTAGCTTGTGTTAGAGTTACTTCAGTCTTCTCCACAAAGATAAAATGAGCAATTCACAGTCCTCCAGTAACCCCTGATCCAACCAGAGCAGGGGTAGAGCACATGTGTCCTAGTTCCTATCCATGCCACTGCTCAGCAGCTCTCTAATGGCAAGTCAGAACTGCATGGGCAGGAAACTCTATTGATCCTTAACATATGACTGCTCACAACACATTCTAATTTTAACACCAGTTAATACCCCATGGGTTTTGTATGGTCAAGGTGTAACATGTAACTCACCCTTAGATAATTTAGATATTTTCAGATCATCACTGCCTGATTAGATGTATCTTAGAGTGGTGGGTTTCAGCCTTGTTAGATTCAAGTCACCTGGGAAAATGCCAGCAATTAGTTGTACTCAGTTTTTGACTATGGGAAAATAATAGGGCAATTTTTCTGTTGGAAAGAACTCAGAAAAACCATAACAGGTCAGAAAATTTTTGACACTGTAAGAATTTGAAATCTTGTGGATCATGCATACATGTTTGCATACCTATCAATCCTAAAATTGCCACCACACCCTGCTTGAGCATTACTGTCCTAGAGTCTTTGAAGAATTGACTGAAGTAATTTTAGTCATTGCCTATTATCTCTGTGAACTCCTGGAGGCTAGATAAGGTCTCATAAGACTGGAAACAAAGACAATATAACAGCCCTGTTGGGGTTTTTTGGTTTTGTTTTTTTACATAAATAAAATATAGAAAGGTCAATGTCACTTCAGTCTGTGGAAAAACATTAAAGCATCTAATCAGAAAATTAAATTGTAAGGACTTAGGAATAGCAGTGAGAGTAACAGCCAGCAAGAGTAACTCATGCCTAACAAACCTAATTTCTTTCTGGGACAAGATAACAGGCTTTGTGGATGTTAAGTAGAGTAGTGGGTATGTTATATATGCACCTGTGTGTGTGCCTGACTTAAGTCTGTCAGAAGCCTTAAAAATATATAAGTGTTTAAGGCTTCTACAGACTTAAATAAGTCTATTAAATAAGCTAAGGAAGTGAGACTATTGGAAATGATTACTAGACCACAATGAAATATTCACAAGCTGAATATGAACCATTAATATAATATTGCTATTACATTAGGCTGTGATGATGGGATTCATAAACAGGAGTGATGTATGAAAGTCACAGAAACCAGTTATTCAGCATGGGTGAGGTCTCACTAGGCTACTGGATTCAGTTCTGGGCACTATGCTTTGTTCAAAACTAGACATACAGAAAAGGAGAGCAACAAAAAACAAGTGAGGTGGCTTGGAATAAATATTATATAAGAAAAGGCTAAAAGAACTAGAAATACTTAGGTTAAGGGGGTTTAGGTTGTAGCCATGTTGGTCTAAGGACATAGGCAGACAAGGTTCCTTGGGTGAATTTGATATCTTTTATTAGACCAACCCAAATAGTTGGAGAATATTTATTAAGCAAGCTTTCGGGTTCAAAAACCCTTCGTCAGGCTAAGGAAGTTTCAGCAGTTGGTGTGTGCTCTTCTTGGATGGAATGAAAAGTAAACAAGCCAGGGGCTGGGCTGGGGACTCAGTTGCAAGGCAGATTATAATGTATCAAAAATCCAATGTCTGTGTTTAGTCCATGATCTCTAGTATCCAGGAGGTTGATGAAATGGAGCTCATAGGTTCATCTCTGGGAAGTGTTGTGTAAATTTCCCTTGAGGATCAGGACTGAGAGATTGGAGAGAGAGTGGCCCTTCTATGAGAAATGTGCCCCCACCGGGCATAGCAAAGGTTTGATGGTGCAGTTCTTGAGGAAGTCTTCTTCCAGGTGGTTCATAAAAAGGTTGGCATACTGTGGGGCCATTTTAGTACCCATCATCTGGAGGAAGTGTTGATTATTAAAAGTGAAATTGTTGTGTGTGAGGATGAAGTGTATAAGGTCAGTAATATCTTTGGGTCTGTATTCTGAGTTGTAATCTTGTTCCTGTAGATATGTAAGGCAGGCTTGGGTGCCATCCTGGTGTGGGATGTTGGTATATATCACACACAGGCTAACTGAAGGCAGTATTCTGAAGGGTAGCCAACATGGCTTCATCATGGGCAGGTCATGCCAGACCAACCTCATTTCCTTCTATGATCACGTTACTCACCACCTGGATAGAGGAAATGAGGTTGATGTCATATATTTGGTCTTCAAAAAGGCCTTTGACCTTGTCTCCCGCAATGTCCTTCCTCTGGGGAGAAATAACCCACAACACAGTTACAGGCTTGGCAGCGCTCTGCTTGCCAGCACCACAATTGAACAAGACCTGGGTGTCATGATTGACAACAAAATGAACACGAGCCACCAATGCAATGCTGTAGCTGTCAGAGCTAACCAAACACTGGCATGCATCCACCAAGGCATCTCTAGCAAGGCAAAGGATGTCATCCTACCACTTTATTCGTCCTTGGGGAGACCGCAACAGGAGTACTGAATCCAGTTTTGGGCACCGCATTTCAAGAAGGATGCCGAGAGAAAGTCCAGAGGAGGGCCACACAGATGATTAGAGACCTGGAGACTAAGACATATGAGGAGAAGCTGAGGGTCTTGGGGTTTTCCTAGATTCATAGGTTGTAGAGTCGGAAGGGACCACAATGGATCATCGTGTCCAACCCCCTGCCCCTGGCAGGAAACAGGACCGAGGTCAGGTGACCCCAGCCAGGTGACTATCTAGCCTCTTCTTGAAGACCTCCAAGCTAGGTGATAGCACCACCTCTCTTGGAAGCCCATTCCAGATCCTGGCCACTCTTACTGTGAAAAATGTCTTCCTAATATCTAACTTAAATCCACCCTCAACTAGTTTACACCCATTATTCCTAGTCACTCCCTGGGGTGCCCTAGTAAACAGCGTGTCCTCTCTTCCTCGTTGACCTCCCCTAATAAATTTATAGGTGGCCACAAGATTTCCCCTCAGCCGTCTCTTGTGAAGGCTGAAGAGATTCATCTCTCTCAACCTCCCCCCGTAAGGTCTATCATAAAGGCCACTAATCATGTGAGTGGCCCTCCTCTGGACCCTGTCCAGATTCTTCGCATCCTTCTTGAAGTGTGGTGCCCAAAACTGGACACAGTACTCCAACTGCGGCCTGACCAGTGCCACATAGAGGGGGAGCATCACCTCCTTTGATCTATTAGTCATGCACCTGCTAATGCATGACAAGGTGCGATTGGCCTTGTTGATGGCCTCATTACACTGCCAGCTCATGTTCATCTTGGAGTCAATTATTACTCTAAGAGCTGCTGAGAAGGACAGCCCTCAGCCTATAGGTGTGCTGGGGATTCCTCCTTCCCAGGTGGAGTACCTTACATTTTTCTTTATTAAATTGCATCCTATTTCTATCTGCCCATTGATCCAACCTGTCCAGGTCGGCCTGAATCTGCTCCCTGCCCTCTGGTTTACTAACTTTGCCCCATAACTTGGTATCATCAACGAACATGGAGAGGGTGCTCTCCATGCCCTTGTCCAAATTGCTGATGAAGATATTAAATAATATCGGACTGAGGACCGAACCCTGGGGGACCCCACTGCCCATCTCCCTCCAGGCCAAGAAGGAACCACCCATCACCACTCTCTGGGTGTTGTCCCTAAGCCAGTTGGCTACCCACCTGACCATGTAGGTGTTCACTCCATAGCCTGCTAGCTTCTCAATGAGGATAGGGTGCAAAACTGTGTCAAAGATCTTCCTAAAGTGCAGGAAGATGGCATCAGCTCTGGCTCCCACATCCAGGCAGTGTGTGACCTGGTCATAGACGGCTACAAGTTTTGTCAGGCAGGATCAACCTGTGACAAACCTGTGCTGGTTTCCCCTCAGCATCGTTTCCCCTGCTGGGCCTTCACAAATGTTGTTCAACTTGGAGAATAGAATGTCAGTGGGGACTCGGTTGCAACCTATAAGTATATCAGGGACATATATCAGGACTTATGGGAGCAGCTATTCACCAATGTCCCCCAGGGGAGGACAAGAAATAATGGGCACAAGCTGATCAAATATTGCTTCAGGCTAGACATAAGGAAAAACTTCTTTACAAGCCAAGTGCTGAGAGTTTGGAACAGGCTCCCCCCATAAGTGGTAGTCATCCACCCTGGAGATCTTCAGAAAATGACTTGATGCCCATCTTGCTGGGATCATTTGAACCCAACGATCCCAGCAAGTCTGTCTTTCCTGTTCACATACCCGGGGGGGGGGGGAGGCAGGGTGGACCCAATGATCTGTAAGGTCCCTTCCAGCCCCTAACAACTATGAAACTATATATTTGGTTACTTGTTTACTTTGGTTACTTGTTTTATCTCTCCTTCTTCCTAGACTCAGAAATGTTCAATATGCCTCCTATTTTGTACTACACCTCAGAACAAGTGGATTTTCTTTTCAGGTATACCATATAGAATTTAATGTGAATTAACCTTCCAGCAAGTCTATACCCTATCACAGCCTTCCCTTTTATCAGAACTAAATAGTGAACAGGTCTGATCATTTGTGTAGCATAAATGTATCATATATGACCCTATCAATATGTGGGGAAGGTAAGAAAGTGTTGTCACTTTACCACTGTTCACCTACAGAACATTATCATTATGTTTTTTTAACAATCACCTGGACAAGGGAGAAGAGATTTTGTCATATATCTGGACTTTAAAAAAGCATTTGATCTGGTGTCCCATGACCTCCTCATACAAAAATTGTCAAACTGTGATCCTGACTTCGCCACAGTCCAAGGGCTGGGTAATTGGCTCTGAGGTCAGACCCAGAGAGTAGTGGTTGATGATAGCGAATCCATGACCAGTGGTGTCCTGCAAAACAATGTCCTTGGACTGGTTCTGGTTCTTTTTAACATCTTTATCAATGATGTGGACATTGGTGTCAGAAGAGCACTGGCTAGTTCTCCAATGACACTAAACTTTGGGTCATAGTGTACACAGTGGAGGACAGGCTACTGAACCAGGCTGACCTGGATAAACTTAATAAGTGGGCAGATACTAACCTGATGACATTCAATATAGACAAATGCAAGGTACTTCACTTCAGGAGAAAAAACCCGCAGCATGGTTATAGGCTTGGCAGTGTTACGCTTGCTAGCATTATGGCTGAAAGAGACTTGGGGGTCATGATTGACCACAAGATGAACATAAGCCACCAATGTGATGTCACAGCTGGCAAAAAAAAATAATATTCTGGCTTGCATCCATAGTTGCTTCTCAAGTAAATCTCAGGATGATATCCTACCACTGTACTCAGCCTTGGTGAGGCCGCAGCTGGAGTACTGCCTCCAATTCTGGGCTCCACAATTCAAGAAGGATATTGAGAAGCTTGAGAGAGTCCAGATGAGAGCCACACACGTGGTCAGAGGTCAGGAGAATAGGACTTATGAAGAGAGGTTGAGAGCCATGGGACTCTTCAGTCTGGAAAAGTGCAGACTCAGGGGGTACCTGGTGGCTGCTTATAAGTATATAAGGGGTAAACATCACAATCTGGGAGAATGTCTGTTCACCAGTGCCCCAAGGAAAAACAAGGACCAACAGTTATAAACTCTTCCATGACTGTTTTAGGCTGGACATAAGGAAAAATTTATTTCCTGTTCGAGCCCCCAAGACCTGGAATAGACACCTTCCAGAGGTAGTGCAGGCACCCATTCTGGACTTATTCAAGAAGCATTTGGATGCTTATCTTGCTGGGATCCTTTGACCCCAGCTGGCTTCCTGCCCCTGGGGCAGGGGGCTGGACTCGATGATCTTTGAGGTCCCTTCCAGCCCTAACATCTATGAAATCTATTAAATCTATGAAAAAGGGGAAACAAACACGTGTGTGTGTGTGTGCAATAGATTTATAGAATAGATACTAACTATTGAAGAAGAGTTATTTCCCTTCATAGATCTATTTCCTGACAAGCAAATCAATCGGCAAGCAGCATTTTCAAATAAACCACATTGTAGGACTGTGTGAACATTTGCCAGCTGTTTCATTTAAACACTGTTTCAATTCATTTCAGATTCGAAACAGTGAACTCAAAACAACATGAAGGATTTTGAAACAGCCTTGAAACAAAACAAGGGCAGTCAAAATGTTTTGAAAGTTTCGAAACATTTTGAGTTTTGAAGTTGAAGCTGGGCTTGCCTACAGGGAAACAGAAAGTAAGGAGTGGGAAGGGGAAGAGTGGGGAAGGACTGCTCTGATATTGACGGACTGGCTGCCTGAGATGCTGCTAGTGCTACTATGTTGCTTACTAAGTTATTACTTGCTGTTATTTAAAGTGGTGAACTGGCCTGAGGCTGTAGGGGATGAGGAGACCTCATTGGAGCACCAGCTTGTCAGCAGCTTGAGGTACAGTTTCCCAGATATCCCTGAACCTATCTCCTTGAAACTTGTCAGTCTTCATGCCCTCAGAAGGGGTTACCATCCCAGCTGTGTTCATCAAAATTAAAAAAAAAAATGGCAAAGTTATAGGCAGTTTCATGCTTCTCCATTATAGCCTATGGGCAAAACGTTGAAACAGCGTTGAAACAGTGAAACAGTTTCAACTAAATGAAATGGAACATTGCTTGGAAACAAAATGAAACTCAAAACAAAAACCCATCCCATTGAAATGACAAAATGGAAGTTGAAATTAAACAGTGCTGTTTCGCACAGCCCTACTGTATCTGCCACACAGTTGAATCTCTTGCCAGCCAGCAAAATCCTATGGTTGGTGTATATATATGCATTGTTAAGAGGAGGAGAAAAATCCTTCTATTACCTCATGAAAAGTTTGTTTATGGTGGCTTCATCCATTTTCAACTGAAGTCTAGCAAATATTTATATCCTGATTTTTCCCTATAAAATCATACTTTAATTAACTGTTTGTATGAAGTAGCACTCATAATCGCGTATCCTGGTTTTCTCTGATTTAAAAAAAAAAAATCCCCAATTTTCAGTTAAAAAGAAGTAACCACAAATCAACAGTTTTCCATGATTCAAAAGAAACACCACTTTATATATATACATATGAGAGAGAGAGAGGTCTACATAGTGGTGTTTCATTTTAATACAGAAAAATGTGGATTTGGAGTTCCTCTTTTTAACCAGAAATTGGGGATTTTTTTTTTTTTTTAATCAGAGAAAACCAGGATACCTGCTCATAATGTAGAATAAAGGTCATTTACTTCTCATAAGAGCTCATAGTCTAACGGCTGACAAAATCTGATTAAGAGACCAAAAGAAGAATAGCAGCTTCTGACCAAAGTATGTTGGCAGTATAAAACTTAGAGAGAAGAAATAGATAAGTAATGGTCACTCAGAGGCATTAACACTGTACTAGAAGTGTGGAAAGCAAAAAAGTGATTGAAATTTTATTATTGGTCACCTACAGAACACTAGAATTATTTTTCCAACCAGCAGTAACAATAGTGAGCTAAAACAAAAAACATACAAATGTATAAATTCAATGAAAGTATTGTATATACAAAGTGCAAAGTAATTGTATTTCGTGTCCACATTCTTAAGTATGCCTCTACCATCAACCAAATATTTGCAGCATAATTACTTTAGTAAAAATCATTAACATATCAAATATTTCTAAAATGATTATTTGATCTCTTCACAAAGATATGACAATAAAAGAAAAATGTTCTTTTTATTTAACACAAATAAAATCATTTTATTAAAATAAAATAAACATCACTTTGCCGTTGTTGTTTTCAAAGTCACATAGTATTTAAATAAACTACCAATCAGCTGGAAGTATGAATTAATATATGCTGCTTGCCTTAAAAAAATGGAATGACCCCTGAAAATATCTTATTACATTTTTTTGTAAATTATCGTAAACCTAATGCGCATGTTGAAATTTCATTTATAGAAGTGTCATAAAGTCAGGACATGATAGTTATGTTGGCTTTACTATAATATATGACATAAGCTAAGGCATAAAATTATTATTAAGATTAGCTGGAGACAAATAATTTAAGTGAAAAATAGTATACCAGGTATGCTTTGCTTAACCCTGCATTCATTGTGCCTCCAATATTCTTCTTAACTTCCACTGAAGTTAATCTATGGAAGACTGAGACCTCAGATATTAGCTCTCAGAAAATAAAATAACTAGAAAATCACATTGAAATCTGTTCTGTTGCCTTGTTTAAAAACATTAGATGAATGTCTATTTTTTATTAAAAGGGAAGTCTAACTTTAATTAAAATTATGTATCTTTTTAAAAGAATAAATCCTCATCCCTAATCCACAGAAATCTTGATTTTCTCTGGTTCAAAAAAAAATCCCCAATATTAGGTTAAAAAAGTAACCCAAAATCCATGTTTTTCCATGATTAAAATCAAACACCACTATATATATTTCTATGTATTAGTGGCATTTCATTTTAATCATGAAACTATGAGGATTTGGGATTACTTTTTTTAACCCCAAAATTGGGGATGGGGGGGGGGGGGTTGTTTTCTTAAGCAGAGAAAACCATAATCAAGCAGCTTTGTGGACAAGGAGTACCTAGCAGAAGTATACTGAATTAGAAGAGGTTGAATTCAGTGTGACTGACTAATTAACAAATTGTTTGAAATGCAGGCCTTTTCATACATGTAATAAAAATGAATTTAGAAAAATCTTCATTAGTTGAAGAAAAATAAAGCTTCACCTCTAATCTAGGAAAAAGTGTACATGCAGAATCCTTGTGATCAGCCTTATATTTTCAAAACCAAGTTGTTACATAGCACAGAATGGAAAATGAAAAGATATTTAGATATAATCAAACCTATTTAGTTTGATGAATAATCTAATCAAGTTGATCCAAATGCAGTTCTTTTGCTCAAAGTTCATAAGCCATTTTTTTCAGGTTGACTTTAACTCTATTGATACACCCATTTGGCAGTGAAGAAACACTGGCCAAATTAAATGCCTCTCCAAAGCTACTACATTTCTAAACATTTGAGGATCCCTGTGAGGAAATAATATGGACCTGTGTGCAGGGCACAGAGCCCAATTTGGGTGGAGTGGAGCTCGATTCAGGAGGTACAAGGCAGCATCCAGGTGCATAGGGCCTGGTCCAGGCATATGAAAGGGGGATCCAGGCATGTGAGTCAGCACAGGGCTGTATCCAAGTAGTGGGGGATGGAAGAGGGTCCAATCCATGAGGTGTAGGGCCAGATCTAGGTATGTGGACCTAGCCCTACCTGGGATCTAGCCCATGAATTAGCCGTGCATCACTCATCTGGCCCACAGGGCAGAAAGGGTGAGAACATAATGGGAGATAGCATTGAAAGCTTTGATGAAGTTCCTATATGTCCTGTGCACTATTTCCCCCCATCAACATAGCCCATGCTTTTTTCATAGAAAGGAATCATGTGGGTTATATATTACTTGTTACTGACAAATATATGTTGGCTGTTTCTTGTCATTTATTAGGTGAGAACAAACCAATTCTTGATGATATGCTCCAGCATCTTTCTAGGCAATACTCCCATTGGCTTTCAGCTGGATTTCAATTAATTTATTTACAAGTTTTAGGATCAATTGTGTTATTTTTTGGAAGGAATTAAAAGCTCAAGAATCACTCAAAACAATAATAGTGCTAGGGTGGAAAACAACCCAATATTTCTGTTCTTGAAATATTATTTTTTAATCTATTTCCTTTTATGCAAGGAATATATTTTGTTGATGTCTATTTCTTATGTGGACTTGCAAACTAATGAGTGGATTTTGTTTTAATATTGTTAAAATGCGGGCCTCAGTCATATCTTGTGACAATAATATTTAAAATTAACAGGATGTTTTGTCTGTAAAATATTTTACAAATATGCTGAAATGGTCAAATTTATTTGCAAATATAAACTGATCACTGAACAAAAAATAACAATAGGGTCCCATTGCACTGGCAAAGAGCTTCTATCAATAGGAAGAGAAAGGGAGAGAAAAACAGCAGTGGTAGCAGAAGGAACAGCTTATTTACATTTTTACAGAGGAAGTAGGTGCAGACTCATACTGGGAATTAATTTTCTGTAGTAAACAGATATGAAGTAAAAGATGACAGAAATAGTCAGAAAAAAGATTAAATGCACTTAAAAAAACTAAGCATCAATATGAAATATGTGTACAGCATTAAAGGATGTCAGCTGCTAGTTCAAATATGCTCTGTACATGACTCTCCATCAGAGATATGATGAAGCCAACTTTACAGTATAAATCAAGGGAGAAAATACTTATTTTGTTCCTTTACTATAATTAGTTTTGAGACTGACTGCATATAGTTATGTTTTAATACTAATCTTAGTAGATATGAAGGTTCATATTTCTAATCAGATATATCACGTCTCTCTCTCTCTATTTTTAACCTGATTTTCAGTACATCTTCACTGTGTCTTCTGTGGGTGATTTGTACTCTTATTGCACAGGCCATTTCTGTACAGAAGCTTGCTTCTTAGTGGTGCTTTTTTGATAGGCTTCTTTTTAGTAGAACAAAGTAATCTAAATAGAAAATTTTATATATAAAATATAACTTATTGAACTTTGACATAGATTTTTTTTTGTGCTGCAGCATGCTGTTTCTTCTCTTTTCAGGTCACTAATTCCTGAGATCAGAGTTGCATGTCTTTCTGCTATTTTCCTTTTGCTTGCATGATGAGTTTCCTCAAGTAAAGCCAAGCCACGTCAAAACAATTCCAACATCTCTGTGACTAAACAGTTTGCTTCTTTGTTCTAAGCAACATGAAAGGAATCAATATTGTGTCTGCCATTTGCATGTGCTACTCATAAACCTCATATTTGATTTGATTTGTATTACAAACTAGTAATATTTATTAGAACACAATATTATTTATTATGTACCAAAATGCAGAGTATTATGAATATACATTAAAAAAAGCATGCAAAACTCAAATCAGTTTAGGCATTTGGGTATTTGTTACATGGATAATCCAGACTTTGCATAACCTCTTTATGTATGGATGTGTGTATGTGTAGTATAATATTTCACACTGTAAACAAAATCAAATTTTCAGGGGTTGAGACTCCTTTGATCTTGATCTAAGTATTCAGATTCACCCTAATTCTCTCAAGTACAAATTAGATCCAGTATCGATTGGACAAATTTGCAGATCTGTTTTAGATCCAGAATTCTGAGAATTGAATCCTTCTTATGCTATTAATTTCCTTCCTTTGTCTGTATGTAGGCGCTGATTTACATTTGTGTAGAACATTATAAATTGCATATTAACCCTGTGAATTATTATCCCAGGAAATGGTTATTAGTACATAAGAAGAATATCCCATCACATTGCTATTCAAGGGTACGTTAATTATTTAAATGATTATTAAAACTAAAATTTAAATTGCTGAATGTTGTTTTCCTTTTTATGAAAATCCTTTCTGGACCACTGAAATATGTTTTCATATTCATACGTCTTTGCATATGTGGTGACAACTAAAAGTAACCCCTTTTTTACCTATGCACTTCAGTAGACCTGGAGCATGTCCAGCTGGCTGAAAATGTTTGCTCTTGTCATTAGAAAATACTATTTGGAAGTGGGCTGGGTTCACTTTACACTGTTTTTAAAGGGCCTTAAAATGATCTTCACATCTTCTCTCCTTAACCTCTCATGAAGGAACCATGAGCTCATCTACACGTGCCCCTATGGTGCTGCTGTTCTTCTTTTTGGAAATACTAAATGATGGTACATTAACAGCCCATATTGCACTGTCCATGCGGCACAGTGTTATTTTTAGCCCCTACATCACCAAAGCAACATGCTATAGTGAGGGAGCATGTCACTATGGCGACGTAGCTGTGGTGTCATGGTTTTTGCCCTCCAATGCTACATCACCGTAGTGTGTTGCTACAGCAACATAGTGTCACGTGTAGATGCACCCCATATGCGGTTTCAGAGGAAGACTATGCCAATGTATATGATTATTATACATGCTGTCTTAGCTGTGGTAACCAAAAACCAGAACTAAAACCACTGTGAAGGTAAGGGTCATTCAGCAAAATCAGACCAAGGCATTTATTCTGAATCTTCTAAAAGTTCAGGATGTTCAGCTATAGGTGTTTGACTTAGGCTATTATAGCTTCATAAATACTCTAAGCTTTTTAAACACTTCTGGGGCATGGTGATAGGTTATTTTAGGTGTCTCATGCCTTAGAGCTGTGAAGAAGGGCTTGAGCTCATGTCAAAGGCTGCCCCCAGTTGATCCAGCTGGTTATTCAAGCTGTGGGGTCTAAAATGGATACTTTGTTCCCTTGGGTGCTATAAGAAATTGGTTTACTTTAACCACACAAGCCCTATAGGTCATTAGGTATGAATAGACCCTCCTTCCTTGGCAGAAAGCAAAGAAATAGAAACAGGAGCATAAGCAATCTGATGTATGTATTATTTTGTCATATTCAGTGTTATATTTTACTATTAGAGGGCAGTAGTTTGCAGCTGATATATCAATCTTCAATAAATATAATACAGTCTGAAGAGATAACCTATGTGATGACTTCATTCAAACAAAGAGCCTGGGTAGAGTATATAATTGCACAAACAAAAATCCTGCATCCCTTGTTTAGCCAATACACCCATTGAATCCATTAGGTAAGAAACATGGGATTTGGTCCACAATGAATACTCTACTGCAAAACACTAAAACAATAAGAAAAACAAAACAAAAACATGTTTTGAACCATTTAAAAAAAGCCCACTGTTGTTATGCAGATTCCTTTTTGTCCAATTCAGATAGAGTTTCAATTGATTTAATGTTAGCCAAAAGAAATGTTATAGTGTGACAATGTAGCTAAGAAAGGTCTTCTGCTTATAAACACACCCTGTAGATCATACTCTAGTACAATTTACACAAGTATCAACCTGTAGTAATTTCAGTAAAGCTACTAGAGTTCATTTGGATTTATATTCATACAATTCAGACCAGAATGTGTTCCAGAAAAATATTCACCATAAACTGAGATGACACTGGAACTCTAGGATTATTCTCTCTCAGAATTATAGGATTACATCGAAGCAATGAGAATTTTGTTTATAAAATGTGTAATTAATACATATATCAGCATTTTGTGTAAAAATTAACTTGCAGAATGAATATAGTATGTAGTAATGTGGGACAAACATCTCAGTTGTGTGTAGGAGGCTCATATTAGGCCTATCTCCACTGTAATTTATGCCAAATTAAAAAGATAGTTTAAATTTAGTTTAAATATATTTGCATCTATATGTGTTTCTAAGAGAGGATAGCTATCCATTGTGCATAGGGAAGGGTTGTAGTACAGGTGGGAAGAGGAAAAGGGATCCTACTATTTTTATATGGAGTGATCTTTGACACAGAAGAACCAGAAGGATTGCTGCTAACAGGTTCTGCAAACCCCCTTGCAAAAAACAAAACAAAACAAAAAAAACAAAACTTGCATAAACCTAGATACTAGCAGTGTAATAGACACACCCCTACAGGTACATCTGAAAAGCCTGGAATGCCTTCACCATTGTTACCTCTGGAAGATCCTTAGCATGAAGTGGGAGGACTCACACAGATGCCAGTGTCCTCATTGTTGCTAACGTCATCAGCATGGGATCGTTGATTATTCAACATTGGGTACAGTAGACAGGGCATTGTGTACTCATGCCTGATGTGCGTCTACCAAAACAACTGCTATACTCCCAACTCAGCTAAGGATAAAGGAAACATGGGGGCCAGAGGAAATGCTTCAAGGACACCCTCAAGGTGAACATTAAGAAATGTGGCACTGTCACAACAAATTGGGAAAAACCAGCTTGGGACAGGGCTACATGGCAATACTTTGTCAGAAAAGTTGCATCTTACTTTGAGGAAACCTGTCTTGTCCTGGAAGCAGAAATTGACAGAAACAGAAGGAAAGGAAACAAGACAAAGAGATTCATAGTCCTACCCTCTCTTTAATCACCATTTGTAGTGTTTGCTAGAGAGTTTTTGGCTCTAGAATTGGCCTTCTTAGCCATCAACAGACTCATCTATAATCTTTTCCTTGACCCATGGGAGTGATCATCCATGACCATGAGGGATTGCCAACAATGAATGTACACAGCAGCTGACACTATATTTCCCAAGAGATTGCTCAGGGAAGGGGAAGAAAGCAAAGGGAAAGCTGGGATTTTGAGCATGCAAGGTAATGGTGGAGAGAAAATGCACATAGGAACAGCAGAGGCAGCAGGTGGAAAGACACATATTGGGGAGCCAAGGGGCTATACCTGGAGAGATCCTGAAAGGTTGCATCTGGTGAGACATGTGGTAGAAACCTGAAAGCTGTGGTAGGGTGATCCTGAGAGACTGCAGCTGGTGAGACACATGGCAGAGATCCAGTAGCTGCAGTGGTGCTGGCTTGACAAACCACAACAGCGGGGCTCAAGTGCACAGCAAGGCCGATTCTTGTCTGAGACCCAAGAGCTGTGGCAAAGTGATCCTGAAAGGTGAGACGTGGAGGAACTTTGGTAGCTGCCATGGGTAGCAGTGAACAGCACTGGTGCCATGGCTCACATGTGGGACACAAGTGAACAGCAGAGACAATTCTGCAGGCCACAGCAGCAGAGCTAAGCACCTGGGTGCATAGCAGGTGGGTGCACAGTTGACTGGAGGCTGGTTTGAGGGCCCTGTGGAGTTGAGGGAGAGTTCAAGGGTTTCTCAGGGTAAATACTCTGTGGTCGGTGTTTCTTATTGGTTACCTTGTTATTTGTTGCTGAAAGGTTCTACTACTGGGCAACTGTCTATTGCCTGTTATGTTTATTCTATGTGTATGTACCTTAATTCCTACTCACTTGTTACATACATCTTCCCTGTATGTATCCTAATATACTCATCTGTGTGTTCAGAATCTCTTAAACCCATTGGCCTGTGACCTGAATCCCCATTAACCTTATATAAGAACCCCCAGGTGGCCCCTGTGCAGTTTCTGGGGCTTGGTACAGCAGGAATGTTTCAAACACCATAGAATAGAGTATGATTTTAATTTTTTAGAAATGTAATTCATTAAGGATAAAATACTACGTTGTGCATGTTCCTATTTTGCTTCATTAATCTAGAAGTCTTTTATACCTATATAACTGCAGTTTTGGTCACATACATAAAATTTGGGATTCTCTTTAGACCTATGGTGAAATAGAAATGTAGTAGCCACATACAAGTTAAAAGTAAAATGGAGGAGAGAGAGAAGTGTTACATTCCAACTTTTTTACCCAAGTGGTTTAGACATTTATCCATCAAGCAAGAGACCCAATTTCTAGGTCTACCATCACAAGGTGGAGTTTGAAAAAACATCTTTGTTTTTTTAAATTAAAATGCCCTATTTGTCAAGCCACAGGTTAGTCACTAGGCAAAAGGTTTCATATTTAATATTCATGGGCTAAAATACATAAACAACATTAGGACAGTTCTTGGCCCCCTGGGACTAAGAGTTCAAGCTAAATCTCAAGGACCACTCTATTTGAGAGCAGCATCCATCTCACTGAACCACACATCCTCTGGCCTGCAGTCTTCCTCTTGGACTCACTTATCTCCCTCTCCCAGCCTCCCACTGAGCCAGCTTGAACTAGTATGGCCCATGGCCTGGGCATCACAGCATTTTTCTAAAATGCAGAAGATGTAAGCTCTATTTCAGTCAGAAGGTCTACAACTGGAGCCTTTTCTCATGGGGCAAATTCGCTATACATTAGGATGGTAGTCTAAAAGGTAAGAGGGTTTTTTTTTCTTTTCGTAAAAGTAACTCTTTTTTTTCTGCAACTAACATTTCCAAACTCACCTGGTCTTCTGTGCACACATGGTTGATCCTGTTTAACTGTATAGCTGTACTGAGCATGCTTACTGGGTGTGCATAGACTAATTTGTGAGGAGCTGAATTACAAACGTGTATAAATGCCAAAAACTAGTTATGTGCAGGGATCCTGGTTTTCTCTGATTTAAAAAAAAATACCCAATTTTCAGATTAAAAGAAAAAGTGACCCAAAAATGCACGTTTCCGTAATTATAATGAAATGCCACCATGTATATAGTGGTGTTTCATTGTAATTATCGAAACGTGCATTTTGGGTCACTTTTTTAAATTAAAAAATTGGAGATTTTTGTTTTAATCAGAAAAAAAACAGTATTCCTGGTTATGTGTCTATGTACATTCCATTGAAGTGCAAGAAAGGAAATACATATTCCTTCTATATATAATAGGAAGCTAGTCCCTCAGTGGAGGTAGATTATACTTGTGTTGAATTCATTTAACTGGGGAGCTCAACATGTGCTAGAATTTACCTCTGGTAGGGTATTCCTGTCATAGTATAAGATATGGGGTATCTTAGAAAAAAATAAATTGTGGATGATTGCATCTGCCTACTATACAGTACTGACTTCACAGTAGAGGGCCTCCTCCATAAATAACATAATCATTGAAGAACTTGACAATACATTGGAGACCAGGCCTCTAGACCTGGCATCCGCTCAGACTCAGAAGGCATGTTCTCATATTCTAGCATAGGATCATCAACATATAGGAAAGACTTGGCTGAAAAAAATCCCACCAACATTTAAACTGGCTAACTGAAAGAGAGTCATGGGCACGGATCCTTGTTTTCTCTGATTTAAAAAAAAATCCCCAATTTTTGGATTAAAAATGTAATCCCAAATCCACATTTTTCTGTAATTAAAATGAAACACCTGTAATATAGATAGATAGATAGATAGATAGATAGATAGATAGATAGATAGATTAGACGTGTTTCATTTTATCTATCTATCTATCTATCTATCTATCTATCTATCTATCTATCTATCTATCTATCTATCATTTTAATCACATGAAAATTGTGGATTTTGGGTAATTTAAATCTGAAATTTGGGGATTTATCAAATATATATACACATATATCTCCCCACACTTTGAATTTAAATAACCCCAAATCCACATCTTTTTCTGTGTATATGATGTGTGTGTGTGTGTATGTGTATGTGTGTGTGTGTGTGTGTGGTGTATCATGTTAATCACAGAAAAAATGTGGATTTTGGGTTATTTATATCTGAAATTTGGGGATTTTTTAAAATCTGAGAAAACCAGGATCCCTGGTCATGGGGACATAAGGAAGGCAAACAAAGAAGAGAATAACTGTAGTATCAGATGGGGTGGGGGAGTCCTGGACTCTGTCCCCTTCTTCCAAGGCAAAATTATCTAATGACTAGGGCCAAATGCAACATGCCCACTGGAGTTGTGTCATTATATGGTATGACACTGTTATGGATTGCTTTTTTTATATCTGAGGACAGGATCTGGTTCAGAGCAGTTGCCTACAATCCCCTATAAGTCTGACCTTCAGTGCACAAAGTAATCTGTAAAAAAAAAAAAAAGATCACCAATTAATAGTATGCTCACTCCACTTTTCTCAGTGATCTAGATGTCTGCTGAGATGTGTCATAAGAGAAGTATGATTTTATGAGAGATTTGACAATGAAGAAAGTCAGCTGCTGTCCCATAAAGTAGGGCTAACTAGTGACAATAGGATGGATAATGCTAAATATTATACATGTGTGGGATTTATTCTTGACAATCAGTGAAACTTAGTGGTGGTGCAATCAATATCAGGCTTACTTCCTCATGAAACCTCAGCTTATACCTCTTCTTGTTAGGACTTTCCTGCATGAAGAAGCACTGTTACAAGCCCTTCCCATTTCCCACTCCCCTCCCCACACCCAACACTTTTCAAGTAGTATAGTCTGGACATCTATTCCAGTCCTATTGGGAAGGAGTTTTCAGGAAGTGGAACATCATGTGAGGAAAATGTTCTCTGCCCCAATGGTTTTTATGAAGGTTTTTCAATAATTTTGTAATAGAATATCACCAAAAAATGTAAGCAATGGTTGCCTCCTCCCTTTCCTGCTTTTCTTAACTTACCCTCCCTTTGTACCCAGGACTCTTCCCTTTAGCTTCCCAATGACCTAACTTCAGCAGGAAGGTACTACCTACCCTATTGGTTATATAAGTGTTTTATAATGTAGAAGATTATAAAATTATTAAGAATAAAATTAAGACAGTTAAGATTATAAAATCCCTTCAGTGTAAAGCTTTTTTCCAGGGAGCTGTCTCCTATATCCTGGATGTATGCCCTTACTATTAAACTAGCAGGCAAAAGGTGACCCACTAACATGCAGAATCAAACAGTTGCTTGTTTTGGGTTTTGGTCACCTATGGTTTTGAGGTTTTGTATAGCATTTCTGTGCCTCCACTTCAAAACTGGATCACAAAGGAGAATAAATGGCATTTGAAGCCCTTCAAGCTATATTGAATCACATCTGAGTATGTGCACTAGGACAAGCATAGATGCAAAGAGTGAAAATGTAGAATGTAAATAGTTGCCATTATGCTGGCCAGTTTAGCATCATTTTGTGACTTAGACATTAAGAAAACTGCATAAATTTCTCTTAGACATTTCAGCAGCAGAGTAAAATTTTTCTGTAAGTATCCACAGTTTTACCTAACCCACGAGCTCTTTACCAGACAGTTTTACTATCACTTTTGCAGATTCTATACTACCACCTTCCATTCTCTTAATAGGTCCCGTATCAAACTATCCATCTCAAAGATGTGCGGGAGTAGACAAAAATAGCTGTATGTTTTAGTATTTGCCTTTCCTTTTCCAGAATCCCAAACAAACGTATTCTGGTGGGCGGGTAGGAAGCACTAAGGATGGCAGGTGGTACCAGACTACATCAAGGAGACTGCAGGCCATCAAAATTAATGAAGATTTATTTTGCTTCCAGTAGAAGTTGTCTTAGGAAATCAGGACTCTATAGCAAGCTGAACATGCTTCAGGATCACCAAAGAGTCAGGTCCCAGACATATCTGTGGACATTAAACTATAAAGAAGAAGAAAATAATTCACAAACTCACTGTTGACATGAGCAGTCAGTCTCTAAACACAGGGTATAGTTTGATGTAATCTATTTCCACAGCCTGTTTACCACCTCTAAACTAACTGATCAGAAATATAATAATTCTGCATAATTTAAGTGCTTACTGAATTCATTTTTGTTCGCTGTATGAATCTCTTTGTTGGACAACAATATTAATCTTTATTACTTCAGAACGACACATCACAACTAATGGAAACAAATGAAAATGTGTTGAAAATGGAAGTAGTAAAGATTTAAACAGATTAGACAAGCTGTTGGAAAAATGGAAATAAAAAGGGCTGCAAATAAATTAGGTGTAAGTATATAACAATTGAATGAAATCCATTTTGTTTTTCATTCATGAAACCACTGATAAATTGCTGCAATAAGATCCTACAGCTTCCAAGGTATGATTAATTAAAATGTACAGATGTGAGAGGAGAAGTTGATGATAGCTTGTTGAAACATTTCAGTAATTAATCTGTTTAGACCCACTTCAGTTCATTTTAAGGGTCATTTTTTGTGCTTTGTTTCTCTGAGACTACGCCGGAATAATTCTGCTGAAATTAGCTATGTAAAGTAGACTAATGTAGTAGTGAATTGAGCCTCAGTTGTCTAACTATTTAATGGCAACAATCTTATGAGCAGGGATCCTGGTTTTCTCTAACAAAAAAAAATTCCCCAATTCTCAGATTAAAAACAATAACTCAAAATCCACATTTTCCTATGATCAAAATGAAACACCACTATATATATGTGTGTGTGTGTGTGTGTGTGTGTGTGTGTGTGTGTACTCTAGTGGTATTTCATTTTAATCATGGAAAAATGTGGATTTGGGTTACTTTTTTAATCTGAAAATTGGGGATTTTTTTATCAGGTAAAACCAGGATCCAAGCTTATGAGACAATTCTCTCAAAGGGACACTATGGGAGGTTTATAGTATAAGGTCAGTTATCTGATTTAGGGCAGTTACCAGTGGTGTTCCTTCAGGAATGGTCTTGTAACCTATTTTCAATTCCTTGGTACTGGAAACAGAAGTGACCTCATGCCATTTTTTGATAACACTAAACTATTGGACACTTCTAATAAGGAAGGTGACTGGATTGTTTGGTGGGAAGATTTAGATAATCTTGTGGAATGGAGTATTGGATATGTGATATAATACAAAGTTATCTACATAGGAAACAAGGACAAGGACTTCAGTTATAAGATGTGGGTGCATTGTTTTGAAACAGCTGAGGAAGAGAGAAACCTGGGTGTATGGGTGGGTTGTTGGATAACTAAGAGCTTCCAGTATGACACATCTGTAGAAAAGTGAATGGACTTCCACATTATATTCGGTGGAGCAAATACAGTACAGATAAGAAGATAATGATACCATTGTATAAAGTATTGGTAAAACCCCATTTAGAAAGCTGTGTGAGAGTCTGGTCTGTAATGTAAAAAAAAAAAAAGATTAACAAGATTAAACTGGAAGAAATTAAAAGAAGGGCTACTAATGTGATTATGGGAATGGAGAGCCTTTTTTCTTATGCAAGAAGATTAAAGGAGTTTGTTTATGCTAGCAAAATTGAAATTGAAAGGATATATGATCATTCTTCACAAGTACCTGGGGATAGGTATTAAGAAAGGGTACAAAAAAGCTTCAGGCTGAAAAACAAACTGAGCATCAGGATAAGCGGCTACAAAGCTATGCCGTAAGTTAGACTCCATATTAAAAGGTGTCTGCCAGAGGAGTGTAGTTTTGAAAAAATAGTCTTTCAAACAAAATGGTGGGGCAAGAAAATTGAATTCATTTAAGACTAAACCAGAGGAACATATGTAATAGATGGGATGAAATGACAAACAGTATGCGCAATGTGGAATCACAGAAGCATATAAAAAAAAAAGGATTGGAAGGGATATTCTGAGCCCTCAAGTCCTTTCCTTTTTCTGACAGGCAATTGTTAATTAAAAGCATCTTCAAAATCACAACTACAAACTCTAGCCCACAACCCTCAAAGAAAAACATCCAAAATACCTGTGCTACAATAGACCATAAGTAAAAACAGGGGCGCAAAGGGACACTCCCTTCCACTACAGAATAGGAAAGAAGTTGGTTAGTTTATTCTCAGGAGATTCTTAGAAAAAGACCGTGCTCCACATTATCACAAGAAAACAAAAAACCCTCACACAGTGAATGCCTATGTGACTTAGAGTAAAAATTACTTCCTGAACAAAAATTGGGCTATGGCTATGACCCTGAGTGGAGTCAAGACCCTCAAAACAGTCTTAGCTATGACCAAACACCTTATCCATCAGAGGAAGTCAAGGAAAAAACAAAGGAAAAAACAGCACAAAATGACAACCACAAGACCAGAAGGCAGCAGCATATAGGAAAACATCATTGCTCTACATCACCCATGCAACTTAGTATGCCTGAACTGCCTTATCTATCAACTATAGCTTCCATAAACTTATCTTATACAGGCTTAAAGAGAATCAGATTCATGCATTTGTGTTTCCCAAGCTGGGGTAAAAGAGTAGCTCTCTTAGGGCACATCTACACATTGCCTTACAGTAATGTAGTGATGTGCTACGTTATTTTATGGTGTGCTAAGGCAACATAGCAATCACACAGGTCTACATGTGGTTGCCAGATACATCACCATAGGGGCACACTCCCCCATTATAGCATGCCATTATTGCAACACAGTGGTGAAATCTAACTGGGCACTGCATATATGGAGCAGTAACCACCCGTACGTCCAAAAGAAAGTACTAAAGCACAGTACCATAGCAATGGCACCATATGGTGACAAGTAGACATGCCCTTAGTGTAGAAGATATCTGATAATTAGATGCTACAAGATTTTTTCTGGTCACTACACTGATTCTTTTTCTCTTATAAATAGTACTGGCTTCTTGCATTTCTTTTTTCACCTTACTCTAATACAGTTGTTCCCAACATTTTAGATTCAAGGCAACCCTTGTTTGACTCAAGGGACCATAGTTTTTGTTAATTGAGCATCACTCCAGTTCAAAAACTAATTTATTTATTACAGTGCTTACTTCTTTGCAGATAGGCTGGGAAGTGGGGAAAAGGCACTGGCTTAGTGGGGATGAGCCTAAGCCTGAACTTATCTTATCATACCTTAAGGTACTGTTGAAAAGATGTTGCTGCACCCCAGGATGTCCTGGAACTCTGGTTAAGAGTCACTGCTCTAAGTAATTGGGATTTTGGCATCAGTGAAGGATTTACATTCTTGACTGGAGTACATGGGTGCTCCTGCTGGTACCTAGAAAATATGAGGTTCCTGTATAGAGAGTCTTGCTCTTTCATTCCGCTGGCCAATATGGGGTCTGGAAGGAATGTTTCCCCCAGGTCAGATAGTCATGGACCATGGGTGTTTCTGTTAACTTCTGTGGCATGGGACTTTGTCTTTTTTTGTAGGATAATCTGAGTATGTAGTGACCAACTACTGTCCAATCATTGCAGCAGCTCCAACCTATGAACTGTTTTAGGTTGCTCTAGGTATTTTGTATATTCTACCTTGTAGTTGATTGTGCTAGTAAGAAGTAACAAATATGGATATTTTTTCAGTTAACAAGTGCATATGAATTCAGGCTTGATGGACTAAATCACCTTCCTACCCTTCTACTTGCCTTTATTATGGAGGGAATTCATGCCTTCATTATTATCTCTTTTGTACTTCTGGAAAGAAGCAGTATTGAGGTTTTAACAACACTCTTCCCTTCCTCCTCTGTTCTGAAGTCACATAAAGAATATATATATATGTATGTATGCATGTATGTATGTGTTTGTGTGTGTGTTCTGTGATGATTAAAAAGGAAAATCCACATTTTTCCCTGATTAAAATGAAACTCTCTCTCTCTCTCTCTCTATATATATATATATACAGAGAGAGAGAGAGAGAGAGAGAGAGAGAGAGAGAGAGTTTCATTTTAATCAGGGAAAAATGTGGATATATATTGAGAGAGAGAGAGAGGGGGAGAGGGAGAGAGAGAGAGAGTTTAATTTTAATCAGTTTCATTTTTATCAGGGAAAAATGTGGATTTTCCTTTATAATCATTACAGAACACTGCTTTTGAGAGAAGGAAACAGAAAAAGTGCATATGCTGCAACAGAAAGTATTCTTGGGGAAATAATGATTTCATGATATGAAACACACCTTTCGCTTGAATGAAAGAAATGTCACACACTGGATATATAGCAGATATTAATCATAATGCTAGTGTCATGCCATTTTCAGGTTTTAACATTTGTTTTCATGTTGTCATGTCATGCATTATTCCTTTTAAAAGGGACACTATCAGGTTAAAAAAAATCAAGGCTTATGTAAAAAAGCTGACAATCTGCTCTCATCTTTTGAAAATCAAATTTTCCCTATCTATATTAGAAACACAACTTCAGGTTGTAAGTGTTCTTTCAGTGTTAAGCTGTTACCACTTACAGGGTGCATCTACAAATGTTATTAATGTGCCTGAACAAACTCTAGTTAACTTTGTGATGGGCACCATATTGCTCAGGCACCATGTTTACACGTGTGCCTGGGACCACAGCACATTGGGCCAGAGTGGAGCAGCCCTGCGTGGAAGGGGTGCCAGGTAGCCTGCCAGCCTGGAGCTGCTCCACCCCAGCTCAGCGTTATGTAGAGAGGCTGGCTGGAGGATGCTACATTGTGGGGCTAGCTGGCAGTAGCCCCTGCACTGTAGCACACTTGTGCCCCAGCCAACCCTGGTCACCATCTACATGTGCATTTTGTCACACTTAATAAGTCCACTGTAGGATAGTACTTGTTCCTAACAGGACTATCCTACAGCAGAGTTAATTAATTTATTGTGCCCTAATAGGGGCGTATGTGTAGATGGTGACACAACACTGTGGAACTAATTAATCAACTCTGCAGTAAAGTGCATGTATTGATGGACTCAAATGAATTACCTATCTCAGTATTGTTTCTTACTAGGTAAGGAACAGACTAGTGAATTTATAATATGAGATACAACTTGGGAAGAGGGAGCGAGGGAATGGGAAGAGATTTCTTATACCTAGCTGTGAATGTGAGTTGAGACTCATGGCTGGAATTGACTAGGGGATTTTCTTTTAAAGGTGATAGGCAGGGAAGAGAGTGTGGAAGGAGAAGCAGGTGGAGTTTTCAAGTTTGGGATTATAATTTGGGGAGTTTACTGTTGTTTCCTGTCTATGGTTCATTTGTCATTTTTGTAAACCACTCTGACCCTTTCTGAATTGGGCAGAATGTAGATCTAAAGAAAAAGAAGAACTCAAGAAAGGTGTGACCTTGACCATTTTTATGTTAGTATGCAAAGGCTTTTTATTACAAAAATCCATTGATAGAAAATGCTTTGTGATAGAGAAAAGAAACAATAGAAATTTCCTTGTGTGCAAATATGTAAAGCTGAACCCTCTCACTATATATTATGATAAACTGAACTTAATGTTCCAGAACCTCTCCTGAATTAAGGTAGCTTTGCATTCTTTTAGGCTAGGGACAGACATTCAGAAAGTCTGAGCCTGAACTGATTCAACCTTTGCAGGTTAGTCTAACCTGGCTAGGCTGAACCAGTTGGAAACTGGACAGGTATTCTCTCTGAACTGAGGAAATTCAGGCACATACCTGCAGTGGCTCAGGCTAGAAGCCAGGGGGCACTAGAGCAGCCCTCCCTTCCCTTGCGCAGAGTTGAGCTCAGAGGGTAGTGGCCAGTCCCCAGCAGGACTTTCTCATTAGGGAGGTCTGCCCGCACCATCCAAGGCTTTTTCTCACTGGCTGCTCAAGGGGTTGCAGAGTTGTTAGCCCCCAGACTCTTGCCAGAGTTCTGAAGCAAGGGAGGGGTGTGCAGTGCATGCATCTCTTGATGATATGGAGCTTTTCAATCTCCCTCCCTGCTTGTGAGGCTGTCTGCAGCAAGCTGACAGGCAAGCAAGGTAGCCCAGAGCTGATAAGAGTCTTTATCACCTGATTAACAAAATAATAGCCTCTCCCCATTACTTCAAACTCTTCTTAAACATCTTACTAGGGTGACCAGTTGATCAACTCCAAAGGCCTGTTCTGGCTGCCTGCCTGTCCCAATGAAATTGGAGAGACATACACACATAAACACCTCTGGGCATTAGCTAGCAAACCACATGCCTAGGGTCCATGGGGCTGGGGTCTGTGCTGTGGGAGATGAGATGGAGGGGGGACTTTCCTGCTTAAGCAGTGAGGGGGGGGGGGGGAGGTAGGGCAGGAGGAAGCCAGCAGACCCTGCTGTGTCTGCAGTCTCTGCTGGAACTTTATCCAGCACTTGCTAGCATATCACAACCTGGCTATGGTCTGTGCTGTGGGAGAGGGGAGGAAGGGATCCCTGCTTAAGCAGCAAGTCCGGAGAGGGGCATGGGGAAGCCAGCAGACCCTGTTGTGTCTGCAAGTCTGTGCCAAAGGAGCTCTGCCCATGGAGCAAAGGGGAGGGGCCAGCCCCATTGTGAAGCAGAGAGCCCCACTCAGCCCAGAGGACATGCCAGGATGCTGGGGGTGTTTAGTTTATCTTAAACCAGCAAGGGGTCTCGGACAGACATTGGATAAACTGGTTTGAGCCAAATCAGTTAAGTCTGATACTACATTCAACCAAGTTTATCTTAAACCAGTTTCAGTCATTTTCAGACTGGCTTAGGTGCACTGAACATCTGTTGTTACAGGTTTAAACCAGTCTCTGATCACTTAAATCAGTTTATGTGTAATGTCTGTCCCTAGTCCTACTGATAAGAATTGTCCTTAAAGCTAACATAACTAACTACAATGATCTCTAAAATATGGGAAGATTCTTGCTTTGCACATAACTATTATGGTAGTTCCTATAACACATTAAAGCATTAAGCCATAGAATTATGGACAGGAGAAAGGAGGCATGACTGAGGAAATCCTTGCTGTATTTATATTTGGTATGGAGGACTCACTTGATGCAGAGAGGCTTTTCTATCAATTTAAACTGATCATTCTATAGCTAGTATTGAAGACTGAGGCCAGTACCACAAGGTCTCAGCAATATCTCCTAGAACCAATATTTAAATTAGCATGAATTCTTCAGAAGTAAAATTAAAAGATAATATTTTTTTATATAAATTAGATTAAGATCTCAGTGTCTGTTTAAAGGAGAAGAATAAGATTTAAAATCATATCTATATGTGAAATAATTAAAATTATACGACAAATCCTCAGCTAATGCATAGTGCGGAGAAAGGGAGCAAGCAATTCTTATGTGGGCAGTTATTACAGCATAGATATCTAACCCATGTCATCTCTTTTTGCAGTAAAAACTAAATTATATGCATTAGGAAGTCAAAGGAAAACCTTTCCTTTGGCTAAGAATATGAAAGATTATATCAACATTTGACATTTTACAAAAGAAAAATACACCAGTCAACAATTTCATTCCACTCCTATACAGCAAGCAAATTTTGGGGATTGAGATGTTCAGCCCAGAATATTGCAAGTTTTAAATGTTTATTCATTTCTGTCAAAAGATGTAAATATGTCCTTTTTGGGTCATGCTGTTTATCCATACCTTATCTTTAGCTCCCAATTAATCAATGAGATCTCAGCAAGATAAGGTAAAACTGTGCTCTTTAAGAAGAAAAATATTTGGATTACAATTGCTTTATTTTTTGTCTGAATTAAAAACAACTCATTCTGACGCCATTTGAAAAGTTAATTATTTTATTTTTTTGATTACTCTGTAAAGTAACTTCACACTAAAAAGCATCTATCCAAAACTCTGATGCCTTTCACACATGCAAAACAAAAAAATAGGGTTGTACCAAACAAAGAAAGTACCTTTTTATGTGAATACCATTTTGTTTTATTTATAGATCTATGCTAAATATAGTAATAAAAATAGACAAGCAGCAAAGGTTACTATGCAACTACATTTTCCATACCAAATCCTATATAAGGCCTCAATATTCAAAATACTTATCCATTCATTTGTTTACTTTTAATCATTAGTAGTCCATAGGATTTTTTACCTTATCAGCAGGGATCCTGATTTTCTCTAAAAAAAAAAAAAAATAATCACCAATTTTCGGCTTAAAAAAAAGTAACTCAAAAGCCACATTTTTCTGTGATTAAAATGAAATGACACTCATATATAGATATATGTATAGTAGTGTTTAATTTTAATCACATAAAAATGTAGATTTTGGATTACTTTTTTTAATCCAAAATTTGGGGATTTTTTTTTAATCACTGAAAACCAGGATCCCTGCTGATCATACATGACTGCAAGGCAAGGGTGGGCAAAATATGGCCTGCAGGCCATATCTGGCCTGCCAATTGGTCCAAAGAGCCCTCTAGCCACTGATAGGACCATGAGGAGGGAGGATTGTGCCTTGCACTACTCCACTCTCCCACTCCATCCTGCCACAGCTGAGATTGGGTTGGACTGCACAATACACAGACTCTGCCCCCATCCCAGGTCCATCCTTCCTGCACTTGAATTCCTGTTGGTACTGCAGCTGTGTAGTCCTGTCACCACAGCTGCCAGCAGCTGTGCCCAGATGCTGCACACTGACAAGCCATCCTGCCACCCACCTGCCACAATGAGCTGCTTCCACTGCAGTGCTACTAGTGTAGTCCCCAAACAACGGTGAGTTTGTGCCCGGTGCGCTTGTGCCAATAAACACACAGGGTTGAAGGATCCAACTTAATCTTTATTTCTGCGCAGAAAGTGGTGCTTGGCAATCGTTCGCAAAGCAAGCACCCCCACCTCAATGGGTGTCTGCCTTATATAGCTACGTAACAGGTTAAACTTGCTGATGTGATGAAATGTATAGCAAGCCCAGCAAGTAACCCCACTTCCAGCTCCCCCCCAAATAACCCCCCTTCCAGCTCCGGCCTCTGTTGATACAGCTTTCCTTCTAGCAAGGCCAGCAATTAAGCAACTAAGCAACAAGCGATCTCCCCCAGCCTAAACAACCTACTCTATGCCCTTGGTTAGATAAAATACTTTTCAAAACATACAAAGCTGTTCCCGAAGTAGAAAATGCATAGTGAAAGTTCAGGGGTACCCATCAACTCCCCACTTGGAGACTATGGCCCTTATGGAAAAGGCCCATAGTTCTCGACTATCTTTCTCATCTCCAGAAATCTTTTTGCTTCCTCCCGATTGTTTTGGATCGGGTTTGTAACTGATGATTTTACAAACATCACGCGGTGTACGGGGGAAGAAATTGATTTCTTGAGTATCTCAGAACACATTGGCGCACACTGTATCCCACAACAGATCATCAAGAAAATACACATACTTGCCACAATTAATAGGAAAATTTGCTTAAGCCATGAAAAATTAGGAAGCCAAGAAGTAAGCCATGAGAAGTCGAACCCTTCCCCTTGCTTAATGTGGGACAGAACCTTTTTTAACTTCTGCACTTTTGACTCTATCAACTCGGAGTTATCTGTCAAATTAAAACAACACATTCCCTCGAACTCTTCACATCCGTGATTATGCCTCAGCAACAGGTAATCTATGGCTGCTCTATTTTGCAGAGTAGCTCCTCTTAGCTCTTTCATTTCAATATTGAGGGCAGCTAGGGCCTGTGAAGTTGTATTTAGGCCCTTTGCCAGGGCACAGGCCACCTTACCAAGCTGCCTCTCAGCATCCAATGCTAGGCCTGGCACCCCTACTAGGGATACTGCTAAGGACACTACCTTGGCCTCACTCAGGAGGTTTATGTCACTATCACAGGATTTATCTAGCACCTTAGAACCTCTCCGGTGACGCTTACTAGAGATCTTAGGCATACCTGGTAGCCAGACAGTCAAGCGGCCTAGAGCACAAGGGCCTCCTGTGGCATTGGCTGGGATATATGAATAGGCAGTCTTCCCACAAAGGAGGAACCACCCCCGGGGTAATATAACATGAACTTAGTTGCAAGATACATTAGTCATGTCTGAGCAATTGAAAATTTTCGTTTCTTTGGTTAGGGTTTTGCAAGCTTGGGTACAGTTCACAAAATTGGCACAGCTGGTGTTACCAGGGGAGGTGACTGTCAACAAATCTATTTCAAAGGTACTAGCATTTTTTCCTGTGGTAATGGTTCCCCACATGGAGTTGTTAGTGTAATTGATTGGACCCCCTATTCCCCCAGATGTGAACCAAGTCTGATTCTGGAGTGCTTCCATTGGAGTGGGCACCCCTATAAGGCATGACGTGAAAATATCATTAACTGATATTCAACCTGCCAAACAAAAATGAGTGACATTTAATACGTCCTTTGCCAAATGAACCCACACATTTTGACTCTTCTTGAACCTTTGATGCACCAACCCCTTAGACTCTAAAAACATTACACCTATGCAAAGAACTACTTTCCACATGGTTGACGTTTAAACAGAAATTTGAGTCCTTCTACTGGTTCTGCTGTCCAACAGTGTCCATTTGTGTCGGCTTCCGGTGCGACACTCTCAGCAACTTCTCCTGCAGGTGGTACTTCTGGTGTGGCCTTCACCCGAGTGTAGTGTATCCACGGTTTTACCCCCTGAACCTTCACTGCAGCGTGAGTAGTAAGAATCACAGGATACGGTCCCTTCCACTTGGGCTGAAGCGGCTCGTCTTTCCACGTTCGGACCAGTACCTTGTTTCCGATCTGGAACTTGTGGACTGGTGTATCTAGAGGGAGTGGAAGTCGTTCCTGAACATACCTGTGGAGAGAAGACAATACAGCAGACAAAGAATACAAGTAATCTTTTACCCAACCTTCCCCTTTTACATGCATTTGACTCCCATGCGTCACCACTGGATTCTTAGGATATGGCTTGCCATACATTAATTCGAATGGACTAACTCCCAATTTAGCTCTAGGGGCTATGCACACTCTAAGCAAGGCAAGAGGCAGAGCTTCGGGCCATTTCAACTGAGTTTCCTGGCAAAGTTTAGACAGCTGTCTTTTTAGAGTCTGATTCATTCGTTCCACCTGTCCACTTGACTGCAGTCTCCATGCTGTGTGAAGGTCCCATTGTATCCCCAGAGCCCGGGAAACTGCCTGGGTCACCTCCGACACAAAGTGTGGCCCTTGATCCGAGGCCAATCCATCTGGGATTCCGAATCGTGGAATCATTTCTTTTAGCATCACCCGGACCACTTCTTTTGCTTGGTTGGTTCGGCACGGGAAGGCCTCAGTCCATCCAGTCAGAGTGTCCACGAGCACTAACACGTATTTGTAGTGTCCCTTTCTGGGAACTTCAGAGAAGTCTATCTGCCAACATTCTCCTGCTAATAGTCCTTGCCTTCCTGCCCCTGGAGGAGGTTTGGGGGAAATCTTAGGATTGTTGGCACAACAGACAGGGCATCTACGCACTATCTGTTCTGCTGTTTTTCTCATCTTAGGTCCCACTACAATTCTTTGGAGACCTTGGGTCATGGCATCAGCTCCCATATGGGTGCTCTGGTGGTACTCTTGGAGCACTTTACTAAGAATCAGTTTTGGCATCAGGACTTGTCCCTCAGGCAAAAACCACCATCCATCTTGTTGTTCTTTGCTTCCTAATTTCTCTGCGAGTTGGTTCTCTTTTTCAGTATATTTGGGAGGTTCCTCAGGTAACACTACCTGAGGCATCAATGCCAACATTTGAGTCTCTTGAATTTGTCCTCTAGCTGCCTTTTTCGCCGCAGCATCTGCTCGTCGATTCCCTTTAATAATGTCAGCATCTCCCTTTTGGTGGGCCTTACAGTGCACCACAGCTACATCTAGTGGTTCCATCACCGCTTCAAGTAATTTCAGGATTTCTGTTCCATGCTTTACTGGGCTTTTACTTGCCGTTAAGAGTCCTCTCTCTTTCCATATAGCTCCGTGGGCGTGTAAGACTCCAAAGGCGTACTTCGAATCCGTATATATATTGGCTATCTTTCCTTTTGCCAAATGGAGAGCTCGGGTCAGCGCAATAAGCTCAGCTTTCTGTGCAGAGGTATTTGGAGGCAAGGCGTTTGCCTCCACGGTATCCCATGATGTAACCATGGCATATTCCACCTTTCGGGTTCCATTGTCCATGAAGCTGCTTCCATCTGTGTAAAATTCAAGGTCTGCATTAGGTAGTGGGGCATCTTTAAGGTCCGGCCAACTAGCATACACACTCTCAATAGTTTCAATGCAATCATGCTGTAATCCTTCGTCCTGTTCCAATGGCATCAACGTAGCTGGGTTCAGGGTACTAGAGGTTTGCAACTGGATATCTCCTTGATCCAGGAGAGTCACCTGGTACTTAGCCATTTGTCCAGGGGAAAGCCAGGTTCCCCCCTTTGCATTCATCACCGCCAGCACTGAATGTGGGGTATACACAGTCATTGGTTGTCCTAAAGTAAGTTTCTTAGATTCCTTTACCAGCATAGCAGTAGCTGCCACTGCTCGCAGGCAGGCCGGCCATCCCAAACTAGTGGGATCCAATTGTTTGGAGAAGTAGGCCACTACTCTTCTCCAGCTACCTAAGTACTGGGTCAGTACTCCTGATGCTACTCCTTGGCATTCATGTACATAAAGTTGAAATGGTTTACTCAGATTGGGTAGGCCCAGGGCCGGTGCTGTCATAAGGGCCTGTTTGATAGTGTCAAAGCTCTTTCGGCATTCTGCCGTCCATTGCAAATCTCCCTCACTACCAGTAGTGGCCTCATAAAGAGCCTTGGCTATTAGTCCAAAATTGGGGATCCAGATCCGACAGAATCCTGCCATGCCTAAAAAGCCTCGCAACTGTCTCTTGGTCTTTGGGACTGCCATCCGACAGATGGCCTCTTTCCTTTCAAGGCCCAACATCCTCTAGCCTTGTGAGATGTCAAATCCCAAATACCTTACTTTTTTTTCTGTAATTTGGGCTTTCCTTCGAGATACTCTGTAACCGATCTGTCCTAGGAAGTTTAGTAAACTTACGGTCAGGAGGTGGCACTCTTCCCTTGTTTTTGCTGCAATTAACAGATCATCCACATACTGTAACAGAGTTCCTGATGTACCTTTGTCCCACTTCTGAAGGTCGGTACTTAAGGCAGTGCTGAAAATAGTGGGACTGTTCTTAAAACCCTGAGGCAAAACTGTCCAGCACAATTGGGTTTTTCTCCTAGTATTCGGGTTTTCCCACTCGAATGCAAAAATCTCTTGGCTGTCTCTTTCAAGTGGGATGCAAAAGAAAGCATCTTTCAGGTCCAAGACTGTAAACCACTGTTCCTCTGCAGACAAAGCAGTCAGCAAAGTATAAGGGTCCTTCACCACCGGATGAAGGGTCATCGTGACCTTGTTCACGGCTCTGAGGTCCTGCACGAAACGATACTCATTACTGTGGGGTTTCTTTACAGGCAAAATGGGGGAATTGAAAGATGATTGACACTCCTGAAGTAAACCATATTTAAGGAATCTCTTTATCAATGGTTCCAGGCCTTTCCAAGCTTCTATTTTCAATCGATACTGTGGCACCCTGGGTGGGGTAATTCCCGGCTTTAAATCAATGCTTACAGGGGTAGCCAGTTTGGCTCTTCCTGGCTTCTCTCCTGCCCATACCCATGGTACTACAGCGTCTTCTACTTCTGGGGGAATTCTCCCTTCCTCCCCCTCCTGCAATAGGAGACACACCTGAGCTTTCCAGGCTTCCTCAGTTGGTATCTTCATAGTAATTTTCCCCTCTGAAAAGGTCAATTGGGCCTGCAATTTGCACAGCAGATCCCTCCCAAACAAAGGTATGGGGCACTCAGGCATATACAGGAACTGATGAGACACTTTCTTTCCTCCCAATTTGCATTCCATGGGTGGCACAAAAGGATGATACGTCCGCTGGCCGGTGGCTCCAATTATGGGGACCTTGGTTTTTGATAGGGGTCCTTTAAAATTGGTTACAACTGAATGCGTGGCTCCACTATCTACTAGAAAGTCAATAAGTTCTCCCCCTACTTGCATTTTAACCAGGGGCTCGTCGGGGGAGACAGAGATTACTTCAGTGTTAGCCCCCGGTCCCCATCACTCCTGGTCAGAACCATCCAACATCAACAATCTTTCTTCCTCCTCTTGTCTCTTCTTCTCCCTCTTGGGGCACTCATTTTTCCAATGCCCTTCCTGCTTGCAAATAGCTCATTGATTAGGTCCCAACCTGGGACCCTGGCCATAGCCTCCCGGAGCATAGCCCACACCTCCTCTATGCCCTCTACTTCCCCTGCCTTGTCCCCGACTCCTCTGATCTACCATTGCCACTGCCAACAACGATGCTTGTAACGATGCCTGTGCCTTTATTCTCTTATCTTCCCTTTTCTCCTTAACCTGATCTCTGTTGGAGTATACTTTATAAGCAATCTCAATCATTTGGCTGCCTTGCATAACCTCCCATAAAAACTGGATGGATCCTCCTTCGGACCCTGCCGCACTTCATACAATTTAGACAAATTTTTCTGCTTGGGGATAGCCTCCCGGAGAGCAGCCAGCACAAACTCCCGATACAGCTCTAACTCCTTCCGGCTCCCTCGGGTGTTGGGATCCCAGTCTTGATTTTTCTTAGGGCAAAGTTCATCTACATCACCGGCTGGGTGACGCTGCTGTGCTATCGTGCGTGCTTTCTCTATGACCAACCTCTTTTCTTCTGGAGTCAGAAGAGCGGCCAGTAAGGCCTGAATATCTATCCAGTTTGGTTGGTGGGTGAGGAAAATAGTAGAGAACAACTGGGCCATTGCCTCTGGATTCTGGTGATATTGGCCCACAGACTGTTTCCAATTTATCAAGTCTGCCGTGCTGAATGGCACATGGACAAAAACTGGTTCACCTTCAGGACCCACCGCTTGTCGTAAAGGGGCCTGAACTACTGGTTGGACCCCTGATCAAAAGCAACTCTCCACAGGGCTAAACGCCCCATCTCCTACAGTCCCCTCTACCACCAGATTGCTACCATCTGCATCCGCCGGACCCGGGGACGGCAAACCAAGGCTGTCAGGGGAGGTGAGGGACGACGGACTAGACAAACCAGCCGGGAATCCCTGACAAGCCGTTACAGGTGCAGTGGAAGTCCCCTGTGGTGACGCATGGCTCACAGGATGAGACGGGGGAGCCGTGGGAGCAATTAGCAACTGCACATCTTCCTCCTCCGGCTCCTTTGGACATACTGTGGTGACCCCCCATAAAGCCATTAACCCTCTTCCCCTAAATATCCCACACGACTTCTGTGTAACCTCATCCCTATATAAAGTCATATATACCTCTACATAAAGCATCTCATCCTACTTCCCTTGGCTCCTACAAAACAACTGTAACTGCAAGATTGTGTTATAATCCAAAGACCCATTCTCCGGCCAGGCTGCACCATCCGCAAGTTGGTACTGTGGCCAACATGTATTGCAATACCGAATCATCTGTTGTTTTGTCATAGGGTCACTTCCAAACTTTGGCCAATTTTTCAAAATGCATCCTAAAGGACTGCAGGGTGGGATCTTAGACTGGTTACTTCCCATTATCCAACTACCAGACGGCGACCGCCGCTCAACCTCAGAACCAAACTGATTAAAGGGAGTTCACGGGACTGCCACCCGATCTCACTCGCCTATGGTATCTACACGGTCGGAACTTTCAAAGCCGTCTCTTCCCCAACCTGCCCAAAATATGGAAAGAAGTACTCACCAGTCTGTTGAAACCTCCCTCGCCCCACCTGATTAAGTTGGTCCTTCGAGCGTTGCAACGTTGTGCCCCTCCCCGACTCCGTCAGGCAACCAGGAGACGGTCAGACCTCTGACGAATAAGGTCGGTGGCGCCTGGCCCTCGCGCCGTCCACAGTTGTTGCCGGAGCCGAAGAGGTGGACCGGGCAAGGCAGTCAGCTAGGGTCCCATCTGGGGTGCCAGAAATTGTAGTCCCCAAACAACGGTGAGTTCGTGCCCGGTGCGCTTGTGCCAATAAACACACAGGGTTGAAGGATCCAACTTAATCTTTATTTCTGCGCAGAAAGTGGTGCTTGGCAATCGTTCGCAAAGCAAGCACCCCCACCTCAATGGGTGTCTGCCTTATATAGCTGCGTAACAGGTTAAACTTGCTGATGTGATGAAATGTATAGCAAGCCCAGCAAGTAACCCCCCTTCCAGCTCTCCCCCAAGTAACCCCCCTTCCAGCTCCGGCCTCTGTTGATACAGCTTTCCTTCTAGCAAGGCCAGCAATTAAGCAACTAAGCAACAAGCGATCTCCCCCAGCCTAAACAACCTACTCTATGCCCTTGGTTAGATAAAATACTTTTCAAAACATACAAAGCTGTTCCCGAAGTAGAAAATGCATAGTGAAAGTTCAGGGGTACCCATCACTAGGAGGTGAGTTCATGCTGGCTGCAGGGAAGGTTTGACCCAAAGTATCCACTCCCGACTCCTGTTGCAGCATCTCAGCAGCATCTCATCATGGCAGGTGGGTGGGTGGGACAGCTACTTGGTGTGCTACATTGCACCCCGTCACATGTGGATCCAGCTGCCAGTGGCCATGGTATCAGGACTGTGCAGTGCCAACACCAAGCTGGTTGGGGGTAATGAATGTGTGGGGGGTGGGAGGGAAGGGGGGCAGGGGAGTCTGATGCTGTGCAGCCTGGCCCAGCCCTAGCTGCAGCAGAGCGGAGTGGCATGAGGTGCAGCCCTCCTGCCTCAGGCTCCCAGAAGCAGCCACTGGGCTGTAAAGGAACAATTGGCACCCACTCCCACCAGCCTTCAACAGCTCATCAAAACTTAAGTGACCCTCCATCCCAAATAACTGCTTTAAAGCTCTAAGGCGGGGATCAGGTCACAAGTGTCTACTACTTAGCATCTCTTTGGAAAATAGAGAATCTTTTATACAATCATTTTCTTCAGAGAAGAGGTGGTGGCTGAGTAGAAGCTCAAAAAAGGGCTCTGAGCAAGATGGGTAAGTACGTATTAAGAAACAGAAATGGTCATTTTTTTTTGCCTGTGGAAAGGAGTGGCATGCACCTGTGTTGGGGAGGGAGAACTAGTGGTTGAGGTACCAAATAATTAAATTTCTGTGCTGAGAGAAAACTATGTATTTAGATCCAGATTTATTGTGGAACATGTGAAGTTTCTATTGTTCCTTTTCTTTGCTGTAGTAGCATGAGTGAGATGAGTTGACTTAGACCCTCAGAACACCCACATGCATGAATGGGTTGACACAGTTGGTTGTGTTTGATAAAGTGCCAGATTCTGGTAATGGCTTTTAGAAGAGTGTAAGCAAAACAAATATTCCCACCCCCCTCCACACATTCCCATGAAAGCAATGGCCTCCAGGGGTTATTGCAATCAACCTTCTCTGACTTTTCCTTATATGTCAGTGTCAGTATTCCCCCAGCACATGCTCAGTTTAGTTATCAGCAACAATGATGTTTGCCAAGTGCTGTACGTGCAAGTTGAGCAAGATATTATTTTTATGGGTTCATTTTAGATAGTGATTACACTACATGCTGCAACTCATCTGATTTTGTAGCTCATCTAATATAGCTGCATTTATTATTGATTAATACAGCTATAACTGAGAAGGGATATGTAGCCTGATAACCAGGATCCTGGTTTTCTCTGATACAAAAAGTCCCCAATTTCCAGTTTTAAAAAGTAACCCCAAATCCATTAATTTTCCATGATTAAAATGAAACACCACTTATATATATATCTATATAGCTATATATAACATATATATGTGTGTGTATGTGTGTGTGTATAAATAATATATATCTATGTGTGTGTGTATATATATCTATATTATATATAGATATATACATATATTAGTGGTGTTTCATATTAATCACACAAAAATGTTGATTTTGAGTTACTTTTTAATCCAAAAATTGAGGATTTTTTTTTTTTTTTATATCAAAGAAAACCAGGATCCCTGCTGATGACCATATTTCAAAAATGCATCATATGGTCTTAAACTCTAACACTTCAGGTGGGTATACTTAACAAGTCAGAATCACAGTGGCTTCTTACTTAGTGCATCTGTGACACAACTCACACTTTTATTTATTTTTAGAACTGTTTCTTATTAACGGCATTTCAGTTCCTGTGGGACACCAAAAATCTAAAACAGACCTTTCATTTTATTTCATTTATGTCTGGACTGTACAACAAAACAGCACATAACAAGGAAACCACAAAATAGAGTCAATGTCTGGTAGAAAATGAACACTTCAGAAAGAGCATTGCTTGACTGAGTTTCTGATGTGTTCATTTTTACAGATTCTATGAATTGTTTGCCTCACCAATCCCTGGGAGATCTCCATAGACACAGAAGACATGCAGACCAAAGAGGGAAAAAATCTATTAAATTATGTCCTTAAATTATTAAAATATTTTAAGTAATATTTTAGACAACAATACAGACAACAATAACATTCAACCCAAAAGCAAATTTACAGAAAGTACTTATCATCAACAAAATTTGCTTTATAAAAATAATGTGAGCATTTAAATAAACTAAAAATAGCAATCACTTGAATGGAATTCACTAACTAAATGTAAAGGTAATACTTTTTTCCTTCCTCCTCAAAGTTCTCTAGAAGACTTTTGAAAAGTTTGAGGTACTGCTTATAGGAATCTTAAAGGATTATACTGATTAAATACACATTTTCAATCAGATGCATTAATCTATATTCATAACCCACAGCATAAAGGCTGCTCCATTCTATTTCTACAACAAAAAAGATCCAATGAATTATGGGTGGGATTTTTTCCCCCAGAAATATTTTCCTGTATCTTCATTTTGCACTTATATAAAAGGTAATATCTTGCCATCAAGATAGAAATATGAACATTAGGACTAGAGCAGCGGTGCTGAACCTCTTGCTTTGGTAGGCTAGATGACTGGTGCAAGGCCCCATACATGGGCTGGACTGGACCCCATACACCAGGATAGCCCCCATACTACTACTGCAGGATTTGGCCCTGTGCCATCTCCCCAGTCCCTCACCATGTGATGGGGCCCCGTGCCACCAGATCAAGGCCTATACCACCTCTCTTGGCTTTGTGCCAGCCACACCACCTCCCTGGAGTTCTGTGCCACCTCTCTTGGCTCTGTACTACTTGCACCACCTCCCTCAACTCTGCACCACCTCTCTTGGCTCCGTGATACCTGCACAACTTCCCTGGGACTCTGCACGATCTATATGGGACCACATGCCACATCTGCTTGGCCCTGTGCTGCAGGATTGGGCCTCAAACTACCTTGAGCTGGCCCCTGTGTTCTCAGATCAGGCCCTCAGCCATGTCTGTGCACTGATCCAGTATGCTATCCAGTAGGGCTGTGTGAAGCTTCAGTCCCTGATTCGATTTGGCAGAGATTCGGCCCAATTAGGTGGCCAAATCTCCTAATCTGAATTGAATCAGGAGACCCTTTAATGTCTCCAAATCAATTCAGAGAGATTCAGAGAGATTCGGAGAGATTCAATGATTCGGACATAGACACAACTTTAATTTATTTTTTTTTCCTCAAGGTATCAGGTGGCTTGTGAATGCTGAGAAGGTGGGGTGGATGGAGCATCCCATGGCAGTGCAGTGGGGTCTGGTCCACTTTCCAGTCTGCCACGGAGCATGCAGGGGACCTCCATCCCCTGACTTCCAGCTAAATGACTCGTGCCTCCTGGGTCTGGGGGAGCATCCAGGATCCCTCCACAGCTGATCACCAAGCCAGGGGGGCATGGGGGAGGTCCACTGCCAAGCACACGGGGACCCCCTGCCCCGCCATGCTTCTGTGGAATGGTCCATCTGCCCCACCATCTCAACATTCATGAGCCATGCCTGGTACCTCGGGGTATGCAGAAAAAAACATTTAAAGCTGTGTCTATGGCTGAATTGCTGATTCTCCAAATCAGCATCAAATCTTCTGATTCGGATTCAGCTGAATTCAATTGGGACAGTGATCCAAATCAACAAATCAAATCACTGTTCCCTGAATCAGGCTGAATCCAAATTGAATACGGCCCACTTTGTGCACCCCTACTATCCAGCCAATGCAGCTCCCTCTGAGTCCAGAAATTTGGCAGCAGGTGAGTGGTAATGGCTAATACTGCTCCCCCACTAACAAATTATTGGACCTGTGGGGATCCTTGAGGTGCCTGAAGACATGATGCAAAGCCGCTCCAATGTATAGTAATTACAGCACATTGGAGTAGAGTTGATTAATGCATCCAATGTAAAGAACAAAATCTGTCCCATTATTCAATTAAAACAATTCACTCTAAGTTGATAGAGATGTGTCCAGCTATCCAAAACATATTTGAGTAAGTGGTGAACTACAGTATCAATTAATTAGAAGATCATTCTATAGTGCTTTGGTCCTTGAACTTAACTTAAGATTCAATAAGAAACATTACAGCTGCAAGTAGCATATACTCTGCAGTGATTCACTTTAAAATGACATTAAATTCCTATTAACCATTGTATTTGTGAAAGTACATTGATTTGTAAAGTGTACACGTGATAAGGAAAATCTAAACTGTCTTCAGTGGTTTGACTATTGTAAATAACCTGCCTGATAATGGTATTTTTCCCTATTAAATGAAAAAAAAAATGGCCATTCCCTCCTGCCTATAAAGATTTGGTATGGATTAACAAAAACTGTGCGATTCAATAGAAGTTTTTACATTGGTTTCATTGAACTTCGGAGCTGAACAATGCCTATTATAAAAAATATATACTTTGCTTTGCTATATTATTGTACTATGTATAAAAAAAAAGTTCATTTTTTCCCCCTTTTTCTATAGAGAATAGATGAGATTCTGTTAAACACACCTGTGTCTTCAAGTATTATTTTTATGTTTTCTTTTTCCTTTACAAAGACTATTCCATTCCTTTTATGTACAATGACTATTCCGTTACTTTTGTGTAATTATTAGATTACTGGTTTCTAACTTTCTTGGCAAGTATAAGGCAAAATATCTTTGGATGTATAGCACTACAGTTTGACTAATTTTAGTAGAGCAAGACCACTATACATTGTGTTATAATCATTCCTGAGGGCACTTTTACACAATCTCCAAGCATGGGGGGTGGTGCTTTGATTAGAGTAGCTTTTAGAGCCACTCTAATTGAAGCACCACTGCATCTCATGTATCAATGTCATGGGCTTAAAAATGGTGGCAGGGGTGCTTGAACTAAAACTCTTCCCCTGCCACCATTTTTAAGCATGGGGAGACTGATACATGAGATGTACAAGGCTGCTAGAACATGATAATTCCCATGCTCCAGCAGACTTGATTAATTAAATCTGCTCTGACATGGTGGAATTCCAGCATGTTTGAGCAGCCTCCGTTCTTGTGTATAGATGCCCTGAAGTTCTAGTGCTACCTGGGGTATGAGTGCCACAAATTTAGGGTGACCACATGTCCCAGTTTGGCCAGGACAGGGCCAGAATTTGGAGACTGGTACTGCTGGTGAAAATTAAAATGACTGTCCCTGATATGGGGCATGGGGCAAAGAGGCAGAGAGGCAGGATCAGTGAAATGGGGATCCCCAGCAGACAGCAAATTGCTCTAAAATAGGTTAGCATGATTAGTGGAAGGACCATTAACACTAATTCTTACTTCACAGGTGGTTGCTAACACCTGTGAAGTAAAGAAAAATGTGTCATTAATGGGCCATTGACTCCCTGTAGCCTGCAGTAGTTGGGAGAGGGTGGGCAGTCTCCCAGATTTCACATTGTCCCGGATTTCACATTGTCCCATATCGTCACCCTACACAGGTGGCATAGACAGGCTTTGTGTGTAATGTGTGGCATACCAGGAAAGGAAGCAAAGTAGTAGATAGGACAAGAAACAACGCAGAGCAGCAGATAGGGGAGGGATCTCAAGAGTGGCATTTGGGGGAGGTGTGGAACTAATATGTTGGGATGAATATTAAAAAAGTTGGTCCCTGCTGGTCTGGTATATGAGCAATTGTAGAAATATGTGCATTGTGCACTTGAATACCGTGTTTTCACTTACAGTTAACATTCTACTGCAGATCACATTCTTCTCCATATAAGGTTGAGTTTCAACTTTCTCTATTTATCCCTTTTTGTTGTATCATAGGGTTTTCTGAAGGAAAAAAACTCAGTGGAACTTTTGAGATTCAGACAATTTTAATGTATATGTTTAGAGACATGCCCTTGTACAGATACTCTGTTGCCTACCTCTTCCACTGGCAACTTGGCTTCTACTGGCAACAGGGATCCTGGTTTTCTCTGATAAAAATATTTCCCCAATTTTCAGTAAAAATGTAACTCAAAATCCACGTTTTTCCATGCTCAAAATGAAACACCACTCTCTCTCTCTCTCTCTCTCTCTCTCTATATATATATATATTAGTGGTGTTTCATTTTAATTAAAATGTGGATTTTAGGTTATTTTTAATCTGAAAATTTGGGCTTTAAAAAAAAAATCAGAATAAACCAGGGTTCCCAGTGATGAGTAATATCTGATGACTAATATACCTTGGAGTTCAGAAAATCTAATTCATCTCACTGTCATGCTTCTTACAAGAGGTATTATATTTGTACACTTTACTTTCCTTAAAAATCAAGCATCCATGTTGTATAATAATAGGTTTTCATGAGAAGATAACTGTAGGTTTTGATAAAGCTTTAATAAAGCAAATTAATAAGTTTTCTTGTTTGTCTCATTATTCAACTCAAATTTATGCTCATCACTCAGGGAATTTTTCCATTGATTTAAACTATTATATTTGTCAAGATAATAAGAAACCTATTGCCTCAGTAGTATTCAGGGGGCACATCTACATGTCATCCTTATGTCAGAGTAGTGACGTGCTATGGTGACATAGCTTGTTGCTATGTCAACATAGCACTGGTGGGCACAAACCATAATGCCAAATACTAGGTTGCCGTTGCATAAGTCTAGGCTACATACAGTTCCATATCATTGTTCATATGTGCCCAGGAGTGGAACGCCTGAGGTCCTGCCCTTGTTCCCAGGTATTTAGATGCCTTTTTCATTAGGTAGTCACTAGATAAAAATCAGAAATAACCCCGACAGATAAACTGAAGCCCTTAAATAGCTGGTTGACCCAGGATTACAGATCTTGAATACAGTAGGTACTGGACCTTTGGGCTGTTGGTCCAGAATTCAGGCATGTTTCTATGGGAGCTCATCTTGAATTTGATAACAACTTTTCATGCCTAAGAAAACTTAGAAGAAGGATATCATGATCAGTGACTCAAGCTTTTCTGATAAAAAAAAAATATTTCTATTGTGCCAATATCCATTTATCCCAGAGTATTAGTTCCAAAATATTCAAAGTCCATATACCACCATTCTGTATATTTATCCCAATGGTTAATCATCCACAAACCTTCCTCATATACAATCCTTAAACCAATTGTTCTTCCTTATCTTGTCATACTTTCACCCTCCTTCTCTAGGGACCATGTAACAGAAAGCCAGGGGCTCATATTACTTAAAGGTAGAAACTACAACAGAAAAAGCCCCAAGCATGGTATACCTGAAGGAGGGAAAGCATCCAGGGAACAACTGAAGCCCAGGCAGTAAGCTGACACACCTGCAAGCAGTCAAGAGAAAATCTGACTGGAAGTGGGGATGCACCCAGGGGATATAAGTCTGAGTTCCTGAGGTAGAAAGGGAGTATAGCCTTGAACTCTGCTGAGGGAGGAGCTCCTGCCAGCTCAGGATGGTGAAGAGTAAAATGGAGGTGTGGAATCCTTTTGAAATTTCAAATGGAGGTGTGGACCTCTTTGAATTCTAAGGGTGGGCATTCATTTACTTTTGATTGATCATAGTCATCTTTCACAGACCCCTTAGACATAGTCTGCAGACCTGCAAAGATCCACCGACCACAGGTTGAAAACAACTGATACAGAGGACCAAGAGTGTGGGCAGGGTCAGGGGTGGCCCTAGGATGCACCATATTTGCCCCAAGGGCATGTATTGTGGCAGACCAGAAGAATACCATTGAAGTCTCCTCCTCTTTGCATCTTCCCCACCTTAGAGCAGTCTTCCTTGCTGTATTTTAGCAGAATGGAAGTGAGACAAGGTTGGGGCCAGCAAGTGTGTAAGACTGACTGAATATCCTTGTACAAATCTTGGATCACTTGCATGTTTTACGATTTCACTGCAGCCCAAGGAACACAGTAATGTCTGTGGAGCTGTTCTGCTTAGACCACAACTTAGGAACAAGAATTTATTTTTCCCTGTCAATGTAGAATCTGAGCACCAAAACAGCTACTAAAACTGGGCACTGAGATTTTGTAACATCCAAAAGTGCATGAGTAAGATCATCTTGCCATGATATCAAAGATAAAATTAGTAAATATTTCTGTCAGTCTCTGAAAAAGTGTAGCAATAATTGAGAATTGTATTTACCATTTTTGCACTCAAAATGTATGTATGCATTGAAATGTGCCATGTTTGTAAAGGAAAAACACAAATGACTTAGCACAGTGATTCTCAACCAGGGTCCTGCATCACCTGGGGCACCCTGAGAATTTTTAATGAGTGTCTTGGGATGCCACACAGCATTGGCACTTTCAGGTCTGGAAACACGATTCATATGATAAACCCAAGATTTCAAATAGAAATCCATTGTGTTAAAAACACTCTTATCTGTTGTGGTCTTTCTGAGTTCTTTGCAACAGAAAAAGTTATTTTTTCTCTTGCAGAAAAAGGATGAAAACTAAGAGCTAGCCTTCTCTAAGGAGTGGCTCAAGCCTAATGAGGGGTACATTGTATCTAAAAAGTTTGAGCACCACTGTCTAAAAATGTGCAATACATTTTGTCTTTCTTTACAAGTTCTGCCAAATAAACATTACTGTGCTTCAGTTAACAATATTCCCTTTTATTTTAACATTTTTTTTTTCTGAAAGGCAGTCCGCTCTTTGAAAGAGTTGCAGTTTATTATAATGCTTACTATATTTCTTGAGCTTGGCTTGCCAGGGCTCCAGAATCTCTTGTCCTTCGGAGGATGCATCTGATGGTGCATATGCTATCACCATCCATAGCTAGGTCTGCAGGGTCAACTTAAAATATAGCATTTTCTGCACTGTAGCAAAGTGAAATAGATTACCTGGGGACTGGTGGTGCCCTGGGAGGATATATCTACAATAAGAGGGCAGCACACTGAACAGACTTTTGCTTTTCAAAATGAACCCAATTATATGAAAACTGGATAACTGGCTGACTCATTACTGATAAAAGGGATCTTTATTGCATTTTTAAGTTTCATTTCAATAACGTTAATACTGAGGAACTCCTGTGAGCATCCAATAGAATTTTGGATTTTTTTTTGTTTGGATGCTTTGATTTGTTGTCCCCCTTAAATGTTCTTTTCTTTGTTGTTAACCTGTCTGTATAAGTAGCCTTGAAACAACTTCAGGGGCCTATCTGTTTCTCCATTTTTAGCTAATGTAGTTCATCCTCTCTGTGATGTGAGCACTTAATTAAGTGGCCTAATTAACATTTTAATTTTGCAGACTGTTCATGGAGTGCTGGGCCATCATTAGGTTTTCTCATACTGTCCTGTACTTTAGATGGGAGCTGTTCTGGTTTGAATGCTGAACTATGACTGTCTTTCCTTGGATATTACTTGTGCTTCATTCAGGTACATGTCACCTCTTTATAAATGGCCATTCACGTGAGCAATAGCAGCAGTAACAGAGCTTTATTAGTTTCCTACCACTCTTTCTGAAGTGAATCAGAGTACTTACATTGATTTCAACCCTTTCAAAAGAGACTGAAAACAGAACTCTTACTCATTATTGGAGCCAGCAATGACTAGCTGGATAGGGAGTTAGAGGAAGAGCTGGGAAAATCTTTGAGTTTTTTTATGAACAGTGAATTTGTCAAAGAATAAGGTTTGAAGAGAGAAAAACACTGCCCAATTTGAGCTGAATTCAGTGTTTTAAATTCCTGTTTTAAATAACTTAAAATTTCTGTTTTGAAACTGACCTAAATCTAAAATAAATAAATATAGGGATTAAAATAATTAAACAAAATGTTTTATTTGGGGTCAACTTCTAATGAAGCTTTGTTGAGCTTGTGTGTCTGTGTGTGTGTTCCTGTTTTACCCTCCCCTCAAAAAAACCAAAAAACCAGAAGAAAATCTTTAAAAATCCCCCATAGCCTGTCATAGAGAACCTTGATTTGTGTATGTATACATTGTATTTACTCAAACCTAAGATGTGCGTTTTTTCCCAATCAGCACACTGGGGGAAAAAAAATCCCTTGTTTTACTATAAGTGGGGATCCTGGTTTTCTTTGATTTAAAAAAAAAAAAAAATCCCCAGTTTTCAGATAACAACAAGGAACCCAAACACCTGAATGCCAGTTCTGTGAGTCTTGGTAGATCACTTCTTAGTCTAAGTCTGCAGTGTGAGATAGATGCCAAATGGTGAATTCAGTTTTGCAATACATCAATAAAAACAAGTGCAAGACATGGGAGGTGACAGTGCCTGTTTAGTCAGCACTGGTTAGGTCTCATCTAGAATATTGTATAGTTTTGAGCTCCACATTTTCAAAAGGTCATGGGGAAATTAAGAGTGTGTCCAGAGCTGGGCAGTGAAAATGATAGAGGGCTTGGAAAGCAAATCATATAAGGAGAGGATGAAGTAACTAGGTATGTTCAGTTCACAGAAAAGTCACTTAAAAGGGGACCTGGTAATAGTCTTTAAATACTTGAAGGACTGCCATAAAGAAGAGGGAAAACACTTTTCATTCACTTGCTTCAGAGAGCAGGGCATGGATCAATGGCTTAATGTTGCAACCAAGTTTGTTTAAATTGGATATCAGGAAAAACTCCTTTACTGTTAGACAAGCAAGGCAATGGAATAGACTGCTTAAGGAAGTCATGGACTCTACATCATTAGAGGGGGTTAAGAAGATTTTAGACAGGAATTGGTCAGAGATTTCACAGATTTCATAGACCTTAGGGCTGGAAGGGTCCTTGAAGATCATCAAGTCCAGCCCCTGCCCCAGGGGCAGGAAGTCAGCTAGGGTCAAAGGATCCCAGCAAGACAAGCATCCAAGCGTTTCTTGAATGAGTCCAGAGCAGTTACCTGCACCACTTCTGGAGGGAATCTATTCCAGGTCTTGGGGGCTCGGACAGGAAATAAATTTTTTCTTATGTCCAGCCTAAAATGGTCTTGGAGGAGTTTATGACCATTGGTCCTTGTTTTTTCTAGGGGCGCTCTGGTGAACAGATGTTCTCCCAGGTCCTGATGTACACCCCTTATATACATATAAGCAGCCACCAGGTCCCCCCTGAGCCTGCACTTTTCCAGACTGAACAGTCCCATGGCTCTCAGCCTCTCTTCATAAGGCCTATTCTCTTGCCCTCTGATCATGTATGTGGCTCTCCTCTGGACCCTCTCAAGCTTCTCAACATCCTTCTTGAATTATGGAGCCCAGAATTGGATGCAGTACTCCAGCTGAGGCCTCACCAAGGCCGAGTACAGTGGTAGGATATCATCCTGGGATTTACTTGAGAAGCATCTATAGATGTGAGCCAGAGTTTTGTTTGCTTTACCAGCTGTGACATCGCATTGGTGGCTCATATTCATTTTGTGGTCAATCATGACCCCCAGGTCTCCTTCAGCAGTTGTGCTAGCAAGCATAGCACTGTCAAGTCTATAAGTATGCTGAGGGTTTTTTTTCCCTGAGGTGGAGTACCTTACATTTATCAGTATTGAACATCATCAGGTTTGTATCTGCCCACTTACTAAGTTTATCCAAGTAAGCCTGGATCACTAGCCTGTCCTCAGGTGTGGACGCTATGCCCCAAAGTGTAGTGTAATTGGCAAACTTATCCAGTGCACTTCTGACACCAATGTCTGCATTGTTGATAAAGATGTTAAAGAGAACCAGTCCAAGAACAGAGCCTTAGAGGACACCACTGGTCATGGAGCACCATAATGATTCACTACAATTGACCACTACTCTCTGGGTCTGACCTCAGAGTCAATTTCCCAGCCATCGGACTGTGGTGTAGCCAAGGCCACAGTTGGCCAAATTTTCCATGAGGAGGTCATGGACACCAGATCAAAAGCTTTTTTAAAGTCCAGATATATGACGTCAATCTCTTCTCCCTTGTCCAGGTGACATGTCACCTGGTCATAGAAGGAGATGAGATTGGTCAGGCAAGACCTACCCATGACAAACCTGTGCTGGCTGTCCCTCAACCAGCTTATCCAGAAGGGTCTTCTTGATAATATTCCCTGGAATCATACCTGGGATTGAGGTCAAGCTGATTGGCCTATAATTCCCGGGATCTACTTTCTGCCCTTTCTTGAAGATGGGTACCACGCTGGCCTTTTTCCAGTCTTCAGGTACTTCACCTGAGTGCTGTGAGTGTTTGAATATTTTCACCAATAGTTGGGCTATGACACCTACCAGATCCTTGAGTACTCTAGGGTGTAATCTGTCAGGACAAGCTGACTTGAAGGTGTCCAGCCTCTCAAGGTGATCCTTTACTAGATCAACACCAATGCTGGGTATAAATATGCACTCACCCTGGCCATCCTGCATCTTGCTAGGCAGGGCGGTCCCATTGGACTGATGAAAGACTGACGCAAAGTACCCATTGAGCAGATTGGCCTTTTCCTGGGTATTGGTTATCAGCTGTCCTGTTTGGTTCAGCAGGGGCCCAGTGTTACCTTTGCTTTTTTTTTTTTTCTTCAACTCCCTACCTATCTGAAAAAAGGACTTTTTGTTATCCTTGATATATGAAGCCAGATGGAGCTCAGTTGCAGCCTTGGCTTTCCTGATCCGCTCCCTGCATGTATGGACCGCTCCCTCCTCCTTGCTGGTAATTCCAGCCTTCCATCCTTTATAAGACTCTCTTTTGAGGCATAGGAGGTCTTAAAGCTCCCTGCTGAGCCAAGGGGGTTGCTGTGCCCTTTTGCTACCCTTCCTCCGAGATGGGATGGCCATCCCTTGTACTATCAGGATCACTCCCTTGAGGAGCAACCACGCCTCTTGGACTCCTCTTCCTGTCAAGTCGTAGTCCCTTAGGGCCTCATGAATGAGCCTCCTGAGCTAGTCAAAGTCAGCTTTCCTAAAGTCAAGGACTTTTGTATTGCTGATTGACTTGCCAACCTTGTGATGAATAATAAAGATGATCAGCTCGTGGTCACTGGCATCCAGCTTTCCATTGATTCTTAGGTCACTGACTAGGTCACCCCCTTTGGCCAGTACCAGGTCCACAAATGGTTTACCTCTTGTTGGCCTATAGACTTCTTGAGTCAGGTAGAGCTTGTCCATGCATGTGAGGAAGATTTGCAACTGATTAGATTTGGCCGAGTGCTTTTCCCACAAGATGTCCAGGTAGTTAAAGTCTCCCACGACAACCATGCACTGAGATCATGCAGCCTCAGCCAGTTCCCTGGTGAATTCCTGGTCTAGCTCTTGTTTCTAGTTAGGAGTTCTGTAGTAGACTCCTACTATGATGTCCCCTGTGCCACGTTCCCCACGTATTTTAACCCAGAGAGACTCCAGTTGTCCTTCAATTTGCAGGGACATAGAGAGCTACACCCACGCCTTTTATCTGTACAATCTTGCCTGTACAGGGTATAGCCATCTGTATCTGTGGCCCAATCATAGGTGGAGTCCCACCAGGTCTCTGTTATCCCTAGGAGGTCACAGTCACTCTTGTTTAGCAGAAGGACCAGTTCCTCCTGTTTATTCCCCAAGCTCCTGGCATTTGTGTACAGGCAGGTAAGTGTCTGTGATGATCAAAATGATCTTGGCTTAGCTATATCTGTGTTCTTAGGTATTTCCGATGCCACTTGGCTTTTCTAGTTACCACATGGGGCCTGGAGGGAATTTTTTCCTGGTCCTAGATTTATGATAACTTGCTCAGGGTGGACCTAAACCCTCCCACCAACCACAACTTCTAAATTCAATAATGAGCAAATTTTATTGATAGCAGATAAGAATAATGGAAACAAGTCTATATTTACCAGTCCCATGGTTAAAAGAGTCAAGGTACATCTGGCCAGTATGCAAACTTTACCTTGAGGTTCTTTCTTGAATGCCAGATGTCAACAGGCTGGAGGTTGAGGGCTGAGGCCCACCTCCCCTTCTCGCCGTGGCATGGGTGAGATGGGATGATGGTGTGCCCTCTGTCCATGGTGGCCTTGGGTTCCCCTCACAGGGACTCTTTAGTGCTCTGAAATCCCTTCTTTTTTATCCTTTGTCTGTTCTGATGACTCTTCACCTCCAGACATCATTGATTGGTTTCCCTGTGGTAATCATACTGTCCACATTCTTTCCTGTCAGCATATTTCTTTGTTTCAACAAGCACATCACATGCATGCATCTTAATTTGGTTATTTATCAGGCCTTCTAGTTTGATTTGTTCACCAAAACTTGAAATTCCAACAGCTCTGCAGTTGGGCACTTTGACCTAATGCCACCTTATTTCATGTTATGGAACAGTGTCATACAGTTTTTCAATTTCTTATCCCGTGTGTCTGCTGGATCGAAAAAAAAAAAAAAACCCACAGTGGGCCTTGAAGGAAACGTTACAAACAGGTGTTTAGAAACCAATTAACCATTGCCTTTCCCCTGTACCATTATTTTAAAGTAGTCCTCTGGACCACTACTTTACCCATAAGACGATTCCTAAAAGCAAATCTTTAAATATTATTTTCTATCCATCATACGTGTGTCATTATTTCTTTTTTTCCCTTTTTTTTAAAGTGTTCCTCAGAGGCATTGGGTGTTGTCTGCAAGTAAGGGTTGGATTTTGACTGTGGTATGTCTATGCTCCTGCTGGGACTTAAACCCACAGATTCTTGGCTACATGGTCTTGCCCCTTTGTTTAGTGTCAAACTGATCACCATGTTTGCGGTCAGTAAGGAATTTTATCCCTTGGTCATATTGGTATAGACTGTGGTGGTTTTTGACTCCCTCTCTAGTAGGGGGAAGGGGACAGGTGGCCCTTTTCCTGGGATCTTTTGAGTATATATTAACAACCTTTACAATAGCAGGATATTGGCAACCATGGTCCCCCTGTTTTCCCTGTGGTGGTTTAGCATGTTATGTTTTGTGTTGTGTCAGGATTGACTGTTCAGTTTTGCTAAAATGTTGGAAAATTGGTTTGTATCGGGTGGTTTTGATGGGGGTGGTCCTGCCTCAGCAAGATGTTAGACTACGTTACCTATGGAGGTCCCTTCCAGCCCAATTTCTCTATTATTCTATGATTCCTTGAAGACTACACCATCAGCTAATACACGATACATACATTCCACCAGCATGCTAATATCTCACATGTCCTGGGCACCATGGAAGCACTTACCTGAACACCCACATGTACCTACAAGGTTCTTATGTAAATAGACACTGGGCATAGACCATGAGCATGGTGGCCAGCAGTGCCTCTCTGGAATCCATATATATAGTTTCCAGGTTCCCTAGGAAGATTTGCCTATTTTGATGCCCTAGTTGGATTGGCAGGGTTACTCTGAATGGGTTCAGAAGTTTCCACATGTCTGTGCAGCTTTTAGCAGTAGCTCTTTTCATAATTAAGGAGCTCTGTGAGAGACAGTCTTCTGCTCTGTGTGTAGTGAAGTGTGGATATGCCCCAGGAGCATTGCCCTGTCAGGGATGCTCTTTTGTGTGGCTTATGAAAGCAGGTCCATGGTCCATGCTGCCCAAATGGCTTTAATCTCAAATGAAGAATCTAGGGAAGAGTGTAAGAAAAATATATTGTTTAAAAAAATCACAATTTAGTCATCAATTGAGAAATTGATTAGTCTTGCTGTTCCCCAGCACATACTGTCCTTAATATATTTTAGTCTTTTCTCCAGAAACTTTTTTTTCTATCAGATTTCAAAGATGACTTTATGACTATGAGAGGGCAAAAACAACGTAGAATTATCTTCCAGAGACATCTATGTGCCTTTATATGCCTATAATGGAGGCACTTCTACCCGCAGTGAGGGTACTAGACTAGCACCTACACTAGCTGTCTACCAGGGACCTACACCAAATTTACTCTTTACGCACCCAGGCAAAGTAATAGGACTGGCCCTCTACGTTCTATACTACAACTATCTTTGTTCTTGACTTGTTGCATGACCTGGGACAAGCCACTTCACATTTCTGATTCTTGTCTCTTTTTCTCCCACTTCACTTTTAAACTTCATAAGCTCTTCAGGGAAGAGATTTTCTTACTGTATGACTGCACAGAACTTGGTGCTCTATGGATTCAATTGCAATTGAAACTTCTAGGCAAAATTGTAATAAAATAAAGTAAATTGTAATTTAGTTTTCATTTAGGAAATTGATTACTTATGTTATTTCCCACTGAATACTTTAATTTTGAAGATTATACTCTGTATCCCAGCAATTCTTTGTGTACTAAAGATGACTGTATGTCATAGGTTGATGGATAGTCTATTATATTCTGATCATGCTGCGAGGATAACATGGAGTCTAAACCATTTTGCCTCCAGAAAAATAAGTATTTGTTTGGCCCATCAGTAAAAGGAACTAATGAGAAAATTGAAAGTTGGATAAACATAATGGCTGTATTTGTTCTGAAAGAGTGTAAGAGATCCTTACATATGTGTTATTAAATATTTTTATTTGCATGCATTCTGTTTTAAAATCCTTAACAGAAATCCTTTGAGTTATTGAAAGTGGATTACAATAAGGGTGTGAGCAAGCATTTGTTGTACCCAGTCTAGGTTCTGATAGCTTACTTTAAGCTACCTAAACCTAGACAGGAAACAGCACATACAACATTTTGCCATGGCTGGAGGCAACATGTGCAGCTGTTCACCACTGCCAGGAGTGATCTTCCAGTAATCATCTTCTTTTCTTTTACTAATTGTGTCTGATACTTCTGGCAATTTTTCTTCCTCTCACCATCTCCCTCTACTGTTTTTTTGTAATATGTTGTGCCTGGCTGTTTTGGTCAGACCTGAGGAAGACTGTCTTTTTCATTCAAAAGGTTGTCTAAGTATACCCTAACTACATAGTGGGTGCAATAAAAGATATCACTCTAAGAAATCCTTGTCTCTTGTTATCATTGAAATCTTTATAGGATAGCAATCAGACAATGAAATAGTATATTCCTCTCCAATACCATATACTTTAAGGATTGGATACCATTCAGTATGGCTCTCTCCCAATAAAGCATTCAGCAGAGTTTATTTGGTCAGAGATTGATATCTTCTCAAAGATCATGGATAATTTGTTCTGAAGAAGAGAGAACTTGTTTATGCTAATTGTGTCCCAGTATGACAAATGAGTAAGAGAAAGCTAAAATAGAAGACTATAAAATAGAGAGAAAGCTAGGAGGCATAATAAACTGAGTGCAGGTTTACATATACTTTAAACATAAACACTAAGGAAAAGATGCTGATTTGTCAATATGAATGCATCTTTTACATGTTTGGATAACAACGTAATATTACTTATGAAACTTACCACAAGAAAACAAAAATAATGTTTTCATGTAGATGATGTAGAATAGTATTTTGGTGTATTATAGTCAATGATCATCATTAAACTTTAATTTGAAAAATATATTTTCATCAGAGGCAAAAATTATACAACGTAGCATAGTACTTTAGATACTGATTGTATGTGTCATATAATGTTTGATCAAAGATGGCCAACAACTTTAAACAACATTAAAACTTTAATATACCTTAATCTTGTAATTTGCAAGACTATCTGCCAAATGTGTTGTCTAGTAAATGTTGGTCAGTTTTCCTTTGCAATTAGTTTTCCACCATTTTTAAAGGCTGGCACTGGCCATACCAGATTCTCAGTGTGTGCTCCCTCTGCTTCATTCCCAGCTCCATTCTGTCTAAATCCTGTTTACATGCCTAATTAACTTGTCTGAGTTTTGAGAATTAAGTATTAATGTCTTGGCTGATATTTCTAAAAGAATAACCTGCTTCCATGTGTTAGTGACTATTTATGTTTGAGGTTATAGTATGTAGAGTACACTCTGCACATACAGAAATTAAATATACATATATGTATGTATGACTAAGGACAGTATATAGTATATATGATTCTAAAATCTGAACTGGAATATGGAAATATATAAATATTGATACATACAGATATCTATATATCCATATTTATATAATCTATCTCTTTGTATGTACATGTGTATGTATATGTGGACCATGAAATAGCAAGAATCTATAGGGACAAAATCAGGAAGACAAAGATAAAGAATGAGCTGCACCTGACAATTGAGGTTAAAGGTAAGAAGATGTTCAATTATAGATGATTAAAATGAAACACCACTATAATATAGATATATATTACTGGTGTTTCATTTTAATAATCTACATATAGTGGTGTTTCATTTTAATCATGGAAAAATGTGGATTTTCGGTTACTATTTAAAACTGAAAATTGGGGATTTGTTTTTAAAACCAGAGATAACTTGGATTCTTAATGACCTCTCTCCAGACTGAAAGACAAATTCAAAGATTTATCTTCCTTCGGGAAAATTACCCTCAAAAACCAAAATCCACTTCTACTCAGTGAAGTGGATGCAATCAATATAATTTTTTAACCTTTGATCCAGGCAATTTCTAGATATCTGTGAATGTGAGAGAATTTTTAAAAGCTAAATGAAGACATATCCATGACACACAAACATGTTAAATTTGCTAGCAAAAATGTCCGTGAATTCTTTTTTTCTTAATTTATTTTTAATCTGATCTGGAAGTCCCTATTCGAGAAATAAACAAACAGCTATTCAACACAAATTTTAGCATGTTCAGTCTTGGTATACTTTGTTGCTGCAGTATAGAAAATGTCAGGTAAATATCAGGCTTACTCAGGTGCACTGAAAACATTGCAAAACAGAAAGAAACACAATCAGGTAAGCAAACACAATTAAATTTACACAACATGTGCAGCTGTTCATCACTGCCAGGAGTGATCTTCCAGTAATCAGCTTCTTTTCTTTTACAAATAATATTATTTGTTGAAATGATTTCAGCATTTAAATCTTAAAAAGGAATACTTCTTAACAACTGCATGTAATACAACTACGTGCAAAAAGCCAAACTCTGAACATTGCTTAATTCATGGTCTGTCAAAGAAGTTTATTCCCAAACTGGAAAAAACTTGCACAAGAAAAAAAATCCATATGAAAAGTCAGTAGTATAAACTAATTTTTCTGCCCTCGTTTGTCTGCTTTTGAAAATAAATAATACATTATGGAAACGTCATTATGGGCACATCTACATATGCAGATAACTGTTATTATATTTACTGCTCATTAAGTTAATGCACAGTAAGCAATTTTGGCAGGTGTCTACAGTGCAGGGACTTGGCACTAAATCTAATGCTAACTTCCTTCAGCCCTGCCATGTGCCCCTGTGGCCACCACAGGGAGCTCCAGCCTCCAGCCACATGTTCCAGCATTTGGCAGCCATATTGAAGCCAGAGCCAGCTGCCAGCACTTGGTAGCCATCTTGGAAACTCTGATCCCTGGCCACCCCTTTTTCTGCTCAGGAACTGCATACCCAGCACAGGGGAAGCATGCAGCAGCTCCCTTCTTGCCCACCCTGCCTCCCCTTCATAGGGCTGCTTCAGCCCGTGCCCCTGCTAGTGATGTCTAATGCCCTGTTGCCCAGCTCCTCATCTCCTGGATGTTCCCCCATGGTCCTGAGGGCTGCAGCAACTCCAACAGGTGGCAGCATCATGCACAGCTGGGGTCTTTGGCTGCGTGGTTCAGTGGAGGACCTCCTCCCAGGGCCAGGCTGGGGCCTGCTACCGAACAGTGGGTGGGACCCAGGGACCCTATGGGGCCATGGGCAGGGACCAGGCAATGGTACATGGACATGACTGCTAAGGTGTCCATGGCCTGGTGGTGTTCATGGCCTGGTGGTCAGTGTCACCCTACTGCCAAAGCAACTCCAGGCACTCCCACTCCAGGGCCTCTATTTGGGCCCAGTGGTCCTGGGGCATCTGAAACCAGTACTCCATCTGGGTGATGTCCTTTGCCCACCAGGCCTGTTCTAAGAGTTGCTCCTCTGCCACTGCCACTAGCTGATGAAGCAGGAGAGTCTTGTCCCTGATGCACCACTAGTGAAGCTGGTGCATCCAGATGGCTCCAGTGGTGGGTGGTGGTGACCCGGAGTCCACACCCTTCTGGGGCTGGTGGCTTCTCCCTCATGTCCAGACGTTGGCCCTGCAGAAGCAAGAGACAGAAAGAAGCCTTTCATGAGCGTTTGCAATATTTCAGAAAAAAGAGGCTTTGTACCAAGAGCTGTGTGCTGCCCAGCTTCAGATCAGGGGTTGGCTGTGCATGGGTGCTCAAGGACCATGGTAAATTGGCTGGGAAGGTCTGGACTTAATCAGCCACTGGCTGATCTCCCCAATCCCTTTTTGCTCTCCTGGGGCTGGCAGCTTGCTGTGTGCTGGCTGAAGGCAGCCTGAATCCCCCACCCCCATCCCAGGGGGTGATTCCTCCACATCAATACAGAGCTCATCATTACTGGACTGAATAACAAGGAATACAACACCCAAGGTCCATTCATCTGCAACTCTACCAACATCATATATGTTATTACCTTCTTTCAATGCCCTTCTTCTGTCTACTTTGGACAGACAGGTTGATGTCTATGTATAAGAATGAATGAACACTGATTTGACATAAGATAAATAAAGACACAAAGGCCTGTGGAGGAACATTTTAACGTCCCTGTATTAACACTCCACTGATGACCTCAGAAGTGCTGTTCTCAGGCAGCATTTTTTTTAAACAGCTTTAATGAGATATTGTAGAAAAGGAAATCATCCACATTTGTTTTGGTGTTAAGCATAGAGTAAACAAGAACTATGGATTCTTATCCCATTACCTGAATTAGCTCCGGTGACCAATGTTCCTATGAGTTCCTTGCTTGTATGCCTCTCCCAGCACTGTTACCCTTTCCCTTTTGCCTTCCCTGTTCCTCCCATACCACATTATGTATTCAAATCACCCACACCACTTTATACACTGCTCTATTCTGTTCTTTCACAAAATCTGTTAAAATGAATACCTTATTTAGTCTATAATGTGCATATCTTCCCTGCTTTCTGCCTGACTTCAGACTAACATAGGTAACTACCTCTCATTGTCCCAGCTCAGGCTAAACTACCAGTATGACAAGTATTGCAGAAACATATAATAAGGCACGGTTCCATCCACAAAGTGTTTAACTAAGCGGACTTCCCATTAATGCATGGTTTACATGCCCTCAAATTTTGGGGCTCCAGACTGAGCTATCTTAAAGGGGATGCTTTTTTTTGTAAAAGCTGACCACCTCTTATCTGTAGTCTCAAGCTGACTGCATAAAACCTGAATGTCCTTTGCAAATATTCTGTTATTTTGAACATTAAAGATAAAACTTAAAAAGCGGGGGGGGGGGGGGGGACGGGCAGCGGGGTGAGGAAGAGAGTACTTATCACCCCAAAAAAGAAGTCTGTGACATAACCAGGAGTTAAAGTCCAAGTGCTCTGACCAGAAGGCACTCCTACTTTGGATTTCTTTCTGACCATTAACAATAAGAAATATATGCCCTTTGTGTATTTCTACATGATTGCCAGGGTGGTAAAAAGGACATAATCTTAGTATTATAACAAATTTAGAGAAAGAAAATGAAAGAAAACAAGTGAGTAATTGGAAAGATAAGTGAAGCAACTAAGTTTCACATTGATGTTTCCTCCCTTCACACAGACAAAATGAAAACATTCTACCGTTAAAGAATAACCTCTTGAAGCCCTGATCCAGTATTTAGAGAAGTGGTTCTCAATCTTCTTAGACTTAAGGCACCCTTCAATAGGCTCAAAGCATGCTTCAGAAAATATTTTTATTTTTCACTCTTTTTTTGACCACAAAAATGTAATACAGGTTTCCCTTGCTAGCTATGGGGGTTAGGTTCCTGAAAGGTCCTGTGGTTGGCAAAACTATGGTTGGTAAGATAGTGGTTGGTGGGCAGATGTGTAGCCAAAGAAAACTGTGGTTACTCAAAACTGTATACCATGGTAGCCAAAATGCTATACAGAATATGAACGTGGATACTCAAAAGTGTGGTTGGCAAAACCGTGGTTGGTGAGGGAAATCTATATAGCAATTCTTCTGTTGCAAAGAACTCAGAAAGATCATAGAATGTTTTAAACTCTATGAATGTCTGTGTGAAAATTCTGGGTTTATTTTATGAATTATCACTAATTACAGACATTATAAAAAACAAGTAAACAAACAAAGTGTGCTTTACCAGAAGAAGCAGTGTGGTATTTGGACCCAGCTCCTCCGTGTCTATACAGATTGGGCATTGCAGCGGGGCATTTTGGCCCTTTTATCTAATAGCTGATTCAATCACCTATTATATAGAAGCTCTAAAAAAGCCTCATTAAAGCCCCTGATCTATAAAGATTCTGGGTGATCCAGGTCCAACTAACACACTGCCTCTCCTGGGCATACACTGGGCTTGGTGTAGAAGCATGCCATGTTTAAAGTAAAGTGCCAGGGGTTTTTGTTTGTTTGTTTGTTTGAGTTTTTGTTTTTAACATCTGTAAGCAGCCTATGTTTGCAAACCTAACAGTGTGGCACCCTGCATCATCTCTGAAAGGCTTTCAGAGCAACCAAGGATGCCATGACACTTTGGTTGAGACTCACTGGTTTACAGTCTGGTGCTGCTGTGACTGCTTAACAGGGATCCAGGCTTTCTCTGATAAAAAAATCCCCAATTTTTGGATTAAAAAAGTAACCCCAAATCCACATTTTTCCATGATTAAATGAAATGCCACACACATAGATAGATAGATAGATAGATAGATAGATAGATAGATAGATAGATAGATAGATAGATATAGTGGTGTTTCATTTTAATTATGGAAAATGTGGATTTGGGGTTACTTCTTTTAATCCAAAAGTGGGGATTTTTTTATCACAAAAAAATCAGGATCTCTGAAAAATAAAACTCTATTTCGTGGTAACATAATGTCATATAAGTAATGTTATCAAGAACAAAAATTCTTGTAACTGAAGTTGTCTCACTTGCTGATATTATTTTAAATTGTTTTAATGTAAGGCTATGTCATTTATTTTATAAACTGCTATGGGTAGATTCGGGACTGATCACAGCTGATCATGTTTGGTCAAGCTACTAGAGCTGACCATTTTTACTTTTGTTGTGAGCATTGGTTAAGGACCCACTGTTCAGGGCCATTGCCTCTGCTGCAGCATGGCTAGAAGATAACACCCCAAGTGGCTGCTTAACCCTTGGTAACCCCAGGCTAAAGGCAGCCCATTCCCTGCCAGGTGCAACCCCTTGCGGCTACATTCCTCTTTTATTCTTCCCCCTGCTGGGTGCAGCCTTATTCAACATACCTATGTCAGCTTCCTTGCTGGGAGACTCACTGCATCCCAGGACCCGGATCCTCACCTTTTGGTGCATCCTTCCAGGCACGGGTGGGAGGTGGGGGAGCTGAGCGATGGGAGGTGCTTCTAAGGTGAAGGGCTGTTCGGACTCCCCTGTGCCCATAGTAATAGGGCCCTTCCCCATTACATATATTACCTGAGTTTCATTTTGAATTGAGGTTCCAATAAAGCTAAAATCTGTTATCTCCAGGGATCCTGGTATTCTCTGATTAAAAAAAAAAAAATCCCCAGTTTTCAGATTAAAAAAAAACAAAACCAAAAATCAATCTTTTTTCTGTGATTAAAATGAAACATCTTTTTAATCATGGAAAAATGTGGATTTTGGGTTACTTTTTTAATCTTTTTTTTTTTTTTTAATCAGAGAAAACCAGGATCCCTGGTTCTCTCAAAGGGAAATTAAAAAATAAAATACAAAGTGGCTAGCTTTTTCAACCATAAATACATAAAATCTTTAGAGAAACATCATTGGCTATGAATCAGTCCCAAAGAATCTAATCTGTTACAATACAGATATTATGTGTGATTTTAGCTGCATACCTACACACCGAAGAAGATTTTGTTTACATTTTTAAGCAGATTTTTGGAGTTATATGATGTGATGTTTAAATTTGTAAATAAATCTGAAAATGAACCAATATTGCCAACAGTTACCAAAGCTCCTTCTGCAAAATGTGTGTCATTTGAGGTTAGCTGGGGATTTTTCCTTCTCCAGTTCCATCTTTCCTCCCCCAAAAAACTTATCATCTTATTTCTTAAGATGTCTTATATTATTTCCCATAATGTTATTTCCTATTAAAATGTTAAACAATTGTAAAAAAAAAATTGCAATGGTATGTAGGAAAAATATGTTTTAAAAATGTGAAGAAGGAAAAGTGCAATAATAAGGATTTAAAACATGTCATAGTATACTGTATTATTATATAATGACCAGGGATCCTGTTTTTTTTTCTGATAAAAAAATAATCCCCAATGTTTGAATGAAAAAAAAGTAACTCCAAATCCACATTTTTCCATGATTGAAATGAAACACCACTATTATCATAGAATCATAGAACAGATGAACAGGAATGGACCTGTGAGATCATTGAGTTTGGTGCTCTGCCATGGGCAGGAGGTGATTGGGCTCAAATGAGTTAAAAAAGGTGCCTGTCCAGCCTCCTTTTGAACACCTTCAAAGATGGCAACTGCACCAACTTTGCTGGGAGTGTGTTCCAGATTCTAGGTACCCTTACCAAAAAAAACCAAAACCAAACAGTTTTTCCTTATTTCCAGTCCAATTTTTTCCCCAACTAGCTGGAGTCCATTGGACCTCATCTTTCCAAGGGGTGCCTTTCTGAAGAGTTCCTCCTCTAGATCACCCCTGCTATACTTGTAGGCAGCTATCAGGTCACCTCTCAGTCTTCTCTTACTCAGGCTGAACAAACCCAGTTCCCGGAGTCTCTTTTCATAGGCCCTATCCCCAAGACCCTTGATCATGCAGGTGGCCCTTCTCTGTACCCTTTCAGGCTGATCCACATCCATCTTGAAGTGTGGTGCCCAGAACTGGACACAGTACTCCAGCTGTGGTCTTACCAATGCCGACTAGAGGGGAGGAGAACCTCTCTGGATCTACTGGCAACACATTGGCTAATGCACACCAGAGTTCTATTTGCCCTGTTGACACCTTCATCATACTGGTGGCTCATATTCATCCTCTGGTCGATTGCCACCCCAAGGTCCCTTTCAGGTGCAGTGTCAGCTAGTGGACCACTACCCAGCCTGTCAAGGTCACATATATATATATATATATATATATATATATATATATAAATGAGAAAGCTTTTAGTAGCCATCTTTCTTGTACAAAATAGTGTTTTGATTCATTTAACCTTATATGAGAAAATGAAATATAAAATTCCAATCTATTTTGCAAAAAAATGCTTAAATGGCATTAAGAGTTTGTGGAAGAATGCTATACATTTGCTTTGCTTTAACCCAAATGATATATGCTTTCATTTCTACCAGATGTGGTCTTAGCTTTTTTATTGAGGGAGAAAAAAATCCTTGAAAACATATCCACATCCAAGGCCTTTTCCTCTTACTTGCATTACCAAATAGTTAGACTACAATAAGATAATATTGAATTATAGATAAAAATAAAGATACAGAACTGATACTTAAGGTTCTCTCTTTTAAATAAAGGAAGTTATTTATCATATAATACACATTATATTTATTTTCATCCTAAGACATTTAATGATATACAATACTGCATAATTATATACCTAAACATACCCATGTGTATTTTTATAAAATACAAATCACAACTGAATACTCAAAACTCAGTTACCGCTGCTGCTTATTAAAATGACACTTCACCTCCCCATCTCCCATGCAAAGATAGTTTTAGACAGTAAGTGTCTATGAATTGACGGTCCAAAGCAAGATAATAAGATAATGGAAGGTACTGCACCAACAGGGCTATACACTAAGTACCCAATTTGTGAGAAGTTATTGATTTTCAGATAAATCATTCACTGTTAATTTGGAATGAAGGTCACCTGTGTCATTGTCACTAATTCTCTTTGACTGGATATCCTGGCAATACTGCCCTAGATCGAAGGATCTGGTTATGGGGAAGGGGTAAATCAGGTATGTGAGGTATTGAGTGGGAAAGCACATTATTTCCTCTCTTGCAGCCTCTGATAAATATGAAAAGGGGTTAATATTTCAGGAGACTGTATTAATTCCCATATATGCTCCTTCTGCACTGAGGAATCCTATTTTAAATGAAGGCTTTCAGGATTATTATTGAGAGTGGACAGGTTTATCAAGAATGGCATTATTGTGGATTTGCAAATAGGCAGAAAGGCTACGGGATATGGAGCTTCTATGCAGATGCCAATGCCTCCAGAAAATATACAATAATTATCATGGATCCTAGTTTTCTTTGATTAAAAAAAAAATCCCCAATTTCTGGATTAAAAATGTAACCCCAAATCAAAATGTTCCAGTAATTAAAATGAAACAACACTATATATTTTTTTCTGTATATTAGTGGTATTTCATTTTAATCATGGAAAAATGGTGTTTCCTGGTGTTTATACTCAGCTCCTGTTGCTTTAATGGAAAAATAAGGGCTGGAAAAACACTTCTTCAGTGCTATATCAGTAATAATTTCTGCCCTATATATGAAGAGATAGGTGGATAGCTGTGACAAGAACAGCCACCTGAAATGAACTTGGTTTTTTCTTGGTTCACTTCATAATCACACTCAAGTTTGTCTCTTTAATGAATAGGGATGGAGACTGGCATAATTTGTTCTCCTTTAAAATGTTTCCTCTCACATGTCCCACAATGAGATAGCAGAAATGTTACTGCATTTCATGGTGTATTAGTCAAAGTTTGAACCCAAAGTTTGAACCCAAAACAATTTCTCTTACAGAGAGAAAGTCAGAAATGGTTGGGCAAGGAGAGCGGATGTATTTTAAAAGAAAAAAGAAAAACTGGGGGTTTTGCTATATCTTAATGTGTTTTAAAGATGTGTACTGGAAAGTTTATGTTAGAGGATGTGTATATATATATATATATATATATATATATATATATATATATATATATATATATATATATATATATATATATAACTCTCTCTCTCTCTCGAAATGTATTATCATTTTTAAAAAGTTTGTATTTGGCAGGTGTCAAAGTGCTGCTCAAAAGTGTTTTTATGGAATATCTGTAATAAAACTTGCACCCATTTTGAATGAGGTAACATGTATCAATTCTGGATTAACTGAACGTAAGAGTATTATAAGCAAATTGCTACAGCCATTTTTTATTTTTAAGGTTATTGTTTTCAAATTTGTTCTTTACTTCTATATGCACAGGTAGAGAACATAGAAGTGAAGGGCCCAACAGGTAATGCTCAGAGCAACCAACAGGGATTCATTGAGGGCAGGTCCTGCCTGACTAACCTGGTTTCTTTTTATGATCAGGTCACAAAGTCCCTGGATGAGGGTTTCGAGGTGAATATTGTCTTCCTGGACTTTAAGAAGGCCTTTGACATGGTTTCCCACCACATTCTCTTAAAAAAAAAAACCAAAAACTTGGTGACTGTGGCGTTGATGCTGACACAGTCAGATGGGTGGCAAATTGGCTAGATGTTCTCACCCAGAGAGTGGTGGTGGATGGGTCTTTTCGACATGGAGGGATGTGGGCAGTGGAGCCCCCCAGGGCTCAGTCCTGTGGCCTGTACTGTTCAACATATGTATCAGTGATCTGGATGTGGGTGTGGAATACACACTATCCAAACTTGCTGACGACACCAAGTTGTGGGATGGGGTGAGGTGGGCCCACTGGAGGCAAGGGACAGAATCCAGCTAGATCTAGATAAATTACAGAGGTGGGCAGATGAGAATGGGTTGGAATTCAACACAGACAAGTGCAAGGTACTGCATCTAGGGAGAAGGAACCAGCAACACACCTATAGGCTGGGGAACACACTTCTTGTCAACATGGTGGCAGAAAGAGATCTTGGAGTCATTGTTGACTCCAGGACAAACATGAGCCGCCAGTGTGAGGAAGCTGTCAGTAAAGTTAACCGCTCCTTGTCATGCATCTACAGATGCATCACAAGCAGGTCCAGGGAGATGATCCTTCCCCTCTATGTGGCATTGGTCAGACCACAGTTGGAGTACTGCATCCAGTTCTGGGCACGGCACTTCAAGAGGGATGTGGCTAGCATTAAGAGGGTCCAGAGGAGGGCCACTCACATGGTCAGGGGGCAGCAGGCCAGGCCCTACAAAGATAGACTAAAGGGCCTGAATCTATTCAGCCTCCAGAAGAGGAGACTGAGAGGGGATCTAGTGGCCATTTACAAACTCACCAGTGGGGACCAACGGGAATTAGGGGAAGCTTTGTTCCCCCCAGCACCACCCAGGGTTACTAGGAATAACAGCCACAAATTGTTAGAGAGAAGGTTCAGGCTGGTCATCAGGAGACATTACTTTACAGTTAGTGCTGCCAGGCTCTGGAATGGGCTCCCAAGTGTGGTGGTACTCGCTCCTACATTGGGGGTCTTCAAGAGGAGGCTGGACAGATATTTTGTTCGGGTGATATGATCCCAGCACCCATTCCTGCCTGGGGCAGGGGGTTGGACCTGATGATATGTTTAGGACCTTAAGTACTATGATACTATGATAGTAAGGAGAGGCAGAAGGGGCTTTGGGGTGAAGAAGTAGGGGAGAATCAGAGAGTAAAGTAGCTATTTAACTCCCCCCCCAAGTTATTTTCCCTGCTGCAGCAGTGAGAGGGGATCAAATTCAAGAGAGACTTCCAATAATTAGATTCTATACCTGGAAAATTATAACAGATTTATAAATTTTAAATATATATGTCTCAAGGTGCTGGGGTTGTAGGAGAACCCCAACCCAAAATAGAAGGCAGCCCCAACTTACCGTCTGCAGGGGCCAAAAGGAGTGAGAAACCACCCACGCAGCTCATCAGCCACGTTCATACTCAGCTGGGGCCGGGTGACATCAGCTGGAGACACCACCCAATGGAAACAAAAGGCAGCCCCGGAGGCACAGGAAGGCGGCTGGAGAGTGGAGGCTCAACGGGGAAGCCCATACCCCGAGAGGTGCAGCCGCTGCATTGGGCAGCCCAGGATGGCAGGGGCAGAAGCTGTGGGAGCACTGGCAGCATAGCTGACATCAAAGCTGGCAGAGAAGCCGGCAGCAGAGCCTGTGGAGGAACCAACAGCAAAACCAGCAGAGAAGCCAGCAGCGGAGTCTGCGGAGGCACCAACAGCGAAGCTGGAAGAGAAGCTGGCAGTGGAGCCAGCGGAGACACCAGCAGTGGAGCCGACAGTGGAGCTGGTGGAAGCACCAGCAGAGGAGACAGCAGGGGAGCCAGCGGAGGCATCATCAGCAGCACCGGCAGTGAAGCCAGCAGCAGCACCGGCAGAGGAGCCGGTGGAGGCATCAGCAGCGGCACCAGCAGAGAAGCTGGCAGCAGCACCAGCAGCGGGGCCGGCAGAGGCATCGGCAGCAGCACCGGCAGAGAAGCTGGCAGAGGAGCCAGCAGCAGCACCAGCGGTGAGGCCAACGGAGGCAGAGGCAGTGAAGCTGGTTGAAGAACTGGCGGAGGCACCAGCTGGCAAGCTGGTGGAGGCATCAGCTGGAAAGCCAGCAGGGAAGCCCTGGAGAGGAGGTAACAAGGGCAGGGCTGACGGGAACCCCAATGGGGATAGCCATGGAGTGTGGCAGAAGACCCCAAGCAGGGACAGTTAAGCGGCAGATGGGCCCATAACATCCCAAGAACAATTGGCTGGGACGCCATACCCGAGAGGAGCAAGCAACTGGGGCTGGGGCACCTAGGCACAGGGAAAACACTGAACCCATAGGTTAAGGGCATTCTTTATTCCAGGTCCACTGGTCGCATTGCTTTGCCAGTCACGGTGGTGGGGATCTCACGCTACGTCACAGGGTGGTTGGAATAGGGCACTAGGGATACGGGTTAGTCAAATCTAAGTTCAAGGGCCTTGAAGCCTTCATGCTTGAGCCATGGCCCGGGGACACTGGGACTCGTGGCTGGAGGGTCACGGGAGTCTGGGGAAGAAGCTGAGTGGGACCAGGGACACCAAAGGGCCAGAAGACGTGCGACCCAAGGTGACGAGTGGCTGGGGTGTAGAGGAGGTCGGAGCCCTGTGAGTGCCCACTGAGAGGCGTGACGACCCCTCCACTGAGGTTCCATTCAAAGTCGTGGCAGATGAGTTAAGGGGATCTCCGGACGTCAGCTGGGGTAGCCTTTGGGGTCCACTAGCAAGTCCGGGACAAGCAAGATTGTAGATTGTAGATTGTGCTGGTAGAGCGGAGGTGGGCACAATATAGAATCTAATTATTGGGGGGGTGGGAGCTTTAGGGATCTTAGTTTTCTCTGCTTTAAAAAAATCCTCAATTTTTATTTTAAAAAAATAACACCAGATCCACATTTTCCTATTTGATAGGGATTTAGATTCAGCGCAAATCAGGGACAGTGATTCGATTAATTGATTCTTGACACTGTCCTTGATTTGACTCAGCCAAATCTGAATCTGAAGATTCGATGCTGATGCAGAGATTTGGATATAGGTGCAGCTTTAAAAGTTTTTTCTACGTACCTCGAGGTAGCAGGCATGACTTATGAATGCTGCAATGCTGGGACACATGGAATGTTCCACAGGAGTGCAGGGGGACCTGGGCATGGTCTGGTAGTACTTCTGGTCCACTTCTGGGTTAGCCACAGGGGGACCCCAGGTGCCCCCCCTCCCTCCCCCCCCGGACCCAGAGGACACCAGTCACCAAACCAGAGGGGCTTAGGGTCCCCTCAATGCGCTCCCTAGAAGACCCAGAGGTAGACCAGAAGTGCTTTTAGTACACTTCTGAGTGTGCTGCCATGCATGTTGGGGAGACCCCCACACTGGTGTGGGATGCAGTGTTCACGAGCTGTACCTGCCACCTCAAGGTATGTAGAAAAAGCTTTTAAAGCTGTTTCTATTTTTGAATCTCCAAATCTTTCCAAATATCTCTGAATCGATTTGGAGGGTTCTTATTCAATTCGGAGAGATTAAAGGGCCCTCTGATTTGATATGGATTCGGAGTTTTGGCCACCGAATCAGGCTGAATCTCTGCCATATATCGAATCAGGGACTGAAGCTTTGCATAGCCTTAGTGTGTATCTTACTGTAGGAAGCATCCAGGTAAAAAAAAAAAATAATAATAAAATATCTATCTATCTATCTATCTATCTATCTATCTATCTATCTATCTATCTATCTATCTATCTATATATATTTAGTTTATCTCACTGGTAGTAAATGCTTTACTGTGGTAGAAGGACATTGTTCATACAGTAACCTGGTTTTCAGTAGGATTTGCTATTGTATAGGGTATGTTTTCATGATGCCAGTATACTGGTGGGGAAAAGGACAGCATATTTGAAAGTGTCACAGTTCTGCATTTGAGACAAAATTTGTAAAAATTGAGAGGACTTGATTAGGAGGTCCAGGACTTTTCAAATAACTTTATTTTAAGTTACCTTAAAAAATAAAATCAAAGCTTAATCTTATAAATTGTTCCTGTTTTGAAATATTCAGTTATTGAAAATAGACATCCATCTTCTAACTCAAAGTGAGCCCCTGAGACAATTTTCCAAATACAGAAAAAAAGATGCTAGCATTTTTTAACCCTCTTAATGTGAGAGCACATGCTACAACAATGGTATATCACCTTCTGTGCCTTACAGCTTACTGCTTATTATTATTCTGCTTTTTCAGATTGCCCAAGGACTGCCTGTGAGGTGTGTAGTTTGTTTGTTTGGTTTTTTTTTGGGGGGGGGTGGTCAGTGTGAGAGCAGCATTTTTAATCTACTGCATCTATAACAGTGCTCACATTAAGGAAATTGAGGATGGTGTTGATGTCTTTTATTTAAAAAAATAAAACTATATGCAAGGTGCAGGAATGATTTTCCTCTTCCACTACTTTTCTCTCTCCTGAATCTAAAAGTTCTTTCTGCTTCCATTTTCAAATGCACTATTCCTTTAGAATTACATTTTTAAGGTAAATATAATGCTTGGGAAATGTAACAGCTTGACAGGATTGAAAGGTATAGTTGCCCATTTATCTACAGAAGAGGTACAATGTAAGCACTCGCAAAAGAATCCTGCTTTGCTAATGAGACCTGCCAAAGCTAGACAAACCTTGTAGTAGAATTATTTGTCTTCCTGTGTTTATAACCCTTTCTGAGGCTGACCACAAAAGTGATGGTTCAGAGGAATTGTAGTATTTAATAATGTGGACAGCAAAACAACCAAACTATGTAAAATTACCCATATAGATTTTTTTTTTTCAGTCACTTTCCAGTATGGTCTCCTAGATCCCGCCGCTGTATCATGTTATTTTGGCTTCAGACAACTGTCTGCATTAAAGACCTGTATCAAGAGCAACAATTACAACATGAAATATATGTAGGAAATATTTCACAATCAACACAGCAAAATGTGGTCAAGAAACACAGAGAAAAGGACAATACATTTTCCCTTACATCTTCAAATATTTAATAGCTCAATCAAACAAACAAGCCTAGACAACTGCAGAAACAGCTAGCTAATATCCAATACAAAGTCCTCCATTCTTGAAAGGCATCATAAAGGAAGTAGTCCAAGGCCACCATTGAGATCATCTAATTGAAGTTAATATCCTAGACCTGAAGAGCCTTCATTTTAGGCCAGGACATCATACTGTAATTGCTTTTAATGACACTGCTAGTTTATTTCCTGCAGTTAGTAGACAGAGAAGTGGCATCCACTTTCAATCTGCTTTATGTAGCAGTGTAAACCAATAATAATAAAACAATCCTGTCTCAGAGAGATGGCAAAAGCCCAAGATAATCTCTAAAATGATTTGAATCCATCTTTCAGGGAAACACCTCTCAACTACTGGTAGGAAACAATACTTTCCCCAATAGACAGTCCACATTGATCAATATTCTTTCTGATCCTATTGAACATCTACATGCAGCAATGGGGTATGCTGTGATCACAAAACAGGAATTCAGGTGCTAGGGGTGCATCTACAAGTGATGCTTTACTGTGCAGCAGACCACTTTGCAGTGTAGTAAAGTGTTACCATCTACACATGCACAAAAATTAGAGACCAGCTGACTAATTTACTGTGCTAGCAGATACTTCCATCAGATACAAGTGATATCTGGCTGCACAGTAAATTATTGTGCTAAAATGCACATGTAGATGGTGATATCAGGATTAGTTTACTCCAGCTCAAATTGAGCCAGAATAGATTTAGTCACATTACATGCATGTGTAGATGCGCCCAGTAACATTCAGTTAACACACATCTCTACTTACCCATTGCTACATATGACTATACCACTACCATCAATATGCCCTATAAATTGCAAGATCTTTTCAGAGGTAAATAAAAGATGGTTGAAGATAAATCAGCCCATTTGGTTAGGAGATTCCAGCAGATAAAAACCTGATTTCAGTTACTCATAACTTTTTTCCTTTTTACCTGGTGATATACCTGACATACTGGGCAAGATCCAAACCCATTCCTAAAAGTAACATTTAGGCATCTAAATAGTGAACATTGAACACAGTGCAATCCACCTTGCATAACTGTGGTTGAATTCATTTTGCTTTTCAAAAGCCACATCTACACACGATGCTGACTGCACAGTCATTTACTACTTGTTTACTACTTGTTCATTTAATACTTGTATAAACAAGTAGTAAGTGTCTATGCAGTAATCCAAGTTACTATGCAGCAGCATTGAGAAACAGCTTTTTTGTGACACTCTTTGTGAGGTTGGATGCTCAGTAGCCTGTGACTACTGCACAGTAGTGTCACATCACATTTTCTGCCACACAACTCTACTTCACAGTAATCCTGGGCTACTGAGCAGTCAGAATCTTGTGCAGACACAGCCAAAGTGTATTTAGGAGGGCTCCTTCATGGCATTTTCTTCTACTTTCTCTATGTTTAGATGCTAATCCAATCTGGGTAGAATCAACACTTTGTATAAATAAAAATGTTTTAGTCACAGAAGAAACATCATTAGTAAAATCATAACTTGAAGGTAGGAAGCCCTATATTTCTTTTAGCCCATTTTCTTACTGATTTAGGTACCTGCCCCAAAAAGTGAGACAGTCTACAGGCTTTACTCAGTCAAAAGAAATTTAGATAAATAGATGCTTTTGCTAAGCAGAGTGTACTAATGGCTAAGCCATAAATTGGAGACAAAAAGAGCCATCCTTTACTGTTTCTAGCGAATCTGATCCACTAGACAGCCAAGAAAAAAGAGTTGTGGTGACAGAAGGAGAGTATACACAAATAAATGTGACCCAGTGGGCTAGTGCTGTAGCTACTGATTTGGAACAGAAGGAGAATTAAGTTTTGACCCCTGCCATTCCCTAAGGTTCTGCACTGAGATGCATAGGGAAAACTGCATAAGCAGCACTGAGACTGTAAGCAACACATTAAAGGACTTGGCATAAGTGCATCCATCTCATATACATCCTGCATTATATAAATGTTGGAATGACCTTTGGGTAACCTTAGAGAGAGAGAAGCTTGCAAGGCCCCAGTACATGTTTAATCTGATGTAAACAAGAAAGCACTGATTTAGGAGTTCGACTGTAGTCACACAAACAAAGGTGTCACATGGCACTAAAGTGTGTCTGCTCCTTTAAGGGCAGAAGCAACCTAGCCTGGGGGCCATGCAAGCTAGACAGAGTTCCACAGCTGCAGGTTTCCTGAGCAACCAGCTAATGAGGTAATTAGCCTCATCTGCAGGCAGTCAGCAGACTGGAAGGAGACAGGGCCTGGGGAATATATAAGTTCAGGGCTGGGGCTGGCAGGGGGGTTCATTCTCTTTCTAGCAGCTGCCAGGGGGGAACTCCTGCATAAGAGAGATACCCAGGATATTTTTCTGCCTGATTTGCTACCCCCAAGTACATTGAGACCCCAGGAGCTCACAAGGTACACAGGGGTAGTGGGCACACTATCCTAGGGGTGGATGTTTGCCTACATAGGAATTGGAGGACTAATTAGGGCTGAGTAGGCTGAGGCCCCAACAGAGGAAACAACATCTGTATAAAACCCATGAGGCATGGGACATGGTAAATGGAAGGTTGGGAGCCACGCAATTAGCCCATAAGCCTTGAGGGGCCCCAATTTTTGGATATAAGTAATAACCCCAAATCCAGATTTTTCTATGATTAAAATGAAACACACTAATATATGGATGTATATATAATGATGTCCCATTTTAATCATGGAAAAATCTGGATTTTGTTACATTTATTTTTTTAAATCAGGAAAAAAAACAGGATCCCTGCTGATATCATCTAAGTTAATCCTACCTAAACAGTTAAGTACATATCATATTTTTTTCACTTAGATAGGAAGAGTGTATTCATGATTAACTCCTTTCATTAACCTATACTCAATCAAATTGCAGAGAGATGCACGCCATTAACGCTTGTATATAGATCATTATGAACCTGGGGGAAGTAGAGAATTTCAGAACTGAACAAGAGCTCAGAGTTCCTGAGGTCCAGCTTATACCAATCCTCCTAGATATATTTTTTATATTGCCAATGACTGATATGAATACTAGTTTAACTTATGTTTAGCTTTTCAATAAAGCGATTCTCTTGAGAAGAGACAGGTATGTTCACTCTTCATTCCAGGACCCCGACAGATCAAGTAAGCTCCCTTTGTCCCATTTTGGGGATAGTGCCTTCAAAAACAATAGCCTGGCATTGATAAAATAGGTGATCTACATTTCTATGGATTAATCTAGATCACACTTTGATGAAGAAGCTGTAATTGTTGTATTACCCAAGGGGAAGTGTTAGATTATGATCTGGGAAAATCGTTAGAAACTGTGGCTACTATAAATATATTGAACTTGTCCTGAAATTCCTATGTAGTCTTCCTATAATGTAACAAATTCAGTTTTGTCTTTATCTCCAAGGCACTTGATGGCATACACCCAAAGTGCCTTAAGTTGACTAAATCTCCATTTTTAGCTGCTGACACCACTGAGCTTCCTACTACAAGATTAATGCAAGCATGTGCAGAAGACAAAACTTTCCCAGGTGTAAATCTAAATCTAAAGCTGTGGATTGATGTTTGCCAGGATCTAGGAACCTTTATAGAACTCATCATGTATGCATTAATTTGGCCTTGCCTTCTCTAACATAAGACATACAATGGTGTGTATGTGTATTAAAGAGAAATCAGCACAAGCTCCGTCCATCTGTCCCCCACCCCACCTCATCATTCTTGATGGGCAACTTGCTACTGGTTTAATAAAATGCATGTTCTACATAACAATGAAGAATGCTTTTCAATTCTTGTATTAGATGGGACTGTGGCATGATTTATTAATTTCTGCTAAGGGCAATCTATATAATGCTGTAATATATTGTGTTTACGCAACATTCAAATATCCTACTTATTTGTGTACTACAAACGAAAGGAGGGTGGAATTTTCTCCATATGATTACAAGAACATTACCCCTTAGCTTGGAAGAACAAATCACTTCCTTTAAATTGATTTAGTGAGTACATAAAGCCACATCCCTTCCAACTCTGTGCAGTGCCAACTATGTGCAGTATTAGCTTGAAATGTTCCTAAAATGTTTGCTTTGCAATTTTTTTGTTGATTCTTGGGTGACAAGGTATTCTATTCTCCTAAAGACCAGCTCTGATATTGAAATATCATAGTCAAAGTAGAGAAGGAGATTGAAAGAACTTTTTATCTTTTGCTACTCAATTTTTTTTTAAAGTTAGGGCTACAGCTATTAGCTTTTCTGGTAGTCAATCACCCATTTGAAAAGTGGGGGAAAGGTTACATTTTGGCTAAAATGTAACTCCTGTAATAAGACTACATAAACATTTCCCTGTTAGATTTATTCATCAAATGATTAGCTATTGCACTGCTTGAGAGTCCACTTAACAGTCTTAAAGCTGTGTGCTGGGTATAGTCTTCCTGGTGGCAGATCTCTAGGTGGCAGTGAAAGACATTTGTTATACAGTTGCTTGTATGGTTATTTCCAGTTGCTTATATGATGGATGCCAACAACATGAAAGGCAAAATGTAAACCCCTAGGAAAGTTTGGGAGTGAGGTGCCAGGTCTGTTGGCTGCTCATGCATAGAAATGAAGCATGAAAAGCACATGCATTTTAATGTTCCAGCTGCATCCTACACAGGGGAGAAACTGAAGTGTAATGCAAGCTCTTTAATTCAATCTGTGTCACATGAAAGTACTACAGAAAAGCAGAGGGGGGGGGGGCAGGGTAGGAATGGGAGACCATAAATCTCAGTTATAAGATAGAACTAAAGGCCTATGTTTTTTTGTTATTCTCCCCTGTTAAGGTGCTGCTCATTTTTTCCCTGGGAAACATTAGGACAAGACAATTTTATGCCAGTCAGAACCAAAGAATGCATTCTCCCTTTTGTCAGTTATGATATGTCTGTGCATTTACACTTGCATTCAAATATTTATTAACATGTTTACCTAAATATATCCAATAATGTATCTCTTCCTCAATAGATCAGGCCCACTGGAAAGATAATAGTGAAACAACTTCAGTTGTTCTGTACTAAATATACACTTGTAAATCTCATCTGTGCTGTGGAAATATTGATATTGAGGCACTGATTTTTCCCTCACCATGGTAAGTAGGATACTTTCTTGCATATATGCAATAAATTTAAAGTTTTATTGCATAAATGGAACTTATAACAGAAATGTAAGATCATGGAATCCTAGAGTTGAATCCTCAAGGTAGGGCTGTCCGAAGCTTCAGTCACCAATTTGATTTGGCAGACAAATCTCTGAATCTGAATCAAATTGGGAGACCAGTAAAAAGTTCTGAATTGATCTGAAGCCTCTGAATTGATTTGGAAAAGTTTCAGAGGAGATTCAGTGATTCAGACAGTCCCCGCTCACTGCCTCAGGGAGCTGGACCTGGACTCCATGCTGGGAAGTGTGGGGAGGGGGGGGGGCTGCAGGAAGAGGGAGGGAGCCATGTGGGGGGTCCCCAGCCCCTCTGAGCACCCCCTGACTTCCGCCTGCTCTCCCAGCCCCATCAGTGGCTGCCCCACCTGACCCCAGCATCCTGGCACTTAAAAAACAAAACAAGCTGTGGCAGCAGCCACTGGGGCCTCTAGAGGATCATGGCAGAGCCCCCCTCCCCCTCCCCCAACCCATGAAGCATAGGGCAGTTGGAGGCAGTGGAGTTTGTCGCCCTGCCTGGCAGCAGCTGGTGAGTGCACGAGGCTTTTATTTTATTTTATTTTATTTTATTTTATTTTATTTTATGTTTTTTTATAAAGAACCAGGGTGCTGAGGCCAGGCAGGGCATCCATTGATAGGGCTGGGAGAATGGGCAGGGGATGGGGCCTGTTTGATTTGGCGGTGTTTCCACCTGATTTGGCAGTGGCCTAATCTCCAAATCAGATTTGACCGAATCAATTCAGGATAGTGATTTGAATCACAAGACTGAAACAGCATCCCCTGAATCAGCCAAATCTGAATCCAAAATGAATACTAGCTGCTTCTCACAGGCCTGCCTCAAGGATCCTCAAAGGTCACTTAGACCAACCTTCTAAACACATGTAGGAAGTCGTTTTCCTAAACTACCCCAGAAAAATTCTTCTCCAACCTCTTAGTTAAAAAGAAAAAGAAAGTTTCTGGTAGCTCTTCCTATGATTCTACTCTAAATTTGAATAGGTTGCTCCTGCACTCCCTTACTGTGTCCTTTAGGAACTGTCAGCACTTCTGAACCCCCTTATTCATTAATCTCTCTTCCTGGAACCTTAGCTACTGACTCCTAAGTCAATCAAAATCTGTCATTTTGAAGCCCCACACCCTCAATTTGTAAGCCTGAATCACTACTCTTTCAAGTTAATAGTCATTGGATAAAGGCAATTGGAAAGTTTCTGACCTATGGGAAGTAAAGTTCCAAGCTAGAACCCAGGGCCTACTCCCTTTTAGGTCAGCATACATCTCATTGAACAACATGCATTCTGCCTTATTTTCTTCCTTCTGTTGTCTATAACCCAGGGGATCAGCCTCAAAAGAACACTGAAGAAGAGTCAAAGTAGCGAGAATTTTGAGAGATGAGAGTTCAAACTCCTCAGGTAACGGGATCGAGGACCTAAATGTCCTGCTTCCTAGGCAAGTTCAATACTTTTGACTTATTTTTGCTGAAAGATAGGAGGGCCCTTCACTCTTCCTCTGGAATGTATCAACCAGTAGTCACAAGTTTGTTTTTTGGCTTTGGTCCAGCTACAATTTGTGATTTACATACACACATTTGGTGGCATACGTGGTCATATATTTGCTCAGCCAGCTGTGCATGCACATTATACATTCACATTACCCAGGTAATAGACTCAAAAAAGCCACTTATGTGGCTAGAAAATTACCATTTAGGTGCACAAAGAGTAAAAGACTTGAACCCTTTGTTTTGCTATATCTTGCCTCCACAAGATATAAAGGAAGTTAAAATTCCCAATTAGTATTTTCTCAAATGTTTTGAATATTCCTGTTAAGTGCTTGAAAAATGGTTCTTAATCTCTTTTTCTTTATTTTGAAATCTCAAATAGACTCATACTGTAGCATAACTTTTTTTTCAATTTTCTCACACATACACTGAGCTGAGATGCTGTTGTCTTCCTCTTAGAGTATAAAACAAGCACATAAGGTCTTATATCTTTGTACCACTTCTTCTTTCTCATTTTTCCTGAACCTGTAGTTTTATAACAGGGTATACCCATCAATATTGATATTCCAATTGTGGGATTTTTCCAAGAAAGTAACTATGGCTAAGTACAGCCATTCAAGAAGCCAGCAGTGGAAGTGCTCCAAAATCCACAGTTTTCTGTGATCAAAATGAAACACCACTATGTATATGTATATGTATATATCTGTGTGTGTGTGTGTGTATATGTGTATATGTATTAGTAGCATTTCATTTTAATCATGCAAAAATATGGATTTTGGGTTACTTTTTTAATCCAAAAATTGGGGATTTTATTTTATCAGAGAACACTAGGATCCCTGGTGATGTGATAACTCATCATGGTTACAAGCTATCATCTGGCCATCCTCACATCTACACTCCATGCGCTGTGTGCCCACCAATTGTGTGCGTCAGGCCTTGGTTTTGTGCATGTGCATGAGCATGTGTACCCAAGATGCCCATATTCTATGTTTGTGTGTGCATCCTGGATGCCTGGATTCTGTGTGTGTGAGCGTGCACACATGTATTCTGGATATAATGAAAAATACATTCCCCTTCCCCGTTATTGGTGGCCCAAACTCCATACTGTGGCAGGCAGTCTGGATCTGTGAAGTCTTGGCCGAGTAGCTCCTCACCTGCATGAATCAGGATCCCTCCCTAGGGTAGGACCAGAGAGTTTTGAGTGCCCATGCCTTGGCACTAGGTCATGGGTCTCCAGCCCCAGGCTCCTCTGGCTTTGCCTCTTTGGTACTGCTACTCACAACCAATACTATCCCCCTTGCCTTTTCCCTCCCCAGCTACCCCAGGGGCATATATCAGGGTGCAGGAGAATGCTTGCAAGGAAGAGATGTACCTCATTTTAATCAAATGTTGATGCTGCCAACTGTTTAGTTTGTTTATTAAACCAAAACCTGGCAACATTGCAAACTCTGGAATGTGAAACCTCCTTCTCAGTTAATACTGAGATAGTGGGAAAAGACCCTGGCTGCACTAGGCAGTTATGACCATGGATTCTGGTTTTCTCTGATAAAAAAAGAAATCCCTGATTTTCAGATTAAAAAATAAATAAAAAAATAACCCCAAATCCACATTTTGTCCATGATTAAAATGAAACATCACTAATATATAAATAGAAATAAGAAAAATGCCTTAACTGGGTATATCACTCTAAAAGACTGATTTACAGCCTTAGTATCTCTGGTTGAATTATTCCTTGGTGTTATCATTAATTCTTCTTGTTAAAGATATAGCTATATATTAGTGGTGCTTCATTTTATCATGGACAAATGTGGATTTGGGGTTACTTCTTTAAATCTGAAAATTGGGGATTTTTTTTTTTTAATCAAAGAAAACCAGGATTCCTGGTTATGGTGTTAAGGAGAGGGAGAGGCGTTGCTAGATGCATGGGTTAAACTTAACAACCAGGAAACCTTGGGGTAGCAGGGGGAATGGCTGTAAACAAAAATGAAACCCCTTCATGTAATTAAATGTTGCATTTGACAAATTTTTGTGTGCATAATAAAGAAACTGTGGAACATTGTCCACTCCAGAACTTAAAGTAGAGCCCAGGGGGCTGCCTGCTCTCTGGTATTGAAATCCAGACCTGGAGGGCCCTGGTTCAGTGAACTAGTGGGCTGTCCCTGCCCCTGCCTTCTCTTTGGGGTCCTGCACCTATGTCAGTGACTGCCAGTGGCCAGGGATAGTGAGTTGGCCCTGGAAGGCAAGCTGAGTCAATGCTGACCCTAGCATTGGATCATGGGAAATTCACTAGCAAACATGAAAACATGGGGCACTTTTACACATGCTCCAGGGGAGGAGGGTGGTGCTTTAATTAGAGTGGCTCCAAGAGTTACTCTAATTAAAAGTGACACAGTGTCTCATGTATTAGTATCCCCATGCTTCAAAATGGTGTCAGGGGTGCTTAAACTAAAGGAGGGGGGAAGGAGAAGTGGAGCTTTGATTATTTTCACCTATTCACAGAAAGTTGTCCCAAGTATAAAATTCAGCAACAGGTCTGAAAGAATGAAATGTAGGATAAAGGTGCACAATGGACTTTAATTTAATAAGGCTCCCAGTAAGTCTTATTTCTTGATTAAAATCAGCACAAGATTTAGGCTTCTTAAATCTCTCAAGTTTGCAGTTTTAGTTTAATATTTGGCTGCCTTCTTTTGGCTTCAATACTGTTGAACTTTTGGAGAAGTCAACTTTCTTCTAATTGTTGAATGTGCTCTTTTATTGCAGTTTCTTTAGTTTTAACTGGCACAGGATGGAAATTTGCTGTGAACAAATTAATACCTTCTCATTTGTAATTGACATCATTATGAAAATGAATTGAGAATATGCCATAGCTTTTTACACTAGAAGCTACCTAATTTCTTCTCCTCATATTTCTTAACAGCATGGTTGCATTGAATACTTATAACTTAGTAGATACACTGGCATCATGCTACCCAGACAGAACTCTTTGAAGAAATGAAAACAGAACTGATAAAATATTAATATACTGTGTAATCTCTTTGGTTATAGAACCACCTGGGGACAACTGACATGCTAGATATAAAATTACTTGACTATTTGATCTCATTGCCTTCCACATGCAGTGTCAGCTGTTGTTTGTTTTATAGAAAGCATGCATTAATTTGAGTTTTATCATCATTCCTGATCTTAAAGTTCCACACTGTTTTATAAATCTTGCAACACCATGTGTGGATCCAGGATTTTGTAAAGTGTGTGTAGGGGGGGAAGGGGGTTGTAGTGGTTTGGATTCTCTCTAAGCCTGATCCTGGGCTAGCAGGGAACAGGGAGTATAGACACGGTATCTACCTACCACCCTGACTGATGCTGAGCCCAGGTCCCAAAGAAGTGTGGCTGGAAGAGGGCAGGAGTGGATTTGATGCTCCTACCCCCCCCCCCCACCTCGCACTGCAGTGAGGGGTCCGGAGCCTTAGAGGCCGTCAGGTGGGTACTTGTGACGCTTGGAGTGGAATTAGGCACGGCACGCTTATCGGTTACAAAGCAAGATTGTTTACTTACGCCATCAAGGTGGTGAATGACGGAGGTCAAAGATACTTAATTAGTTACAGCTTAGAGTTCCTAGGTCGGTCTGCAAAAGCGTTCGGGCAGAATGGTCGGGCCAGCAGTTGTTGATTTACATCTTAATTTGGATCGAAGACGGGGCGACTTTGGCAATTGATTAGATTGTCAAATTACTCTGATACGTGTGATCAGAGGTCTCCAAGGTGTGTGCGAAGGTCTCCAACTTTGCGGAAGTGTAAGCAGGTTTTGTTTGTGTAATAGCCAATTGCTTTTTGCCACGTCATAAATTTAATTAGAATCGCCAATTATATAGCGGTTTTCGCTAGGGTGTTATTTTAGGGCTACTCCCTGTATTACTCTGACCAATTATAATGATTTATGTAAAGCACAGAAGGTTAAAGTTTCATTTCTGTTAGTGGTGCAGCTATAAATCTCTTGTTGGCATGCACAGCGGAGAAGGCTGTTACTATCATTTTGTTAACCCTTAGTTAACCTAGTGCAAAATAAAACTGCTTTAAATAGTATCTCTTGCTTGTGGCATGGGCACTGCTTAATTGGGTTATGACAGCAGGGAACAGGGAGTATAGAGACGGTATCTAGCCACCACCCTGACTGATGCTGAGCCCAGGTCCCAAAGAAGTCTGGCTGGAAGAGGGCAGGAGTGGATTTGATGCTCCTACCCCCCCCCCCCCCGCCTCAAAGGCAGTGAGGACAATGGCAGCATTAGCTAGGGGAGGGAGGAAAATGGGGGGAAAGGAATGTTTTCCTGAACATAGAAGATAAAGGAGGGGAGATTCTTAGGTGCTTCAAGGACTTAAAGAATATCCCTGATTGCTCCAATGGTGTGGTCAAAAAGGGGGCATGACTGCTTCATCACAACCCCTCTGAATCCACCCTTCTCCAGCATCAAATTAGTAGACTGGAACTATGCCTAAACAGGACAGTATCATCAGCATACTCTAGATTCAAAAGTGATTCTTGAAATTTAAATTATTTAAATTGTATTCTTTCTACTTCCCTGATTAGAGAGAACACCCCTGCCACAATCCTGATTCCACTGAAAATGCATAGAATCACAGAAATTTGGAGTTGGAAGGGACCTCAGGAGGTCATCTAGTCCAACCCCCTGCTCAAAGCAGGACCATCCCCAACTACATCATCCCAGCCAAAGCTTTGTCTAGCCAGGTTTTGAAAACCTCCAAGGATGGAGCTTCTACCACCTCTCTGGGTAAACTGTTCCAGTGCTTTACTACCCTTCTAGTGAGAATATTCTTCCTAACATCTAACCTAAATTTCCCTTGTTGCAACTTGAGACTGTTGCTGCTTGTTCTGTCATCGGTCTAGCTTCATCCTCTTTTGAACCCCACTTTGAAGCAGTTGAAGGCTGCTATTAAATCCTCTCTGTCTCCTCTTCTCTAGACTAAATAAGCCCAGTTCCCTCAGTCTTTCCTCAAGTCATGTCCCCCAGTCCCCTCATCATTTTTGTTGCCCTCGGCTGGACTCACAAACTGGTTTGTCTGTAGACAAACTCTCTAATTTGTCCACATCCTTTCTGTAGTGGGAGGGCCCAAAACTGAAAACAGTGCTCCAGATATGGCCTCATCAGTGCTGAATAGAGGGGAATAATCCCTTCCCTTGACCTGCTGGCAACACACCAATGCAGCCCAATATGCATTTAGCCTTCTTGGCAACAAGGACACACTGCTGGTTTATATTCAGCTTCTTGTCCACTGTAACCCCCAGGTCCTTTTCTGCAGAGCTGCTGCCCAGCCAGTCAGTCCCAGCCTGTACTGGTGTATGAGATTGTTCCATCTCAAGTGCAGGACGTTGCACTTGTCCTTGTTGAACCTCATGAGATTTATTTTGGCCAAGCCTCCAATTTGTCTAAGTCGCTCTGAATTCTAACCATACCCTCCAGCATATCTACTATTCCTCCCAGCTTGGTGTCATCTGCAAACGTGCTGAGGGTGCACTCTATGCCATCCTCTACATCATTGATGAAGAAAGACATTGAATAAAACTGGCCCTAGGAACACCCCCTGGGGCACTCCACTTGATATCTCTAATATCATTAATCCTTATGTAGACAGCTATACCAAAATAGATTTCTTTCAGTAGCCACAAGGGGCACATCCAGAGGAATGAGAACATGTGTTTCCTTGGGGACAAATAACAGTGGAACATAGTTCTGCCACTATTTGTCCTTAGGGATCACCCCTGCAAATTTCTCCAGGTGGGGCAGGGGAGGCTGAGGCCAGCAGCTGTGCTGGCCCCAGCAGCTTTACCTGGAGTCCCAGGGTTGCATGGGTGGTAATCCAGGTGTGTAGAGTCTGGCTGGCTCTGACTGGCCAGGCTCCAGTTTCAGGCAGCGTATGCTGCCACCATGCGCACTGCCCTGCATTTTTTAAGCTGGTTTTTTGTTTTTGTTTTTTTTACATACCTGGATTTCTTGGTATCTGATTTTGGCTCTGCACTGCAAATATGCAACAGAGAGAACCTTTTCACATGCACTACATGTGTTCTGTGGTGCCTCAAAAGCCTTTGAGGTGCTGCAAAGTGCACATTTCCACTCACCTAGATACGTCCAAGAAGATACGACCCCAGCAGCATACGCCCAAGGACAAGACGCATGTCAAAGCTTCTAGGTCTGTCTTGAGGTTAGGATCCTTGAAGCCCCAGGGACCCTCACTGGTGCTTGTCTCCACAGAGGTGGGACCTGGAAGCTGTGAGTAACAGAATCATCAATTCTGTATTAGCAGGACTCTGCAGAAGCCTCTCTGATTTTTTTTTACAGAATTTAATTTCTTATTAGGTTCATTAATACTGTTAACAGACTGACAAAGATACCAATTTCATGAGCAGCCTCATGATCTGGGAAACCTCTGGTTTCATGTCAGAACTCTATGGCTTGCAGCCTTCAAAAGCAAACAAAAATACAAACAAACAAGAACTCACAATTTCCAGTTCATTACAAGTTAAAAATATAGTTAAAAACAAAAAAACAAAAACTGTACTTGGAAGCCCTTCATTCTGGCTCTCCCTAGTCCTGAGTCTCTTTCTCTCTGCATATGCCTCCCTCAATCCTGGAAGAATACATTTTTCTCTTGTAAATTGCCCTATGTGCTCCTGGACTGATTTCTTCATAGTTCAGAATTTTCATACCTTCCCATGAGTATTCTGAAAGTTTGATGAGTCCAAGGATGTTAGCCAAATACAAGCATTTGCATAGTTATTGCTGCCTTTGTCTTTTTGCACCTGTCTGTTGTGCCAGAAAATGAAAGTCTATAGCCAATTATTTAACCATCTGTCATTTAAAAAAAGAAACAAAAAAGTGTTGGCATAAGTGCACAAAAATAGCTTATGAATTAGATATATTTTTGAAACATTTAACTCCTTCCTCATTGTTGTTTCAAGAATGAAAACAATGTCTTCATTGTAGCTGATCTCTCATCTTTCACAATGTTGACCCTGCTGTACATAAATCACTGAGTGCCTCAATTAAAAAAAAAAAAAATCCATTCTTTCACTATACCTGTTCAGAGGATATGATGAGTATAAAGGAGGATGCTGAGGCAAAAATATTTCAGATCCTTACCATTATAGCCAATTGTTGGTGGCATATATTCCTAAACATGCTCTTCAAAATGTTGACCATTATCTGGCTTTCTATTAATTTCAAAAGCCATAAGTTATATGATAAATATCTGTAATTGTACTAGTATTACCAAGTGCTTCCTTACATGTTACACAAGAAATGCTTAACAAGTACAGAAGAAAACATTGAAGAAAGACAGTATTTCTAGGTTAGACATGTAATTTATCACTTCTTTGAACCTTTATATCTCATGGTTTCTGAAAGTATTTGAATCTTTACTTCTTTGTGTGTTTTTATTACCTTCAGATACTAGTAATCAATTTGAAATAATATATGGCCCAACCTCAAATCACTGAGAGGCAAATGCTCTATTTGTAATTATTTAGATGTTAAATTCAAGGCAAACTATCTGCTTTTTGGTAGTTTTATGTTGCTTCTTTTTCTTTTATTTCTTTATTTAATATAAACTAGTTAGTTTCTAGGTGGGTCCACATATGCAGGCACATGTGCTTGCAGCAGCTCAAATAGAAATGGTGCAAATTTGAGCTGGGGCTTTTTGCCTCAGTGCATGTGCATGGACATGCACTTTGGTGTGGGGCAAATTCTGCCACTTGGCACAAAATAACCCTGCCTGGCTTGTCCAGCATCTGCAGCCAGGGGGAGCTAGAGCCTAAGGCCAGCACCTGTGCTGGCCCCCAGTAGTATACAAAACTTCCCTGGCAAGCAGCTCAGGGCTACATACTCTCAGGAGCTTCTGGGGAAGGAACCTCTGGAAGGAAGCTGGCCATGCCTCTTTCTGTCCCAGGGTACTATTGCTGCTGCTGTTCTTGCAGGCTTGGTCTTAGGAGCTTCTGGGGAGAAAATGACCAGACCCCTTCCTGCCTCTGGCTACTATTAGCTGCTGGCTTGGTTTCAGAGCTTTTGGAGTAAGTTGGCCTCACCCTTTTCTGTCTTGGGCTGCTGCTGTTGCTGCCCTGTCCTCTGCTGCATGCTGCTGCCCCCCTCAGGGAAGGGCCCACTGCACTGCACCACACCCCAAGACTGCACCCCAGTTTCTGCACCCCTGCTCTGGCCTGCTGCCCAGCCCACCAAGCCATGGTCGGGGAACAGCCTGGGGGGAGAGCCTGCACTGCCTGTGGGCCCCTCCTCCACCATCACTGCTGGAGCCTAAAGGAACCTTGCCTGCCCCAGCTGCCTTGGCAGGCCACCCCCACCTTCACCTCCACTTTCACCAGAAGCACACCCTGAGTGGCTGAACTGCATGGCTCCTACTATCACTGCTGCTGCTGCCATTGTTTCTGCTGCTGGCCCCTCTCAGGACAAAGGGAGATTCCCTGCTGCACCACCTGACACCACACCTACACTGGATTAATTCCTAATTGACTGACTGCTCCTGTCCTCCCCCACAGCTACCTCACTGCATCTGATCCTGATTTGTCTTCCCGCCTACTGCTTTGCTGCTGAGCAATTGGCTAAAGGTTTGAGGGGCTTCTGGACAGATCTTCCACAAACAAAGCCCCTCCACTGCTCCAGCCATCATTGACTGGGGAAACTCGGCTGGTCTCCACCTCCAGGTCCCCCGCAACAGTCGCCCAGGGTGCCAACCTGGTCATCAAGCCCCTCCTCTGGAACCCCCAGCTGGAGGTGCCAATGGCAGAGATGCCACAGTTGCGACAGAGATTGATCCTGAGTGGTGTCAACCCTATTGGAGACCTCCTGGACTACAATAGGCAGGAGTGGGTGGACCCCACTGTGCTGGCCCAGCACATGAGTCTATCTACCACACATGCAACCTGTTGTCTGGTCCAGGAGGTGAAATCTGCCCCACCTCCTGATGCCCTTATCTTTGTTGACCAGCTCCCACATGGTGGCAGTCCCCACCCCCTTGTGTCCTCCAGCCCACTGGAATTTGTCTTGGGGCTGGTGCCTTGCCTGGCTTCATGGTGCTTCCTGCTCCATCACCTGAGCTTGGTGGAGGACACCAGACCAGTCTGCTTATTCACCATCCATCGCCACACCTCTACACGCTCGTGCACTGCATTGTCCATCATGATGCCCTTGTGTCCTGCCCAGACACCAAGTGGTGGGACCCGTTCAGTGAGGGTGTGGTTGGGGCACCCTAGTGGCTGAGTCTGTACTCCACCCTTATCCCATGAGCCACTGAGGATCTTAGCTGCTGGCTCCTCCATGGAGCCATCGCTACAGTTGTGTATGTGGCAAGCTTCATGGACACCCCAGTCTCCTCCCCTTCTGCAGGCAGAGGGAGACCCTGGCACACATGACCCTCGAGTGCACCAGGCTGCAGGCTCTGCACCTATACCTCCAGAGTCTCCTCTTGAGGTTGGTTGAATTTCACCCCCCACCTTTTTGGTTTTGGTCACCCCATTCATGGCAACACCAAGTCCCGGGACCTCCTGGCCAACCTCCCCCTGGCCCTGGCCAAGTGGGCCCTGTACTTGACCAGTAAGGAGGCTCTGTCCTGGAAGGTGCCTGGAAACTGCAGGGCCACTTTCCTCTCACTTGCCCATGCATGTCTGTGGGTGGAGCACCAGTGGGTAGTGTCCACCAGTTCCTTTGGTGCCTTTGAGGACCGGTGGATGCAGCCCAAGGGGCTCTGCTTGGTGTCCCCCTCAGGCACATTTTTTCATGTTTTGACCCTTTGACCTACATGACAGTCCTATCCTGTTTTTTTTCATTAGTTGTCCAGGTCCCTGCAGCCTGTACTACTGCTTGCCCTGAATGGGAAGGCAGAGTGCTTCAGCACTGGAGGAACGGCCAGCCATAGAGACACCTTGGTGGGCTACCAGAGTGTCTCCATGGAGGATCAAGCCTACGGTTGCTTCAGGACATGGTCTAGGATCATACCCTGCCCTGATTTTCCCCCACCCCCCCAAGTTATTTTTTGACCTCTGGATATCCAGGGCTCTAATTTTGTCCCTGTACTGCAAATTTGCTTTGCAGGGAATGGGGGTTTTTTGTTCCTTCATGTGCCTCTTGCAGTGTCTTAAAGGGTTTTGAGATGCTGCAAAATGCACCTGCACGCTCATCTTGACACACTCTCTAAGGGCATTTTTACACATGCTCCGAAGGTTGCAGGGGAGGAGCTCTTGAATTATAGCCACTCTAATTAAAGCACCCAGAGTGTCTCATTGAATGAGTTTTAGTTACAGTACCCACATCACTATTTTGAAGTGTGGGGGTGCTGGTACATTGGACATGGAGGCTGACAGGAGTGCTGTAATTACAGCGCATCAGAGCAGCCAATGGGCTCATGTACAGGCATCCTAAAGTGCTAGCCTGCCCTGCCTTCTTCCTGATTTTAGACTAAGATGGCTAAGTACATCCCTTGATTTAATCTAGTAAAACAATACTTCTAAAATTAATGTCTTCTTTTATGCAGATGGCATAGTACTATTATTTTTGGTGGAGTTCTTAAGAAGCAGACATGTATAGCCCCAAACAAACCATTGCAATAGGGTATTTTTGTACAATTGGTTTGAACTGCATGAAAGAAAAAAGACCAGAAACTCAACTCGTCTTTTATCTTTATACTTACTCCCTATAACTTGGGGTTGGATGACACTGGTAAAAAGCAAACAGGAAAACTTGAGATGAAACTGCTTTTCCTATCTGTTTTGTAGCTAAAAGTCTTTTGTCTCCAGACTTGCCAAGCTGCCACCTCTAATAAGCAAAACATTTTTCAAACCTTCTATTTTTTCATTCCGAATATATGTTTAGAAAAATACTTCTATTTTAAAAAAAAAGCTTCAGAAGCTGTTTTACTCCTCCTTCAAAAGGAAATTCCTTCTAAGTAGCATATAACTGCTTTGTCTAAGCATACAAATTTATTATTCATGAATAAAATAAGACACTATAAATTTCTTCTCAAAAGAAAGACACTTATTCTCTAATAGGTATTTTTAGGCATTTAAGAAATGTGTAGATTTTAAGTGAACCTAATGTTTAATTCTAAATAAATCTCTACTTATTGACAGTCATACTTAAGGAATGGTTCAGATCATTCTTCTCAATTTCTGCTTTCCTCTTAGACATTCTTCTTAATAAATCTTTGAGGCTGAGATGGGTTATTGATTTATATCTAGTGCTGGATTTATTTTGACCTTGACATCTCCAAGCACCTAGACAGAATTTTCAAATGCAAATGCTGAGTAAAGGCTAGGTGCTAAGACCTACCAGAGTAAATTTTATTTCATTGTCAATACAAATCAATTTCAAGGAATTTGGTTGTTAAAATCTGACAATTCTTGTAAAAACAGGATTCTAACCCATCATAGTGCTAAAAAAAACATAGGGAACTCTTTTTTTCAAGTGTGCCTTAAATATTATGTTAAACTTATCCTCCAGCCTGAACCAAAATTACCTATTGGTTGCATTGGGAAGTTGCATAATAAATAACAAGATTTCTTTTACTATGAAGTACATATATTACAGTGTTAAATCATGTCATGCCACAAGATGATAGTGAAAATATGTTTGGTTTCAATTGAATTTTGCATTACATCCATGTTACGCAAGTACTGAATGAATACCATAGCCATTTAGATATATTCTAGACCCCCCCCCACCCCTGCATAAGATCACTTTAATGTTTTAGTTTTCCATAATAAAGAAAGGTTTTTCATAAAGATTTAGTGTGTCTTTCTCTAATACACATTCCATTCTTATCATATCGCTATTCTCTAGACCAGAGGTTCCCAAACTGTGGGTCACAACCCCAAATGGTGCTCTAACATCAGCAGTTGGGTTGCAAGATTTGTGTACAGAGTGGGGCAGGGGGTGCAATGGGTTGGGCCAGTTCCAGGCAGGAGCTGCCTCTGCTGCCCAGTGGGTGGGACCTAGTGCAGGAGGGAGTGCCATACCATTATAGCTGGCAAGGTGAGGTGCAGCAGTGGTGGCAGCATGGAGTTGTACCCCCACTGCTGCCGGGTGGGCAGGGGTCACCTCAGCTTGACAGCCATGGCACTGCAGCACTCCCTTCTGCACCAGGTTCCACCTGCTGGGCTGTGGAGCCCCCAGGGAGAGGGCAGCAGGGCAGGGAGCCCCAACCCCCCACAGCAGGCAGCCTGCATCCCACCCCCCCCCACCTCCCCCAGGGGCTCTGCTCCCGCCATGCTGCAAAGGGATGGGGATGGAGGGAAAGGAGGCTGGAGCAAGGCTCCACACGCCACTCTAGCTGCAGCAGTTGCCACCTTCTACAGGCAGCATATGGGGCTTGGGTGCTGCTGGGGAGGTCCAGAGACTTGTCTACTTGCAAGGGATAAAATAGTATCTTTTGAGGGGAAACGTGTTATACACCTGCAAACTTAAAACATTCTGTTTAGCTCAAGTGAACATAATTTTAAAGAAAAAAACAGTATAGGAAGATATAATCACATACCACAATAATGCATGGGTACTTTCCATTATGATGATTGCATATGGCAATGTAATATCAGTTCCTATCCTATCCCAGGGAACAATGCTTCTGCAGAAGAGCCATGCCACAAACCAGGTCAAAATCCATACTAGTCTACCTTTTCCAGGCCAAATTATCTATTTTTCAATCACAATTCATTACTCTTACTTAATGGAATCACAAATAATTGTTGGATTTTCCACAACTGTCACTAACTCTTTAACTCCACTATACTCTTTTCTTTGAATATTTCCCACAGTACCTTGGTTGTCCTTCTAGATCTTTTCCCTGAGAAAGAGAGCCTATATCTCTCACCCATTGGAACCACAGGGATAGGGTCAGACATTACACACAAACTAGTTTAAGTGATCAGAAACTGGTTTAAACCTGTGACAGAGTAGATGTTCAGTGCAAATAAACCAGGTTGAGAATGACTGAAACCAGTTTCAGCCAAACTCGGTTGAATGTAATATCAGACTTAACTGATTTGGCTTAAACTGGTTTATGTAATGTCTGTCCCAGACCCCTTGCTAGTCCACCAGCATCTCAGCATGCTCTCTGGGCTGGGTGGGGCTCTGCTCCACAGCAGGGCTGGCCCATCCCCCCTGCTCCCTGGCTGCAGTCTCTGCAGGCATCTGCCTGGCTTCTGTTCCCACCCCCCACTCCCCTCTACACTCTCTGCTAAGCAGGCACTTCCCCATCCCTCATAGACACCTCTCAGCATTAGCTAGCACACCACATGCTGGCTACCTCCTAGCTGTGGCACACACAACAAAAGCAGAGTTAACACATAGCTGGCAATGTCCCTCTGTTTTCTTAATGGGACGATAAACACGGACTCCAGTGTGATAAACACTCCCTGCTGGGCTGTTCAGGAGGGGGAACCCATTCCTAATCACAGCATCTTGCCAGTGCCTGGCCACACCCCCTAATCTTATCTCTGTGCAAAGGAAGGGAGGGCTGCTCTAGCACCCCCTAGCTTCTAGCCTGAGTCACTGCAGGCATGTGCCTGCATGTCTGGGATGTCCGTATGGTTACAAAACTGATTTAGCCTAGCCAGGTTGAACTAACCTGTAAAGACTGAATCAATTCAGGCTCAGGCTTTTTGAATGTCTGTCCCTAGCCCAGGTGCTTATTTTATAAGCATGCTGTCACCAGAACTCTCAGTTACCTCATTCTTTTCCGACACAAATCTCTTAGGTCTGGGGTTGGAAACCTACAGCTTGCAGACCAGATCTGGCCCAAGAAGCCGTTAGACCTAGCACACTGATGTGGGACTTCAGCAGTGGAGGCTTCCACCATGCTGTGGAGGAGAGAAGTGTCAAGTGCTTTCCCCTATGCCAAATCATGAAGAAGAGGCAACAGCATATACTTCTCTTCTGTGGCATAGAGAAGAGTCAGCAGGGCAAGTAGCAGCCAAGTCCCAGAACCTGCTTTCCCCTTACCTCCAACCTCATTCTGGCCTGCAGCCAGAAAAGATTGACAACCACTGTCTTACATTATGGAACTGGAAAGGGTTGGTACTTGGCCTACCATTAAGTGAAGAACTTACCATCTAGTTTGCAGACCAACATATTATTTGCCTGTGCTGAACAATTCTTGTGATATTTTGCTTAGCTGGTGTGAAGTACTATTATAATAACAGCATACTTGTTTTAGGCACCCAAGTCATAGGGTACATCTATTAATATGACATAATCTCTACTGTGCATGTTCTGGTGTCTTCTTTAACCCTCTTTCTTGGTGAAGAACTGTATATAAAGTGGAGTTTCTAGCTGTAGTATGGAAAGCTCTATCCTTTCCAGAGGAGACTCAACCTTTGGAGAGATGGAACAATTATACTTTCAACATGGCTAGCAGTAGCAGGTGAAGGAGGGTTGGAATTATTGCTCATAAGCGTAAGGTGGTAAATATTGTGGTGTAGCTATCACCTACTGAAAAACAAAAGACAGACAAAATAGATATAATGGATTTAGCTACTCTGTGCTAACCTCTCCCTTTACTTTTTTGGTTTCTCCACTATAACTAATGCAAATACACACATTACTAATAGAACAAGACTAATTTTAGCCTTGGGAGCCAGAAATCTACATTCAGTTAAATGCCCCTGCATCATCAGAGTAGAAAAGAATATTAGGAAGTGGTAGTGACAACATGCTCCTTAAGATTTCAATTTTAAGGCTTGGCGAAATTGCAGAATTGCAGTACCTTAATTTAAAATTAAAATCAGGGATGCTCTGCTATAGAGAAACTCTGTACCTGTGAAAGAAGCAGCAGCAGCTCTGGAACAAAAGGAATTAGAGATAAATTTACCAACCTCACATGCTAGTTTCAAATGACTGCCTCAGTGAAGAACAGCAGGTAACTGGATATTTCTTTCTGAAAAGATGTCTATGTGGATAAATGAGAAGTTGTTTTTGTGGTTGCAATGCCCAGAAATAGTACATTTGAAGCAACATCACTTACAATAATGTGTTATAATAAATAAGTTATTACATCAGAAAATGCAGGGCTATAAAATGTTAACAATTAGATTTCATGACAACACTAGAAGTGATTCAAACCGCTAAGGGTCATGATGCCTGTTTGCTGGCATTGCAAAGCAAACTTTATACATCTTATAATTGACAGGTTAGGGAAACATTTGTTCCACATAATAACAAACTGAATATACTTTTGGGAGGCATGACCAAAATGTACAGTGATATTAAAAATCTTTTCAACACTAAACCATAAAAGTGTATTGATGACAAATTCCTGGACTCCCTGTAAAACCAATTCCTCCCCAACTCCTAAGAAGCAAACAACAACAAAACTAAACACAACAAAAACTGTCTATGACACAAAAAATGCAGTCAATACATGGAGCTATTTTCCTCTTTCAAAGCAGTTTTTAAACATAGCTGATGATTTTTTTTAGAATCAAAATAGGCCATTCAAGGATGCTAAGTTTATACCCTTTTGCATTTTTCTTGTTTATGTTTCCTTATTTTCCAACTGAAAAAATAATGTCACTTCAAAGTGAGCTAGGACCATTAGACAATTCATTTCACAACATGCTTACAGAATTACTGCCTGTTTAGAGACAGGAAAACAGACAGAAAGACTAAATGGCTTTTCTATATAGTCAATAGTTCAAACAGAGGTAGTTGATAGAGAAGTAAATTCTCAAGAAAAATGCATTTGGAAAATCAGTGGGAGTGATGTTTTGAATGAATATGGGGTTAGATGATGAACTCCTTATGCGCATAGATGTATATGTATTGGTATAACCCAACATATGCATGTCTCTTGTTGTATAATTGGCTAACACACAATATTAAGATGCTGAGTGGGAGCCCTAGACCACTGAAACCAGGAGTTATGCAGCTTTTATTGTCAGGAAATTCATTCGGTTTCATGTTGAGTTATGTGATTTCCAGAGATCCAGGTTTTCCCTGATAAAAAAACAAACCCAATTTTCAGATTAAAAAAAGTAACCCCAAATCCACGTTTTTCGATGATCAAAATGAAACACCACTATATATGTATCTATAATTAGTGGTGTTTCATTTTAATCACAGAAGAAAATGTGGATTTTGGGTTACTTTTTAAAATCCAAAAATTGGGGATTTTTTTATCAGAGAAAACCAGGATCCCTGGTGATTACCATGAGGAAATGCCATAAAAGCAAGTGGCTGTAAGTGTGTGGTTATATGAGGCATATAGTGTTTAGAAGAACTCATTATGCTGAATTAGAGGATCTCTTGTGCAGTAGATTTTACCTGCCAGAGAGCAGGAATAGACTGCAGTGATTTATATTTCTGATTATTAGGATGTTTTGCATGAGGAGTCCTCCAATTCATTAGACAGAGAGTTCAAAGATGTGTAATTGTCTTTCTTGGATTAAATCAATTTGTTACATGAGAGTTTTAGGAAAGCAGACAAAACTTTAAAAAACATAACAATAAATCTGTCACTGCAGCCTACAGTCTCAGCAGATTTAAAGGTTACAGTTAGAGTACTTTAAACAGAAGTGCTTGTCTTTGTGCCTTCACTTCACTCTTCATAAACTACTCTTCTATTCCATACATACATGAAAATGACTTTATATGCTATTTAGAAACATGATACTTATGTATCTGATCTAAAAAAGTCACGGGGCAGAAAAATGTTTGACAGTTTTAAGTAGCTACTAAAAAGGATTAATATTGACTAATCCTTAGTATAACTTTGCTGAGATCCATGGAATTGGACCAAAGGTAAGTTTGGACTCAAATATTGTGTGATTTACTTGAAGGAAAAATATTAGTATGGTCTGCTTTCTCATGAAACTTATGCTGAAATGGAATTAATAAAGTAAGCAGGAAAAAAAAAAATCAAAGAACAATGAAATTGCCTGTCAAGCTAAACAAATTAGCATTGGTGAGTGCTTCCAAAGGAGAAGTAAAAGTTTTCATGGATCCTCCTTATTATTTCAAATTGCTTCTACAAGTGGTTAGCCACTATATTAGAAAAAAAGAAAAACAAAACATTTCACTTCTAAAGTCAGTAATAAAGTAAAGAGCTAGGGCTACAAGATTTTTACAGAGTCTACAGTTGTTAGCAAAGGAAGGAGGACTGGATACATTCCAGAGGCTCAAAGTCTCATTGGAATGGATTACCCATGAAGGCAAAGGAACAGTAGGAAGTGTTGCATCTCTAAGTAAATGGTAGGCCAAGAGACAAGTGGGAAGGCAATGATTATATGGAGATGGTTTGTTTGTTTGTTTTTGTTTTTCCAAGAAAGATAGTGGGGGGGGAAATCATTAAATACACTTTTCCATTAAAAAAAAAAAAATGCTATTGTTGCCACAGCAATGTTACATAGCTATGAACAAGAGAAATGACCTGCATGTGTATTACTTTAATTGGAGGTTGAGGAGGTATGCATTACTAAAACATGGTACAAACTGCTATCAATAACTTGAGAAGGAGCACATCTGGAGGTTTCACACAGGTGGCCTATGGAATGAACCCTCTTGGCATTTGAGGGCCCCCGAGAAAATGACACCTGAAGCTATGGCCCAGTCTTTTGCTCTTCTTGCCCTCAGCCTCTCTTGCCCAACCTAAGCTTAAAAATTGCACTTGTGAAATTATGTTATCAGACTATGCCTTTACACACTCCAGCACAAAGCAGTGGGATAGTCAATTTTGTCAAGCTTCTTCTATGAAGTTCACATAATATAAAGCAGGTAAAAAAAAAGGATACTGCAACATCACTTATTTAAAATCCGAGTAGATCTAGGTGAACTTTAATGTTTTTGTAATTTCTTCTGATTAATTATAACCGTAAGAAGAAAGCCCTTAGGGTACATCCAGACAAGTGTGCACATGCCTCTTGTAGCATCTCAAACCAGAGCCCCATGTACCATCAGGTTAGGCCAGTTCCATGGAGGTAGGACCTGGCCTGGCAAGACACGTGGTCCCTGCAAGTGGGATTGGGCCCTGGGTGATAGCCCGAGCAGCCTGGTGCTGCCTGAAGGCACATGACCATGCACCACACTGCGCTGCGATGGGCCAGACCCATGACAAGTGGCACAGGTGACACTGGGTCTAAGGTGGCTGGGGCCACGCTGCACCATGGGGGGATCTGGCCACAGTGGGCCCTAAGGGCCCAATGGCTGCTGCTGTTGCTGCAGGGGGAGGGGGGACTAGGTCCTTGTGGGGTGGGGGTCTGTGGCCACCCCCACAAACCCTTCACCCACATGCTTGGGCCTGTGGGTCAGGAGTGAGGGGACTGGGGTGGGGTGAGGGCAGGCTGTGGGTTGAGAGTAAGAGGCAAGGGCAGGGGCAGGCCACTGGCATATCAGTGCTGTTAAGTGCCATACATCCTGGTGAGCAAAGGGAGATAGGGGCAGCTCTGATTTTTTTGTAACAAAAACCCAAAAGTAAAAGCCAAAGTGTATAGATATTTAGAATGTATTATGATGATAGAGGCACTGGTAGGCTTCCAAATTGCTTAAAACTTGTAAATATATCAATAAAACATTGCCCAAATGATCTCTCTATATAGTGGTGTTTCATTTTAATAGTGGAAGAATACTATTTTGGATATTTTAATGAGAGAATTTGGGGTTTTTATCAGAGGATTTGCAATTTTTAAACAGGGAACACCAGGATCTCTGCTGGTGAGAAGTGGTAAGAACTGGGCAGAGGAGCCTGTCCAAGGCCAGCACTGGGGACCCAGCTGGAGAGAAGATGACGTGCTGACCACTTGGCCATTTGAGGCCAAGAGGCCAAGTTTTCACAGTTCAGTGTGGGCCACTGCAAGGAGCATATCTTCTGGGTGATAGCTGCCCAGATGGCAGAATGGAGGCACCCCTTCTGGGTCTGGCAGGCATGCGGCCATGGGGCCACAGGCCCAAGGGGGCAGATGCTGTCACAGGTGGCAGCAAGTCAGAGCCAGGCAGGAGCCCCAACTGCCAGACTGCTGCAGTGGGTAGATGGTGCAGGGCCCACTCCAGGTTAGGGTGGCTTTAGCAGTTCAGCTGGCAAAAAGGGTAGTGTCCCCAGATACCAACTAGCCAAGCCTCAGAAGCTCTTCAGGACAAGTAGCCCTGAGCTGCTCACCAGTGCAGGTTTTTATGTTGCTGGGGCCAGCACAGGTGCTGGTCCCAGGCATAGGCTCCCCTTGGCTGCAAATCCGGGAGAGGCTTGGCAAGGTCAGTTTGCCCCAAGTGACACAATTTGCCCCACACCAAAGTGCATGCCCAGGAATGTGTACTGAGGCAAAAATACCTGGCACAACTTTGTGCTGCTCCTATTTGAGCTCCTGCAAATGCACATGTCTGCATATGTGGACATCCCTTACTGTACTGTGGTCAAGGAGTGCTAGAGAAACTACTCAGATACCTATTCAAATGTACAGAGCCAATTTTATCCTTTGACATATTAATGTAACTTTCATTAAATCAATGCACTCTGTATATGGATCAGACGCACTGTTTTTATAAAGGAAAATATGTTGCTCCATCCCCCTAGCAAGGGTTATTGCAGGGCCATTGGCACGGCTTTATGACCGCTCATGGTGCTTGGGCCAGGTGCCAGATGATTAGAAGAAAGCCAATGCGGTCCCCATCTTTAAAAAAGGGAGGAGGGAGGACCCGGGCAACTATAGGCCCGTCAGTCTTACCTCAGTCCTGTGGAAACTCTTTGAGAAGATCATCAAGGAGCACATCTGTGATGGGCCAGCATTGGGGATGATGCTCAAGGGCAACCAGCATGGTTTCATTAGGGGCAGGTCATGTCAGACCAACCTGATTGCCTTTTACGATCAGGTCACAAAAGCATTGGATGCAGGTGTCGCTGTGGATGTAGTCTTTCTGGACTTTAGCAAGGCCTTTGACACTGTCGACCACCCCATCCTCATTAAAAAACTAGGCCACTGTGGCATTGATGTCTACACAGTCAGATGGATTGCAAATTGGCTGAAGGGTCGTACTCAGAAGGTGGTGGTGGATGGGTCATATTCAACCTGGGGGGAAGTGGGCAGCGGAGTCACCCAGGGCTCGGTCCTTGGGCCCGTGCTGTTCAATTTCTTTATCAGCGATTTGGACGATGGGGTGACAAGCAACCTGTTCAAATTTGCTGATGATACCAAAATTTGGGGTGAGGTGGGCAAATTAGCAGGGAGGGAAAGACTGCAGAAAGACCTGGATAGGTTGCAGGGGTGGGCTAACAAAAACAGGATGTGTTTCAATACGGACAAGTGCAGCGTGCTGCACTTGGGCAGTAGTAGCCGGCAGCACACTTATAAGATGAGAAACTCCCTTCTTGAGCACACGAAGGCAGAAAGGGATCTTGGAGTCATCATTGATCCCAAGATGAACATGGGCCGACAATGCGAGGTCACTGTCAGCAGGGCTAACCGGACCTTATCATGTATCCACAGGTGCATCTCAAGTAGGGCCAAGGAGGTGATCCTCCCCCTCTACACGACACTGGTCAGGCCACAGCTAGAGTACTATGTCCAGTTCTGGTCACCCCACTTCAAGAGAGATGTGGCCAACATTGAAAGGGTCCAGAGGAGGACCACCCACATGATCTGGGGACAGCAGGGCAGACCCTACAATGAGAGGCTACGGGACCTGAACCTGTTCAGATTTCACAAGTGAAGGCTGAGGGGGGACCTGGTGACTGTCTATAAACTCACTAGGAGGGACCAGAAGGGTTTGGGGGAGACCTTGTTTCCCCTAGCGCCCCCCGAGATAACAAGGAATAACAGCCACAAGTTGTTAGAGAGTAAGTTTAGATTAGACATCCGTAGGAACTACTTCACAGTTAGGGTGGCTAGGATCTGGAACTGACTTCCAAGGGAAGTGGTGCTGGCTCCTACCCTGGGGGTCTTTAAGAAGCGGCTTGATGCCTACCTGGCTGAGGTCATTTGATCCCAGTTTTCTTCCTGCCCAGGCAGCGGGTCGGACCTGAAGATCTACAAGGTCCCTTCTGACTCTACTTCTATGATTCTATGATTCTATTTACTCTGCTTTACTTTTTCCTGTTCTTCACTAGTATTTGAGTTTATAGAGCAAATATAATTTGTATTACAATTTAGAGTCTCCTGAGGGTACATGAATTTCTGAAAAAAAAATAATATTTAAACCCCTTAGTATGGTGAGTACATTTCTTTTATTTGATTCTGTGCACAAACATCAAAGATCATTTTTACTTCAGAACATGTGGGCTGATTGATACCGTGCATATCAGCATTGCTGAGTCATGGAGCATATTTCCCATCAATCTGCTGTTGCTCTAAACTGCAAAGGTTCAGTGATTATTTTTAAATTATCCCACTTGAGAGTTATCTCAGATTGAACCATTCTTTCATGTAAAAGCTGAATTGTTATATTTTCCTAACAAGACATTTGTATATTTTCAACCATTTAAATAGCTGAACTTTTTAGCTAAGAGCATTATTTAAAGCTAAGGGAAGAATAGATCCCCTTCCTTTGCTAAAAAAAACAGAAAAAAAGAGTTGTCTCTCATCTTAAATGACGTTGCTAAAAGCAGAGCTATCTTCTTACTGGGCATCTCTACATGAGATACTAACTGCGTAGTAGCTGGAAAATACTGAGCAGTAGCATGTCACAGCATAGACAGTGCTAATACACTATTATGCCATACTATACAGTAGCATCACCTAAAAGATATTTGCTGGTGCTACTGTGCAATACTTGTAATAGCAAGCACTAAATAAATGTGCAGTAATGACTGTACGGTAGCATCTCATGTAGATGCACCCACTGTCTGATGTGGTAAGAGTTTCTTTGACTACTTGATAAGATTGTGGTCTTGATCAAGTTTAGTGCTGCTTTTTCACTATAGCCTGCCCTGTGTCTTTATAGGCTGAAGCTAACCCAACTATCTCTGTGTGGCTGACCAGCTCTGGTTTACTTAAGCACTTGCTCTGAAGTTCTTGGAGGTAGTAGTGGCAGTAGTGGAGTCACATCAGCAGAGAATTTGCAGCACTGTATCTGTGCCTCATCAAGATATTGCTTTTCCTGATAAGTATTGTAGCTTCAGTCTTGGTGTTGCAATCCTGATCAGGAGGCCCTTTACAGGCATTTGATCATCGAGTTGATTATATTGGTTGTGCTTTAGAATATAACAAGGAAGACCATGAGAAGGGCAGCTCCAGTCAAGAGTGGTTGCTTACTAGTAGGATTAGAGAGGCAAATGCAGCTCTGCTTTAAACCAAGAAACCAACGGCACATCTTGATGAGATGGTACATTGCCATAGCAATGCGTATGGCGACATAGCATCCATGGGCCAAAACTGTGATGTTGCTGCTATGTCACCACAGAAACACGGCTAAAAATAACCATGCACCCAAAAGGAAGTACTAAAAGATGGCACAGTTACAGTGCTATAGGGGCATGTGTAGACATGCCCACACAGGACCAGACTTCTGGACACTTCCAGGAAGATGTGACTGAGTTACACATGCCAAAATTTGCATTTGAAAAATATATCCAACATGGAAAGTTCAAAAGTGCTTCCATATCTGGCAATGATAGTTATAATTGAAAAGTTTATTCTAATACTTGTGCTTCTGCAATCACCTTCTCATACTACCATGTATCATTAAGTTATTGCATGGAGCAATGCTGGTATATGGGACAAGGTGGACTACACACACCAACTAACACTGGGGAAGGAAAAGAAGGAAAATAACACATGAGTGGTACAGAGATCAGCAATTTCTATAGTAAAGAAGTTAGAGAACCACATCTGAATTCACTCTGGTTAGGATATGGATAAAGTGATACATTTCACAATCTCCCCAAAAGTTCTGTGAGGATTCCCAAGGTCAGAGTTCTGAAAGAGTAACACGCCCAGGAGCCACACTATGGTGGCAACAGCCATTACACAGCAACACCTGGGTGCAGAATTCATAGGGTTACTATCTAGGAAAACCACAGGGATTAGAAGTCACTCAGCTGTTCCCGTCTATATAGAGTTATTTCCAGGGATCCTGGCTTTCTTTGATTAAAACAAAACAAAACAAAAAATCCCCAATTTTTGGTTAAAAAAAGGAATCCCAAATCCACATTTTTCTGTGATTTAAATATCTATAATATATAATATATAGTGGTGATAATATCTATATTATCTATAATCTATAATATATAGTAGTGATCATATCTATATATTAGTGGTATTTCATTTTAATCACAAAAAAATGTAGATTTGGGATTCTTTTTTTATCCAAAAATTGGGGATATTTTATTTTTAAATCAGAGAAACCCAGGATCTCTGGTTATTTCTGAATTTCAGGGGTAGCTTCTCCAGCTAACATTTACAGGGAGATAAATATGTGACATTTCATCATGCTTAGTCTTTTAAAAATAGAAAACAGAATGGACATGCTATCTATGGACATGCATGTTCCCTGTGTTCTATCTAGATTTAGTTTTACTGTCTGAATGCCTACCTCTGAATATATCTGAATAGGTATAGTGTACTTTGTCACGTAGCATGTGGTTAATTGCATATTCTCAAAAGTTCTAATGTAGCAGTCCAAAGCCCCTGAGGCCAATGTCATTTATGCCGACTTAATAGAGTACAACCTAGTTCTGGATACTACTGGAAATGGTTCAGAGCAGAAATATATTTACATGATTTAAGAGATAATAATTATGTCTAGAACACATTGCTGATAACAACTGATCCAAATGTTCATTCTCCTTTAAAAAAGACCAATTTCTTGCAGAACAGTCTACTGCCTTGTATTATTCTTCCAGAGAAAATTATGAGGTTCTCGCTGAACCAGAAGCCTCTATTTATCCAGAGCATCAGTAACAAAATTGTTGTTGCAAGTGTAACTTTCAGAAGTATATAAAGGCTACAAATAGTGATTAACCATGCTGAAGATTAAACAAAGGCAGGCTTTTGTCCTTTCTGGCACAATTGGTAGCCAGGATTTGAAGTTTTATAAATGGGGTTGTAGTGGCATGAGAAATAGGTGAAATAGAGTGAGATTTTTACTTGATGGTTGATTTGTCTCCCTACGTCATTTATATACAAGATAAAGTAATATTCAGTTCTTATTTTGATGAGCAATAGGCAGAAGCACACGGTACAAAGATAACTCCATTTTGTAGGTTCCTCAGATCATGCATTCAAATAAGCAGTTCCTTTGTTTCTAATTCTCTACAGAAATCCATAAAAAAATCACAACAAATGTCAGTTACATTTCTGTTAAAACCTAGAGCCTATTCCTAACTTCTCTCACAAACTTAATATGTGGAATAGAAACTGCTTCTTGGTAGAGACAAACATCTGTAGTTATTTTTATAAGAAAGTAGTTAGACAATGTTGACACTATGGTCCCCCTTCTCGCAGTTGACCCTGTCTGTTCCCTTTGTTGTAAAAAGACAAAAATTAAAACTTAGAGCATTGCCTGTTGTGCATCGTCACTACATTTTTGTAGTGACTAATGGACACTGGGAATCTCATTATGAAAACACAGTTTTTTGGAAGTACAGGCATATTTTATGGGTAAAATTTTCTTCTACCTATTATAAGTGGATTTAGGTTCCTAAATATGATCCTATTCCATTCTGCTCGAGCCCTTGAAAAACTGTTAATGGCGAAAAAAAAAGGTAAGTGGTTCCTCTGCCTCCTAACTGCTTTTTGGTGACTTGGGGTGTTGTTAGATGTTATCTTTTCTATGTGTTAAATGCTCTTAAGAGGGAAGTGTCCACACATTAAAGCAAGAAAAGAGAAATTAAGAGTGCAAACAGAAGTCTTCTGATTGTTCATTTGTGCATCCTATTTTTTTTTTTACAGTGGCACAAATATGGAGCAAACAGATGTCCTTCCCCTTTTTTCTGCCACATGACCCAAAAATCAGTGGCACAACAAAGACAGTAATAGACTGCTGCTTTACTGCGGCAGACAGCTATTTTGTTTTAGTGCTTTCTCTGCTACCCCAGACCTGTGCTTTGGGGCTGGGGAAGAGGGAAAACTGTTCCTTCACTCAGCCAGCCTCACTGGTCTGGGTGGGCAGGGGAAAAATCCCTCCTTTCCCCACTGCTGCAGACCCACACCATGTATTTGAGGCAGCAGGGAAACTGCTTCCCTGCTCAACCAGCCCCATGCAGTGGTGGGGAGGGGAAATCCTGGCTTTCCCTGCTGCTCCAAACCTACTCCATGAGTCTGGGACAGTGGGAGAAAGAGAGTCCATGCTCAGCTAGCCCCACAGGACTGGTTGGATGGAGAAACAGCCAGAATTCTCCACTGCCCCAAACCTGCTCTGGCCAAAGGAACACCCAGCTTTCCCTGCTACTTCAAACCTGAAGGTCTATGATGGCAGGGAATGCTGGGTGTCTCCCCTCCCCACCCCACCCCACCAGTCACACAGTGCTGGCTGTGCATTTAAGCACTTTTCCCCACTGCCCCAGATCCACAGCATGGGTTCAGGACAGTGGGGAAAACACAAAAATCACATCACCCCATTTCCCACACCATGAAGGCACAGCTGAATTTTTCCATTTGGTGATGTCTGCCCCTAGCCCAATGGCTCCCAATCTTGGATCTCAAACCCAAATCATGGGCACGGGGGGTCTGCACCTCGTTCCACCCAACCTGTCTGCGGGGCTCTCCTGGTGCATGGTCTGCATGGCTCTTGCTGCTGCTGCCCCCTGCAATCCTGGCCTAGCTGGGGCTCTGCTGGTACTACTAGGCATCAGTGAGTAGGCGACTTGGGTGCAGGACATGGCCCGGAGTTAGGGTCACAGCAAAACAAGGTTGGGAGCCACTGCTGTAGCCTAATGCCCTCTGAACATCTCAGAGTTTTTGCCTCTTCAGGTAAGAATGATCTTCAGCTGGTATTAGGCAGCTTGTGCTGCACTAATACCAGTCCGCTTCATGGGACCAATACCAGCCACCTGTGGTGTACCAGTATCCTAGGATGCACTGCTCCCAGCCCTCCCCCCACCACCCATGCATGATCTATTATCCAGAACTCTACTCTCCCAAACTGACAGAGACCTGGGGAGAGCCAAACAGCCACAGACAACTGGGGAACCATGGCAGGGGGAGGGGGTGGGCTAATGGGAAGCTGCCAGGGAGCCACTAGGGGATTGGTGAACAGTACCATTAGAGATCTGTAAATCCATGTAGCCACAGGGCACACCTGGCCCCTGTTCACCAAGCCGTCTAGCAGCAAGTCAGAGCTGTTCATGTCAGAAAGGGTATTAATCCTTAACATGCAACTGCTTATAGCACATGTTGATTTTAATGTCTCCTAACATTTCTTAAAGTTTACACATGCAAACATGTAACAATACCCTCAGTCTTAGTGTGTTTGTACATGCCACAAGATTTTCTTTTTATGCTGCCACAAATGCATTTGTGTTTGTATGATTGGGATTTCCCACCACTTTGAAAGTTTTTTTGGTGCATTAAACTAAAGCTGCTTGGACATGTTTTAGTTTGTGTTGCTGCTGCTTATATCACCCTATCTATGGATTCATGTCTTGCAAACACAAAAGCTCTCAAAGACATGTAATGAGCCTCTTTCTGTGTGCTGCATCCGCATGGGTTTTTTAAATTTCCTCCCCCAATTTGTTTTCAACATAGTAGAGCTACAGTTCCCAGAATACCTAGCGGCAGCCATGTTGGGGCAGGGGGCTGTGGGTTGGGAGTTTGGGGCACCGGCAGGGTTGTGTTGGGGAGGGAAGGGAGCTGCAAATTAGGATTGTGTGTGTGTTCCTAGAAATCTCTCCAGTCTCTTGGTGGGATGGAGGGTCTTGGGGAGGGGAAGAAAATCTCTCAGCCTCTCTTGAGATGGAGCTTGGCTAGAGAAAGGCAATAATTTCCGTCTTTGAAATCTCTGAAGCAACTGTGACCACCTGAAACCTGAGACTGATCCTGCCTTTGTTCAAGCTCATTTTCATAATCACAGCCTCACAAGAGAGCTGAGAGACTTTTTATCAGCTAAGAACTGCCTTGCCCAGAGGAGTTTTCCATCCACTGACTCCTCTGTTAAATCTTATGAAATATAAACTTTAATTTTTACCCAGGAGAAGTTTTACAATCTTTTCTCCAATTCTCCAATGCCTGATGAAGGGTGTTTGTTCCCAAAAGCTTGCAATTATAATTTTCTTTTTTTGCAAAAACCTTGCTGGTCTAATAACAGATATCACTTCTACCATGAGCCCTGACAGCTTTTAGCATGGCTTTTCTTCCCCTGGATTACTATCTTCTGCCACATTGTTCACATGGACAAGTTATCCTGCCTCCCTGCCAGGATTAAAAAATAAAAGCATCATTAGCACTAGGGGCATCAATGTTACTACTGAACTAACTTTATTTTCTTTTGAAACAGTATGACAAGCTTCTTTGCTTTAAAAAGAGCACCATCTCCTTTGTTCTCTCCCCTGTGTCACAAGGGAAGTGAGTTTTCTGGGGCTCAGCCCAGGTCAGGGCACTTCAGGCCAAGACACCATTCCCCCTATGTGAGGGCAAAGGAGGAACCTCTCCTCCCTGCTGCCCCAGACCCAAGCCAGGAACATTGGGAGAAACCTCACCTCTGCCTCAAATGCTGCATGGACTCCAGACAGGTGATGGCTGGGGGCAGTGGGGTACAGCTCTAGGGCCAGATCCTGCCCGGGGCTTTCAGGTTGGAGTGATGGATGACCCCTCCCACCCCCTGCACACGGACCTGTTGGGGCCCCACAGAGTGATGGCTCCCTGCGCTGGGCTGGAGATGTGCACAAAAGCCCATGCAGGAGGTGCAGTCATAGTGGGCCAACAATTAGTTCCTGCATAATGCTTGGAGGGGAATTATTGGCAGGGCTGGGAGAAGTTGTGTGGTGGAAGGATGCAAAGCCTGGGACAAGCCAGATCCTTCTACCCCATCTTGTGGCTGCAGTGTACATGATGCCAAGGGTTTGCCATCTCTGAGGCTCCCCTGAGCTGTGTCAAGGGGGTGGCAGCCCATGCCTGGGTGAATGCACTGCAGTGATGCCCTGAGGTCAGCTTTGCCTCCACCCCACTGACCTCAGCACCCCAGCAGGGTACCAGGCACCCCATTCCTCCTTGTCACTCCTCCCTGCTCTGCTCCAGAGGTGGCTGCATCACTGCAAATTTGGAGCTTCCCCGCACCCCGCCAGCCATGCCATGCCCCCCCGCCCCCGACCAGTGTGTGCCTTCTTCCATGTCACGTGAGGTGGCACAGGGGCCATGGGGCCCAGGGGAGGCTTTGCAGGGACAAGGGGAGGCAGTGGGTGGCTGGCACGTGGCCCCATTTCTCAGCGCAGCTCATCTTAGCGCCATGCTGATGGATGAAAGGGGCATAAATACAACACAACCTCCAGGGGGAGGGGTGGTCTGAAGCCCAGTCCTCTGGTGCAGGGAGCCTTGTAAGGCACAGTTCCCACAGCTTGGCCTAGTCTCTTATGGTCCCAATGAGCACCAAGCCCCACTTTGTTGGCTCCCCGTCTGGCCATGCTGGGCCCCATGTTCATGTGTATGCAACATGGGTGTGTGTGGGCCCCAGCTGTGGGCACCCATCCTGATGTGTGTGTGCATGGTCAGGGCAGGGGAGCACACTGTGTGTGAACATCTATGTGTGTGTGTGTGTACATCTTTGTATGCACTGCACATGTATATCCATGCATGTACAACCATGTGTGCACTGTGCTTGCCCATCCATGTGTGTGTGCATCTATGTGTGCATTGTGCTTGTACATCTGTGTGTATGTATGTACATCTGTGGGTGTGTACACAGGAGTCCCTTCCAGTAGGGAAATGCGGTGGGCCATGGAGCCAAGCATGCAAGCTGATCTAACCACCTGTGTCCCTGCTTCCCTCCCCCTGTGCCAGCACCCAGCAGCTGGTGATGGATGTGCTCCACCCGTCCCACTAGGACATGGGAGCCACATGCAGGCAGCCGGGGAGGGGGAGTCTCACCTATGTCTGTGGTTCGTGATGAGGTGATGGATAGAACTGGGGTTGTATACACACATACACACACACACACTGCTCCCCTGTACACACACATCACATGCACATGCATACACACTCTAGTCCCCCATGCAAAAGTGCACATGCACACACACGCTGCTCCCCCATAGACACATACTGCACCCATGCACACACATGTATACCCTCTGCTCCCCCATACACTCACACATACATCCCCCACATACACATATTCCTTCACATGCACAGCACAACTTACACACAGGTGCATACATACCCACATCTACACCACTGAACACACATGTACACACACTGGTTCCCCATCTACAAGCATACATACACACGCACATTGGTCCCCCCCCCCCCACACACACCCATACTCTGCTTCCCCTTACACATATACACAAATGCACATGCACACACACACACACACACACACACACACTGATCCCTCAGACACAGACAACTACACACACACACACACACACACACAGACTAGTCCCCCATATACACACACCACATATATACATACATATTCACCCTCTGCTCCCAACATACACACATTCACACACACACACACACACACAATCTCCCATATACACACATACACATTCTTTCACATGCACAACACAATTTATACAGACACAAACACACCTACAGTGACACACAAATACACAAGCACACACATGCTGCTCCCCCATATACACCAATATGCACAAGATATCAGATGAAATTTAAATAACTCCTCCCCCAACATGCCTACAACACCTACCCATGCATGCACACACATCCGCACACACATACACACATTCCCTCATTTTCATAAACACATGTGCACATCCCCTCACAGGCAAAGGAAGAGAAGCAAAACCCCTGACACACTCCCCTGAACAACAGGCAGACACAGCCATCCCTTATCCACAGTCCCCTCCTCCACGCAGCTCTGCCTGTGCTCCAAACTCCTGACCCACAGCCCCCTGACCCAACATGGCCACCTGTAGGTATTCTGGGAACTTTAGTTCTACCTAGTGGTGGCCATGTTGAAAATGAATCAGGGGAGGAAATTTAAAAAACCCATGGAGAAGCAGCATAGCCCTCTGCCCTCCAGCTCTGCCAGTGCCCCTCCTGCCCCGTAGCAGCCCCAGCCTCTGCCCCCGTCCCCCCTGCTCTGACCAAATGTCCCGGATTTTGCTTTTCTCAAACTGTGGGAACAGGGGCGGGGCAATCCAAGGTAGATTGGTATTTGACTCCCCCTGCTGGAATTTGCAGGGAATTACACCTGGGACTTAATTCGTTTGAAAACCCATGGTGTGTAAACACAAATGTGATACACCAAAATAACTCTGGTTAAAATTCTTAAGGCAAGGTAAATTAATGAGGATCAAACCCCATGGTGTGTACAAACTCCCTTAAGGATCAGATTGTGGTATGTTGCAAAAGTAGATGCATTAATACATTTTCATCTCACTTAAGTGCCTAAATTCATATAAGAACTTAATAAATGGATTAGGATCTGGCCTATGTGTACATTGAAGTCTGAGGTGGGTTTGCAACACAATTATCTTCAATTCAGCTAGTCCAGGTAATAACAGCAATAAATACATGATGGTTAAGGCTTCAGTGAAAACTAATTGCTTGGATAAGAACCCAACCCAGACTTCTGTGGTTTCACTGTTACTGGCATCCATAGTTAGATTATTGGTTTTAGATATTGGTTTTAATTACTGGGAGATTAAAGATAGATTAAAGCTACATTATAGATGCATACACAGGTTGCAGTTATACTTCTGATTTCAATGTAGACATAATCTATGCCTGTGAAAACTTAGTAGGTCTATCCTGTCCTCAGAAAAAGGAGGAGGAGTAAGGCAGACGTGGGGAAGAGAGATCAGAATAATTTTAGTTAGACCCTATGAACAATGAACTTTCATGTACAAAAACAGCAAAAACATTCTTAGTTTGAATGATCGCCTCAGGGCAGATACCGTTGTATGTATTCAGCTTAATCCAATACTCTTCTAAAGCAATATGATACGTCAGAGAAAGTCTACTCAAATGTTCTCGTAAATTGTCAAAAATTCACATATCTCTTCACTCAGAATGGGGCTATTTCTGGAATCTTACCTGCTGCCTAGAGAATAAAATCCCATGATAAATGACAGCCAAGAAATGCATTGTTTTTCAGTTTCTACTTATTAGTGTAAAAGTATACTGGTCTTTCCTTACGTTAGTTGGAGTATCCATTTTACTGTGACTCAGCTTCTCAAGATGAATGTGCAATAACCAAAGAAGGTAAAAAAAGAAAAGTAAAAAACAGTAATATGGTTCTACACATTAAAACACCACATTTATGGTAGTCTCTTTATAGCGAGGAGTGTGTGAGCAACAAACCTTTCTGTGGTTATTTCAGTTGTACATTGATTAAATGATGTAGCCTTCAGGTACTTTGAAGTAAAATAGGTTTTTTGTTGTTGTTTTTTTCCTCCCCCACTCTATTATTCTGGACAGGTGTAATGCTTTCTTATATATAGTGTGATGCCTCTGGCTCTTAATACAGATTTTTGTTTTGGTTTGTGGGTTCTTTAAAAAAATGATGTGAAAAAGGAAGCAGTCATTTCAGTCCTAGAGAAGGTGAGTCCTATGAGAACGTACAAGCTGAGTCAAACTTGGTATAGAGTTTTGTGATGGCACATTAAATTCATCTCAGTGTGATCTTAGCAGAAATTTATTTTTTCTGATTTGTATGAAGTTATTCTCCCTAGTACCATTTAGGTCAAATCTTTATGCAACATATTCATAGCCAACTGCTTTTGAAGAACATGTATGGGAATACAAATGGTGATTTATTTCTGGAATAATCCCTTTATGGAAATAGTACTTTCAGAAAAGGGCAGAGTGTGAGAGATTTTCTCTCTCTTTTCTTGTTTAGGGACACAAAAATGGAGCAAGTTGAATAGTGATTTAGTGATTCCATTTTCCCCTCTCACAGTGTCTATCTGCATATTTTTCCTCTTTGTAATATCTGCAATGCACATTTCTATTATTCATTGCTGTTCACTCTGTGTGGTCAAACATACAGTTTAAGGTCTTTTGCTTATGGGACACACATACACATACACACTTGTTCCCTGCTACTCATGCTGGTGTTGCTGTTTGGAAAAACTGTAGATCTTAAAAAAGGAGAAACTTTTCAACCTAAAAATTCACTTCAATCCTATAACTTTCCTGCTCCGTTTTACTATATTGTGCTGAATATTTGGGAAACAAGGAATCATATTCATGGTTAGTACAGGTTTTCTTCGGTTTATGTAGGTTCTGTATGTATGAATTCACTCATATGTGATGACTCTTTTATACCAAACATTTGTTATATGCAAAGTAAATTCACTCTTAGCTGATTGGTATGGTGGAAGCCCACAGTCAGCTGCTCTGTGCGGTGCATTGTGGGAGTGACACACACCAAAATATAGTGTCCTGTGTGGATGTTCCAGTTCTTGAGGCCTCACTTAGCTACCCCCATCCCCACGCCACTGGTGTTGGAAGGTTATGAGAGCCCTGTACCTGTTTATTCCCCTACGGATGTTACCCTGCCTATACCTCCTACCAGTGATGTGGAATCTGAAAGTGAAAATCCTTCACCACCCTCTCTTCACACCAACTAAACATTCACCACCGCCCTGTGGTTGTGTATACTGTCTGCTATTGGTAATTACCAAAACTGTCTTGTAAAAGTGGTAGAAATGGGTCTGGAGGTCAGTACAATTGAGGTCTTGAAATGTATCCCTATTTGTTACCTTGTAAAGTGGGTTCCCTTTATACAAATTTGAGTTATGCACCATTTTCCAGGAACACATGTACATCATAAAGCAAAGAAAACCTGTAAAGCAACTTGTGGAAGACTAGCACAAGCTCAAAATAACTAGCAGCATACATAAAATATGTAACAAAGTACAAATACAATAAAAAATAGACAAAATATATGAGAAACATATGATTGTCTTGATTTCCTACATGTGTACATATGAACATACTTGAACATGCATTATCTGCACATATCAAGCTGAGTTGGCCTAAAATGCCAAATAATGTTTTAAAGTTATTGTTATGTAGTTAAAATGATTTTGGAAAAGATCAACTGTGCACTTCTTTGAGAGTGGAAGGGTTTTTTGGGGTTTTGGTTTTCTTCTTATTTATATATTTGGATTAATAACTGCAAAAAAAATCTACAAAAATGAAAATTAGCAAAAGAATAAAATTAGAGGTAAAATTTGCAGTGTCCAGATGCTCCCATGTTAAGGGAATATATGGCAAGACATTTGTGACAACAGTGCCAATACTTTATCCTTCCTGCATAAGGCACTCATTTCCTTCCTAAGGGAAAGCAGCTGAAATTACAAAAGTCATGGGCTTCAGGGAATGACCTTTTATTTTAGGGAGATGAAACTAAATAGTAGCTTATCACTAAGCTCCTTAGGCACGCTATGATCTCTCAGATTCTACAAGAGCAGTCAACTTCCCCTTCTTGCTTTTAAGGGTCAAAGGTCACAATGACCAGGCTGAGCATAGACAAAAGTTAACAAATCACATAGACAATTATAGTGTGGTTTATGTGCCTTTTGCCATACACTCCACAGAATACCAGTGTAACTTCTTCTATACATTGTCCACTCCCCAGTGAGAGTCCACTGAATCTTGACAACCATTGAGTTCACTTTTGGAACTTCAGGTATTAGAAGCTTTTATCTTTCTACTTATGTCAGACTTTGTTAGGCAGTTCCACACAGGTAAGCCAAGCATATAATCTATAGAGGGGAGAATATATGTAACTAGGAAGAAATTCTAGTGCATTTTTATTTGATTATCTCATGCACTGAATATGAGGGAAATAACTTCATTTTCTTAAATAAGGAGTGAAGTACTTTAGAAGACCAGACAAACTGAATTCGTAACAGATGAATGTCTTCCTTGCGACTTTTAAAAATATTTTATATTGAATTTATGCATTGGAATTTATAAACAAAATATGAAACATATTCAATTTGCTCTCTCACAAAACACACACACATGTATATATAACTATTTATATAAATGCACCAACATACTCATATATGTAACATTGGATTGATATTGACCAAAGGGGTTTGTAGCTTGAACCCAAGATAATATACATCCATACATGCATGTATACATGCATACAAACAGAGCTGACCCAAGCAGGGTGTAGGGTCCAGGGCAAAATCAGCCCATGCGGGCCCAATCCCCACTCCAATCCCACGGGCCCTGGAACCAAAGAAACTGCTGCTACCATTGGCAGCAACAGTGTCAGCAGTGAGGTAGCAAGCGGCTGGATGTGGAGACACCACTTCACCCAGCTCCACGCCACTACTGCTCCACCTAGTTCCGCAGAGCTTCCCAAAGCACGGGGCCCAGGGCTGTCACACCAATTCCACCCCGGCTCCCCCCAGGGACGGCCCTGCATATATATGTACATACACACACATATATAATCCTCTCTCTCTCTCTCTCTCTCTCTTACTTTAGAGGAACAGGTGTCATAGGCTGGCTAGGCACTGTGAGTGTATCAGCCGTTAGACTGCTGGGTTTGGGATCGAGGAGGTGAGTTGGGAGTGAAGTAAAGGCAAATTTACTTATAGTGAATGATAACAACAGATAGACAGAATGACAAAGAGTTCCCACATGGAGTTGGCAACTTATCAGCAGTCCCTCTATGCCAGGTGCACACCAAGTTGTTCCAGCGAAGTCAGGCGTCCCCGATCAACGCTGTCCAAGGGGTCACCGGGAAGATCTCTTGGTCAGGATCCAGTCCTCGCTCACACTGGGAGCCCGGGGTCCAGGCTTGGTACAGCGATGGTCCTTCTGTCCCATCCTTCTAACTGGTCACTTGACATGCACATTCCTTTATGCCTTATCTTATGCTAATCTTTTGGCTTTAGAGTCACTCACAATCTTGCCCTATAGCTGTTACCCTATGGGATCAAAAGGTGCTAGAAATTATCATGAAAGGTTACTGGCCAAACTCAGGTTCACTCAATAAGCACATTACATCACATTACTTTGAGGTTTGAAATTAGCATTACTCTGCCCTTAGTTTCTTATTCATGGACTCCTTGGAATGTGATAATTATATTAGGTGGTTAGATCTTGTTATGGCTTGACCTTTAAAAAACCTGTTAGATCAGCTAATCTTGTAGCTCTGCTATTTTGGGGGCTCAGTGGTCCCATGATCAGTGCAAACAATTAGATTCAACACTTTGGTTAAATTGTGACAGACAAATTCCACTTGCAGGTTGCAAACTTGCAAGCTTTGCATTAGCTAATCTTAACTGCTTAGACAATTGCCTGAATGTCTCCAAGAGCATATATTTATTGCTCATGATAGTAACCCCTCTGGTTCTGGCCACCACAAACAGGGAATGCATATCTCCTCCCCACCCTCTCTAGATATACAGGGGGGAGTTATCCCTGTTCCTTCCCCCAACTCTCTTCTGTGCTAATTTGGGAACCTGGCATAAAAAAAAAAAAAATCAGATCCCACAGTATGAGGAATGTATTTTCAGCATGTGAAGGGTCTTCTTGGGGTTTATCAAGTGAACTTGTCAGTTTTTATGAATGTTGACAGTTCTAGAAACAGTGCAAAAGCCCAGACACAAACTTCACCTTTACAGCCATAGAGATCATGGGAAAACATGTTTGTATTATTAAATAATAGTCTGTTATCAAAATCCTTTTCCTTTGTGCAGTATGAAACACAGTATTATACATAGATATGTGGGTGGATCTAAAATTTTGAAAAGCAGGGGAAGCAGATAGTGAGGTGCATCATCACATTGTCACAGAGCACTGAGGAGCCCTGCTCCTAAAGAGGAGAAACTGCTAGAGAAAAAGCCCTAGCAGTGAATAAGGAGCCCATCTGTTGTTTGTCAGGGCAACTGGAGTCAGCAAACGACCCACACCTGCCAGCGGTCAGCTGGCTGTAAGGGGCAGGGCCTGGCTCTTATAAAACCCAGGAGCTAAGGCAAGGGGGGTTCCCTGCCAGCAGCCAGAGAGGCAGGAGCTCCTAGGCCAGGACGTGAGAAGAAGCCTGACCACAGGTACAGCTTAAGCTGAGTAAAGGATGGCAGCTCTAAGATGTCTGAGCAACATGGTTTTAGCCAGGTGGCTTTAAGTTATGTTAAAGCCTAGGGGCTTGTGTTTTGCTTTGGTGTTGTTACACTGGTGGTTTGGGTGAGGCTATAAGGGGTTGGAGGAGGCCTAATAGGGGACCCACAGTAGTGTGGGGACCCCAGCGCCAGCAAGGGCGTGGCGTAAGGGGTGCATAGACCCCAGCCCCAGAGAGGGGGTGCTATTGAGAAGCCCCAGTGCAGGTGTGGCAAGCCCCAAGGAGGGGGTACTATTGAGAAGCCCCAGTGCGGGCATGGTGAGCCCCAGAGAAAGGGGGTAGCAGTGCGGTGAGCCCCAGAGAAAGGGGGTAGCAGTGCGGTGAGCCCCGAGAGATGGGGTGGCTTTACCGAGAAGGCCCTAGAGAAGGGGGCAGCACTTAAGGCCCGAGGAGAGGGCAGCAGTACTGAGGAGCCTTGGAGAAGGGGGCAGCATTATTGAAAGGAGCAGCATTGTGGAGAAGGCCCTGGAGAGAAGGGCGGCATTATTGCGAAGGCCCCAGTGAGAGAGGGCGGTGCTGCAGAGGATCCCTGAGAGAGGGCAGCGCTACGGAGAGGACCCCAGACAAGGCAAGGCAAGTGTATATTTGACAGACCAACGTGTATTCCAGATGCAAGGCTTGGGGCATGGTATAAGGGGTGGTTGGAGCCACGCATATCCCACAAGGCTAGGGTGCCCCAAAGCACCCATTTGCAGGACAAGACCCACAAGGGGCCCGGGAGTCCATGGGGACAGAGGTCACAATGAACCCTGTCCAAGAAGACGTAAGGCAGCCTCCCAAATTTATCTAAACAGCAAAGACGTGGTGGGCGAGAATCAGAGGGTGCCCTTGGGCTGATTTGGCATGGAGGAAGGGGGCCTTAAGGCTCTCCTGTAGGACCCCGCCCGTGACACACAAAAACAACAAATATTTTTATTCAAGACCAATTTTAATCTGGCCCAATTTACCTCCCCTCACTGGGTCTCACTCATAATCCCTCTAGTGCAGCCCTTCAGGTTGCCCCTTGCAGCCCTACTCTGCACCTACTACAGTCTAACCTTCAGGCCTCCCTCATGGCCCTACTCTACATGACCTGTTCTCTTACTCCACTCCAGATCACTGGGGCCAACACTTCATCCCCATGCTAGGGCCTTGCAAGTGCACCAGGGCAAGTGCACCAGGGCAGCCTCGCTGGATTCTCCACTGTATAAGTAGGTCCTGATATTGTCCTATCCTAAACGCTTTCCAATGTAAGTGAGTACCTGAAGGTAACCTAATAGATTTAATCTCTATATTTTCTCCTTCTTAATTTTCTATTGGAATGATACTCTATAAAATGTTGAAAAGTAATTGTTAAGTTATCTTAGATAAAGGAACAATACAGGCACAGTCATACAATAGACATTACAAAGGTAATCCAAATGCAATGAGAATACTTTAAATGTGCAAAAGTTTTGAACTTTATCAGTTCAGTCACACATGCCTGTCATTCCTAAATGACACTTCAAGCTAGAAGCAAAATGTCAGCATTAGCTAAATTCCATTTCCCATAATTGTAAGCAATCAGATATGCTTCATACTAATGGTCTTTCTGACATACAAGTTAACAGAAACTGTGTCCCTGCACTTCATTTTCTCTCATATGACTGAGAACCTAGTAAGCTAAATACAAATCTGCCTGACTTTTATTCTTAGAGCAATGTCAATGATACAGGAACTTTTTAATATGAACTTTAGTGTTAAAATGTTTGTTTACCTCTGTCTGTCCTGGAAAGCCCATTAATTTTCACACCAAAATGTTCTATGCAGTACAGACTTCTGTTCCAAGGATTTTAGTATAATTAAGAGAGGTTTAAAAAACTGGTTCAATATTTGGTTGCATTTTCATCTATGTACAGGATCTATTTACCCAAGATAATTTTATGAAAACCCTCATGGTGGTATCTAGTTGGTAAACTACCAATTGAAGCATCTCTGAATCTCCTCATTCATGATTCTTACTGAAATGAAGACTGAGAAGGCCCCTGCTGGATTTGATACTATTCTATTTACATTCACCTACCCTGGACAAATGGCACATTAAGTACTGGAAAGCTAAATGTGGGCAGAGCTCATGCCCAGAAGCAATGACAACAGCAACAGGATGGCTAAGATAAGACTTTTAAGATTGTGAGAATATCAGCATGCCAATAGGCTCTTGATCCAAAGACCATTGAAGTCAACAGGAACTTTCTAATTGGTTATTTATGAGCCAACAGTGGGCCTTTGTTTCAGAAAAAGGCTAACGGCATGCTGGGCTGTATAACTAGGAACACCTCCAGAAGATGAAGGGAAATGATTTTTCCTCTCTGTTCAGCACTGGTGAGGCAACTTTTGTAGTGCTGTGTCCAGTTTTAGGCTCCCCACTATGGAAAGGATAAAAAAAAAGAGAGAGAGTACAGTGAAGGGCCAAAAAAAAATTTAAAAAAAAAAATGGTTGGGGGCCTGGAGCACATGACTTCTGAGGAGAGCCTGAGACAACTGAGCTCATTTAATCTAGGGAAGAGAAATCTGAGAAGGAAATTAATAGCAGCCTTCAACTTCCTGAAAGTGTTCCAAAGAAGATGGAGCTAGACTGTTCTCAGTGGTGGCAGATGACATAATAAGGAGCAATGGTCTTAAGCTGCAGAAAGGGAAGTTTAGGTTAGTTATTAGGAAGAAGAAAAAAAAAAACCTCTCTCACTAGGACAGGGATTTTCAACCTTTTTTAACAAGTGTACCCCTTCTGTCTTAAAGTTTCATCTCATGTACCCTTTTATATTTTTTTTCTTGTTTTTCAGGGGCGGGGGCAGACTGAGGCCCCTGAGGGGAAGAGAGAGTGGAGCTGGGGCAGGGGCAGGCACTGTACAGTCAGTGTGGGGCATGGGATAGAGCTGTGAGAAGCTCATCCAGAGGATGTGGGGTCAGGGGGCAGCTCCTGCTGCTGCACACACAGACAGCAAGGCACAGGGGGTGTGCCTCCAGATCTGTACGCAGGGCGGCAGTGTGAGCTGCCACTGTGGGCTGGGGCCAGGGCAGCACCAAGCTGTTCCCGGCCAGGCTGTTGGGCTGGGGCTGCACTCAGGGCAGGTGGTGGTGATGCTGGGAGTGGCAGTTGGGAAGGCTTTGGTGAATTTTGGAGTGGCTGCACCCCCTCCTATAGTCTCCCACCCATAGGACTCCATGGTGAGGGAGGCAGTGGGGCTGGGGCTGAGGCAGGCACTGCACAGCCATGGTGGGGTGAGGCGTGGGGCTACGTGCACCCCCAGGAGGCCATGGGGGGGCATGTGCCCTTGGATCTGTGTGTGGGGTAGGGTGGGCTGCTGCTATGGCCTGAGGCTGGGTGGTGCCATGCTCTTCGTGGCTGGGATGGGCTGCACTCTAGGTGGGTGGTGACGGTGCTAAGAGTGGGGATACAGGAGGGGCAGCAGCCACCCCAGAATTCTCTGTAGCCCCCTGATGCCTCATCTAGCCCAACACCCCCACTGGGAACAGCTTGGCGCTACCTTGTTCCCAGTCCACAGTTGCAGCCTGCCCTCATCCCATGTGCAGATCTGGGGGTACTCGCCCTCTCATGCTCTCCCAGAATGTGTGCAGCAGTGAGAGCAGTGAGATATATAGGTGGTGTTTCATTTTAATCATAAAAAATGTAGATTTTGTGTTACTTTAACTCAAAATTGGAGATTTTTTTAAATTGGAGTAAACCAGGATCTCTGGTCATAACATAACAGATAAAAGGTAATGCTGCCTCCTCAGTCTCTGTCAATATCTTCTGTAGAAATAATATTGTGTTCCAAAGGTTACTAGGTAGGTACAAACACTTAAGATTCAGAAAGAATAAATCCAAGGTACAGAAAGATATTTGTCTTCATGCATTGTATCTCCTGTATTGATCCTAAAAGTGAAGACTTTTAAAGTTTATAGTTAGTGGAACAGCATTTCATATGTAAACATCTAAACATATAAACTACATTTTTAAATTTAGGAAACATTTCTATTAAAGACTATACCAAATCATTTTGGAGGGATGTAATTTTTAGTTCAATATTGCTACTGTATAATAGGTGAGACTTTTTTTAATTTCACATTCATGCCTGTTATTACAAAACTCTTCAGTTACATCTATTCCTGAAGATTTATTTACTGTGTTTCAACATTAATTTACAATGTTCTTTTTCAGCTTGGACAATGATGATAGGCTAATCAGGTTCATTGTCACATATACAGCATTGAGTCCATTTGTCTTTAAAGTTTTCATGAAATAGCATGAAGCTAGAATTGAAATACATAAGGAGAATATTTGTTTAAAAATGCCTTTAGGATTTATAAATTGATTTTTAAAATATTTCATTTGACCTTAAATTTTGCAAAAGATTATTTTTGCAAGACTTAACATATGAGATATTTTGTTTTAGTGTACCCTTTCAATTGTATAGACTTTATCTGTGGATAAAAGCCTTTGGGGCAGGTCATGAAAGGCAATCATGGGGGTCACATGTCATTGAAACCTATTAGTCTAAGGCAAAGAAATTCTTGTTGTTCTCCTCACAGTGTCTCACCTTTCATAATCAAGTTTTCCTTGACTGACTCTCCAAATACATATTAAAATTATATCATTATTATTTAAATCCTTTATTGTTAATTTATATAGTAAGTGTGAAGGGAATCAGACTCCTCCCCTCCTCTTTTAAACAAGGATTTTCCAAGGGAAAAAGGATGCAATACACCTTATCCAAACAAACTATTTTGGCATTTATATAGCTTACTCGGGTATCTGAGTGCCTTTATATATCTATTATTTTAAGCATGGGAGCCTCATTATGAGGTTTGGTGAAATATAAACAAATACCACAAATGAAAATTTGTTCCAGAGGAACTAATGGGATATCATTTGAAGAGAGGGAATGGGTAATCCAAATGCTATTATAGACTTAGTAAGATAAATAAATGGAACATGTATAATTAATTTGCTGGCCCTTTTTTCCATGCCAGATTTGCGACTAGTATAGACAGCAAAGACAATTTTGACTTCAGTGAAATTTTGCTAATTCACAGCTAAAGAGGTATTAGTCATTTTAGTATGAAGTCAGGCAGAAGACAGGGGAGGGTGTCACTTTAGGCTAAAAATAGATGATTAGTTTTATTCAGATCTGAGTATTTTGCCTAACAGCAAACCCCAGACTTTACAAACAGGAAAGCCCATTGTTCAGGGGTGAGTAAAATATGTTTTGAGATACCACTCTCTGCCTGCTTATGAAAATCTTAGAAAATGAAGGTTGGAATGGACCTCAAGAGGTCCAACTCCCTACTCAAAGCAGGACCATCCCCAACTAGATCATCCCAGCCAAAGCTTTGCCTAGCCAGGTCTTGAAAACCTCCAAGGATGGAGATTCCACAACTTCTCTAGGTAACCTGTTTCAGCATTTTACTAGCCTTGTAGTGAGATTTTTTTTTTCCTAATATCTAATCTGAATGTCCTTTGCTGCAACCTGACACCCATTGCTCCCTGTTCTGTCTGCTACTGAGATTAGTCTAGCTTCATCCTCTTTCAAACCTCCATTTAAGTAGTTGAAGGCTGCTTTTCAATCGCCCCTCAGTCTCCTCTTCTCCAGACTAAATAAGCCCAGTTCCCTCAGTCTTTCCTCACAAGTCATGTCTCTCAGCCCCCTCTTCATTTTTGGTGCCCTTTGCTTAACTCTCTTCAATTTGTCCACAAGCTTTCCATAATGGGGTGCCCCAAACTGAACACAGTACTCCAGATGTGGCCTCATTACTGCTGAAGAGAGGGAAATAATCACTTCCCTTGGCCTACTGGCAACACACTTACCAATGCAGCCCAGTATTCTTTCACAGTCCTGGAGGTTTCTTCCAGCATTGAATCAATGAGCTCCACATGGTGGAGGATGTGTCGAAGCCTCACCACCTCCTCCTGTAGCGCTCTTGCCTGTTCTCTGAGAGAGACCACCAGGAGGCGCTGCTCACACTGCAGGCACCCCTGACCTGGCAATCACCAGAAGGAACCTGCAAGCTGCAGTCCCTACAGCACCAAACCTGGACCTGGGTGGAAGCTTCAATGGTGAGCAGTCCTGCCTGGACAGAAACCTCATAGGTGCAAGCAGAGGTAGTGGCTGTGGCATTGGAACAACCTCCAGCCATTTCCCTAGGTCTCTTAAACTGCTCTCCCCTCAAAAAAGGGGGTAGAACAAACTATCCTGTGAACTGCCTGCAAACTCCTTACCCTGTTTATAGGCCCTGTTTGCTGGATCCCTGGTTGCTCAGGGAGTCTCCTATTTATACTCTGCTGGGCCAGTACTAGCTCCACCCCCTGATTAGGGCTTCTGTCAGTCACAGGCAGCAATCACTCAACAATCAGCAATCACTCAGCCAGAAACCCTTTCAGCTTCTCAGAGCCCAAGCCCCAAACACATACAGCCCACCAAACAACCACTCAGCAAACCAAAGACACAGGCATCTCTGGATCACTTATGTTCCCAGGGCAGGATCTGGTGCCTGGTGCCTGGCTTCTCTTCCCCTTCCTCCTCTTGCTCCCAGCAACTCTTTGCAAACTGTTTACCCTGTTTGCAGCCCCTGTTGGCTGGCTTCTTGGTCACTAGCCCACCATCCACCTATGGCCTCATCCCATCCCCCCCACCTGAGTACACCCTACCTGCAGGGGTCCTGGGGCAGTCTCCATGGAGACCCACCCTGCCTACTTCATCCAGTCCCCCAGTGGTGGGTGCAGGGTGGATAGCCCCGAGCTGATTAGTTAAAGTGGCTCCCTACCCTGCTGCACTGGACTGAGGCAGCATCCCTCACGCATCACAACATCTCACCAAAATTCCTTGTGGCCCTCCAGCCAAAATAATTGCCCACCCCTGCAATTGTGCCACATAAAGTACTTGTGAAATATCCAGATTAATGCTTTGCTGCAGAACAATCATAACTAATTCAAGTTAAGAATAAACATGCATAGGACACACTTTGTGTCCTCTATTTATGCCTGTTCTCCGTATGGAACTTATCATTTATTCATGCTGTACTTTCCTCTTTTCCTCAACCTGCTCCTCATGTGTTCCAGGTTCTTTGCTGTGGATCTGCTGTGTTTCTGAAGCTTACAGATTTTGGGCTAGCATAGTTCAGAATTCTTTCCACCCACTCTTACCTTGTCTATTTTTAGTTCAGAACACAGGAACATGAGAATTGTAATTTACTGGGTCAAACCATAGGCCCATCTTGCCCAGTGTCAGAGAGTGGATGCTGAAAGGGAGAGTGAACTAAGCATGACAAGGTTTTTACTACTGTTCCTTTCACTCGCAGACTCCCTCATTAAAGGTCTAGGAAGTTCAGTTTCAGAGGCAGTACCTCTAACTCCCATGCTCAATAGTTACTGATACACCTTTCTTCCAATAATGTCCCTTTTTTAATCTGGTTTAATTGTCAGCTTTCACAATAACTTGTGACAATGAGTGCCATGCATTAATTACATGTTGTGTAAAAAACATTCTTGTGTTAGTTTTAAGCTTATCTACTAGTTTCATTTTGTGATCCCTAGTTCTTGTATTGAGAGAGAGAGTAAATAATACATTTACTTTCTTTTCACCATTTGATATTTTGTAAATCCTTATCATGTCCCCCCTGAAGAGTCTCTTTTCTAAACTGATTAGGCCTGGCCACATTAGTATTCTCATATGGAAATCCCTCCATATCACTAATAGTCCTTGTTGCACTCCTCTGTACCATACCTTCTTTAATTCTTCTATATCCTTTTACAGGGCTGGGGACCAGAACTGGGAATAATATTCAAGGTGCTGAGGCACCATGAATTTATGAAGGGGCATAATGATGCTTTCTGAATTGCCTTCTTATCAACCCCTAACACATTGACTTTTTGACAGATGCTGAGCACTGAGTTGATTTTATTAACAAACTGTCCACAATGACTCCCAGACCTTTTTCCAGTGTGTAACCGGTAACGCAGAGCCCATCATAGTGTAGGTATAATTTGGCTTATTTTTGCCCATTCACATTAGTTTACACTTACCTACAATGAATTTAATCTACTATTTAGTTTCCCATTTGGTCAATAATGCCAGATCCTTCTGTAGTCCCTCATAGTCTACCTTTACTAATTTACATAATTTGGCGTCATCCACAAATTTGGCCACCTAACTATTCACTTTCTTTTTTCTTTTCTTTTAATGATTTTGTTAAATATTTTAAGTTCTTTTTCCCATGTCCTGGTATCCAAATGCAAATCCCATCACAGCAGAAGTGCCCTTCCAGATGACTTTTGACAATTTTTGTAAAGTTCAGCCATGGCTGTAGGCTGAGTGTTTTTAAAACCATTTTTGAAACATTTGAGATTTAAAGCCCAATAGTCTTCTACAGTCTGTAGTGATTTAAAAAATGAATTGTAAAGCAAAATAAATCCAAAATGATGCTTCTTCTGTCTTTTCGTACACATAATGATTTGAGGAACATTAAAGGTTAGACAAGTGTTGATTCAAATGTTAATATGGGATGCCCTGCAGTCAGAACCTTTGCTATAAAATCAGATGCTTCTTTTCATAATGTCCATTTTATAGTGTAGTATCACAAACTTTTGTTTATAATAGACAGCAAAAGACAACTTTCACATCCCTGAAGATATTGTCCAGAAAGTAATTCAACAAAAATAATATTATTGAACTGACAGGTCCAATTACAGCTCAGAATAAAGGAAAATACTAACCTTTTAGATTTTAGATAACTGAAGTTTAGCAAACTGTTTCTTACTGTGGCAAAACTGTTTCCTTAACAAACTTCTTCAACTCTACAATGTGGAAACACTTATATATTCCAGTTTTACTGCAGAGAAACTTCACAAGAGCTCAATTTGACATCAGTTCAACAATGGAAACTACAGTTGTATGAAAACTGACCCCAGCATTAAGAAACGTGGTCTCCAGAAAAGAAAAAAAAAAAAAACAATCTGGGGACAACAGGTAGCCATCTTGGAGTCATCAATAAGAGACATCCCTTTACTCAGGATTCATGGCCCCAGTCCCTCCCAACAAGAAGATACTTAGACCCTTTCTTTCAACAAGGGAACAGTTTCTTGTAAAGGTTTAGAAGTTATTTTTTTTACATTTTTTTTGGTTTTTTTGTTTTTTAATCCTACAGATTGTGAAAGATGATTGTCCTAAACATAATTGATTTGTCCAGGAGCTCCATGGTATGTGCCAGGCATAGGAGAGACTTTGGTTCAATTACATTTTAACCTCAGGAGATTCAAACCTAATCTCCTGGGTGTGTTTTCTAACCACTAAGTTATTCTGGGGGTTTATTGTTGAAATAGACAACTCCACAACTCTCATTGAAGCTATTCCACTTTCCAGTAAAGTGTTCAAGATTAACTAGCCAAGAGAGAGAGGGGGAAAGAATGTACTCAAGTGAGCATAATACTATATTTAAGGCAGCTTGCAGATGTTAAAAAACCCTAAAACAATGGTGCTTTATTTTAAACTCAGCACACTCCCAAGCCTAGCCTGGCACATGCCTAGAAGATGCATCATGTTAGTTGGACCCTGTAAAGCACAGTTTGTTTGTTAATGTCTGCAAGCATCCCTAGTGGTTAGGACACCTATCTGTGGAATGAAAATTCAGGTTCCATACTTGACTCCAAGGTTGTGTACTGTACCATGATATTTTAATGTAAAAAAAGAGTGCTAGGAGTAGAACAAAAACCAAGGTATTCACCTTTACCACCTGAGTGTCCTAATGAAATAGGTTACATAATACATTTTATTTTTCTCTATCCCAGTAAATCTTGATCTTGTTTTTTCCCTGTACACTAGAATTATTTCAGTAGTTAAGGCTGTACCCATCCTACATAAGAATACCCTTATAGCCCAGTAGTTAGGCAGCCTTCTGGTTGGTGAGGGAATATTGGTTGGAGTTGCTCAGAGAGAGAAGCAAAGTCTCTAACAAATAAACTAAGGTCTCTGCCAGTGTAGAGCAGGAGTGAGAATTATTTTGGCTTCATGGTTATTTAGAGAATTTTAGTGAACTGCCACAGGCCAAGTCAACACCCCCCCCCCCCCCCCATCTCACACCATCTCACCAAAACTCCCTAAGTGGCCCCCAGACACAGCCAGAAAGCTGAAATGGGGCTATGGGTGGGTGGGGAGTGGCATCTGGAGTGGGACAGGGGGCCAGGAATGGCTAGGATCGGGATCATGGGGCAGTAAGAGTGCATGGGATCGGGATCATGGGGCAGTAAGAGTGCAGGGCCAGGTCCAGGCACAGAGCCATGATCTGCTGCCTGCACGTCCCTGTGACAGACACCAGTTCCATGGCCAGGAGTGAATGGGGAGCAGGTCTCAGCTCTGCCATGTCCCTGCCCACAGAACCAGTGCCCATCACAAGGGCATGTGGAAAGCAGATAACAGCTTGTCCCCAGGTCCCAACCCCATGCTGTCACCACCCTGTGATCCCAGCCTCACTCACCTGTCCTGCTCTCATATGCAGCTCTCCTCCCACCTGTGGCCCCATCCCATCTATCTGGTACACAACCTTCCCATGAAGATCCCAATCCCAGTAGTGGGTGCAGGGCAGATTTGCTGGGGTGCCAGGGCAGCAGGGCCAGGTCCTTGGTGGGCAGGATCTGGCCTGTGGGCTGTATTTCCCCCTCCCCAGTCTAGAGTGCTATAACCCCTGACCTCTTGGATAAGGGGAAGCCACCTCCTTCACTTCTGCTTAAGGAAAAATTGGTGGTCAGTTCTGGAGAGACTGATCTAAGAGGCATGTCCTGAGAATGCTTATTATCAGGTTCAGTCACAAACTAGCACCTTAACCTTTTCTCAAAACTATCTGTATAAACAGCCATTGATAGCAATTTCCTAGCTCTTCCAACAATGTGAGTAGAGGCACAGCTTTTTTGGATCCCCACTTCTTTTCAGCTAAACTGGCTTTAGACACTTATCCCTGACATTCCTTATGCACAAAAGTTTATTTTTAGGCATCTGCAGAATCGTACTGTCAGAAGCACCATGAGCGATTGGGAGTCAGGTGTGCAGAGTAAGGACCACAATTTTGGATTTGAGTGTCAGAATTCTGCCTAATATATACATGCATATTTTTGGATTTGGGTTTTGACTCTGATTATAAGAAATGTTTATTCCATGTCAATGATTTCATGTAACTATGTTGATAAGGCTAACCATATATTTGCATGTAATCATAAGAATAAGTAAGAATAGCTGAATCTCATGCCCATATAGAGTTGATTGTACATGTGCACTGCAGAAGTACATGACTATTAAAATATGTTTATATAGTTTTGAAAACAGGTTAAGGTACCAGTTATTGAGTGAGCCTGAGGCTCAGGCCTTGCTGGAGAGGGTTAACTGTTAAAACTCCCCCAAAACTTATCAGAACTGGAACAATTAAATATTACCCAGCAGACCTGAGTGAGCAGAACAAAGGACCTGTGACGCACAAAAAAAGATACTACCAACATGTGCTTAGTTTGAAAAGAAGGCTTTGGAACAAAACAAGGTGATACTGGAATGTGTTCATTTGAAATGAAGGTACATTCATAAAAGGATCAAATGTATACAATGACATTTGTATAAGAAACCTTTGGAATTAATATATCCCTATATATTCCCCAGTGCTGGCAATCTCATCAGACATCTTATGAAGGTCTATTCTAGTAACAAATTTATTACTTATGCTTTGTGCACTTAACTGTACAGCCAGGAAGCTGTGCTGGCTGTACTTGTAACCACCTGAGAAGTTGTAGACAAAGGACCTCTCCTCATTTCCATCCACATTCTGGAGGTGTCAGACTTGGCCATCCACAATATGCTTATCACCAGGGATCCTGGTTTTCTCTGATTTTTTTAAAAAAATATATATATATCCTTAATTTTCGGATTAAAAAAGTAACACCAAATCCACATTTTCCTATGATTAAACTGAAACACCACAATATATACATAGTAGTGTTTCATTTTAATCATGGAAAAAATTGGATTTGTGGGTTTTTTTTTAAATCCAAAAATTGGGGACTTTAGTTTATCAGAGAAAACCAGGATCCCTGCTTATCACACAACCTAGGAGACAGTCCATGTAGAAGGAATTTTACCTGTAGTATGTGCTTCATTTTTATTACTTGCTTCAACTATGCATATCGGTTTAGGCCAATAATAAGTAGACATACTTTAATTGGAAAAATGCTTATATATTTTTTTTCAATATCTTTTCTTCAGTTTGAACCTATCTAGTTTTAATGGAAGTTATTTTTGGGATGCAAAATTGTTTTGTCATTATTATCTCCAAACTCCCTTCCTGGAAGCTTTATGAGCCTCATAAATTATTTAATTGCAGCTACTTATTTATTTTTGGATTTTGATAAGATCATATTTCCTTTCTAACACTTTGCCTCTTCCTTTAGTCTCTGTTTGCTCACCTTCTTTTCTACAAATGAGTAATTAATGAGCCTACCTACTGTAGGCACTGACTGTATCTCTAGTGCCACCTATAGCTTATCTCAGCTAATTTTATATTTCTTTCTACCCCCATAGTTCAAGCAACCTGAGTCCTCTGTTTATCTCTTTTACCCACTTCATACTCTCTCTCATGCCATCTTCTTTGCATGGATCAGCTTCTTAATTAGCACATTTAATTAGCACATCTTAATTATCATCTAGCACTTCAATATAATAGTGAGGAAAGTTATGGATCATTCCAGCATTAATAATTACAGCCGACTCTGTTTCCATATGCCACTTGTACCTCTTGTTTTGTACACAAAATGTTATGCTTCTTAATGCCTTTATACTGTGAACTCTTTGAGACAGAACCAATATCTTTTTTTGTGTAACCAATACAACTTATTTCAAAATATTCTATGGTACTAAATGAATAACAAAAAATCACCCAGATCTACCACTATTCTAACATGCTTTTCTTACAAGCTTTATTTTTGTAGTTTTATGTCATACGCGATCAAATATCTTTAAGGTCTTCTTTATACTCCCTAAATGTTGATTAAGGTATATTGTTTCTGAAATAATTGTTTAATTTTCTCCATTTCTTCTTGTTGTACCAAAACAAAAAAGAAAACTGTAACTTACATGTTTTATACTTGTCTAGCTGCGTGTTTCCTTTCCATATAAATGTTCTCTTTAAATAGATGTTTGTGCCAATTATAAAAATAAAACATCTAGTGAAGCAGAAACAAATTGCCTTAATAAACAGCCTATAAAAGAATGATTCATATTGATCTATTGTCATCTCCTTAAAAATCATTAGACACCTAAAAATCATTAGGCATCGATTGTATGCCTCCATTTTGTAATTTTTCATTTCTGTTCAGGCTCATGCACATTCTCAAAATCAAAACACTAACACTAAAACTTGCACAACTCCTTCCTTAATAATTCAAACTGCCCATTGAAAGTGCACAAACTCCTTATATGCATTTGCAAAGACCCCAGACCTTAAGAAAACAAAACCATAATTAATTCACTTTGATGAAAATGAATTCAGCTCAAATCAAGTGGTGGTAATGCCTTCATATTACCCTATACGTATATTGGTTAAACCAGTTCCCTGAAACCAGGGTTCTATCCTTGCCTCACCCATAAATGATTTGTACCCAGAACTTCCATGCCTTAACCAAATATAAATGCACTAAAATAAAAGAACAGATTATCCTTCATCAAAAACAAAAACAGCACAAGCGAAAGTTGATTAGCATTTAAATCATGTTCATCAAACTTAGCGTGGACTCTGCTAGGAAGATATGAAAAACTGGTAAAGAAGGCAGAGATATACCTCTTGGGTATCGCAACACATGTATAATGGTTTGTTCAATATCAATATCAACACGCTGGAAGATGAGATAGAGTGCACCCTCAGCAAATTTGCAGCTGATACCAAGCTGGGGGAGGGGGGAGTAAGAGAGACACTGGAGGGTATGGATGCAGAGTGACCTAGACAAATGGGAGGACTGAACCAAAAGGAATCTCATAAAGTTTATTAAGGACAAGTGCAAAGCCCTGCACTTAGGATGGAACAATCCCATGCACCAGTACAGGCTGGGGACTAATTGGTTAAGCAGCCACTCTACAGAAAAGGACCTGAAGGTTACAATGAACAATAAACTGAACATGAGCTACCAGTGTACCCTTGTTGCAAAGAAAGCTAATGACATACTGGGCTGCATTAGGAGGAGTGTTGCCAGCAGATCAAGGGAAGTGGTTTTTCCCTTCGATTCAGCACTGGTGAAGCCACATCTAGAATACCGTGTTTAGTAGTGTGTGAAGAGCACTTGCTTCATCCACTGTGGAACAATAATCTATGAATAACACATCAGTTGGTCCAAACTTTTGCAGGGTCCCTTTAAAGTGCCCTATACTCTGTTTCCCTTTCCTGACCCCCTCTCCCCAGATTGATTGATGTTCTTATTTATATACTGTATTAATAAACAGTAGTTATACTAATACTATTGTTGCAACCTTTCATTCAGAAAGGGACTTTACAAATGTCAACATACGCATGCAACGTACTCAGTGGTTATCGGGGATCCTGTTTCTCTCTGATAAAAAAATCCCCAATTTTTGGATTAAAAAAGTAACTGAAATTCTGCATTTTTTACAGTAATTAAAATGAAACACCACTAATATATATATTCACACATATATATATGTGATAGATAGATACTATATATATATGTATGTGTGTGTGTGTGTGTGTGTGTGTGTAGTATTTCATTTTAATCACGGGAAAATGTGGATTTTGGGTTACTTTTTTAAACCAAAAATGGGATTTTTTTTACCAGAGAAAATCAGGATCCCATGTGATTATTCCATTAACTATTGCAGCACAGAGAGCATGCATTTTTGCTGGCTTAAATTTACTGCATAGTAAGTTACTGCTCAGTAAGTGGGAATGCCTCCACGCAATCATGTGTAGGCATTAAAATGCATTAACACTGTGTGTGGACTGACTTGGGACTAACTATAGTGGTGTTTCATTTTAATCATGGAAAAATTTGGATTTTGCATTATATTTTTTATCTGAAAATTTGGGATTTTTTTTTATCAGAAAAAAACAGGATGCCTGATCATCACTTCTTTGCATGTTATTTTATAAGCTCTAATAAACTGAACTGTTGCTCACAAAAGCTTATATGCAACTCTGATTCAGTTACACATAAGGTGCAGTTCTACCCTGTCTTCTACTTAAGTGCAGCTCTTCTGGTATGAAGCACAGTGACTTTCTAAATAGTACACAATAATAAAAAGATGATTCATGGCAAGATGTACTTAACTAAACTTGAGAATTAATTTCAGCATGGAGAAATGTTTCTCAGACTGAGTAGGACATGAAAATTAATAATATTGTAATGGGAAGCACTTACGTTTTACCCATAATTCAAATACCATACCTCTTCATACCAGGCTGGGACACTGATTTAACTCTGAGTTACTACAGTTCTGTCAATATTCCCTCTTGTAACTCCTGTAGCACTTCCATATAGTCTCCCACCCTATCAGAATCGGAAGTATAGTTAGTAAGGCAGCAGAAAAAATATTTAGCGTATAGTATAACTTGTTTCCACAGCTTAACTGAAGCTAAGCTATCTGGAGCAAAATACCAAGGAAAGGAAAGGAAAGAGAGAGAAAGAGAGAGATGGGCAATTAGGTACTAAATCTGGCAGTGAAGTTCAAAGAGCTTATTAGACTCCTGCACTGAGACTCATCTCTTTTATTTTGGTGAGATTGGTTTTCAGAGACTTCAAGTGTTCCTCAAAAGTGGTTCTCTGACTGGAGGATCATCCAAATATATTTTGAAAAGTAAAATAAAATATTTTATTGTTCATCTATTTCTGAGGTTTTTTGGCATGTTAAACAGATAGAGCAGCATATGAATACTCTATACTCTCTGAATTTAAACTGATGTAAAAAAAACAGTTTTGTTTTGAACTGCAATACAAACTAACTTTATCAAGCTAGCTTCTAAATTTAGTGCATAAAACTAAAAGACTGGCTATGAAATAGTATGTACTAAGAACTTGTATTAAGCAAAAGTATCTGAAGAAGAAATAGCAGTAAATTAAAATTAAATATTGGATTGCTAAGAAATGTATGAAACAACATTACTGTGCATTAATATATAACACTACACATACTCCCACTTTTATGACAGAAACATAACTGGCTATTTGGGGGGAAAAAAAGGTTGTAATAAGTACATGGATTCATAGATGTTAGGGTCGGAAGGGACCTCAATAGATTATCGAGTCCGACCCCCTGCATAGGCAGGAAAGAGTGCTGGGTCTAGATGACCCCAGCTAGATGCTTATCCAGCCTCCTCTTGAAGACCCCCAGGGTAGGGCTAGCACCACCTCCCTTGGGAGCCCGTTCCAGACCTTGGCCACTCGAACTGTGAAGAAGTTCTTCCTAATCTCCATTCTAAATCTGCTCTCTGCTAGCTTGTGGCCATTATTTCTTGTAACCCCCGGGGGCGCCTTGGTGAATAAATACTCACCAATTCCCTTCTGTGCCCCCGTGATAAACTTATAGGCAGCCACAAGGTCGCCTCTCAACCTTCTCTTGCGGAGGCTGAAAAGGTCCAGGTTCTCTAGTCTCTCCTTGTAGGGCTTGGTCTGCAAGCCCTTAACCACATGAGTGGCCCTTCTCTGGACCCTCTCCAGGTTATTCGCATCCCTCTTGAAGTGCGGTGCCCAGAATTGCATGCAGTACTCCAACTGCTGTCTGACCAGCGCCTGATAGAGGGGAAGTATCACCTCTTTGGATCTATTCATCATGCATCTGCTGATGCACGATAAAGTGCCATTGGCTTTTCTGATGGCTTCGTCGCACTGCCGACTCATGTTCATCTTGGAGTCCACTAGGACTCCAAGATCCCTTTTCACTTCCGTGCCACCCAGCAGGTCATTTCCTAGGCTGTAGGCGTGCTGGACATTTTTCCTCCCTAGGTGCAGCCCTTTGCATTTCTCCTTGTTGAACTGCTTTCTGTTGTTTTCTGCCCACTTGTCCAACCTATCCAGGTCTGCTTGCAGCTGTTCCCTGCCCTCCGGCATGTCCACTTCTCCCCATATCTTTGTGTCATCCGCAGACTTGGACAGAGTACACTTCACTCCCTCGTCCAAGTCGCTGATGAGTACACTTCACTCCCTCGTCTAAGCCGCTGATGAAATACATTAAAGAGTATCTGTCCAAGGACCGAGCCCTGCGGGACCCCACTGCCCACACCCTTCCAGGTCGAAACCCACCCTTCCACCACGACTCTCTGGGTACGACCCTCTAGCCAATTTGCCACCCACCGGACTGTGTAGTCATCCAAGTCACAACCTCTTAACTTGTTCAACAGTATGGGGTGGGATACCGCATCAAAGGCCTTCCTGAAGTCTAAGTATATGACATCCACCCCTCCTCCTGTGTCCAGGCGTTTCGTAACCTGGTCATAAAAAGAGACTAGGTTAGTCAGGCACGATCTGCCTGCTATGAACCCGTGCTGGTTTCCCCTCAGTATAATTTGTCCTGCCGGGCTCTCGCAAATGTGAGCCTTGATAATTTTTTCAAAGATTTTGCCAAGGATGGAGGTGAGACTGAGTGGCCTATAGTTGCCTGGGTCCTCCTTCCTCCCCTTCTTGAAAATGGGGACCACATTGGCCCTTTTCCAGTCCTCCAGGACTTGGCCTGTGTGCCACGAGCATTCAAATATTCCCGCCGGTGGCTGTGCAATGACCAAAGGAAGACCTGAGAACTGCTGAAGCCCAGGATTGATCCAGGGACCTTTAGATCTTCAGTCTAATGCTCGCCCAACTGAGCTACTCCAGCTGGCAGGGAAAAAAATCACATCTCACCCCAGGTGGGACTTGAATCCACAATCCCTGGCTTAAGAGGCCAGTGCCTTATCTATTATGCCACTGGGGCTACTTAAGAAGCAGCTTGTGGCCTGTACAGGGATCAAACTGACAACCTTGGCATCATTAGCACTATGGTCTAACCAACTGAGCTAACTGGCCACCATTAATGTTCTAGAATGTTCTGGAATGAATGGAACACTTCATCTCCTCTACTACACCTATGATAATTGGCTGTGTTTGCACCTTATGGATCCATCCAGATGAGCCCGCACGTGCCTCTTGCCCTGCCTCAAACCCCTTTGAGGTGGGGCAGCAGGCACATGCAGGAACAAGAAAATGTTCCCCGCACTGCAAACTTGCAGTGAGGGGAGAAAATTAGACCCATCTAGGGGGTCTAAAAAAATCGATGTTGAAAACCCCTGCCAGCCCCCACAAGCCTCCCGACCCCTGCCGGAGATGACCCATCCCCCCACCAGCTCCTACCTCTGACCCAACCAACCCATACTTAAAAAAACAAAAACAAAAAACCCCACCACTTACTGGCAGTTGGAGCTGCTGTGTGGCTGACTGGGGCCCCGCCCGCACAGTGTAGGGCAGGGTGACAGCCCCAGCAGCCCCAGCCTGGGCCCTCCTGCCCCTCTGCTGCCCTGTGTTGCCCCAGGGGGCTCTGCCAAGAAGCTTCTAAGGTAAGCAGAGGCTTTTTTCCCCCATTTTTTTCTGTTTTTTTTCTGGTGGGGGGGTTTAAGTGATGTTGCCTGGGGTTGTGGGGGTAGCCATGGGGGCCTTGGGATGCAAGGTGTGGGGTGGGACTGGGTGGGGCACCCATTGGGGGGTCTGGGAGAGCAGGGGGTGGGTCTGGGTGGGGCAGCCATTGTGGGAGCTGCAGAAACTGGTGGGGGATAGGGCCAGGTGGGGCAACAATTGGGGGTCTGAGGCATGTGGGCCTTGCAAGGAGGGTGATAGCCTCTGTGGGGGGCCGTACCCCTTGTGTCAGGGCTGAGTCCCCTGTTGGGGGCCCATACCCCTTGTGCAGAGGTTGAACCCCCTGTTGGGGGGCCAAACCCCTTGTGTGAACCCCCTGTTGGTGGGCCATACTCCCTGTTGGGGGGCCAAACCCATTGTTTGGGGGGTTGAACCCCCTGTTGGGGGGGCATACCTCTTGTGTGGGGGCCACGGTCCTGTGGGAGTGCAGCAAAACATGTATTCATGAATTCATTAAATATGTATTACAGTTCACTTTATTATTATGATAACAGACTTGCTTTAACACTGTAATAAAACATTGTACAACTGATCACTGTCTCTTTCTTGCTCTCTGTCTTTATAGTGGTCTTTTGTTTTACTTGTGGAGGAACATGGATTTGGAGGTATTTTACAGAGTGACTTCGGGATTTTTTTATCCAGAATTTTTCAGTTTTCCAATGGGGAACACCATAATTCTTGCTAGGGATGCCAGTGACAGGTCTCTGCTTCCTCAGATCTGGTCACGTGGACCCATCTGGCTGTGGCTGACCTCCTGGCCAAATGGGGCCAGGAGGACATGCTTTGACAGTTCAAAGCAGGCCACCACACCCAGAACATCTTCTGGGTGATACCTGCCCAGATGGCCAGGCAGGGGGCACAAATGGCAGTAGTGCTGCACAAAGGCAAACCCTGCAACCATAGTCCATTGGCAGCTGGCCCAGAAGGGCCCAGACGGGCAAATGCCTCTACTGGCTGTGCAGTCCCCATTCAAGTCTGGCAGGTGCACAGCAGGTCACAGCCAGGCAGCAGCCCCCACTGCCAGACTGCTGCAGTGGGTAGAGGGTGCAGGGAACTCTCAGGGCTGCTTCAGCAGTCTAGCTGGCACAAGGTATAGTGTCCCCAGGTACCAATTGGCTGGGCCCTAGAAGCTTCTGAGAGCTAGTAGCCCTGGGCCAGGACAGGGTGGCTTTTTATACTGCTGGGAACAGCTCAGGTGCTAGCCCCGGGCTATAGCTCCCCCTGGCTGCAGATCCAGGAGGAGCCAGGCAGGGTTATTTTGCCCCAAGTGGAGCAATTTGTTCCACAACAAAGTACATGTCTGAGCATGTGTGCTGAGGCAAAAAGCCCTGGCTCAAATTTGCACTGCTTCTGTTTCAGCTGCTGCAAGTGCATGTGCTTGCATGTGTGGATGCACCCTATCAGTGCAAAACAGAACTTCCTTCAAAGTTAAAATATTATTCTGAAGCTAATTAAAATTACTTCCAAAATTAAGATGGTTTTAAAATATAAGGGGTTTTTATCACAAACTCAATATGAATCTGTGGTGTGATACAGCTGCACAAAAGGCAAATGAGGTTTTTGAATACATCAATAGAAGCAGTGCCCCTCTACTCAGCACTGGCTAGGGCTCACTTAGAGTATTGTTTTAAGTTTTGGGCTCCACATTTTAAAAAGGATGTGGAGATGTTAGAAAGGCTCCAGAGATAGGTGGCAAGAATGATAAAGGGCTAGGAAGGCAAGTCATATGAGGAGAGATCGAAGGAGCTAAGCATGTTCAGTTTGAGGAAAAGACACTGAAAAGGGGACATTATAGTAGTTATCAATACTTTAAGGGCTGCCAAAAGAAGAGTGAAAACACCTTTTCTGTCTCACTGCCCAAAGTAGGATGCAGACCAGTGATTTGATGTTGCAGCAAAGCAGATGTACAATGGATATCCAGAAAAAAAAATCTTCACTATTAGAATAGTGAGGCAGTGGAATAGACTGCCTAGGGAAGTTGTGGATTCTTTATCATTGGAGGTGTTCAAGAAGAGATTGGACAGCCACTGGTCAGGAATGATCTAAACATGAGTATGCCTATATTCTACTATGTGTACAGGGTCTTCATAAAGTCCTTGTGCACTTTTAAACTTTAATAACTTAGGTTGTAGGTATGATGGAAGCAATCTGTGAATGGCATTTAAAATCAAATTTATTAAAGTTTTAGGACAACTAGAGTGTACACTGTTAGACTTCATAAGTAATAATGAATTTATTCTTATTTCAGATCCTTTGACAAACAAAAAATGGCTACCATAGACAAGAAGGTAAACTGAGTCCTATGGCTGGTAAAATTGAAGTCCATATCAGCTTTGAGATGAAAAAGGTGGTTATATTGAAGTCTAGCCCTGAGTACTCTAGTTGTCCTAAAACTCTAATAAATTCACTTTAAAATGCTGTTTAAAGATTGCTTCTATCATACCTACAACCTAAGTTATTAAAGTTTAAAAGTGCACAAGGACTTTATGAAGACCCTGTACTTCCCATTCTCCTGGGCTTTGCTGGTTGCTACACCAGGATGAGAGCAAATTCCTCATCCCACCCCTCATCAACCCCTGCCTGCCCGACCTGCTGTTATATGTGTCAGTATTTTTTTAAGTCTTCCGCAGAAGCATTGGGTGTTGGCTGCAGACAAGGCTAGGACTTTTGACTGAGGTGCTCCTGCTGGAACTTTAATCTGGAGGTTCCTGGGGGCAGGAAGAAATTTTACCGCATGGTCATATTGGTATAGACTGTGGATGTTTTTGCTCTCCCCTGTAGCAGGGGGCATGGCCCTGGCCCCTTGGCCCAGGTTGGGTTTCTCTTTCCTCACCCCCCACCCTCCCAGCCTGTCTCTTACCCACTGACTCCTCAATTTACATCTTCACTGACTGCATATCTTGCATGCATACCAGCCCTGCCTCTGGCTTTGTTACTTTTCATTCCATCCAGTAAGAGCACACACCAACTGCAGAGACTTCCTCAGCCTGATGAAGGGTTTTTAAAGCCAAAAACTTGCTAATTTTTTTCCCCAACTATTTAAGTTGGTCTAATAAAAGATATCAGATTCACCCAAAGAACGTTGTCTGCCTATGTCCTTAGAACAACACGGCTACAACCTGCACCCCTGAATTTCATTTTTGTTTCTATTGGAATTACTCCTTAGGATATGTAAAACCAGACATCATTTAATTTACTGTACTGTAATTTATTGTACCATTAGAGTTCTTTATTTACTTCCTTATTTCTAGATGTTATAATTCTTTGTTAAAAGGGGTGTGGAGGGCAAATCTAGAGCTCCCTGTCAAAGGATTTGCTAACTTGAACACAATCTAACATCCCTTATAGTTAGCACATGCTAGTAGAAAAGTATAATCTCTACAATTCAAGCTGTGTGGGAGACTTGTAGACTTGCTTTTTGTCCTGAGAGAAAGAGAGAGAGAGAGACAGAGAGAGAGAGAGAAAGAGAGACAGAGAGACTAATTCTATATATAATTCATATATACATGAAAATAAATGATTTGTGATATAAATAGAATATACCTGTAAGTCTGGAGTTTAGGAGATGTGTGTTTTATGGTACTAGGATTCAGTATTCATACTTTGCTATTGTTGCTAATTGGAAAGGAGGTTATTCAAGGTAACACATGATAAGAGTTGCTTTTATCTCTGGCACTGATGGGAGCACTCTGGAATGATTATATTCATACTTTAAAAAGGATACTGAAACATTATTCAGTCTTATGAGAGAAGCTACAAGATGATTTGTGATCTGGGAAAAAAGATGCCCTATCATATAATAAAGGCTCTCAATCTATTTCTTTTATCCAAGGAAAGGTTAAGAGGTGATGAATTTGATGATGAAATACAATAACCCAACAAAGAGAAGACTGAGAGGTGACTTGATAGCCACCTACAAGTATGATAGGGGTGAGCATCAAGATCTAGGGGAACCTAGATCCCCAGATCTCAGAAAGGCACCTCAAGGAAGGATGAGAACTAATGGGCAAAAGCTAATAGAGGAAGAATTTAGACTGGACATAGGAAAAAAAAAACTTCTTTTCCATAAGGGTTTCCAGACTCTGGAATACACACCCAGCAGAGGTGGTATAATTGCCATCCTTGGAGGTATTCAAGATGAGGCTGGATAAGCACCTTGTTGAGCTCATTTGACCCCAGTAACTTTCTGCCCATGGCAGGGGACCAAACTTGAAGATTTTGCAGGTCCTTTCCTGTCCTTCCATTCTATGATTATATGATTCTAAAGATAATTTATCTGACAATAGAAGGTGCCTTAATTTAACAAACTACGGCATAAAAAGATACTGTGACAGGAAGTTTCAGTCAGAAAATTTCCAAAGGAAATGCCATGAAGTTTTTAACAGTGAAAATAATTAAATGTTTGAACATTTTACCAACATATATTGGATGTTCATCACCACTTTTTTTTCTAATTAAATTGTGTATTTTTCTGAAGGATATACTCAAATACAATAATAAGTTGCAAGGAATAATCATACAAATAATATGGCTTGTGAAACAGGTCACATTAAATTATTATAATAGTCCCTTCTGGTCTAGAAACCCATATACCCATGTAAAGTAGCATTTAAGGTTAGACTGCATTGCATCTTCATCTGCCCTACTGGCACTTATGTTGCTGTATAACCTCATTTTTGGCAGCTAAGTACACCTTAGATTTTATTAGCACCTGTGGAAGAATAAAATCAACCTGTTTGCTTATGTGCTGGTCACAAAACAACTGCTCCAAGCTGGCTCTAAATGTGTGTTCAACATATATGAATCCTGGACTGTTCTCAGCTTCTTTATAAAGAAAAGTTACTTCCTAATTATTATGGTTGAAAATAAGCTATTCAAAATGTGATCTTAGTACAACTGATGCTAATAGTTTGTCAGAGTTTAAGGAAACCACAAAGCTAAAGGAATAGCTCTGAAGCGTAAATTGCCCATTCAGTTTGATAACTCTCTACTCAAAATAACAATGATGATATTTTAAAGGTCCATATATTTAACCATTTCAATGATCATCAAAGCATACAAGAAGCTTGAGGAAATGTCATATTATGAAGATCTACAAAATGAAGCTGTAAGAAAATCAAAATTAATAATATAGTAAAAATCCATTGATGTAAAATTCAGTGTACACATATATGTATATGTAGGAACATACAGTGTGTGTGTATACACACATGCACACATATATACACACAACATTTTAATTATGTGAAAATATATATTCAGTATGGATGTGTGTGTGTGTGTGTGTGTGTGTGTGTGTATGAGAGAGAACGAGTATAGCCACTGCACCAGATAGAAATGTTCTCATACAAACTTGACCTAATTCTCCTATATGGGATTCAGCTTTCAGAGAGGACTGGGAGATTTTCTGATAAGCAGGGATCCTGGTTTTCTCTGATAAAAAAAAAAATCCCCAATTTTTTAATTAAAAAAAAAAAGTAACACAAAATTAATGTTTTAATGTGATTAAAATGAAACAGCACTAATATATATGCATAGTGGTGTTTCATTTTGATCACAGAAATGTGGATTTGTGGATTTTGGGTTACTTTTTTAAATCCAAAAATTGGGAATTTTTTTTTTTATTATCAGAGAAAACATAAAACACTTGCCTAGGGCTCAGAAGATCTAGGTTTGATTTCCAGCTCTGCAACAGACATGCCAGCCTGCTTGGGTGTTAGATATATAGCTCATTAGCCCATACTCCATGCAGGTATGCACAGGTTAATTTATTCTTCTTCTCAGTCTACTTCAGTTAGATTGCTTTGTGTACTTGACCTAGCCAATGCTACATTCATAGAATCATAGAATCAGAGAGAATTAGGGTTGGAAGGGACCTCAGAAGGTATAGTTCAACTCCCTCATGAAAGCAGGACCCTCCCCAGCTATATCATTTCAACCAAGGCTTTGTCTAGCCAGGTCTTAAAAACCTCCAAGGATGGAGGTAGTCTATTTCTGGATAATCTATTTAAGTGCTTTACTACCCTCCTAGGAAAGTTTTTCCTTATTTCTAACTTAAACTTCCCTTGCAGCAACTTGAGACCATTGCTCTTTGTTCTGTCATCTGCCACCACTGAGAACAGTCTAGTTTCATCCTCATTACAACCACCTTTCCTGTAATGGAAGGGTGCTAGCGTATCTCCTATTCCCCACATCTTGATGCCGTCTGCAAACTTGCTGAGGGTGCACTCCATCTCTTCTTCCAGGTTGTTGTTGGAGATATTGAACAAGACAGGCCCCAGGGCTGAGGTCTGGGGCACTCCACTTGATACCAACTGCCAACGAGACATCAAGCCATTGATTACTACACTCTGCCCAATATGATCCATTCAATTTTCTATCCGCCTTACAGTCCATTCATCCAACCTGTACTTCTTTAGCTTGCCTAAAAGAATGTTGAGGCAGACAGTACCAAAAGCCTTGCTAAAGTCAAGGTATATCACGTTCACTGCTCTCCCAACATCCACAGAGCCAGTCATCTCATTATCAAGGGCAATCAGGCTGGTCCAGCATGACTTACCTTTGGTAACTCCATGCTGCCTGTTTCTAGTCATAAGGGATCCTGGTTTTCTCTGATTAAAAAAAATAAAAAAATCCCCAATTTTCAGATTTAAAAAGTAACTCAAAAGCTACATTTTTCCATGATTAAAATAAAACATCACTAATATTAGTGGTGTTTCATTTTAATCATGGAAAAATGACGATTTTTTTTTTTTAATCTGAAAAGGGGGAGGATGTTTTGGGGAGGAAAGGGGTGGGGAAGTTATCAGAGAAAGCCAGGATCCCTGCTAATCACCTTCTTTTCCTCCATATGATTAGAAATTGATTCCTTGAGGACCTGCTCCATGATTTTCCCAGGGAATGAGGTGAGGCTTACTGGCACAAAATATGAATTTAAAGTATTTAAATGTATTTCCACAGACAGCCTCAAACCCCATGAATGAATTTACAGAGTACATTAAAATAAGCTTATTTCATGTATTTGTATTTATATAAAATGGAACAAAGTTGCTATATCAATCCTCTGGACATGTTGATCAATTCTTGAAACGTCTTTGCTAAAATAAACATGCCAATTCCCACAAAATAACTCAAATACATGCAAGCAGTATAAATGCAGATTAAATCAATTGACTCTACCACATGCTCACCAAACTTTTATGTTATCACTAATCAACCCTCATGAAGAAATGAAGTTCCTGAGCCCCAGGTTTCTCAAACAGCATTCTGCCAGCTCAATCATATTCTATTTTTTAAGGCCTAAAGGACTTTAACCTCAGTACCTCCACTGATTATATCCACACCAGTATTTTATAGAGAGGTTATTCATAAGAAAAGCAGTTACCAATTAATTTATAGCTGTCTTGTTGAAACCAACATCCTGAAATCAATCTGGAATCCAACAGGCAGGTATTGGTGGCCATAGAGCACATTTGACTTTCCAAAAGGGAAGAGTCAGTGTTCTATCATGTAGGCTATCAAATTGTGCAATTTCTATTTTAGTTATCTTCAAATACATTGATGATTCAACTTAATGTAATTCTCTATTTTTAGGCAACAAAGACACAACTGAAAGATACAAGCATTACATGGGAAGGTAATGAGTGTAACCTGATTACTTTATAGATGAGAAGAAGGTGACTTGGCTATACCATCTATCTGGTCTTTTTATAATGGCCAGACTCTCAGGATATAAACATAGCCAGTCTGTTTTATTAGTGAATTTCTGCTGGACTCTTCAAACAGGTAAAAATATTTTTGCTATCTCTTGCATGTTTTCCCCATGCAACCAATTAACCTCTCAGTCTTATTTGGACAAGCTAGTCCTCATTCACTTCCCAGTCTCCCCAGAAACTTCAAAAATCTTCTCCAGGTGGTCAGTGGCTTGCATTTTTGAACATTGTTTCTGCTGATTTCCACAACTGAGGGGATACAACTTAAAAAAACTCATATGAAAATTAGGGCTATTTTAGTAACTTTTGTTAGACAGGTCAGATCAGATTATTTTCTGTATTTGGCAAATCATAATAAAGCAGTGTATCAAATTTTAAGATTCTAGTTCAAAAGTAATATTAAAATTTGCATGCATAAGAGAAAATCTAATATCTACAAAGTAATAACAACATATAACTACTGTATCTTTAGAGGGGCAACATGTTACAGTGAACAGAGCAGGGACAGAGAGTTAGATTTTATTCTAGCCATGCCACTGTCTTTAGACAAGTCACTCCATCATCCTTTTTCACTCACTAAAAACTGCAGTTTTTTAAGCAAACTTTTTCTTTACTATACATTCTTTACTAAACATTTATAAACCTTATAGCCTTTTATGACCTTATGCCTTGACACAGGAACTGAGTCTGATGTCATCTAAATGGATTTTAGGAAGGTCTTCAACACAGTTTTGCATCCTATTCTCATAGGAAAGCTAACGGGCTGTGGAGTAGATACCTACACAGTCAGGTGGGTGGCTGCAGGTATTTTGAGTCCTGGAGCACAACAGCAGGGAGTGTGGGAGAACTCGTGGCCTCTGCTGTCCCTGCACAGGCTGCAGGTTACCTGTGTCAGGCTGCTCATGCCCCAGTGCTTGTCTGGCACCACAATGCTAAGTGGTGGCCAGGCCTGCACCATCCAGCCCTGCAGGATGCTACAGCATGCTTCCAGGCCTGCCAGCACCCAGGCCCAGCTTCAGCCAGCTCCTGATCACCGGGGCAAGCATTAGCTGCCTCCAGCCAATCTGCAGTAGCCAACCCCCAGAGCCTGCAGGTACTGCAGGGCATCACCTCACTGTGTGGCTTCAAGTCTTGCACCATCTTTCTGGGATCCTACGATCCCTGCTGACTTCCTGCCCCTGGGGCAGGGGGCTGGACTCAATGATCTTCCGAGGTCCCTTCCAGCCCTAATGTCTATGAAATCTATGAAACCATGCTCCTGTGCTGAGCACTGTAGGCAGCTTTAAGGACAGCCACACAAAGGCTCAGAGATCCAGCACAGGAGCCTCAATGGTGTAATCACTGATGCCATATGCTGCCACTTGGGGCACAAACTGGTTACAAAAGGAGACTGGTGACCTCATGGTGCTGTGGAGGGAGGCTGAAGTGCAGTGCCAGCTTTTACAAGGTGGGCACTCCAGTTCCCACATTCTTGAGGGGCTATCAGGCTGGATACAAGAGTGCTGGCATGACTGGTTGCATTGGTAGTGCTGCATAAAGGTTAAGGCCTTGTGGACCCAGTGGGTCACCATAATTGACAACAATCATCAGCTGGGGAGTGTCTGAAAGTCTATGACCTTTATGCAGAAGCTTGACACTAGCCTTGTGCTCTAGTATCCAGGCCGCAATCATGCATGTAGAACAGTGTGTTTGGCATGCATCTAGCCTGGCATCTGTGTTGATGTGTCACTGGGGGAGGGCCCCTTGGAGTGCTGGCACCCTGTCCCACTGAGCTCCCTGACCCCAGCCTCCACCAGCAGCTTGGGGAACTCAGGCTAGTGCCTGGCCCTATAGCTCCACAGCCTCAGCCCCAGCTATTTCACTGCTGGCTGCCAGCAGCACCAGCTGCTCCCCAGGGAAGACCCCTGACTGGGTACCCACATACTGTGCCCCACTACCTGAGGAGTCCACTGGGAGCTGCACGCCATTGCCAACAGCCGGGACTGACTAGAGCTGCCAGGCATGCCAGCCCCACCCACATGGTAAGCCCTGACCTTCAGCCCCCCCAGACCATGACCCTGGCCCCAGCCCCAGTCTCTGACCCCATGCCCCACCTGTCCCAGATACACTCCCCTGGTCCCTGGGTTTTACTGCCACAGCACACAGGGAGGTAGGAGACAGTTCAAAACTATATTTAGCAGCCCATTCCCATGCAGCTAGGTGGACATGGGCCTCATACACCCAGGAATGTGCTGATGCCAGTGTCAATGTCCTCCTCAGCTGCAGGGGGCAGGGACATGTAGTATAGCCATAGGTAGCCTTCATGGAAGTGGCAGAGGTTCTGGGGAAGCTGAGACTTTCTCCCCATAATGTTGAAGCTCAGGGTCCCATGACAGGTGCACAGGTGCACAGACTCACCCAGGGCATCATGGTGACCAGCAGTAGTAGGGCATAATAGGTCAGGCACCCTTCAGTCCATGAAAACAGCTCCTCATGCAGTTCCCAGGAAATGTGCATCAGATACACATTTGGGGCACAGCACTTGCATGGGGGGTGGGGGGGGCTGGCACTGGGGTGCCTCCCCAGACAGGCCCCCTGCTGGGAGGGTGGGGGTGTTGGCAACTCTTTATTCCAGTTGTCTAGCATCCTCATGCCCCATGAGCCCAGGCATTGTGTGCTGGGTGGCTACCTGTGGCTGCACTACATATCCTTGCCCCCCACAGCTGAAAAGGAAATCAGCAGAGTTGCAGGAGGAGAAGGTTGGCAGCAAGGCCTGGAGCCATGGCAACAGGTGCTGCCAGAATACTGGCCTGTCCTGGCCTGGGAAGAGGGCATGGGGGGCAGGATGCCTGCCAGTACCCACAATCCCACCAGCCCTTAGGGAGCAAGCAGTGATGGGGGGCTTGGCAAGTGGCCACCTAGGCCCAACCCTTCCTGGCCAATTTACCATGGTCCCAGGGCACCCTTGCATGCCTGATCCCCATCTGAGACTGTGCACCACATGGCCCATGGTACAGAGCATCTTATCTCATAGTTTTATAGTTTCATAGTTTCATAGTAGCTAGGGTCAGGAGCGACCTGAACAGATCATCTAGTCTGACCCCCTGCCACAGGCAGAAATGAATGCTGGGTTCACAAGACCCCAGACAAGTGATCATCCAACCTCCTCTTGAATTTGCCCAAGGTAGGGGCGAGGACCACTTCCCTGGGAAATTGGTTCCAGATTTTGGCCACCCTAACTGTAAAATATTGCCTTTTCATCTCTAACCTAAACCTATTCTCCATCAGCTTATTACCATTGTTCCTTGTCACCCCAGGTGGTGCTGGGGAGTAAACGGGTTCTGACTATTTGCTGTTGATCTCCCCTGATGAGCTTGTAGGCAGCCACCAGTTCCTCCCTCAGCCTCCTCTTGCTGAGGCTGAACAGATTCATGTTCTTCAGTCTCTCCTCGTAGGGCCTGTCCTGCTGCCCTCTCACCAAGCTGGTGGCCCGCCTCTGAACCCTCTCCAGGCTGGCCACATCCCTTTTGAAGTGTGGTGCCCAGTACTGGACACAGTACTCCAACTGCCGCCTGACCAAAGTCGCATAGAGGAGGAGTATCACTTCTCTGGACTGGCTTGGGATACAACTTTGGATGCATGACAAGGTATGGCTGGCCTTGCTGGCTGCAGTCTGGCATTCACGACTCATGTTCATCTTGGAGTCAATAACGACTCCAAGATCCCTTTCCACCTCTGTGCTTTCAAGAAGGGAACTCCCCAGCCTGTATGTATGCTGTGGATTCCTTCTCCCAAGATGCAGCATCCTGCATTTGTTTACGTTGAACCCTGTCCTAGTCTCATCTGCCCACCTTTGTAGTCCGTCTAAATCTATATGCAGCCTCTCTCTCCCTTCAAGTGTGTCCACCTCGTCCCACATCTTAGTGTCATCAAGAAACTTGTACAGCGTGCTTTCCACCCCCTCATCCAAGTCGCTGATGAAGATGTTAAACAGTGTGGGCCCAAGGACTGAGCCCTGGGGTACCCCACTGCTCACATCTCACCAGGTTGAGTACAACCCGTCCACCACTACTCTCTGGGTGCGCCCCATCAGCCAATTTTTTACCCATCCAACTGTGCAGGCATCAATGCCGCAGTTGCTTAATTTATTGATGAGGATGGGGTGAGAGACAGTGTCAGAGGCCTTCTTAAAGTCTAGAAAGACTAGAAACACAAAATGTTGCAAACTATCACAAACAGCTTCTTTCTTATGGCTCTGCAAACCCTGCAGCTGGACACAGGGGAGAGGCCACAGTTGGCAGCTGCCACCCACAGCTGGGGCCCTGGGGATGTGCCAGCCCTGCAGGAGGACTGAGGATAGGACCAGCTGGTGATGGCCATGGAGGACTGGCAGGTGGATGCATGGGCTTGGCACATAGAGGACATTGCTCATCAGGACAGGTGGCATGGGGAGGATGCCACAGATGAGGACATGTGGGATCAGAGCAAGGAGGCACAGGACCCACATGAAGAAGCACGGGACTGGGTGCCCTGGCTCACAAGCACAGAGAGGCCCTGCAGGCGCAGGGCACAGTTATGGCAAGGGCAGTGCAGGCCATGGAGGAGGACCGCCAGGTGCTGGACACCATCTTGCCCCTAGTGGTTGCCCGCTGGTCTAACCCTGACCCTAGCCCTGCTGCCCCTTAGCAGCTGCTTGCTGCCCAGCACCCAGGTCCCTCATGGACTTGAGTGGAGGTTCAGTGATGCTTTCATCAGCTAGGAGCCCCTGTCTCAGACCCCGAGCCAGGTCATGCCCCTCCCCCCCCAATGAGTCCCCCTGCCTGGGTCCAGTGCTGCCACCCACCCTGGCTCCATATGGGCATGGGGCCAAAGCTGCCTGTACTGGGTCCAGGACTTTGGATTGACCCTGCTGGCCCTGGCTACTAGCTGCTGGAGAGGGAGCCACCTGCTTTGGGGTACCAGCAGCCACCATCACCCCTGGGTGAGACCCCCATCCCCTGATTCACCATGGTGTGCACTTCTGTGGGGGCATGGCCAGAGGCTCTGCCCTCTAGGGGTTCCTACCCCATGGGCCCTTCACCTCCTACATTGTAAATATTTTGCACAGGAAAAAAGAGTGTTTTATTTTTGTTGGGAGGCTGGGTAGTGGAGGGGCTCTGTTGTTGAGGAAGGTAGAGGGAGAGGTGGTTCTGTTTGTTGCAAGGACAATCAAGTGTTGTTTTTTTCCCCCTGAGAACTTTCTGCAGTGACCAGGGTTCTGGATGTGGGTGGTGGTGGGGAGGTGTGGTCTGTGGGTGGCTATCCAGGTGAGTTACAGAGGGGAGTGCAGGAGGAGGTAGTCAGCCAGTGCCTCTCACATCCAGCTCCCTGGCCCTCAGTGGTGGGAATCCAGCACCCAGGGCCTCAGGTGGGAGGGGAGGGGGGCACCTCTATCACTGCCACCACACCTGGTACTCCCACTGACATGCATCCTCTGCCCACTGTGTGTCCTCTGCCCAGGGCTCATGGAAGTGCTCCCTCATGGAAGAGCTCACAGATATTATGCATCATGCAGGCTGCGACTATGACCCAGGGGATATTGTCCTCAGTGAACTCAAGGTGGTCAGTGATGGTGTGCCAGTGTTCTTTGAGGCAGCTGAAGGAACACTCTGCCTTTGGGAGGGAGTCCATCCCAGGCACCAGTTGAACTGGGTTCAGCCCAGGCACCAGTTGAAGTGAGTCTGGCAGAAGTCTAGCTGGCTGGTGTAGGGCCTCATGAGGGGAGAGGGGAGGAGCCCTGATGAGGAGAGGTAGGACCACCATGGCACCCAGCTGGAAGTTCAGGACCCCCAGCACAAAGCACCCACACTGCACAAGGGCTGGCAGGGCAGAGTTCTGAAACATGCAAGCATCATGGACACTGCCCACTCAGCCAACATAGTGAAGGCACCATGGTGATCAATGATAGCCTGGAGCACAATGGAGTGGAAATCCCACTGGCTGTAGTAGAGGGAGTCACTGTGGGGCAGTTAGGTGATGGGGATGTGGGTCCCGTCCAGGGCCACCATGCACTGGGAGAATCCCAGGGCACAGAACCCTGCCACCACCAACAGAGAGCCATTCACATGGAACACAATGCGCCCCAGCATGTCCTGGAGGGCACTGCATACTTCCAGGATGCCCCTGCCCCCTCTCCCCCCACCAGCAGTCACCTTGCCCACACCAAAGAGTTGGACCACATAGTGGACACTGACAGGCATGATCAGATTCAGCAGGGCATTTGCCAGCTGGATGTCTCTGGGAAGGGGCTACCACATGGTGTTGTCCTGCTGCTGTAGGTGCAGACAGAGCTGCTCCAGGAGGTCCAGAAAGGTAGCCTGGGTCATGTAGAATGCCTCCAGCTATTGTTCATCATCCCAGGTGTACTGGACAATGTGCAGCCACCAGTCCTGGCTGACCAGGTGGTCCCAGAGGTGGTGGGGCTGAAGGCCCAGGAGGGTGAGTTCCAGCAAGCAGGATGGGGTCCAGGTGGCAGCTGCACAGTGGCAGCAGCCCTGGGATACCCTGGTGTGGTGCAACCAGGCAGGGGTTCACTGCACATAGTTGAGCCTGTAGAGCCCAGACAGCTGTAGACCAGCTGGTGGCTGGTGTGATTGGCCAGGAGGGCCAGTGTGGAGGCCAGCAGGAGCCCAGAGTGCTGGATATCACTGCTGGGGTCAGAGGTTGAAGCATCCATGGCATGGTGAAGCAGAGGAGGCGGCATGAGAGATGCTACATGCTGTCCCTGTGGTCTACATGCTGCTCCTGGCCAGAAACACAGCTGGCTAGGGAGCAGGGAGTGGGGCTGGCTTTTAAAGGTGGGTTCCAGCCAAAGGCAGCTGCAGCCAGAGCCTCCCTCTGGTTGTGGCATGGGCATATTGCAGGGCCCCAGGAAGTGGGAGCAGTTTGTTGTCAGGAGCAACAGATCTTCTTTCATGTCCCTGCAAGTGTAGATGCCTTCCCCAAACTATTTACTCTCAAGTAGTATACTTGCAAGTAAACTGGTCCCATATCAAATGCATGTGTAGACACACCTTGAGAGATTCAAACCCACATCTCTATTTTCAGAGAGTACTGCCCTTATGATCAGCAGAGATCCTAGTTTTCTCTGCTAAAAAAAAATATCCCCAATTTTTTAATTTAAAAAAGTAAGCCAAAATCCACATGTGTGTTACACACACACACACACACACACACACACACAGCCTGATCATTGGGGATCCTGGTTTTCTCTGATTAAAAAAAAAAAATATCCCCAATTCTCAGATTAAAAAAGTAACCTACAATCCACATTTTTCTGTGATCAAAATGAAACACCACTATATATATAGTTCTGTGAATTTAGGTTACTTTTTTTTAAGCCACTCTGTAGTCTAAAGATTCTATCACTCCCCTGGGAAGAGCAAATCTACTCTTTAATAAAGCAATGACCATCTAATGTAAAATGAACAATCTAGTTCCTCCACTGTAACTCATTGAGGAGATTCCTCTACTAGGGAAGCAGTCCTGCATTCTGTCCCCTGTTATCAGAATTAGCTATACATTTATAAAGTTTATTTACATTTGGCTTCCGGTGCTTAATTTTTATTTATTAGGATCATAAGCCTGAATTCTAGCAACTTTGTCTATTATGGTAGATACCTCTCTTCACCAGCATTCCCTGCTCCCATCCCCTTCTCTTCCTGCCCGTCCTCCACCAGATAATTTGCAACATAAGACACTTTTTATAACTGTGCTATCTCTTTGGTTTTCCCCTATGGACAGGTAATTTCCCAATGCCATTCAGAAATGTATCATACCTTATCATACCTTAGGGGAAGGACACAGAGGAAGTGGTCATTCCAAGAGCCAAAAGAATGTTTGGCAAAGCAAACGAGCATTAGAACAACAATCTAATAAAATGTTTCATATGAAGCTTATGTACATTCATTAATAAATGTAAAGGAACTGCCTCTCCTACTGAAAATCCCACAGATGTGTTTGAGCTAGTATGCTGGAGCAGGATTGCTCTTCAACAGGGTCTGATCACATTACTACTAGCACTTACAGAGCAAGTGCAAAGGACTCTACTAAAATATAATCAGATCATCTTGCAATGGTTTGTGTACTGGCCCAAACTGAAATGAGTGTATGAAACATTGTTCTAAAAATATTTCATCTGTCAGTTTTAACTTAGGCTCTATAGTGTGTGAAAAAATATGAAAGGAGGGAAGCAGAAGAGGAAGGAATGAAAACCATATTTGATCACAAGATAAATAAATCTAACTTAATGAGAAAATTGGAAAAGTATTGACTGGATGGGAAATTATCTTGAATTCCCAAGACTATTGTACTATTGGCATTCAATTCTCAGAGGAGGTTGATTGATGATCCCATATTCTGTGTCTGTAAACATATATATTTTTTATTATTTTTGCCAGCACTAATTATTTTAGCTGAACCAATGCTCAAACTCTGTGAACTTACATGAACTATGCTGTCATGTCAAGTTTCTGATTAATCTGAGGTAGTGTACAGGCTTCATAAATTATTATCATTCAACAAAAGAGCAAGTGGAAATATAGAGCATTTTCCAATTACTTACATTCTCATAGAGATTATTTAGAAAACATTCATATTAAAATCATATTTATACATGGTTGCTTCTCTAGTCAAGGCTAATCTCTGGAAACTATGCTTCATGAAAGCGCAAAAATAAAAAAGGAAGTACTACTTAACATAGTGATAGAGTAATAAAAGTGTAAACAAGATTCAAAATACAAGAATTTTTGGCATGATGCAAAGAGATTGCTGAATTAACCGGTGGTAGACCACAAGATTGCTGATGCAGGGATCATGATCTTGGCTCCAGATATACCAGCAATATGGCATGATGGGATCTGATGCTCAGTTCCACAATCACACCTCCTGACATAGATGTATAGCATGGCAGGCAGCAAAATTGTTGAGATCATGCATCAGATACTATCCCACTTTCTTTTTAACATATGTAGCTGTGTCCACATCTCAGCAGCCTGGAACCTTCTTGGTCTATTATTTGCCTGCAAGTCCTACTCTCACCTGCCATGTCCTGATTTTTCATTTATGTTACTAGTCAGGAGGTGTTGTTTGGTCTCTACCACAGTCAACTAATAGAACCCATGATTTCTTCTGGATCTCCAACCTCCCCTGCACCCCTTCCTAGTGCCAGCCAGAAGTTACTCCACCAATTACAGTCACAGTCTTTCTTGAGTGATCTAACTTTCTTCATTTTCTTTTGTTCTAAGTTTGATTTTTTTAAGTCTCAAACAACACAGAAAAGAGCAGACCACCTGTCTTCCTCAGCCTCTGATAAGTCTTGCGTGTAGTTGCAGGAACCCACTTACATCACCCACTCTCCTGGTGTAGCCCACCCTCTAATAACATTCAGTAAATAGTGCAAATCAAACTGGAAAAACCCCATCCAGGGCTTTTTTTTCCTGGGAGCTTGATTTCCCCCAGTCTCCCAACCTGTGACTCCCTTGCCAGGTCATCTCACCCATGAATGGGGCTTTGGCCAAAGCCAATGGCTCTGAGCAATCCTGCGCTTTCCAGGTTTTTGGGTGGGGTTGCTGCCACTCTGGCGCCTTTACCTAGTGGACCCACTTTACCTAGTGGACAACTACTAAAATAAACAAACAAAAAACCCAAACCCCAGCTGTTGCTGGAACCTGTCCAGGGGTCAACTCTTCTCCCATGGTGTGCCCGTCTCTGGCCTAGCTCTCCTGCCACTTTCACCACTTGTCCCCATGTTGTCTTTTCAGCCACAATCCTGTGACTCAGTATGTCCTGGTTGAGCTCTCCTCCCAGCTTGGAGTCAGCTCTTGAGTTACAAGGCTCTCTCCCAATGTCCTGGGTCTCAGAGAATGCCTCTCCTTCCTCTGCCTCCTCATGCATTCCTCCCTTTGCCTTCCGGGGCCTCTCTATTCTCACAGAGAAGCTTCTCCAGAAATGCCACTCCCACAGTATTCAATTTTCTTCCAGCATTGCCATCTCTTTTTCAGGAGACTCTTCTTTCTCTGTGAGGGTTGTTTTGGTTTTTGGGGTTTTTTTGCCTGTTTTTCAATTCCCTTGCCTGTTCTCTCCACAGTTTGGTTTCCTGGGGCACCTTGTGCCACTGCTAGTTGTCCCTGGGGAATGCCTGTGCCATGTGTCCTCTGGCATGTGGCAGGTTAGCGTAGGTGGGGTAGGGAAGATTGCCTTACTTGGGGTCATGGGGGTCTCCTGGGGCTGCAGCAGTGGTTATCCTGATGCTTGGAGCCTGGCTGGCTGGTTCCAGCTGGCCATGCTCTGGTTTTGAGTGACACATGCTGCCCTCACATGCACCGCTCCATTTTTTCTTTTCTCAGGTTTTTTTTTGACCTCCGGATATCCAGGGGTCAAAAGAAAAAAAAAAAAAAAAAGAAACCCATGCTGCTTCCCTGCAGCATGGAGAGCAGCTGAATGTGTGGTATGTGGTGCCTCAGACATGTCTGCAGCACCACATACCACACAGTTGTGCACATCTGGACACATCTTGTCAATGGACTTAGACATTTGAGTCTTATGGTACACGTACATGAAATGACAGAACATTAGCTCCAAATGAACCAGCTTAGGTACCAGAAGCAATGAAGCTAAAACAGTATGGGTCTCTGCTATTATACCCTTATTCTCAGCATGACTAATAAAACCGCACAAAACCTAGAGTATAGATATCTCCTACACACCTTGAATATTTAAGCTCTTTATAAAAATGGAGCTTAGGCTTCTATGGCACTCAGTGTTTAAATGACGAGGGAGCTGGGAGGGGGCTGAACCCCCTCATAAGAGATGAGAGCCCCCTTCTCCCCCATAAGATTAAAAAATCATAACCTGGGGGCGTCTCTGATTTAATTAGGGCATCCCAATTTTGTTTTTTTTGCAGACCATCCCAAGAGTCAAAGTGTAATTTGAACCCTTATGACACTTAAGCACCTTCAAAAATATTACAACCTTCTTTATGAGGAAGGTGGAGAATTCCTCATTGCCTCAGTCAATACTGCATCTTGAAAACAGTAAGAAATCCTATGAACTTTCTTATTTCTTAAATAATATCACTTTATGCCAATATATCACTTCTAAAGCAACAAATTGAAGAAGTTACACATCATTGCACCAACTTTGTTTAAGAATTGCACATGACCTTGATGATAAAAAACTCTCACCATTATAGCCTTTTGATATGAAAAATGTTCATGATGTCAGCAGGTGCAACTACTTGAAGGCTTAATACAGTTTAACTGCAGCTGTGTGCAAGCATCAAACATGTTCAGCAAGTTTTAGATACTGTAGTTAAACTTGCAGGAATCAATCTGAACATGACAGATGAACAAAGCCTTTTCTTATATCCCATAACATAAGCAACAATAGGTCAAGTTCCAGTTTGTAGCAGTTTAGGCAATATAACACTAGGTTTCAGAGAAAATCTTGCATGCATATACTGTTAAGAGTGAATATCAGATGACGATCATGGAATGTTTCTTTTTTCTTAGCTGCAGAGCAGACATCACCATTTGGAAATAATGCACCACATATAGTTGTCATGCAAACTAATAGGCAGCAATAAAGGCAGAAAGTCTTTGTGCCTTAGGGTCATATTTGTAGAACTAGTCGAGTTGCTACTGAAAAGAAATGAGATTTCATTAAGTACTTCTTCTGAGGACTTATGGTTAGTTGCCCTCTTGAGGATGCTAATGTATACTTGGAGTTCCTGCTGTTGAAAGGCATTCATGAAGAACTAGAATTATTGCCATACAAATATGAGACAAAAAATATTTGGAATTTGACCTAAATAACTCTTCCTTATTCTGAAAAAAAAAAAAAAATCGACAAAAATCACCTGTTGAATTTATTACAGGGAATATATTCCCCTACCATAGAAAACAAAAAGTAAAAAAAAAAAAAACAACCAACAAATCCTCTCTAAATCTCCTGACATAAAGGTTAATTCAAAAGAATGTTCTTTTGTGGACCTTAGAAGATAAAAACACAGACTTAGAAAGTACTGAATTTATATATATATTAGCACATAAGCTTCTATCTGTTCCTGTGTAACAATGAGATATATAGCCTACCTTAATAGTATATTATTTTAAAAATTAATACAAATTTCAGTAACATCAGACTTTTTGAGTATGCAACTCTTTCTGAAGCTGTGAAATGTATAATGCAGAATAAACAATTTTAAACTGTCTTGTGGGCTACAGGAACATTCTCTTGCCCACTGATCCAATAATCAATAATGATCAAGGGGCTATATATATATATATATTAGTGGCATTTCATTTTAATCATGGAAAATTGTGGATTTTGGGTTACTTTTTTAAATCCAAAAATTGGGTGGGTTTTTTTTTTATCATAGAAAACCAGGATCCCTGGTGATGATTTATTCACTACAAGTATAAAAGCTTCAACAAGACAGATTGGCATTACCACTCATCTATTGGTTGTGGCATTCTCTTGATAGGTGGGAGATGTGGTTTCAAATTCTTTCAAACACTGTAGGGGTTTGACTGTCGATCAGGACATGCCAATTGAGTATTTTTACCCCCAGACTAGTAGATATGAAGGTGCAGACAATCAGATACTCTCTAATTTTTGGAAGCAAGGAAGATCAAATCTGTTGGCCGGCTGGATCAGGTCCACAGGCCATATTTTGCCTACCCCTGGCTTAATTCATAACACTTTCCTCTGTGTTATCAATTAGTTTAAATTGCTTCTTACTCAGCTTTTCATTTTTTTCTCTCTCTCTTTTTTTAAATCTCATTCTTAGTTGTCCAACTTTCTTCCTACATTTTACAAGGAGGATAGAACACTTGTTTGTCATTGTGGAAAGTCACAATGTTAGTTAAGAGTAGCAGTGCTTAGGTTAAGTCTCCCTCTTATGAGAGCCCTGTCTCTATGACATTCCCTCTGGCTTCCTGGGTCACTAAGATACTATGCATTTTACAATAGTATATCTGGAACCAGTACTCCCTGGGAAAGAATAAGAACCTACAGAATCGTGGTCCTATTTATTCTTGCACTAGCTCCATAACTCTTGCATTTTTGGCTACATAATAATCCATGTTCAATGGGAAGGTAAGATCCTATATGATTACCTAGGAAACATTGGTGGCATGTGGGTTCAAATCCCTTAAGGAAGAGGAGGGCCTATAAATTTAGGCCGCCACTTCAAGGACTGGAGAAGCAGTAGATTTTTCAGAAAAAGTTCAGCAGCACCACCGCCCCTGGTAGCAATTTTCAACTAATTTCGGCAGTGTTAATGCTCAAAACATCTCATTTATCATGTGCCTCAGGAAACTTCACCTATCCAGGATAACATTGGATCGCAGCAGAGCTTATACAGCTCTTAGGCATTAGGTGGTCAAAGTGGCATGCTGTTAGGTATTCCCAGAAGCTACCATGAAGACTTCCAGGGATCTATTAGATCCAGACTACTGGTACTTGAGGACAAGATTCTATTCCACTTTTAGGTATGTAAGTGGACTCAGATGTTTAACACTACTTCTACTCCACCTGGTTTTCTCTGTCATTTCCTCTGTTTTCTGCTTCACTGAGGGCCTGGTGGGAATTATCAGGTGTAGGTAGCTTTTGCTGTCTATCAGGTACCTCATCTGCTTGTCCTGGATGGAGAGGGTAGAGTTCAAGATGTTGCTTTTCTTCCTGTAGTTGATGTGCAGGGATGCACACTTGGAGGCACTGAAGTGGAGCCCACACAGCCACCTTGGAGCTTATTTCCAGCACCTGCCACAGTTGCTAGCGGGTGCTGGCTAGGAGGACAAGGTTGTTGGTGTGGACCAGGATACTCAGTTTATGCTCCTCCAGGACTTTCTGTCACCTCTTGGAGGAGCAGTTCCATGGCCAAGTTGAAGATTCTGGGGTTCAACGGACTCCAATCCAGATTAGGATGCCAGGTGTCTCACATTCCTATGATTGGATGGTGGTTGTGCAGCCATCGAAGAGCTCCTGGGTGATGTTGATGGGCCAATCCAGCATTCTGAGTTCCTGGAGGATTTTAAAGATGTTGCAGTGGGGCATGGAGACAAAGGTGTTGGAAATATCCAGCCTCACCACTGCTCACTGTCTTACCTTATGTGCACCATCCTGTGTCATCTGTATCACAAAGTTGTGCTTCTAACAACCGTCATTGGAGAGGATTTACTTTATTAGTGAATGATAAAAGGAAATTACAAAGCTGAAGGGGTAAAAGGAGATATATTGACCCAGCCATGGTGGCTACATAGTACAGAGTGGATGAAGGTAACTTAGTTACTATGTAACTAAGAATATAGTCTACTTAGCCTGGGGGCGGGTTGGTCTGGTGGATAGGAGAGCAAAGGCCATAGCATTTACATAAAAGAGAGGATACAAAGTCCCTATGCAAAGAAAATGCATTGTTAGGATTGTGGGTTTTGAAGGATACACACAGGTACAAAAGTAACAGCAGGCAGGGTACAATTGAGAAGGTATGGGAGCATCCAGGTGTAAGTGTTCTTGGTTATGATCCACTGGAAGGGGCGGTCAGGATGTCCTTTCTGCCCTCCCCCTCCCCCCTCCCATCACTTCTGACTGGTAGTCTGTTGGAGACCATGTATTAGTGTTTGCCCTACTGCACTTGATCTTAGACAAAAGGGTGATAAGTGAGACTAATTCCTCTTAAAGTATCATGACTGTACTATGGCAGAAGCATGGATGGTGTAGCCATTTTTCTTAATAGCACAATAATATCTCTGTTGCACATACACATTAATAGAGAGACAGTACATCCATTTAACTGAGTCCATCTGTGAGCAGGCAAAATAGATATAAAACTAATCAAATAATACGTTTTGAATATAAGCAGCATCTTCTGTAATGACAATGCTATTCTCTATCACCTCTGAAATATTTTCTTGTGATGAGCTAATTGATTCAGAAAGCCACTTAAACCAAGGAAATTGCTAAAAATCCTTTTATAATTCTAGGAATGCAATGAAAATAGTAGTAATAATAAAAGCCTCTTATAATGATATGAAGTATTAAATTTCAATAAATGGCTACACAAATGCATTGCTTGTTTTGGCTGAAATTGTTCTCTGAGCCACTCTAGCATAAATCTGGATAAAATCCATGGACGTTAACAGAGTTACTGTAGAAAGAAAGAAAGAGAGAAAAGAAAGAAAAAATCCTTTTTTATGAAGGTTTATTAAGAGGAAAAGGGGGTAACAATACAACAAAGAAATAAAGCATTCCCCACACAGAGGCCCAGGTACAACCTGGGGCTCCAGCCTGCAAGGCCTGCCCTCGCAGTCTAAAAATAAAAAAAAAAAAAAATCTAGTACATCTGCTTGCTGAGACCTCTTCGTCTATCCTGAGAAAGGGCTAGCAGTATCACAGTGCGTGGACTAAGCAACCACCCTCAACACTGCAAAGCACCCCCTGAACTGCCCAACATACCTGGAAGGTAGGCAATGTCCACTGGAGGACTGCATGCTCAAATTCCAGTGACAGGCATGCCTGCACCAAAAACTGGAAGAGCTGCAGGGAGTCATCTGAGTTGGTCCCTGCAAGCAGGTTCCTGCAGCTCTTGAAGATGGCCATCTTAGCCTGGCTGAGGAATAAGTTGGTCAAGCAAATGACACACCATTGGCTGCCCAGTAGGGGAGGGAGCATTAAGTAAATGGCCTGCAAGAAGTCCAAGTGTAGTGGCTCAAGTAAGGTACTGAGGGCAGCAAATGGTGGTGACAGCTGGGGACATCTGAGGAAGGCATGACGAAGATTTCCCTCCACTCCCCCTGGACAAAAGGGGCAGGCTACTAACACAGCTGGGTCTATCGGGTGGATGAGAGTGCCATTGGCCAGTATCTCATGTAGCAACCACCACTGTAGGTCACCGGTGTTTTGGAGATGAGGGGCTTACAAAGCTTGCACCATGTGGGGGGGCTGGAGTGAGCGCCGGTACTGTTATGTTCCTCCACTACACCATGTTGAGCCGAGTGGCAAGGATGTGGGCATGGTGGACTCAAATCACCCACAGATACAGGGCCTTCTGGGGGAGTATGTCAAAGCAGATCCTGGTACCACTGTCAGGAGACACAGGGAGAGCCAGTAAGGTGGTAGGTCCACCATGCAGGTTACTATCTACAACCAGGAAATGGGCAGTGGTGGAAAGAGTCTGACTGCGTCATGTTGAGGAGGTGTCCCAGCTGGATGTTATGGGACTGGATGAGGGAGTCAACAAGGCTGCTAGAGGTGAGGCTTGGCAGAACGCTCTGCACGGCTAGGTTATGGACCAGGGGCTCCTGCAGTAACTGCAGAAACCGCAGATGCCTGGTTTGGGGCAGGAGGCAGAAGACAGCGTACCAGGACTGCACCATGCTTTGATAGAAGGGCAGGAGGACACCCCAGTCCAGGAGGGTGGGTTCTAGAAGCAACAGCTCCTGGTCAAAATCAAGGCCCCCCCACCCGGTGCAAAAACAAATTAGCTAGCTGCTACCAGGGGAGGGGGTTCCTGCAGTAGAGGAGCCTTTGGAGGGCCTGTAGGCAGAAGGCTGCCACCCTACCTACCAGGTAAACCAAGCCCTGGCCCCTCTCAGTCTGTGGCAAATACAGAATGGCTTGGGGGAGCCTGTGACGTCCATCCCAAAAGAAGACCACAAGCAGTCGCTGGAGCTTTTCAAGCAGCTCCAGCGTGGATTCCAACACAGCACAAAGGTACCACAATGTCACAGCTGCCAGGTTGTTGACAATAAGGACCCGCCCATGGTAGGAGAGGCTGGGCAGGCACCAGTGCCATCTCTGCAGACACGCCTCCACCTTGGCACCAAGGTCCTTCCAGTTCTGTGCTAAGAAGACCGATAACCCAAGGAACATTCCCAGGACCTTGAGGCCCTCCCGATACCAGGTAAGACCCTGGGAAAGTCAGAGCTCTGAGCAAACACTCCTGTTGGTGGCCATTTTGAAACAAGGAAGGAAAGAAAGAAAGAAACAGCAAGCCCATTATATTTATAAGATATTCTGAACGAATTGTTTACTTTCTTCTCACTAGATCATGTTGCAGCTTGTTCCTATCTAAAATTCACAATATACATTTATTTTTCTAAAACAGTTTTTGTTTTAACATGCCATTCCTTCTGGTGAATTGCCTTTCAACCTCATGTTTCCATCTGTAGGATGCACATAGCCAGCTTCTATCTTAAGATGCTGGGAAATCTTAAAAAAATCTTAGGCCATGAAAAAATACTAACCATCCAACTTGTTTGTCACCAAGCCAAAGGCCTAGTAAATGCATGCCTTCATTTTCTTGTGTGATTATTTTCATTTAAGGCATCAGGGAAACATGCATATGTCCTTACATGTTTGCAAGATTGGATTCAGAACCAGAAGCATTGCAAAGTCACCAAGTAAGCATAAATATGCAATTGTGTGTAACCAAGAAATCCTACACTTATATTTGCCCTCCTGGTCTAGAGTCAGTATTATTTCTTGATGACTCCCTGTAAGAACTGCACTATCATTTACTACAAAAGTGGCTGTTTATAATGCAGATGTAACCATATGGAACCAACATATTAGCAAGAAGTACAGTATGCAGGGTCAATTTTATGCAAAAGAAAAATTTCAATAATCCCAAACTAACATACCTATATTTAATGTTGCAAGAAATTATAAAGATGAACATTCTGTGTGTAGATGAGAGTATTAATTGTAACTAATATACAAAACTGACAAAGTAATTCAGTGCCTTGAAAAGAAAAGGCACGTTCGTTTCTGTATGCTTCCAATAAAAAGTTAATATCACTTTGATCCATTTTAAGTGGTTTCAGGAGAGAGCCTGTGATCCCCACAGGAAAAAAAAAAAAACCCTCAGAAACCAAGTGCTAAAGGCAAAGCTTTATAAAAAAAAAATTGATTTGCTTCCTTCAGCATATACTTAATTTTCACCTGACTCATAAAAAAATCAAGAGAAAATATTATTTAGATTGCAAGTTTTTGAGGGAAGATGATTTTGTCAGTAAGAAATGCATGTCCTATAAATGCATAATATTGTTGATGCCACAAACCCTTCTGGATCTTTAAAATGTGTCTGCACAGGCTAGATGTTTCATGATTCTGTTATTCTATGAATGGTAATATGAATCTCTGCCCTTTGGCCAATAACTGAGACTTTATGTGTTTGTACAACATCAACACCTGCACAATGAACTCCTGAACCTGACTGGAGCCTTTCAGTATTTCTGTAATATAAAGTTTAATGTCTGGCTTCTGACTTAGTACAGCCAGGCAGGAGAGCAGGTGGAAATAAAGATCCCAACTTCTTTGGCCATGCTAGAGTGGTTTTCACCAAAACTTCTCATGCTCAGGGAAGTGAAGATTATGTGCTCCATTATAAGGAAGTGGGAGGGCAAGGACCCTACATGACAGCTTGAAAAAAGCTGCTAGAAGTTCAGGTATGGAGTGTGAAGCATAAATTATTCCCTTGTTCAGACTGAAGGAAGAAAAAAGAATTATCCTTTGGTGAGGCTCAACATCTCCATGCTCTACTTTTAGGTCATGTGGTTACAAAAGGCCTGATGACCCTAATGGCACAGTCTAACCCTTAAAAAAAGCACTATATTTTCAAAATCATACTTAATTAATGATTTATACAATGTAAAACAGTGTACCAATTCAGGCAAGTAATCAGCAGTATCTTATTAGATTTTCAGGGTTTTTTATGCCTGTTTCCTTTTATACTGTATTTCATTTTGTTACAGCTAGCATGCTTGCTTGAATAGTGAAAGCTATCCTAAATGCATTGAGAGATCAAGCAATTTTGCTTTCTGTTTTCACATTCCAAAGCCAACTCATTTCATTTTCATTCTGTTTTCCAGAAATGAAATCCAAAGAAATAAGGAAAAGAAAAGAAAAGGAAACCTTCACTGTTCCAGATACAGTAACTAAAATAATACAGAAAATGGATATCCTTCCCAGGTGTTTGCAGATTATTAGCACATTTGATATTCATGGGGGAAGGGGGGAATAAAAGCAATCTCTGTTATCTGCAAACATTTTGTTATTATGGATAATTCACTTTGCATAATCAGCATTCATTAATACTGCAGCTTAAAAGGATAAATCTCTCATTGTGGCTGCCTGTAATCTGTTATTATTGGTGTGAATATAATCTCATTTCTGGAGCTTTTCTTTTATAAACAAATTTAATAACTATTAGTTTAATAACTAATAAAATATACTGCATTTTATTAAATACATTTGAAATAAAATGGTATTTTAATATTATTCCTCTATGGTAAATCAAAGATATGTAGTAAATAAAACACTATTGTATTTGTTCCAAAGAGCCTTTTAAGGCTTTAATTTTTGTGCCTTTTTAATTAGAAATATGAGTTTTTTGTTTCCCTTCCTTGGCTGTGGGACACACACAAGATGTAAGACACCTGAATAGTAATTCGACCTAGGGACTTCTGGTTAGCAGATGTTTCTCCACTTACCTTACTGTACAGGAGCAAAGAATCATTATAAGGTGTGACTTTTGTTTAACAATGGTGCTAAATCATGTTTGGGTGAGGTTACAATTAGACCATATTAAGGGTCCTTAAAATGTGTGTGTCTATGCTAAAATTTCTTAACAAGTGGTAAGTTCACTCTAGGCATTTTCAAAATGTACCAATTTCAGCAAGGATTATGTTTGGACCATGCTATCTAGCTTGACTTATATTAACTCCTGGCTGCTCCATTGAGTTAAAACAGCCAGTTTGCAGTCCTCCAGCATCTAAGGAAGCATGACTTTCAGCATGAACTAGCTGTCTTCCAAAACCCTATATCCATGGACTGACAGCTGGAGGCACCTATGTGTTGGGAAGGGATGGCCTCCACCTCACTCCAATGAGGAAGAAGCTCTTCTCAGCCAGAATGGCTGACCTACTTGACAAGGCTTTAAACTATGCTCACCAGGAGATGGGTGGACAACCACAAGTGTAAGCCCACCAAGTGACAACCACAGAATTAGTAAGTCATGCAGCACAGGAGACACAAGTGAACTCCCAATAGAACACACTCCTACCTCAGCCCAGGGAGAGGACTCTTCTAGTAGTGCTGGGAAGCCTAGGATCTCCAATGGCAGACTTACTTGCCTGTACACAAATGCCAAGAGCCTGGGGAAAAACAGGAGGAGCTGACTCTCCTGCAAAATAAAAATCAATACGATCTCATAGGAATAATGGAGACCTGGTGTGACTCCACCTATGATGACCATAGATATAGAGGTCTGTAGCTTTTACAGGAGGAATCATGTTGCTAGAAAGGGTGGGGGTGTAGGTCTCTATGTGAAGGAACAGTACACTTCCCTACAAGTGAATTTTGGCACCTAAGAAGAGCAACTTGAGACCCTCTGGGTCAGATTATGGGGGGAATGTTGTGAAGGGGATATGTTGGCAGGAGTCTACTACAGACCTCCAAACCAAGAGGAAGATCTGACTGTGCATTCACAAGGGAACTCTTGGTGGTCAGTTGTCATGAGTAACTTCAACTACTCAGACATCTCATGGGAGAAGCACTCTGCCAAATTTGACCGATCTCATAGTTTTCTCATCTGCACTGACAAACTCTACTCTTCTTAAGAAGCCTATGGGCCAACAAGAGGTAAGGCGCTCCTGGACAATGTTCCCTCTAAGGAGTAGCGGTCTGCGAATGCATCGCTCCAGTCCATGAGTGTGTCGCTTCAGTCCCGCCTCCCCCTTTCAGTGCAGCATGGGACACTTACTGAAGGTAAGCTCCTCACTCCTCAACCAGGGCAGGCAGAGGGAGCTGAGGCCTGGGGCCTGGGGAATGGGGGCTGGCGCAGGCTCTGGGGAACTGCTCCGCTCCCCCACATCACCTTGGGGAGCGAGGAGGCATGTGACATCAGGGCTGGGGAGTGAAGCACTTCCCCGGAGCTGGTGGAGCCTGTGGAGCAGTTCTCTGGAGCTGGCATAGCCCACACCAGCCCCCACCCCAGCCTCCATCCCTGCTTTGCCTCACCTTAGGGACGAGCCGCTGCCTGACATGAGTGAGGCTCCACTAGCTCTGGGGAAGTGCTCCATTCCCCAGACCTGATGTCATGTGCTTCCTCACTCCCCAAGGCAATGTAGGGCAGAGAAGCAGTTCCTCAGAGCCAGCGGAGCCTGCACCAGGCCTCCGCCTCCACATCCGCCTCTGCTTCACCTTGCCTTGGGGAGGAGCTTACCTTTAGTAAGTGTCCCATGCCACAGCCCAGCTCCTCTTCTGGCAGGTGCATGGCCTGAAAAAGTTGGTTTGTGGCCAGACTTTTACTTACGTGCATCCACACACTCTTGCACCTTAGAGGGAACCTTGCTCCTGGTATTGGCCAAAGGGGATGATGTAGTGAGCAACTTGAGAATTGAAGGGAAGCTGGGAGACAGTGATCATGAGTTGATCACTTTCTCTATCCATTGCAAAGCTGGAATTCAGTCAGCAATGCAGAAATCCTTGATTTTAGGAAAGCCAACTTCCATAAGATTAGGAGGCTGGCTGCCAAGACCCCAAGAAACCAGAATCTAACAGAGAGGGGAGTCCATGATGAGTGGTTGCTCCTAAAGGACACAATCCTTAAACCACAAAGGAAGTCCATCCCAGCCCATAGGAAAGGTCACAAAAGGGCTGGGTAACCCCCGTGGCTAAATAGGGGACTCATGCATCTCCTGTATCTGAAAAGAGAAGCCTACAAGGGTTGGAAGTCAGGTAACATTACCAAAGAGGATTATTTGGCACTGGCCCACACCTATAGGGAGCTAACTAGGAAAGCCAAGGCTGAAACTGAACTTAAATTGGCTATGGGAATCAAGGACAACACAAAGTCCTTCTTCAGATACATGGGTAATCAAAAAGAAAACAAGGGCAACGTTGGACCCTTCTAAACCAAATGGTGTAGCTGACAACCAACCACCAGGAAAAACCTAATCTCCTTTGCACTTGTCTTCCAAGGGGATCACCTTGCCTAACAAGATGCGGGATTGCCAGGGCATACGTGAATACATGCCCATCATTGGTGATGATCTTGTGAGGGGATACCTCAAGAGGCTGGACACCCATAAATCAGCTGACCTGGGTGGGATGCACCCAAGAGTGCTAAAAGAACTGATGGACATAATTGCATGGCCTTTGGCAAGGATATTTGAGAACTCATGGCACTCAGGTGAGGTTCTTGGGGATTGAAAGAGGGCCAACATGGTGCCCATCTTCAAGAAAGGGAGAAGGAAGATCCAGAGAACTACAGGCCAGTCAGTATGACCTCAACCCCTGGAAAAAATATCGGGAATAACCATCAAAGAAACCATTAACAAAAGGCTAATGGAGTGCAACATTCTGAAGGATAGCCAACATAGCTTCATTGCAGGTAGGTCTTGCCTGACCAATCTTATTTCCTTCTATGACCAGGTGACACATCACTTAGACAAAGGAGAAGAGGTTGATATAATCTATTTGGACTTCAAAAATAACCTTTGCCTTGGTCTCCCATGAAGTCTTCATGGTTAAAGTGGGGAACTGTGGCCTTAACAACTTTACAGTCCAAATGGCTTGGGAACTAGCTCTGTGGTCAGACCCAGAGAGTGATAATCGAGGGAAACATGTCAACATGGAGCATGGTGATCAGTGGCATCCCCCAGGGCTTCATACTTGGACTAATACTTTTTAACATATTTATAAACAATCTGTATTCAGGTATCAGAAGCCTAATTCACTAATTACACTAAGCTAGTGGAGGAAGTGTGGTCACACTAGAGCAGGGGTAGGCAATGTTTTTTGGCTGGAGTGCTGAAAAACACTAATGCCTACCTCAGAAGGTGCCAGAGTGCCAGTGTGGCAGAAAAACAAAATGAGGGCAAGGGATACATGGAAGAATGCCCTGCTTGTGCCCCTTGCCCCCCACCAAAGCCCCTGCCCCCCAGCCCTACTGCCCTTTCCCCCCTGCCCTACTGCTCCTTGCTCCCCACCCAAAGACCCTGCCCCCCAGCCTGGGCTCTGTGGCTGCCAGCAGCTACCCAATCAGCTCCACACCGGCACATGCAGGCACACCTCAGAGCACGCGATGGGGGAGGGGCCTGAGGCAGTGCAGCCCTGGTCTCTCCCCTGCTCCTGGCATGGAGGTGATGAGCCCGGCACAGCTGCTTATAGTCAGCCCACTGATTGCTGCAGCTGCCCAGAGCCTGGGCTGGCTCCGGTGCGGAGCTGATGCCGGAGCCTGGCACAGCTCTATGGAGCCTCCCAGATACAGCCAGTCTCGCTCTGGGGAGCTGCTGCCAGACGGATCCCAGACTGCTCCCAGCAGTTAGCTGGGATGCTGCAAGCCCTGCTGGGAGCAGCCTGGGCTCTGTCACTGGCAGCAGTGACCCAGAGCTGGGGCTGGCCATGGCATGCCAAGCAAAATGGCCTTGTGTGCCATGCTTGGCACCCATGCCAGGGGTTGCCGACCCCTGCACTAGAGAATAGAATGGCAACTCTATGGCGTTGACTAGAGAATAGAATGGCATGTCCTGCATGCACGTGTGTCCCTTTTAGCAACTGACTGACCGGAGGCGGGGGCGGGGGCGGCGGCGGCAGCAGCAGCAGAGGAATCGGCAGTGGGGGCAGCAGCAGCTGATCCCCCGAAGGTAAGTGGGGCAGAGGGACCCGGCACAGCTGAGCCGGATCCGGAGGGGAAGCCCCCCAGGTTGCATATAGCTGAGCTGGTAGGGAGCCGTGCTCCCGAGCTGCGCGGCACGAACAAAGCGCGCAAACAGGGAGGGCTAGGGAAGGGACTGTCCTCCCAGGCCAGGGGGCACCCCCGGGGCTAACCCTTGGGGGAGCAGGCTCCCGCGGCAGTGGATCCCCCCAGCGGGGGAGCGTAGGGGCGGAACTGCCGGCAGGCACTTCCGGGTAGACCGGGGTGCCTGATTGGCTGTTGGAGCAGGGCGGGTAATTCAAACTGCGGGCTTTAAAGCCGCGGGGTGACGTAGTTCCCAGCACTCGGGAATCAGCAGCGGGAAGGAGAGGGGTCAGTACATGTGTGTCTGTGGGACAGTGGGACTCCTGTAGGGGTAGGGCGTAGTCACCACGCAGGTCTACAAACAGCAGCTTGTAGAATGGTGTCTATGAGGAGTGCTGCTAGGGCATCTGCCCAGGGGGACAAGGCTACCCGGGGCAGGTCTGAGGCCTCCACCCAGACTGAGCCCATGGGGGAGCTGATGTCCCCCTACCTCCTGGCCTGTGGGGGATCCCCAGCAGGGCCGGGGGGGCAGAGATTGGGGGCCCCCACACCTGTCCGGCAGGTGCCCGTCTTAGGGCTCTGGAGGCGCAGGTGAGGGAGCTCCGGGAGGAGGTTAGCAGGCTGAGGGGGATCAGGGAGGTGGAGGATGAAATTGACAGTTATTTCCTTTCCCTGCAGGCCCAGGCACCCAAGGAAGAAGCAGCCCGGGGAGTGCCCTCCACAGCAGAGTGGCAGACAGTCACAGCCAGGACCGGAGCAGGTCGCAGCGAACCGGTACCAGCTTCTCCAGTCCAACTGGTGAACAGGTACGAGGCCCTGGCGACCCTGCAGGAGATGGAAGGGGAGGAGGAAACCCTTGGGCAAGAAGAAACACCACGTTCTTCACACTCCGAACAGATCAAGAGATCCACGAGGACCCAGAGGAGGAGGCGACGAGTGCTCATCATAGGCGACTCCATCCTGAGAGGTATGGAAGGGCCCATCTGTCGCCAGGACCCCTTGGCACGAGAGGTTTGCTGCCTCCCTGGAGCAAAGATTCGGGATGTGATGGAGGTAATCCAGGCCAGGATCAAGCCCGCTGATTACTACCCCATGGTCCTAGTCCATGTGGGTACTAATGATGCGGCCAGGAGAACCCCCGATCACCTGATGGCAGACTACAGTGCTCTGGGTGGCGTGCTGAAGGAGTTCGGTGCACAGGTGGTTTTCTCTTCCATCCTACCAGTGACCGGACGAGGAAGATGGCAGGAGAACTGCATCAGAGAGACCAACTGGCGGCTTCGGCAGTGGTGTCTCGAGGCAGGCTACGGCTTCCTGGACAATGACCCGCACATCACGACGAGGGACATGCTCAGCTGGGATGGGCTTCACCTATCCCCCAAAGGTAAGCATGTGTTTTCTACTAGGTTGGCGGATCTCCTCCGGCGGGCTTTAAATTAGGCTCGTCGGGGGTAGGGGAGTACGAGGGCAGGGGAAGCTGTGGACCACCAAACCATGTGGCACCCACAAGGACAGCCCAGCCTGAAGAAGGAGAACATAGGAAACCTGAAAGCCATGGGGAGACCAGCACTACAGAACAGGTAAGAAACAAGAAGGTAAGAAACAATGGGCCCCTTGGGACTCGGAGCGGGGGGGCAGCAAAGGCACCAGTCGCAGGGCTCAAGTGCCTATATACTAATGCTAGGAGCATGGGGAACAAGCAGGATGAATTAGCGCTCCTGCTTGCACTAAACACCTATGACTTAGTGGGGCTAACAGAGACCTGGTGGGATTCATCCCATGACTGGGCGGTACATATTTAGGGCTATAGATTGTATAGAAAGGACAGGTCAGGGAAGAAAGGGGGGGGGGTTTGCACTTTATGTCAGTGAGCAATATACATCAACCCTCATCAAGACAGAATCCAAGGTTGAGGAAGTAGAAGGATTGTGGGTTAGGCTACATGGGGGGCAAGGAGAAAGCGATTTGGTGGTAGGGGTCTGCTACAGACCCCCACACCAAGGGGAAGAAATAGATGCGGGGCTCCTGAGGCAACTCTCAGAGACCATAAAAGCTAAAGAGGCAGTAGTAATGGGGGACCTAAACTACCCAGACATCTGCTGGGAGACGCAGACAGCAAGGTCCCATCGCTCACACAGGTTCTAACCTGTATACAGGACCTCCACCTGACACAGGAGGTGCATGGTCCCAGTAGGGGGAATGCCATACTGGACCTGGTATTGGCACAGGGGATGACATGATAGGGGACCTCCAGATCGGTAGCCATTTGGGAGGCAGTGATCACCTAATAATAGAATTCAACATAAGATGTCGAGTGGGTAAGGTAACTAGTAGGGTGAAAGTGCTAGACTTTAGGAAAGCTGATCTCAATGCACTCAGGCGATTAGTCAAAGAAGCACTGCAGAGTAGGAGTTTTGAAGGGATGGGAGCCCAAGAAGGGTGGCTGTGCCTAAAGGAAACGATCCTTCGGGCACAAAGTAAGACGATCCCCGAGCGAGGCAAAAAAGGGAAAGGGGCCAGGAGGCTTCCATGGCTGACCAGAGAAATCCAGGGCAGCCTAAGGGCCAAAAGGGGAGCACATAAAAAGTGGAAACAGGGTGAGATCACTAAAGATGAATATACCTCCTCTGCTCGTGCTTGTAGGGAGGCAGTTAGGCGGGCCAAAGCCATCCTCAGCTACCAAAGCTGAGGATGGCAACCCAAGTAAAAGACAACAAGAAATTGTTTTTTAGATATATTGGGAGTAAAAGGAAGGCCCAGGGAGGAATAGGACCCCTGCTAAATGGGCAGAAACAATTGGCGACAGACAGGGAGGACAAGGCTGAACTCAACGAGTTCTTTGCCTCAGTGTTCCTAAGAGAGGGGCAAGACAAGTCTCTCACTGGGGTTGTAGAGAGGCAGCAGCAAGGTGCCAGACTTCCATGCGTAGATCCTGAGGTGGTGCAGAGTCATTTGGAAGAACTGGATGCCTTGAAATTGGCAGGCCCGGATGGGCTCCATCCGAGGGTGCTGAAGGCACTGGCCGACATCATTGCAGAGGCACTGGCGGGAATATTCGAACGCTCGTGGCACATGGGCCAAGTCCCGGAGGACTGGAAAAGGGCTAACATGGTCCCCATTTTCAAAAAGGGGAGGAAGGAGGACCCGGGCAACTATAGGCCAGTCAGTCTCACCTCCATCCTTGGTAAAGTCTTTGAAAAAATTATCAAGGCTCACATTTGTGAGAGCCCGGCAGGGCAAATTATGCTAAGGGGAAACCAGCATGGGTTTGTGGCGGGCAGATCGTGCCTGACCAATCTAGTCTCTTTCCATGACCAGGTTACGAAACACCTGGACACAGGAGGAGGGGTGGATGTCGTATACTTAGAATTCAGGAAGGCCTTCGATACGGTATCCCACCCCATACTGGTGAACAAGCTAAGAGGCTGTGATGTGGATGACTACACAGTCCGGTGGGTGGTGAATTGGCTAGAGGGTCGCAACCAAAGAGTCGTGGTGGATGGGTTGGTCTCGACCTGGAAGGGTGTGGGCAGTGGGGTCCCGCAGGGCTCGGTCCTTGGACCGATACTCTTTAATGTCTTCATCAGCGACTTGGACGAGGGAGTCAAATGTACTCTGTCCAAGTTTGCAGATGACACAAAGCTATGGGGAGAAGTGGACACGCCGGAGGGCAGGAAACAGCTGCAGGCAGACCTGGATAGGTTGGACAAGTGGGCAGAAAACAACAGGATGCAGTTCAACAAGGAGAAATGCAAAGTGCTGCACCTAGGGTGGAAAAATGTCCAGCACACCTACAGCCTAGGGAATGATCTGCTGGGTAGCATAGAGGTGGAAAGGGATCTTGGAGTCCTAGTGGACTCCAAGATGAACATGAGCTGGCAGTGTGACGAAGCCATCAGAAAAGCCAATGGCACTTTATCGTGCATCAGCAGATGCATGATGAATTGGTCCAGGGAGGTGATACTTCCCCTCTATAGGGCGCTGGTCAGACCGCAGTTGGAGTACTGTGTGCAATTCTGGGCGCCACACTTCAAAAAGGATGCGGATAACCTGGAGAGGGTCCAGAGAAGGGCAACTCGTATGGTCAAGGGCCTGCAGACCAAGCCCTACGAAGAGAGACTAGAGAAACTGGATCTTTTCATCCTCCGCAAGAGAAGGTTGAGAGGTGAACTTGTGGCTTCCTATAAGTTCATCACGGGGGCACAGAAGGGAATTGGTGAGTATTTATTTACCAAGGCGCCCCCAGGGGTTACAAGAAATAATGGCCACAAGCTAGCAGAGAGCAGATTTAGATTGGACATTAGGAAGAACTTCTTCACAGTTCGAGTGGCCAAGGTCTGGAACGGGCTCCCAAGGGAGGTGGTGCTCTCCCCTACCCTGGGGGTCTTCAAGAGGAGGTTAGATGAGTATCTAGCTGGGGTCATCTAGACCCAGCACTCTTTCCTGCTTATGCAGGGGGTCGGACTCGATGATCTATTGAGGTCCCTTCCGACCCTAACATCTATGAATCTATGAATCTATGAACTCAGGCCAACTTGGACAGACTTGCAAGGTGGGTGGATCAAAACCCGATGACATTCAACATGAAGAAATGCAAGGTGATCCACCTCAGGAGAAAACCCCCACATCATACTTATAAACTCGGTAGTGCTGCACTCACTATCACCATGACTAAAAGAGACTTGGGGGATCATGACTGACCACAAGATGAACATGAGCCACCAATGTAATGCCACGGCCAGCAAAGCAAACAAAACCCCATCTTATATCTATCAATGCATCTCAAGCAAGACCCAGAAAGTCATCTTCCCTCCGTACTCAGCCTTGATGAGGCCACAACTGAAGTATTGCATCAAGTTGTGGGTTCTGCACTTTAGGAAGGATGTGGAGAAGCTTTAGAGAGTTTAGAAGAGAGCCACATGCATGAACATAGGACAAGAGAACAAGTCTTATAAGGAAAGGCTGAGGGACATGGGACTTTTCAGCCTAGAAAAGCAAACACTCATGGGAGACTTGGTGGTGGCCTATAAGTATAGTGGGGTGCACACCAGGAACTGGAAGAACATCTGTTTACCAGGGGACCCCAAGGGAAGACAAGGTATAATGGTCACAAACTTTGGGAAGACCATTTTAGTTTGGGCATAAGAAAAAACAAAACAAAACTTCTTTACTGTCCAAGTCCCCAGAGTCTGGAATAGAATCTCCCCAGAAGTGGTGCAAGCACCTACTCTTGACACCTTTAAAATACACTTGGATGCTTATCTTGCTGGGATCATTTGAACCCAACAGGCTTCCTGCCCCTTGGGCAGGAGGTTGGACCTGATAATCTTGTGAGGTCCCTTCCAGCCCTAATGTCTATGAATCTATGACAGCCAGGCAGCATCTGAGTGGGGAGGAAGGAAGGGAGGGAGTGGGTTGGGGTGCAAAGGAGAGACGAGAGTCAGGAATGGAGAGTGCAGGAGGCGAGTTGGAGGGTAGGGATGGGTGGGGAGCAAATGGGTGGGGAGCCTCCATGTAGCTGTGGAAGGGAGGTTGCTGTGTCCAGCAACTCTCTGTGCAGCCAAATCAAGCCTTTTTTGTCCCCACTGGGCCCTGTGTCTTCCTAGCTTCTTCCTGCAGAGGAGAGGAGGAGGGAGGGAGGAGACAGGGAGCTTCTGGGCAGCCACAGGTAGACCCAGAAGCTCCTTGTGTGTCCACATCAGGCCCATGCATTCTGCAACAAGCCCCGCAGCAGTCTGGCAGTTCCTTGTCCACCCATCCTGTTCTTTCACTTCAGGGAGCTGCCAGACAGTCACTGGGCTGGTGGGTGATCATGCAGCCATATAGCTTGGTGGAGATGTGTGGCCAGGATCCAGGCATGTAAAGTTGGTGCTTACTGCAGGGAGGGATCAATCCAGGTAGCGGTGATAGCAAGCAATGGGGTGATATGAGAGACATGGATAAATCAAAGTGCCGGGAGAAATTGAGGCAGCAGGGGAAACTAGTGAGAGAATTTGGGGGACATTGCAGGTGATCCATGTAGTGGGAGGGTGTTTGTGTTTGCAAGGGGCTCCTTCCCATTTTTCCTTTTCTCCCTTTCCCCTGGCCTATACTGCAGCTAGAGAGCTAGAAATCTAGGCAGATTTGGAGCAGACCTAACAGTTCCTAGCCATGCCCCTGCTCAGCAGGCTACTAGTGGTAGGTTAGAGCTGTGCACATTAGAGAGGGGGTATTGACCCTCAAGGCGTGACTGCTCACAGCATGTGCTAATTTTAACAGAGCATAACATTCCTTAGAGTTAACATGTGTTATTTGTAACATGTAACTACCCTTTTTTTTTGTATACTAATGTTTTGTTTTGTTTTAGGATGGCCTGATCTTTGGCACAGCTATATACTAAGCACTGAGACTTTAATTGTCCTTACGGTTAAAAACAGGAGGTAAGATTATCCCAAGTCTGATTTTCCCCAGCTTTGATTTGCATCCAAACAGGGCAGTCATTTATACATATATATGTTGGGGGATCAGAAGCAGAGGAAGCAGGGCACACATGTGCCACACACGCACGTGTGTCCCCTTACCTCGGCAGCAGAGGCATTAGCAGCAGCAGGCTGCGAACGACGGTGGCAGTAGCCAAGGAGACAGCAGAGGGGGCAGCAACAGCTGATTCCCCCTAAGTTAAGTGGGGCAGAGTGTACAGTGCAGCTGAGGCAGATCTGAAGGGGAAGCCCCTCTTAGCTCGCCCAATAGGGAGCTGCGCTCCCGAGCAGTGCGCGGGCAGCTTGTGTGAACAGTGTGCGCAAACAGGCGTGCTCTGTAAGGGTGCACTGGCGTTTGCGCCGGTGTTCGCATAAGGCGGGCACGAGGTAGCAGCCCAGAGGGGCACCTCCAGCAAGCGAGAGCAGTAGACTCAGCTCTGCAGATATGGTGAAGATGTACAGTGCCTCTGCCAGGGGCCTCGCCCTGGCACTGCCACTGCCACCTGCCATGGACTCTTTGGAGGCCTCCACCCAGACAGAGCTCATGGCGGGGTTGGTGGCCCCTTGTCCCCCTGTCTGTGGGTGGGGGGGGCTCAGTGGGGTCCTGGGGGCGTGGGGCCTGGTGGTCCCCCTGCCTGTCCCTCCTGTGCCCAACTTAGGGCCCTGGAGGAGCAGGTGAGGGAGCTCCAGGATGAGGTCAGCAGGCTGAGGGGGATCAGCGATGCAGAGGATGAAATTGATGCCTATCTCTGTTCTCTGCAGGCCCGGTCACCTACTGTACAGCCCCCACAGGAGATGCATCCAACGCAGGAGTGGCAGAAGGTGTCCAGATCCAGAGCTGCTTAGCCTAGAGTGATGGAAGCTCCCCAGGTACACCTGGGGAACAGGTTTGAGGGCAGGGGAACTCAGTGCCCAAGATGAGTGCTTGTTCCTTAAGGAGATGATACTCAGGGCCCAAGGGGTGATGATCCCAACAAGAAGCAAGGGGGGCAAGAGTACCCAAGGATGTTCGGGAATGCCTGGTTGCCAAAAAGGTGGCATACACCCGGTGAAAGCGGGGGGTGCTATCTCCAAAGAGGAGTATACCTCCACCACTCGGGCCTGTAGGGGGGCTGTTAGGAAAGCTAACGCAGACATAGAGCTAGGACTAGCATCCAAGATCAAAGATAATAAAAAGTCCTTTTTCAAATATATAGGGAGGATGAAGAAGGCACTGGGAAATGTGGGGCCCTTGCAAGATACACTGGGCAATCTGGTGGTTGCGCCAGAGGAGAAGGCAGACCTCTTTAACAAATTCTTCACCTCCATTTTCTTGTGCAGGGACTGGGACACCCCCACCGTGATTCAAGACAGACTTGAGGGGAACAGCTCCATACCTAAGGTTGAGGAGGACTGGGTTAGAGTGCTTCTGGAGGGGCTGGACGTGTTCAAGTCAGCAGGTCTAGATGCTCTCCACCCCAGGGTGTTGAGGGAGCTGGCAGGGTTATTTCAGGGCCCTTGGCATGGCTTTATGAGTGCTTGTGGTGCTCAGGCCAGGTGCCAGATGATTGGAAGATAGTCAATGTGGTCCCCATCTTTAAAAAAGGGAGGAGGGAGGACCCGGGCAACTATAGGCCCATCAGTCTTACTTCAATCCTGGGGAAACTCTTTGAGAAGATCAGCAAGAGCATATCTGTGATGGGCCGGCATTGGGGATGATGTTCAAGGACAACCAGCACGGTTTCGTTAGGGGAAGGTTGTCAAATCAACCTGAATGCCTTTTATGATCAGGTCACAAAAGCATTGGATGCAGGTGTTGCCGTGGATGTAGTCTTTCTGTCCTTCAGCAAGGCCTTTGACACTGTCGACCACCCCATCCTCATTAAAAAACTAGGTGACCATGGCATTGATGCCTACACAGTCCGATGGATTACAAATGAGCTGAAAGGTCATACTCAGAGGGTGGTGGTGGATGGATCATATTCAACCTGGGGGAAGTGGGCAGTGGAGTCCCCCAGGGCTCGATCCTTAGGCCCGGGCTGTTCAATTTCTTTATCAGCGATTTGGACGATGGGTTGAAAAGCAACCTGTTTAAATTTGCTGATGATACCAATATGTGGGTGAGGTGGGCACGCTAGTAGGGAGGGAAAGACTGCAGCAAGACCTGGATAGGTTGCAGGGGTGGGCTAAGAAAAGCAGGATGCGTTTCAATACGGACAAGTGCAGGGTGCTACACTTGGGCAGTAGTAACCAGCAGCACACTTATAAGATGGGAAACTCCCTTCTTGAGAGCACGGAGGCAGAAAGGGATCTTGGAGTCATTACTGACACCAAGATGAACATGGGCCGTCAATGCGAGGTCACGGTCGGCAGGGCTAACCAGACCTTATCATGTATCCACAGGTGCATCTCAAATAGGGCCAAGGAGGTGATCCCCCCCCTACGCAACACTGATCAGGCCGCAGCTGGAGTACTGTGTCCAGTTCTGGGCACCCCACTTCAAGAGAGATGTGGCCAACATTGAGAAGTTCCAGAGGAGGGACACCCATATGATCCGGGGACAGTAGGGCAGACCCTACAATGAGAGGCTATGGGACCTGAACCTGTTCAGCCTTCACAAGGGAAGACTGAGGGGGGACCTAGTGACCATTTATAAACTCACTAGGGGGGACCAGAAGAGTTTGGGGGAGACCTTGTTTCCCCTAGCGCCCCCCCCGGGATAACAAGGAATAATGGCCACAAGTTGTTGGAGAGTAGGTTTAGATTAGACATCGATTGAGAACTACTTCACAGTTAGGGTGGCTAGGATCTGGAACCGACTTCCAAGGGAAGTGGTACTGGCTCCTACCCTGGGGGTCTTTAAGAAGCGACTTGATGCCTACTTGACTGGGGTCATTTGAGCCCAGTTTTCCTCCTGCCCAGGCAGGGGGTTGGACTTGAAGATCTACAACGTCCCTTCTGACCCTACTTCTATGTTTCTATGATAAACACAACTTGAATGGCAATACCTCAAAATAGCTGAGATTGTGTCAGGAAGACGTGTTACCTCTGATACTTTACCTGTATTTAAAGCAGGATGAAGGGTTTTTACCTGTTGTGTCTTATTGTATTTTCCTTGCAGTGTTCCTTTAAGGACAAAGCTCTCATTTTCAGCACTGCAGGGTTCAGTTTGTTTGGTGGCAATTTTGCAGCATTGGGGACTCCATTTTTTCTGTCACGAGGAGCCAGGGGACATACTCTGGTTTCCTCTCACTCACCAGGACTGGGCCGGGTCAAGGTCAGGGACATAGCAAGTATAAGTCTTGCATACATACTAGGGCAACTGTTAAGATTCACTCTGAAATGATTCCAGAGAGTTATATTAATAAATACTTGTTAGTTCAACACATAAGTGTCCAGAGTGTTGTTGCTGAACTTACATCATGTTAATTACTCTGTAGGATCCCATGATAAGAGGCTTTCACTTGCGAAAATCCAATGTCTGTTTTTACGGAAATGGTGCATTTTCTATTATGCTCTTAAAGAATATTAATAAACAGATACTGCAGGAAAAAAATATTAGTACCGGGCAATGTTCCCTCTAAGGTGTAGTGGTCCATGAGCACGCTGCCTCGGTCTGTTAGCACGCCACTTTGGCCCGGCGTGGGACACTTACTTAAGGGGGGCTGAGGGCTGGGGCCTGGAGGCTGGGGGCTGGAGCCGAGAGGCTGGAATGCCAGGGATCAGAGGCTGGAGCTGGGGCCTGGAGCTGGGGCCTGGAGGCTGGAGCTGGAGGCTGGAGCTGAGAGGTTGGGGGCTGGGGCCAGAGGCTGGAGTCAAGAGTCTATGGGCTGGAGGCTATGGCCAGGGGCTGGAGGCTGGGGCTGGGGCTGGAGCCCAGAGGCTGGGAGCTGGGGGCTGGGGGCTGGGGCTAGGGCAAGAGGCTGGAGCTGGGGGCTGGAGCCTGGGGCTAAAGCTGGGAGCCAGGGGCCAGGGGCTGGAGCCTGGGGCTGGCATGGGCTCTGCTGGCTCTGGGGAAGCGCTCCGCTCCCCTGCATAAGGGCTGGGTAGTGGAGCACTTCCCCACAGCCGGCAGAGCCCAGCCTCCATCCCTGCCTTGCCTCACCTTGGGGAGGAGCCACTGCCTGCCCCGTGAGGCTCTGCCAGGTCTGGGACACTGCTCTGCTCCCCAGCCCTGATGCCACATGCCTCCTTGCTCCCTGAGGCCATGCAGGGGAGCAGAACAGTTCCCTGGAGCTGACAGAGCCACATTCGAGGCAGGCAGTGGCTCCTCCCTGAAGTGAGGCAGGGCAGGGATGGAGGCTGGGGAAGGTGGCTGGGGTGGGCTCTGCCAGGTCTGGGGAAGTGCTCCACTCCCCAGCCCTGATGCGGGGGAGTGGAGCACTTCACCAGATCTGGTGGAGCCCATGCCAGGCTCCTGCCCCCACCTCACCTAGGTGCTGACCTTCAGCTCCTCTCCTGGTGTGCTGCCTTGCAAAGGCTGTGAGCGGCCACACTTTTAGTTGTGCATGGCCATGCATGCACACACCTTAGAGGGAGCCTTGGTCCTAGGTACTGAAAGACAAACTTGCCCTGAATATTTAAAGGTAAATTAGGCATAGAAAAATGGAAATCTAAAGCTTCTTCTTGATAGTGTTCAGGTCACATGTATCAGAACAAGATCATAGTAAAAGTGTTCATGTGCTGCTGCTACCATAACTACTAGCTAAAAATATTTGAATTTTCTATTGTTGTTGGAACACTTTTAACATATTATATGACTATTATAGGGATAGTTATATATTTATTGTTGGCACTGGATTTGGACCCAACCCCTATTTGACCTTTGTTTTGGGTCAGAACAACCCTTAGACCAACCACGACACCTATCAGTTGATTCATAGATTCATAGATTGTTAGGGGCTGGAAGGGTCCTTGCAGATCATCAGTTCCAGCCCCCGTGCTTTAGGCAGGAAGACAACTAGGGTGTAACAGGGAACCCCAGCCCTGTCACCAAGAACCAGGGTGGTCCCTTTAAATCCAGAACCTTCCAGTCATGGCTGGCCAGTTAAGTAGGTGTTAAAGCTCAAGCCCTGCCAGTCAGTCAGGTGACAGAAAGAGGAAGGCCATAACCCTATAACCTGACTACCTGGGCAATAGCGATCATCACCTGCTGGATTTCACTAACCAAAGCAGGGTGTCAAGGGCTTGCACAAAGGCTAAAGCCCTTGACTTCAGAAGGGCCAACTTCAATGAGCTTAGGAGACTAGTGGGGGAGGCACTGAGGGCCCAGAAGGTAGAGGAGATTGGAGTCCACAAGCGATAGTCATACCTTAAGGGGATGATCCTCCAGGCCCAAAGGATAACAATCCCTGAGAGAAGCAAGGGGGGTAAGAGTGCTCAGAAACCCCCTTGGCTCAGCAAGGACATTCAATAATGCCTGAGGACTAAAAGGGGGGCATACAACCAGTGGAAAGGAGGAGCTATCACCAAGGAGGAGTGCTCCTCCTCGGCTCATGAGTCTAGGAGGGCTATTAGGAAGGCCAAGGTAGAGGTGGAACTCAGGCTAGCATCCAGGATTAAGGACAACAAAAAGTCCTTTTTCAAGTACATTGGGAGCAAGAAAAGGGCACCAGGCAATGCAGAGCCCCTGCATGATGCAAACGGTAATCTTGTGGCTACTCCAGACAAGAAAGCTGATATTTTTAACAATTTCTTTGCCTCTGTTTTCTTGAACAGGGACTGGGACATCCCACCTACCAGAGGTAGGGACAATCTCGGGCATAGCTCTGTCAGGACTTCAGTCAGTGCAGATGTAGCTAGGGATCTTCTGGAAGGGCTAGACATTTTTAAATCTGCAGGTCCAGATGCCCTCCACCCAAGGGTGTTGAGGGAGCTAGCAGGGGTCACCATGGAGCCCTTGGCCTGGCTGTATGAGCATTCATGGTCATCTGGCCAGGTGCTGGGGGATTGGTAACTGGCTAATGTGGTCCCAATTTTCAAGAAAAGGAGGACCCAAGTAACTATAGGCCTGTAAGCCTCACCTTGGTGCTTGGGAAGATCTTGGAGAGAATCATCAAGGAGCACATCTGTGGGGGGCCTGCAGGGGAGATCATGCTCAGGGGCAATCAGCATGGGTTCATCAAAGGCAGGTCCTGCCTGACCAACCTGATTGCCTTTTATGACCAAGTAACTAAATCCTTGGATGATGGTGTTGCTGTGGACGTAGTCTTTCTAGACTTTAAGAAGGCCTTTGACACTGTCTCTCAGCCCATCCTCATCAATAAATTAAGCAACTGTGGCATTGATGCCTACACAGTTGGATGGGTAAGAAATTGGCTGATGGGGTGCACCCAGAAAGTAGTGGTGGATGGGTTATACTCAACCTGGCAAGATGTGAGCAGTGGGGTAACCCATGGCTCGGTCCTCGGGCCTGCAATGTTTAACATCTTCATAAGTGACTTGGACAAGGGGGTGGAAAACATGCTGTCCAAATTTGCTGATGACACTGAGATGTGGGACGAGGTGAACACACTTGAAGGAAGAGAGAGGCTGCAATTAGATTTAGACAGACTACAAAAATGGGCAGATGAGAATAGGATGGGGTTCAATGTAGATAAATGCAGGGTGCTGCACCTTGGGAGAAGGAATCCACAGCATACATACAGGCTGGGGAGTTCCCCTCTTGAAAGCACAGAGGTGGAACGGGATCTTGGAGTCATTATTGACTTCAAGATAAACATGAGCTGCCAATGCCAGACTGCAGCCAGCAAGGCCAGCCATACCTTGTCATTAATCCAAAGATGCATCTCAAACCACTTCAGAGAGGTGATAATCCCCCTCTATGCGACTTTGGTCAGACCACAGTTGGAGTACTGCATCCAGTACTGGGCAACACACTTCAAAAGGCGTGGCCAGCCTGGAGAAGGTTCAGAGGAGGGCCACCAGCTTGGTGAGAGGGGAGCAGGGCAGGCCCTATGAGGAGAGACTGAGGGACCTGAACCTGTTAAGCCTCAGCAAGAGGAGGCTGAGGGGAGACCTGGTGGCTGCCTACAAACTCATCAGGGGAGATCAACAGCAAATAGGTAGAGCCCTTTTCTCCCCAGCACCACCTGGGGTGACAAGGAACAATGGTAATAAGCTGATGGAGAATAGGTTTAGGTTAGAGATCAGAAGGCAATATTTTACAGTTAGGGTAGCCAAAATCTAGAACTAATTTCCCAGGGAAGTGTTCCTCGCCCCTACCTTGGGCAAATTCAAGAGGAGGTTGGATGATCACCTGTCTGGGGTCTTGTGAAGCCAGCATTCATTCCTGCCTGTGGCAGGGGGTAAGGCTAGATGATCTGTTCAGGTCCCTCCTGACTCTAGCTACTATGAACTATAAAACTATAAATGGTGAGTGGAGAACGCCAGAGAGGCAGCAGAAAGAGGGACTCCCAATGACCACGGTGCCACGACAGCAGCCTCTTTTGGAAGAATATGCCACACTGTGTGCCAGAAGCAGATTATCTAATGTAAGCAGGCATGTTGCCTCTCTTATTTCTTTATTATTATTTTTCCATTATATAGCCATAGAAGACTATGGTTTGCATTGGATGTTAATTGCCGGAGGATCGTACTGAGGCTGTTGGGGAAGGAGGAGGCCTCATTGGGGGCCCACTGCGGTGTGGGGACCCCAGAACCAGGGAGGGCACAGAATTGGGGGGTGAGCAGACCCCAGCGCCAGATAGGGCACAGGAGCCCGAGTGAGTTTTTGAGAACTAGAGCCTTGGAGTCAAGCCCTGATTAGTGGGTTTTTGACTGACAGGCCTAGCTAGAGAAAGAAGTGGTAAGACCACAGTGGATAAGATCCCAACAAAAATAGGAATTTATAAATGCCATCTTTGAGGCTCGGGCAGGAAAAGAGCCGCAGATAGCACCCCCTGGCATCAGGGCAAAAAAATGGGCAGCCTCCTGCCTAATTAAGATTATTAATTAATTAACAAGGTGTGGCAGGTGAGAAAAGCAGGTGGTTGGCCCAGAAACAGGTGGGCAGGCCAAAGGCAAATCGGCCCCGAGAAGGCCCCCCCATTACATGGGGTTAGGTGACCCCAGAGAGGTGACTATCTAGTCTCCTCTTAAAAACCTCCAGTGTAGGTGACTGCACCACTTCTGGAGGCAGTTTATTCCACAGTCTGGACACCCTGACTATGAAGGTGTTTTTCTTGTTATTAAGCCTGAGAGGCCTTTCAGGAGTTGGTACCCACTGGTCCTGGTCTTCCCTGGGGGTGCACTAGTGTACAGTTGTTCACTGAGCTCCTGACGCACTCCTCTGATACAGCGGTCAGCTGCTATCAAATACCCTCTCAACCTTCTCTTCTTTAGGCTAAAGAGGCCAGGTCCCTTAGCCTTTCCTCATATGGTTTGAATTGCAAGTCCCTGATCATATGGGTAGCTCTTTTCTGGACCCTCTCAAGTTTTTCCACATCCTTATTTAAGTGTGGCACCCAGAACTGGATGCAGTACTTCAATTGCAGTTTCACCAGTGCTGAGTACAGCGGGAGTATCACTTCCTTAGATTTACATAAGATGCATCAGTTGATGCATGCCAGCATGTTGTTGTCACACTGACCACCGCCTCACACTGACAGCTCATATTCATGTAATGATCAATAGGTGAGTTTATTGATACAGAGTGATAATAAAACAACAACAATACAAGAAATCAATTTTATATCTACCAATCCTAGGGCTGTCATCAGAATCAAACTACATCTGGTCAAGATGCAGGCTCCACTCTGATGCTCTTTCTCTTAAGTGTCAGCAGTCTGGAGGTGGGATGCTGAGGCCCACACCCCACTCCAGTGGGGTCCAAGTGACAGGCTGCTGGTATGCCCTCAGTGCATGGTGGCTTTGGGGACCCTTGCCAGAGGGAACAGGGATGGGGACCCCTCTCAAGGAAGAGAAGGAAGGACAGGGAGGGACAAGAAGGAACAGGGAGAGACCCTTTGTTACTCTCAGGTATCTGATTTTATGTTCTCATTCCTCCTTGATGACTCCTGGTGATTCTTTATCCATGGCTATCTCTGTTTGGCTGTCTCTCTGTGATCACACATCCATGTAGCCTTCCGGGCCTTCTTCTAAACTGGTCTATTCCCCCAAACCTGGGGCTCAGGTCCCCTTCTGGTCTGCGACCTTGTAGTTGGTGTCACTTACCTCATGTTATGGGCAGTATGGTACATACTCCCTTGGTTCCCAGGCTTTGTGTCCTTGTTGTTCTGGACAAGCAATCTGCCTTGAAGGGTGTGATCTTGTATTATGGCATGCCTTCCTCAATTCTCAGGCTGTGTCTATCCATTGGCCTTGTTGTGCTAGACAGCCTGTCTGCTTCCATGGTTATATGGAACTCTGTGTGAGAGACCAAAGCTCCTTAGAAATCAGTTAATTCCTGCTACCCACCTTGAAACCCTATAATGCATATAACTATACCTTAAGCCAATCCCCCCAGAATCAGAGCTTTAAATGCCATTTCCAAGCCAACATTTATGACATAGGGTATGTTTTCCTGCATACATAGTGTTCAGGAAGTGTGGTTTCACACCAGGCAGGCAGGGTTAGGACAGTAGGAACTTCTTGGTGGTAGACCTGTAATGGTCCAGCCACAAGACCTTTGCAAAGTCAGTGGCAAAGCTGTTACCTCAGTCTTATGAATATAGTTGTATATAGGTTTCAGTAAATAATAAATAAGTTATTAAGATATCACAAGCCTCTACATACTACAATACATGCTATGTTTTCAAGGTTATGGCATCTGCCATTTTGGGCATCTAAAGCTGATACATGTCCACAAGAGGTATGCGTATAAGTCTTGGCTATTACTACATCTGCCCAGTCCTCACATCTATGTACTTGCACATGCAGTTGTTCAGTCAAGACTACATGACCAGGAATAGAATATCAACAAGTGTGTAAGTACCATTTTGGGAACTTAACAAAAAATGCTATGCAGATAAACAAACCTGCACACTTAGGCAACAAAACAGGGAATGGAATTCCACCTTAAATCTCTGTCTCATCAGTAATGACAAGTGGTTTTCTTGCATACATTGGCATTCCCAAGAAAATCCTGTATTAATAACATTTGTTCATGTCCTCTCACCAAGAGTTGAGTTTCCATATTGCACAAGTATCTCTTCTGCCAAGTAAAGCAATATATTGAATGAGAAAGAAAACTGAGGGAAGTCAGTAGAATTGAATATGACCTTACTAGCATAATCTTCCCCTCTATACCTCAGCATAGAAAAGTCAATTAAAACAAATTTCCCATCTGTTCTTTGGATTTGTGCTGTTCTTGTGTCCAGCTTGTGTCCAGCTTCACAACAAGCATGTGTGCCCTGATTCAAAATGAGCCTAAAAGGTCATTATCTAGTCTCGGCATTGAATGAAGCTCCTTTTTTTTTTTTTAATATTTAAAAAATATATGCCCTGGCAGCACATATAACACTTTTTAATTAGGAACTGCCATTACAGTAACAACTTCTTTATTTTTTATTTTTATCAATAGATACATCTCTTTTCCCCAGTTTCTACTAAATGCAGTTAGCCTTTCTGACACTTACAAGTCAGTTAAAGAATATTGTACAATATGCACATTCACACTGACATAAGGCCAACATCTCATTTATGCTAACTACCCTTTATCTCACTTTTTGTATGCAAAGAATCCTTAAAAATTGGTAAATACAATTTATATCCACTTTAAAGACCCTCAGCATAGTTTTAAAGTGAGAAGAAATTATATTTATCATCCTAATTTTGGACCTTTTTTACATTAACAGATTAGAGCAAGGAGTGTACAAGTGAGTCAGACCCATCTTATAAAGTCATTGGTCAAATAATATAATGAAAAAAAAAATATTAGGGCTTAAATGGTCATGTAGTCCAACCTCCTTCTAAAGGCAGGATCTTCCCTGTCTAAACCATCCTGGACAGATGCTTGTCTCATCTGCATAATACATTTATCAAATCTTCTTAATCTTATATTGTAATTCAGTAACACAAAACAATTGTGGATAATTTCAGATAGAGGAGGCAAAGTTATTATAACTAAGGAGTCTCAGGACTTTGCAGGATTAACCTAAATATTTCTAAAGTGATTTGAAATCCCTGCACTGAAATAGTACAAAACACTGTTGGTCTCTGATGTGTTGTCAATTTTTAAGTGGAAGCAGCTAAAGGAGTAAATGAGGAGTTACAACATAAAGTAGATAGCAAACTATTGGCTGCTATTATTTTAAATTATTAAAACATCTTGTAAAATATATCCCATAGAGTAAAACACCATATTCTTACATGATAGTACATACTGTAGAGCAGATAATATACAGCTTTGTTAAATAATAACATTTTACCTTTAATTTCAAATAACATTTATTTGAACATACATACATTCAAATTCCAAATTCTTAATGTTAAGGGAGCTTAAGAGTAAATACGAATGGTAATCATTGATGAGTTTACATGGCAAAAAACATGTTTGCCTGAGACAAACATGAATGTGGCTACATCTACACATTTGCTTTCTGCAGAGCTGACTAATTAACTCTGCAGTAAAGTTTCAGTGGGAACATACATGTGCACCTGACTGTGTAGTTATTATTGTGCAGTGATTTAGTATTTGCTTTAGCAGTAAACATCAGTGCAGTAAACATACTGTGCAGTAAAGATCAATACTATGCAGTCCTGGTGATGCATGGGTCATTTCCAACCTTACTGTGCAGTAGCCATGAGCTACAGTTTGTGCCCAGATCATGGTTTGTGCCTGCTGATGCTATGTCAATGTAGCAAGGAGCTACATTGTCATAGCTTGTCACTATGGTGATGTAGTGTCTCATGTACACATGCCCACTGTCTATGTGTGCGGTGGTATTAGGACACAATAAATTAATTTAATCCGATGTAGGATAGTTCCGCTGGAGACAGTACTATCCTATCACAGAGCAATTTACTTTGCTGAAATACCCATGTAGATAGTGATTGGGGCTGGCTGAGGTATAAGGGTGCTAAAGTGTAGGGGCTGTTTGCCGCATGACTCCACACTTTATCACTCTTGTGCCCCAGCCAGCCTCTCCACCACACAATGCTGCAATCTGGAGCCCAAGTACTAAATTACTCCCTGAGGTTGCTGGCAGCCTGTGGCTGCTGTATCCCAGCTCAAATTGGGATCCAGTTAATAAAGAGAGGGAAGAGCATCTTCCAAGATAGGCTCACTAACCTAGTGAATTGGGCTTTAGACTAGGTTCCCTGGGGGGTGGACACAAAGCACTGAGGTAAGTGGGGGAGTGGGTGACTGGGAGAAAGCACAAGCAGGAGCTGGAGGCATTCTCATTATTCCTGAGAAATCAGAGCAACCGGCTAGTTCCCTTACCAGACTGTACACAAATGAACAGAACCTGGGAAACGAGCAGGAGGAACTGGAAGTCCTTACACAGTCACAGAACTATGACATGATCAGAATAACAGAGACTTGGTGGGATAGCTTACATGACTGAAGCACTGTTATGGATAGGTATAAAATGTTCAGGAAGGACAAGCAGGGGAGAAGAGGAGGAGGACTTGCACTTTATATAAAAGAGCCATATGATTGGTTAGAACTCCAGTATGAAACTGGGGATAGGCTTGCTGAAAGTCTCTGGGTTAAAGTTAGAGGGGAGAGCAAGAAGGGAGATGTTGTAGTGGGTGTCTGCTGTACACCACCAGACCAGGAGGAAGTGATGGATGAGGCTTTCTTCAAATAGCTAGTGGAAGTTTCCCAATCTCAAACCCTGGTTCTCATGGGGGACTTCAATCACCCTGACATCGGCTGGGAGGACAATGCAGCAGTGTGAAGGCAATTCAGGAAGTTTTTGGAGAGTGTTGGGGACAATTTCCTGGTACAAATGTTGGAGTGGCCAACTAGGGGTCATGCTCTTCTTGATCTGCTGCTCATAAACTGGGAAGAATTGATAGGGATACTATATGTCAGCAGTGGCCATGAGATGATTGAGTTCAGGATCCTGAGGAAATGAAGAACGGAGAGAAGCAGAGTGAAGACTCTGGACTTCAGAAATGCAGACTTCAACTCACTCAGGGAACTCATGGGCAGGATCCTCTGGGAAGCCTGTCTGAAGGCAAGATGAATTCAGGAGAGCTGGCTCACTTTAAAGAAAACTTACTCAGAAACAAACTGACCTGATGTGCAAAAAGACTAACACGTATGGAAAAAGACCAACTGGGTTTATCAGGGAACTCTTCAGTAAGATAAATCACAAAAAGGAAGCTTATAAGAAGTGGAAACTTGGACAGAGAACTAAGAAGGAGTATAAGAGTATTGCTCAGACATGCAGGAATGAAGTCAAGAAGGCAAAAGTGCAACTGGACTTGCCGCTAGCAAGGGACATGAAGGGTAACAAGAAGGGTTTCTACAAGTATGTCAGTAAAAGGGGAAGATCAGGGAAAGTGGCTCCCTTACTGAATGGGGGAGGGAACCGAGTGACAGAGGATGCAGAAAAGGCTGATGTACTCAACTCAATGCCTTTTTCACCTCATTCTTCACAGGCAAAGTCAGCTCCCAGATTACTGCACCTGGCAGCACAGTCTTAGGAGGAGGTGAGCAGCCAACAGTGGTGAAAGAACAGGTTAGAAACTATAGTGAAAAACTGGACATGTTCAAGTCCATGGGGCTGGATGGAATGCACCTGAGGGTGCTGAGGGAGTTAACTGATGTGATTGCAGAATCACTGGCCATCAACTTTTAAAACTCATGCTGATTGGTAGGGGTCCTAGACAATTTATAAAGGGAAAATATAGTGCCCATATTTGAGAAAGGGAAAAAGAATGATCCAGGAAGCTACTAACTGGACAGCCTTACCTTAGGTGCTGGAAAAAAATCATGGAGCAGATCCTCAAGGAACACATTTCTAAGCACTTGGAGGAGAAGAAAGTTATTAGGAACAGTCAGTATGGATTCACCAAGGACAAGTCATGACTGACCAATCTGATTGCCTTCTATGTTGAGATGACTGGCTTGGTGGATGCGGGAGAGACCAGTGCATATGGTATACTTTGACTTTAGCAAGGCTTTTGATATGGTCTCCCACAATATTCTCTTAGGCAAGTTAAGGAAGTATGGGTTGGATGAATAGACTGCAAGATGGATAGAAAACTGGCTGAATCACTGGGCTCAGAGAGTAGTGATCAATGGTTCAATGTCTAGTTGGCAGCCGGTATCAAGTAGAGGGCCCCAGAGTTAGTCCTGGGGCTGGTTTTGTTTGATATCTTTATCAGTGACCTGGAAGATGGTATAGAGTGCACCCTCAGTATGTTTCCAGATGACAGAAACCTGGGTGGGAGTAGTAGGTATGCTGGGGGATAGGGTTAGGATTCAGAAAGACCCAGACAAACTGGAGGATTGGGCAAAAAAAAAAATCTCATGAGATTTAATAAGGGCAAGTGTGAAGTCCTGCACTTAGGATGGAACAATCCCATGCACCAGTACAGTCTGGAGGCTGACTGGCTAAGGAGCGGCTCTGCAGAAAATGACCTGGGGGTTACAGTGGACAATAAGCTGAATATGACCCAACAGTGTGTCCTTGTTGCCAAGAACATTAATGGCTTTGTATCAGAGCTCCTTTGGGTGGGTTCCTGTCACTTTAAGGGCCAGAGCCAGCAGCAGGACATCCAGCAGGTGTGGGACAGCCCTGATGACAGTGCCACATGACCACAGGAGAGCCATTTGATTGGAGGAGAGGTCTGAGTGACCTCTATTTTAGCTTCGGCCCTCAGAGCTGAGCCAGTAGTCTACTTCTGACAGCTGGAAAGACACCACCCAGCTAAGCAGCTGCTCAGGAACACCTTGGAGGTAAGGGCAGGAGCTATGGGCATGGGAGGATCCTCCTGGTCCTGCATATGACTGAAAACTACAACCTACTGGGGTGGAGTGTTGGCCTCAATGAGGAGGTGGTGGGTGCAGAGTATGGTTGCCAGGAGTGCCCTGAAGGGTTGCAAAAGAGTTGTTGAGTGAGAGAACATCAATGAGGGTAGTAAATCATTGCCCCAGTGAGTGGGCAGAGATGTAGTCTCAGCAAGGGGGCAGAGGAGAGTTAGGGGTCAAAGGCAGAGCTGGGCCTTTGTGAGTGGATGTGTAGTGTGTGGCTGAGAATACCAGGGCAATCAGAGCCAAAGGCTGAGGGCAGCCTGTAAAGGGGCTGGGGAAGTCATAGTGGGTAGTTTGGCGCACAGTGTAGCGGTGTAGTGGCAGTCAGCTGCAGGGAGGAGTGAGAGTCCCAGATGAAACCCTGGAGCACAGGTCACAGTGAGGCACTGTGCCCTATGGATGCCATCAGCGAGGCATGGGACACAGTAAGGGAAGGTCAGAGTTGTATGTAAACCCCTTGGCATCCAGTATTAAAGGGGCAGCCTCCCGCTTATTACATCAGGTTTATTCCAACAAGTCATGGCAGGTGAGACAGGGCAGACTGCCCTAGATAGAGGAGTAGCCAGGATGGTGACTAGCCACAAATTGACTCCTTTTGTCACAGCTTATCATGCTGCATTGGTAGGAGTGTTGCCAACAGATAAAGGGAAGTGATTCTTTCCCTCTATTTAGCACTGGTGTAGCCAAATCTGGAGTACTGTGTCCAGTTTTGGGCCTCCCACCACAGAAAGCATGTGAACAGTTGGAGAGAGTGCAGCGGAGGGCAACAGACATGGTGAGGGGCCTGGAGCACATGACTTATGAGGAGAGGCTGAGGAAACTGGGCATATTTAGTTTGGAGAAGAGAATACTGAGATGGGATTTAATAGCAGTCTTCAACTACCTGAAGGATGGTTCTGAAGAGGATGGAGCTAGACTGTTCTAACTGGTGGCAGATGGCAGAACAAGGAGCAATTGTTTCAAGTTAGAGCAAGGGAAGTTTAGGTTGGATATTAGGAAGAACTTTCTCACTAGGAAGGTAGTTAAACACTGGAGTAGGTAACCCAGAGTGGTTGTAGAATCTCCATCCTTGGAGGTTTTTAAAACCTTCTGGACAGAGTGTTGACTGGGATGTTATAGCTGGGGATGCTTAGGGAGAGGCACCTGAGTCTGTGGGGAACCTTAATTTTCTCTGATTCTATGGCGCCTATGTATGTGGTGCAAACTGTGCCAGAGTTTATCATGCTATACTAATTGAACATGTAGATTCACTCTGTATATTTCTAAAGGTCTCATAAATCACTGTGCCTCTAAAACTATACAAAATTTAAATATAAAAATTAACAGGTACTGAGCAAGCAATAATTTTCAACCATCAACTATTTTAAATCGAAACAATTCTAGAAAGACAACATTAATATTAGTGATGGGTGAATTTGTTAAAATGAGAAGAAAATTTGAACAGACCAGAGTTAAATTTGTCTCAGGGTAATATTATTTCTATATTATTGAAATATTATTTTTATTTTTTCTTTCTTCTTTTATGCATTCTGCAAGGTGTTATTCAAGGAGGGCAATACTTATTCGAGAAGAGTTTTTTTTTTTTTTCCCCCCCATAGTTTAGGATTCTTTTTAAAATAATAATTCTTAAAATTTCTGTTGCTGGCCTTAAGGTGTCAGAGATAATTTTCAGGAACATACTGAAGAATTACAAAATAAGAAGCTAGTTGCAGTATAAAATAAAATAAAAAATCCCAAAAAAGAACCAACACCAGGTGGTGAGTCTCCACCTGATGTCTGGCACTGATACAGTGAAAAATTCTGAAGAACTGACAGAGGAAAAGGGCAAGATAAATGAGTAACTCCACCAAATCTAGAAAAAATAAAAGAACCTTAGCTTAATAAAAGTGCAAGGACATTGATTCCCTACCTCAGCTCTAATGAACTGAACTACTAATTCATTTTGGACTTGGTTGGCTGCCAAGGTCAAAGAATCATTATCATCAGACTGGTTCAGCTCAGTAGCTCTGGAGTGATTGGGAGACTTTGTAGAGGTGTCTGGCTAGTATTAAAGAAGCACCACCTCTTGAACTGCCCAGATGAGCTAAGTGCTCTCAAAGGAGCATTTATATACCTGAACTTCTGCAAAAAGGACCAAGTTATGAATCCTTCCTGTATCTCTGCTGGCAAGTGCACATGGGAGGACTAAAATATAGGCACTATATACAAACACAGCTAAATGATTCTTCAGTAAAAAAACAACAAAAACAAAACAAAAAAACCTACAGCTTCTCTGTAGCATTCTACTAAATACTGTAACAATAATTGGCTCTCCCAACATCTCCTCCAAGTTTCAAATAAATTCTGTATATCATATAAGCCTGTGACTGCTTAGCCTAAATGGGAGTACTCCTATCATTGTCTTCATCTATGACAGGGTATATCGGAATCAGAGATTAATTTTCTTCTCTGAGAGATGGTAGATTAGGGTGGTATCTTTGGATGGAAAGAGACATCTCTTCTGCACTTTTTGCACCACAGCAGCACAAAGGCCAAGCAAATAGATATCCATAGCCCTCGTCTTTCCACAAACAGTGACTATTACAGATGTGGTATCAATTTGTTGCTCTATTTAGAAACGTACATCTGTTTATTTATGGCATAAGAGCATGAGCAACCTAGAGCTGCCCGTTCTCTTCAGCATCATTGGAAGTTGCTCCAGACATTTGAGGGGTCCAATTATCAACACTTCAGAGAATTTCCAGACAGGATCCGGCCCCTCAAGCCCTATTAGCACCCAGCTCCCCTCCCCCTGCCCACCCTTCTCCACTTACCCAGCTTTTCCCCACATGTCCCCGGGATCTCCAGTGTGTGTCTAAATAAACAAGAAAGTCAGGGCTTGCCTGCTTACTGAAATGTACCCCTGGGATCTCTGGCACATGCCTCAGTAAACATAAGCCAGAATTCATTTGAAAACATCTATTTCTACCCTTAGTATCTAAGTTGTGACGCTGCGCTACTTTCTTCCTCACTTTAGGCTAACATGACTAAGTGCCTCTCCTTGCTGACAGGCATGCTTCTTTGTAGAATCAATATTTTTAAAGTAAAATCATTTCAAATGAAACTTTTTTTCCTCCCTGAATTTCTTTTCCTATACTCCACTTTATTCCTTTCTTTGAGTATGCATTTTACCTTTTTCCTTTTTGTCTTTTTCCCCTTAATATCACAATGCTTTTTTCCTGTGTTCTATTTTTTTCTTTCCCCACTTGTGCAGTCCCCACCTCTCTCCATCTCTCTTACTTTTACATTTTTCATCTCCCTCCTTCATCTTCTTTAAAGTATTCTCTCACTGAAACTCTTCCACAAATTCTCCTTCTTTGGGAGAGTCTACATGAAATATTTACTGCAAGTTGCCTAATTAGTTCTGGCATAAAGTTTGGGCTTCTACACGCGTGGCCTTATTAGGCCACAATAAATGCCACCGTAGGTTAGTACTTGTTAACACAAGAACTATCCTATGGCAGCGTTATTTAGTGTGCCACAATGCATATGTAGACACTGCTGGGCTGGTTGGGGCATAGGGGTGCTTCGGTGTGGGGGATGCCTGCCACCCACACGGGCTACAAACCCTGCACCAAGCACCCTTATGCCCCAGTCAGCCCCTCCGCAGCATGTTGAGCCTGGTCAGAGCAGCCCCAGGCTCAATGTGCTGCAGTTGCAGTGTACTTCCACCAAAGGGCATGTCTGTGTATGTCACTTAACTTAATTGTAGCTCATTCCAGGGACAAGCCTGCCAGGTTATGTTCTCTCCAAGGTCATCTCCTGGCAAAGGAGAAGAAATGCATTTTGGAAGGTCTGTGTAAAGAGCTGTGATGCTCCTGTTTTCATCAGAGTAAAAACCTGAGATGATCAGAACTGCCTCAAATGAGACTTTTTTTTTACAGCTCTAGTGATACGACATATACATACACTTTACCTTTCTACCTTTCAAAAATTCACTCAGTTTATATCCGCACTCTATATTTTTCACTAGTGACAGTCTAGCTGCAGCATGGAGCTCTTGGCTTATTTGTTTTGTGTCACAGGAAAATTAGGCTTCATAGTACTCCACGCTGTTACAGAAGATGTTTCTAATATTAAATCAGCTTATTTTCATGCAGTTGTGGTATTTCTATGATGCACTGAATTGTACACTGTATACACAGTCTCTTTGTACTCCCCAGAAATTTGCATATTCACATAGGATCAGGCTTTCAAGGGGCCTAATTTGAAAATAAGTACCTAGTAAGATTTTCAAAAGTGCCCATGTACTTAACCCCTTCTGACTTCATTCCTTACTTGAGACATGCACATTCTTTCTAGGATCGCTCCCCATCCACCTCCACGTTCATGTTCTTTGTGATCTGTTTCCTTCTTTATTCCAATCTCTCCCCACTGATTTATTCTGGCCCATCTTTTCAGTAACTTGCTTTCCTTAGGTTTCCTCACCCATAGAGTGCTGCTTATTACAGAGGTAGAAACATTGATGCATTTGTGGTTTTCTTCCCCCTCCAAACTTTTCCAAGGCAGCAGTAAACAACTTAAGCAGGACCTAGGGCTGGTGAAAATGGAAATGATTTGGGTAGGGAGGAAGTGTGACAAAGTGACAATGCACAGCAGAATGTATTTTACAGGCAAAGGGTAGGACTGTTCGTTTTTCCTCCCTATCTGTACAAAAGGATAGTTGAGGTAACCTCACTATAACAGGGGAAAAAAGGGAGTAGAAGTGTTTTCCAATACTTTATACTAGCTATACATATGTCATTTTGGCCAGGTACAGACATACTTTTACCAATATAAGTGATTGGAAATCACCCATAACAGAACAGAAGTTTGGCATTCATAGACTTAAAAAAAAATTAAAAAATACAGAACCAAACCTAAGATTTTCCCTTTTCCACCAAAGGGCAAATGGGTGTTCTGTTTTCTACTGATCTAGACTATGCTGCTTACAGAAAACCACATAACTTAGATGGATTCCAGCTCAGGTTTTTTTTTAATGTCTCTACCTAGCCTTCAACATCAAATACTAGGACTAACACCATAGTTTCAAGTTTATCATAACAGCATTGACAAGCTTTATCGCCATTTGGTATACAGGTTTCCCTTGCTTTATACAGTACATATGTTTCCGGAAAACTGTGTATAACTTGAATTCACATAAAGGCAACCCAGTTTATAAGGTAACAAATAGGGATAAATTCCTATGGTAGTACAAGAGGGAGTGGGGCTGGGACAGGGAATAAGGAAAGGGTGTGGGGACAGATGCATCACAACCCAGCAGCTGCAGGTAGGTGGCATCAGCTGTTCCTGGGGCTGCAGCAGGAAGCAAAGCTAAGGGAACTTTCAGTGGCTGTGGGGCGTGGGACAGGGTGGGGCTGCGGCTGTTGCTGCTATATGCACCCCGGGACAGAGGTAGGCTGGGGGACTGTGCCAGACTCTTCCCAGGGGCTGTGTTGCCCTGGATCAGTGCTCAGCATAAGGGAAGGCTGGGTCCAGTGGTGGCACAACTCTCTTCCCAGTCGGGGGGTTGGACTGTGCTGTACTTGGGCTCAGCAGTGGTGGTGATGCTGGAAGCAGGGTTGCAGCCACCCCAAAATTCACCTTAGCCCCACCCAACCTTCCCTCCCAGCTCCACCACCGCCCACCCCAAGTAGAGTGTAGCCCAAGCCTCCCCCTCCCCCCAGGAAGACCCTGGTGCTGCTGCCAGCCCTAGCCTGCAGTGGCAGCTTGCTCTCATCCCATGTACTGATCTGGGGGCACATCCCCCCCACCCCGCAGAAGGAGCCCAGCACAGCCCCCCCCCCCCCCATCCACAGCCATTCTGGGGTTTATGTAGCAGCAAGATCTGTGCCCCCCACATTCTGCACCCAGCTCCCATTGACAGTTCCCTCACTTTGCTCCCTGCTGTGGCCCTGGGAGCTGTCAATGCCACTTGATTGCAGATGCTGGGCTGGGCTGCTCCCCTTTAACCCCTTCCCTTACAGACTTACTTCACATATAATGAATTTACCTTGCATATAATGAATTTTGGATGTAAAAAGGGTCATTGTATAAGAATGAATTTGCATATACAGAACCCGCATAACATGAGGGAAACTTGTATTATTTTATTATGATGACTCACTATCTCATGTGCTGCTGCATGTATCCTGGTGTTTTTTGTTTGTTTTTGTTTGTTTGTTTGTTTTGGCCTGTGTGTTTTATTTATTTATTTGATTTTTATATTGCATTATATTTTAATTGTAGCAGGACATGTCTACACATGTGATTCATGTGTAGTAATAAACCCTGGCATATACCATGCTGGAGTTTATTGCCCTTGTTACCAGATTTGCCCATCACTTTGGGGTGTGTTCATTTAGTAGGGATACATTTCTAGGGTCTTTGTAATTTTATCAATGTGCTGCTTGTGTTACTAGTGTTTCTATATGGAGCTGTATCTCTCCCTTCTGCAAGTCCTCACCCCCAATGGAGCTATCTTGCAGGACTTAGTTACAATGGGTCTGGGTTCCTCCAGTCACCAAATCAGACATACACACACAGATTAATGTGACACGCCTGACCCAGCTGGGTTGATCAGCATGGACAGACTGACACCCTCATATGCCAGGAATCAGTTCATTAAGGTAACAATAAATTGCAGTCAGACACAAGCACACAGGTGAACAGAATACCTCTGAATCAGACTGGGTGTCCATTTGACACCCTCATGGGCCAGCATTCAGTTCATAAGGGCACATCTGAGCCAAACTGTACAAGCTGATCCCCTTATGTGTTTCAAACTCAACACGTTCCAATCTTTTGCCCTAACTGTCCTAGTAGTGGTAGCCTCTTGATGAGCAGACCCCACCATATTTCTGGGCTTCACAGGGATCTTTAGCTTAGGTAGAAGAAGCGTTGCTGCAGAGCAAGTGGAGAAGGAAAGTAGAGAAGGAAACGTACACCTGGTTATTACCAGTTTGACGATAAAAGTTATTTATTGCTAAGTATATGAAATTTATAATGGTACATGGTAATAGACATGCAAAGGAAAACAAACAAAAACAATTACAATACTACCCTGGTTTCACTAAGTATTTGGGGAAACTTAGCTCAAGGTTAACTAATACAATTCAGGTTCAGAAATCTATGCATAGAGAGAGAGAGAGAGAGAGAGCTGGGGTCTCACCAGTCCAAGGCACTCGGGTTCCAATGCTGACAGGTAAAGTTCTTGGCACAATCCTTGAAGGGAGACTATCTGTTTCTTCCAGCTTCTCGAGAACAACAGTGGATGGTGTCTGTCAGAGAGATTTCTTCCTTGAAGCACACTTGCTTGCTCATTTTACAGATTGTTATACCTTTAGTTCAGCTTCTTCAAAGCATTCTTTTAATCATGTAAATAATTGTCTTTTATAATGACAAGGGGTTATCTTGTTTGGAACTTCAAGAAACCGATCAATAACCAGGAAAAACATAAGATTCATAGATGCTAGGGTCGGAAGGGACCTCAATAGATTATCGAGTCCGACCCCCTGCATAGGCAGGAAAGTGTGCTGGTTCAGATGACCCCAGCCAGATGCCTATCTAACCTCCTCTTGAAGACCCCCAGGGAAGGGGAGAGCACCACCTCTCTTGGGAGCCCATTCCAGATTTTGGCCACTCGAACTGTGAAGAAGTTCTTCCTAATGTCCAGTCTAAAGTTGCTCTCTGCTAGCTTATGGCCATTATTTCTTGTGACCCCAAGCGGTGCCTTGGTGAGTAGAGCCTCACCAATTCCCTTATGCACCCCTGTGATGAATTTATAGGCAGCCACAAGGTTGCCTCTCAATCTTCTCTTGCTGAAGACGACCAGATGCCCTAGTCTCTCCTCATAGGGCTTGGCCTGCAAGCCCTTAACCAGATGTGTGGCCCTTCTCTGGACCCTCTTCAGGTTATCCGCATCCCTCTTGAAGTGTGGCGCCCAAAACTGTACACAGTATTCTGACTGTGACCTGACCAGTGCCTGATAGAGAGGAAGTATCACCTCCTTGGTTCTGTTTGTCATGCATCTGCTGATGCCTGATAAAGTGCAGTTAGCTTTGCTGATGCCTTCGGCAGACTGACTACTCATGTTCATCTTGGAGTCCGCTAGGACTCTGAAATCCCCTTCTGCTTCTTTGCTGCCGAGCAGGTCATTTTCTAGGCTGTAGGTGTGCTGGACATTTTTCCTCCCTAGGTGCAGCACTTTGCATTTCTCCTTGTTGAACTGCATTCTGTTGTTTTCTGCCCACTTGTCCAACTTGTCCAGATCTGCTTGCAGCTGTTCCCTGCCCTCCGGTGTGTCTACATCTCCCCATAGCTTTGTGTCATCTGCAAACTTGGACAGAGTACATTTGACTCCCTCGTCCAAGTCACTGATGAAGACATTAAAGAGTATCGGTCCAAGGACCGAACCCTGTGGGACCCCACTGCCCACACCCTTCCAGGTCGAAACCGACCCATCCACCACAACTCTCTGGGTGCGACCCTCCAGGCAATTCGCCACCCACCGTACTGTGTAGTCATCCAAGTCAAAGCCTCTTAACTTGTTCACCAGTATGGGGTGGGATACCGTATTGAAGGCCTTCCTGAAGTCTAAGTATACGACATCCACCCCTCCTCCTGTGTCCAGGCGTTTTGTAACCTGGTCATAAAAAGAAACTAGATTGGTCAGGCACGATCTGCCTGCCACGAACCCGTGCTGATTTCCCCTCAGCATAATTTGTCCTGCCGGGCTCTCGCAAATGTGAGCCTTGATAATTTTTTCAAAGACTTTCCCAAGGATGGAGGTGAGACTGACTGGCCTATAGTTGCCCGGGTCCTCCTTCCTCCTCTTTTTGAAAATGGGGACCACATTGGCCCTTTTCCAGTCCTCCAGGACTTGGCCCGTGTGCCACGAGCGTTCGAATATTCCCGCCAGTGGCTCTGCAATGATGTCGGCCAGTGCCTTCAGCACCCTCGGATGGAGCTCATCCAGGCCTGCCGACTTAAAGGCATCCAGTTCTTCCAAGTGACACTGCACCGTCTCAGGGTCTACGCATGGAAGTCTGGAACCTTGCTGCTGCCTCTCTACAACCCCAGTGAGAGACTTGTCGTGCCCCTCACTTAGGAACACTGAGGCAAAGAACTCGTTGAGCAGTTCAGCCTTGTCCCCCCTGTCTGTCACCAATTGTTTCTGCCCATTTAGCAGGGGTCCTATTCCTCCCTGGGCCTTCCTTTTACTCCCTATACATCTAAAAAAACAATTTCTTGTTGTCTTTTACTTGGGTTGCCATCCTTAGCTCCATGGTAGCTTTGGCCTGTCTAACTGCCTCCCTGCAAGCACGAGCAGAGGAGGTATATTCATCTTTGGTGATCTCTCCCTGTTTCCACTTTTTATGTGCTCCCCTTTTGTCCCTTAGGCTGCCCTGGATTTCTCTGGTCAGCCAGGGAAGCCTCCTGGCCCCTTTCCCTCTTTTGCCTCACTCGGGGATCGTCTTGCTTTGTGCCCAAAGGATCGTTTCCTTAAGGCACAGCCACCCTTCTTGGGCTTCCATCTCTTCAAATCTCCTATTCTGCAGTGCGTCCTTGACTAATCGCCTGAGTTCATTGAAATCAGCTTTCCTAAAGTCTAGCACTTTCACCCTACTAGTTACCTTACCCACTCGACAACTTATGGTGTATTCTATTATTAGGTGATCACTGTCCCCCAGATGACTACCAATCTGGAGGTCTGCTACCATGTCATCTCCCATTGCCAATACCAGATCCAGTATGGCATTCCCCCTAGTGGGACCATGTACCTCCTGTGTCAGGTGGAGGTCCTGTACACAGGTTAGAAACCTGCGTGAGCGATGGGACTTTGCTGTCTGCGTCTCCCAGCAGATGTCCGGGTAGTTTAGGTCCCGCATGACTGCCGCCTCTTTAGCTTTTATGGTCTCTGAGAGTTGCCTCAGGAGTCCCGAATCTCTTTCTTCCCCTTGATGTGGGGGTCTGTAGCAGACCCCTACCACCAAATCCCTTTCTCCTTGCCCCCCATGTAGCCTAACCCACAATCCTTCTACTTCCTCATCCTTGGATTCTGTCTTGATGAGGGTTGATGTATATTGCTTACTGACATAGAGCGCAACCCCTCCCCCTTTCTTCCCCACCCTGTCCTTTCTGTACAATCTATAGCCCTCAATAAGTACTGCCCAGTCATGGGATGAATCCCACCAGGTTTCCATTAGCCCCACTAAGTCATAGATGTTTTGTGCAAGCAGGAGTGCTAGTTCATCCTGCTTGTTCCCCATGCTCCTAGCATTAGTGTATAGGCACTTGAGCCCTGCGTCTGGTGCCTTTGCTGCGCCCCCACTCCGAGTCCCAAGGGGCCCTTTGATTTTTACCTTCTCATTCCTTACCTGTGCTGTCGTGCTGGCATCCCCATGGCTTTCAGGTTCCCAATGCTCTCTTTCTTCAGGCTGGGCTGTCCTTGTGGGTGCCACCTGGTTTGGTGGTCCACAGCTTCCCCCGCCGTCATCTTCCCCTCCCCCTGATGAGCCTAGTTTAAAGCCCGCCGGAGGAGATCCGCCAACCTAGTAGAAAACACACGCTTACCTTTGGGGGACAGGTGAAGCCCATCCCAGCTGAGCATGTCCCTCGTCGTGATGTGCGGGTCATTGTCCAGGAAGCCGAAGCCTGCCTCGAGACACAACTGCCGAAGCTGCCAGTTGGTCTCTCGGATGCAGTTCTCCTGCCGTCTTCCGCGTCTGTTCACTGGTAGGATGGAAGAGAATACCACCTGTGCACCGAACTCCTTCAGCACACCGCCCAGAGCACTGTAGTCCGCCATCAGGTGATCAGCGGTTCTCCTGGCCGCATCATTAGTACCCACATGGACTAGGACCATGGGGTAGTAATCGGTGGGCTTGATCCTGGCCTGGATTACCTCCGTCACATCCCGAATCTTTGCTCCAGGGAGGCAGCATACCTCTCGTGCTGAGGGGTCCTGGCGGCAGATGGGCCCTTCCATGCCTCTCAGGATGGAGTCACCTATGACGAGCACTCTTCGCCTCCTCCCCTGGGTCCTCTTGGATCTCTTGATCTGTTTGGAGTGTGAAGAATGTGGTGTTTCTTCCTGCCCAAGGGTTTTCTCCTCTTCTTCCATCTCCTGCAGGGTCACCAGGGCCTCGTACCTGTTCTCCAGTCAAACTGGAGAAGCTGCTCCGGTCCTGGCTGTGACCGTCTGCCACTCTGCTGCAGAGGGCATTCCCCGGGCTGCTTCTTCCTTCGGTGCCTGGTCCTGCAGGAAAAAGAAATATCTGTCAATTTCATCCTCCATCTCCCTGATCCCCCTCAGCCTGCTAACCTCCTCCCGGAGCTCCCTCACCTGCCCCTCCAGAGCCCTAAGACGGGCACCTGCTGGACAGGTGTGGGGGCCCCCAATCTCTGCCCTCCCCGGCCCTGCGGGGAATCCCCCACAGGCCAGGAGGTAGGGGGACATCAGCTCCCCCATGGGCTCAGTCTGGGTGGAGGCCTTAGACCAGCCCCGGTTAGCCTTGTCCCCCTGGGCAGAGGCCCTAGCAGGTCGATACCGACCCATCCACCACCACTCTCTGTGTACAACCCTCTAGCGAATTTGCCACCCACCAGACTGTGTAATCATTCAAGTCACACCCTCTTAATTTGTTCACCAGTATGGTGTGGGATACCGTATCAAAGGCCTTCCTGAAGTCTAAGTAAACAATATCTACCCCTGCTCCTGCATCCAGGTGTTTTATAACCTGGTCATAAAAAGAGACTAGATTAGTCAGGCATGATCTACCTGCTACGAACCCATGCTTGTTTCCCCTCAGCATATTTTTTTTTTTTCCTGCTGGGCTCTCACATATATGAGCCTTAATAATCTTTTCAAAGACTTTACCAAAGATCAAGGTGAGACTAACTGGCCTGTAGTTGCTTGGATTCTCCTTCCTCCCCTTCTTGAAAATAGGACCACATTGGCCCTTTTCCAGTCCTCTGGGACCTGGCCTGTGCACCACGATTGCTCGAATATTCTTGCCAGTGGCTGTGCAATGACATCAACCAGTGTCTTCAGTATCCTCAGATGGAGCTCATCCAGGTCTACTGACTTAAATGCATCCAGTTCTTCCAAGTGACTTTGCACTGTCTCAGGGCCAATGCTTGGTGTTCTGGCACCCTGCTGTTGTCTCTCTATGATCCCATTGTGAGACTTGTCTTGCCCCTTGTTTAGGAACACTGAGGCAAAGAACTCATTGAGGAGTTCAGCCTTGTCCCCCCTGTCTGTCACCAATTGCTTTAGCCCATTCAGTATTGGTCCCATACTGCTCTGGGCCTTCCTTTTACTCCCTATATAGCTGACAAACATTTTTATTTATTTATTTATTTTTTTGCTATCCTTAACTTGGGATGCCATTCTCATCTACATGGTAGTTTTGGCCTTTCTAACTGCCTCCCTACAATTGCGAGCTGAGCAGGCAGTTAGTAATTAGTAATTTATCTCTAGTAACTTCTCCCTGTTTCCACAGCTTATGTGATCCCCTTTTTGCCCTTAGGCTGCCAGTACCAGGTCCAGTAAGACATTCCCCCTAGTGGGACCATGTTCCTCCTGCATCAGGTGGAGGTCCTGCACACAGGATAGGAACCTGCGTGAATGTTGGGAATTTTCTGTCTGTGTCTCCCAGCAGATGTCAGGGTAGTTTAGGTCCCCCATGACTACCGCTTCCCTAGTCTTTATGGTCTCCGAGAGCTGCCTCAGGAGTTCCAAATCTAGTTCTTCACCTTGGTATGGGGGTCTGTAGCAGGCCCCTACCACCAAATCCCTTTCCCCTTGACCTCCATGTATCCTAACCCACAATCCTTCTACTCTCTCCTCCTCCAATTCCATTTTGATAAGGGTCAATGTATAATGCTCCTTGACATAGAGCACAACCCCTCCCCCTCTCCTCCCTACTCTACCCTTTCTGTACAGCTTATAGCCCTCAATTTGTACCGCCCAGTCATGGGTAGAGTCCCACCAGGTTTCTGTTAACCCCACTAAATCGTGTTTTCTGCAAGCAGCAGTGCTAGTTCATCCTGCTTGTTCCCCATGCTCCTAGCATTAGTGTATAGGCACTTGAGCCCTGTGACTGATGCCTTTGCCCCCTGGTTCTGATGCCCAACATGCCTCTTATTGCTTACCTGCTTATTGCTTACCTATGCTGTATTGCTGGATGTCCCATGGATTGCAGGTTCCTGATGTTCTTCTTTTGCCTCCCTGTCCCCCTGTCTGAGCTACTTTAAAGCCTGACATAGAAGATCAACCAACCTGTTGGAAAAGACTTTTATCTCTTGCTGAGAGGTTTCATAGATTCATAGATGTTGGGGTCGGAAGGGACCTCAATAGATCATCGAGTCCGACCCCCTGCATAGGCAGGAAAGAGTGCTGGTTCTAGATGACCCCGGCTAGATGCATATCCAACCTCCTCTTGAAGACCCCCAGAGTAGGGGAGAGCACCACCTCCCTTGGGAGCCCATTCCAGACCTTGGCCACTCGAACTGTGAAGAAGTTCTTCCTAATGTCCTGTCTAAATCTGCTCTCTGCTAGCTTGTGGCCATTATTTTTGTAACCCCTGGGGGTGCCTTGGTGAATAAAACCTCACCAATTCCCTTCTGTGCCCCCGTGATGAACTTATAGGCAGCCACAAGGTCACCTCTCAACCTTCTCTTGTGGAAGCTGAAAAGGTCCAGGTTCTCTAGTCTGTCCACGTAAGGCTTGGCCTGCAAGCCCTTAACCATACGAGTGGCCCTTCTCCTAACCCTCTCTGGGTTATCCATATCCCTCTTGAAGTGCAGTGCCCAGAATTGCACGCAGTACTCCAACTGCAGTCTGACCAGCGCCCTATAGATGGGAAGTATCACCTCTTTGGATCTATTCATCATGCATCTGCTGGTGAATGATAAAGTGCCATTAGCTTTTCCGATGGCTTCATCACACTGCCGACTCATGTTCATCTTGGAGTCCACTAGGACTCCAAGATCACTTCCACTTCCATGCCACCCAGCAGGTCATTTCCTAGGCAGTAGGTGTGCTGGACATTTTTCCTCTCTAGGTGCAGCACTTTGCATTTCTCCTTGTTGAATTGCATTCTGTTGTTTTCTGCCCACTTGTCCAACCTGTCCAGGTCTGCTTGCAGCTGTTCCCTGCCCTCCGGCATGTCCACTTCTCCCCATAGCTTTGTGTCATCTGCAAACTTGGACAGAGTACACTTCACTCCCACGTCCAAGTTGCTGATGAAGACATTAAAGAGTATCGGTCCAAGGACCGAGCCCTGCAGGACCCCACTGCCCACACCCTTCCAGGTTGAAACTGACCCGTCCACCATGGTGAAGTTCATCACATCCCAGAAAATCCCTTGCCAGGAAGTGTGTGTGATGTCCCAGGAAGCCAAATCCTGCATGATGGCACGAACTCCTGAGCTGCAGGTTGACCTCTCTGATACAGGTGCTGTGACGCCTACTGTGACCTCTGACGGGGAGGATGGATGAGAAGACCACCCGTGCCCCTGTCTCCTAAGCCTGGCCCCCAGAACTCTGTAGTCACCCATGCCATGGTCAGGACTACTTCTGGCTGTGTCATTTTTTTCCCACATGGATGAGGGCCATGGGATAGTAGTCCGAGGGCTGGATCAGGTCAGGAATCCTCATCATGATGTCCCGGACCTCAGCCCCTGGGAGGCAACACATCTCATGTGCCATGGGATCTGGGCGGCAGATGTTTCCCTCTGCTTCTCTCAGTAGGTAGTCGCCCACTATGATGACACGTGTCCTTTTCCCCAAGTAACTTGTCTGGCTCTCAGCTTTCTCAGGGATGGATTTTGGCTCCTCCCATGCTGTCTCCTCCACTGCACTCTCCAGTGCAGCCAGGGCTTCATATCTGTTCCCCAGCTGCACCAGTGGATCCATTTCTGTGGCAAGTGGCCTGGCCCTAGAGGTGACTGTTGTCCATCCTTCCATATCAGCTTTGGGGCTTCTGCAGTCTGCTCTTCTGCCTGGTGTCTGGTTTTGCAGAGAAAGGAAGTACCTGTCAATCTCCTCCTCAATTGCCCTGATTCTGCCCCCAACCTGCTCACCTCTGCCTGGAGTACCGCCACCTGCCCCTCCAGTACCTCAACCCTGGCACATGTGGGACAGGTAGGAGGACCTCTGGCCTCCCCCCTGCCCCTGGGCCTCTGAGGACCTGCCAGGCAACGCCTGTATGCAGGGGGCCCAGGTGCCACCACCCCACCCCAAGGCTGTGTCTGGGTGGGGGCTTCAGAGGCATTCCGGGCAGTGGGCAGCATTGGGGCAGGGTCCCTGGCTACACTCTGCATCACCACCCCCATCAAGATCCCCGCCTGTGCTCTCCCCTGAAGAGTCACTGCCCCCCATGCTCTGCACCCTGCGCTAACGCCCGTGCAAATGCCAGCGTGCCCCCACAAAGTGTGCCTATTTGCGCGCTCTGTTAGTGCATGGCTCGGGAGCGCAGCTCCCAGCTGGCTCAGCTAAGAGGCTCTGGGGCTTCTCCTACAGATCCTTTTCAGCTGCACTGGCCCCTACCCCTCTTACCTTTCTCACCATTCAGCTGCTGCTGCCTCTGCTGCCTCCACTGCCTGGAAACTCCTTTGCTGCCTACCGCTGCCCGGTAACTCAGCATTCATTCACACCTCATTTATGTCCACTTCAGCTATCCATGGTAACTAATGGATGGCCATCTTCCACTCTCCTTTTGTAGAAAATGTGGTAATCCCTTTTGCTAATCACTTTGTCTGCAAGCTGTAAGGTTATCAAAACACCCTGCCCTTTGCCAAAAATTAAAAAAAAAAACAAAAAAAACAACCCTTTGTCACACCCAATTCCACTTCTACTTTCTTTTCTCATGGCAAAACTCCACCTCACCTGCCCCTTTCATAACAAAGAAACTAGTTTGCCCTGCCTTTGTTTGAAGTGAGGACAAGGATAAAAGGGACAGCAAAGGAGAAATAGAAGAACATCTGCAATACAGCAGTTCCTAATACTGTGGAGTCCCCTTTGATGTGAAGGGCTTGACACCCCCCATGCCCCTTTTACCTGCTTTTAATAAGCCTATGCATGTGTGGTTTCCAAACAGTATTCACCCACATTTGACTCGTCTGCAAAGGGTGGATGCTGATCTCTGGCTTCTGTGCTCAGGAGGAGAGGGTGCTACCTGCATTGCTGTAGGGCAGGGCAGAATTGCTTCTGTGACAGCATAGGTGGATAGGCATGTCTTTGATTTGCTATTTATATCCATTCATCAGCAATCAATTTTATTTTTTTTTCCTTCGGTCCAGGATGAGACGGCAACACATTCAGTGCTGAAGCCCAACTTGCACAGGTAATGGGGGATGGGGGATTACACCGACATATCCACTGAAATCTTATCCCAAGGCAATGAGGATGCTGACTTTGTTGCAGACACTGGAGATTGTTCAGAGCAAGAAGACCATGTTTCAGAAGCTTCATCCATTTCAGATGAGAAGGGTTTGGTGCCACAAGCAGAAGAGATGTCAACACTTCCAGTGTGAAAGGGAAGAGGACCAGCCCAGGACCACCATGCAAGACCAAGAAGAGCTACAGCAGGACATGGAGCAGAAACACTGCCACCACCCCCAGAAAACATTCTAGATGATGACACCTTTAGTGGAAGGAATGGCAGAGCATGGGGGGAAAAATCCACAGCTAATACATCATTGGAGACCAGCTAAGGCATAGTCCATGGATGTTCTGGGCCAACAAGAGAAAGCAATAAAGACACAGTGGTGGAAATGTTCCACCCGCTTCTCTCACAAGGTACCCTGACTGTTATCATAAGAGAAACAAACGAAGAGGAAGAAAGAAGATTCAGGAAGTGGAATGATAGACATCCTCAAAATAGAAAGAAGTGAAAAAAGCTGGACAAAAGAGAGCTGAAAGCCTACATTGGCCTCTTACTGCTGAGTGGTCTATACCATGGTGGCCACAAGGCACTGGGAAATTTGTGGGAGCAACACACTGGGGGTCCTCGATTTCCATGCCAACATGAGTTAAAAACAATTCCATGAAATCACCAACTACCTAAGAATTGACAACAAACTGACATGTGAGGAAAGGAGAGCTGTAGACAAGCTTGTTGCCTTCAGAGATATTTGGAAACAATTTGTGGAGCAGCTCAGGAAATAGTATATTCCAGGAATACACCTGATGGTTGATGAGCAGCTCATTGCGTTCAGGGGTTTCTGTCCCTTCAGACAGTATATGCCCAGTAAGATTGCCAAATATGGCTTGAAAATTTAATGGTGCTGTGATGTTGCAACATCATTTCCCCCTGTCTGGAGACATCTACCTGGGCAAGCAACCAGAAGCTCCATACCAAGGTAATCTTGGTACCCAGGCCATTGAAAAATTGGTTCACCCCTGTTACAATAAGTGAAGGAATATTGTGGGTAACAATGGCTTCACAAGTACTGACCTGGCAGAAAGAATGCTGCAGCAGGATTTGACCTATGTGGATACAATTTGGAAAAATATGCCTGATATCCCAAATAAAATGCAAGAAAATTGAAGAAGAAAAACTTTTTCATCTATTTTTGCTTTTGATGGGGAACGGAACTTACCCTAGTTTCCTATGTTCCAAAGAAGTTCAAAGTTGTGCTGTTGCTTTCAAGCATGCACCATGACCTGTCAGTGGGTGGAGAGCAAAGAAAATTGGACATCATCCATAACTACAACAAAAACAAGGGTGGGGTGGATAACCTTGACCACTTAGTCTGTATGACCACCTGCAAACTGAAAAAAAATCAATACATGGCCAATGACAGTATTTTTCAATATGCTGGATGTGGCTGCCATTGCCAGCCTCATCATTTGGCTAGGCCACAATGTGAACTGGAAGCAAAGATCACATTTAAAAAGAGGGCACTTTTTTTTTTTTTTTTTTTTTGCAGGAGCTTGGAGAACAGTTGATTGATTGAAAAATAAAACTAAGAATGATGGATACATGTAATCTGTCTACGTCTATAAAGTCTGGTATGACTGCCCTAAATTACAAATTGCCACAATGTACCCCAGTAGAACCTTCTGAAAACATGACTGGATGTTGTTCTTTTTGTCCAAGGACAGATAACTGTAAACCTGGAAATGATTCAAATATTGTAAGCAATTTGCTTGTGTCCACCACAGTATATCACTGCTTTGTGAGGAATGCAATATTTAGTTAAAATAGTTAGGAAATGGTTTTGGAAATAACTGTTAGTTTGAAAACATTGTGAACTACAGATTTAGCAAATTGTTCATTCATGTTTTGAAACTTTAAAAAACATTTTTTTAATTTTGTTTATAGTTCTAGTTTAAATAATATATTGGGTTCAAATCATAAATACTCTTTCAAACAATCTGTATGTTTTAATAAATTGCTTTTCTAATATTTATACCATTGTCACTGATTCCATTTTGTTCAGGCAGGTGGGGTAACAAGTTACCCCATTAGAACAACAACAGTTATATTTCATGAGAATGGAGGAGGATTAATATGGAATGATTCTTTTTTTTTTGAGAGAGGTCAAACAATTTTAGTAAAAAACGTTCCTACCTATGCTCCTTATGTAATGGAGATGAACTAACTCTACTCACTTTAATCAATCTGTAATCAGGCAATCAATAGCTAATCCATGCTTATAAATATCTCTCATGTCTGCCTATAAATTCTACAGGGCAGGCAGAATTCATATAAAAGTCTGTACCTAGCTGAAATGAAATCCCTGCTGGTTAAGGATTGCAAAGAAACTGAACATGTTAATAATGAGGCTCTATCTGAAAGGAGAATATTAAACTTGCTGGTATTTTATAGAGAATTACAAGTAATTATCTCTTCACTAGCCTGTAAGTTAACAATTTTATACCTACTTTTTATTTATTAAGTGTAATTTCATGCAGCCCCTTTGTTGCCCTGAAGGGTCAGGCCAACGCTCAGGAGCTCAATATTGCACTGTTAAACAGGAGGGCATGGTGTACAATTGCACATATACAAAACACACAAATCAATTAGGTGCATACACACACATACTACCAGCTCAGGCACATACACATTCAAACCAGCCTAGGCACATGCATACCTATTACTAATTCAAGCACATACACTATACACCCCAGAAGTTACACACAGATCACTAATGCATATATCATGCACACAGTGTCATGTGTGTGTACACAAACACACCACTCACACTAGCAACTCAGATACACACACAGTCAAAATAACTAGTCTAGGTTCATGCCCAGCAATCACGAGTTTAAGCCCATACATGCTACGCACACCAAATTTAGACAGAATCAGTTACCAGTTACCAACACCTTCACATCCAATACACATACGTGGATTACTAATTCATATACCACACACACAATGATATCTATATGTGTGTATTCACGAATTTACACACATACCACCCACCTACACATACACACAGGAGAGTTCCTAAGTTGGGTGTTGTAATGTGTATGTATGCATGTGCTTGGTGTACTTGGGATACCTGGGAAAAGTTAAGGTAAGAAAGTAGAAGTGTAGGGAGTTAAAGTTACTGGAAATGAAAGTCACTGGGACCAGGATTAGAACTGGTAGACTAGAGGGGCCTGGGCTGAAGAACTGAGGTTTGAGGGTAACTTTAGGTTAATTGATCTTAATTGATTAAAAGACAATGCCCAAAGCCTGCAGAACAGGGAAGCATGCTGGCACAGAGTCTGGGACTGGAGCCAGAGCTACAGGGGAGCTGAAAAGGTAGATGGGAACAGGGTAAATGGGACTAAGGGAAAGTGTTAAAGAGGGGCTCTGGGTGTGGGGAGCCAGAGGATGTCTCCGGGGCAGCTAGAGAAGTTGAAGGGTGCAGCAGTAGGTACTGGAAGCTGGAGAAAATTGCAGGACAGCTAAGGGGTGGGGGGGAAGAAGATTACAGAAGGTGCGGGGGAAGCCTGAAAACAGAGAGAAGGACAGCAGAAAAATCACACGAAAAGCAGCAGGGACAGCAGGAAAGCAAGGAGATGCTGAGAGGTGGCAGAAAAGGGGAGATGGAATTGGGAGGAGATCAGGAAACTAGCAGAGAGGGTGGGGACTGGAGCTGAGAGAGAGAGAGAGAATGAGGCTGGAATTAAAGATAGGGAAGGGACTGGGATTCATTAAAATGTGACCCAACTCAGGGTTTCAAATGACAGTGGTTTTATTGAACAGGGGAGATGGTGACACAATGCCAAATTGGTTCCCTTTCACCCACACACACACACACACACACACACACACACACACACACACACAATGGCAGCAGGGGTTAAAGAGGCTTGGTGCAGGGGCTCAAGTCCACTGAAGTCCAGGAGGAGAGAGAGAGTCCAAATTGTAGGTGGAGGTGTGCAGGTAATATCTACCTATCCAGGCTGGAAAGGGATCCTTGTCCAGTAACTGTTGTCCAGAGCAGGGTTCCCGGCAAGGCCCCTGGGTGGATAGGTGGTGTGGCATGGTGCTGGTCCAGATGGAGAGGGTGTCCCACTGGGTCTGTCTTCACTGCCCCTTTTTATAGGGGCAGACCTTGTGTGGCCCTAGTGACAGGAGGCATGCCCAGGCAAGGGTCAGCCCCTGGCATACTGCGCATGTGTGCTCCATGCAGGGATGTGCAGTTTTAGGTGTCTGTTATGGTGAGAGTTGCTGGTTTTGCAGGGTCCTTTGTCTTTCAAATGCTGTTCTTGTCTTTGTTCCTGGGTGAGGTCCGTGGTTCCTGGGTGAATCAATGCGAGGTGATGGCCCAGGCATTACAGGCCACTCAGTAGAGGCCTGCTACCATTGTATTTCAATCATTTCCAATCACACTCATTCATCAGGGAACCAATTTACATGGAAGGGGTACGTGACTCATACCATTGCAACATGGGATGCCCAGGCAGAGGACAAAAGATGGAGGCTTGACATAAAAAAAAAAATGGACACTTGACATGACTTTAGTTCATTTACAAACACAGGCCTAAACCATACAATATCCATATGAAACAGTAAAAAATCAATTTGAAAATGATAATAATACAATATACAACAGTAAAAATCAATACAAACCTAATAATAATACAATATAAAATGGTGGATATCCAAAACCAAAGCCTTGCTACCAAAATAAAAAATGTTTAAAGCTTATCCTAAGTATAAGTGAGCTAAGACTTATCTATAGGGAATAGAGAGGGAGAGAAAAAGTCAGAAATGGTTGGGGAAGGGGAGGGAATGCATTTTAAAATAAATTTAAAAAAAGAGACTGGGGGTTCTGATACATATTGATTACTAGAAATTGAATTGGTTGTTTGATTGGCAAGATGGTTGTTTTATCTTTCAGAAGATCAGCACATTCCTACATTTCTTTCAGAAATAATTAAGTGATTAGGAGAGCCGCACAGAATTATCCACTTTTCCAAGTTAGCATAAAGCAAAGGGAGTTCTTGCCCCCACTTCACCAAGAACACCCAACTCCATTTTCCATGTTGACATTAAACATTTGACTAGAAAAACCTTGTTTGTTTTGGGTGAGAATAATCAGGTTTTAAAAGTAGGGAAAATAATTGTAAAGGTACATTTTGCCACTAATCACTGATTAGGGAGAAGATTGTGCAAGCAGTTCCAGAAAGAAAGGTACTATTCAACTCATTTGGCTCCTGTGGCATGAACAATATTCAGAAAAAAAATTGTGTACAAAAGTGTGGAATAAATTACTATAATTACCTCTTTGTTTTTTCACTTATTCAAGCTTGTCACTTAACACAGATAGGCAAATAGCATATTACTATCCCAGGAAACATGTATTGGGTTGTATCATTTAACCGTTTATGTGAAACTAAAATTAAAGGAGATTTTGACAGGACTGAATTAACTGTGCTAATCACATATATAGCAAATACAGTTGTAGTATATAGCAGTGACAATAATTTGAAATAAATTTCAGAAGTGTTACCAAAGCTCTCCAATTATTCACTGCTTCTTTTAAAAGAGCAGATAGAGTGTTTATTTCATTGATAATTGAAATTAATTAAGCACTAGCTAAATCTATTAATATAATTTTGTGAAAGCTTAGAAGGTGTCAAAAGCATGTATGAAGACTCTGAATGTGTTTCTGTTTGAATATCATCATTAATACCTCTACAGTTCAGCCTAATCATTTGCACTAATGTGATTTGAAAACTGATGATTTGTACAAAACAGTGTCAGTTGTCAACTCATGTAACTTGAAAAGACCATCTTTATGTTTTGGAGATACTGATAAAGAACACTTTTGGAATACATGTGTCAGTACCTTTTATATAACTTTAATACATTTTGACTTCTAAATAGCTACAGAGATGATATTTATTTAAACACACATGAGGCACACAAACAGTCAGTATGCTAAACAAATGAATGAAATCTAAGCTTAAGTAATAAATTTAGCTTTCATTTCTTGACTTTCTACTGAACAAGAACAGTCATCTTTGCCTCTGTCCCTATGATATAGTATTTGTTCCTACAATGAAATGCAACGCAAAAATAAATTCCATGAAACTCAATCTGAAATGTCATCCAGAAATAGAACTGTAGGATGTGTCCAGATAGGCATGTGTGTGCTTCTTGCAACGTCCCAAACCAGTTTGAGACACTGAAAGAGGCATGCTGGGAACAAAATAACATCAAAATTTGATAGCTTGAGAGAGAGAGAGGTTTTTTGTTTTAATTGTGGAAGAACATGGATTTTGGGATATTTTAAAGAATAAACTTCAGGATTTTTCTGTCATGGATTTTGAAGTTTTTTATAGGGAACAACAGAATTCCTGCTAGTGAGCCAACTGGCAGGACCCAGGCAGAGGAACTGCTACGGGCTGGCACCTGGGACCCACCTGGAGGTAACTGACCTCCTGGCCACTTGGGGCCAGAAGGACATGCTTTGACAGTTCAAATAAGGCCACCACACTGAGAACATCTTTCAGTCAATAGCTGCCCACATGGCCAGGTGATGGCACACATGGCAGTAGTGCTGTACAAATGCCAACTGTGCAGCCACAGCCCACTGGCAGCTGGCCCAGAAGTGCAGATGACTCTACTGGCCATGCAGTCCCAATCTGGGTCTGGCAGCCAAGCAGTCTTAGGGCCACATGCTGTCACAGGTGGCAGTAGGTCACAGCCAGGCAGCAGCTCCCACTGCCAGACTGCTGCAGTGAGTAAAGGGTGCAGGGAACTCTCAAAGCTGATTCAGCAGTCCAGCTGGCATAATGGGTCCCCAGATACCAATTGGCCGGGTCCCAGAAGGCCTTGAGAACAAGTAACCCTAAGTTACTTACCCAGGCAGCTTTTTATACTGCTGGGGGCAGCACAGGGCAGGTTTTTTTACTGGTGGTGGCCCCAGGCTCTAGCTCCCCCTGGCTGAAGATACAGGAGGAGCTGGGCCAGGTTATTTTGCCCCAAGTGGCACAATTTGCCCCACACCAAAGTGCATGTCTGGGCACATGCGCCAAAGCAAAAATTCCCAGCTCAAATTTGAACCAGTTCTATTTGAGCTGCTGCAAGCACACATGCCTGCTTGTGTGTATATGCACATAGTGTATAACTTGACAAACTTTAATTATATCCATAGTTATATTTATAAAGGAGTAGTTGCCAATACCTATCTTTTTAAAGTCTATCATACACACTTGTACTTAGGGAACAACATGCTAATGAGGCAATGAAGTTTCTTATCTATTAATTGGAACATGAAGGTGAGTGATAGCATATTGCGATGCAACACATAAGAAGAGTTCAAAGACTTCAGACTTTCCTATCCATTGAACAGATGTATACCAAGTCCTTGACTTTGAAACACATAGAAAGCTTTATTTACAACCATAAGTAAGTATAGTTACTACCACAATGTCAAGACTATGAATCAATCTCTTAAGAAGTTAATAGCTCTTTTGTTTACCCTCAGGCCATCTGGAAAATTTAACAGACTCAGGCACTCAAAAATAGAAAGCAATATGTTCAGGTGCTACTGTCCCTTTGAGCTGGGCAGCTTTTATCACACAGCTATTAGCCTGAATCTTCCCCATCTGTGGTGGCAAAGTCCATTTAGAATATATAAATTATTTGGCAGATTCATCTCTTCTTATTAGTTGTAGGTGGAAAAAATGTACTTCCAAACAATTAAGCCACATACAACATCTACGATGTGCATTACATTTGAGATGACTGGATTGAATTTATCATCCCATTTTACCTGTCAGGCAGAAACATAACACTAATGGCATGTTTCATTCTGTAGCCATTATAGAAAATTATGAGACTGAAATTGAGGCAGTAAAAGCATATTTTCAGGAACATAGAAGAAATGTTCATGGAAGTATTCTGAATATTCATGAAGGTATATTTTAATCAAATTTGCTTTTGTGTGTGAATACACTGGGTGTTAAGCTTGGATATGCTAGTAATAAGTATAAAAGTATGTTCACTGTTTGTCTCTAGGACAGGGTGCTTGTGAATACACTGGACACGTGTTACTTACAGAAGGTCTTCCCTGACAACATACTGAAAATGAAAATAAACCAGTTAAAACAGGAAATATTCAATGAACAACCTATAATCCAAAGAAGATATTTGACTGACTGTAAGTTACTGTATACATTTAGTTATTTCATATTAAAACTAAATTTATTTGGGTGAGAAAATTCTAGAGTTAATAATTAGTTGGCATTGTTCACTGGGTAAAATAATTTCTATCACAAAGACACTTTTATATATTTAGGATTTCATGGAATAAAGTTCTTAAGTCCAAGTATGTATTACATTTTAAAGCAAAAGAAATATAGATGATTGATTCATGCTACTTAGGCAACAAATAGAGTATAAAGAGAATGAAAATTTGCTATTGGAAACAATGTTTCAAAATTAAATAAGATAGTATCTTCAAGTTACATATATTCTTTAAAAACTAACTTTCTGATTTCTTTCTTTCCACTTACCTTCTGTTGCTTCATGTCCCAAATCCTCTTATTTGAGTAAATCCACTACGTGTTTTGTGACTGTAGTCTCTTTAGGGGTGAGGTCATGTTTCACTTATATTTTATGACTCTCCTATTACATTTATTTGCACTTGAAAAATAATAAGTAATAATATCAATAAGGCAGGAGTTGTACATGAATGTTGAATTTAGATCCACATTGGGTTTAGCCTACAGTTCAAGTATCTAACTAGGCTAGTTTTCAGGCTATAGTTTAGGGATTCAGTTTGAATTACCTAACTCTAAATTCCTCTAAACTGTGCCCTTGAGGAAACAACCTCAAATGGTAAAATCTCAAGAGATTAACTGAAGAAAAAATGAACAGGTAAAATTAAAAAAATAAAAATAAAAATCAACAAATATAAAACCACTGCCTTCCTAAGTAGCAGGCATTGTGAAAACAGCTTACTTATCCATCTATCCATATGTTTTACCTTATCTACAGCAAAATATAAATATTCTGTTTGGAATCCAAGGCTAAATAAAAACTGCAGGGCAACACTTGACCTACAAATCATATTTTGACCTTGTCCATCTGACAAAATGGTCAATTAATTCAAGAGTATATTTTTGTTCCATCTCTAATGGGACAACTTCTTGAAACGACAACTTGTTTTTAACAGCTTTGGAACGGTAAGTACAAATCTTTCCTTATCTAAAGCCTTATGATAATACCCTAATTAGATAATTGAATATGATTTATGGTCTCCTCTTCAATTTCACTTTTTAGCATCATGTCATGGTTTGGCATAATTGATTGGTCTCAAAAGAAATAGGAAGTGTGTTCAGTAAAAGTGCAACAGCAGAGATCCCTGGAGAAAGACAGTACTTTCCTATATCATGATTAAGTGTAGCATTCAAAAGAGCTATTCAATTAAATGCTAAGTCTTTAGCAGGGATCCTGGATTTCTTTGATTAAAACAACAAAAACAACAAGAAATTTACATTAAAAAAGTAACCCCAAATCCACATTTTTTCCATGATTAAAATGAAATACCAGTAATATATAGATAGACAGATATAGATAAATAGATATTTGGGTTATTTACGTGTGTGTCTGTGTGTGTGTGTCTGTGTGTGTGCGCGCACATACACACACACACAAAACGTAAATAACCCAAATATCTATTTATCTATATCTGTCTATCTATATATTACTGGTATTTCATTTTAATCATGGAAAAAATGTGGATTTGGGGTTACTTTTTTAAATCCAAAAATTGGGGATTTTTTTTTTCTTTTTAATCAGAGAAAACCAGGATCCCTGGTCATTAGGATGTGATATTCCCAACCCAAGAATCTATGTTTCATTGTTAATCTGTTTATTTAACAGAATCTCTCTGGTACTGTTGGGAGGGATACACTGTACTGGGTTTATATCTAGAATGGTGTATTTTCTTGAATATGCCAGCAGAAAAATGATGCTGGGAATATGAGAAAAACAGAATCAACATCCTACACACTCTCCACTTTCTTCCTCCAGTTTTACGGAAAAAAAATATTACATTCTGTGTACTGGGTGAGGCATATCCCCTTTGGGAAGCCTGGAGGTATGTGCCAAAGCTCTGAAAGAAGTTGGCATTCAGACAACATATTCCTGTGACTTATCTTTTCTAATAGCTACTTCTAGACACCACCCTATTCTGGAATTAATATTAGAGATGCCTAAACATAAGATCAGGGGATCACAGGTGCATCTAACCCAGTATTTTGTATCTAAAGTGGCATAGAGCCTTCAGAAAAAAAGTTTATGCAGATCCTATCCAGCTTTAGGTTTGTTGGTTGTAGCCATGGTGTTCTAAGGACACAGGCAGACAAGGTTCTTTGGGTACATGTGATTATCTTTTATTAGACCAACTAAATAGTTAGAAAAAAAATTCTTTACAAGCTTTCAGGCATGAACACCCATTTTATTTTTTTCTTATTAGTTCTAGCATTAGAGACCAAAGAAGTCCTAGTCTGGAGCTTGTACTTATAACTATAATAGACAATATTCTCCTAATGAACTATACTGCATGAATTTTTCTTCTCTTTCAATTATTTCCCCATGAACTCTGTCTCTAATCCTGTTAATTTCGATCACCCTCTTGAAAGAACACACCTAATTATTTGGCTTTGCAATGCACAAGTGCAGGTGTGTCAGGACATTTTTGGATCTAGACTTAAAAGGTTAGCTTATTCCCCTTATTCTTTTTTGCTGGCATGCAGGATAGGCTCCAGTCAAACTTTTATTGAGCACAGCTTGTGATGTCCTCCCTTCTCAGTCAGTACTCCTACACCTATTTGAAAAGGATCTATCATCTTGCCCCTCTTTTTATAAATAGTTTGGAAATGCTTTCTATCTACCCTACCAAACTCTTAATGTGACTAATGTGATATTTTCAACAACAAGGAGAAAGAGGAATAACCAGCCAAAATGTTTAAAGATAAAAATAACTTAAATGTATCCTACTTTGTAAATGTATTAAACAAGTCAAATATTTTAAGTGTCTGTCTGTGTGTGTCTGTGCATAATAAGATAAAATGCACATTCCTCATTTCCAAAAATGGCTGTCTTAAGGTTAGATTCTTATGGTAGGATTTCTGAAAGGTCTCAGAATTAGTTAAACTCTAAAGGAGTGTCCAGATGATTGCCCACATGCAGTATGCAGTGCTGCAGACCCATCTGTGGCACTGCAAACCACATACACAGCACATACAGATGGGTGTTCACAGATGTTCACCACATTGCTGATTTGCAGCACAGTGGGTTTCTTTACCAGTAGGATATCCCGGTATCCAAAAAAACCTGCAGCAGAAAAAAACAGGATGAAGCACATGGCAGGAGCATGCGCCATGTGAAACAGGAGTTCTAGGCCTCCGGATTAGCACTGCTGGAGCCCCAGGAGGCCCCCAGGACCCCACCCCAGGTTCTGGCCGCAGTCTCCCCTACCCCACCTGGGCCAACTTGCTGCGCACCAGAGTACATGTATAGGGGGATACCCTCAGGTTAAGTAGCAGCAGCACAACTATGTGCTACTGATATTTGTCCCCAGAGAAACACATATACAAACTTGTTTGGATGCACCCCAATAGACTATAATAGGAGCAGAGTTAGATTAGTGCTGGGCTCTTTTGAGAATATAACTCACTCAAATACTTAAAGAAAAGAGTTCTGATTTCCAGAGGTGCTTTACATGGGCAGCTCTCATTAATCATAACTGCAAGTATTCAATCTCACTAAAAACTAGGTCATTTAATTTAGATACAAATATGAATTTAAATATCAAACTTTATGGCCTCTTGTTTGCAAATCTTGGCCCAGAATTTTATTTTAGCTCCAAAGTATAACTAGATTGTTCAAAGGCAACCTATTAGGCAGGATGACAATACAGATTTGTTTTACAGCAGAGATGAAAACTGAATGAGCTGCTATTCTCATGTGTAACTAGATAAACAGACTTCTGAGGTTGTACAATAAAACTAAATTACAAAATAAAACCAGTCAGCCAAAAACATTCACAATATAGTATGTTTTCCAGATGTTGAAAAATATAAACAGACATTTAACAGAACTCTTGTACAGAATCACATGTTCTATTCTACAAGTTTGGGTTGATGTCTTCCTCTGAGACTGGAATGTCTGGCTTCCATAGCTTATTACACTTACAACATGACCCAGAATATATAATGAAATAGCTACAGTTAGACCCTGACTACATGTGGCACCCAACGACTAAGGCGATGACTATCCAATTGCTCATGGATCCTGTTATTCAGTAGCCAGAACAAGCAGGGAGCAAACATCAGCACACATTGCTCACAACAGCTTTATTCAAAATGGAGACAGCTTTGAGCAAAGGTCCCAAAAAAACAACAAGCGGGGGGGACCTGCCCAGACAATAGTTCTTTCCACATTTATACACTTTGGTTCGTGTTCGTTAACATTCACTTCACCTCTGTCCCTCCTTCTGTTCCACCCATTTCTTCTCCCATCTCAAGCTCTGCCTCAGTTTACTGTTTACTTCATTAGTATGGAATTGTCTATGCATTTTATTCATGTACATGCCTCTCTGCTATGAGTGCATGCTCAAGACTTTGACCCTGGCTTCTTTCAGTCAATTGTGGTTTCTTGCTGGTTCTTTCTGGTTCTTTGCTGATTTTAGCGCCGTCCCCAAGGTCTTGCTTCTGCTTTATCTCCTGACGATAGCTGGTGGGCTGCATCTTGTTCTCCTTACACAGTAAATCATGCATCCTGCACACTATCCCATTGTTAGAAAACTGTTTGCTTAAGTATTTGCAAAGTAACTTTTAATATATCATTCTGCCTTGTGACCAGCAGCTTTTGCTGAGACACAGGAAAAAGCCTTTATTCAGCTGCACACACAGTGCTCCCCAAGATCCTAATATTGTCACCCTAAGAGCTGCTATTAGAAGTCAGTGCACTTAAAGTAAATATTTCATGCTTGAAATGTAATTTTTCCAAGTATTTGTGTGCATCTTGTCATAACAAAGGCACAAGTTTGTTTCAGATGAATGATGACTTGTGAGACTATCATTTTATTTTCAGCCTTGCAGGACACTCAGATCAAATAACCAGTTGATGAACAAATTTTACATATCTTGAAAAAAAGCCATCTCATAAACCCAGCAGTATGTGATTGACTCAAATGTTAAATGTTCATAGGTCCTTTGCAGTTACATAAGAATGCACTAGAGGGAAGCAATCTCTTTTCTGTTCACAAAACCCTTGTTGTTGTATAACTAATTACTGCACATATAAATATTTCTATATTATTCAAATATAAACAAGCTATACTTACTATATTAAATGTGAGCAGACTGTGGTAAAATAATGACATGTTTGCCTTACCCCAAACAAATACAAATATTAATGTTCCAACAGTAATGAGCCAGTTTAACAATCTAAAACCTATCTTCTTTCATTCAACTCATTCACAAAGATCAGTTTCTGGGTTGACCACAGACATGTGATAATATTAATACAATAAAAGTGACAATAATGAAATAAACTAACCTAGTTTTCCTTCCTTTTAAGTCAATGGCTCTCAACCTTTTTAGATGCAAGCTACCTCTCTAAAAATGTAAGCTCTTAGCTTATACAAATATAAATATATATAAAATCACCAATTCTGATAAAAAGTATCCCAAAATTTACATTTTTCCATGATTCAAATGAAACACCACTATCTCTCTCTCTCTCTCTATATATATATATATATCTGGATATATATCTATGTAGATCTCTCTCTATATCTAAATAGAGAGAGAGAGAGAGAGATCTAAAGATATTATATATATAGAGAGAGAGAGAGAGAGATAGGAGGGTAGAGAGGGCATAGTAAGGACTGTGACGATAGATAGATAGATAGATAGATAGATAGATAGATAGATAGATAGATAGATGATATAGTGGTGTTTCATTTTAATCATGGAAAAATGTGGATTTTGGGTTACTTTATTTGAAAATTGGGGATTTTTTTTTAATTTTTTTATTAATCAGAGAAAACCAGGATCCCTGCTCTTAACTGTACCTTTTCATCCAGGTAAGGAAGGCCTACTGGGAGACATGATCTAGTATCAATAAAAGGAAGGGGATTATGCCTGTGCTTGAAGACAGGAGAAAATAGATTGCCAGACTATTTACAACAAACCTCACATATCTTTCAGAAAATAAGAAAGCCTACATGCATACTATACTCAGTGCTCTTTTTTTCTGTTATTAGTCCACCTTGCTTAATGGGACACTGGCTTACTCTCTCTATTGTAAGACCTCCCTTGAAAATGCTTTTATATGTGGCACCTTTCACTGCAGCTCCACCTTACACAGGACAGTAGAGTGGGCATGCTAAGGATTGTGATCACCCTGTGCAATGCAGGCTAGAGGTGCCCTGACCTGCATCGATTCCACTCAATCAATTACAAGAATCCTCTCCCTGTTATTAAATGCATTGTATTATTGTGCTGTGACTTACAATGACTTGATTCCAAATAGAAACTATATGCATTTTATAGACTAACTACATATGATATATAGAGAGTACAAGCTTTTATGAAATGGAGTTTACTTCACCACATGTAGTGAAAGGGCAACATAGAACTGAGTATATAGTGGAGTGAGTTATTTGAATATAAAAGGTGGGAAGAAGAGGAGGGAGAGGATGAGGGAGAGAGGAGAGCAGTGCTAGGGGAAGCATATAAGTAAAAACTCCATATACCTTTCAGTGTCTGATACACTTGGGTAAAATGCAGCTTTGGGAACAACAGTAAAATGTCAGGATTTCCTCCTCATCCAGGCAATACCCAGCTCTATGCCATAGTTAGGGGCTTCCTTTAATTTACGTTTGGTTTCATAACTCTTGCTTTCTTAGCTATCCAGGGCAATATAATAAGAGGGGAAGTATATGGTGCTGTCAGCCACATCAACTTCACAGCTGAATGAATAGTGATGGTTTACTATGTTCCTGGCCCTTGGTATCTCCCTTTCTCAGCTGCTCAGTGCTCATACTTTAAAGGTGGGCTGGTGAAGGGTATAGCTAATACCTAACCTGTGGTCTGAAGATGAGAGATGCAAGTTTGAACCTCTTTTGGGAGAAGGATGTGTGGAACCTGGGTCTCCTGCTCCCTGGGATCACGCTCTAATCACTTAGTGGAAATATAAAAATTCCATCCCCTTCCAGTGATTAACACCTCCTTTGGGCTTTTGCCTAGCTAAAATTTCAGAATTCACCCAGCTGTGTACCAGAGCAACGCCATTTGCCACATAGCTGCCTGGTCAGAATGCAGCCCTCCTGAGCATATTGACTTGGTGCATTCGTGCTTGCATACAATCTTGATGAAAGTGCCTAAAATGAGAGTTTTGTAAATGAGAGTTTTGTGGATACATGTTTCTTACTCAAAGCACATTGGGCACCTAAACATATGCTGGATGTCTGTTCCAATGTGTGCTAATTAGCTAATTAGATTAATCGAGTCTAATTAGCTAATTAGCATGCTCCAGCAGCTTCTGCATCATGTGTATTCAGCATCCCCATACTTCAAAATGGCAGTAGGGGTGCTTGAACTGAAGCTCATTTGACAAGCTTTAGTTAAAGCACCTCTGCTGTCATTTTGAAGTGTGGGATGCTGAATACACATGACACTGTGGATGCTTTAATTAGAATACCCCACCTCCATCCCAGAGCACGTGTAAAGATGCCCATTAAGTAAATGAGTATTTAGCCTTAGATGAATAATGATGAAATTATTAAAGATGCCCTTCATTCCTTACCTGCTATATTACTAAAACTGGTTGCTTAAATATTCAAATTTTAATATAGGTCACACAGCCCTTCCTTGGCATCTAAACATCAAAACCAATTTAACAATCAGTTTTGCTTTAATATCTGATAGCAAAATCTACCCCTGCAAAATGGGCCAGTGTAAAGAATACATGGGTCTTAGGTATCATTTGATCCCTCAAAACATTCTATAATATCCAAATGTGTATGATTAAAATGTGTATGATTAACATGCCTAGAGATGGTCCTCTGCACACAGATAAATATAATTTTCTGTAAGTAACAACTACTCAGGTCAGTGAAACAGACAAGATTCAGCACATATTGTATATCCTCAGAGTCTGATATCACTAAGTCAATTGCCAATAAGTTCAAGCTAATGAGACAACTCATATGAGGTTTTCCTATACTAGGAAGGTTGCATGACTATTTGTTGCTTCTAATGAGAAAGAGAAAATCTTTAAGAAGGACTTGAGACACCAAACTGACCAAGTTTAATTATGTTATTGATTAGTTGTATAAAAACTATAATCAACTAGCAAGACATTAACTTGCACATTGACAATCCAAAATGAATGGCCTGTTTCAGTGACTCCAGAAACTGGAATAGGCCAAGCTTAATTCTGCACTTTTATGAAACTCTCCACTTGTTTATAACATTTAGACCAAAAGAATACTCTATGAATTCAACAAAAGTTTGTGAATCTATTTCTTTCATTTCTTCCCTTGTTGTGAACAAAGAATTCCAGAAGATTAGCAAGGCTCAAGGATATCTTATACTACAAAAATCCTGGTGCAGAATATATGCTTGTTAAGTATTTCTGGTGTTACCCATATTCTCCTTTCTTTCTGGTATCTTTGTACAAGGAGCCCCAAATAATATAATAAATGTCATGCCAATTTAGTATAAGTGCTAGAATTTGACAGAATATTGTGCATGCTCATACAAAAACACATTATGAATACAAATGAAGGACAATGCAAGACTTTGGTCATTGTGGGATTTGAGGACTGAGGGTGAGATTGTCAAAAATAAATATGGAAAATGTGTAAGAATATTTTAAACAGATTTTCAGGGTGCATCTATATATGAATAATTCACTTAGGCTATCTATATATTATTTGCAATGAGTTGACATCCATGATGGTTGAAAGTAAGTATCAATTTTACAAATTGGTTCCATGTTCAATGATGTATAATGTTCTAAATTGTTGATGTTAGCCTGAAAGCTATATTGGTTCAGAACTTGAAATGCTATTTTATTGTAAAATGGTTTTCCTGCTCTCTTCAAATCATGTCATCCAAATAAATGGGAGTATTATTTTTATTTTTATGTTTTCATTAAATCTCCCTAAATAAAACTCTTCTCACATTTTCTATTCTTTCAACTATTTTTTTTAATTGTGGCTGGCAATTTATACCATATTTAAGGAGTCAGCCCAGGCCCAGAAGGGTATAAAAGGAGACTCCCCAGGCAACCAGGGATCCTGTGACCAGGAAGCCAGCAAACAGGGAATGCAAAAAGGGGAAGCAGTTTGCAGGCCAGTTCTTAGGCCATTTTTTGGTAGTAGCTTAGCCTATTACCATACAGCGGTGGGGACACGTCGTACCTATGGCTTCCCACCTTGGCCCCACCTGGTGCTCCCTTCCTTTGCACCACTGAGGCCTCTGCCCAGATGGAACGCATGGTTTCAGACTCCACCCAGACAGAAGCCCTGGCTCTGGGCTATGAAGGCTGCCTGGCACAGCTGCCAGCAACTAGGAATGGGAGCAAGATCACCCCCACCTGTGGTGTATGCTCCTTAGTGAGGTCCCTAGAGTTCCAGGTGACTCAGCTCCAGGTCCAGGTAGGTAGACTTCATGCCATCAGGGCCCACAAACAAGATATCGATGACTACTACAGTCATGTTCTTCTCCTACAGAACGAAGGGAGAAGAGCATGGATGCCTGACTATTTTACGATGGACAACAGGAAGATCAACTGGGAGCCACACCTGGGGGATGCTTGGAAGATGGTCATCTTGGGTTCCAAGATATGCAGTACCAGTGTCACTCCTCCCTTGGAACTGAGCAACAGATATGCACCTCTCACACCACCAACAGAGACATCAGCAAAAGCACCGGCGCTAGATGAGAGAAGGCAGCTAGCTGTCACTGCTAAGAAGAGAAGCAGGGTAGTTGTGGTGGGCAACTTCCTCCTGAGAGGGACAGAGGAAGCAATCTGCTACTCTGACCCCCTGGCCCATGACATCTGCTTCCGCCTGGGGGTCCATATCTGGGATGTAGCAGAAACGATTCTTAAAACTTGTCTGGCCCTCCGTCCACTATCCCATGCTTCTTATCTATGTGGGCACAAATGACATGGCTTGGACCAATCCTGGATGGGTCATAAGTGACTATAGGGCTCTGGGGGCTGGGCTCAGAGGGTTGGGGGTATAAGTAGTTTTCTTCTCTATCCTTCCAGTTACGGCTCATGGGCACAGGAGGGAAGGATGTATTGAAGAAGTCAACAGAAGACTGCAGTGCTGGTGCCATCACAAAGGCTTCAGCTTCTTCGATCACAGTCCACACTTCAGAGAGACAGGTCAGGAACTACCACTAAGGAGGATTATGCAGTACTGGCCTGCACTTGTAGGGGGTGGACCAGAAAAGCCAAAGCTGAAACTGAACTCAAAATGGCTACGGAAATCAAAAACAATAAAAAGTCCTTCTTCAATTACATGGGAAATTGAAAAAGAAAAAAGGCAACATTGGATCCTTGCTGAATTAAACAGGGCAGCTGACAACTGACACCCAGGAGAAAGCTAATCTCTTCAACAATTACTTTGCATTGGTTTTCCACCAGCCCAAGGGGATCATCTTGCCTGACAGGATGGAGGACTACTAGGGTAAGGGCAATCATATGCCTATAATTGGGGAAGATCTTGTGAAGGAACAGCTTGAGAGGCTGGGCATCCACAGGTCAGCTGGCCCGGATGGAATGCACCCCAGAGTGCTAAACAAGGTGGCTGACATCATAGCATGACCAATGGCAAGGATATTTGAGAACTCATGGTGCTCAGGAGAGGTTCCTGAAGATTGGAAAAGGACAAATGTAGTGCCTATGTTCAAGAAAGGAAGGAAGGAAGATCCAGGAAACTACAGGCAAGTCAGTTTGACCTCAATCCTTGGAAAGATCTTGGAGAAAAAAAAAAAAAAAAACAATCAAAGGAACCATTAAAAACAGGAAGGCAACATTCTGAGAGATAGCCAACATGTCTTCATTGTGGGTAGGTCTTGCCTGACCAACCTCATTTCCTTCTATGACCAGGTGATGCATCACCTAGACAAAAGAGAAGAGGTTGATGTCATATATTTAGATTTCAAAAAAAGCTTTGACTTGGTCTCCCATGCTGTCTTCATGATACAATTGGGGAACTGTGACCTCGACAACCTTACAATCTGATGGCTGGGGAACTGACTATGTAGTTGGACCCATAATGTGATACTAGATGAAAATGAGTCAACATGGCACATGGTGACCAGTGGCATCCCCCAGGGCCCAGTACTCAGACAAGGATTCTTTAATACATTCATAAATGATCAGGATTCAGGTGTCAGAAGCAGACTGGCTAAGTTTGTAGATGACACCAAATTATAGGGAAGTGTGGCCATGCTAGAGGCTAGGCTGGCAATTCAGGTGAACTTGGACAGGCTCACTAGGTGGGTGGATCCAAACTTGATGAAATTCAACATGGAAAAATGCAAGGTGCTCCACCTCAGGAGAAAGAAAACCCACATCACACTTATGGGCTTGTAACAAAACCCCCAGGTTTTTCTTTTTTTAAAATTTTATTTACTTAAAAATATGACATCTCCTTTCCCCATCATTTCTGCCTTTTTCTCTCCCCTCCTCTATTCTCTATGGGTGAATATTATATATATATATATATATATATATATATGCATATAAGTAGTTACAAGTTAAGGTGAAACCCTGTGTACTTAAGTCCCCTTTTATAGTAACCATGAGCTATTGTAATAGTGCTTTGCTGTGTGTGTGTGTTGGATTACTGTAATGTGTTACACTGTACGGTTATTGTGTCTTAAGTGTCTCTATGTTAATACTGTATGGTTTAGGCCTGTGTCTGTAAAGTAATGTCAAGTTTCCATTTTGTAATGTCAAGCCTCCATCTTGTGTCCCTGATGTTGTAACCTATGACTCATACCTACCCCTCCTATGTAAATTGGTTCCTGGATGAATGGGGATGAATGAGGGTGGTTGAGAGACAATGGCAGTAGATACAAAAATAGCTCCCTCTGAATGACTGAACCATCATCTCCACGACCCAACCATCACCCTGCATTGACCCTCCCTGACTCAAGATTTGAAAGACAAAGATTGCTGCAGAAGCCACCATTACAGACACCTGAAACTGCATGTCCTGACCTGGAATGCACATGCTCAGTGCACTAGGGGCTGGCCTTGCCCGAGCAGGCCCCCTGCCACTGGGGTCATGGAAGGTCTGCCCCTATAAAAGGGGGCACTGAAGACAGACCCAGTGGGAATGCCATTTTCCTTCTGGACCAGACCAGCTCCACGTCACCCACCTATCCACCCCAGAGGCCCTGCCAGCGAACCCCTCTGGACAACACTGAGCTGAAGTAGACCCTGACTGGCCACTGAGGATCAACTTTCAATCTGGGATAGGTAGATATTACCCACACACTTCCTCCTACAATTTGGACCCTCTCTCTCCCTCTCTCCCCTCCTGGACTTCAGCCCCTGCACCAAGCCTCTTTAAACCCCACTTCTAGTGTACGTACGTGCGTGCGTGCACATGCGCAATGGAACCAATAAGATATTGTGTCACCATCTCCCCTGTTCAATAAAGCCACTGTCATTTGCAACCCCGAGTTAGGTTGTGTTTTACTGAATCCTGGTCCTTTCCCTATCTTAAAATTCCAGTCTCTCTCTCTCTCTTTCTCTGCTCCAGCCTTGCCCTTTCCCCTCATTTCCCCAATCCCCTCTCAATTCCATCTCCCCTTTTCTGCCACCTCTCAGCCTCTCCTTGTTTCCCACCACTTCTACCACCTTTTTAGCCTCCTGGCCCCATTCCCACCATCCACCATTTCTGCTGCCTTTTAGCCTCCCGTCCCCATTCATTTCTGCTTCCTGACACCTCTCTCCACTCCCTATCTCTCTCTGTTTTCTGTTCCCGACCTTTCCTGCCCTTTCTCTCTCTCCCTCTGTTCTCTTGCTTCCCCCCGCAGCCCTCTTGCTTACCACCAAGTTCCCTGCATCTCCTCTGAGCTGCCCTGCAGTTTTCCCAGCAGCTGGAGCCTTTCTCCAGCTCCCAGCACCAGGAGCCCCTCCCCTGTAGCTTCCTGAGCTCCCTGGCAATCCCTCTCTAGCACCCACAGTTCCACCTTAGCCCCTCCAGTTCCCTCCAACCCCAGTTTCCCTCTTCTCACCTACCTTTTGGCTTCCTTTCACCTCCATCTCTGGTCCCATCCTGTGTATCCTCTTCCCTCTTCTGCATCTCTCCCCTGTTCTGTAGGTTTGGGCATTGTCCTTTACTCAATTAAGGTTATTTAACCTAAAGTAACCCCAACCCTCAGTTCCTCAGCCAGCTTCTCTCTAATCCACTGATTCTAAACCCAGTTCCAGCAACTTTCACTCCCTACACTTTAACTCTTTCTCACCTTAACCTTCCTCCAAGTATCCCAGGTACCCTAAGCACACACATACACCCCACACCACGCAAGTTAGGGACTCACCTGTGTGTATGTGTAGGTAGGTGGTTTGTGAACTGGTGAATATATATATATATATGTCATCATGTGTGTGTGATATATGAGTTAGTGATCTGTGTATGTGTATTGAGTGTGTGGGTATTGACAATTGATTTTTGTCTAATTTTCTGTGTGTATAGTGTGTATGATCTTGAACACACTATAATAGGTGTGTATGTGCCTAGGCTGGTAATTTTAGATGTGTGTGTGTGCCTAAGTTGGTAGGTTGTAGTTGTATGTGCCTAGTGTGTGTGCATGCACCTAATTGATTTTTGAGTGTGTGCAAGTGCAGTTATATACCATGCCTTCCTGTCTAACAGCACAATATTGAGATCCTGAGCATTGGTCTAACCCCACAGGGCAACAGGCTTGGCAGTGCTACATTCACTAGCATCATGACCAAAAGAGATTTGGGGGTTATGATTGACCACAAGATCAGCATGAGCCACTGGTGTGATGCCACAACCAGCAAAGTAAATAAAAGCTATAGCTTGCATCTACCGATACATCTCAAGCAAGACCCAAGAAGTCATCCTCCCACTTTATATGGTCTTGGTGAGGCCACTGCATCCAATTTTGGTATCCACAATTTATGAAAGGAAGACAAGGCCTAACAGTCACAAACTGCTAGAAGACGGTTTTAGACTGTAGATAAAGTAAAACATTTATTAGGGGTGTGCAAAGAGGGCAGTATTTGATTTGGATTTGGATTCAATTTGATTCAGGGATCAGTGTTTTGATTTGCTGATTCAGATCACTGCCCCAATTTGATTCAGGCAAATCTGAAACTGAAGATTCGATTCTGCTTCTGAGAATCAGCAATTCAGCCATAGACACAGTTTTGTATGTTTTTTCTACATACCTTGAAGTACCACGCATGACTCATAAATGCTGAGATTGTGGGGGGGATGGAGCATCCCACGGGAAAGCGGGGGAATCTCTTGTGCACTTGGTGGTGGCCCTAGAAGTGGAATGAAAGTACTTCTGGTCCACTTCTGGGTCTGCTTCAGAGCGCATAGGGCACCCCTCTGTACCCCTCCAGCTCAACGATCGGCCATGGGGGGACCCCAGGTGTACCCCCAGACTCAGGAAGCACCAGTTGCTGAACTGAGGGGCGGGGGGTCCCCCCATGCTGCCACATGGCAGACCCAGAAGTGGACCAGAAGTACTCTCATGGGATGCTCCATCTACCCCACCATCTCAGTGTTCACAAGCCATACCTAGTACCTTGAGGTATGTAGAAAAAACAAATAAAGCTGTGTCTATGGCCAAGTCATCAAATCTCTCCAAATTGATTTAGAGGCTTCTGATTTGATTCAGAAAGATTAATAGGTCTCCCGATTCGATTCAGATTTGGAGATTCAGCTGTCAAATAGGGCCAAATTGCCTCTGAATCAAACCAGTGACCAAAGCTTCGCACAGCCCTATTATTTATCATCCAAGTCTCCAGAGTCTGGAGCAGACTCCCCTAGAAGTGGTGCAAGCATCTACTCTGGATGCCTTTAAAAATGCTTTGATGCTTATCTTGCTGGGGTGATCTGACCTCAGCTGAATTCCTGCCCCCTGGGTAGGGGGCTGGACCTGATGATCATGCGGTCCTTTCCAGCCCTAATGTCTATAAAATCTATAAATCAATACACCATTGGATTGAGAATAACTGAAGCACAGTGGAATATTTAGTGATGTATCAGAATTTAATCTATTTAAAGTGTGAATTTTCTGTCATCCAATAGGATTTTTAAAGGAATACAGGCTTATGTTTCCATATTTTGGAGGATAATATTCAGTTCTATCTTTTGGTATGTTTACTTTGACCATGCAATTGTTATTATCATCATGAAGGCATTTCTTAATTTAAATGTATTAAAATAACTTAATTGTCCCTTACATGATATAGTCAAGTTCTGTGGGTTAGAGCAGAGCGTAAGTACCAACCAGATTCAACCTCATTTATTTAACACAGAGGAGGTGAGCAAGTTGCTCTACCATACTTTTAGTTTTGACCCTACCATAATTTTGACATTTAACTGACTCTAGTGGATAAAAAAGTTTGCCAATCTTGGTCAATGATTGGCTATAGCCAACCACTGGGGGTACAAAATGTTAAAGCTAATATACTGCTTACTTCTGAATCTTCTTGTACTCTTTTTAGGTGGAGATGATGACTTAAGAGTTTACATTCTGCTAATGTGCAAGAGGTCCACCAGTTATATCCTGGTGATCATTTATTCTTCATCTGAACAAATGGATATACAAACGGATGTTAAATTCTAACATTGAAAGAAAATGTCTGAGGGAATGATGAAAAGTATATAATTTTGGAAACTAAATTTCAAATCCAATTAAAATTATTTTTGTATTAAAACAGTGCCTAAATGTCTCAACTGAGATTGAACTACCATTTTTATGTGTGCTATTACAAACATATGGGATATATATAAAAACAACAACAACAACAACAGCAACAACAACAAAAACTATCCTTACATTGTAAATAAAGAAGTCACAAAAAAGGAATGTGATTACACAAACTCTTTCCAAAAGTAGGAGTATTTGGTGGACTATCATGCACAGATGGTTTCTTGCATTAGTAGGTGGCCTCTATTCATAGCTAAGTTAGATTGTTTTTAATTAGATCATTTTTATGCTTATGTATACTATTTTATATGAATGTATTTTTATATGCTATAGTATACTGGAATTGGGTAGTGTGGTAATGATCAGGGATCCTGATTTTCTCTGTTTAAAAAAAAAAAAAAAAGGCCCCAATTTTTGGATATAAAAAAGTAACCCAAAATCCACATTTTTCCATGATTAAAATGAAACACCACTCTATAGATGAGGAGGGGATCTTTAAAGTCTACCACAAGCTGGATAAAGGATATGATTAATTAAGCTGGTAAAATCTCATCTGCTAAAAGCTGGCAAGACCTGGGTGAGACAGGTGAAGCTGAGTTGCCTGGGAGCCATGAATTGGCTTCTTTGGCACATCTCAGCTTCATCTCAATGGTCAAGCAGCAGACAATGGAGGGAGGAGTGGGGCTCAAGGATACCCCTGACACTGAAAATCTGGGGAGCTCAACCCTCAGATTACAGGCCAGATAAGGATCTATTTCATCAAGTTCTCAGGGTTTTCAAGCCCCCAGGTGTGAAAACGTGGCAGCAGGGGAGCAGTAGAAGCATTAATTAATGATCCCTTGCTGCCAAAATTCTGGACCGATGGGAGCCCCATGTGCTAAATAACATGGCCCTGTGTGTTAGATCACAGGGCTGTGCAAGCCAAGGAAGAGATTCAAGTGCTCAGTCCCAAATCTGGCTAGCCCAGGACCCTATCTAGGTGTGTGGAACAGATATGGTGGGTATGGAGCCCTATTTGTGGTTGTCATGCTGGATCTAACAAATGTGGGTCCTGATATAAACTTCTGAGGCTTTATCTGGCCATCATGGATCCCAAAATAGGTTTACAGGGCTGGATTTAGCTTTCCAGATGTGTGGAGCAGATCCATTTGTAGCAAAAAGCCCCCTTTTGCTCTTGCCTGCATTTGCTCTCCCCTCTTTGGATATGTTTCTCTTCTTCTACCTTTTCCTCCTTCCTCTTTCTTTTAGTATAAGATAAGGAATTGTGTTTTAAAGTTTGTATGTGTGTATTTTGTATCTCCCCTTGTATTTTGGTATTTTTACCTATTTGTGTGCCATGGCATTACTCTTGTAGCTTATATTTTTATACTCCTCACCTTTTAACTAAATGTGTTTAGTTTCAGAAGTAAGTTATACATTGTAACAATGTTAAAAAGGGCAGGAATCAAACTGCCGCTTCCCTGTATCAGGTGGGCCCCTGAAAGAGCAAGTGAATCAGTGATTGAATGCGTAACACAGTAGCAGGTGGCGATTAACACCTAGGAAAATCGCAGATCAACCAATGGAAGAAATCAATAGGAGACGATGTAGCAACCGGGAATTCTCTAAACTTCACTGTTCAAGGGCTAGAAGCCCCGGTCTGAGTTAATCAATGCCGGGGACCAACTTTTGGGCTGAATATCTCCAGATTGACCGCTCCCAGAGCCCTATTCAAAATTCATCAACGGACTCCCAAGCCTACACGTACATGTGGACAACCCCTGGGGCTGACAGATGCCATCCAGTAGCCACCAAGGGGGAAGTCCCATGAGGGTCAACAACCCCTGGATTGGGCAAACCTGAAATCTGGGGAGTCACCAAAGTCTGCTAAGGTCAGATAAAAAGCAGTGAAAAGTGACCCTCAGGGGCGTCCTCTTGATCTCCAATGTGACCAGCACCCAACCTGTCCAGCCAGAAGGACCAGCCGGCGACCCCCTTCTGGAGGATAACACCATGCTGTATACCTGACTACTGTGTGTGTGTGTGTGTACCAGCCCCAAAGTTTATGATTTGACTTCATTACAGTGTTTTAATTTGCCTAATAAACAAGAATTTTAAGGATCCTGAGTTGGACATTTGTAGCCAACATATTGGGTAGAGTGCTTGATCCCAGTGTGTAGGGTTGGATATGACATACATGCATGGCTGGATAGCGTAGACACAAGGAACTGGCAGCTGCAGAGACTGATCTGGGTACACAGGGCTGGGTGCAGTGGGCACGGGGCTAAACCAGGCAGGTGCAGGGCCATATCTGCTACTGCAGGAACTGATCCAGGTATGTGTGGCTGGCCAGTGTAGGGCTTATCTGGGGACATAGGGCTAGATCCAGATGGCATGGAACCTAATCCAGGGTCACAGGGCTGTATTCATTTGGTGCAAGGCCAAATACAGTTGCATGAAACTGGATCCTGTAGCATAAGACCTGTTCTGGGTACAGGATACAGCTCACAAACCAACCTTGCACCACTCTTCTGGCCAAGTGCCAGAAAATTGGACACCACTGCTGAAGTGCCACTGGTATAAATGCCAATATACATACACATATATATATTTTTTATTTATTTATTTTTTTTACAGATTTGGGATTATTTACACCTAGAACACTGTGGCATCCCATAGAGCAGGGATGGGCAATGTTTTTTGGCCCATTCTGCACTATGCTATTTTTGTCCCCTGGCACCTCTCCCTCTCTGGACCAGCCCGTACCCTCCACACCTCCCAGCTACTCCAGGTGCTTCCACTGCCAGAGCCAAGCAAGTTAGTCCCAGTGGAGGGGAGGGACAAGAGGTATGGGGGTGTAGGTTCATCAAGAAGGGGTGGGGGGTTAACCAGCTGAAGAAAAGTAGCCCCTGGTCCCCCCAAGACCCTTGTAAACCTCACTAGCCCCACTGATCCTACCAGATGCCCAAAATCCCAGCTACACCACATGGGTTTTATATGACCCCACCCCACCCATGGGTCATGACTGCCTGTCCTTTGTGGGTTGCACCTGCCCCACCACTCCACCTGCAGGTTGAAACTGTCCCCTCAGCCCTCATGGGACACTCCTGCCCTGCATCAAATGCATGGGTTACATCTGCCCCACCCCGCCATCTCCCAGCATACCCCCAATCTCCCTCCCAGGCTTCTTCCTCCCCAACCCACCTGCTAGCCTCATCCTTATTTACCTGATAGTGGGAAGACATTTTGAACCAATTTAACCTCTTGATAACATCTCCTAATATATGTTATGCTATTTAATATTTATATGCATATACTTTTTGCTTATATCAGCTATATCCTGCCTAAAATTAGCATCTCTAAATATGCTTGAGGAGACCTTGAAATCTTTGCCTTAGTTTTTCCCAATCCATCGTTCTTAAGTTTTCTAAAATGACTCGTACCTTATGATGTTCACTGGTCTAGTCATTACCTTTTCTTCTTTTACACAAGCAAGTGTTATACCATATCATTATCAACAGGGATCCTGGTTTTCTCTGATTAAAAAGTCCCCAATTTTCAGGCTAAAAAAAGTAACCCTTTATCCACATTTTTCCATGATTAAAATGAAACTCCCTTCATTTTGATCATGGAAAAATTTGGATTTGAGGCTACTTTTTTTTTTTTAATTTGGATTTTTTTTTAAATCAGAGAAAATCAGGACCTCTAGTTATGACTGAAAAGCAGAATATCACATTTGACAGAAACAAGCAAAAAAAAAAATCTCTCTGAATTGGATCAAAAACAGAACCTTTTTTTGTGAACTGGACACTCCCCAGAATCTTCTTTGTATTATAGAACAATTTATATGAGCAAATTTAGAAGATTTACATGGATTGGTGAGGAACATTTTTTGTGTCTGTGTGTTTACATATTCCTAACTTAGAGTAACTCTAGAAACATGATTTTAAAATTTGAGTCTAATTTATTTATAAATTGTTCCCTTTAGTTTATCCAAAGTGTATTTTGACTCTGTTTTCTGATTTTTTCTCCTTTCTAATGACAGTCTGTTTCATATATATTCTATTCATTCATATACCTTGTTTTAAACTGCATAATTCTCTAGTCTCATTTGTTATCTTTCATTTTTCTGTTACATTATTATGCCCTATGTAAAACAACATTTTATGAAGTCTTCTTGACACACAGTATTCCTGTTCTGCCCCTGCCCCCATAATTCCATCTGTTTATTCAGTTACATATTTGTTCTGCATCAGTACCACCACTCTGTGGCAGATAAACAGAATGCAGAAGAAACAAAGATACTATAATCATGCATCTATTATTGTACCATTTTTAAATATGTATTTTTAAATGTATTTATGAATATTTGCAAAGCATTTATTAGAATAGGTTCTGAGAGGCATTCATTTCAATCTCTCTTGTAATTAGTAACAAAACAAAACATTAAGAAAAAATTCTTACTCTGAGTTTATATCACCCTTATTCCTTGTACAGGAAACCATGGAATCCATCTTCATCACAGAAATGCCTGATGTTCCTCAATATTCCAAAGACACTTTGAGACAAAACTACTAAAGCACATACTTAAATTAAAGACATATTTAATCTGAAAAGCAAGGGTGATATGAAACAATCCCCATCCAAGGATTGTAGATAACTGATTGAAATTGAATATGTACAAGTTAGTCATACTTGTACCTTATTTAGTTTGCCTGTTCAAGCAGGTATTTATTTTGAATCATAGCAAGCTTTTTAACTTAGTTTTATGGTTTTGTGAATAGATTGCTTAAATTGTTGGCTCTGGCAGCATTGTCTCTCCAAGGAGTTTTTCAGTTACTCTTCCCAACTTTTATAGTCTTTAAACTGAAAACCAATAGGAACCATGATTCTCTACCTTAGACATTCAGAGGGGAATCCCTTTTGCTCTAACTGACAACATAAAAGCCTTTCCACCCACTGCAGAAAACTGTTTTATTTACAGCTGACTCCTCCCTTCCAAAATGCTCCTTTATAATCTCTCTCTGCTATCCTCTCTGGGTTTTTTAAGATCCTGGTGAATCATTCACTTATTAGCAGTTTTCCCACAGGGGAAGCTATTCAACAGGGTAGGCTGCTCACCCCACCCCTTAATGAGACAGACCATCTTGCTACTGACCTTCATTTACACAACTGACTAATGACTTAGTGAGACATTTTAAAGGTGCCTGTTTTTCAGAAGATGGCCACTCACCATCTCTCTCACTCATCTGAAAAAACAAAACCATCATATTGTGAAGGTAGACGCTTGCTCACATCACGCATCTGGACATTGCTAATGCATGCCAAACTGTTCTTCTTACATGTGAAAAAAAGAAAAGAGCAAATTGCCATCAGAGCTTAGAACAGTTTTCTTCCCTATAAGAAAAAAAAAAATCCTGCTACAGGGCTCCTTGCAGCTGATGCAGAATGTTTAAAAGCGTCTTGAAGTGGTGGGCAGTAATTTTAGTTAGTGAATTATGAATTGAAATCTTCAGTTCCAGGAAAACTACTTTGGGTACATTCTCTAGAGGCTATCATCCTTTGAATGAGGGGAAAAGAATTTTAAGAAAGATGATTCATTTTTCTTCAAGCAATGAATCTCAAATAGCAAAGCATGCTCTTTAAGATAATTGTCACATATACTGCAGCTTTTAAAAAAATGATAATTGTTTTTTGTTTTTTAATATTTTGATATAGTGGTATTACCACATCACAAGGAATGTAGATCAAAAGCTGGAACTCTTCTTTCTCTTTCTAGGGTTTTTTTTTTTTTTTTTCCCCAACTACTTTTATTTTTCTAAATATTTTCATTGAGGGGGCGTTGTTCTCAGTCTCCCACCAATATTTTATAGCTGGGGTCAAAATTTCAAAGGACCTATGAAAAGTTTTCAAATAATTTTTGGTCATGCCCACTTACATATGTAATATTATGCCTCAGTCCTACAAACATCCATTGTTTCCTGATCTGCTCTCTGACAAGAAAAATCATTTCCCCCCATTGTCTTTTTTAGTCTTTCAAATATTTGACAATTTATGCAGCAAAATAAATTTAGATCAAATTTCATTGGTAACAACTGTGTATATCCTGGGGAGAATAGGGAAATCTTGTAACTGTAAGAACAAGATGCATTGTGTGGGGAACCTCAGTCTCAGTTCGGAACTTTTCTTTTGAACCCAGCTTGCCTCAGATAGAATGCTCTGCCACCCTTCTATTGTAGCCTTTCTGAGGCAGGCCTAGTGGGCCTACCTCTGACTGAGACCTCAGAACAGGTGCCTGCAATTTCCCAAGTTGCTGCAGGAGTCCCTGATCCGTAACTTGGCCTTTCAGCAGGGGACCCTAAGCTGCTCCTCCAGAAGCCTCATTGTTTTCTTGTTCCAGCTGAACACTATCAATATGACCCACCTCTAACTCAGCTCAGTCCACCTGGCTCTTAACTAAAGCCCTAGTTGTCCAGCTGACCTGTGCTTTGTCCAAGTTGCTTTGTGTCTCTCGCCTGAAGTGCAATGTGTCCTCCCCTTGGATGCACTTGCCACCCTAGAAGACCACCTCCACACATGAAAAGCCCTCCCTGTTGGCAGCCCTGTAGACCAGCAGTTCTCAATCCTGGGTCACAACCCAAATGAGGGCCATAGGCACAATGCTGGGAGCACCATGCAAAAAAGAGGAGCCATGCCACATGCCAAGAACTCCCCTGCCTACAACCGTGGGCCGCCACTACCGGCCACCACACCCTGCTCACAGCAGTGGGGTGCAGAAAAAAAAGGTTGTGAACCACTGCTCTAGACAGACCCTTTCTATCATTGCCTATTTCTCCATTTGGGGACATCCCCCTGGCTACTGAAGGGGCTCTCTGAAAAGTGGAAGATGGAAAGCTGGTCCTACATATGTAACCCCATGAGAAGCATTGGAAAGGGGGTTTCAGAAGGGGGAGAGGAGCTCCCTGGCTGGACTGTGGACTGCAGCACAGCAGGTATGCCTGACTTCAGGGGTAGATCCCTATAAACATATAAAAGAAGAGTGTACTCGGCATGCTGAGAGCAGATGCAGTGAGGGATGGTGAGGTGAGAGGAACTCTGGAGAAGATTGTCCTCAGGAACCGGCCTGAGGCAAAACAGCACATGGAGAGCTGGGCCTGGAAGCAGCTCAAGACTGCTCGGGCCCTACATGGTGTACAGGTTGGTTCAGGGAGAGTTGACCACATGACCAGCTCAAGGCTGCTCAAGTTAGCCCCAGCTCTAGGTTGAGTAACCAGAACCCCGCAGTATGGTTCAACATTAAACTAAAAGAGCCCTGGTGCCCAAAGCAAGGCCCAGGAAACAAAAGGACCCCCAGCATGAGGACAGGGAACTAGACTCAGTAAGGGCTCAGCTCCCATAGGAACACCCTGGGTCCCCAGTGCAGGACACCAGGCTATCAAGAGGAGACAGAGACGCTGCCAGAGAGAGGCCCTTGTGGGACTGGCCACCAGGGAACAAGCCTTGGTTGCTTCAGAGTGGGAGTGGGAGTTGCTGGGGAAGTGGGTCCCACAGGGGAGGCAGGCTTGGGAGAGGAATGTCTGCATCCTCCACCCTCCTCCATTGTGGGGGGAAGGGATGTCCACATCCTGCGGCCCTAAAGAGGAGGACTCCAGAGAACTCCCCATGGGGTGCTGAGTGTGCACCATATTTTGTAATTGGTGTTGCTTCATACTGTAGGTGCTAATATAGTTATGTGTACTCCTTAAGGGGATTTATATGGGTTTACCTGTCTTCATTGCCTATATGTGTTTACTACCTAGTATCAAAACTTACCTATATTGCTGCCTGTGTGCATCTATTGCAATGTTCATAGATTTCATAGACATTAGGGATGGAAGGGACCAAAGAAGATCACTGAGTCCAGCCCCCTGCCCGAAGGGCAGGAAGTCAGCTGGGGATCCTAGCTGGGACTTCTTGCTGAAGTCAGCTAGGATCCCAGCAAGATAAGCATCCAATTCTCTCTTGAAGGTGTTCAATGTAGGTGCTTGAACCACCTCCGATGGCAGGCTGTTCCAGACCTTGGGGCCTTGGAGAGTAAAGAAATTCTTCCTGATGTCTAGCCTGAAATAGTCTTGCAGTAGTTTATAATCATTTGACCTAGTCATCCCTTCGGGCACTCTGGTGAACAAACGTTCCCCCAGATACTGGTGGTCACCCCTGATAAACTTATAGGCGACCATCAGATTGCCCCTGAGACTGCACTTTTCCAGGCTAAAGAGCCCCATAGCTCTCAGGCTGTCGTCGTAAGGTCTGTTTACCTGACCTTTGATCATGCGTGTTGCTCTTTTCTGGACTCTCTCAAACTTCTCCACATCCCTTTTGAATTGTGGGGCCCAAAAGTGGATTCAGCACCAAGGCTGAATACAAGGGGAGAATGACGTCCCAAGATTTGCTTGAGAAGCATCTATGGATGCAAGCCAAAGTTTTGGTCTCTTTACTAGCTGCTGCAGCAGCGCATTGAAGGCTCATGTTCATCTTGTGGTCAATCATGACCCTGCAAGTCTCTTTCTTCCATAGTGCTAGCAAGTGTAGCACTGCCAAGCCTAAAATGATGCTGCAGATTTTTCCTCCCAAGGTGGAGAACTTTGCATTTTTCAGTATTAAACACCATCAGGTTCTCCTCCGCACATTTGCTGAGCCTGTCCAGGTCAGCCTGGATTGCCCTCCTATCTTCAGGTGTGGATGCTTTACCCCAAAGTTTGGTGTCATCGGTGAACTTGGACAGTCTGCTTCTGACTCCAATGTCCACATCATTAATGAAGATGTTGAACAATATGGGTCCAAGGACAGAGCCTTGGGGGACCCCACTGGTCACAGGGCACCATGATGATTCAATTTCATCAATTGCCACCCTCTGGGTCTGACCACGGAGCCAATATCCCAGCCAGAGGATTGTGGTGGACCCAAGTCCACAATTGGCTAGTTTTGCGAAGAGGCGATCATGGGATACCAGACTGAAGGCTTTTTTGAAGTCAAGATATATGACATCAATCTCTTCCCCTTTGTTCAGGTGATAGGTCACCTGGTCATAAAAGGAAAAGAGATTGGTCAAGCAAGACCTACCCACAACAAACCCATGCTGGCTATCCCTCAGGATGTTGGTGTCAGCCAGTCCATTAAGGATGGCCTTTTTAAGAAACTTTTTGAAAACCTTCCCTAGGATAGAGGCCAGGCTGAAGGGCCTGTAGTTTGCCGGATCCACTTTCCTCCCTTTCTTGAAGATAGGCACCACATGGCCTTCTTGTAATCTTTGGGCACAACACCAGAGCACTAGGAGTTCTCAAAGATCCTTGCCAGGGGCTGGGCTATGATGCTTGCCAGCTCCTTGAATACCCTGAGGTGTAGATTGTCAGGGCCAGCTGATTTGAAGTTATCCAGCCTCTCAAGGTGTTCCTTCATGAGGTCAGGATTGATGGAGGGCAGGGGATCTCTCCCACCTAGACCTCCCTGTCCTGTAGCGGGCATGGGCATCCCATGGGACTGATGAAAGACCAATGCAAAATACCCATTTAATAGATTGGCTTTTTCCTGGGCATCAGTTGTCAGTTGCCCCATCTGGTTTAACAGGGGTGCAAAGTTGCCCTTGCTTTTGCTCTGGCTCCCCACATATCTGAAAAAAAAGGACCTTTATTGTCCTTGATACTTGAAGCTAGCTGGAGTTCAGTTGCAGCCTTGGCTTTTCTGGTTTGCTCCCTGCAGGACCAGACCAGTGCAAAATATTCCTCCTTGGAGGTGAATCCCATCCTCCGTTCTTTGTAGGCCTTTCTTTTTAGCCTCAGGAGGTCTGCTATATCCCTGGAGAGCAGGGGGGTGGGGGGGAGCTGCTGTGCCCTTTTGCCGTCTTTCCTCTGAGATAGAATAGAATTAGCTTGTGCATTGAGGATTGCCCCCTTGAGGAGCAACCACTCTTCCTGAACTCCCCTCCCCCTGGGGTCATGGTCCCTTAGAACCTCACTGACAAGTCTCCTGAGCTTGCCAAAGTTGGATTTCCTGAAGTCAAGGACTTCAGTGTTGCTGACTGACTTGCCAGATTTATGGTGGATGGTGAAGATGATGAGCTCATGGTTGCTGTCACCCAGCTTCCCATCAATCACTAGGTCACTGATTAGGTCATCCCCAGTAGCCAGTACCAGGTTGAGCAGCGCTTTACCTCTTGTTGGCCCATAGACTTCTTGAGTCATGTAGAGGTCATCCACACATAATAGAAAGCTTTGTGACCGCTCAGATTTTGCTGAATGATCCTCCCACGAGATGTCTGGGTAGTTGAAGTCACCTATGACAACCATGGTCCTGGAGTATGTGGCCTCAGCCAGTTACCTGGCAAACTCCTGGTAAAGCTCTTGACTTTGGGTGGGAGGTCTGTAGAAGACTCCCACTGTTGTATCCCCTGTGCCATGTTCCCCATGGATTTTAACCCAGAGGGTGTCCAGTCATCCACCCTGGGCACCAACATCAGCTTGCAGGGATGCATAGCTTTCCTTAACATAGAGAGCTACACCCCCACCCCTTTTTATCGACCTGATCTCTCCTGTACAGAGTATAGCCATCTATACCCATGGTCCAGCCATGGATGGAGTCTCACCAGGTCTCCGTTATCCCTATGACATCATAATTATTTGTGTTAAGAAGAGGACAAGTTCCTTCAGCTTATTACCCAAGCTTCTGGCATTTATGTACAGGCAGGCAAGTGTCCCCTTGGGGGCTCTTGCCTTGCCCACAGATTGTACCAGGGCTGGGGTGGGGGTGGGCTCCCTTAAGTGCCTTGGCCTGCTGGCTTTGCAAGGCTTGCTCAGAGGGCCAGCAGTAGTGGTAGCCCCCCCGTCCCCCAGTGGGCTTAGTATAAAGCCCGGTGGAGCAGGTCAGCCAGTCTGGCTGAGAAGAGCCTCCTCCTCATCAGAGAGAGGTGGAGGTCATCTCTTCCCAGCAGCTCACTGCCTCTCTTGCCAATGAGCAGGCTGTGGTCATGGAAGCTAAAGCCTTCCTGATGACACCAGCACTGCAGTCTTTGGTTAACTACGTGGATCCTCCTCTCCCTTCTCAGCCCATATCCCAAGACTGGAAGAATCAAAGAGAACACCACCTGTGCCCCCAGACCCTTTAGCCCCACTCACAAATCCCTGTGGTGCCTCATGACCCAGCTGGGAGCACTCCGAGCTGTGTCATTGGTGCTCATCCACCATAAAGGTGTTACCTCCAACTTTCCTGGGTTTATCTAAGTTAATGCTTATACGTGTTTATTGTGTTAATGCCTTAACTGACCTGTTCCAAGGTGTTAATGTTCATCTGTGCACAGGGTTTAATTATTGCCTATGCTGTAAATCACCAGTTCCATGTTTTGCAGTCCCTCAAAGTGGTGTAATGTTTTGATTGCAGGTCATTGTGTAAGGTGTCACATACAGTAGAATTAGTAAATATTTAATGTCTGTAATTTATATTTATTTTTTCTAGCAATAAATTTGTATATAGTTAAGTGCTTGGTCCTGGCCTGGCTCTATAGAGAAAAGAGGGAACTGCTTCCCAGTGGCAGGCCCCTCTCACAGCACTCTTGGCTGACCATCCCATCCCTTCCACTTGCAGACAGGGCACACCCCTGGGTATACCCAGGCTACATTGTTAATGAGTAGAGTAAAAGCTGAGTTATCCAGTACCTTACAAGCTGACATGCTCTGTTAAGGGAAAAATGAAAGCATAAGTGCCCACCATGGCACTTCCAGTTTTGCGGAGCTCCCATGGCCTGGAGGAAAACAGCCTGTGCTACCAAGCACCCAAAGCCCATAGTAAAGCATCCTGCATGGGTCCCCCCTCCCTGTCCCTCGGGGCCCACGGGAGGGGCAGCAACACCCCAGATGCGGCAGGACAGGCAGCAGCTCAAACAGGCAAAGAAGCCTGTTCAGACAGCTCAGTTAATAAGCATATTTTGTTATCCAGCACCCTCCATTCCCCATGGGTGCCGGATAACAAAGCTTTTACTGTATTACATGTTTGGCCCATGGGAGGGCCAAACACCTTTGCATTTTCACATTTTGTTTTTAATATTTGTTTAATAATATTTTTTAAAAGTCATGTTCTTCTTCTATCTTAAAAAACAAAACAAAACAAAAATAGCTCACATGTGGCATTTAAGATTTAGTAATTAAGTTGTCTCAGCCAGTTTTATGGGAACACTCATTCTTCAGGAGACCTCCTTACTTCACTGATTGTGAAGTGCTCAGGGATTATTTATGTCTAAAACCACATCCACAACTCTTAGCAAGAAGCACCTCCATGAAGCTCTTGTGCTCCTCAGCCACAAAGGATAATCAGAATTCTTCACACATCATGCTACATTAATCATTCTACCCCCTCAACCCACCCACCCATTTCCAAAATCAGAGCCTCTGATTCCACTTGACTTACTTCCCATATAGTGATAATGTGTATTCACATTTGTAGACTACACAGGGATTTAATGCTCCCTAAATTGAAATGGTGGGGTTTTTTTTAAACATCACTTCAATTTAGGGTGAAGTACACCCCCGTGTTGTGTACACCCATGTTGGAACCCAACCCTTACCTGCCTCCCCAGTGGCAGGGAGGGGAAAGTGAGCTGCTGGTGGGCAGAACGGTCCCTGAGCTGCAAGGGGGGGGGGGATGGCTTCCCTCCATGGCAGTGGTGCCCCACCCCCAGACAGCACCCACCTGCAGGCACTCAGCTCAGGGAGTCCTGGGGGGCACTGCAGCTGTGGAGGGAAGCATCGGGCACACTTAACTATGAGTGGTACTGGAAAGGGACTCTTCCCCCTTCTCATCCTTCCCCCCCACCACTATGGCATGGGGAGGGGGCTCTGTGCAGCACTGTCCAGTCCAGCCTAGCCTGGGCACAGGGAATGGCTGTCACTAAGCTGCAGCCACTGAGGAGGGCCCCACCCCGACAGCCCAGGCTGGCTCTGCTTATCCCTGGCTAAGGCAGCTTCATAGCATGGCTGGCCTAAGCCAGGCCATGGGGGTGGGGCCCTTCCTGGTGGCTGCAGCTCAGTGATAGGGAAGCTTAGCCCTGTCAGTGAGAGCAGCTTGGCTGGGCACTGGACTACCCAGGCCAGCTTGGGGATGTTGCAGGATCACATGTGTCCATAGTGAGCCCCTGTGTCAGGCAGCCTGCCAGTGCCTCCAAGCTGGCCCAAGTAGCCTGCTGCCTGGCCAGCCACCACCCATGCATGCTGGGTCAGGCTGCTCTCACTGACAGGAATCAGGTTTCCTGTCACTGATCTGCAGCTCCTGGGAAGGGTCCCTCCCTTGTGACCTAGCTTGGGCTGTCCTTGCCACATGGCTATCTTGGGCAGGACTGAGTGGAACTGACCAGGTACAAGGTGGTGGGGCCCTCCCCAGTGGCTGCAGCTTAGTGACAGCTGCTCCCCATGCCCAGGCTGGGCCAGGCCAGGCCAGGCCAGGCCAGGCAGTGCCACACACAGCCCCCCTTCCCATCCCATGGCAGCATCAGGCAGCCAGGAGGAGGGGGAACAGCTCCTCTCCAGCACTACACAGAGCTCAACACCCTCCCCCAATGTGGCAGGATGAGGAGGAGGAGGAGGGGGAAGAGTCCCCCTCTGGGGCCAGGGAGTGCTGCACAGAGCCCCCTCCTTGCTCCACGGTGGTGGGGGGGGGGGAGGGAGGAGAAGGAGCGGAAGAGTCCTTCAGGGCCAGGCAGTGGAGGTGTGTGCCCATATTGCTCTTGGCTGTCAGGCAGCCACTGCAGCAGGCAGGACTCCCCCTTCCTCCTCTTCTCCCGCCATGGCAGTCTGGATGTGTCCTTGTTTGGCCACACTCCCTGTTCCCTAACTAAACAAACCCTGCAGGCCAAGGTGAGGTTTAAACCCCTCCTCAGTCATGCTCAGGCCTGCTGGGGCCTGGCCATGCCTCCCCCCCCCCCCCCAGCTCAGCTTTCCTGCAGAAGGGATGGGAGAGTGTATTCTAGTGTCCCCAGGCATCTGGCCATAGCTACTGCATTTCTGGAATGAGAAGTGAATGTTTATCCACCTGCAAATATATTCAATCTCTGCAGGTTATACTAACCTGAAAAGATTGAATCAATTCAGGCTTGGGCTTTTCATATGTCTGTCCCTAGCCTAAAAGAGCAGTAGTCAAATGTTTTCAAGTTTAGTTCTTCTCAGATTGAATAATCCATTTCCGAGTCAGCCAGGAACAGCTACTATGTCTTTTATTGGTTTCATTAAAACAGTAGCAAGATAAAAGAGAGCTTTTTGTAGCTTAGCTGCAAGGAAGTTGGTCAGTAAGAGAAATAAAGAGCGTGCCACTCAGATTGTATAGGAACAGAAGGGCTTTTCTGAGCCATAGAGTGCAGTCCCTTGTAATCACAGGCACTTATAACTAAAGCTGTCCCCAGAATTGCCACTTCAAACTGTCACCCCCAACTACAAGGATTAGGATTAATATTCAATACACCAAGAACACTTTATGTGTCAAAGGTGAAAAGTAGAAGAGACAAGGACACAGCCACTGTCCTGCTATTGCAGCTTCAGGTAAATAGTTAGTTAATATATGCTCAGAAAGTCTTTCTAAAAGGACCATGTCCCACAGTACAGAAAAAGGAACCTCCCCCTACCCCTGCTATAGTCTTTGCTAATCTGACGTAGCAGAGGAAAAAGTCCTTATTGGCTATAGGTAGATATGGAGCAGAAAAGTGACACCACCTATTCTGGACATTTTTTTTTTTCCCCCTAGAACCAACAAGACCAGTAGCGAACCTCAGTCAATTTCCTTTTCCTCTTAGATTTTCTCCCCAGCTTAGCTGTGGCCAGTATACCAATGCCTCAGAAGAGAGCACAATTTTTTTTTTTTTTCCCAAGAAGTCAGTAGCATTCATGAATGGAATTTTTGCATCCAATGGGCAACCAGCTAAAATGAGGCATGGGATTACCACACAACTTCCACATTACAAAAGCTAACTCTTGCATCCCAACCTGAGGACATAATTCCACATCACATACTCCATATCTTCCCACAGTTCTCATTTTCTTCACTGCCACTTTCTTCACACTGGTCTGCATATATATTAAAAAAGATCAGGGCCCACACTTACTTCAGGACATTACTTCAAGGAAACTCATCATATGTTTGATAGTAAGGTGAGTAGAGTTAAATGAATGACTTAAGCAGAAACCAGTAACAATATCCTAATAACTTGATTACATGGAAAAATCATGGCTGAAGCCCATGCTGCTGTTTTACCTTAGTGATTAAAACTACCTTGAATATTCTGTGGTCATGCCTTCCCTTGCAATGTAGTCATAACCACTGTCAATACTTTATCCATCACGATCTAAACCAAATGTGAAACATCTTCACATACAAAGTACAGAGATAGTGGTTGCTAATGATCAGGGATCCTGGTTTTCTCTAATAAAAATAATCCCCAATTTTCACATTAAAAAAGTAATCCCAAATCCACATTTTCCATGATTAAAATAAATATTACTTATATATGTGATGTTTCATTTTGATCATGAAAAATGTGGATTAGAGATTACTTTTTTAATATAATAATTTGGGATTTTTTTTTTAATCAGAGAAAACCAGGATGCCTGCTAATGATATCAAGAAAAACAAGCATTATTTGGAAGGTTTACATTCACTGAGGCACATGAGTTGTTGACTAATTTTGTGAGAAAAGCATAGCAATTTGTGCTTCAAATTTTAAGACATGCTATTTGGTAACAATTCAAATAGTGCCACTGATTTAATTCTTCACCTAATTATTCATAGATTCATAGATATAGGGTTGGAAGGGACCTTGCAGATCTCCTAGTCCAACCCCCTGCCCTGGCCAGGAAAGACAACTGGGCTCAAATGAACCCAGCTAGGTAATCATCAAGCCTCCTCTTAAAGACCCCAAAGGTAGGAGCCAGTACTACTTCCCTTGGAAGTTGATTCCAGATCCTAGTCACCCTGACTGTGAAGTAGTGCCTTCTAATGTTTAGTCTGATCCTACTCTCTAACAACTTATGACAATATTCCTTGTTACTCCGAGAGGTGCTCAGGGGAACAAGGTCTCTCCCATTCCCCGCTGGTCCCCACTAGTAAGTTTATAGATGGCCATCAGGTCCCTTCTCAGTCTTGTCTTGTAGAGGCTGAACAGGTTAAGGTCCTGTAGCCTCTCCTTGTAGGGCCTGCCCAGCTGTCCACAGATCATGTGAGTGGACTTCCTTTGGACCCTCTCAATGCTGTCCACATCCCTCCTGAAGTGTGGTGCCCAGAACTGGATGCAGTACTCCAACTGCAGGCTGTCCAGTGTTGCATAGAGGGGGAAGATCACCCCTTTGGCCCAGATGTTTGTGATGCATCTGTGGATGCACAACAAGGTGCAGTTAGCCCTACTGACTGTGTCCTCACATTGGCGGCCCATGTTCATCTTGGAATCGATAATGACTCCAAGATCTCTTTCTGACACCGTGCTTTTGAGAAGAGAGTTCCCCAGCCTATAGGTATGTTGCTGGTTCTTACTGCCCAAGCGCAGCAACCTGCACTTGTCAGCATTGAATCCCATCCTATTCTCATTTGCCCACCCCTGTAACCTGTCCAGGTCCAGCTGTATCCTGTCCCTCCCTTCTAGCATGCCCACCTTGTCCCAAATCTTGGTGTCGTCCGTGAATTTAAACAGGGTGCTTTTCACCCCCTTGTCCAAGTCACTAATAAAGAAATTGAACAGTGCGGGCCCAAGGACCGAGCCCTGGGGGACTCTACTGTCACATACGTCCAGGTTGAATATGACCCATCCACCATGGATGTCCTATGTCCAACATGGACTTCCACTATGGCTGTCCTCAGCTAAGCTCTTCCCTCTTAATGGACAAATCATTCAACAACCTTTTGCAATGTTAGAACTGGTCAGAAAAAAAAAAAAAAGATAAGCTATGAAAGCCGGTAATTTTCATGGGGAAAAAATCAGTTTCAGGAAAGTCCTTGACACAAAAAATAAACAAAATAAATAAATAGTTTAAATGTTCTATTTTAATATTTTTCTAAATGAAATAAGTTTCAGATTTCAGCTTTGCAATTATGTTTGCTTAGAAATTTAATCTAATTATGGTGCAATTTAAACATAAATAATCAACCGAAATTACTTGTATTATTATTATTAGTGTTGTTGTTGTTGATAACAACAACTACAATAATATTCAGACAACAACAAAACCACAGTTGGCTTTTCCACTGATTCAAGAACAATTTTTTTTCAAACTCAATTTTGTCTTGGGGAAGACATATAGTTAGGTGCCCACCTAATCAGCAGGGGTCCTGGCTTTCTGATAAACAAACAAACAAGCAAACCAACCCAATTTTCAGATTAAAATAAGTAAACCAAAATTCATATTATTTTTCTGTGATTAAAATGAAACACCACTATATTTATCTAAGTATAGATATATATCAATATATCTATATATTGATATAAATCTATATATAGCTATATATATATATATATATATATATATATATATATAAAGATCTATATTGATCGATCGATTGATCTAGTGAAATTTCATTTTAATCACAGAAAAAAATATATATTTTGGGTTACTTTTTTAATCCGAAAATTGTTTGTTTGTTTTTTTTAATCAGAGAAAAGCAGGTTCCCTACTAATCAGTATGACTATGAATGTCCTTCCCCTTAGACCAGGTTACACTGATATCTTCACTAGTTTCTTCAGTATTTCTCTGCACTGACAACTAATTTATGCTAGGTACTACTCTGTAGTCTTTCCTCTAATTTCTCTTCTGAGAATCAAGTCATAATTAGCATTTCCTTTAACTATTTTTCCTTAAAACATTTAACATTTTTCTATGGTACTACTTCACATAAGAGGCAAAATTAATCACATGGTTCTTCAATTTATTATAATGAATATATATAATTGATAATACTTGATCTTTTAATTTTGAAAATAACACTACTCTCCTCCTCAGCAATTTACTGTGCATAATATAAGACATGATATATTCAGCCATATTAGACCTGCCATAAACATTTGAAATTTAGAAGAACTCCCCTTTTTCTCCAAGAAGCAGAAGCTGTTGTTAAAATATATTCAGGACAAATTATAAAACATTTAAATGTTGCCAGACAGGATTCAAGTTCAGCGTCATTGAAATCGCCTACTGAGCACTGACTGAAAGATTTGCAAAGGAATTTGAAATTTGTACTAACCAAGTTAAACTGCAGGTAAAAGAGTATAATTTTCAGAGACATAAAACAATTTACTTATTCTGGAAATCACCTATCATTTATTCAGTTAATACTGTTCTTTTTAAAAATAATAATAATAAAGCACTATGCAAAAGCAATACAATTCTGATCAAAGCATTTCAATATTGGGCATTTAAAAGATTAATTTGATTTCTTAAAGGCACACTAGATTTTTTCCTCCTTTCCTTCCCCTTCTCCACTGTCTCATGATAATTTATAGTTAATACAGATTAGTATATGATTTAATCTGACTTTAGTTCTTTAAAATTTAACCTTACATCTGAATTGCTTTTGGTTAAAATATAGCTAAGAGGAAATATGAATTTTTATTCCAAAGGAAATGATCCTGATTTGGCACTTTTTTTGAACATGGGATGAAATGGAAAAAAAAAGAAAAAGTTTCATTTCAACATTTTATATCAAAACAAACCTCAATATTCCTATAAAGAAACATTTCATGGGCTAAGTTGAACATAACACTTAATTTTGCTTTCATAAATGAATTCAACATTAAATTATGACCTAACTAATGTATCATATCTACCCAAACTTCCTCATGGGACTTGTAGTTCATCTCCATAATGTCCTTGTTCTTTTTTAAGTACTACACTCCTCACCTGGAAGACGTACCTTCTATGGCGCACTGAATACTTTCCAAGAGAAAATCTTCTCTAGCTCTCTTTGCACCCCAACTCCTTTACTTGAACAGTATTAAAAAACAAATTCAAGACTGAGTTGAAGATGCTTAATTATGTAGGACTCATTTAATAATAAATAAGCATCACTGAATTCAATTGAAACAATACATGAGGAAAAAAACCCTGAAACTGGAGGCCAAACAGAACTCCATACACAAAAGGAAAGCCTTTGAGAACTAAATAAAGTTGGCATTAAAACAATGATGTTAAATGCCTACTGCGCTTTGTGCATCAGTGAGGGGAATAACATTTTTTTATTGGCTTCAAGGGATGGGGTTTTATCTAAGTTAAACAATATGATATCTCAGATGATAAGCATTCATATGCATTTGTCCTTTTGCAAGCTGAAGGTTCAATGGCATATGCCTCCAAATGACACTATAACACAAGAGAATTTCATTTAAAATTAAATGTTGGAATTTCTGTTTATATGTGAGTGCCTCATGAGCTTCTTTACAGACAGAATTCACCCAAGAAAGAAATGTAATATAAATATTTGATGCCATCTTACAGAACCCATTGTGGAAAACAACATATTATTAGAAAACAATCCTAGAATTTCAAAAGTACTTGTTTTTGTCCTGAAAACTGAAATACAAACCTAGTAGATAACTCCATTCACTGGAGATGGTTACTGAAACTGATACGTAAGCTGGGGTGAAAGAAAATGTGAAATATGAGTGTTAAATACCTCACTTTATAAACTGTCCTGATTCATTAATGCACAGCACAGCATTAGGGGTACCTTGTACTAATTCCTCTCATCTACTAATTATCAATAGTATTTGTTTTGTACACATTTCTGTACAGTGCAGCTAAAAAGTGAAGGTAGGAACTTTGGCCTAAATGGTATTTCTCTGTATGGTCCTAAATTACCTCCAATGATGGAGATTCCATTTATGATACCTAAACACCTCCAAGCTTGGAGATTCCACATCCTCTCTGGGTAATCTGTTCCAGTGCTTTATCACCCTTCTCACGAGCATTTTTTTCCTAATGTTTAACCTCAACTTCTCTTGCTGCAACTTGAATCTTTGCCCCTTGTTCTGTCATCTGCTATTGCTGAGAACAGTCTAGCTTCATCCACCCTTCCATACAATTTAATTCAGCTCTGCAGGTACAAGCTATAGGGTAAAATGAAAACCGAAGCTGAAAATAAATGCCAAAAAAGTGGTATGTCTGTGACAAGACTCCTCTCACACAGTCCTTGTTTTCAAACATAGCTGGGCTGAATGATCCAATCTAGAAAAAGTAAAATCATTTAGGATGTATTACATGAGAGGCAAGGATTTCTACGGGTGAAAACTTTTATTGGACCAACTATGTAGTTAAGATAGAATAAGACAAAACATTAAATGCAAGGCATTCATACTTCAGACATGAGGCAGAATGTCTTGCATTCAAAAGCTCATCTAACTAGGAAATTCCTGCCTCTTGCATAATTTCTAGGCCATCACAGGTAAAGCATCACTCCTACATTAACATAACTTTAGAATATAGTGCCATTCATGGATATTTTCACAAAGAAATAAACATCATAACATTGACACAATGAAGTATATGAAATACACCAGAATATAAAAAATCTATATAATCTGTTTTAAAGAGTTTCTTTTTAAGGATAATTTTAAGTGTTGGAAATTATATTATTCTGAATGTCTTGTTTATTAAAAAAAAAAACAAAACAAAACAAGCAAAACTTACATGATTTGAACACTGCCTTGGAAGTCTTATGAACCCTAATGTAAGTTACTATAATATTGTCATTAGGTAAAGTGACTAGAGAACTACTTTCAGTCATTGGTTCTGAGTCCTGCTTTAGTTACACCAACATTTTCACTAAATATTTAAAAAAAGTAGATGTAACCCTGGTCCGCCACACTAGGAGCAGGCCTACTGCCAATTTCAGGTCCCTGGGATGCCAATCACCTTGGTCTTTCAGCCCAGTCCATCGAAGAATTGGTAGTATGGTAGCAGCTGAGCAGCAGAGTACTCTGAGTTCCCTTCATCCAGTGCAAGACATGATACATATATATATATCAGGCTTACACCTACTTCTTTAAATATTCAGTGAAAATGTTGGTGTAATATGAGTACAGAGGCTGCTCTGATGTGCTGTAATTACTGTTCATCGGAGCAGACTTCATTAATCAAGTCTGCTGGAGTGTGGTAATTACTGTGCTTCAGCAGTCTCCTGCATCTAAATTATCAGCATCTCCATATTTCAAAATGGTGGCGGGGACACTTGAACTAAAGCTTATTAGATGAGCTTTAGCTCAAGCACACCTGCCACCATTTTGAAGTGTAAGGACGTTGATACACAAGACACTGTACTGCTTTATTTACAGCAGCTCTCAAAGCCACTCTAATAAAAGAACCTCCCCCCACCCTTGGAGCACATTTCAAAGTGTCCAAAGAGATAAACCAACTAATTGAAAAAAATTTTGCAGTAGATATTTTTGGTCCTGAGAAATGCTAGAACACAGTAGTGGTGGGGAGAACTGATCCAGATAACAGGAACGAAAACCCAGCCCTCAATGGAATTTACAGTGCAAAAGAGTATCATAGATGTAAGAAAGGTCTGGTTTCTCTGGGAGACAAACAATTAGGCTCAGTTCCTTTGGAATTATTAAGCATATCAAAGCATTAACACATGTATTTAAACAGACAAAATATTGTATTATTGAAGAGGAATATGCACAGATCCCACAATAATTTTCTCAAGGTATTATCTCCTGATGGTTAAAGGATTTCCCTGGTTATCACTGTATGGTTGAAAGCAGTGTCCATTCCTAGGGTCACTCATAGCCTTTTCTAAGGGGATTGGTACTGGTGAGGGTCATTAGCATTGTCTCAGCTGTATAAGCTTGAATCTGGGGCTTTCTAACCAACAGTGTTAAGATGGCTATCAGTTGCTACAATTTGTACTCTAAGTGCCATGGATTTATTTCTATAATAGTTAGATAATTTTAATAGCATTGTTTCATAAAAAGATGAGCATGCCTATCTTCTGTGCATTTACTGTTCTTGACTGGACCACCATCGCACTTAAGCAGAAGGGACTTTATGATAACAAAACGGTCTTTTTATTCATTATTTAATAATACCTCTACTTGTTACCAGTATCATCCAGTTGCAGCTGGACCTCCAATTTTTACCAGTAGTTGCCAGAACTTACGCTCTTTTGTAGATAGCAGCTCCGACAGAGCTTCTTGCTATGTAGCTTCTACTTAAAGAACTACAGAATTATCATTGAGTTTTACACTGAATCATGTCCCTTATCTTCCACAAATTTATGAGTAACTTCAAGAATTTGACAAGTCTCCTGTTCTAAAAAATAATCAAATGTATTCAGGATAAGGTCAAGGCTTGCATTTTTGTACCATCAAGTGAATAAACATGCAACTGAACTTTGATGCTTGGTTACATGTTAAAAATCAGTACACATTTTATAGAGATGAATACTTACTACAGCAGCTTGAGAGCGAAATTTGTTTTTGGAACTGATGAAAGTTACTATAAACCTACTCTTTTCCAATTACTTGAGAGCTGATAATCTGTCTTTTAAGGATATATGAAACTTCATATGCTGGTATCTTGTACTAGACAGAAGACAGCAATAGTGAAGATGTGACAAAGAGCCTGGAATAACTGCCTATGTATATTCTTAGGTTTGGTCTGGAGTTTTTGTCAAAAATTCAAAGGTAGAAAGTATAAAAGATGTGAGAAATGTCTAGAGGCAGTAGAAAATTAGTTTTGAGTAGATATAACAAATGGATATGTAGCTTTTAGGTAGAAAAAATGAAGCAGACTTTATATATTAAAAGAACTCAAAGAAGATATATAGTCTATATATTTTTCAGTGACAGGTTTGGAATACCTTGGTCATTAATGTCAAACGTGGATGCTTAGAGTTTGGGACCTGTATTTGGTGATTTCAATCAATGGCTTTATTTTTCAGAGTTTCTGATCTTCTGCACATCCCATTGATGTAAATGCAAGTTCCAAAGGTGTGGGACCACTGAAAGTGAAAGTGAAAATCAGGACCATTAACTTAGATGACTAAGTATAGATTTAGATAATTCACTTTAGCAATTTTGAAATTTTTACACAATCAAAGCTCAGAAAGGAGGGGAGAAATTAAAGTCAGTTCTTTGGTCTGCTATTTATTTTCCTACATTTCTTTTATAAATGATACTCCTGGTACCATTCCACTTGATATCAGAATAGAACAAGACTTGTTATTGCTGTTGTCATTAGTAGTACTATTTGTATTCCTGTAGCAGCTAGAGACACTTGTCATTGAGTAGGGCCTTCTTACGCTAGGCACTGAATAGGAAACAAAAAGATAATCCCTGAAAAGATGTGAACTATGTCTATGAGAAAAGACAAGAAATGACTACAGATAGGTGAACCTAAGGAAATAATGTGACAAATTAGATCATCATGGTCAACATGATAGGGTACTGGCAACTGAATAAAAGGTGAAGTGGAAAATGTTTGTTGAAACAATAGTTCAAAGTAAAATGTTATGCAGTAAGTATAAACATACGGTATCAGCACGTGGTTGATGCCAACAAGAAGACCAGGGGGCAGATGTGTCCATGAACTTTTATAAGGAGATATCTCACTTCCTCACCAATGACAGGGCCATTGATAACCTCCACACCTATGGCACCACTGAAGGCCCAGAGGTGTCACCAGCAGGGACCCCTCCAGGGAAGGAGAAGGCGCAAGGAGCTCCTGGGACTGCAGGACAGCTGGTTGCCCTGGAACAGGTCATCAAGGCCCATAGGTCAAGAGCATTGCTACTGGTGTCTGCATCATCACAGGATATGGGCACTGAGATGCACTTCCAGCATAACCCAAGACATTGACCCCACAGACTGTGGGTGACCACCAGAGATCCTCCTAATGCATATTAATAATCTTGGTTCTGTTTGCCAAATATGGTTACCTTTAACTGGAATTTTCTATTCTGAGGTAATCTTTTCATTCTTAGGAAGGAGTAGACTTTGCCCTGACTGTTCCTCTGTTGCTCAAGTTATATTTATTCAATTTAGTTAGCCAACTTCCTGATTTGTTTCAAGTCAGGAAAAGTAATTTTCCATCTGCTTTCACTGGGTGCAGGACTTGACCACAATTCAAGCTAGGTATGCAGCTTGAGCTGAGCACAAAGGCCAAACCCAGGCCTGGTCCACCTGCATGCCATGGTAAGCTGCTGCCACATTATCAGGGATCCTGGTTTTCTCTGCTTAAAAAAAAAAAAAAAATCCCCAATTTTCAAATGAAAATAGTAACCCATAATCCACATTTTTCTGTGATTAAAATGAAACACCACTATCTATCTATCTATCTATCTATCTATCTATCTATCTATCTATCTATCTATGGTGTTATATTTTAATCATGGAAAAAATGTGGATTTTTATTTAGTTTTTTTTAGCCAAAAATTGGGGATTTTTTTTCTATCAGAGAAAACCAGGATCCCTGCACATCAGGTTCATCTGTGGGTGTGTGATGTCCTTCAGCCTCCAGTAAGAGTCAAACAGAGTGACCAGAAGGACCGTGACGGGGTGTGGGCAGGCCAGGACTTGGAGACATGTGCAAGTCATCATAGTAGGAGTTTGTGTACACCCTTGAGCTCTCCTGGAAGCCCAGGCCAGGTTGGGTCTGGGGTAAGGTCTGTAGTGATGTAGCAAGGGTTTAGGGGTGTGGTGTTCCATAACAAACAGCGAATCAGAGGTGTGTCACAGTCCAGCTGGGCACTGTGAGTGTATCAATTTAGTTGCAGGCTGACTGAGTGCTGCTACTGTATCAGCTACTGGGCTGTTTGGTTCAGGATCGAGGAGGTGGAGTTGGAAGTGAAGCAATGACAAGTTTCACTTATAACAGTAAACATGAATTTTACTTATAACAGCAAAAATATATATTTTACACGTATAACAGTTAGTAAAAAGATTAGGTAATAAACAGACAACATAACCATAAAAGTTAAAAATTGGTAATGATAATAAAAACAAACAGACAAATTAACAAAAAAAGTTCCCACTTGGTTAGCAACTTATCGATAGTCCCTCAGTGTCAGGTACATGTCAAGTTGATTCAGTGAAGTCAGGTGTCCCCGATCCACACTGTTGGAGAAAATACTGGGGAAGATCCCTCTGTCAGGATCTGGTCCTCACTAACGCTGGGAGTAAGGCATCTGGGGGCATGGGACATCAATGACCATTCTGTTCCATCCTTCTTGCTGGTCACTTAACGTGCATGCTCTTTTATATTCTGTACTATGCTAATCTGTTGGCTTTAGAGCCACTTACAATCTTACCCTACAGCTGTTACCCTATGGGGTTAAAAGGTGTTAGAAATTATTGTAATAGGTTACTGCCCAAGCTTGGGTTTACCCAATAAGCAAATCACACCACATCACTTTGGATTCTGAGATTAGCATTTTTCCTGCCCAAGTCCATTCTACTTAATTTTTTTTAAGATGTGTTAATTATACCTTGTGGTTAAGTTTGTTAATCTTATCGACCTTTAAGAAAAATTTGTTAAATCAGCTAAGTCTGTAGTTTTATTTATTTATTTTTTTAGTTCTGCTTTTTTTATTTTTTTTTTTAACTTATGGCAGTCTCATGATTGGTACAAACAGTTATATATAACGTTATGGGTTATACTCCAGACAGGCAGGAAGTGTCTGCAGGAAACAGTTTCATAAGCTCTATTTTAGCCAATATTTATTATGTGCCTTTATCAGATACTCTCAAAAATCAGATTTCTTTTTGCTATAAGTTGCTAATTGCTTAGGCTTGCAGGGATGAAGTGAGGAAGGCCAAAGCACAATTGGAGTTGCAGCTAGCAAGAGATGTGAAGGGTAACAATAACGGGTTTCTACAAGTATATCAGTAGCAATAGGAGGATCAGGGAAAGTGTGGGCCCTTTTCTGAATGGGGGAGGCAACTTTGTGACAATGGATGCAGAAAAGGCTGAATTGCTCAATAACTTTTTTTGACTCCGTCTTCATAGGCAAGGGCAGCTCCCAGAATACTGCACTGGGCAGCACAGTTTGGAGAGGAGGTGAACAGTCCTCAGTGGTGAAAGAACAAGATAGGGACTACTTAGAAAAGCTAGATGTTTACGATCCATGGGACCAGATGGGATGCACCCAAGTGTACTGAGGGAGTGGGATAATGTGATTGCAGAGCCAATGGTCATCATCTTTGAAAACTCATCATGATCCAGAGAGGTCCTGGATGACTGGAAAAGGACAAACATAGTGCCCATATTTAAGAAAGAAAAAAAAAAAGAAAGATCCAGGGAACTACAGACCAGGCAGCCTTACCTCAGTCCCTGGAAAAATTACAGGGCAGGTCCTCAAGGAATCTATTTGTAAGCATTTGAAGGAGAAAAGAGTGATTTTAGTAACAATCAGCATGGATTCACCAAGGGCAAGTCATGCCTGATCAACCTAATTGCCTTCTATGATGAGGTGACTGGTTTTATAGATGTTGGGAGACCAGTGAATGTAGTCTACCTTGATTTTAGCCAGGCTTTTGATACAGTCTCCCATGATATTCTCACCAACAAGTTAAGGAACTATGGACTGGATGAATGGACTGTAAGGTGGATAAAAAATTGGCTGGAACGTCAGATTCAGAGACTAATAATCAATGGCTCTATGTCTAGTTGGCAGCCAGTATCAAGTGGAGTGTTCCAGGGGCCAGTTTTGTTCAAAGTCGTCATCAATGACCTGGAAGATGGCAGGTTCCAAGTCAGTCCACATACAGTGTTAATGAGTTTTAATGCCTGCATGTGTAAACACCAGCCTATTCCCACTTATTGTGCAGTAATTAACTGTGCAGTAAATTTAATCCAGTGTAAATGCATGTGTACATACACCCAGTGACAAGTACACTGGTATATAAGGTGAACCAAAATATTAGAATGAATCTGAAATATTTTTAAGAGAATAGAAAGAATGAAAATATTGTTCATTGACTATTACTGTGATGAAACAGAGACTGCTGATACCTTTAGCTATTTTTTTCTGTTAAAAATTTAAAGCTAGAGACTAATTGTTAGTGACATAACATAATTATATATGGACAACATGGTACTATTATGAAACATCATTAAAAATATTTTTCAGGCTAAGAGGTCACAGAGTAAAAATGTTCTATGTGCAAACTTCCAGTATTAATAGATGCAAATTAGGCCAGGAATGACTGACTATCTTATGTTAAAGGGGATTAAATTAATGGATGCAACAGATAAAGCAGAAAATATTCTTAAGATTTGTCAGCCTTCTGAAATGTATCATTTTTGTTTGTATATTTTAAATCTGAAACACCACTGAGCATATCAGTAAAATACAAGTTTGGTTTCAACATTCAAAATGTTATTATATGAAAGATATGCATTCGATATATAAAAAAAAAAAACGCTTTATACTTTTTTCTCATTTTTAATCTAATTAAAATGTAAGTGCACACAACTTTTAAGACAAAAGAGATATTTGTACAATAAGTCCTATTATCTTAAAGACAGTGAGGATTAAAAACAAAATGAGATAACTGAGTTCTGTTGATTCCTCCCCATCTTGTAGATAGTAGTTTGCTAGTGCTGAAATCCAAACTGTTGTGTGTCAGCCACAAGGCAAATTCACATAGCAAAAACATAGTTGATATTACCTAGTTGGAGGACTGCTTCAAAACACAGGTGGAAAACATGTGGAACTTGGAAATTTGATCACAATAATGAGAACTTTGAACATGTCCTAGTTCAACATGTCCTTTGTGCATGTCCTAATATTTGAATTTCACTGACCTGGATAGATACACAAAGGTCTTGTTTCTTCCTTCTTGAAATTGCTAGTATTATCATCAGGGATCCTACTTTTTTCAGATAAAAAACCCAACAATCCCAACTTTCATATTAAAGAGTAACTAAAAATCCACATTTTCCATTATTAAAATGTAATGCCACAAATATATCTATCTATCTAGGCATCTATCTATTCATATTTACCTCAATAGATCTATCTATTTATCTATCTATCTAGAGATGGATATCTATATCAATCTCTCTATATATATAGATATATGTCTCTCTATATATAATCTGAAAATTGGGATTTTGGGAGGGTTTTTTAACAGAGAAAACCAGGATCCCTGATTGTTATGGTAAATGTTAACATTTTACTAGCAGACTATCAGAAGTTACCTTTTATCTTTTTTGCTATTTGTTTTACATGTTAAGTCTCAAAGAGAGGAAATTCTAATAAGGAACATTTGATTAGAATAAACATCCAGTTGTTACTTTGTGGTTAATATTTTCCTGCTTGGTTGCCAAAAAACAAAACAAAAACAAAAACAAATAAACCTAGCAGAAACAATTATTTCACACTTCTTGCTGGACTTTACTGAATCCATTGCATAATTTAATAATTGGACAGTTTTAAAGTAAATTCATGTGAGGGAAGAAAGCATGTTTGCCTTGGGATGAACTCAGATTGTGCATCTTTTTTATTGGATTTCTTCTCCTAATATGGCTCTGAATCCATACTGCTTATCTAACATACTGCTGGGTAAATTGCTAAACCCTCCTCAGGGGCATCTCTGGAGAAGGATCATTGTTTGATATGCAGCTTCATGGATTTTAAACCAGGAGAAGCTGTTAATAATCATCAGGGATCCAAGTTTTCTGTTTTCCATGGAAAAATGTGGCAAAATTCAGATTCTTTTTTTAAAGATAAAAACACATGAAATGGTGGGTTTTCCCTTGCAGGGTGCCAGAGTTCCAGCCTGCAAGGGGCTGGGGGAAGTGGGAGGAGGGCGATCAGGCAGGGGGGTGCTATGTGCATATGTATGCACACACACACATGGCAGCCAGGCACCATGTGAGCAGCTCCTGCAGCTCCCCGCAGGTAAGTCGGGGGGGGGGGGGGGGGGAGTAAACCAGTGACTTTCACCCATTAATATTTTTGTGAAAGCAAACATCCTATTGCTTATGGGTATTAACTATTTCAAGAGCAGGTTAGACAGATACTTGGCTGGGATGTCTTAGTCAGGAATGGTCCTGTCTTGAGCAAGGGACTGGACTAGATTACCTTGTGAGGTCCATTCCCACTCTATTCTCCTATGATCCTATGAAATTAGGCCTTATGATGAGAGGCTGAGAGCTATGGGACTCTTCAGCTTGGGAAAGCCCAAGATCAAGGGAGACCTGGTGGCTGCCTGGGTAGAGGTACTTAAGAAGTGTACCTCTTCTACAAACACTGGGTCAAATGATAGAGATTACAGCTCAGGAAAACCTAGGTTCACATCCTGTTGTAATGGCATGGGGTCAAAAGTCCCTTTCAAGGGAAAATTCTTGCTTGGAACTTCCCAAGAAGCATCCATGTTGAGTCTGAGAAGACCCCCTGAAGCCAACCCTAGCATGGCTTCACAAGTGGCAAGCATGTGGTTTTGAACATATGGCTTTCCATAGCACCCACACCTCCACCTTCAAGCACCCCCACCTCCAAGAGCTCCTTCTTTTTGGTCAGCTTCTGGGAAGGGGATTGTTTCCTTTTCTTCCCCCTTTTAAAAAGGAGAGGTATAACAGTGCCAATATCTTAAATAATATGGTAACTTCTGCTTCAAAAGAAAAAAGTCTTTATTTTGCCATTCCAGTTCCATCTGGCCTTCCACAGATGTCACTTTGTCCCCACTAGGACCTAGTCTCTGTCTTGGGATGATCTGTCCTCCTGAGGATTACTCTTTTCACCAGTTCTCTCAGAGCCTTACTTTCTCTCTTGGGGCTTAGTCAGCCACCTATGCAACAAAACAGTTCCAAAACTACTGAAGTAACTTGGGGACAACACTTACCCAGTAAAATAAAATGAAGTCACGGGGAAGCAATAAAGGAGCAGTCTTTAGGCCCTGCTGCCAGGCCCAACTGCTCTCTCTCCCTAGGGTGAAAAGAGCATGAAGGTGTCCTGCTTATAAAATGATTTATAATATATTATTTACAGCAAAGTCCATTCACAATGAGGCCCCCACACCACAAAGGGCTCCCTACCAGAACTGCTGGCTGGAATCCAGTTCACTGAACCTCCTTCATCATAACATCTCTGGCCAACACTGGGTAAAACAATAGAGAATACAGTTCTGAAAACCTAGGTTCAGATCTGCTGTCATGCTGTGATGTAAGTTACTATTACTTTTCAAGTTTTAATTGAGTTGCGTTACTCTGTGTTAGGTGTGACCTATTTTGAATTTAAACATAAAAATAAGTTACATTGGTGTCCGGAGCACCCAGATGACCTGGGCTCCTGAGTTACTGTCTAGAGTAAGTGCTTATATTGATCCTTCTCATGCAGGATGGTAGAAGCCAGAAATATGCTGTTTGTGTTGAAAAAAAACAATATCCTGGGATAAAAGTGATTTTAGTGCTATAGAATCAGAACCTGAACACAAGTGTTACTCATATAATTTTTTTTTTAGTTAATGCTGACTTTCTACAGGGATATCTTTGCCCCACAACAGAGTGGCTTACCACCAAAGAGCTATACCTTATGTATTCACTTCATATTTAGATTAACATAAAGGCAGATTACACTGATGCAAAATTTTTATTTCATAGATTTTATAGACATTAAGGCTGGAAGGGACCTCGGAAGATCATCGAGTCCAGCCTCCTACCCCAGGGGCAGGTAGTCAGCTGGGGTCACAGGACCCAAGCAAGATAAATGTCCAATCAAGTCTGAAAGGAGTCCAGAATAGGTGCTTGACCACCTCTGGCAGAAGTCTGTTCCAGGCCTTGCAGGCTTGGAAAGTAAAGAAGTTCTTCCTTATGTCCAGCCTGAAAGTGTTGGAGGACTTTGTGACCATTTAACCTTGTCATCCCATGGGGCACTCTAGTGAACAGGTGTTCCCCCAAATCCTGATATATACCCCTTATATACTTATAGGCAGCCACCAGGTCTCCCCTGAGCTTGCACTTTTCCAGGCTGAAGAGTCCCATAGCTCTCAGCCTCTCATCATAAGGCCTAATTTCATAGGATCATAGGAGAACAGAGTTGGAATGGACCTCACAAGGTAATCTAGTCCAGTCCCCTGCTTAAGACAGGACCATTCCTGACTAAGACATCCCAGCCAAGTATCTGTCTAACCTGCTCTTGAAATTCTACTGGCATCTCTAGATGTCAGGCTATTCCAAAAAAGGGTGGATGGTTAAGAATCTACAGAAGGGTTAGATATGTGACCTTATTAGTTTTCAAATTTCTGTGCATCAAATTCCTAAACTAGATCCAAGGAAGCATATAAAATTTAGTTCCCACTGGTAGAAAAACAAAAAAACAAAAAACCAACAACACAGGTGATCTCCCCAGCCAGGGGACACTAAGGGACTTCTCTCTGGGCTACTCCTTCCTTTAGAGGAGCCTGTTACTTGGCAGATCATCCTCTTCCATGCCTAGGAAGAGGGCAAGCTGTCAATAGGCAATTTTGCAGGGTTTTAAATAGCCTTGTGTGCAGCCCACGTTGGATGAGTGGCACAGAACATTTAATGCCCATGGGGCCATGAACCAGGCTTAGAAGAAACCTCTCCAAGCCGAGTTCCTGGTTTCTGGGCATTCTGAATCCCTGACCCTGCTGACCATGGGAAGCCAGAATAATCCAGAAAACCTTCCCAGCTTCTTCTCCAAACCAGGGACTGCCCAGTTTAGGGAAGAAGCCGGGAGTTTGGTAAAGTCCCATGTCTGCTTCTCATGCCAGGCTCACCAGTGTGAAAAGTAGATACTCACAGTTCCTGTGAACAGGCTAAACAATACAACCTCCTCCTCACACTAGGGACTATGGTGTGTGAGGGGCTAGGAAGGAGCAGCTGGTGGTTGCACCTCCCCTTCCCTCCACTCTTTTCTAGTTGAGGCCAATCTCAATCTCCAAATGGCATGGGAGCCTTTTCCAACAACTTGGATCCTCTTGTGATGAGGAGAAATTCAGCCACAGGAAGTCTGCCAGCATTCATTCTCTCTGGAAAAGTTCCAGGGGCAATTCTATATGGGTTATTTTTCTCCCAGAGCCATCATTTTTTGGTACAGGAGAAACAGTGATTCTCCAAGTAGAAACGTAAGACTTGTACATGCCCTTACAATATGTGTATGCTACTGTAATGACTGGGATCATGGAGAAGCATATCTGCAAAAACACAGTGCATAGCATCAGTTACAAACCCCTCTGGAGAAACACGGGTTAGCCTATGATGAGTTTAATATTACAGTGGCTACATTGTTTCCAGTACCTCAGCTAACAAATTTAAAGCTAACTCTCATTTGCAAATACTGTGGCTTGCATGTAGGAAGAGTTAGACTTCATAGGTCTAACTCTTCCTACATGTAGTGTAGGAAGCCTAAGTGTCTAATTTGGGATTGCAGGGGTTTAGGATGTAGCCATGTTGGTCTAAAGACATAGGCAGACAAGGTTCCTTGGGTGAATTTGATATCTTTTATTAGACCAACCGAAATAGTTGGAGAAAAGTTCTTAAGAAGCTTTTTTGAACCCAAAAGCTTGCTTAATAACTTTTCTCCAACTATTTGGGTTGGTCTAATAAAAGATATCAAATTCACGCAAGGAACCTTGTCTGCCTAATTTGGGATTGAAGATTCCACTAGATTTGCAAGGAACCTAAAATGAGGTGAAGGACTGCTTAAATTCTGGTGTAGCTTTAGCCCGAAGTGACTTGTCCAAGGTCATGAAGGACAGGAACTGAACTCCAGGACTGAACTCCAGATTTCTAAATCTCAGCTTTTTTAAACATTGCTCTAAATTACAGTAGTAATGCATTGCAATCTATCAATTACTCAAAAATTTTAAATCACTACTTGTGTAACTAAAAATCAATTTCTTATCTCATCATTTTTACTAAATTAATTGTCAGAGAGTACGTCTATACAAGATGCTGACTGTATAGTAGCTCGATACTGCTGTGCAGTAGCATTGTGTGGCAAAAAATTGCCACGATGCTACTGCACAGTAGTAGTACCAGGCTACTTTTCAGTGGCATCACTTAAAAGGCGCTTGCTGGTGCTACTGTGTAGTAACTCCTATTAGTGAGCAGGAGCATCTCATGTTTACCTTGTTTAAAGTGATGAGACTTATTTATACACGCATCATAATATGGCATAAATCAATGGTCTCAGACTATTAAAAGAACTGTAGTAAATAATTCTGTCAACAAATGTAGAAGAGAAATTGCATACAGTGAAATACTCCTCTGAAAAGCAAATGGTACTTTTAGGATAAAGTGCATTTTTAAATCTTTGATCTATGCAACTATAAGAAAAAATACACTCCTTATCATTCCTCTAAATTTAAATCAATGCAATTCTATGTGGAGTGATAGGGAGTTGGCAGGTTCTTTAATTCTAAAAATGCTAAGGACTTGGGACATTCTCCTGACTCCTAGTGTGCGTGGCATTTTCATTAGTTTCTCAGAGAACCTGTGGGGTATTATTATTGACCATTGGCCAGATTACAATTGACAAAAATTACTGATAAAGAAAAATAACAATGTAGTACTGTGTTGTGTTACAGCTGCTTTAGTTCAGGAAGTCGATCAACACTGTAGTCTGGACATATTTCATTAACAACATTTTTAATTTTTATGATTATTATAACTACAAGTTAGAAAAGTTAACTTACTTACACACATGTAGTTTCACCAAAATAATTTAATTGCTGATGCCTACATGTTTAACTCAATATATATCTATCTATATATATATAGATTCCTAGATTCCTAGATGTTAGGGTTGGAAGGGACCTCAATAGATCACCGAGTCTGACCCCCTGCATAGGCAGGAAAGAGTGCTGGGTCTAGATGACCCCAGCTAGATGCTTATCTAACCTCCTCTTGAAGACCCCCAGGGTAGGGGAGAGCACCACCTCCCTTGGGAGCCCATTCTAGACCTTGGCCACTCGAACTGTGAAGAAGTTCTTCCTAATGTCCAATCTAAATCTGCTGTCTGCTAGCTTGTGGCCATTATTTCTTGTAACCCCCGGGGGCACCTTGGTGAATAAATACTCATCAATTCCCTTCTGTGCCCCCGTGATGAACTTATAGGCAGCCACAAGGTCGCCTCTCAAACTTCTCTTGCGGAGGCTGAAAAGATCCAGTTTCTCTAGTCTCTCCTCGTAGGGCTTGGTCTGCAGACCCTTAACCATACGAGTGGCCCTTCTCTGGACCCTCTCCAGGTTATCCGCATCCCTCTTGAATTGTGGCACCCAGAATTGCACACAGTACTCCAACTGCGGTCTGACCAGCGCCCGATAGAGGAGAAGTATCACCTCCTTGGACCTATTTGTCATGCATCTGCTGATGCACGATAAAGTGCCATTGGCTTTTCTGATGGCTTCGTCACACTGCCGACTCATGTTCATCTTGGAGTCCACTAGGACTCCAAGATCCCTTTCCACTTCTGTGCTACCCAGCAGGTCATTCCCTAGGCTGTAGGTGTGCTGGACATTTTTCCTCCCTAGGTGCAGCACTTTGCATTTCTCCTTGTTGAACTGCATTCTGTTGTTTTCTGCCCACTTGTCCAACCTGTCCAGGTCTGCTTGTAGCTGTTCCCTGCCCTCCGGTGTGTCCACCTCTCCCCATAGCTTTGTGTCATCTGCAAACTTGGACTGAGTACATTTCACCCCCTCGTCCAAGTCGCTGATGAAGGCATTAAAGAGTATCGGTCCAAGGACCGAGCCCTGCGGGACCCCACTGCCCACACCCTTCCAGGTCGAAACTAACCCATCCACCACGACTCTCTGGGTGAGACCTTCCAGCCAATTCGCCACCCACCGGACTGTGTAGTCATCCAAGTCACAGCCTCTTAACTTGTTCACCAGGATGGGGTGGGATACCACATCGAAGGCCTTCCTGAAGTCTAAGTATACGACATCCACCCCTCCTCCTGTGTCCAGGCATTTTGTAACCTGGTCATAAAAAGAGACTAGATTGGTCAGGCACGACCTGCCTGCCACGAACCCGTGCTGGTTTCCCCTCAGCATAATTTGTCCTGCTGAGCTCTCACATATGTGAGCCTTGATAATTTTTTCAAAGTCTTTGCCTAGGATGGAGGTGAGACTGACTGGCCTATAGTTGCCCGGGTCCTCCTTCCTCCCCTTCTTGAAAATGGGGACCACATTGGCCCTTTTCCAGTCCTCTGGGACTTGGCCTCTGCGCCACGAGCATTCAAATATTCCTTCCAGTGGCTCTGCAATGATGTCGGCCAGTGCCTTCAGCACCCTCCGATAGATAGATATATTTGAGTTAAACATGTAGATAGATAGATAGATAGATAGATAGATAGATAGATAGATAGATATCTGTCTATCTGCATATATATCTATATCTATATATCTATTTTTTCCCCCATTTGTGTGACATATTGGTATGGAAGTTTCAGTAAAACTGATATTTAATGTTTTACAAAATGTTGCAATAATCAGTATTTGGAATATTATTTCAAAAATTCAAATGGAATAAGCAATATGTGTATTAATTATTGTAATATATAATTAATTATTGTGTATTAGTAATGTAAATTATTGAGGATACCATCTCAATCTCTTTATGTTCATGACCTTCAGAATAAAAAGAAAAATGAAGATGAGGGTTTTAGATATATTGCTCTTCATTTGAAACCAAGACCAAACTGTGTTCATGTTACCGATGCTTCAGTAATTTGTATTACAAATCTGTTCTGGCCACTGTAATCAACATTTTAGTCACATTATTTTAGTGGCAGGGAGAAGACCCAGTGAAAAACAAGGACTCTATTATGCTAGGCAATCTACTAGGTCCCACACTCTGTTGTAATGAATTATTACATGTAAAGACAAATTACTTCAACTGGAAAGATGGAGAGAAAGAGAATACTCAATAGCCTAGTGATTGGTTTACTCACATAGATGAAATGGGTTTTAAGTACCTCTAGCAAAGTTAATATCTGAACCTATGCTTCTTACTTGCTGGGTAAGTGACTAATAACTGAGGCTATTGTTTTTTTAATGGACACCCCTTTTTCATTCTCTGCTATAGCCTTATGGACTGTTTTTTGTTTTTTTGTTTTTTCTTTTTTTTGAGCAGAATCTATTCACCAAAACACAACCAACTTAGACAATTATTGCAGATTATCCAAAACACAAGTTATTATTTATAAAAAGTTTACTTAGTTCTATAGGTTGGCTCAAATATTGTTCCTCCCTTCAGCATTTCCTTTGGTGTAGTTTAGGGGGCTTCAAAGCTAATGGTTGTGAATTTGTGGCTGAGGTTTCCATTATATATTTCCAGGAAATTAGGGATAACAAGGCTGAACACTATAACAATTAAGAGCCTTTGTGTATTTAGTCTCCAACCTCATATTTTTCACTGGGGCCCTTGAGTGCTGTCCTGAGTAGGGATTATTTCCTGGAATGAGATCTCAGTCTCAGGCAAATTCCAATTTAATTCTACGTTACTGTCCCCAAGTTGTGTGCGTTGGGTTGGGGGGGAGGGGCGGGCACTCAGGATTTTTCCTAATATTCTGATTTACTTATCTATGATATTAAGGCAGTATTTACTTCACGTTGGTTTAAATGATTATGGGTACCATAATGCAAGTAAAAGCTGTATTTTCCATTTTTTACAGTTATTGGAATTTAGCAACGTGTTTCCTATTAAATTCAATGGTTGTCATGGGGCTAAATTAGTGTGCAGCTATTTATAACTTTACAATCTGTGGTAGTTAGTTTTTAACAGCTGGAGTTCTACTCATCACTGGTCATGTGAAAAGACAATACCCTTTCTATGTTTTTTGTCTGTTTACCACCCCATACAAGGGCCAGGCAAGAGCAGACTGTAGTTTTAATAATGAAATAATTGGATATATTTTTATGCCTACATTTAAAAAATACAAATGATAAAGAAACAGTATCAAAGGGCTGGGAAGTGGATTCTTTGTGATTTTATGTTGTTTTTTTTTATTATTATTATGTGTGCAGTTTAAGTACATTGCAGTAAATGCTAGGTTTTAAGACTCAAAGGGGCTCTTAAGACTTTTACAACTTTGAATACACTTCTGCAACCCAAGATGAAGGAAGAAAAGACAAGCAAATTGGACTTGGGAATGTCCCACAAACACACTTATAGTATTTCACATTGCTCTGTAGTAGACATAAGTCTAAGCCATGACGCATATGTCAGGAATCAAAGTACAGATTTCCCTTGCTTTATGCAGGTTCTGTACATGCAAATTTGCTCTTATGTGATGACCCTATTTATACTCAAAATTATTTATATGCAAAGTAAATTCAGTATTATGAGATCAACAGCAAGTAAGTCTGTAGAGGGGAAAGGGCCATGGACAGAGGGGCAGATAGTGGTGAGGGAGTGAGTGGGGCATAGGCAGGAGCAGGAGCTGGAGTGAATGGGGCTTTGATCTGCCCCCCCCCCCACTGGTGGTGAGGGAGGGAGTGAGCCTGGGGCAGAGGCAGGCACTGCACAGCCGGGGTGGGTCATGGGATCAGGGGTGCGGCTCCTGCTTCTATGGGCTGCTGCTGTGGACTGGGGCTGGGCCCAATCACCAGCCCCACTTCATCCTCACTACTGGTGGAGGTGCAGATTAAGGCCTCACCCACCCCAGCCCTTGGGGTCAGGACACACTGTGCTTGGAGCTGACAGCACTGGGAGGGGGGTTGGAGAGACTACAGTGAATTTTGCGGTCCCTGCCTGCAGCCCAGCCCATAATCCTCCTCCCAGTGCCACTGCTGCCCACCCCAGCTGTTGGATCTGGAATGGGAGGCATGGGTCCTGCTGCTATGGGCTGCCAGTGAGACCTGGGACCAGGGGCTGTGCCAGGCTCTTCCCAATAGGGGTCGGGGTAGACTGCACTCGGGGCAGGCAGTGGCAGTGCTGGGAAAGGGGCTATGGCAGGGCTGCAGCCACCCCAAAATTTGCTGTAGCCCCCCTGATCCCCTTTCCAGGGCCCCTGCTGCCCACCCCAAGTGCACTGCGGCCCAACCCTCACACCAGGAAGAGCTTGGCATGGCCCCCGGCCCCAGCCCACAGTGGCAGCCTGTAGGGACAGGAGCCATGCCCCCCATCTGGCACCTTGCCTTCGCTGGGCAGCACCTGCCTCTGCCTCTGCCCCAGCCCCATCCCTATTCCATCCCTCACCACTGTTGGGGGAGGGGGGGATTAAGGCCCCACTCACACCACCCCATGGGGCCAGGCTCTTTCAGGTGGGGGTAGGGAGGAGGGGGGCTGGGGCTCTGTTTAGTTGTTCCATTGTTGTAGCTAGTTGTAAATAGAATAACTTAAATTTGGATATAAGATTTAAAACAATTGTAGTATAAATCAACAACCTTTGGAAAATATTGTGATTTAGCCAGTCAAGAAATTAATAATTTTTAATGAGCGTTCCAGCTGTAATATTTTAAGAAGATATCATAAAAAGTAAAACCTTAAACTTAGGACTTGACAGTATTTTGATCAATCAGTTGTAACCCCAGACCAGACAAAGAACATCTTCATTATGGTGTCTCTACTCTGTCATAGACTACTTGTAATTAAGCCTACTCAGGAATTTCACATGAAAAATTAAGTGGGGGGGAGGGGAGTGGAAATTGGTTGTATGGAAAAACATTCAATTTTGCAGAAGAAATTTTATTTTTCCCAAGGAAAAAAAAAATCAAACTGAAAAGTTTTGTCTCAGGTCAGTTTTAAATTTAATTTGTGAAATCATGCAAAGCTTTATTTCAAATCAGTTTAAAAAATGAATTGAACTTTCCTAGCATTTTGGCTTAAGCAGATGTAGTTCAGGTGAATATTATTTTATGTAGGATGGAGTCTGCAAAAGACTCCCTCTCAGTTCAGCTTAGTCCCTGTTGGTACCTCATACGATTTGGGAGAAATGTGGATGTTGGGCTTCCTAGGGGATCAAATGAGACAGTTGATGCTAATCTGAACTGACCCAAAGAGCTTCAACAATAAAACATCTCAGGATTGCTTTCCCTCCTGGGGCAAGGTGAATGGGGAAGTGTTAAATATTCTGAATTTTGCTCAACTAGTTCCCAGCAGTAAATTAACTCATCTTTCAGAGTAAACCACTACAAAGAAAGCGTTACTAGAAAAACCTTATTTTAAAAGTTGTGTTTTATCTATCTGTCCAGCCACCCAAAGCCACATGTACATTTCTCCCATTGGAGTGCAATGAGATAGCACAGAAATGCTGTGAAACTTATTGCAAGATTTCTTTCGTTTTTTTTCCCAGGCACTAGAAGTAAAAATATGTCAGAGAGACTTTACAGACATTTCAAAAACAAATGTCTTAAACAAAACATGCAAAGCATGCCCAAGTTAACTTCAACTCCAGAACTGAACTGAATTGAAAACTCCTTTAATTTTCATCACATGCTCTCTATTAGGAAAAATACAGAATGCATTTTAGGATGTGAGCGGGTGAAGTAGTTAATGTATATAGAGACCTTTGGAAACAGAATTCTAAGCTTTATTACTCAAATGAATATGCGCTCCAAATTTATTTATTGTTCATTTGCAGGTATTGAAAGGAAAAAATTCTTTCTTGTTGTAAAAACTTTACAGTCAAAAATAGTTTAATATTTTTATATAAACATTTCTAATGCGTCATCTTCCAGTTCTTCGGACTCAGAACACCTGCTCGTTCACTGTAAGGCAACAAACAGCTGTCAGGTAGAATGATTTTTGCCCATAACCACATATACTATACTATTAAAAATTCCCTGTGTGCAGAGATCCTGCTCAGGAAAAAAATACCATCTTTCTCCTTAAGCCTCTTTATGTGCTTTAGAATAAGGTTTAAATAATACATTAAGTATGGTTTCTTCACAAAAAGGAAAATTTCACACTAAGTTAACTGGCATCCTAGTGTTGATGGGTTGTGAGGCCTATTTCTAATTCCCTGAGCCCCCAGTCCCTTCAGAGATTTTAATCATACACTAATGCATGCACACACATATTTTCCATAGGAGCATTTAAAACTGGTAGAAAAAAAATATTATAGCCCTTGTAAAATGCTTTGTCCTTTTTATTTTCAGCTTGAGACTGTTTCATTTTTCAATTTGGAGTTGGTATAGTATCAACTGAAGAAAAATACAGAGAACAATGCAATGTAGTTAGGCAGCATGTGAATGCAAAAATATACAGCAGATCTATTGGTGCTTCCTATAACCAGGGATCCTGGTTTTCTCTGATAAAAACAAATCCCCACATTTCAGATTAAAAAACGGAACCCAAAACTCACATTTCTGGGATTAAAATGAAACACTACTAATATATAGATGTATATATTAGTGGTGTTTCATTTTAATCATGGAAATATGGATTTTGGGTTACTTTTTTTAAATCCAAAAATTGGGGACTTTAGTTTATCAGAGAAAACCAGGATCCCTGTTTATAACCTAACCTACAACCTCCTGCCCCTTCTGTACATTCCATGCCTTAGGTGTCTGTTGAGTCAGATCTGTCAAAATTACTCAGTACTTTTGACTGCCACCCTGCTAAACAGTCACTCTGGAAAAAGGGGGCCCAGGATTAGTAACAAAACATATTTTCACTATAGTTAAAATCTGATTAATATTTTAACTCTAAGTTAATGACCTGAAACATCACATTCTACTGAGCCCAAAAAGCAAAGTATGTCAATGAGGGCAGTGTCACAATATTATGTATATGTTCTGCATCTCAGTGGGCAATTTTTTGCTTTACTTTTTTTTTTTTTAATTGCTTACAAACTGGTTCCAGAATTTTCAAGAACAAAAAATATTCAGTGAGTCTTTCTGTTCCACGTTTAGTCATTGGATCGAATCTTACTATCTGGCATGTTTGTACACTTTCTCAATAATTCTAATAGGAAATTCACTTATCAGCTGCAAAAGAGCACTGTCACATATTGGACATATTGCATGCAGATTTAAATATGCTACCAAACAAAATCATAACTTATAGAAAGATACAGAGCCAAATGCAAGTATGTTATCTGGGTCAGTTGTGGTTGCTTCATTAATAAACAAAAATCAGGTTTCTATTAGTATAAAATGTTACATCACATGCGATACTATCAAGAAAAAAACAAACTTAACAAATTGTGTTGAATATTAGCACACATCTAGTTATTACAATTCCAGCAGCCAACTTGTTCAAACAACTCCTGTTAGACTTGATTAACCATCTCCCATACCACTTACAAGGCATGTCTACACATGCATTTACATCATCTTAAATTTACTGTGCAGTAAGCAGGAATAGGCCAGTGTCTACATATGCAGGTGACCTGGGACTAAATTTAGTCCCAGGTCAAAGCAGCATGCCATGTGCGCTTATGGCCACCAGCGGGAGCTCCAGCTTCTAGTCACATGGCTGCCAGACCATGGGACTAACTTTAATCCCAAATTAAAGCCAGAGCCAGTTGCCAGCACTCAGGGCTCAACTTAGTCTCAAATTGAAGCCAGGAGCTCTGGGGCTGGGCTCAGTCTGCCCCCTAGTGGCTGGGCATATCCAGCACAGTTACTGCTAAGTAACATGTCTACATGTGTATTACTGTGAATTAACTAATCGGGTATAAATTTGTTACCTGCATGATGTATGTGCAGGCATGATGCAGGTATCAAATTTACACTCAAGTCAGCATAAATTGACATATTACCGTGCAGTATCAGCATGCATGTATAGATGTGTGCCCATACTGCACAGTAATATTGATTACTGCACAGTAAATATGCATGTGTAGATTCACCCACTATTTTCTTCTTTTCTCATAAGACTTTGAAATATTCCTCTTTTGGGCTGATTCTTTTTCCCAGGTTTGACCCACACAGAATAACTTACTGTAAACCATTAATGAAATGGTTGAGAGTAGTTATGAGCACAAGTGGAAAAAAAAAATCCATTTTCTCAATTCCCTGTAAATGGTGACTTATTTCTAAAATGAGTACTACAGCCAAAATGAATACACTGAAATTTGTCATTACAATAACTTTGACACAGAAACAACATAAGGTGCTTTTCAATGGCTACTCATATTAGTTTGGCTAATTATCTAATTTAATATGATTAATGTTCAGAACACATGCAGGAAATACTCCTTTCTATGAGCAGGAAATCACTCTAATTGGGCTAGATTCACCACTGTGACTTTAGGAGCCTATCTTCAACATTTAGAGCATCTGTACACATGCTCTGGGGGAATGGTGGGGGTGGTGCTTTAATTAGAGTGGTTCTGGAGCATCTCATTTAACAGCATCCCCACACTTCAAAATGGCAGCAGGGGCACTTAATTGAAAGCTTGTTCAATGATTTTTTACTGCAGCTTTTACAACAAGAATTTTTTTTTTCTTTTAAACCTCTTGCAAATGAACGATAAATAAATATGGAACGCATGTTCGTTTGAGTAATCATACTTAGAATTCTGTTTCCAAAGGTCTCTATAGACATTAACTACTTCACCCTTAAGTACCTATGTCACTTAAAAAAAAAAAATCACATTCAACTGCTGTTGACCTATGTCTAAGGAATTTAGGTACCCATATTCTCTCTGTTGAGTTCCTTAAATGCTTGTTTTCAATGAACCAAACTACATGCTGCCTGACACCTAAATCCCAGGAGGATTCTCTCATTTCCTGGCCTAAATTACTTGCTGTATGTAAAGCAGTAGACGATTTGGAAAACATTAACCCTTCACAAAAATAGCCAGAAAGAAGAGCATGTTGTGGTAACACTTTTCCCTCCTGTGTTACCTAGTAGCCCATTGGTTGGAGAATTCACTAAAGCTAAGTACAGACATTCAAAAAGCCTGAGGTGGAATTGATCTAAGTTACATGTTTTTTTCTGTAAGTGTCACAATTTAGATAGGTAGTGAAGAAAACAGGATCACCCTGGGGTGGGGCAGCGGTGGGGGGCCTGGGGGGTCATGCAGGATGCCTGCAGTGGCCAAGACCAACAGGTTCAGGGCACACCCAACATACCCCACAGGCCCCTGGGCTTCCAGAGACTTCTGAGCACAGCTAAGTGCCTGGGCCACCCCTGATTGTCTGCTAGGAATGGGCAAGAATGACCTCCTCTGCATACCATGTCATTTGTCAGCCACAGGTATCTGTCAGCTGTAGGAAGGCAGTGCTGGGGGGAGGGGAGGGGAAGTGTAGGCAGGTGTCTGTTGTATTTACTAATCCAGTCATGAAGCACCCCACAATATACACACAGATCTGCCACTGAAAAACCTCTGTGAGTTGGCACAGTACCATAGAAACTTACCAGGCTGCTGGGCATGGGTGATCATGCCCCCAACTCCCTGCCAATTCACTGCAGTCACACCTTTGCACCCACCCTTATGAGGCTTGTAGGAAAGCCCAGAGCAAGCACCTTTTGTCATGAGTTGCATGTTGGAAAGCTTTCCTGTACTCTACTGTGATGTCCTGCTGCCTGTGTCCAGACACAGAGACCCAGGAACTCAGTGGCTCCCTGGAAGAAAGAGGTATCCCTGGCCTCCAACATTCACTTCCCATTCACTGGAGCACTTGTAGCAAAACCTCCAGTTTCTTCTTCTTCTTCTTTTTTTTTTTTTTAATTTATTTATTTTAAAATGCATTCCCTCCCCAATCATTTCTGACTTTTTCTTTCCCTCTCTTTTCCCTATAGATAAGTATAAGTAAGCTAAGATGTAGGATAAGCTTTAAACATTTTATTTTGGTAGCAAGTTTTTGGTTTTGGATATCCACTGTTTTATATTGTATTATTATTAGGTTTGTTTGATATTTAATGTTGTATATTGTATTATTATCATTTTCGTATTTATTTTTATTGTTTCATATGGATATTGTATGGTTTAGGCCTGTGTTTGTAAGTGAACCAAAGTCATGTCAAGTTTCCATTTTATATGTCAAGCCTCCATCTTCTGTCCTCTGCCTGGGCATCCCATGTTGCAATTGTATGAGTCACGTACCCCTCCCATGTAAATTGGTTCCCTGATGAATGAGTGTGATTGGAAGTGATTAAAACACAATGGTAGCGGGCCTCTACTGAATGGCCTGTAATGACTGGGCCATCACTTTGCATTGATTCACCCAGGAACCACGGACCTCACCCAGGAACAAAGACAAGACCAGCATTTGAAAGACAAAGGACCCTGCAAAACCAGCAACTCTCACCATTACAGGCACCAGAAACTGCACATTGCTGCATGAAGCACACATGCTCAGTACACCAGAGGCTGACCCTTGCCTGGGCATGCCTCCTGTCACTAGGGTCACACAAGGTCTGCCCCTATAAAAAGGGGCACTGAGGACAGACCCAGTGGGAATGCCAGTTCCATCTGGACCAGCACCATGCCACACCACCTATCCACCCAGAGGCCCTGCCGGTGACCCCTCTCTGGACAACACCTACTGGACAAGGACCCCTTCCAGCCTGGATAGGTAGATATTACCTGCACACCTCCTCCTACAATTTGAACTCTCTCTCTGTCTCTCTCTCTCCTCCTGGACTTCAGTGGACTTGAGCCCCTGCACCAAGCCTCTTTAACCCCTGCTGCCATTATGCGTGGGTGGGTGGGTGGGTGCAAGGGAACCAATTTGACATTGTGTCACCATCTCCCCTGTTCAATAAAACCACTGTCATTTGCAACCCCGAGTTGGGTCATGTTTTACTGAATCCCAGTCCCTTCCTTATCTTAAATTCCAGCCTCATTCTATGTCTTTCTCTCTCTCTCAATTCCAGCCCCCACCCCTCTCCACTAGTTTCCTGATCTTCTCTCAATTCCTACTGCCTTTTCCCTGTGACTTTCTGCTGCCTTTCTCTGCTTTCCTGCTTCCCTTGCTGCCTTTCAGTCTTTCCTGCTGCTTTTTCTGTGATTTTCTGCTGTCCATCTCTCTGGTTTAAGGCTCTCCCCACAGCTTCCCACACTTCTCTATCTGCCCTGGAGCCTTCCTCTGGCTCCCCCACACCCAGAACCCCTCTTTAACACCCGCACTTTCCCTTAGTCCCACTTTCCCTCTCCAGCACCTACCTTTTCAGCTCCCCCATAGCTCTGGCTCCAGTCCCAGACTGTGTGCTGGCATGCTTCCCTGTTCTGCAGGCTTTGGGCATTGTCTTTTAATCAAAGAAGATCAATTAACCTAAAGTTACCCCTGAACCTCAGTTCTTCAGCCCAGGCCCCTGCAGTCTACTGGTTAACTCCTTACACTTCTACTTTCTTACCTTAACCTTTCCCCAGGTATCCCAAGTACACCGAGCACATGCATACATACACATCACAACACCCAACTTAGGAACTCACCTGTGTGTATGTGTAGGTGGGTGGTATGTGTGTGAATTAATAAATACACATAGACATACACATATATAGATATTATGTGTGTGTGTGGTATATGAATTAGTAATCCACATATGTGTATTTGATGTGCAAGTGTTGGTAACTGGTAACTGATTCTGTCTAAATGTGGTGTGTGTAGCGTGTATGGGCTTAAACTGCTAATAGGTGTGCATGAAACTAGACTGGTTATTTTGAATGTGTGTGTATCTGAGTTGTTAGTGTGAGTGTGTGTGTGTGTATACATATATATATATACACACACACACACAATGCCATATATGGCATTGTGGGCATGATATACGAATTAGTGATCTGTGTCTAACTTTTGGGGTGTATAGTGTATGTGCTTGAATTGGTGATAAGTATGCATGTGTCTAGGCTGGTTTGGATGTGTATGTTCCTGAGCTGGTAGCATGTGTGTGTATGCACCTAATTGATTTGTGTGTGTTTTGTATATGTGCAATTGTGTCACACCCTCCTGTCTAACAGCACAATGTTGAGATCTTGAGAGTTGGCCTGACCCCCCAGGGCAACATTCTGAGGGGTCTGATCCTCCCTTCTGAGGGGACCTCCCCACCACCCAGCAGCTACCAGCTGGACTGCCAGGGTCACAGTGAAACCACCATAAATCATCCTTCCTCCAGGTAGTTTCTCAAGTGCTCAGAGGCCTAGGGACATTGTATAAAGATAAATTAGCTTTTCATCTATCCTTTTACCATTGTCTAGGGTTACTCTGAAATTTACATGCTGTAGCTATAAGACATTTTTTTTTTTCTGGGTTATCCCAGCATGGCAGGGACTGAGCACATCATTATTCAGCTGTGTTTTTCTTTGTATTTTTTTGTGATAAAGCAAAACTGGAGATGATCATGCCACCTCTGTTTATTCTGTATCCATTCACATAAATAGATTAGTCCCTAGAAGAGTAATTTTGCCAACTCCTTGTGCACTCTAAATAGACACACTGACAACATTTGCTGTTGCCAGTTTGTTTAGAGAAAAATACTGAGCTACATAATAAGTTATGCTTACCTTCAGTATTAGGATGATAGGAAAGTAGAGCTAGATGGCACCTCCTAAGGTCATCTAGTAGAGCAGAAGTTCCCAACCACCGGGCCACAGCCTAGTATTGGGCAGTGAAGAGTTGGCTGCAGAGTCGCGGCATGAGCCTCCCGCCTGGACTTCCGTCCATCCCCATGGGCAAGCAGCTTCTGCTGCTGGCAGTGACATACAAGGTTAAAGCTGGGCGGCGAGGAAGTCCTGAGAGGGAGGCAGCCATCTCCGAGTGCCCTGTCCCACTCCTGTGCCAGTCCTTAGGTTGGGAAACACTGCAGAGAGCTGTGTTCAAGGCAGGATCATTCTTAACTGAACCACCCCAGCCAAGTGTCTGTCTTACCTGCTCTTGAAAACTTACAAAGATAGAAGTTCCACAATTTCTTTAGGTAACCTGGTCCAATGATTTGACTACCCTCATAGTCAGATGCAACAGTCTTCCCTAAATGGATTAAGTTTGACTGCACATCGATCCACATCTTTTATAGACTGGGTTACACCATTTTGAGGCCAGTTTATGTGCTCCAAACTTCTGTTCTCTTCTGGGTTTAGACTGGTTTCCTATCACTTAGACCGGTAAAAGTGTAACATCTGTACCTGGCCTTCATGTTTGATATCTCTCAGCTGAAAAATCCTCCTCTCCTTGATTTGTAAAAAATGATTTGAACAATTTTCTCATCTCATTGCCTAAGAAAACCCAGACTACTAAGCTATTGCTCATTCCCAGGAGGGGTTCTTCAAATGTCTTGCTGAACATATTACAGTTTATTAATAGAAATAGATAGTAATTGAGGATCATATTGAAGTAAGAAGCACAAGCTACCTTCTTAAGGATCTGAGTGAGGTAAGGGATCTGAGTGATCATGAAGCAGAGCAAGATAGAAGTATCCTAAGCCCCAGTTAAGCATACTGCCTGAATTACACCAAGGTTGTCTGGGAAAGCAAGCAAAGGTAAAAAGAACACAGGCTAAATGCTTTAAGCTGGGTTGAAATTTAAACTAATTTTAAGACTACTGAGGAAAATTAATATAACTATGCAACTTTCAATTGTTTTGGCAATAGTTTTGGAAAATGGAGCTTTGACATTTTATTTGCCCTTTATCTATCTCTTCTCCATATTTATGGGAAAAATCCATACTCAATACTACAAATCAAATTTTCTTGACATTTTGAACTTGATGGCCCAAGAGTTACTTCTAATTGTATATTTGTATGATATGATTTTGCAATTAAGTATTAGGAATCCAGGAAGGACCCTAACTAAGGTTCCACATGGATGTTTAACTCTCCCCTTTGTGTTTGGACTATGAAACAGTCTATACTTATGTTTCATAAAATATTTCTTAAATCAATTATTATACCATGTATTTCTGCAAACATATTGGCTTACAGCAAACTAACCTACATACATTAGATAATATTTCTTTAAAGCTTCCAAAATAGTTAAAAATTAACTAACTAGTAACTATAGTTATAACTAACTATAACTCAAGGACCACATAGAGAGTTTTGATGAGCTGTTGTGGGCTGGGTCAGCACCCCTATACCCGCTCAGATACTTACCGAAACTTCTTACGGGGCTTTGGGTGGCAAGGGATCAGACTTAAGGAGTGGAACGGGCAGGCAAGGCTGGGATCATTAGGCCAGATCAAAGTGTAGTGATAGCTTGGGCCAAGGCCTGGACTGAGCTGTGATTCACTCCCTTTATGCCTTGCTGTAGGGGGCAGGGGGTTGTGTTTGTGGGGACAGGTAGTCTGGGTGCTAAATTCCCAGAGCCAGCCAGGGGTAAGGAAAGGAAAAGGAAAGCAGGGAGACCATGCAGCAGATCTTGCCCAAGAACTGTGGTCTTTGGCTGCCCACACAGTACTTCACATAGGGTTGAGCCCCATCCGTTCCTGTCAATCTGGCCCTGGCCCTCATGTACCTTCTTGCAGGGCTCTTACTGGTGCAGGTACAGTTGGCTGGGCACTGCTCTGCTCCCCTTACCTCTAGCAGGAGCTACAGAGCAGGGGCAGGAGTGCAAGAAGGAGTTGCCACTAGAGGAGAAGGGAACAAAGCAGCACCTGGCCAGCTGTACATGCTGGTTAGGACCAAGGCCTATGACAGTGGGCTGTTCCGCTTCTCTCACCTCTAGCTGTGGCTCCTCCTCCTGCCCCTGCCCCTGCCCCTGCCCCTGCTGCACTGCTTCAGGCAGGCGGAGGTGGCAGGGAAGTGGAGCCCTGTGTACTGAGGCAGAAACCACCTGGCTGAAGCTCCCCCTCTCAGAGCAGTGCAGCCGGGGCAGGAACAGGAGAAGGATCCATTGCTGGACGTCAGGGGAGCAGAACAGCCCTGGTGGTCCAGGTCCTGGTCCCAGCCAGTGTGCACAGCTTCTGACAGGGCTCTTCCTGGTGTGACTGTGGATGGCCACATGCTGCTTTGTTCTTGTCATCTCCAGTTGTGGCTCCTTCTCCTGCTCTTGCTCCTGCTGCTGCCCTTCCTATGCTGCTCCAGGTGGGAAGCTTCAGCCAGGCAGCTTCTGCTGGAGTCAAGGCAAGCAAAGCAGCACTGGGACCAACTCAGGCAGAAGCTGTTCATAGTGGTTCAGGCCATGGGTGTGGGCAGAAGCACAGTGTGGACTGCTTTGGCAGCAGGAGGTGGGGGTGGGCCCCATACAGAATACTGTGCAGGTAGCTGTGGGACAGATCCAGTCAGTTGATGGGCTGGATCCAGCCTGCAGGCCATTTTTGCCCACCCCTTATCCAAATCTTAAACACTATAATGATCTCTCTCCCCCCCCTCCCCCCCGCCCTCTACCCAAATCAAGAATAATAAGAGTACCTATTTCTACTTTTGTAAACAATATAAAAGGCAAATTAAGAAATTGTACTTCAGGGTCATCTTCAGAGTTCAACCTGCAATGGTACTGCCACAATTAGGAATCACAATAGTCTATTACAATCCAGGTTATTGATCCAGGCTATTTCCTTTAATATTGCTGAAGAAAAAATATTTTAAAAATTGAGCAAGCATCCCTGAAAAATAAATGCAGTCTCTGCCCAGCTTTTTAATATATTCATATTTATGTATGAAATGGTACCCCATAAATGATATTGGATATCTAATGCACTCTGGCCAAATTAGTGGTGGCAGTTTAACTTTCGCTTCTATCTATATATTGTGATTTTAGTTAGGTAGCTTTAATGTTGCATTAGCACAGTTGAATTTGAATCAATGTCACATTGTAAGTATACGCTTTGCGGACTGAATTATTGTACAGAACAGTAATATTCTTAATTATGACCTCTCATTATTACCATAGATCAATCAACATTTCTGCTTAGCTTATTTGATCTAAGATACTATAACCTTATCATCCCTAAACTGTACTGCCCTTGATCCTTGAAACTTACTGCATTGTCTGCAGAAAGGGAAAAAGGAATGAACAATAAATTCCAATTTTAATGTAACCCAGTGGAAGAGATAAGAGATTATTTTGACATGTGATAGAAGGTAAATGAGTTTTGGAAGATAAACATGTGTTGGAATTTATAGGATGTAAGCTTCATTTGGCATTACTTTAATAAATCACTAGGAAAGAAATTGTAACATATTTAAGATCACACTTTGTTCTATTCTACCACAGAGTATTTATATCCATCAGAGAAATTGCAGCTCAGATAGGATATAAGGTGTCGTTTATTTATAGATGACGATAACGACAAACAAATCTTTACTCACTGCACTGTGCAAGCTCAGCAGCAAATCCTAAAGACATAGTGAAACTTTGCTATCCCTCCAATAAATATAGCTATTGTGTGGGGCATTTTCATTAAATGACTGTAATGAGACTGCATTTTTTTTTCATTGTCAATTACTCTTTTCTTGAACTAATGAACATACCATGTATTATATCAGATGCTTGCTCTTGAACAGAAATGTGAAAAGTTGATTGATGCATACCGTTTAGATGACTATAGAATCTACTATATGATATGTATTAGTTAACTTTTTTGTTTTGATTTTTGGCCATAACATCACAGGAATTTAGCATGTTATAAGATCCTAACTGTGAGTTAGGATCTAGCTATAAGAAATTAATCCAGTGCTCATTATAATAATATAGTTTGGTTAGTTTCATTAAGACCTGGTTGGAAAGGTTTTTGCATTTTCAGGTTTACTTCCAAAACAGTGGAACTAAGTAATTCCTTTCTGGTCATTCATGGGTATATGGACAATAAAGATCTTATTTAAGGTCTTGGAACATTTCAGCGTCAAAATATGTTCAAAAAGTCCTGAGTTGATATAGTGTGTCTTGAAGTGCTTCAGTGCTAGTTTGCTATAGAGAGTTTTAATATCCTCTTTCAGAAAATAATTACTTTTATTTAGAAATGTTTCTTAAGGCACAGAGAATGTTTTAAAGACATTTAGGGTGAAAGTCTACTTCACTCAGCCATGTAACTGGCATGTTTGGCCCCCATACACTGTTTGCAAAGTTGAACATTTAATATTTATAGGACAGGGCACAGCAGGGAAGTTGCCACCTACAGGGGATCTAGAATCTACTGCCTTTCAAAACCTCAACACTATAAGCCACAGTCTCTGTAACTATACCTGTTCTTCCTGACTCCACATTTTCCCCTACTTTTTGGTCCAGTGGCAAACTTCAAAAGAAGGACTGGAGAAGGAATTGCATAATGTCTGGTAGTTAAAACTGAAATAGATGCAGGTTCAACTCCCTTTTGGGAGAAGGAGTTCTTAAAAGTTGGGTCTCTTGGGTCTACTTTATGAGGTAGTTTGTAATAACCTGCACTCAAAACTTGTCAGGAAGTGCTTAGCACTTCCTAGGATGTAGCCCTTAAATGAGAAGTATGGTTGGTCAGAGACATGCCTGGCTCCTGTGCACAGACCCTCTTCCCCCACTCCTCCACCATCAAAATGGTAGTGTTTGAAACATAAGAGATAGTTAGCACTATGTCCCTCTTCCAGATCACAGAAGAGAAAACCTATCTGGATGCAGAATGGTGGGGCAGTGTCCAACATGAAGAAAAAAAAAAATGCAATGTTGCAAAGATTAGGGAAATGGTACTAAGGGAAAATAAAAATAATTTTGTCTCATAGATACCATGTCATCAAGTCTTTTTTTATATATATATATTTTATTTTTTAATTAATTTTTTAAAATATTTTTTTTAAGTAGTCATTATTTTTTGCCACTATTTAAGTTGGTTTAATAAAATATATCAGATTCACTGAAAAAACCTTGTCTGCCCATGTCATCTAGGGAATTCCATAGCCCCATGTAGAATGCCTAGGTTTCTTAAACAATACAATAGGCTTGTAGAAGCCTATGAATCCTAGAAGCCTAGATGTCTAATAATATAATTCATAGAAACCTGCAGATATCCAAATGAAGAGGCACATAAGCTAACTAATTGCTGGAGAGCAATGGAGCTTACTCTGTACACTTTTTGGATATTTAAGCGTACCCCTGCTTTTCCTGTTTAAGTAGTTTCACTTTTTATGAGGTAAGTATTTATTGGAGCAAGAACTAGCTTCTTTAACACAGTGCTATAGGGTACATCTACACATGCATTAATGTGCCATAATTATGGCACATTAAGTTTAGTACCTGCAATAAGGGGTTTCGCTAATGCACAATAGAATTAGTCTACTGAGTTTTTAGCGTCTCATGTAGATGAATCCATAGTCAGTCATGCATGCTCCCTTGGACCTGGCAATGCATCCAAGGATATTCTGTATTGTGTAAAAGTCTTTGCATGGGCGCTGGCACTGATGTGTCAAATTATCTTCTTAATCAGGCAAAGGAAGAGTGATTTAAACTTGGATTTTTCATCTGCAAGATAAGTACTCTAACTATTGAACTGCTTGATCTGGGAAGGGGCTTCTCTTTCCTAAGGTATTTCACACTTGGCATGCTCTGGGAATATCTCTCAGACTAGGCCTCATAGGTATTATAGGCAGAGGAATGAAAATCATGTTGAAACAGCTGGAAATTAGTTCCCTTTAGCTCTGCAGTTTGATTTGGCTAGTTCTACATATGTCTAGTGACATAAATCAACAATACCTCTCTTTCATTGAGGCCTGTTACAGTTTAGCTTTCAATTACCACACGGTAAAAGCATCTGCATGGACAGTTACAATGGAGGATCTTATTTGCATCAAAGTCCATATGCCCATTATTTATACACAAAACAGCCAGTAGATACCTACAGGGTAGCAGAAGAACATGGCAGATGAGTACCTTAGTTGCACCTAAAGTGGAAGTTCAATGCTCACATTTCACTATAGTTTTAGACTTGAGCCTCCAACTAAATACTATTGCCATGCAGGAATGACACCCAATCTGCTAGTTTCTTCCCTACAGTAGATACATGATCATGAGTATCATGATTCATTGAAGGAAACTCTGCAAGTTAAAAATCCATGAAATAGTCGAGCTTTCCCAGAGGTTGGCCCCATCTAGGGGATGGTATATTCCTTTATTTTACCATTACTTGTAAGATGATGTCTTATTCATTTATTACATTTCAACAGAAGATAAAATTATTTAAATTCATTATACCATCTAACTACATAGAATGTTTTAAATTAAATTAAAATAGTCGCATGAGGTTTAAGTTTTGCTCTTTTTGGTATTTCAGACTCTGAAAAGTACCATCAATATATGTATGGGAAAAATCCTATAATAAATATTGATTATACAGAGGAATCCTCAAGCAGTAAGAGAGTTAAAAGAGATCACCAAGTAACTTCTTTTGCAACCAAGCTACTGGGTTTTCTGTCCACCTTGCAGTGCTTCTTATAAAGACACCTAATCAGCTGAAAAACAGCCAAATGGAAAAGAGGAAAAAGGTATGGTCCTGAATGCATTTAAAAGGCAAAAAAAAAATATTCAGCCAGTTGTTTTTTGGCATCTATAATGATCCATCAACTGACAAAATAAATTGTTTTACCATATGTACAGTACAGTTTCCTCTTTAGGTGCTAAATGCATTATATTCAAAAACATCAAGAAAATGAGAGTTGTCACTGTCAGGAAACAGGAAATAAAGTATGCCATTAAATTATGTTGCACAGACAAGTGGAATAGATTGCCAGAAATCTCAAGGGAGGCAGTGTTGTTATTTACATATGTTTATGCACTAAGATAATGATGCCTTATCTTTCTGTAATTTTAATGAAGCAACTAACTCTGCAATAGCATATGGATATACACTGTAAATTCAGTGTTCTTTAGCTTACACTATAGACATAGGCTTCTGTTCTGATGGAATTAATAATTAATGACAAATAGGACTTGAAGGATCCTATCAAATAACCACATTCAGTCCCCCGCTATCCCGTGACATATAATCCCCTTTATAAATTGATCAAGCTCCATCTGAATAGTGAAGAAACATATCCATCTAGCTTGTCCTAGGTTGTTGCAGGACACCACTTCTTTAATAATTACAAATCTTGTTTCTAGAATCAGTTTACATCCATTTGTTCTTCTATCCTTGAGATCCTTCCTCCCAAGTATGGTTTTTTTAGAAAGCAATCATAAAGTTGAGCTTCTGAGCTTTTTAGTCTCCCTTGATCTGTCTCTCTATTCTGCTTATTATCTCAGGAGAACTTCTCCAAAACTGCACCAGTTTCAGTTCATTTTCTTGAATCTAATTGATCAGAACTGTATACAGTATTCCAAATGAGGTCTTACCATCAACTTCTAAAATGCCATTAATAATTTTCTACTTTTTTTTATCTTATTTCAGAAATCTTCCTGATGCAAATATCCTGGAATGTGTTTTACAGTCATATCATATTAGTGGTTTGGTCACCCCTAATTGAATAATATATTCAAACATTTCTCCTGTTCAGTTATTTCCAACAGATAAACTCCCAGCCTGTATAAGAGACTTCTGTTATTAGTTCCCCATTTTATGAATTTGCACTTTGTGCAAGGTCATATATGCTATGTCCATACTACTTATGTCCCCAAGTCACCTCTATAGCAGGGGTCTGCCGTCTATGGCCCACAAAGAGGTAGGATCTTGCTCAGAACAACACAGGGAAAATTGTATAGTACAGGGCCAGAGTCGAGCCATTATCAGTAGCTCCCTCCCCTGCCCACCACTGCCATTTCATATGTGAGTCTAAGACGAGGAGGTTTTTTGCCCCATAATGATTGGAGGGAGGGGGGGACCTCATCTTAAATGTGAGTAAATATGGCATCACTATGTCTTTAATTATTCTTTCCTTCAAAAATTGTTCTATAACTATACATACACTCAAGTCTGTCCAACATGCCTACACTTAACCAACTCACTCCACCTTTTTTTTTAAACTGTAGATACTAATTTTGATATTCTCCAGTTACGATTTCCAGCTCGACAGATTTAACAGATGTCATGTGCTGTACCAGATATTTCATATAGCAGTTCCCATAGTATTTCTTTCATGGCTATTACTCTGATCCCTTTAAATTGTGGTCATTGAGGTCTTTAAGTTTTGTAAGTGATCATTGCTGTTGCCATATCCTCCTCCTACCAGCCACCCTTCTTTTGTCCCCGTATACAATAGGAGCAAAATATTCCTTTAGTTTTGGGTCATGTATAAAATATTTTTATAACCTGTTCTTTATGCACATCATCCTCACTTCTCACTGCCTTGACTCATCTAAATCTAATCCAGCTTGATTTTTGTCAGTTCCTACTTTATCCCACTGTTAAGGTGTTTAAAATTTTTCTTTCCCCATTCAAAGTGTGCATTCAAAATATATGATAAAACGTTATTAGAACAAAATGCTGCAATACTTTCTTTTAGTACCTTGGAAGTCAAATGTACCTAAGTTATCCCAAAACTTAATGCTGTTATTCAAACCATATTCTCATATCTCAAATGTGCAAAAGAAATAAGTACTATTATTAACCATTTTAATAACTTAATGAAAAGAAATATGAATAGTGGAATTAGGATGTTTCATTTCATGAATACATAACCAGCTACTCCATCACCCAGTGAATTATAGTTAAAAAGACAACATCATTTCATCAAAATTGCAGTATAGGAACTGACAAACTGGAAAAAAAAATCTGACAAAAAAAAAATAAAATCTGTAATTAAAGCTTCCTGGTAACTGAAAAGCCAAACCCTCAAGTGTACCAAAGATGCCCTTACACACAAACAACTGGAATTATCTTTGTAAAATTGTTTGTCTTTTCAAATCCCTCCTGCCAATTAAATTGTCACATTACTATAAATTAGCTACAAGTAAACCATCCTAATTAATATTCATCCAAATTAGCAAACATCATTAATGCATTCTCTTTATATATGTGTCAGAAGGGCATTCATAAATGTTTATGCTAGGCAAGGAGGAAAAAAAATAATGGAGACACTTTGGACTTTCTCCTACATGCTCATGCCACAGGGGCATTCTGCTTTCTGCTGTAGAACATCCTGGCATTTTCATACATACAGAAGGAAGGAACAAATGCTAGCTTAGCAGTAGAAGGATTCCAGGAAGGAATAAAATAATTAAAAAAACAAAACAAAACAACAAAACAAAACAAAAGCAAAACAGTTTCCCATCCCTTGGAAAATTTGCCATAGACAGAGTTGAATTTAAGGGAATTAATCATCAACTCAGCCTGGTTCAAATGCTATCTACATAATGTATAAAATATTATTGGGTACCATATGGCTTTTCTGTTTTCAAAGCTTTTTATTTTAATTTTTGTTGGTGTGTTTGGAGCAACAAGGGAATAGTATTTTTTATTGCACTGGCTATCATAATGGATGATAATAATACATTGACATGATAGATGCTATAAAAAAAACTATTATGATAGATATATAAATATGAAATCATGGGAAACAAATGCAAAATTAACCATCTATTTAATTTGTCATATTGTTACATAGGGAAATCTTCACTTAGTAGGTGATATATACTTCACATATATTAGAAAATATTAAAGTATATCTAAGAATATATGCTTTACAAGATCTTTGAATAGGAAAGAGGTGAACAAATGTATTTTTGTAATAATTCCTTTCCATGGTTTTGACCGCTTTTCCAAATAGCCCATATTTCTGGTTAATAAATTTAATGGAATAGGTTTGCATGCCCACTTTTTTGTGAGAAGCTGTTTACTTCAATGAGAGAATTGATGGGGAAAATTTCAAATAAATTGTTTCCATAATAGAAATGAAATATTTCCACATTAGCATCTTTTATTCATTTATACTATTTTTTTCAATGGCAAAATGTAATGCCTGACTTATGAAAAGTTCAATCTGATATCAAAGCAGGATGACTGAATCTTTCCAAAATATTGATTAGGACTTTTGGTCTTTGGGAAGTGAGTTTTGTGAGAATTGCAGTTCTTTGAAGAAATAAAATGGAGAGCTGAAGTTGTCCAGGACATTTTAATTTTGTCAGAGCCAAAGCATTATGCGAAGATAGGTCAAATTTCTTGGGGAAAAAAGATTTTTTGATGGAAATATAGTGTTCTTTCATTCTAAGGAATAGTAATTAGGACACTAAGCTTGGATATGGGATGTCTAGGGGCGGTTAGGCTCATAAGTGGACTTGGACACTTAAGTGGGATCCTATTCTACTTTACTTGATTTTCTAAAAATGCATTAGTTTGTCTTTTTTTCTTCTTCTTTTAAATATACCATCTAATTCTTAAGGCTGAGTCACAAAAAAAGCCAAAAAAAAAAAAAGTTGCATCATTTGCATTCACATGTTTTTAGGGACTGGAATTGAATGAAATGAGGTCATACTTACATGTGGAAGTGGACTTGGGCATCCGAGAGGCAGAATAGAATCTGACCCGTAAGCTATAAATTCCCCTTCCTCTCAAATTGGTGTAATCCAGGATAAACAAAACAAAAGGACACCAAGGTCTTGAATTAAGGGTCTTTTATATTCCAAGTTATAATTTGTGTAGGCTGGGCAAAACTAAATGAGTATACAGTGTAAATAATTGAACATTAAGATAGGGAAGAAGTATGTTCTAGATGTCTGTAATATAGGAACTACACCTCTTGTTCTCTTATAGATCTGTGGTTTGTTTTTGGTTTTTGCTTTTTTTAAGGTCTATATACATAGTTGCATAACTCCAGGAAGATTGTGGTGAGCTTCCAAAGCTTCCTGAATACTTTAGACAGATATAAGAATCAGTCTTCCTTCTCTATAAAAATACTCCATAAGGCCAAAGTACCATGTGTCTTCTAAGTCAAGATCCTACCAGTTGTTTTCATTAACTAGAACTGCAGGAAACTAAGAGGGATTGCAAGGGACAGGTTAAAGCTAAAAGTAGACAGATACTCCAAGCAATTGACCATAAAACTGAATGAGACAAAAAGCCAAAACTAGAGAAAAGGAACTGGTTGTGGAAATTTGTATAAAGTTCAATCAGCAACCCAGCCAAACCTGAAACTAAAGTGGGGAAAATAAATGAAAACAAACACCGCACTCACCCTCTTGCTCACTCATAGCCATAGGTGACTCTAGTCTCTTATCTAAATTTCCCTCTTTATAATAGGGATAATAGATTTAATTTAGGAAATTACTGAAACATACAATCCCATGGTGGCCACACAGTGGCTCACCAGCCCAGTACTTGTGGTTTTCTGGAAATTGGCCAAAGCCCCACGCACTTCTCCTTCTTTCCCCACAGGGAATCCACCCTCCTTCTCTCCCTCCAGGACTGCCAGATCAGGTGCCAGGCTGCCAGGATGAGGGCTGCAGCTGTGTTGCTTACCCTGGGGTGTGCTCCCCACAGGAAAAGCTGGAGTGGGTTGGTGGTGCAGGGAGGAGGAGTGCTCCAAGTTCCTTAGCACTGCACTCTCTCTCCCCGCTCTGCAGCTCTTGAAATTCAGTGGAGGATCGGATGTGGCTCCTAGGGTGAGTTACCCTGGCCATCCCCAATATAAACAGTATCACTGAAGTCAAAGGGACTCCTTACATAAGAAATAATAGTTTTATTCCTGTCATCACCATGTACTTTTGAACAGCTTTCTAGGCTCCCTACCATTCTACTGAGCTATTTAATGTTGATGTTATACTATACACCCCTCCTTTGTCCAACATTTATCTCCTGCTTCCCCCAACTAGCTGTATTATATGTATGAATCAGGAAGTCTCTTGTATTCTGGTAACATTAGGTATCATTTTTTTGGACACGGTAGTATTGAAATGATGTTGTAGTCATAATAATCAAGGAAATATGCAGGAAGCAAGGACTGTTGTGGGAGATATGTTTTAGACCAACTATATGCTGGGATAGTTTTATACAGCCTTTCAGATGCAATGCAGTCTTACGCATCAAGACCTGAAGGGCTAAATTCAGAGAAAAAAAGCCCAAGGCTGAATTAATTCAATCTCTGGAGGTTAGTCTAAATTGCATAGATTGAACTGATAAGCAAGTGAACAGACATTAACTTTTGGTTCCAGAAATGCAGCCACATGTCTGCAGTGGCCCTGGGTGGGGGGACTCCAGAGCATGCCTCTCTGCTCTGCTGGAGCAGACAGCTTGAGACAAGGCTAGCCTTCCTACCCTGCAAGGGAGGTTTTGCAAGGGAAGTGCAAAGCATCCTGGGATGCTGGGGGACTGTTAGTTCACTTGAATCTGCAGGGGATCTGGGATAGAAGTTCAATAAACCATTTTAATCTCAGTGAAGTCTGATACAACATCCATCCAGGTTTATTTCAGACCAGTTTCAGCCATTTTGAAAGTGGTTTATGTGCACTGAACTTCTGTTGTGTAAAAGATTTAAACCAGTTTAAGTGTAATTTCTGTCCCTAGCCATTAAGGATTCATTGCATTCAAAAGCTTGTCTATTTTTTCATGTTCATTGTAAACTAGTAAAATAAGAAATCAGTAACAAATAAAAATAACTTGATATAGATAGATAGATAGATAGATAGATAGATAGATAGATAGATAGATAGATAGATAGATAGATAGATAGATAGATATAAAAGACTCTTTCAACAAAACTCTTGAACACTTATACAAATTACCACAACCAGTGCAAGAACAACAAAATTGCCTAATGACCACATGGAATCCTATTTCTTGCACATTGTCCAAATGCTTGTCTAATCATTCAATACAACCGGAATGCTAACTGGAAAATGTTACAATAATCTGGCAGGGTACAGAGACCTGCGTCTGAAGAAGAGGTCAGATTCATATCCAATCTCTTCTTTATTGTCTTTGCCATTTAGAAGTACATTAATGCACTAGCAATTGTAGCTGTTGCTATGGCTGGTCTAGTGACTTACTGCACTCTCTGGTACTCTTTAGAACAGATTATGTTTCATGAATCACAAAAGAAATGGAAAGTCCCTCTAGGTCATCAAGTCTCTTTTCATAATTGCCTGTTCCCCCCCCCCCACTTTTTTTTTTTCCTTTTGAAACTACTAAGATAATTTCTAGTGCTACTGTCCAACAGTATTTGTAAATGTATTCAAGAGAAGTTGAATCAAGAAAGTACAAAATGGAGCTGAAACACTACAGATATCTGGAACACTGTAAGCATACATATTCTGTAATAATCTTCATATTCTCATGTTCAACTAGATAGCCTCTCATGAACACTTTAAAAGGAATAGAGATGAATGTATTGATTAGATCAATGAAAATGAAGAACCCCTTCCATCCTGTAAGAGTGGTACTCAAAAAGATCTCTTATCCATTTTCTCACAAATTTTCTATTTATGTTTGACACTTCTTAATCTAACCTTTGCTGCTCCTTTTGGCAGGGTGTATTCTCATGATATAGCACAGCCACATATTTCAGTAAAGCAGCTTTCACTTGATATAAAATAGCTTATCATGTATGCAAAAGAAATGTGTGATGTGCATAGAGCTAACTTCTAAATTCAAATATGCACTATCATTCCTTAATTTATGCATCGGCTAAGCAACATCTTACTGTTGCTTAGCCTATATTATACTGTTAAGTGCATCAGTTTGGAGAAATAACATTTTCCAATTGGCTTGAACCAACATGGAGAAATCTGTAAGGATTCTGTGCTACTATATTCGTGCACACATTTTTTCTTTTGTCTACTAAATCAGTGGGACAGATTTACCTTTTGCTTAGTACATGAGGTCTTTGGTGTTAATCTTAGGTGTTACCATCATAAAAATGATTTTTTGTCATTTACAAGAGTGCAACTTTCACACAGAATTTGAGCAGCCTGTAATTTTTCATACTCTATAAATTTCTAAAAAACTAACGTTTGTGTCGTTTCCTATTGTTTTGTTTTCTTCACTTTACTGAGTTAAAATATGTAAGCTTTGATGCCAGTTGAAGAGAATGTAAAAAAAAACAAATGCCAAACAGATGGAAATAGCTTATGGCATTTTGAAGTTACAAAGAGATGACCTGAGGATGTGGGGGTTGGGAAAAAAATAGCAGAGGTATAACTCTTGGTGGTCAAATATTTTATAACTTGAATGAGCACTGTGATCTGTGAAAAAAAAACTCAAAATAGTTGGTGTTACCCAACTGAACTGGCACTTTTGGCATAGATAACAAAAGGGATTTTGTGAAAGCTTTGTGGAACTATAGTACAATGACCTTCATTATGCCAATCACAGTTTCTTGTTACTGTTAGAAATAATTTCAGTATATCAGCGAGTCAGATGGGGATGGGGTTTTTATTATTTTTTTAATGTAAATTCAGATTATTAATGATACATTTAAGACAGCTAGCCAAATTATAAAGCATCTGAGTAAGTCAACTAGAATATTTATTGAAATCTCTCTTAATCTACAAATGCCCAAGTGCCCCATTCAGGAAAGCTAATATATGTTATTTTCATTCCATTTCAGATTAGTATTCTTCTTTCCACTCTATACATTGTCTCCTCACTTTTTTTATTTTTATGTTTTTTATTATTATTATTATTATTTATTTTTCTCATTATCATTATACCAAGAACTCAAAACATATTTTTCTTTCGTCCTGTCTTACATTTGTCATTATCTTTCAGGAATTTCCTTGTTGGTGATCTGTAGTTTTATGGAGAGATCTCTAACGTGGTTTAGAGACCTAGGATTCATGGATATATATTCACAGTAAAAGGAGTTAAGGCTATTCAATATACTATTCAATATGCCTATAGGCACTCATACATGGCTTCCATTAAGTTAAGAGTTTCAAACTCAACTGGGGTCCTAGGCTAGATCTGAACTGTGGGACTCCTCATGGGCCAGATCCAGCCTAGGGCATTGAGGTAGCTGCTGTGTCCATCACAGTGGAGGCAGTGGGTCCATCACTGGTACAAGAGCCACAAGTAGCAATGAGTGCAGAGGCAGTGAGGGGTCTGGTTAGCTCTGAGGGCCATGGCTGGCAGGCTAAGTCTGCAACTTTTGGTGGTCCTCTGGTTCACCCAAATGTCAGCTAGATATTTGAAACAAATGTTTCTTTAGGTCCAGAGGCTTCAAAAAATCTATATATACTTAGATTATTTTTAAAAGTAATTCCCTTGAAATAAATTAAGACTCCTTGCATTAGTAAGAGTAAGCATGTGAATTAATATTTGGAGGATTAAGAAATTTTGTACTTTGTCCTTATACTTTCTAATCTTCAGTTTTCAGTAAAACTATACACTAATTAACAGGGATCCTGGTTTTCTCCAATTAAAAAAAATCCCCAATTTTTGTATTTAAAAAAAAGTAACCCAAAACCCACATTTTTCCATGATTAAAATAAAATACCACTAATATATATATGCATATATAGCGGTGTTTCATTTTAATCATGAAAAAATGTGGATTTTGGATTACCTTTTTTAATCTGAAAATTGGTGATTTTTTTTTTTAAATTAGAGAAAACAGGATCCCTGGTCATCACTGCTGCTTCCTTGCCCTGCCCCACCTCCTCACCCATGTCCACCCCCACACTCTGCTGTAAATGGGTGGGCAAAAGGATTCACAGACAGCCCACATACCTCCTCCATCCTGGGACTGGCAGGAAGGGCTGCAGGGATGGTCACTAGTTACATGGTCACTGGCACTCCCTAAAGAAACAGCCCCTGCCCATGCCCCCTAAGGTACAGACTAGCAGAAGGGGGCAGACAGTGGAAAGCACAGGCTACAGCAGGGTAATATTGTGCCCCTCATTCCCTTAAGTGACACTAGCTAGATCAATGATTCACAGCTATTTTAGCTGCAAGGCATTGCTCCTTGCAGTAGTAAGAGATCTATCTATCTATCTATCTATCTATCTATCTATCTATCTATCTATCTATCTATCTAGATAGATAGATAGATAGATAGATAGATAGATAGATAGATAGATAGATAGATAGATCCACACAGACACACACAGACACTTTCCAGTGTATAAGTCAAGTCAGCCACCAATTTTGATCCAGAAAATAAGTGCTTTCCACGTATGAAAAGTCTAGGAAATATTTCCGTAAGTATATAATTTAAAAAGATCTCAGGGCCTACCTCTCTGCCTGTGTGTGATTGGAAACAGTACCTTCTGCTAAGAATTTTTGAAGCTGTACCAGTTCCCAATAAGCTTCCTAATTTTTAGAAAGCAACAAAGGAGGTGGAAGAAACAGAAGTATGAAGAAAATTTTGATTTAGATTTACAAATGTGATTAGTGATTTTAGATGCACAACTAGGTCGCTTGAAAGGCCCAAAATATTGGAGAGTGAACTCTTCAGAAGCAGTGAAGAGACCCTCAAGCTAATCACCTAAAAAATTAAGGCCAGAATACATTACTGAAATAGTGTAAGACTTGATCCTTTGTAGGCAATTCCTTGAATCCATGAGCTATCCTATTAAAGTAAGTGTGGTGCTGGTGTCAATAGAAGAGTGTAACCTCAAATATCCAGTTGTTGGTTCATATCCACAAATTGTAATGAACTTTTATTATTATTCAACCAGATCAGTTTTATTTTATATACATTGTTTTTGTGAGATTTATGAAAGTATAGCATCCTGTTAGCATTAAGTGATGTTATGAATAATTTTGTATTCCTTGTTTGCAAACATTGTATTTATTATATTTATTCAAATGTGTGTTTCTCTTTGTGGGCATGAATGCATGTATAAATGTAACCAAGTCAATGTAACAATACTATGGGTGCCATGTAATTAGTAATTTCCTTGAGACAATTAACTTAGCATCCTTAGTCAGGAAATATATAGAGATTAATTCAGTTAAAACAGAAGTACTTTAAACATCTGGCATTTTAATTCAATTTAATTAAACAAATTTAGACATTTAAGGCCTGGTCCTAGGAGGTTCTGAACACTGAGCCTCCATTAAAGTTAATGAGAATTAATAGTTCCCAGGACCAAATGTACAAACAGACTGAGGTGCTGAAGTCCAAAATGACCATCCTTAAGATCCTGGCTCAGCTGACACATAGACACTACACTGTGTAGGCACCTCATTTTTTTACATTAACAATCCCTGGGCACCTAACATATTTGCAGAATATCCAAGCATCCAGATGACTGATGTATGCTTGCTAGACTTCACTAACTAGACTTTTTTTTTTTTTTCTGTCTCCTAAAAGGCTTACTGCCATAGGTGCAATGTGGCCTCCACATTTTAAGAAGTACATGGAGAAGTTAGAGAGGGTCCCGAGCCATGTGAAAAAAATGAGAAAGGGCTAGGGAAGCAAGTCATATGAGGAGAAACTGAAAGAAATAGGCATGTTAAGCTTGCAAAAGAGGCACTTAAAGGAGATGTGATAGCAGTCTTCAAATACTTGAAGGGCTACCGTAAAGAAGAGGGAAAAACCTTTTGTCTCTTGCTGAAGAATGTAGGATAGAGACCAATGGCTTGAAGTTGCAGCAAAGTAGGTTTGGATTTGATATTAGGAAAAAAACTATCTTGTGAGACAGTGGAATGCCCTGCCTAGGGAAGTTGTGGATTCTCCATCACTTGAGATGTTCAGGAAAAGGTTGGACATCCATTGGTCTGGGATGATACACGCAAAGCTATGCTTATGTTCCAATATGGGTATTTCCTATGCTTCTGGGCGCTGCTGGTTGCCTTCTCCCCTGCTTTCTGCTACATGATAGGGTGTTATTAGGCCTTTCTCAGAGGCCTTGTGTGTTGGCTGCAGCTAAGTGTGGGGATTTTGACTGGGGTGTGCCAATGGTTCTGCTAGGACTTAAACTCAGAGGTTCCTGGCTTTGACCCACTGCTCAGGGTCTGATAGATTGCCATATTTGAGGTCAGGAAGGAATTTTACCCCATGGTCAGCTTGGTATGAACTATGGGGTTTTTGCTCTGTAGCAGAGCATGTGGCCCTCTATCTCTTGAGTGTATATTAACAACCTTTTATAGAAGCAGGAGGTTGGCTGGCATGGCTTCCTGCTTTACCATGTCATATCTTGTGCTGTGTCAGGCAGGCAGTAATTTTTCTAAGAGTTTAGATAATAGATTTGTGTAAAATGGTTTAGACTGGGATGATCTTGCCTCAGGCAGGTGGATGGACTTGCTGATCTCTGGAGATCCCTTCCAGCCCTACTTCTCTATGATTCAGTATGAGCAAAATGCACCTATCAGACTGAGCAACAAAACAAAACTCTCCTTTTCAATAAACACCCAGGGAAGAAAGTAACATCTATGTTTTATCCAATAATTTACTAATTAGAGTATTCACCCAGGATGTGGGAAAGATTAATATAATTCCCTCCTCTGTTTGAAGTGTTTTGCTATCAGAACAGGAGCAGCCAGCCATAGTAACAGGAACTGAAATTGAAAACAAATCACATAATCAGGGTACAGGCTTCAGTCAGAAGCAAAACACCTGAAACAAATCTGCTAAATAGGCTGTAGACTGTTTCCCAGGGGCTTTTAAATAGCAGTTGTGCTGCATCTCCCAGCCAATCAGGAAGTCTGCAAGTGTGACCAGCCTGCTGTCATGCAGCTGGTCAGTCAGCCTAGGTGGAGCTGCCTGTGAGGTCTCATGATATGAGGAGCTTCAAGGGTATGGGTCTAACCTGAGATAGGGTAGAGCCAAAGTTTCCTGTTCCAAGGGCTGATTGTTTATTTCATCATATGATATAGAATGTTACTAGGACTAGAAAGTATGTCTACTCTTTCCCCTTTTATGTATGTGCCCTAAGCATTGAAATGGAGACTTATGATCACTTTTGGTCCTTCCATGTAAAATAAAACAGCTTTAAGAGGAGGGATTCAATATACAGTCTACTACAGATCCCTACCCGAAGGTAGGGGTTTAAAACTCCTAGCAAAGGAGGGCACTAAGCTGAAGTCTACTTAGTCTGAATGAGTGCTTATACCAAATGGTCTTCCACTGCCTCCTACCCTGACTGTGCTTGGGGCCTAGTTACCTACCATTAGGAGAAACTTCAGAACTTTAATCCCAAGTGGCTTCAAAGTGCAGAGTGAAGAGACTTAGCCTCAGAGAGAGTCAGGATTTAAGTTACACTCTGGTTCTCAGCAATTATGTGGTATGACTCTGCTCAGCTTGCTGGCTTTAAGCAGCCCCACCACTCAGGATACTTTCATAAATAAATAAAGCAAATCAAAACAATGATTTATAATCTGGCTCCAGTCCTATTACAGGGGCAAGGCATTTCAGTCCTTTTATGGATCTGGGCTTCAGTGCTTTACAAAAGTCAGGCCCTAATTCTCTGATGCAAAATTAAATCAATGTGTTTTCCCAAGGAATTTAATAAGAGCAGGATAAGAGCCTTAATATGCATCTGAAACCACTTGTAATTTATTTGATAGTTATCTATATTGCTTCCAGTTGATTTTTTTTTTTTTTTAATCTGCAATTGACAGTAGTTTATTATTCAGATATCTATTATTCAGGAATGCTGTGATTACATTACTTTGGAAAATGTCATCATTAACAAAATTATGCTTGTTGACACCTTATAAATATTCCCCTGCTCCCCCTTGGCAATCTGAAATTAAGACAACAGTCTCAGTTTCTCCGTGAATCATTTGCCCTGACTCTAGAATTACAAAAGAAACTAACCAGTAAAAAAAAAAAAAAAAAATTCTCTGTAAAAATATAAAAGCATAAGAACTATTGTACCTAGAACCATATTCCACATAAAAATATAATCAAAACAAACAAATAAAAAGCTATTTAATGTGAATAATGAGGAATTAAACATAGGAAACTAAGAGATTCTAAGGCTGACATCCTCTAACTCTTTTACATACCGTGGTATCTATTTTGTCTTTAGGACAAGAAATTTGACAAAACCAAATTAACTACCACTTCTCTTACTGAAAACATTATCAGAATTTGAAACTAATCAAGATTAATGGGAAAATACAGTGAATCCTGGAAGTTCTGTGGTTATTGATGGTTTCTATGCACAGAGTATGTCTGCTTTTATTTACATTACTTTTACACTAGTGTAGCTCTACTTTATGGAATTTAAGTAGATATATACAAGGGAAGATGAGAATCTATTTAACTTTTTTTACTTTTTACTAAGTATACTAATGGGCACTAGACTTTACTGTCACTTTATAAAAAAAAAAAAAAGTATAAAAAAATGGTATAAAAACTCCACATTTTTACTGTATGCCCATGAGTCAGTTGGTTGTTTTGGCCATAGACATTATTCTCCCAATGGACTTAATTAAGCCACTTTTCCTGTGTTGAATCTATAAAGTATGGATGCAAGCTTTAAACAGGGGGGGGAAACAAAGTTTTATCATCTGGACAATCCTATACATCTTAACTCATCTTGGCTTCTTCCCAAGAGAAATAGCAATAAATTACTATATGAGGACCTTACAGTACTTTTTTAATGCTCATTAGAAACCATGGTTTTATTTTATTTCTCTCTTTCTCAAATCGGCTACTTTAGAAAAGTCATGCTTAAATCATGTGACCTCACTCATACTAAATACCATGAAGGAAGTTTTTCACTGAATATATCTTTTCACATGATTATGGATGAAAGCTTAAAATAGTGGACTATAAAGGTTCAAGAAGCGTGTGTGGGGGGCGTGCAGGGTGATGAAAAAGCTTTTTTTTTCTTTTTCTTGTGGGTGGGGATATTCTTGCATATCCTGCTATGCCATGCACTAACCTGGGTGTAACAGCCAGAACCAGAGGGACTAATAAAGCAATAATATGTGCCTCTTGGAGACATTTGGTATTTTGCCTAAACAGGTAATATTAGTTAATATAAAGCTTGTAAGTTTGTAAACTGCAAATGTAACTTGTCATAAGTTTAACCAAAATGATAAATTAACTGTTCATGGAACTGACTGAGCCCCATAGGCAAAACTGTAGCTGTAAGATTAGCTGGCCTAACGTTTTTTTGCTCAGGGTTCAGCCTTAGCGGTAAAAAACTGAATCTAACTGCTTGGCACACCCAACACATTCCAAGAAAGCATATCCCAAGAAAAGATATTCAAATGAAGCCTAGAAGGGGTTGGAACTTAGGCGGGGCAATGTCAATTTTGAACCTAAAGGTGCTGCATCATAATTTGTTTATTAGATAAACCCAAATCTGGGTAGTAACCTTTTATGATAATTTTAACACCGACTAGGTATAAAAAACACATGCATCAGGTAACCAGCAGGAAGGAAGGAACAGAATGGTCATTTCTGTTCCATGCCCGGACCCCAGACTCCCAGTGTGAGTGAATATCAGATCCTGATCAAGGGATCTTCCCTGGTAATCCCTGTCACAGAGTGAAACAGGGATGCCTGACTTCACTAGAATCACTTGGTTAGCATTGAGAGACTATCGATAAGTTGCCAACCCATGTCTGTATATTTGTTGTTTTGAACAGCCCAGTGTGGCTAATACCCTTCCAGTGCCCAGTTGGCCTGTGACAGATCTATTTATCTATCTAGCTAGCTAGCTAGCTGTTGTTATTATCTGTTGTTATTATTTACTATTAACTCTTTATACTGCATTATCTGCTTATCACATTTATCTTTCTGTTAACTGTTGTGTGTGTGTATAAGCTATAATAAATTTGCCTTTATTTCACTCCCAACTTTGCCTCCTCGATCCGAAACTGAATCAAACAGCTCAGTTAGCCTGTGATAAAATTAATACACTCACAGTGCCCAGCTATCCTGTGACGCCTGGATTGGAGCACAAAAGGGTCTAGAAGCAACCCATGTAATTTAGCCAGGATCTCATGGAAGTACAATTGTGACCATGGAAAAATTCAGAATTATGAGAGTTTAAAGCCTCCGTCTCTCTAGCCTTCTTCCTCTTTTGTGTCTATGCTGTGCCCTAGAGGTACAGATCAAAACTGCATATACGACTCTTAAACCAAACACAGGAGTTTTCAGTGCCTGTGTATTTTAAAGCTTGTAGTCAGTAACACCTTATATAGTGTTGGTAAAACTGGTCACCAGGGATCCTGATTTTCTCTGATTAAAAAAAAAAACACCTCAATTTTTGGTTAAAAAAGAAGTAACCCCAAACCCACGTTTACATGATTTAAATGAAACACCACTAATATATAGATCTATATACAGAGGTGCTTCATTAGAATCATGAAAATATGTGGGTTTGGGGTTACTTGTTTTTCACTGAAAATTGGGGATTTTTTTTAAATCAGAGAAAACCAGGATCCTTGATGGTCACATCAAATGAGTATAGAATTGTTAGAATTAAGGAAAATATGTTATATATTGTATCTTGTCCTTGTGCAATGTGAATGCACCATGAATCAGTCTCTTTCAAAAGTCAAGAATCACAACTATTTTTATAAATTATATATAAAATAATTGAAACTATTTTATAATATATATATAGTGTATACATTATAAATATCCATGATATGTGTATATGTGCATAATTAAAGCTTATTTCCTTTCTACTCCATTATTAGTATACTATAGTAAGTTTTTTTTTTTCTTTAAAAAAATTCTGAAGCACTCATCCTTTGCTTCCTGTTTCTTGTTTCCTAACTATTGTTATAGTATCACTAACCTGAAATAGGGAGAGGAAGCAAGTTAGTCTGTAGTGAGGCAGAAGACAGGATGGGGTGGCACCTTAAAGACTAACTTGTTAGTCTTGTTGGATGAGCTTCTATAGGCTACAGCCTACTTCATCAGATGATATGAATGGTCTTGCAGACAAAAGGAGTACTAAAGGAATAAAGTAGTTTAAATACAAAGGATAAGGAAAGAAGAAGGAAAGTAGAAAAGGGAGAGGGAAAATTTTTAGAGAGACAAAGGTGAATTGAAGAGATAAATGGGAATAAACAGCTTTTTGTAAATCCCAGTGACTTTAATGGGAATTATAAACCCTTGGGTAGATGAAAAGAAAGATAAGTTATTAATGAAAATATTATAAATGGAAAAAAGTCCTAGCTGAAGACCTTATTATGACTTGGATGGGGTCTGCTAGTTTCTTGTGGTAAAATCTCCCTTAACTTAATCTTAGCAGCAAGACTAAAAAAAGGTGTCAAGGCCTACAAATCTGATGCTCAACCACCAGTCTGAACCACAGAATGTTTTAAACTGATTATGTGCTAGATATAAGAAAGTTTGTTCAACTTGCCATCCTAGTAGCTAAGGCTTGTATTTGAATTGTTATTGTTTATGGTTAGTTATGGGAGTTATTTGTAAAGCTTCATATGTGATAAGTAAAAAAGGAGAGCTATCATATATATACACACAAACGCCAGAACCATAACCTCAGGGCTAAAACTATCAACCAAATTTAGCAGATGCTGAAGAACGGCTAGGCAGTTTCTCTGTGATTTAAGCTGCTATCCATGGTTTTGTGAAAATTCCAAAACTTTACAAAATTATTTAAAACTTCTTTGGATAAATGTAATTAGCTTTATATCCACACATACAGGTGCCTCTCTGAATTCTAGTGTACCTTTCTTAATCTTCACTTCAGTTTAAAACTCCTTTGGTCAATTTAAAAACAGTAAATTGACCTAACAAGACCTAGAGCCAGATTATATTTCAACTATTAATTGCCTAAATGCTTAGATCCCTGAAATACTTCTACCACAAAAAAGGTGTGGGTCATCCTCACTGCTTTTCTGTGACTCAGTCTTAAGGGAAGTTGATAGGATGTTACAAAGTTAGATGTATTAATTTCAGGGACTAAAAGAGCATGGAATAGGAGCGCATTTAAGCACCTAAGTCCAGTTATGTGCCCCATACATGCAGTGGAATCTGGCCCATGCATCCCATGAAGACACTTTATAGAGCTGCTTTAAAAAAAAAAAAAGTGGAATTTTTTTTGCTAATGCTTCAATGGAAGCATTAAATTAAAGAAACCATTCTGCATATTAAAATACTAAAGGGAAATCAAACATTACTTTATGGTTCTCAAAATTTGAATGGATATTAGAGATAAGTATGCCTATCAATTTATTGGCATTCTTCAGAAACTCTTCATAGAACACGTTAATCAAAGGTGATCTCAGTACACTCTTACAAACAAGAAAATCTGAATTCTAAATGAGTTGCTATTTGGGAAGAAGTATCAGGGAAGGTGTAATATATTATGAATCAAATCATTTTGATTGGCATAAAATGGCATCGTTTGTGAATACTTTCCAGTATATATTGTTTAGTAATGTGCCATCATGTACCTTTCAGCATATATCAACAACATCTGACTCACTTATAACCAGGGATCCCGGTTTTCTTTGATTAATAGCTCCAATTTTCAGATTAAAAATGTAACCCCAAATCCACATTTTTCCATGATCAAAATGAAATGCCACTGTAAGAATCAGGATCCCCATTTATAACTACATGGATTTTATACCACACATTGCTTATATGCATCCCTTTCCTTAAAATTATATTCATCAACACACTAAGAAGAAAATTTACAGTATCACAGTAAAATGGTTTGGGGTCCCCAGTTTCTCCTTTGTGGAATTTTTCACAAATTCCTGTACCCTGCCTGATTTCCATATCTCCAAAATTTATATTATTCACTTATTTAATAAAATACATTTTTTACTTTATGAAAATACAGGTTTGCTGAGTTATGATGCATTGGGACACATTTTGATAAGAACCCATATTCTCTGAAAATGTGAATCCGTACTTGCCCAGGCAAGAAGGTGCAACATTCTGAATATTTCACATGACAGCTATAGAGAAGGTTTCCATATAGATGTAGAGCTAAGGAAAGCTAAACAAGATATTTAAAACAGTTTAGACTCTTTTTAATGTATAATGTTTTGAGATAAGCAGAAAGTGTGTTGTGAAGTTATACCAATGCAGATAAATAATTATACCGTACTATATTCATGATGCAGAAGTATAGTCACATCAATACGTGCAATGCTCAGCAAAACTGACTTTTCTTGGAATTGGGCCCGTGACTCATTAATTATATTGTACTTTAGAACAGACACTTGTTCCCTTGTGTTCACAACATCAATGATATTGTTTTGCGGCATTAAGGTATGCTTTCATTATTCTAGTGCATATTGTTCTAATTTATTTCTTCCTTGTGCCCTATTTACAAAACACATTAATTTTCTCTTCTTTTCCAAATAATCTCTCCTAACAACAAAGAAAAACTCACTTGACAAAGTAATCATGGTGTCATCTTTGCATGCTGTCATACACTTATTGCTATAGTTCTTTGGCCAGTATTTTAAGTGTGGCATTGTACATCTCAGTTTCAACTTCTGATCATAGAAGATGCTGATCATAGATTGAATTTAAGCAGTCAACTTGTGTGTAAGTGATTCAACTAGAAGCTCTTCCCACAAACAATGTTTGAAATATTGAGAAAGCTACAAAAGATGCCAAATGAAATAAGTAATGCAATACAGTTCAAGACACAAAAGCCTTTTTGTGCTTTAGAAAAGGAGAAATTTGGAGATATCAGCACTATCTGAAGACTTAGGCTGAGCTGACGTAGTCTAAGTAAAAGTATTACAAGGTTAATTGCATAGGACTCAATGGACCATGTGTGCTTTAGTCTGTCATTTCTTTTATTTTTATGCTTGTCTCTGAATAAAGCTTCATTCATAGTTTCCAAATCTTCATTGTAATTTATGCTTTCTACTAGTTGTTTGTCCCGCTGTTGCTTCCTTCTTTCCACAGCTAACTTTTCTCATGCTCCACCCAAAACTCTCATTACTGAATTATTGCCCACTTCCTGTCTTCCATTGTTAGGAAAAGTGTAAATTCCATGGACTATGTAAGAGCTCCCAGTAATAGTACATACTGTTTGACGAAAATGAGTGGATACGTGAAGGGAACCTAGTGTTCCCTTTCATGACAGGGAATCAAATTACAGGTCTTTATCCATTCTCTTGTCATGGCTGTTCTCCTTCAAAAGAAGTAGCAATAGTGTGATCCTGACCAGAATAGGTTATTATGTACACCAGTGCAAGCCCATTGAGTTCACTAAAGCTCATATCTTCTTCTGATAATTTGAATTTAAGGTAGGGCATGGGATGGAAACACATTTTAGTGGCAATGTTGGTTGATATGTTGTTAATAAATGGTATACAGGCATCCGTTCTTCTCCTCCCTGCCCCTCCCCCCCCCCACCCCTATGCACTTTGTGGTGCCTTAAAGGCTTCTGTGCAAAATGCACATGGCATACATGTAAGCCAAAATTTGATACAAGGAAATCCCAGTATCTAAAAAAAACCCCCAAAAACACTTAAAAAAAATAGCACAGCACACATGGCTGCAGTATGTACCACCCAAACCTGGAGCCTCCCCAGCCAGAGCCACACTCCAGCTGCTGGCCAGGCTCTATACACCTGGATTGCCACTGCTGCATCCCTGGGAGACCCCCAGGATGCCAGGGGAGGCTACTGGGGTCAGTCCAGGTACTGTCCCCATCCTTCCCTACCCCACCTGGGGCAATTTGCTGGGCCAGAGCAAGCATGTAGGGGAGTTCCCCAGGGACAAGTACCCATGGCACAACTACATGCTGCTGCTATTTCTCCCCAAGGAAATGCATATGGACACTCATGGGAATGTACCAATAGGTGGCAAAGAGCCAGAGAAATCACAAAAATCATTTGAGGCTTTCCTGATAGTTCACATTCTAAGTTTTGATGGGGAAACATTAGACCTTGCACACATGGAATTTCACAGATATTTATAGAAGTCCACAGATACACATGCTCTCTTTGGTTACTCTCAGTATTTATGTGCAGCTACTAGTTGGATGCTATGGACTTAAGCGATAACAGTATATAAATAATAGTCAGATTTTCTTATTGTTCAACATATATGACTACACCAGTAACAAGATGGCCCAGGACTTGAACAAGAACATCTCTGGGATGAAGTACTGCTATGTGAGACTGGTCCTGAAATGAAGCAAAGTAATGCTGATCAGCAAGGGAAAGTATTTTCAAGCATTTGTAAACAAGATAAACTCACCTATTATTGAAGCCACAGACTCATAATGGATTAATTCAGCATGTGCTTCTGTAAATACAAACACTCCTTTGTCTCCTATTTTCTGGGCAAGTGCCCTAACCGCTAAGCTATTGGATTTTTAGTGGTTACAGTTTTATCACTTAAACATGTATATCTGGTAAGTATATGGAGCCACCTACCTAATTAGACAGAGTACAGCCTGTTATACTTTTTCAGTAGGCACATGAATGCTTTTGCATCTACAAGGCATGTAAAGTAGGATCACAAATTTTGTTGATGCCAAAAAATGGTGGTTACATGTTGGGAAAACTGCCATTTGGATGCATCAAATGAAATAGGATTCTGCCCTTTCCCAAAACCTTGGTGTAGGAAGCTTAGAAAATTCCCAGGAACAAACTAGTGAACGGGTTAAAACAATTATGGATTTTGGGGAGGAGAAGGAATAGTACATGGTATTTCAAACCATTTTCTTATATAACTATTTTTAGTGATAGATTTCAGCATGGATTCACCAAAAGTAAGTCATGCCTGACCAACTTAATTTCCTTCTATGATAAGGTGGTAGGCTTTGTGGATCAGGGGATTTTGACTTCAGCAAGGCTTTGACATGGTTTCTCATGACATTCTCACTTACAAGCTATGGAAATACAGACTAGATAAAAGTGCTATAAGATAGATACATAACTAGTTGGATCATAATGATCAGTGAACAGTTTTCAATGGATCAACTCTCAGTTGGGAGTAGACATCAAGTGGGATTTCCCAGGAGTCTGTTCTAGGTCCATCATAAATGATTTGGAGGATGGGGTTGAATTTATGCTTAGCACACTTGCAAATGACACCAGGTTGGGTGAGTCTGAGATCTAGAATGACCTGGGTAAACTGGAGAAATAGTCTGAAATCAAACAGATGAAATTCAGCAAGGAGAAGTAAACAGTCCTGCACATGAGACAGAAAAAATGCATGCAAAAATATAGGCTAGGCTATGGCTATACGGAGTAGGAGTGACTGGCTAGGCTGCAGTACTACAGAGAAGGTCCTGGGGGTTATAATGGACCATATGCTTAATATGAGCCAACAATGTACTCTTGTTAGTGGTGGTGGGGAGGGTGAGGGAGCCAACAGCATACTGCATTTTATTAACAGGTGTCTCACTTGCAAATCAAGGTAAGTGATTCTTCCACCCTATTTTACACTTATGGGGCCTCATCTGAATTATCAATGGTGTAGGAAGCTCATTGATCATTTGAGGCATTGGAGGGTTGTGAGGATATGCTGACTGTGGTGGATGGGAGAGGGTGTGAAGAGGCATGGATGGAGAAGAAAATTTTACCTTCCATTGCTACTGCTGTCATTGCTCAGTTTCATCAGTGTAAGTCCTTCCATGGCCAGGCTTCCTTGGAGATTATCCTGGTGCCCTGTTCACTCCCCCACCTCCTTACACATGTACTGGAAACAGGGCTATGCAAAAGTTCCCATGGGGGGAATCATTTTGCTTACCCTACTCACCCCCTACCCCTAAGACAGAGTGCTGGCTGTGGCACTCTGCTGCCTGGCTCCTGTGGGTGGGCAGGGGAAACACAGGGCTTTTCCTACTGCTGCAGAGGGATGAGATAACAATTTCACTTCTACCACTTGCCCCCCACATCTTCCAGATTTACTGATTGGTACAGTGCTGCACTGTCCAGTTCCTATGATTGGCAATGGCCCTCCAGAGATTCCCTTGTAGGAGTAAACACTCCTGGCAGGGTAAATCCTGGTGTCCCAGGGTAGGTGACTTACTTTCCCCAACCTAGTACTCTACTGTGGAGTGCTGCATCCAGTTTATGGCACCACACTTCAAGAAAAATGTGGACACATTGGAAGAAGTCCAGCACAGTGTGACAAATGATTAAAGGCATGGAAAACAGGACTTCTGAGGAATGGGTGAAATAAGTGTCTTGTCTGGAGAAGCGATGACTGGGAGATTTGATAGCATTCTTTAAATACAACTATAAAGAAGATGGAGTTAGACTTTTTTTTTTTCTGTGGCTGTAGAATATAGGGCTAGAAGCAGTCCCCTCAAGCTGCAGCAAAGGAAATTAGTTGGATATTAGAAAGAACCATCAAAAAGTTGGTTAAGCATTGGAATACATGACCTAGATAAATTGTAAAAGCTGCATCACTGAAAATTTTCTGGAGTAGACACATTTGACACACCTGCCTGGGATGGTTTAGTCTGTGATGAGCTTTCCTTGAACATGGAGCTGGAGTGGATGACCTCATGAGGAACCTTCCAGTCCTACTTTGCTATGAGCTTATGATCAATGGAATCTGTATACTGAAAGATTTAGGTCTTTCCTATTATATACGTTTGAGAGAGAATAACCACTTCTGTCATGGTGATTATTTCAGGTCATTGGGCAAAATTTAATTGAAAATGGGACTATAATTGCCATCTTTCAACCAGTATGAGACAATGACCAAAAACATATATATATATATTTTTAATGGAAATGCATAAATTAAAAAAAAAAAAAAGAGTGGCTTCTCAAAGCATAGACAAATGATAAAACTTGAGAAGAACTGATGAATACTGTAGTGATCACCAGATTCAATGACTACAGACATACATGAATGAGAATAACTAAAATAAGAAGTTTTATTTTGTAGCTGTAGGCAAACATCTGCAGATCCTTTGCCTGTCTAGAAGGCCCTTGGCACATATTACACTTAGGACATGATTAACTAGTTAAAGCACATTTTATGTAGTTACCTGTCCACATGTAAATGGTGTGATAAAACAAGGAATAAGCCACAAAATTATTACACTATATATTTGTAATACCTTTGTGTCTGGCTCCTATTACATCATTAACTGAATGCTTCTCCAAAATGGGTCTTGTAGGGGTGCAAGATTTGCTCCGAAGGCTGGGAGCTCTTTTATTTGATCCAGGCTCCCAGGCATAGGGGCACATGGTACATCCCTATGTCTGGATGCCTGGATCAGTTGAGGGCTTCTAGCTTCAGAGGCACATGGTGTACCCTCACAGTTCAACCTCAGCAAACAGAGGCTGAGGGAAGATTTGGTGGTTGCCTACAAACTTGTTAGGGGAGATCAGAAGCAAATAGCAAGGGTCCTATTCCCCCCAGTAGCACCTGGGGTGATGAGGACAATGGCCAGAAACTGCTGGAGATTAGGTTCAGGTTAGAGATTAGGAGGCACTATTTCACTGTTAGGGTGGCTAGGATCTGGAACCAACTTCCTAGGGAAGTGGTCTTCGCTCCTACCTTGGGTAAATTAAAAAACAGGTTGGATGAACACCTGTCTCGGGTCATGTGATCCCAGCGTGTGCTTTGACTAGTGGCGGGGCGTCAGACTAGATGATCTATTTAGGTCCCTTCTGACCCCTAACTACTATGAAACTATGAAACAGTTGGGAGCCTTGTCAGCTGATGGGAACCCTATTTGTAGAAGCTGGCTATGGGCTGGTGCAGGGGGAGCCCTAGATCAGGGTCACTGAGCTCCCCCTGAACTTGCAATATGGCATGGTGGGATATGATACTCGATCCCACAGTTACACCTTCTTCCACGAATGTGTGGTATGTCAGGAAGTATGTTTGTGGGAACTGAGCATCAGATCCCATCACACCTTTAATTACACATCTGCAAGGGACTGAACTGGGCTTAATGGAGGTACTGCCTCCTAATTCCCAACTCTGTAGTCTAAGGCAATGTATCTAAATTATAAGCTCTATCACTACAACTGTGACCAAAGGGACCAAGACAATGCTATAGCAAACTTTGGGATTGATTAATGAAGCCAGATATGAGGGAGAATCAGAAGAAGCATATAGAAAAACAAAAAAGAAGCAAGGAACCCCCAGACAGAGCCAAAGAGTCTCTGGAATTGTGCCCCCAGTGACAAAAAAGTAAAGAAACTTGGGACTGCGTAGTGGTTTTGACTTCTAACAAATCCTTTTCCACAGGATTCAGGAAAAATGAACTCTCTGTATATTTTTTTAAAGTAGTCATACTGCATGAAAAAAAAATCTGAACCTATAAATAATTCATCCTCCTAAGGGAACCAACCTACTGCAACTCCATACTTTGACTATTCATAAAAAGTTCGAATTACACAGATCAAAATTAAGCAATAGAATATGTATTTCACAGAGCCATTTCAGTGATTAGAACAATATGCAGCTCCTACCTTAAGTCTCATTTTTTTGTCATTTCAAAATTATGACAGGGCATTATGAAAGTAATGAATTTTGAGACCAAAAGACCTGCCAGTTATTTTAAGCAGACATAATGTAGACTGACTACTAAAAGAAAAGGGAATTATGATAGTCTCTATTATACTTTAGTGATTTATAAAAGTATGGTCAGTAAGACCTATCTATAGTTAAGATAACTAACACATCTTATTCAAGTCAGAATAACAGGTCTATTGTACTAGCAGCCTACAAAAATGTGTGATTTTTGCACTCATATAGAAAGAAAACAAACAAAAAATAATTTTATGGTTTGGCTAGTGTTTAGTCCTCAGAAGAATCCAGCAAGGAATAAAATGTAAACAAAAATTGCATGCAAATCTCAGTAGTTATATGTACTCTTTGCTTGGTGTGATCTTTCCTTATTTCAAATGCCTGAAAAGTTTTACAAAGTAAAAGCCAAATAAGAGTTAAGATTTTGCCCCCTATCTTTTTTCATGTTGATAAGCAGCACTGGGAAATTTTACAGGATTAGCAAAGAGACTATTACTAGATTTAAGAAATCCTTTGAGAGAAAAAATGATATGGAAAAGCTCACTGTAGGTAGAGGTTACTTTAAAAATAAGATGAAAGAAAAGCAATGCTAACACTAGTGACAAAAGGATTTAAGAGGTCTTCTGGAAGCAACAAGATGCTTCATTTTAATTTCAGGCTTTTGGAATAATTTTAGACAAATCCGAATAGATGAAAACAACAATTATATTATAGGGCCATGGAATGAATGCCATATTGGAAACAATGTGCTTTTTCCATTAGGAGGACAATGGGGGAAGAGTACTTCAGGTTCTGTCAGAGTGGGGGAGACAGGATAGCAATGGGTAAACTTTGGATTGGGTTCCCAGTGACCTTGGTATAAATAGTAAAATGTTAGGGGAGTCATAGTAAGGAAAATATTCCAATAAACAGTAGGAAAGCTTGTTGGGGGCACAGTAAGATAAACCCCAAATAGGAAAAGAACCAAAGAAGAATGTACCTAAGAAAGTTTTGATTTTTCAAAAAGAGTTAAATGAGAGCACCAATTTCAGAATCATTTTGATTATCTGGGCAAAATATAAGTCTCCTGTACTCCACACACGTATCTCGGCCAGACCTGGAGTATAGGTTATCATCAACTTCTCCTATTAGTTACTAGAAATGCATTTTTTTTTTTTTGACAAATAGTAAATCTGCAGGAGGAAATATAGCTTTAGTTATGCTAGAACCATTTTCAGATTCATAGATTCATGGAAAATAGAGAGAGCATTTTGCGAAATTATTGAGTCCACCCCACCAACAATGCTTAACCCAATATTTATGTAACCATCAATAAGGTAGATGCACAGTCTCTGTAGTTAATTTCTTTGGGTGTGTCCACACAAGTGCACATGTGCATCTTGCAGCTTCTCAAAGCCCTTCAAGATGCTGCAAGAAGCACATGGAGGAACAAAAAAAAAAGTTCCAGGGGTCGAATATCCAAGGGTCAAAAAACCCCACAGGGATGAGGAGGGGAAAGCAGGGCAACTGGAGGCTCAGCCAGAGCTTCTCTATGGCTGTCCCTTGGCCTGTGCTGAAGCATGCTATCTGCCCATGGAGGGAAAAAAAATTGTGCCAGCTGCAGGGAGCTGGATCCAGGCTCCTGCTGGTAAGTATGGGGGGGGTGGGGCTGGAGGAGGTGGGAAGAGACCATGGGGGGGCCCTGCTTACCCCTCTCACTCCCTCATCCCCTCCAATGGATGTCCCAGACAACCCTATCCCCAGCCTACCAACTGAGCCCTGTTACCAAATTTGCCCATTACTTTGGGGTGTGCTCATTTATTAGGGATAGTTTCTAAGGTCTTGGTGATTCTGTCAATGTGCTGCTAGTGTTACTATACAGAGCTGTATTTCTCCCTTCTGCAAGCCCTCACCCCCAGTGGAGCTATCTTGCAGGACTCAATCTCAATGGGACTGGGTTCCTCCAGTCACCAAATCAGTCATACACACAAACACACACAAATTAATGTGACACGCCTGACCTGGCCATGCTGATCAGCATGGACAGGCTGACACCCTCATATGCCAAGAATCAGTTCATAAGAGCAACAATAAAATGCAGTCAGACACAAGCACACAGGTAAACAGAATCCCTCTGAATCCGGCTGGGTGTCCAGCTGACACCCTCATGGGCCAGCATTCAGTTCATAAGGGCACATCTGAGTCAAACTGGGTCAATCAGCCTGTACAAGCTGATCCCCTTATGTGTTTCAAACTCAGCACGTCCCAATCTTTGGCCTCTTGATGAGCAGACCCCACAATAATTTCGGCTTCACAGGGATCTTTAGGTTAGGTAAAAGAAGCGTTGCTGCAGAGCACGGGAGGAAAAAGAAGCAGAGAAGGAAAAATATACCTAATTACTACCAGTTTGACTATAAAAGTTATTTATTGCTAAGCATATGAAATATATAATAGTACTAGTAGTAATAGACATGCAAAAGAAAAACAAACACAAACAATGACAATACTACCCTGGTTTCACTAAGTATTTGGGGAAACTTAGCTCAAGCTTAACTAATACAGTTCAGGTTCAGAAGTTTATGCCTGGAGAGAAGAGAGAGAGAGCGAGCGCTGGGATCTCACCTAGTCCACGGTACTCAGGCTGCAAAGCTGACAGGCACAGTCCGTAGCACAATCCCTGAAGAGAGAGATGATCTGTTCTTCCAGCATCCCAAGAACGACAGGGGATGGTGTCAGCACAGGAGTTTTCTTCTTCTTTCTTCTTCTCCTTCTTTCCTCCTGCTTCTACTTCTTTTTTTTGCAGCACACACACTTACAGATTTTTATACCCTCAGTTCAGCTGCTTCGAAGCACCCTCAGTAGTGTAAATCATTGTCTTTTCTATTGACAAGGGGTGATCTGGTTTGGACCATCTCAGGAAACTGATTGATAATCAGGAAACACTTAAGATTAGGAAGTAACCCAAATACTTGGGTTCCAGCTTGAAATTCCTATGGATGGCAGATATACTGATGGCATATCTCATGGTTTCTTCAGGAACAATAGATAGCTTGCAGCATCAGGATTTTGGATTTTTACTTGTTGTGCACAAGCCTCAGCTTAGCATGACTTTTCCAGATCTTACTATAGTCTTTTAACAGACTTAAAGCAATTATTGGGGTGCTCATAACCTTTTGTGGAGAGGACTCCCACCAGTCGTCTCGGGAAAGATATGACAACACCTGGGATTAGGGCTCCAGCAGGCTGGATGCTGTGATGGACCCTTAACCATTGTTCAAATGTTGCCCATACCCGCTCTGACTCGGTCTTTTGCCTCAGCATTCCCTAACCCGGCAACCGAGTTTTAGTCAATCAAGTTTAAATAGGCCTCCCATAGTGGGACTGGGGAATGTACGGCCCGAGATGCCTATTAAACTTAGAGCTGTGTGTGTGTGTCTGGGGGGGAAAAGTCCTTAGTAAATCCAGATTAGAACTGGTCTGATAAATGCTGAGCTGGGTGTGTGTGAACATAGGTTGATTAATATTTGAAGCACAGATTCCCCATCATGCAGTGCTCCCCTGCTTCTCTGGTCCCAGAATTCACTGCAGTCTCTGCTTCAGGCTTTCTGTTCTCCATCTCTCATGTAAATGAATGGTCATCTGGTTCCATCTCGGATGTAAATGAGACCTAGGGCAGTTGTTTCACTCTTATCACCCTTATCTGGTGAGGGTCTTAGGTGCGTCTCTCACTGCATCTTAATCAGTTTCATTTAGGTAGAGGAGGGGAGGGAGGGGGGGTGAGTCCTTTGTGAGTCAGACAGACCGCATCCTGTGCCAGGGTTGCCCAAGAACACAGAGCTGAGACGTAACAGCCCCCCCCAATTGCTGCCCATCCTGGTCCCATCCCCTGCCTGCCCTCCCCCCCCCCCGAGTCCCCTGATTACTGCCCCAACTGACTCCATCCCCCGGCTGCTCCCCCAGCCCTACCATCACTGCCCATCCAGGCCCCATCGCTCACCTGCCCCTGAGCGCCCGACCCCCTCAATTGCTTTCCTACCTGGCCCCAGCATCCCAACAATTAAAAAAAAAAGAAGTCCAGCACTCACAGGCAGTAGCAGCTGTTGTGGGTGGTGGGCCACTAGGGCCTCATTGGCAGAGCCCTGCCACACAGCATTGGTCTACGAGACAGCAGCAGCAGCCCAAGCTGCCTGACAGTGCGCAGAGGTGTGCAGCACCCAGCCAACCCTGGCCACACCCATTTGATGGAGCAGTGCCAGTGAGGGTTCACTGTGTTGTGTGGGGGGAGGGTTCTGCCATGATGCCCCAGTGACCCCCATAGCTGCTGCTATTGCTATTGAAGGGTTCAGGCCCCCCAGCTTTGGCTCTCCCCACAGCTGCCTGTGCATAGCTCTGGTTCCCCCCTCAGTGGGCCATGTTGGTGGAGCCCAAGCTAGGGCCAGGGACAGGCTGAGTGGGTGTGCTGGCTGGTGTAATGCACCTGGTCCCCTCAGGTGCTGGTGGTCTAGGCTTCAGGGCAGGGCCCTTGCCCTTCCCACCCCCATCTGTGGGGAAGGCTGGCACAGCCTTCTCACAGCCCTTGACCTTGGTCCCCGATGATGGGAGGGGGGGGGCTTGGGAGCCCCTTCGGGGTGGGGGCTGGCCAGGGGCAACCCCCTGGCCCTGTTGGCTCCCTACCAGAGTCCCACCTGCCCCTGCAGCAGAGGTTGCAGTCTTCTCCACCCCTGGGGGGGTTGGTTGGACTCTGCCTCTGGGGTGGAGGCTGCAGGGGCATGCATCTCCTTGGGGGCTTGGCTGGAATCCACCCCCATAGTGGGTGCTGCAGGAAGCTCTGTGGGGGCATCTGCCCCTGCCCCCGAATGTGCCTGCCCTGCCATTGTTTCACATGAGGGCAGGGAAGGCCATAAATAAAAATGAAACATCCTATGGGGCTGGTGAATCTAGTAGGGACAGGCTGGGGTTGTGGGGCAGAAGGGGGATAGGGAGGAAGAGTGCTGAAGCTCACTGAGCCACAGCCCCACAGGAAAAAAACAAGGAGGCCTATGCTTTGAGAATGAGGGGGGGGGGGAAGGGGGAACACACACAAGGGCTGGGGAAACTCAAGCTGGGTTACTCAGCCACACAACAAACACCAGGTCAGGGGGAGTGGATGACAGAAGTTACCACACAAGGGCAAAAACCACACAGGGCAGGATGCTGAGGCAGGTGTAAAAGATGGCTGGAGCAGTGAAGGGGCTTTGTTTGTGGATCTATCCAGAAGCCCCTCAGGCCTTCAGTTGGTCACTCAGCAGCAGAGCAGTAGGCAGGAAGACAAATCAGGATCAGATGCAGTGAGGTAGCTGTGGGGGAGAGTAGGAGTAGTCAGTCAGGTGCAGAAGTTGGGGTGTGGTGCAGTGCAGTGGGCCCCTCCCTTGGGGGTGGGGGGACAGCAGCAGCCCAAGGCAGGAAAGGGTATAGCCAATTTACTCCAAAAGCTCTGAAACCAAGCCAGCAGCTCACAGTAGCCAGAGGCAGGAAAGGGTCTTGCCATCTTCTCCCCAGAAGCTCTTGAGACCAAGCTTGTAGCAACCAGTCACAGCAGCAACAGCCTAGGACAGGAAGGGGCATGGCCAACTTCCTCCCAGAGGCTCCTCCCCTGGAAGCTCCTGAGAACAAGTAGCTCTGAGCTACTTAACAGGACAGCTTTTTGTACTGATGGGGCCAGCACAGGGCCCCAGGCTCTAACTCCCCCTGGCTGCAGATCCAGGAGAAACCAGGCAGGGTTATTTTGCACCAAGTAGCACAATTTGCCCCACACCAAAGTGCATGTCTGGGCATGTATGCTGAGCCAAAAATCCCTGGTTCAAATTTGCACTACTTTTATTTGAACTGCTGGAAGTGCACATGCTTGCCTGTGTGGAATCACCCTTTGTGAGTGCTTAACTCTCTTTACAGTCACAAAGATTTTCCTAAAGTCCAATCTAGATCTTGTCATCAGCATCTTAAGCATCTTGAGCTCATCACTTCTTTCCCTATCCCTGAAAGACAAGGATAAAACTTTTTGTGGAATTCTATTTCCCTTAGCATATTTAAGGGGCAGTTTTATTGTTATCTACCCACCCTTTTTTTGCGTTTACATTTAGCTTGGAGTGTTATTGTAGCTGTGTTGGTCCAAGAGCTAGATAATGGGCAAGGCTTTTCTGTAACTTGAAGAAGGGTACTTTTTTTCCAATAGCTCATCTTGCTCCTTTGCACAGAGAACATATAACTCTGAGCATATAGTCTACACACATGTGTGACTTGTAATTGGGCAAGTTCTAGAAAACATGTTGGGAAGGGGGAAGTAAGCAAATAATTTTATATTTTAGTTCCATTAGATGAATGGTTAGGGGCAGTGTCTCAGGAAGCTAGTGGCCTAGGTTAGCTAGACCCACTTCATCCAGAGAAGGGACTTGAGTTTGCAACGGTTTTGAATTTCCATCATTCTGTCCCAATCCCACTGATCAGGAATCACCCTGACCACTTGCGAGAATGTGTTCTGAAACTGAGTCACTGCTCCTGACACTCTAGAGTATTTGGATAAAATTCAGTTTGATGGAGACATTTTTCAAGAATATAGGCTAGAGGGTAGGATATTGTTTAGTAGGTGGGAGAGCTGGATTAGAATCCATTCACGTAGTGGAGAAACTGAACCTGGTTCTCCCATATCCTAGATGAGAAAGGTGATCACAGGGCCCATATATATAAAGACACAGGTGAATCTGGGTCTCACTTTCCCTGGGTTGTTTTGGGTGTGTGTGGGGGGGGGGGTGAGGGTTGTTTGCTTCCACCCCCACCAGAAAATACTTAATTTTGTGTGTATATATATATATATTTTTTTTTTCAGGGACTGTTTACCTGGACCCCCCTCACCCCCCTGTCACCCCCTCTCACCTTTTGGTGCCAGCCATGTAAAGACTCTTTCTGCTGCCACTTCCTCCTCCTCCAGCCTCCAGTGCAGGGGCTCCCTCCCCCTGCCCAGCTCCACCTTGCAGTGGGGCTTCCCCTCTCTGTTCCCCTCCCTTCCTCCCCACCACCTCCCCATCCCTCATGGCTGTTGTTAGGGCCAAACGGCAGGGGGGCACTGCCACCATGACCGCCCCCCACCTCCACTTCCCTCCCTTCCTTCCTTCCTTACCAGCTGGCCTAGACAACAGCTACTACCATGATGCCCCACTTCATCTCCCCCCACCCCATGCCCACCCAGACCCACACAGCCTCCCTCCCTCCCCACTGCCTCCCCCTTCCTGCCGGCTGTTGTCAAGGCCACCTTCCTGCTTCCCTCCCTTGCTGCCAGCCACCCAGCCCTGACAGCAGCCACCACCATGACCCCTCCCCTTCTCCTCCCCTGCCCCGCTCCCCTCCTTACCTCCCTGTCCACTGCCTCCCTCTCCCTTCCAGCTGTTCTGATGGGGTATTGGGAACAGGTGGCAGGGGGGCATGGGGAAACCCTGCTGGTCACGTGGAAGGGGTATGTTTGCCATCACTAAAAACTTCCCTGGCAGTGGCTCAAACTTGGGCCTGCACAGCTGGGCCCTGCATGGCCAATCACTGCCCACCCTTTCAGCAGCACATGCGCAGTTGGCCAAAAGCATTTTGGACAGACAGACATACAGACATAAATATTAAGCCCTTTATATATATATAGAATGAATACACACACACACATACATGTGCTCACCAAAATGGCAAGGTCATAACTCCTAGGTCTTGAAAACAGGCTATCACAGGGGTGAATAAGCACTTGGCCCCATGGCCACATAGGCTGTTTGAGTGAGCTGTCACCTAAGATCATCACCTTTTGCCTTTCACAATAACTAACCTAAACTCCCTATGTGGTATGGGGCCCTGGGCAACAGTGTTCAGGAGTGGGATTGGCATGTGAGTGTGGGATCACGGAAAGCTAAGGCAGGCACAGAGACCAAGCTGGCAACTGGAATAAAAGACAACAAACAGATCCTTCTATGGAATACTCTGCTACGAATACAGACTCCTACTAAATACTCAGGGGCAGCCCACGGCTGATGTCTGGGAAAAGGCAGAACTCCTAAATACATACTTCATGTTGGTATTACTGAAATCAAATGGGGGCTTTTCACCTGACCAGAGGCCAAGGGAACATGGGGAAGAAAACAGACTACACAAAATCCATCCTGAATAGGTGAAGGATCTCCTACAACACCTGGATGTTTTGATGTCTGCTGGGCTCAACAACTTGCAACCAAGAGTCCTTAAAGAACTGGCTGAGCTTATAGCAGCACCACTGGCCAAGCTGCTTGAAGAGTCATGTAACTTAGGAGTGGTCCTGGATGACAGGAAGAGGGCCACTGTGGTACCCATCTTTAAGAAAGGGAAGAGGGATGACCCTGCAAACTACAGACGAGTTAGTCTGATCTTGGTCGTGGGTAAAATCTTTAATTTAATATATATATATAAAATTATATATATATATATATATATATAAAATCAAGGAAGCATCAATTATATATATATATATATATATATATATATATATATATATATATATATACATCATATGATGTATACATCATATGATGTATACATCATATACATCATGATATATATATATATATCAAGGAAGCCTTCAATTAAAAGCTGATAACAACTGATAGGGTGTTAAGAAGCAACCATCATAGCTTTGTTGAGGGTAGATCATGCCTGACAAACCTTGTGTCCTTTGTGTCCTTCTACAAGCAGATAACTAGCCATCTGGACAAGGGACAAAAGGTTGATATGATTTACTGAGACTTCAATAAAGCCTTTGTTTCTGGTTCTCACAGGATTCCCTCAAATGAACTGGAGAGTAATGGGCTGGACCAGTCTACAGTGAAGTGGGTGGACAATTGGCTTAGAGGCTGCACCCAGAGGGTAGTAATCAATGGGATGACCTCATCCTGAAGAACCGTCTCCAGTGGTATCCCTCAGGGATCGGTGCTTGGACCCGTGCTCTTTGATATATTTATTAATGACTTGGATGAGGACGTGGACAGCTCAGTGATTAAGTTCATGGATGATACCAAGCTGTGGGGAATTGCGGGCACATTAGAGGATAGGGTCAAGATCCAGGATGACCTTGACAGATTGGATTCATAGGTGGAACAGAACCAGGTGAGATTTAACAGGGAGAAGTGCCAAGTCCTTCATTTGGATAGAAAGAATCCTCATCACAACTACACGATGGGTGGTAGTCCACTGGCTGGAATAGCATCTGAATGAGACATGGGGGTCACAATAGACTAGAAGATGAATATAAGCTAACAGTGCAATGAGGCTGCCAGAAAGGCAAATAGAACTCTGGGTGCATCAGCCAACATGTGGCCAATAGATCTAGGGAGGTGCTTCTCTCTCTTTGTTCAGCACTGGTGAGGTCTCAGCTAAAGTACTATGACCAGTTCTGGGCACCGCATTTCAAGAAAGACATGGGTAAGCTTGAAAGGGTACAAAGAAGGGCATGGAGGATTGGCCCTACAGGAAGAGACTCTGGGAACTTGGCCTGTTCAGTCTAATTAAGAGAAGGTTGAGAGGTGACTTGATAGCCACCTACAAGTATGTCAGGGTGAACACCAAGATCTAGGGGAGCAACTCTTCAGGACGGCACCTCAAGAAGGTTGAGAATCAATGGCCATAACCTAATAGAGGGTAAATTCAGGCTAGATATAAGAAATAACTTTTTCTCTGCAAGGGTCACCAGAATCTGGAACACGCTTCCAGCAGAGGTAGTGCAATCACCCTCCTTGGAGGTGTTCAAGATGAGGCTGGACAGGCACCTTGCTGAATTTGTCTGAGCTCAATAACTTCCTGCCCATGGCGGGGGACGACACTTGATTATCTTACAGGTGCCTTTTGGTTCTATGATTCTATCACAGGACCCTGACAGTATGGGGGGCCAAGGCTGGATTAGAGTCATGATCTGCTGCCTTGGTGAAGATTCTGTGGGCAGGGGCATGCAGGGAGTGTATTTCCCTATGATCCCAGCCCTACACACAGATCCCACCTGCTCACACACCCTGCCCACGTAGCTCTCTGGAACTGTGTCCAGAGATGGGATCTTGGGATTGTGACAGTGCAGAGCCAGGGCTGAGCTGGAAGTCACTGCCAGAACTTGCTGGGGGGCTACTGCACCCAAGAGGGAGAGAGGAGAGCTGCAAGACTCGAAAAGGAAGCTCAGAAAGTTCAGGAGGGGAGGCAGTGGCAGGGGACAGCCATATGTCACTGCTGAGCACACCAAATGGGGGACAACTTAGTCTCCTTCCACCTTGTCCTTGCTTGTCTCATCCCTTGGCCCAGGGCATGCAGCACAGAGTCAGGGGAGAGAGTGGGGTGGAACCATCAGTGACTCCATAACCTGCCTCTCACTTGGATGCACCAGGCAGGACTGTGGAAGGCATGTGGCACTGGGGTGCTTCCATCTTGTGCCAGCCTTCAACTTGTTCCAGGATGTCTCTGCAGTGGCAGCAGCTCCCAGTCCTACTGATGAGCGTGGGGCATAGTGGTGTGGAGTGGAGTGGTGTGGGGGCAGTGGCAATGGTGAAAGCTTCCGACCAACCTCCCGGAAGCAGCCCCAGATGCAGTGTCCTCAGCGGGGCTCCTGCTGCTGCTGTTGCTGCTGCCCCTGCACCAGTCTGCTCCATGCTGGTATGCCCCAGGCTGAGCTGGTGAGGTTAGAGGCTGCCACTGCTGCATGGCATCTCAGGTTGAGCTAGAGGCTGGTGCAGTCGGAGTACTTGATTGGGCTGAGGGATCTGCTGCAAGCCAGTTGAAATTTCTCTATGGGCTGGATCTGGCTCACAGGGCATATTTTGCCCACTCCTGGGCTATCAGTATCCTTGTAAAGAAGAAAATTGCCAACATTCTCTAAAAATGTCTCTACATGATGTATTGTGTTAAATATGACCCATTTTCTGGTGTAACATTATTTGTAAAAACAAAAGCAAGCAAAGATCAAACAAAGCCAAGGTGAGCTACTCTCACACTGTCATATTTTAGATGCATCACTTTACAAGACTTCTAATAAACAGTACTATTTATGTGTGTGTGTGTGAAAAATCCCACTTGTGTAAAATAACATTATCAGTAGAGTCTACCTTAAAACTAGAACTCCTCTAGATTTGCACTGCCTCAAACACATAAGTCCTGCTCTGTCAGGACAGCCCAGCTCTGAAAGCTACTCTTTTTGTTTTTGAAATAGTTAACTATTCCCCTACAGTCTACTAACTGAGTTTGTGTTGACACATATTATAGACAAGGACCACTTTTAGCCTATATTTCAGGGGGGGAAATCATTATTCCTTCCTATCATGGATCCAGGGTAGATAGTTTCTTTGTTTTCTTTTTTTTTGTTATGCTTTTTGTTTGATTTGATTTTGGTTTTGAATTTTTGTTTGTTTGTTTTTGTTTTTATTTTCAACTGATGGAATCACAGGATAAAAAAAAAAAAGGCAGTGGGAAAGTGTCTGCAAAAAGTGAGTGACCAAAAATGTCTGACCATGACCATGACAAGCAGGACCAGAAAAATCTTTCATATTCTGCTTCATTTTCTATAATAGCATTACAGCAGAAAATAATTAAAACCCTGGTGTTTCATGTCAAAGATAAATAGGGTCTAGGGATTCTGGGAAGATTTGTTTTCTATCAGAAAAGACTTTTCTGATCAAGTTGAATGAGTGATAAAAAAGAAATTTGATTGAGTACTGTGCTTGAGGGCTTGCTGCCTTATAAAAAAATGAAGTGGGCAGACTTCATGTTGTTTTCTTTTAACCCAGCAGTGATAGTTATTTTGGATAGCCAGAGGTTGAAGGTGCTCTGATAGTCTTTCTGTGCATCAATCTCCATCTATCCCTAACCTTACTACAGATCAAAAAACTTGAGAAATAAACAGATTACCATCTAAAGGTGTCTCTGTTAGGAGACATTGTGCAATTATATCCATCTATTGATAATGTTTTCTTAATTTTAGAGTTCACAAAATTAATAGTTAAGATGAAACTTGTTGAACATTGTTCTCCTATCAACATTTTTCCTCTAAAAACAGTAGATTGCAAGGCTGATGACATTTCTGGTGCACCTTCATCTAAATGCAGGTCAAAGTCATTCCTGTAAGGGCCCTTTACATGTGCAGGTAAAGGTGATGGGATCTAATGCATGGTTCACACACTCGTGTCTCCTGCCATGCCACACTTGCATGGCAGGAGGCACAATTGTGGGATTGTGCATTAGATTCCATCATGCCTTATTGCCAGTGCAAGGGGAGCCCATCCCTTCCCCCTGCACTGGAAGAGGCAGGTTCCCACAACTAGGAGTCTAACACACTGCAATTGATGAGCTCCCAGCCATGTGGGTGCCATGGAGGTGCCCCACACAACCCTGAGGCTAAAAATCCCTGCTGGATTGATCCCCCTGCCTTTGGGGGTGCAGGAAAACCCCTGGGGTCAGAGTTTCCCATACCCCTGGGATGGGGGAATTACCCATGTGGCAATCCCTGGCCCTAAGGATTTCCCACATCCTAGAGCCCTAGGGATTGTGAAAGCTGTGATCCCCAGGATCCTGGGGTTTCCTCCACTCTCAAACCCCGGGGATCATGGCTCAGGGCTTGGGCATGCAGGAAACTCAGGCAGTCTGGGGATTACAGCTGCCATGATCCCTGGGGTCTGGGAGTATTTCACTGGGCAAGGTGCATCCCTGTGCCTGGGGTACCCCATCAGCTGGTAGGGGTTCCAGCCACAAGGAGACCCTGCTACACATACAAATTAAAGCTCAAGAACAAGCAGCTAATTAGTACATATTTTTGAGATCTAACTTTACAGCTACTTGGAGCTTTTATTGTATGATAGCTACTTTGCATGTGTAGCTGGTCTCTGGGTAATTGTGCAGATAACCAGTTAATTGCAAAATATCTGTAATTTGTAGAGAGGGCCTAAGAGTCACCAAGGGTTTTGTCCAAGAATAAACATTGCTCCAGATAAAGAATTGCCTTATTAAAATGAATTTATCTTTAAAGTAAATAGTTTCTCTTTGTATAAATATATTTAAGTGTTATAAGGCTTCCCTCCTGTGCCTACATCAAGTATTGATCCTCTTTATGTTTTCAAAATTCACAATGGATTCCTATATGCTTTTGGAAATAACTTGTTGAAATTCTGTGTTCGGTTTATTGATGAATATTGCACAGCTGAATGGGCAAGGGAGGAAAAATTCTCACCATGAAAAAAAGTATTAAATAGATTTTACTCAGTCATCTAATTCAATTTACAACTGTTTTAATAAAAAACAAAAACAAAACAACACATTTTTTAATTAAACCAGTTATTCAAACTTTGCTTAAGGCATTATACCCATGAATGTCTATTAAAATAATTATTTATCTGATTCTGTCTCATCTGGTGTTTCCTTTTAATTAGTTAATTGCAGCAGAGGAGGCCATTTTGTTTTACATTTTTGTTTGGTGTTTCTTAGTTACCTTGACATGTGGCTACATTCCCTCAATGCTTACAGTAATCTATTATTACATGACCCCTGGAGGTTTGGTGAGGACAGCTTGTATGGGGTGTATCAAACAGGCAAGCCTTTTTTAGCACTGCTGTCTCTGGGTTCCACTTCCAGATCATGTCAGGACAGGTGGTAAGAGTACAGATATCATGCACATTGAATGCCCAACTGTACAGCGTTTTTCTAGGCCAGGTGTCAAGCAAATGCCACCATGGATGTCATTTGACACAGTAAGGGCAAGAAGGACACCGGATCCACCTCCCTCATTGCCGTCTGTGGATAGGATGACAAGCAGTGATGAAGATGTCCAGAAAGCCCTCATTAGATAGGGCTTATCACTTGCAGAGGTGATGCATTTTACAGCAAGTTAAAACAAGTCAATTTAAATTAAACCCCCCAGCACCATTAAGTGAGCTATAGTTTAGTAGTTTTAATGGAAAAACCTCACAGAAGTCATATGCTATATCAGATACCACTTCCTCCACAGGGTTAATCTATTATTGGTGGTACATAATCACTTGCTTTGTGAAGAAAAAAAAATCTATTTACAACAAAATGCACTTCATAAAAATAAAGGGAAGAAACAAACAATAATATGGTTTCTGAGGATGGCTGAACGCTTCCATATATATCAGGAAATAAAAGAAGTATTGGAGGTAGTGTTCCAAATGTCCTTTTCCAACAAAAAAGGCTAACACATTTTAACACATTTTCACGGCAAAAAATTGACAGAAAATATAAATTAAGAGCATTTGCATAATATTGAGTTATACATGAGCACATTTTTAAATTTATCACATTAAGAATGTTACCCACAAAGGGAATTCTGAATAATTTAGGGACCACCAGCATTCTGCTAAACTTTTTGAAAAAGCAGTGTACACCTCACTGAAACAACTGCAAATCTTAGAGTTGTAGTTTGTTATACTACCTCGTCATAAGCAGACAGTATTAGTACATAGCGAGCTATTAACTGAGCACGTTAATGAAAGGTGCTTTGATGACAATAAATTAAGCTGAGATTTCACAACTGAACCAGTGATCCTTATTTTCTCTGCTAAAAAAAAAAAAAAAAAATCTCCAATTTTCAGATTAGAAAAGTAACCACAAATCCACATGACTAAAATGAAACACCACTTATTAGGGCTGTGCGAAGCTTAGGTAGACAATTTGATTCAGAGGAGATTCACCCCGATTTGGTGGCCGAATCTCTGAATCCAAATCTGATCAGGAGACCCATTAAAAGATTTGAATCAATTCAGAAAAGATTCAGAGATTCGGAAGGCAGGATTGCAGGGGAGAGAAATTGAGAAGAGGGAGGGGGAAGAGGTGGGGAAAGACTGCTAGGATATTGACATCTGTAGCTGGTCAGTGACTGTGATTTTTCCCTGAGTTCCCTTTCAATCACAGTGGTCTGGAGGAGGGATGTAGAAACAACATATAAGGCTGTGTGTGAAGTGATCTGTCCATTTTGTGAGCTGTCTTTCTTGGACCAGCAGCATCTGAAAGGCTCTAGCTTGCTATCTAGTCTCTTGGTAGCTAGTCTCTCGTCTGTGTTTTCCCTGATACTGTGTCATCACTATGCAGGAAAGCACAACATATAACACACACACGCATGCACACACACACCTATTTTACAGCACACCAAAGATTATTCTGGTAGGGGAGGGAAAGGGGGCAGAGGGAGAGCTGTAAGTCCCTGTACCTCCTGCAAAAAAAAATAAAAAATAGACACACCCTCTTTCCTGGCAGTGATGAGTCTTCTGCTGCTAGTGGGAGCAAGCAGGTGGGAACAGGATCTGCACCTGCACCATGTCCGCTAACACCAGTAATAACCATCAGCATGACAGTCTTCACCCACTTTATTTCAGTTCCCAGCATGAGCCTTCCAGTGCCAGAGGAGGAGCTGGATCTGGAAGGAGAAGAGCTGAGTGCCATAGCTAAGGAAATTCTGAGGGAATCTGAGTTTGTGCTCCACACCCATCAAAGTTTCCCTAGAGGCAGGTCTCTTCTGGAAGGCACTTCAGAGGAGGTTGTGGGGACAGGTGACTCAGCTCCTCCTGTTGTTGTGCCTCTGCCTGGTGAGGAAGGGGATAAGGCAGGATTCTCTACCGTCAACCCAAAAGTGGGTGGGTAATGTAGTGTGGGATCATTTTGAGGTGCCAGATGATCCCAGGTATGCTACCTACCAGCATTGCTGAAAGCAGATCAGCCATGGCAAGGTGTCGCCATGGCAATGCTGCTTCACCTCAGGAGGCAGCACCCCCTTGCCCTTGTTCCTCCATCAGCCTGGCACTAGTGGGAGCTTGCCCAAAAAGAAGTCCTCCTCTCACTCCAAAGTCTGCATGCCAAAGAAGCAGAGGCAGGCCACCCTGGGCCAGTGGTGGAAAGGTGGAGGCAAAGGGGGGCACATTCCCAAGGCGAGTGAGGTCACCTAGAGCTTTGGGGATATGCTTGCTGTGGATGGCCAGCCTTTCTCCTCTGTTGAGCGTCCAGGTTTCAGGTGACTCATGGTGCTTGTGGCCCCATCTTACTAAGTGCCTGCATGCACCACCTTTAGCAGGACAGTGGTGTCCTCCCTGTATGAGGCATGCAGGGAGTACTTGAGGAACTGTGCAAGGCAGGGCAGCTAGAGCATCCAGAGCAGATGGGGTGGATATCATGCCTACCTCTCACTCACAGGGTACTGGTGCAATCAGTCAGGATGTCGGTGGGCTCTCCTTCAAGTGGAGGTGATGGATGAGTCCTATACGGCAAGGGACAACATGGTGGCCATGAACTGCATGGTGCAGGGGTGGCTCGTTGGGCAGGGTGAGCTCACCTGCAGGTTTAGGGTTACCAACAATGGGGCCAATATTGTCAAGGTGAAATATTGGCAAGGTGGTATGTGATGCCAACTTTCTTGGCATCTGCTGGGTGGCACAGAAGTTCCACCTCATAGTCAGGGATGACTTGGAAGGGGACAGGGCTCCTGGTGATGGCACCATCACTACCACTACCATCCAGCTCATTTCAAAATGCAGGAAGGTGGTGGGCTACTTCCACTGGAGCATCAAGGGGGGCAAGATGCTGCAGGACAAACAGGCAGAGCTGAGCATCCTGCAGCAGAAAATCATGCAGGATGTGGAGAGTTGGTGGAACTCCACATACCTGATGCTGGAAAGGCTAGTGGAATAACAGAAGACCATCCATGAGATGGGATGGCCTTGTTTTGGGGAGATTGGGATCAGTGGCCCTCTTAACAAAATGGAGTAGGATACCATGTCCCAGATGTCGGTGGCCCTCAAGCCATTCTTCAAGGCCACCAAAAGCCTCAGTGCTTACAATGCTTTCCTTAGCCAGGTGATCCCCATAGTAAAGGATCTTGGAAATCAAATGGAGAATTTCCAGAGTATCAATGTTTCTGGCTGGGCAAGCCGCTTTCACCAGAGGTGCAGGTGCTTGTGAAGCGGCTGAAGGAGAGCATCAACAAATGGCTGGATCTGTTAAGGTCCAGTATGGTCCATGTGCTAGCAGGCATGTGCAACCTGAGGGTGAAGGGGAACAGCTGCAGCAGCAAAACCCTTGATTACTGGATGGAGGTGCTGGTGAACCGAGTCAGGGAGGCAGACGGGCAGTGGAAGGGGGATGTAGAAGAGCAGGATTAACTTTCCCATGCCAGCACTCTAACCACCAACCAATCTCTTCCACCACACCCACTGCCAGTGTGGGCCAAGGGCATGACTTCAATGTTGGGCTACAGAGACACCAGACCCCACCATCTGGGAGGTAGCATGGAGGCCTCAGTGGCTACCTATCTCGCTAAGGATGAGAAGCGACTGCAAGATGAAGCCATTCTACTTTTACCTGCTACATACCCCATTCCTCACCTCCCCCCCCCTCCCCCCCCACCCCATCCTGACTGGTTTTCTTGCATGCATACAAGCCTCTTGCTTCTTTACTATTCATTCCATCCAGGAAGAGCTCACATACCAACTGCAGATGTTTCTTCAACTATTCAGTTGATCTAATAAAAGATATCAGATTGAACCAAAGAACCTTGTCTGCCTATGTCCTTAGACAAACATAGCTACAACCTACACCCCTTAATACACACAAGTGATATGAGTTTTGCTTTCAACAGTTTGAGGTTCACTTTCACAGAAACCCCTATACCTATCTTCCTGAAATGTGTCAGGCTTCATACCCTCAGAAGGGGATACCACCCCTGCAGCATTTATCCTATTTTGCCTTAACACACACAAATGATATGAGTTTTGCTTTGAGAACCTTGTGGTTCACTTTCACAGAACCCCCTGCACTTCTCTCCTTGAAACCTGGTAGGCTTCATGTCCTCAGAAGGGGCTATCATTCATGCTCTTTTTTATCTGAATATGCAAAAAATGTCAAAGTTATAGGAATTTTAGTGATTCCCTATTATAGTCTTTGGCCGAATCTCTGAATCGGTGCCAAATCTCCAAATCCAATTTGGCCGAATCAAATCAGGATAGTGACTCGAATCACCTAAATAAATCACTCCAAATTGGCTGAATCCAAATTGAATACTACCCACTTCGAAACAGGCCTACCATGTCTGTATGTATATACGTATGTATGTATGTATGTACGTGTGTGTGTGTGTGTGTGTGTGTGTGGTGTAACAGTAAAGTGTGATTTGGGGTTGCTTGTTTAATCTGAAAATTGGAGATTTTTTTAAAAATCAGAAAAAAAAACCGGATCCCAGCTGATAACACTGGCTGCAGCAGCATTAAGAACAGAGTTTAATATCTCTAGACATCTGCCTCTTCAGAAAAAAAAAAAAAAAAAAAAATATATATATATATATGATCTCCAAATCTTAATGCAAAGATTTCCAAAACAACTAGAATATTAAATTAAATCTAAGGGTAAGGGGCAGGCAGGGGGGAACTTCATAACCATGAAAACACTTGAGAACTGGAATGCACTGCCTAGGGAAGTTATGGAATATCCTTCCGCAGAAGTTTCGAGGAAGTTGATAGATGTGTGCTGGGAATAGGTGACTTGAGGTCCCTTCTAACTTTATGACTCATATTGCCTTCAGTGTATCTTGGCTTAGTGTCTCTGTACCCAAAAAGCTGAACAGGATTTAACCTTGTTATCTTCTGAAATAAAGGACCCAGAGTGGTGGTGCGGGAGAGGGGGGAGGAAAATGCTGATAAATTTTGGCAAACTAAATCACTTGAATTTTACAAACAGCTTTCATTTTTACATTTGTTGGTATTGCTAATTGTTCTTCAGTCCACGTTTTTGTTCACTATTCAGCAAAATTCAATATATTGTCACACAATTTTTAAACACTGAAGTCAATAGATATTTTTGCTGGTGATTTCTATCAGAGCAGGATCAGAGCTTATATAGATACTGTAAAAATACTTTTGAAGAAAAATAAGAATATTTACCACTGCTGCTTCTTTAGTATTTGATGAATGCCTAAACTAGGAGTGATAAGAAAATAGACTTTCCAATCTATAGAAGAAGTGACATTTTGAGTTTACTTTTTGTTCCAAGTTATAATGAAAATATAAAGTTAAGATTTCTTAAGGAATCTGGTTTTCCCATAATTTCATATTCATAAAGTTTCATTTTTTATTTTATTAAGATCTAAATGACTTATTAACATCAGTATTTAATATAAAAGCCAAAACAAAGTTAAAATTTTCATTTTCCATATTTCTGAAATAGTAAAACCAAATAATGTGATACATATAATTCAAATGTGTTGTGTATTAGATGGAATATTTGATTTGGTTGGTTAGGGCACCGGAGAAGGATCCAGGAAACCTGGCTGCTGGAAGACCTTAAACAAGTTACTTGCTTTCCCTGTCCCTTAGCTTCCCCATCTATATAATAGGGATCACAATATTATCTCTATTCTAAAGATCCTTGAGGTCATTGAAAAGAAAACACTATATAAGAACTAGGTATTACATAAAAGCAAAAGGAGTGTTTATATTAGTCACACAATGTTTAAAGTTTTATAATCTTGCTTTTAATCTATAGTGTTAATAACTGAAAGGAATTTAGATTATACTCTTCAATTCAGTCTAGCTTCTTAAAGTATACTCCTTAACTATTCACTACAGAGAACTGGGATTTATTACAAAAGGAGGCACATGATATCTATTTAGATTATCTGAATGCTGTTACCCTTCCTGAATGCATCATTTAGCTCAAAAGGAATTGTTGATTGTCTTAATGTATTTTCTTATGTCTTATGTATTGTAGGGTCTAGGTTCGGCTAAACTTACCGATATTGAGATTGAATACTTCTCCAACCCTTACCATACATACTGCGCATTTTTAGCTTTAAGTTGTAGTGGTGGCCCTGACTCTCTACTGCCATACCTTGATGTTTAAGTCTCATCTCGAGCAGAAGATGACAATTATCTCCAGCACTGGATACTATTAACTTGAAATGGGTTTCCTCTGGGGCTCCTACCTTCCCTACACCCTGGCTTAGTGCCACCCAGGTCTTATGTCACCATTTGTTTGTGTCACTCTTACCTGATTATTTTTCTTTCTATTTTAGGCTTGTGCATGTCTTAACAGCTGTCTCAATAGAACAGAGTCACTGAGGACTACCAGACTTCTTCAGTCTCAGGTAAGCCCTGTGTTCAATCCTTATTCAGGTTTAAACTTCTTGGTATAGAGCTCAGCTGCTCTGCTTGGGCTGGCCCTTTTCATCCGGCCATTCCCTCACCACCTGTGACTCTCTGCACAGTGGCACATCTTCAGCTGGTGTTCCTTAGCTTAATTGAGCTCTTCTGAGCTCCTCAGACAACCAGCTGCTGCCTCTGTCATTATGGCCATCCCTCCAATCTTCTCAGGTCCCAGGGCTCTGAACTCTCCTACGTCCTTCCCCCGGCTCCTCATCTGGGGTTTTGCTCTCCTTTTTTTTCCCTCTGGGGGCACTCTAGCCTGATGGAGCAGCTGCTCTGGAACAATGTTTCATGGGGAACTTCTTTCTCTTTTACTGCTCCTGCCACCTCTCAGGAGGTATCCCCCCATGTTTTTCTTTCTTCTTCATCTCTCTCTCTCTGTTTCTGTCTCTCTCTCTCTCTCTCTATATATATATATCCTTTCTCTTTCACTGCTCCTTCTAACTCTCGGGAAGTATCCCCCCATGTTTTTCTTCCTTCTTCATATAGATATAGGTATAGACAGGAGCAGTGAGATAGATAGATAGATAGATAGATAGATAGATAGATAGATAGATAGATATGAAGAAGAAAGAAAAACATGGGCGGATACTTCCCGAGAGTTGACAGGAGCAGTGAAAGAGAAAGGAGTTTCCCAGGAACCATGGTGTGTGTGTGTGCGTGTGCGTGTGTGTATATCTTAGTGGTGTTTCTTTTAAATCATGGAAAAATGTGGATTTGGGGTTACTTTTTTTAATCTGAAAATTGGGGATTTTTTATTAGAGAAAACCAGGATCCCTGCTGATGAGAACAAGCTCCCACATGTTTTTACCAGGAGAATCTGGTATACCAATAGTATTAATATGAGGTTCCTCCTAGCTTATATAAGGGCTTGTGTTAGGGAATAATCAACAATGTCTTTTAGATTTGTAAGGCTCAGACTACCTCATATGGCCTAATAAGACAAAAACAGTGCCTTGAATTGTGCCCAGGTAGTTATTAGGAGTCAATGCAGAATCTGAAGCACTGGAGTTATAAACACTTAGTGACCAAGCCCCATCAGAAGAGAGGCTATCATGTTCTGCACCTGCTGCAGCATCTGGGTGACAATCAAGGGCAGCCCCCCATAGTGGACATTGCAGTAGCCTAGCCTCAAGGTTACAAAATATGGATGATAGGCATATCAAATCTGAGACAAAAGGTCACAGCCTTCTCACCAGATAAAATTAGTGAAAGGAACTTTTAGCTAGCACTTCCCTCTGGTGCAGAAGATCCAGGAGATCCCCAAGATTGTAAACTTCAGTGACCAAGCCCACTGAGGTAATGTGGACTGCCTACTGTCATCACCAGGGATCCTGGTTTTCTTTGATAAAAAAATCCCCAATTTTTGGATTAAAAATGTAACCCCCAAATCCACAATTTTTCATGCTTAAAATGAAATGGCACTAATTTATATATGTAGGGGTGTTTCATTTTAATCACAGAAAAATGTAGATTTTGTTTTTTTTGTTTTTTTTTTTAATCTGATTTTTTTTTAAACCCCCCAGGATCCCTGGTCATCACCTCTGTCTTTCTTTGCAAATGCAAATATACAAATATCCAAGATGTGCATAAATAGCAAATAAACACTCCGATCTGACATTTTGACATAAGTCTGGATTGTCAAATTGACGGGGCCTGCATTTGAACCAAGATATCATAAACATTTCTTTGTGTCCACAAACAAAACTTTGTTTTGGATTTACCTTTGGCAGACTCTGTTTTAGCCACATTTTCATCTAAGGTATACTGAGGTAAAGTGGGCAAATGATAATATTTGCTTTGCAACTAATGTGACTATCATCTATATATTGATTGAGTCATTGAAACCTTACTCTGCTTTCTGGGGACTCTCTATAAATAAACTTGTGCTACTCTATCTATAAGAACTTCATAGGTGGAAAGGATATTTCCAACTATTTCACTTTGCGTCCAATTGAATTCAAATGTTTTAAATGTTTCCTGAAACTGTTATTACCCTCCAGACACAGTCAACAGGAAAATCTCATAATAGCGGATTTGTATAGATGCTGGTACTGCACTATTTGAATAGGTGTGCATGCACAAGAGATTGTCCTTCAGGTCTATCAAAGCTAGACCTGAAAATAGATTTTAAGGACTAGGGGATATGTTTGAAGATAGCTTTTTGTGGTTAGATACCACTTTCTTATCCTGAACTTACTATACTATAATCTGATATAGGTACACTTCCATTAGGAGAAACAAATTTTGAGATAAATAGAATAAATCACACAAGAGAGACAGAGAGACAGAGACAGAGACAGAGACAGCACACTGCCGTCTCTGTCTCTGTCTCTAATAGGCGTTAGTGTATAGCAACCAAAGGAAGCAAACAGCTTGTAGCTGTACAATAGGGAGGATAGAAAATATTTATACATTTATAGATATAATATTAATTAATTAATTTATTTATTTAGCATCCTACACCCATAGTAACCACATGTGAATTTGTAATGATTTTCAAAGGGAGGACAGGGAAGATTTTTATGACTCAGACGTTATACCTCTACTATAAATTCATTTTTCAAAACAAGTTTCAACATGGGACTTTGATCATTTTTCACAGTTATTACATTTGAATATTTGACTCTTGATATCACACATTTTCATTATAAATTTGTATTTCCTGAAGTGCTTTAGCACAGTCTTGCAAAATCCCAGTCATCACAGACAAATCCTTTTATTGACAAGCAAGTAAAATTTCTATCACTTCCAGCAACATTAACCTTACAATATGAAAAAGACTTCTTGTGTCTGGTCTTGTAATTTGCAAAGCTGTTTCATATGTATTGAACTCTTTGAAGATAATCTCTCTATGTTCTAGCTTTGCCCATTTCACTCAGGTTTTTTTGCTGATATGTTTGCCACAACCAAATCAGCCAGCTCTGAGCTCCAGAACTTGTTCTTTTCATTACTGATCCTTTATTTACATTTCATTAGGATTTGCTTTGAATAATGATGTACACATAGTTTACAAAGAATGGCTAAGGAAAACAGCGGGGGAAAAAAAGCAAGAAATGTCCATTTAGCTTATGCCAGAATCTTCAGAGAAGCAATAGAATTAGTGTATTACCAGCACAGTAACACAGGGGAAAGAACAAAAGTGCAGCCTTATTATATTATTGGCTATTACCAAAAAATCTATTAGGGTCATTTGGCATAGGAGGAGCTGTTAATCAAAATGCTAGAAAGTATGTTACCTGGAAAAGTACAAACCTCTTGTGTCAGAGAACAAACGGACTAAATATAATCAGTGCCAGACAGTAGAGAAGTTTCCTGCTTACATGGAATCATTATGAAAACCTTTGATTGTGCCAATATGTCTGTAACCTTTAATTTTCTTATGGCTCAAGATTTTTTTTTTTTTTTTTTTTTTTTTTTTTTTTTTTTTTTTACAATCCTGAGGTTGGAAAGTGGTGACATAATTATAGATAGAATGGGAAACAGACAGTGGATTCATAACAATGATGATCCAGAGCTCTTCCCTGCCACTAATTTCTGGATTGCATGCATGGGGTCATATCATATCATATCATATTGGGGCATACAAAGGGACTTCCTCCTCTATTGCCATTGACTTGATCCATTTCTCACTACACACTAGTTCTGATATGTTGAAAGCCATTCCATATCAAGCATAGATCCTGTGCATTCTATTAGGCTCTTTCCAGGTTGCAAAACTTGAATTTCTGTCTGGAATGGCAAAACAAAAGTCCCTACCTGCTGGGTAGCAAACTAAGGAGGCATAATAATGCTATGTCAGCTATAATAATATACATTTGTTAAGTTTTTTCCTAATTTAGGAGGTTCTCCTGCAAGTTTTTCAATCTTCTGACAGGCATATCAGATCTGCAGTTAGCCTTTATATTGTGATTATGCAGCACATAAACATTAACATACCAATTCTGCTGCAGGAAAAAAAAAAAAAGAAAAAAATCCTTTTTTTTAATTTTTTTCCTTTAATAAGCAGGAAAAAACCTTCACATTCTGTGATAAAAATCCTCTGCAAGACTGTAATACTTAGATCTGTAAAACTATAACACCACTAAAGTATTGGTCAGTGTTGTCATTGGCTTATAGTGGGCCTTAGAAATCACTAGTATTATAGGGTTTAATCTATTTTATGGCTGCCTGAGAAAATGCTGCATAAGCTCCAGCTTCTTTAAAATGCTGCAGCTATAGAATTTAAACTTGCTCCAAGCAACTCAGCATGTCACTCCAGTCCTAAGGGAGATTCACTAAGCAACTGCTTGTCAACTATCAGATTTACTTTTAAATTGCTTTAATGACTTTTAAGATGTACAGTTTGGACTTACCGCTGGAAAAAAAGCTAGATATTGGATCAGAAGTAGGGCAACATGAAAAGCAACACACTTTCCAAATATACCCCAATCTGAAACACAGCTACACCTGTTCTTGATTTCTTTTAAAGACACTCATTTCCTCTCATAACCCTACCCATCCCACCCCACTGCTCCACTTATTTTGTCTCACTCTGAAATGTCTTTCGTGTGGTCACAATGTATATTTTTGTGTAGTAAGTTTCCCTGCTGTTATGCCTTCCATAAGAGGCTAGAATGGAAGCAGCTCGCACTATTTCCTCTTCTTTGGTGATGTGAACTGTCTAACACAATTAAGAGGAAGCCCCGGACTATAGTAAAATGGGAGTAAACAGATAAAAACAAGCAGCTAAAAAGCAATGTCTTTGCACTGGACTTGTGAGGTTCTTTGAGGAATTTCTTTGAATTGAAAGAACCCAGAAAAGGAAGTTAAGAAGTTCATATAAATATTGATTTCGATTTTTTTTTTTTTGTACTTGTTCTGTGGCATCTGATTTTCAGAGATACTAACACTGCCAGTGACTATTAGTTTCATAGATAGGAGGGGGGTGGAAAGTATTAATTGTACTCAAACCTAAGATGATGTTTCCCACCGACTCCCATTTAATATGGGAATAAAAGCCCCTTATCTTGCATTGGGTATTGAGGGGTGGGGCAAAGTGGCTGCTGTGGCTCTGACTCTAGCCTGGCCCAGGCCAGCTTGGACTTGGAAGTGGATGGAGCTGCATCCACTGCTGCAAAGGGTGGGGTGCAGAGTCAGTGTTGTGGTGGGAGGGACACAGGCACTTAGGAGTACAGATATCAATGGGGATAAATGGGGGGGGGGGGGGGGGCAAGCCGAAGAGGTAAGGAACAGGCACTAGACCACTTGACTCCATGCCATCTATGCCCCTCTACTGCCTGGCCACCTTCCCCCCTCCACCCCCAATTGCCTACCTGTAGTGGTTGGTGGGGAGCGGGGATCATTAGATGTTACGCATGGAAAATTATAATAAATATATATACACGTTTCCCATGTATAGAACCTAATTATTGGTGCGGTTATTTTAAATTCAGTCATATTGGATTTGGGTAACTATGGTATTACAAAAAGCAAATGTTATGAATTAGGAGTATAATTTTAAGGGCACTATACTGAAAGAGTTATGCTTACTACATAGAAAAGAGGAGGAAATAGTAGGACTTTCCAGAGATTCAGTCTTAACTCATAAAGCTCATAAGGTCATCCAAACTTCACATAAAAGCCAATTTTGAGTCAATCCTTTGAGAGTTACTAATCTTTACTGGTTTAATCTATGTACCATGACAATCGATTTGACATGTGTTTTTAATTGCTGTTAGACCTTGGTTTCAAATATTCCAAATATATTGAAGGAAAATACTTTGGAATAGTTGCACATGAAAGATGTTCCATTCTCTTAAGATTCTTCAACTCTGGCATTAACCGGGGAACCTAGTTTTGATTAGGAATCTGGAATAGGCCGTGGAAAGTAGAACAGATCTCGCTTCTCCCCAGCATTGAAAGGTCTTTATTTCTTCTTGTTATTGTGTCCAATATGTGTAGCATGGCTCAAATTAATCCATAGTGTAACTCATATGTAGTTTAGGAAGATCCATCTGGGAAATAATTGGCACATTACCTGGAATTGATGTCAATTTTAACTTCTCAGAATAATTTCAGTCCTTAGCTCAGCCAATGTAGACAAAGATTATCACATTAAAAGCTACAGGCAGTAATTGACATTGTCATCACCTTTACTATTGAACAATTTTTACAGGATGTGAAAGTCTCTGCCCAATTTTGTATTAACTATTTAATTCCACTGACATATCACACAAGCATAACCATTTTTTTTTATTTTTTTTTTATTTTTTTTTACTCTTCCATATGAATGCACACACAACTAAGAGGATAATTTCTAATATCATTTGAATTTTGAATTCATTTGAATTCAAAACCAGAGAGTTTTCAATAACATCTTACTTGATAGTCTTATACAATTGTATTATAACTGTTTAGTTCAAATGGCCAGGAAATTTCCATTTTAAAAACCAAATCCAGTCTACTAGGCATCCAGTTTGCATATATTATTTGGGCTCTTCAGTCTCACTTCACTAAGTGGCTTCTGAGGAAGAGTTAGGCACCAACTCTGAGGTATTTGTTCAATATTTAAATGGATTCTTTCCCATTATTATTCATTGAATCAGACTTAGTACAGCTCCAAACTGACACTATTGACAATTGAATTATGAGAAGTGATGTCAGGGATAGCACTGACTATTAATGTACAGTGTTCCATTATAAAAGCAAGATACAAGGACAAAAGTGAGAGTGACATAGTGAAAATGACTGAGCATGGAAGCTTGAAATGATTTTCCCTGGCTTACAGTGTTCAGTGGGATGAAGTAGCCTCCACCCTGAAAATGAAATTGTGTGTGGGGTGGTATTTGGGACAGGATAGATAAAAAATAATGAGCTCAATAGTTATTCCACCCTGATTCTCTGGAGTAATACTGTGATAATTGTAATCTTAAAATCAGTAGTGTAACTAGGAGAGGCTGAGTAGGGCACCAGCCCCAGGTCTTCGCTTTGAGGAGGTACCAGTATTGTTCCCTCTTCTAAAGAGTTTTTACCATGAAGGGGCAGCTCTGCACTACCTGGCCATAGGAACCAGGAAGGCACAGGCCCATGCCCAGTAGTGCATTTGGGAGGAGGCAGGGGGAGGGTGAAATTAGGCCCCTACCTGGAAGACTTTGCCATGAACTGGGGGTTGGGAGAGTGACTGAGGCTCAAGAAGAAGTTCCTAGTGAGTTTGTATCATTGCTGATCTGCCACTGGCAGCATCCCAAAGCCATGCTGCTCACAGGAGTGAGGACACTCAGGCAAGTAAGACACTTCTTCTCTTGCCTCCCTCTCTCTCTCCCTTTCTCCCCTCCCAACTCCTTTGGTCAGCATAATTCTTCCCCCCACCCCCACCTCTGCTATAGGCACTGAAAAAGCTGACTACAACTCTGTCTGGGGTAATAACAATTCTTTTAGCTTCCCCAAGGATGATAGAGAGGGGAACATACCTGTTTTGCTGGAGAATTAATTTATGTGGATCCCCTTTCCCCGTCTGACTGGAACTGACACACTTGATTTTCTGCCTTTAGGAATTTAGCCAGCTGCCCTCAGGATTACTTGGTTCAGCATGTAGATGTTCATCAGGGTGTACATGCTCATGGTTGTAGGGAACTAGATGTGATGAAACTTAAATGAGGAAGCAAAATAAGTCATCTCAAAAGTTTTTCATCTGAAATAAAGTTTCCCAGGAAGTACTACAGATCCAAAAGGGATTTTTTTTTTTAATGTATTCGTTATTCAAAGCACACCTTGAAAATATGTGCTTAAGATTCACAGCAGAAAAAAAAAAAATAACACAGCCCCAAGTATTCAAGCTCATGGCTGCAAAATTCTAGAATGAAGCTTCATAAATACTCCTATAAGCATAGGCCCCAAATATACTGCTTGCTCTAAGGTATAATAGTTCATGTTTCTTCTGTCACCAATTTAGTTTTTTGGGGACTCAAGCAGGATGGAATATGATAGTATTTAGAAATATAAAGCCACTCATCTAATAAATGAAATAGAATATGGCCCTAGATATCTTTAATGAAGCTATATTTAGATAAAGAAAATCCTTTTAGTATTGTTTGAATCACCTCATATATATGGGACTATTTGACAATAATGCAAAACACACTGTGTTGTGGTGAATAATTTTATCACTCCAAATGGTTTGAGTATCAAAAGGAATGTTCATTATTAATTTACATACCAAGGAAAGAGGTATAGAGGTGATACTCCCCCTCTATGAGACTTTGGTCAGGCCGCAGTTGGAGTACTGCGTCCAGTACTGGGTGCCACACTTCAAAAGGGATGTGGCCAGCCTGGAGAGGGTTCAGAGGAGGGCCACCCACTTGGTGAGAGGAGAGCAGGACAGGCCCTATGAGGAGAGAATGAGGGACCTGAACCTGTTCAGCCTCAGCAAGAGGAGGCTGAGGGGGGACCTGGTAGCTGCCTACAAACTCATCAGGGGAGATCAACAGCAAATAGGCAGAGCACTTTTCTCCCCAGCACCACCTGGGGTGACAAGAAACAATAGTCATAATCTGATGGAGAATAGGTTTAGGTTAGAGATCAGAAGGCAATATTTTACAGTTAGGGTGGCCAAAATCTGGAACCAACTTCCCAGGGAAGTGGTCCTCGCCCCTACCTTGGGCAAATTCAAGAGGAGGTCGGATGATCACCTGTCTGGGGTCTTGTGAACCCAGCATTCATTCCTGCCTGTGGCAGGGGGTCAGGCTAGATGATCTGTTCAGGTCCCTCCTGACCCTAGCTACTATGAAACTATGAAAATTGCCAGAGATTATGCAAATTTAGCTTCTTACACTGATTATCTTATGTCTAAGTGATCGTCTTTGAGTTTATATGGAGTAATTAATTTTAATTTTTTAAAAAAGGATCACCACCCTACCTAGAAAACCTTGGAATAGAGATTCCTTAATTATTAGTTACTAGAGTGATGAATATTCTATGACTTATAGAGCATTTTCTGTTCTAGGTAGTATAATGTAATGATCCTGGCAAATGGTTTGCCCCATCTCCATTGCCCTTATAACCTTGTGTAGCATAGCAGCAATGTTGTCACCTATGGACCTTTCTTCCTGGGTAACTTCATATTTCATACCTCAATGAAAAAAAAAAAAAATGTATGCCCTAACTTAGATGTCTTTCCCATCTGGAGTTCTCTAGTCCTTGGCCTCTTTACCTCTATGGCTATAACTTCCACTTATGGTGAATAGTAGGGTTGGAGTGGTTGTTGTAGCCATGATGGCCTATGAAATCAGCCCTGAGGAGACTACTGGTATTGGCTACTTCACTACCTCCAAACCTGTCTCCATCCACCAAAGACACTCCAGCTGAGAAACAGACTGCATCTTTGGATAAGACACTTGAATACCCAGTATTAACCTACTACAATACAAAAAGGAGGGGGGGGGGGAACCCCAAAACACCTAAAAAGCTTGAGCACAAATTTCTGGTTAACATCCCACAGTGGAACCTAAAATAAGGATCATCAACAGTTACAGCTCATAATCCAAGAGTATGAAAGTTCTATTCAGTCCATACTCCGAGACCATGAAAGAACTATTTACAACCCTTTTACTCTGGTCTTTTAAAAAACTTCCAAACTTTGCTCATCTATCAGAAGCAACTGCCCACTGATTAACAGACACCAACCTGTATGGAACCATGTTTTAAGAATAAATAGAAAATCTGACAACTCATTTTAATTGCCACCATTGTTAGGACCATAAAAACCTGTCTAAATCCATAAGCCCTATCACAGAATGTGGTATACCTTATCTAGTGTATTAATGCCATCACAAAAAACTATGTGAGTGAAACTAAACAGCTGCTACATTCTGGACTACACTCATAGGTTGGGACAGAGACATCTAATCAACAGTAGGACAATACTTTTCACAGGAGAATCACTCCATTTATAACCTCTCATGTATTATACTCAAGGGAAATCTACAAAACATATTCAAAAGATGGGCCTGGAAAAACAAACAAACAAAAAATTTATAGGATACTAAATACCATGGACTAAACATAGGCTGTGGGATTTGTTACACCTTACGCTGTAAGCTGCACAAGTCTTAAACTAGGTGTTGTTTGGCTTACTGCAGCAGTCACACCTTAAGGTGAAAAACTGTCCTTCACCTGCACAGCTATGACTTGCCACTAGAGGCATGGTGACCAAGGGCAGGTCTAGGAGCCTATGTTCAAAGGGACCTGATCATTTTTTTCCCCAGAGATTGCACCCCGCCCACCCCCCCACCCCCTCCACCCATCGCCATGCCACTGCTGGCAGGAGCAGTGAGCCAATCTGGGTGGTGGCAGGAGGCATTGCAGCCACTGGGTGCTCTGGGGCTGCAGCACTGACTCTGCCAACATCCTCAGGAGGTGAGGCCATGCCTGCCCTATTGTTCCCACTTGCCCTGACTCAGGAGGAGCCACTGTACTGCATCCTGGGATACCGGAGGACTTCAACTTGGACAGAATAGCTGTGGTGAACGGCCATACTGTAAAGGAACAGGAGCAAAATTAGGCAGGTTAGAGATAATACTGCCTTGGAATGGTGTTACTTCTAATCTGAATAATGAGTTAAACCACTTCAAGGTATTAACATGAAGCCAATCCAGGGGTTAAGAGCTCCAGAAGCTGCCTAAACTTACTATGTAAAAAGGCCCAATGATTTCATAGCTCATAATAATCTAAATGGTATATCTTCTAACCTCTCTGTATTCTAGCATCTAGACCCTTTTCCCTATTAAACAGCCTTGTTCTTTTATGTAACTAGATTATCTATTCAACTGGCCTTTTGTTTTGAAGCTACTTCTGGTAACTTTTCTTTGCTCCTAGTTTACAGACCTTCTCCACTCTTTTAAGTGCTGGCTTTCTTTTACATATGGAATTAAACACAAGCTATTGCTTTATCTGCTATTTAAACTTAAACCTGAGGAAGGTCACATTGTACCTAAATGTTTGTTTAACATGTCTCTCAACTATGCAATTGGCTCAATAAAAGATATAAGAAAAAAGAAAGGAGAGGTGGCAATCAGGTGGGGTGGGTTAGGGATGAGTGGTGGACAGGTTCAGTTTCCCTTCTCCCTTTTCTGCATTTCAGATCCTGGGACATTGTTAAAACAGCAAAAGACCTCTCTCATTACCAGTAATTCAAAATCCACATTTTTTAGTGATTAAAACAAAACACAAATATCTATATCTATATATATTAGAGGTGTTTCATTTTAATCACAGAAAAATGTGGATTTGGGATTATTTTTTTTAATTCAAAAATTGGGGATTTTTTTTTCAGAGAAAACCAGAATCCCTGCTCAGAACATATTTTAGGGAAGTAATATTTCCCTGTTTCACACATTTCTTTCTATACTTCTATTCCTTCTTTCAATCCTTTAAAATGTCTCCACCCACTTTCCCTTTTCTACTTGAGCTGCAATGTTTATAGAAGTAGTTTTTAACTACTTCTTTTTAACTACTACCTGTTGAACCATAGGTAGTAAAGGAAACCATCCCCTCTTTAACTCTTTGTAAACTGCTACAATGTAGAGTTTTATATATCACACCACAGTATCTTATTTAGCTAAGAGTTTAAACACACATCCTTTCACATTTGATGAGATTACATATTTGTTTATACAGTTAATTATATTAATTAATGCTCTGTTAGACTTCAATTTAATTGTCATAGTCCATCCTATCCTATTGCTATCATCCCTACGTTACAAATAGGGAAAATTCAGACAGGTATATTGACTTGATCAAGGAAATGTAGAGAGTCAGTGCAAACACCTGGATTAGGAGGATTACAAACACTGTCTTCATTTCTTCAGACTAAACTAATTCCTCATTCCTTCATTGATCAGAAGAGATTTATTTTTCTTCTGTCACTGGATGGAGTTTTCTCCCTCATTATATTATGCAATATTTTCATTAATGAAGATACCTTTTATGTTTTTGTAGTACAAAATACCACAATACAGAACAAAATTTCCTTCACATTAAACAAACAAACAAACAAACAAAACTTTAATTCTCTATTATTAGTGAGCTCCATTTTTCAGACTGTGCACTGATGTTCAGGCTTTAGATACATTCAGTTTTAGCCTGCACCATTTACCATTATGTATTAATAACACTAAAGTTGCTTTAAACAAAAGGTCATCTCTTTGGGGAAGTTGGAAAAAGAAAGCAGTAATACACAAAGGGGAAAAAAAAAACCCCAAAAAACATGCCTGTATGGATAGATAGATGATGCAAAAGAACTTTTTTGCACTTCAGTTTATTCATATCATACCCTGGGGTTTGTACCTTTAAGGGGAAAATATATAGATCTGGGAATCCTCATGTTCTCCTGTCAAGTCTTCTCCTTTCCCTCCCTGCCTCTTAAAGTCTAGTGGGACAGAGGCAAGAATATACAATTACCTATTCTCTTCTGCCATGATAGAAAACTCTTAGAGGGGACATGGGGATAGTTATAGACAAATACATTTGCGTTAGCTGCTAAAAGGTGAAAAAGTATATGTCTCTGGAGCTTGCCTGATGGCTACACATCGCAGGGATTTCTGATTTTGGGGAATGCCAAGTTTCCTTCTATTTCTCTGTGGAAGAAAAACAAGTCCCTTTTAGTGATAGAAGTATATCAAATAGCTTTGCTAGTACAAATGTATGGTATTTCCATTCTCTGAAACAGGGTAGCTTGTACAGCCTATGAAGGTCACTAACAAATATTTGAACAAGAACATTGTTCAAACTTTCAAATTGTGGAATCCTGCCAATGGCTACTTTCAAACTAAGATTAGCCTTTCAGTGTCAAGTCATTCTAATCTCTATGGCCAGCTCTTTTCCTTGGGCAAAAGAAATAAAAAGCTGTTACCTTGGTTAATTTGTTAAGGTCCATTAACCTATGATACCAGCAATGACAGCAATTTTGATTCGAGATCTAAATGTTAGCCTTAGGAACCATGCCATAGTCTCACAGATTCATAGGATCAAAACTAAGCTTGCCCTCCTTTAGCATTAAGTTTTACACACACACTTCCAAAGGACTGTCTTGTATGAAAAATATGACTTTGAGCAATAAAAATTGATTATACAGTGAATCACTGCTGTTCCTTCTTTTTTGTCATGCAGAACTGATTTCCTCAGCCTTGATAGGATACATTAAATTAAAGTACCATGAGCAAAACTCAGAAATTGTGACATTAGTCACATTGTTCTACAAAAGCAGTGAACCACAGCACTGTTTGGTGGCATTAACCAACCCGTGATGGCTGCACCACAGATGATCTGTATTAGAAATAATGATATTAGACACTCAGTATTTGAACCACAGAGAACACTCAGTTTGTGATATTGTTTTTAACAAATGGGCAACCTCACAAATATGTTTTAGCAGTTCTATTCAGCACATACAGTTCTATAAATAATTTTCATTGACAGTAGCCATATCATAAGACCATGACAGTTGTGAATTTATCTAAGTACCAAGCAGCATGGGGGAAAGAAAGGGGAATCATCTGCAGATGCTTTTTAGGCCAATAGTTGCTTCTACATGGTCTTGATGCAATAATTTAAATAACCTTGGAACATTATTTCATGGGAAATTATTGATGGAAGAGGGCATTGAACTAATATTAAAACCAGTCCTAAATTTAAATAGGTCAAGCTTGATTATGGCAAGCACTTATGTAAGATTTCAAACAGAAGCTAGGATTTTACTAGCTATCACTTTATAAGAAAGGAAACTCCCCTAGTGTGAATATTTTTGGACTTACGAGGCACCAGGCATTTAGCCTGATTCTGAGACCAGTAGGCATGTTCTTTTAGTTCCTTAAAGAGCAAGAATCAATGAGTCCACATATTCTGAGTGCAACCACTAGTCTGCAGCAGGAAGAATGTCTCAGTGATTATAGGTGTCCAGGTAGTAGCCATATTGGACTAGAGACAAAAGAAATCAAAACTCATGGCAGAGGTGATATCTTTTATTAGACCAACTAGATACTTGCAAAAGCTTTTGAGTACAGGCACCCTTCATAAGGCATAGATTGTAAAAGTTCTCCTGGGTAGAAATGAAAATTCATTTCACAGGAGAGCTGAAGGTGTGGTAAAGTCTCGTGTTTGTAATATTTCATTTTGTACAGATAAGGCTCAGAGAAAAGTTGGAAAAGTCTTTTTACTTCAAAGTTGTCTGTGGTAAGCAGGATGTAGAATCATATTTCTTTCTGGTTATGATGCTTTGTATTTCACCAAAGAGTGGAAAGATGGAATGCTCTTCTGGGCAGGAATTTATTTTGTGGAGTGATATCTTTGTGGTCTGTTAGGATGCAAATTAGCCTAAACAATGGGAGGAGTAGTGTCTCGGGTTTCAGGTGGTAAATTTTGCTTCCTTCTTGTAAAATTATGAAACCTGAGACCCTGCTCTTGCCTTTGTTTGAGCTAATTTGCATGCTAACAGACCACAGAGATACCTCTCCACAAAATAAATTCCTGCCTAGAAGGAAAGCTTGCAAATATATATATATTTTTTTTTTTTTGTCTGTGTGCGTGTAAATATCTAGTTGGTCTAATAAAATATATCACCTCTGCCACAAGTTTTGATTCCTTCAGTGATTACACTTGGAGAAACCCAAGTGTACTTTGTACTTCCCTGCTCTGCCAAAGAAATTCTAAATGCCTTTGAGCAAATCACTTAATCTCTGTTCCTCAGTGCCCCATTAATACTTCTGGATAAGTGTTTCCCAATCTTTCAATGGTGAGGTGAGATGCTGTAGTGCTACAGAAATGAAAGCCATGGATAACTCAAACAGTGTGGCCTCTACTCCTTCCTTCCCCCATTAAACAGTTCCACCCCAAGATATGTAGTAGATGTGCTTTTGTTGCATGGCATCTATTCTCCCTGTGAAAATGGGATGTGACTAGCAGGCATAATATTTTGCATAGCTTACACACACAAAAAGAAAGTACTCTATTGATAATATTCTAAAAATTGACAATATTTAATAATGCCTTTACATTTCCAGAATCCCAAAGGCACAGGTTCTGTTACTTTGAATCATGCTAGTTTGTAGCTTGAGCTGTGAATACTTCCATTGATTTCTATAGGAATTTGCCCTGTGCAAGGTGTAGTCCTTTTTCAAGATTGCAATGAAGGACTGTAAGTCCTTCAAGGTATTGCCACCAGGCAATTTTCAGAGACATATGTTTTTTCATCTTTAGGAAATTCACTCTCCTATAGCTATCCTTGATACCCACTTTCATAGTTTTATATCATGGTGCACTTGAACACTCCGATTTTGTTTCATGATTTATTTTTTTTTCAGGTTAAGAGTTAAAGTTTAAGAGTTTTCATAAAATCAATGAACTTTTCTGTCTAAAATCTCAATATTTTAGGCAAAGAATACCCCTAAATAAATTTAAAAAAAGGTTTAAGTGCTATTTAAACCCTGATTATCAGTGACACTACTCACATGAGTAGAGGTTTGTAGATTTTGTCACTAACCTATTCATTGGAGTACATCTGGAGCCCCAAGTTTCTTCATGATAAGGATGGGGACAGCACTGAGTCCAAGGCTGCCTGGTGTTGGATCCCGATACTCAGCTGACCATCAGGATCTGGGCATCTCCAGGGTCCAGAAATAAGCTTTTTTAGCAAGATTAGTCTGAGGGAAGTTCCAGTTTAGAGCAGCTCTTGGGTCTGGGACTCTGGGTACTTCTTTAAATGCCTTTTCCTCCATCCCCAGCTACATGCACCCATTCAGAGAGGTGCCCAGTACTGTACAGCTGCTAATGTTGCACTGTGGTGGGGTATTATGAACCTGACAGGAGATATACAGTCCCCATAGATGAACTTATAGGGCACAGGGAAATTATAAAAGTGGGAGAGTATTTAGTTGGGACTCCTAACTGCTTGCCCACTTTTTAAAGGTCCAGGGTGCAATGAGGCTAATATCAAGGAAAGGTTCTCTAGTGTCAGGTTCATAGGGCCAGGTACATGTCCACAGAAATATTTATGTTCCCAGAGCCTGTGGAAGTGGCAGCTGGGGAGTAGGGAAATATTTGTGGCAGGTGCAGCTGGGGAGCTCTCCCAAACTAAGGAATGTGGTTTCCCCTTGCTGAGAAATGTTATGCTTCATTCCCAGAATCATGTACACTGTCATACATGTCCCATATGGGAGGTTGTATGATTTTTGGAATGCAGCAAAAATCCCTCAGCCACCAAATTTGGCACTGCCTTAACATCTCCCAGAAGCCAAAGTGGCATCTTGGAATTCTGTTTTCCCGATGCTTAACTTGGTATACATAAATCACAATGTAGGCACATACCTGAGTGCAAATGCCAAAAGTAACATGAAGGAGAGGAGAAGGAGGCAGAACTGAAACCTCTTGAAGTTTGGCGCCCAAGTTAAATGGTTGAGGTGTTTGTCTGGGGTTTAAACTTAAGTCCCTTTCAGACTCTCCAGCAGAGCACTCTAACCACCATTTCATAGATTACAAATTATCCAGGAGTCTCTCTACTGTGTCTTTTGAAGCTGAGCAAGTGCTTCTTGCATTTAATTATTAAAGGGCATTCCAGAGAGTAATGTAGATAATGCTCGACTTGTGGCTTGGTGGCAGTTAAGATGGAGGTTCAAAACCTCTCAAAAAGTGTATGTGTGTGGGGGGGATGTAAAACCTCAGTCTTTAGCTTTCCAGCTAAGTGACATAACCATTCAGTTACTGTGCTGAAACATGGGATGGTCTTCCTTCTCTTTCTCAGTTTTATATCCACTAATCATAGATTTAGTACTGGCAACATTTTAATGCCTTAAACATCAGTACATATCCACCATAGTACATGCACAAAGCCAAATATGTGCCTGGCCAGTGAGCAGCTCTCGGGGGCTGAGGGAAAGGGGACAAATAGGGAACTCTCCTTCTCAGATCCCCCATTCTTCTACAGTGTGACTATGTTTACAAGAAAGCCCCATGGATTGTATCTAACCTCAAGATCTCTGACTTTCCTTTCAGAAAATAAGATCCACATGTATAATGTTCTGCATTCTCTAGCCCTCTGTTACTAGCCAGCCCTGCTTTATGGGACACATTGATCCTGCCCCATTACTAAAATGCAATACAGAATAGTGCCAAGCCAGTTCCGTGGTTACATAACTTCAGGTATGCATAAGTTTCTATGACGTGTTTCAGGGGTGTACTTGGTACCCGTGTTGGATATGTTTGGCATTAAAGAATAATCGGGTAAAATGTGTACACAACCTTGGGAGCATGGGCTTTAGGCCAAGGCTCCATCCTTGGTAGGGCAGTACCCTCCTCTGTAGGGCACAGAGCAAGGCTTGCTTTTGTTTGTTTCTGTTCTGACCTTCTGACTGTTTCCTTCTTGACAGCCAGGTTCAATGGTGGTGGGAATGGGAAAGGTTTGAAGAGAAAGTAGGATGATTCCTAGCTGTATAATCCAGAATTTTGTTTGCAGCTGCTATGCGTTTAACTTCTAGTAGATAAAATAAAATTAAGTCCTATGGGAATTGTGACAGGGGGGCCTCCCGGGGCCGGGCTCTGTGGCCCGCCCGCCTGTCACCGTGACAGCAGGCCTACTCAGGGCCGAGCTCTTCATGGCCCGCCCACCTGTCTCTGGGCAACCGCCCGCTCATCTCGCCCGCCACGCCTTTGATGATAATGAGTTCAATTATGATGATAATTAAGCGGGAGGCTGCCCTTCGACTGCCCTGATGCCCAGGGGCGCTCTGCGGCTCCGACCTCCCCTAATACCGCAGCCCAAGCCTCGCAGATGGCATCATGGTGTTCAACATCTCACCGGCCCCACACTGGGCCCCAGAATCTTCCGTGCAAGACCCCACTATGGTCTTCTCTCCTCAGGCGGCCACTCTGCCGTCATCTGGGCTACCTCACCCACCCGAAGGCTTGTTCCCCTCTTGGGTGTGGTTCCCCAGGAACCTTTGGCTACCTAGCCTTGGCCCACCTCAAGGCCAGTCAGGACCCCAGGCCCCTGGCTCTTGGGCATCCCTGCGGTGGGCCCCCGGCCCTTTTGACCCTCACTGGTCCTGGCCCCAGCATGGGCCAGTCGAGGGGACTCTCCCCTTTGGGCTGGGTCTTTCTAGCCACTCACTACTCCTTGGGCCTCACCATGCCACTACTCCCTTCCTCCTAGGAGCAACCGCGGCACCTCGCCCACTTTACTCCCACTCTCGGGGTCTGCCCTCTCTGGGCCCCTCACAAACACAGGCCCTCTCGGCCCTCATAACCCTGGCCCTCTCAGCCCTCATCCAATTCAGGGTCACCCACCTGGTGGTGGTGGGAGCTAGGGGTTAAGGCACCCCAACCCGCCTTTCACCGGGGTGATTACTGGCCTGGCATTTCCTGGGGGCTACCGCGCCACTGAGAGCCCCACCAGACCACCCACTCCCAGCAGGGTGGAGTTTCAGGTCATGCCCAGGACCAGGAGCCTCCTGCCATCCCCATGCAGCTCCCCCTTACCTCCAGGTTGTATACAGCAGCCCTAAGACCAGGCAATGTTGCTGCCTCACCTCCTGCAGCCAAACTGCCTGGTTTATATAGGCCTCCAAAATGGCTGCCGCAATCAGGCACCTGGAGGCTGCCAGCTCCAGGCCCTTAAAGTGGCAGGAGCACCCTGTGCTCTGCCACAGGAATATTTACATGTGCTTTGGGATGCAAGGTGGAGGTGGAGCAGGGGGGATTTAACTAGAGCAGTTCTTGGGAGCCACTCTAATTAAAGCACCCACAGTGTCTTATGTATTCAGTGTCCAGGACTTAAAAATGACAGCAGGGGCACTTTAACTAAAGCACATCAAAGAAGCTTTAGTTGAAGCGCCCCTTCCTCAATTTTGAAATGTGGGGACACAGAATACACATGACACAGAGGCTGCTGAAGTGTGCTAATTAGCATGCTGTAGCAGACTCAATTAATAGAGCCTTCTCTGATGTGTTTGATTTAGAATGAAATAGAGAAAACTGGTGAAAGTATCACTAGTGTGAATTTAAGTAATGTTAAAACTAAGGCTTTTAGACATGGATACTTGACTTTATAATGAGACACTGAAGGATCTCTCTTCTTTTTTGTGTAGCATTTGAAAGAAACTTGAGCAAGTGACTATCAATACCTATCAAAACAGGAAAGCCTTGAGAATTTAACAAGAAGCTATGAAGTGTGTAGCATGACTTGAGTGGTGAGGCATGTTCACACTAAACAAAACTGGCAGCACAAATGGAATTTAAATGGATGTATAACCTTTTCAAAGGTTAGCAATTCATTCTCTTCTTTCCCTTTCCTCTGACTGAAATAAAAGTCTCCATAGTTCCAGTTAGAATTGAGATAATATAGGGACTCTGATAAAGACATAAAAGGGGGAGAGAGGGGTATTTTTAAGGGTTATTGCACTGGAGGGCTCCAAATTCTCATTTTCTGCTCTGCAATAGATACATAGTCATGTTCTCAAGTGTGTGATACTGCTACTTCCTCACTTACAAAGGAAGTGTAAAGATATATCTTTACGCTTGTGGGGATGCTTGAATACTGTGGTGATAAAAGCCTATGAACAGACAGAAAGAAGGGTGACAGACAGTCAATAGAAGAGGTGTTTTTTTACAGACCTTGTAAATATATATTTTTTTAACTTGTTAGAAAAAATAATTGTTTTATTTATTGTATATTTTCTGCACCTTTTCCATTACCTTTTCCTTTTCCTGTACATCATTCCTCTTCCTTTATTACCTTTATTAATTCTTTGTTCCTTATTTACTGTGAATGCTCTCTCTTTACTTTGTGGCTTTATCCTACCCATGATACCCCCAAATGTCTGATTGACTTTACCCAGAGTCCCCATCTGATCAATGTGCCATTGTATAAAATTCACAGATGTTGTATTTTCCCAGGAAGCCTATCAAAATTGTCATCCTCTCCAATAGATATGGGTTGTTTAACTATCAATAAAGGTAAAAACTGTCAATAAAGCCTATGGTGATAATAGACAAAATGTTAAATCCCCTCTTCCACCCATATTTGTTTTTGGTCTTCATGCTGTAAATACCTCGTAAAGATTTCTGACATTTTGAACTTATATAACATTGGAAAGATTCTCCCTGTCTAAACTGTAACACTCAATTCCTATTCTCACACACAAGGGGCAAAATTCTATTTTTCCTAGTGTACAAACAAAGAGCAGTTTGAGATTAACTGTAAGTTACCAAAGGTGTAGAGGTGGTTATATTACTCCCTCTGGGTCTGTAAGTGCTCTCAATACAGGGTCAGGATCAGCCTCCAGAGACATGAAGACATCTTCCTATTCTTATAATGGGCACTGTGCAATAATTGGGTAACTCAGTGTAAATGTCCGTGTGTTGCTTTAGCCTGATGATTACATCTTGAGGTGAGGTCTTCAGCATTCCTACCCTTAGGACTGGACAGTTTGACCCCAGATGCAAACTGTTAATGGCACAAACCCTCATTTCACCTGCCAAGCTTGATGTTACGTATTAAAGAGGAGGGAGGTTTTCTATTTTACTGTCCCATTTATTGCTTCATCACAATGTTCCTCGGGCTCCCCTGGCACCCCATCCTAGTACGAACCCAATGTCACCAGTCTCAATCAGGTTATTAGGGTAAGGAATGCACCTACAATGACTTCAAGTACTTGGTGCATATTCTGTAAAAGTCAGAAGCCTCAGTTAATTTCAGTCCTCTGGGTTATGCAGGTACCCCTATTCAAAGTCCTATTCCCCTGGTTGGGGTTTCTTTTCACAATCAATTAATAGCGAGTCCACAATTTACATGTTCTTCCAGGGTTGTGGAAGAAACTTTTCTCCACTCCTCAAACAACTCATGATTAGACGTCTTCCTTTCCTCCACAAGATGGGGAGTGCTCATTCCTGTTCGACTGGTTCAGGAGCAGGTCCAGGTCTCTCTGCCATCACCTTTCAGGTAAGTTTAAAGACTCCTCCAAGTCTTCACATGTAGGAACTGCAGTCACTTTCTCCCATCCACCCTTGCTGGGTCACGCTAATTTGGAAGGCAGCTTTTCACCCCTCCGGCTTCCTCTTCTGAGTGTGTCCTTCATAGGGGTTGGGCACATCTTTACAGCATGCTTTGGCTTATGCCCCAGCAGCCACAGCCATCATGCACTGACAAAGTGTGGCAGCAGTGGTGCTGGGGTTTCCCTCATCTGTGCCACTGTTGCGCACATCAGCAAGCCCCGAGATAGGGGTTCTCCCAGCACTTCCAGGATGCTGGCTGCCTTGGCAGTTTGCATCTCACCACCACTCTCAGTCATTCTCAAACTGTACTTCAGTTATGCACTAGGTGAAACAAAGTTCTGTCATAGAATTTTTCATAGAGCCATATCAATAAGAGCTTTGCATTTGTAATTCATTAGATGTTTAATTTGCTGCAGAATCCATGCTTTGATACAGAGAAATTCTAAGGTACCATTAAAAATAGCCAAAAAATATTCCAAAATGTTTATATGTGAAATTACCCTACTATTTAGGTGCTTATGGCACTGGACAGATAGTATTTCATTAGCATTGTAATAAAATGTAAGCCCCTATGCTGGGATAAATTCACCCAATCCACTCTTGAATTGTACCTGAAAGAATCAAGAATAACGTTTCACTGATTATATTGGTGTAGGGATTATCTTCTGTGGCTAATCCCAAAATGGCTTTTTGCTCAAGCTATTATTTGCTTTCCCACCATCTGACTGTAAAGGCACTGTGTGCGGCAACTCTGGGATTGTTTTGCATCTGTTCACTCCAGAACCCAGTGTATTTTAGATGTAGATTTTATACAATGTTATTTTAAAAAATGTAAGTTACACCTTTATGAATGTGCTTGCATTTAATATAACACCTGCCTAAGTTTCTGCCCGTTTAGGAACAACGACACACACTAGAACCCAGAGCCCCCTTTTTCTAAGGCAGAACCTGTTTCACTAAGCCAAATCATAACCTCACAGAATCATATGGTTAGTTGGTACTTACCCTATTTATTTGAATCTAAAATGACCCTGAAATTAAGATAACCACAATAATTAGATTCTATATGTGGAAAATGTGTGTGTATGTATATATGTGTGTGTGTGTGTGTGTGTGTGTGTGTGTGTTTAAATAAATACTACCCTCCAATATATATATTGTGGGGGGTATATGGGGTTTGGAAGTAGATTGTGAGAGAGTTCATGAGGCGGTTGTGGGTGTGGGCTTTGCAGGGGGTGTGCATAGGTGTGTGTGGGGGGCCCTGCCACACCCATCCCCATGGTGCAAAGCCCCTGCTGCTGGTGCCAGCAGTCAGCAGCAGGCCCTCGGGGCACTCATGGCCCACTACAGGCAGAGCCTCCCACTGGCACATGGCGCTACCTGTGGTGCACAGACCCAGTCTGGCCTTCTAGTGTGTACCTTCAAGTAGGACTGGGTTGGCTCCTGCCTCCACATGGGGCTCCCAGTGCCACATGCAGGAACCATGTGCCATTGGGCTGGGCTGGCTAACAACAAGCCCCACACCCACAACTCCCAGCCATGAACTACCCTAAAATCCACTCCCAAGCCCCACACCCCCCACATGCCCACCCACAACCCCTTCAATATAAATATATGGGTAATATTTAAGTAATCCCTCCCGCTGCAGCAGGGGAACAGGCAGTGGGGTGGCAGGTATTGTGTGGAGGTCAAATTTCTTGCCCCCTAATTATTCCTATCCCCCACCACCTCTGATCCCTGCCTGCCCCCCAACCCACAGCCCCATCTTCTGACCAGCTTCAGCTCCCCCCTTTCTCTAGCCTCTGCTCACCACTTCCCCCTCCACCAGCATCTGTTCCTCCCCACACCTCATTTCAGCTTCTGCTCCATGCTGGCAGGCTCCATCCCTGCTCTTGCCTGGGTAAATAAGCACAGCCCCAGGCAAACACCTGTTGTAGCTGTGTGGGATGTGCATAACTTCTATGGGACGGGGCTGGGCTGGGGCTGTATTTGGTGCCCCAGGCTGCAATATGCACAGAACTTGTCAATGTGGATGTAGGTGGGGAAAGGAGAGGGGCTGGCATAGGAGCAGGGGCTCTGTGGGGTGGGGAGATAAGGCTGCAGAGGAGAGATGTCAGGTTCAGAGTCAGCAGTAGGATTGGGGGTGATAGGCAGCAACTGCAGCAATGGAATTGGCCCTAGGTAGGGGCTAGAGCTTAAGCCACAGCAGCTTCCTACCATACCCCACATTGCCCTCATATGCAATTAAGGTAGGGAGGAATCTTTTCTTATGGTAAATTGGGGGGGGGGTACCTTTTCTTAGAATCCAGAATATAATAAAGTAATGACAATATAAATCAAACACAGATGTTTGTACTTAAAAGGAAATTGTCCATGGATTTAAACAAAGACTGTCTCCTATTAAAAGGCCATGCTTAAATTTCAATCCTGGATTTTAATTCCATGTGACATACTGAGCCAAAACTCTTCATCCAAACAATTCTGGGATCAGTTTTTTCCTATTTGTTCTGTGGGGTGAGACACAATTGCATGGGTGCATTTTCAGTATTTTCCTAGATAGATCTCAGATGTGAAAAATATATATTCATGCAATTTTGTTTGCAAGAATTAATCAAGTTGCCTTTGAAATATTTAAAAAATAACCTCAGACATTTTTTTTTTAAATGTAGTGTAATGTAAGTAATACCAGGTCATTTTACTGTAAGCAAAGAAAAGGTTTTTTTTATGGTAAATGCCCACATACTGAAGTGTATTCAGTATCAACTATGACTTCATAAACAGTATCAAGAGATATATGTGTACAGAACTAATGTCAGAAATCTAAGGTGAGAAGCACAACTTGTTAAATAATTAAGAAGTAAATCATGCATCCACAGGAGAAATATTATGATATAAGAAATGAACATAAAAATAACACTGGAAATAAACAATTCCTTTAGGCGTCTACTAGGGAAGAGTAAAGTATATACACTGATATATAAATCTTGGGGTTAGCATTTTCATAACCTTAGTTTCTCAGTAGAGTATTACTATTAGTCTCTTACTCCAGTGAGATTCCAAAGCTCTTATAACATATAATTTGGTTCAGAAAATTCAAATGGAATTTCAGCTTTTCAAAAAAAGATGCAGAATTTTTCCTTCACAGGAAATTTGAAATTTCTACATTTTGTTCAGATTTGGAATGAACATTTTTTTCAACATGCAAATTTTTCCTGCAGACGAGAAATTACAATTTTCCCCTAGCTCTAATCCCAGGTATTGGTCTGGGCCTATCTTGACTTACAAAGCTGTTTAAAAAAGTCTTACAAACTTAAGCTGTATTCAATCTATATTCACAGTGACATTGTAGAATAGGAAATAGAGCCCAAAATGTTGATGCATGCATTTTGTCTTTGATATTGTCCAGGGGACATTGTAATTTGTTTCTAAAGCACCATATATAACTCATCTTTTTGTTAGATTTTGCCTCATAGAAATCATAAATTACTATAAGGAAAATATTATTAGTTACTATGCACCTAGTGAACAGCACTTAGTACCACACTCTCCGTTACTCTGATTTATGAGGAAACTATGGGAAGAATATATGTAATTAATATTTAGAAGTCTAATTAATTCTCTACACGTATTCCACAGCAAAGGAATCTTGCTGGGAAAGAAAATTGTACACTTTTAAAGCATGCTATTAATACTTTAGGTGTAGATTTGTGTTATTTCCTTGACTACAAAGAGTCCTGTGGTTTTTGTTTCTTTGGATGGTACAGCATACTCCATAGTGAGCCACATAGTCCTGTGGACATGCATCATGCCAAACTGAACCACTTCAGGAGTTGTGATTTTCTTTACTATAAAAATACCTTTGATGACTTTAGAAACCTTAGGGCTAGCAATCTGGAGAAGTGGAGGAACAGTCTCATCACATGATCATTTCTAAATGTGACATGACATTATTCAACTTCCCTTGCCTGAAATGACTATAAAAGTATTATACAAGTGCACCATGTGGTATTATACATTAGCAGATTGTATAAAGATGCAACAGAAAACTTTCTGTTCAGGGAATTGTTGGAAGATAAAAATACATATAATTTTCACAGGTGATTATGCTAATAGTACTTTCCTATATATACTTCTTATTTTAATATGTATTCATTTTTTATAATGTTTTTGTCATGCATTGTAAGCTTCCCTGAGTCTTTTCGGGAAAGGGCTTCATATAAAACTAATAAATAGAAGTAAATTCCATAGGAAAACTATATTATGAGATAATGCTGAAAACTAAGTTCTACATTCTATTTATAATTAATGTAAAGAGCATGACTTTTAGCATACCTTTTGAGAAAACAGAGTTTATTTGTTTTTTTATATTTAAGATTTTATTGCAATATATACATATATGATGTCCTGTTTTATGCAAAAGTGTAGAAAGAGGTATAATTCTTTTTATCAATCAATCAATAAATTCTGATGTATTCACCTGTTCCTGAAAGGGAACTATTAGGCCACTTGGTACCATTATGAGAATAATTCATAAACTAAGCTAACCTTTAAAAAAATATATATATTTAGAAAAAAAGAAGGTTTTAATGGATTTATAGATGAATTTATGAATGTAAAGATTTGTATAATTCAGAACACTAAAAATCATGTTTTATTCATTAATATTAAGAAAATAAATTGTAAGGTTGATTTGGAAACAATTAGTTTAACACAAAAAGTTCTTAGATGTGAAACCAGTGTTAAAAAGAAGTACTTGGTCATCTTTTATAAACTGTATACTAACAGGTTATTGATAGCTTCAAGAGCTCAGAAAGCTGAAGCGGAGGGGAAAAGGGTGGTATCCAGGGGATGTGGTTCTTACTAGTATGGCTTACGCTGTATGTGGTCCCCACTGATGTGTTCTACAGGGTATGCAGGTCCTGACCACTTAGAAGTGATTTGTCATTAATGGCTCAATTTTTAGTTAGATGTTATCAAGTTGGGTTCCCCAGAGGTCTGTCCTTGGTCCAGATTGTATAATATCTTCATTTATTATTTGGATAATGGGATTGAGTGTAGACTTAGCAAATGTGTGGATGACACTAATATGGTACGAGTTGCAGATACTCTGGAGGGTAGGACAGGAATCTAAAATAGCCTGGATACACTGGAGAAAAGATTCACAATCAAACAGAAGAGATTCCAGAAATATAAGTCCAAGATCCTGTACTGGGGATGGAATAATTTTATGAATAAATACAGACTCAGGGATGAAAGGCTAGGCTGCAGTACTGCAGAGAAGGACCTGAGGTTAAAGTAGACTGTAAGCTGAATATAAACCAACAGTATGTTCTTGTTGCAAAAACAAAGTAAATACTGGATTTTATTATCAGGAATGCCACTTGCAAATCAAAGGCAGTGATTTGGCACAACTGGGCCCTGTGCATGGCTGCAAGGCAGCCTGCCTATTCCTGCTTCTGTCCCTGGGCACAGGCACAGCAGCAGGAATAGGCAGAAGGCCTTGCAGCCATGTATGGGGGCCAACAGTGCCTGTGTCCTGGAAGCAGAGGCAACCTGTCCTCAGCTCCAGGCCAACAGTATAGTTAGGGGGACCTGGAGGCTTTGGCTAGGATCATGGGTGATCCTCGTAAGCAAGGACATGGGTTTTCTTTTTCCCATGGGAAAATATGAATTTTCCCTTTTAAAGGGGAAACCATTGGTTTTCCCATTTGCAAACAGCTCTTTGTAGGCTGGCAGAATTTCAGGCTGCAAGAGCTACTTGCAAATGGGTTGGAAACTAAGGGACAGCCATGGAGCCTGCCCAGCCTGGTGGCATGTGTGGGTGGGTGTGGGGACTGTGTGGGAGGGCAGAGGATTTGTGGGAGGAACACTGTGTAGAGGGGTACTCCCACCCCAACAAGGCATACAGCCCCTGCTGCTGGTGGCATCAGCCAGATGCATGCGGACCAAGCTGGCTTCATGGGGTTCCCAGCACTGCATGCAGGAGCCACATGCTATCACCCCAGGCTGGCTCCTGCCCTGCCACATGGAGGCAGAAGCTGGCTCAGCCCAAAGGCACATGGTTCCTGCATGCAGTGCTGGGAACCCCATGTGGAGGCAGGAGCCAATCCAGTCCTGCTTAAATTTGCACACCAGTGGGCCAGACTAGGTCTGTACACTATAAGTGGCACCACGTGTCAGTGGGAGGCTTTGCCTGCAGTGGGTCATGAATGCCCTGAGGGCCCACTACTGACCACTGGCACCAGAAGCAGGGGCTTTGCACTGTGGGGAGATGAGTGTGTGGGAGGGCCCCACCACACACACCTATGCACACTTCCCCTGCAAACCCCACATCCACAAACCCCACAAACACTCATGAACTCCCCCACAATCCACCCACCCAGAAACCCCACACACACCCACATGCCCACCCCCATAAATCTCACACACACAAACCCCACACCTACATACCCACCCATAAACCTTACACCCACCAAAAAACCTAAACACCCCCCAACACCCACACTGCCTCCCAAGCCCCACCCCCACAAACCCTCCACACCAACCCCACACCCACCCACAACCCCCACAAATTTCCCCAAGTCCCATTCACACACCCCCACCATAAACCTCACACCCATCACCCACACCCCTTCTCTCCCTTCCCCATAAAGCCAACATCCCCCTCACAAATCTCACACCCTGCATGTCCAGTCACCAAATGGGGTGGGACCTACTGGTGGGAGCCACAGCTGCAGAGGCATTGCAGCATTGCAGCCCATGCCCCATGCCCACACTGGTGCTGGGTCATACATACCTAGCATGAGAGAGCTCCTGGTCCTGGGAACCACTTGTTGGGTGGGAAGGGCTGTGGGGGAGGGTTGGAAGTGGGTGGCAGTGAGGGTGGATGATGGGCAGTGGGGATTGAGGTGGAAGCAGGATCTAGGGGTGTATGTGATGGGACAGGGGTGGCAGCAGTGGGGGGGGGAGGTGTCTGTGAGAGAGAGATATGAGATGTGAAGTAACAATCTGGGTAGGAATGGCTGCCAGGGCCAGGCTTGGAACCCCTTTGCCCCACTAGAGCAACTTCTGCAAGGGCAGGCTGCCTTGGAAGGGAAGGGGATTTTGCAGCCGAGTCCCTTAAATCCAGTCAAAGGCTTCCCAGGAATGGCACAGAGATCTATGGTGTTACACAAATTGCCATTTGCTCAAATCACGAGCAGGACCTTATAAGGGAGGATAAGGCAAGATGCTGCGTTTATTGATTGAGTGCTTAATACACACACACATACCACATTCATACCCCAATTTCTGTTCTGAGCTGGTATACATTACCAGTCTTATCAGTACTTGGATCAACTTAGTGGCCAGCCAAGTTGATCACTGTGTTCTTCCTTGAAGGTCAATTGCCATTGTTCTCTCACTGTTCTGCAGTGGATTCTTTTTGTTTTGGTCATTTATCTGTCTGCTTTCTTCAGCCAGTCACCAGCTCATGTTTTCCTTTTTGACAGACACGCTTGCACCCATTCTCTCACACATACAGCGTACAAAGGTCAAACACTTATGTCAAGCTACAGAGCAATACAAAATGGAGTTTCTTAAGGCAATGCAAAACTCAAGAAAATACATAAAATTAAAAGCAATAGGCAAAAAGTCTATGTGTATAACCACAGGGCCTGGGCACAGGGGTAGGGACCAGAACAGCAAGGGCTGGCAGTGTTCAGAGCTACAAAGCAGTGAGTGGGACAGCTGCAGTGGATCTGTGTCTTGGTGCTGGGAAGGAGCTGCTGCCTGGAGGGAGTGTGTTGGGGGCAGGCAGGGGCTTCAGTTTAGGATTGAGGGGCACTAGCAGGGCTGTGGTAGGCAAGGGCATGGACAGTGGTAGGACACCAGCATATCAATGCTGCTCAGTGCCACAAAGCTGGTGAGGGTCCAGCAGCATCTGTCCCTACATCCTGGTGAGAGAAGGGACAGGGAGAGCTCTGATTTTTCTATGATAAAAAAGCTAGAATCAAATGCAAAAGTATAGATAATTAGAATTTATTTTATTGTGATGATGGAGGCATTGATAGGCTTCCAAATTGCTTTAAAATTGTAAATATATCAATAAAACATTGCCCAACTGATTTCTATATATAGAGTGGTGTTTCATTTTAATCACAGAAGAACATGAATTTGGGGTATTTTAATTAGAGAATTTGAGGTTTTTATCAGATAATTTGCAACTTTTAAACAGCAAACACAAGGATCCCAGCTGGTGAGGAAAGTGGTGAGACCTGTCTAGAGGAGCCTGCCCTGGGCCAATACTGGGGACCGAGCTGAAGGGCAAACAAAGTGGCTGACCTATTGGCCATTTGGGGCCAACAGGACATGATTTGACAGTTCCAAGAGGGCCATTGCAGGGAGCACATCTTCTAGGCAATAGCTTCCCAGATGCCAGAGCAGAAGCACCACATCTGGGTCTGACAGGGGCACAGCCATGGGGCTGCAGGTCCAAGGGTGTGGATTTTGTTGCATGTGGGTAGAAGGTGCAGGGGACACTCCAGGTTAGTCCACCTGGTGCAAGAGGTAGTGTCCCAGATACCAAGTGGTTGGACCTCAAAAGCTTCTGTCTATTTGTATCTTCTATATTAGCATGGGCCTTAAGGCCCACTAAGCTAACTAATAGCCCCTGCGTGGGGCCAAAGGGTGAAAGATTCAATTAATTCCTTGGGACAACAAAAGCAAAAACAGGATATGACTGACATGGGTGTCAAAGGGTCAAAATGTGAAAATAAGTTCTCCAGAGGGGGACATAGAGCAGAGCCCCCAGGGCCACACTGACTGGTCCTCAAAGGCATCCAAGGAGCTGGCAGACACCACCCACTGGTGCTCTGCCCAGAAATGTGCCCAGACAAGCAAGAGGAAAGTGGACCCACAGTCTCTGGGCACCTTCTCATCCAGAGCCTCCTTTCTGGTCAAGTACAGGGCCCACTTGACCAGGTCCAGGAGGAGGTTGACCAGGAGGTCCCGGGACCTGGCAAGACCATGGGGTGACCAAAAACAAAAAGACAGGTGGTGAAATTCAACCAGAACCTCAGGACGAGGTTCTAGAGGTGGAGGTGGAGGGGCTTCAGCCTGGCGCACTTGAGTGTAATGTGCACCAGGGTCTCCCTCTGCCTGCAGAATGGGCAGGATACTGGGGTGTCTGTGAAGCTCGCCACATACATGCCCATGACAATGGCTCAATGAAGAAGCCACCAGCTGAAGTCCCCAGTGGCTCGTGGGATGAGGGTGGAATACAGGCTCAGCCACTGAGGTGCCCCAGCTATACCCTTAGTGAGCAGGTCCTACCACTCGGTGTCTGGGCAGGACATGAGGGTGGCATGATGGATTGTGTGATGCATGAGCATGTAGAAGTGGTGGTGATGGATGGTGCAAAAGCAGACAGGTTTGATGTCCTCCAGCCAACTCAAGTGGTGGACTGGGGAGGACCACAAGGTTGGGTGATGCACTGGCCCCAGGAAAAACTCCAGTGAACTCCATGGTCAGCCTGGCAATGTCCAGAGCCTAGTTGCCAGGCATCAGGCAGAGGGCAGCTGAAAACTCAGCCAAGAGTGAAAGGAGCCTCCAGCCGGTTCCAGTCACCCACGCTGACCTGCGGAAGTCCTTCCCACAGGGTCTGACAGGATTTGGCATCAGTCAGATCCAGAGAAGAGTTCTTTGTAGAAGGCCCATGTGCGGTGGCACATATCATTTGGATCCATGAGAGGGTGCCATCATCCACCAGAAGGCAGGCGATGTACTTCTTGGCCCCCCGCCTCCTCTCCAGGGCATAGAAGAAGCGGGAGCCGTGGTCCATCTCAGAAAGGAGCTGGGCACGAGTGGACAAACACTCCATGGACACGGTGTTCATCCACAGCATAGGACTCTTCCCACTTCTAATGACATTCTCCATACAGGAATGAGTTGTTTGGGTTGGAGGTGAGACATCTCTCCAACTCTAGCACTTCCTGCTTGAGCTGCTCCCAGACCGCTTCCTTCTTCTGGGTGTGACCCCAAGTGTACCTGAAGCAAAAAAGCTGGATGTGCACCTTCCCCACATTCCACCATCTCCAAAATGAGGGGAAAGCTGCCCATTGCTCCCACCAGCATGGCCTGGGCCCAAACTAATTGGTGATCACTGAAAGGAGTTGACTGCCAGAGGAGTGGACACAGGCAAAGTGCAGCAAAGAGATATAAACCTGATCCAAGCAGAAGTGGCATGCCTACTCATCCCCCACCCTCACATAGGTGAAGACAGGGGGGCCAGTAGGATGACAGGCACGTGAGATGTCCACCAGGGAGTAGTCCATTGAGATATCCCTGAGGACACCCAGGTCAGCTTGTTTCTGCTCCCTGCCTCACCAGTTATGCACATCTAGGGTGACATTAGAGTCCACACCAAGGACCAGGCACTTGTGAGGGTTGAAGGTGCCAATGTAAGTGGCTACCTGGTAGAATAAATCCAACAACTCTGGGTCCGTCAGTGGGGTGTACACTTTCAGAAAGTTCAGAACCAGTCCTGCACTTGGTCCTAGAGGTACATCTGGCAGGCTGGCACCACCTCAGTGTCCTGGAGAACCTCCAGCTACAGGCCTGGGGAGAAGAGAGTGGCCACCCCACAGGACATGGCTGAGAGCTGACTAAAAAGACCCTGCCCCCCCACTCCAGCTGCCAATTAGACTCATTGGCCAGAGTCATCAGGGTCTCCAGGTATCCCCCCTCCTGAAGGAAGAAGAGTGCCCAGCATCTCCAGAGACTCTTCCTGCAGCTGTGGATGTTGAGGGTCTCAATCTTAAATGACCTTGTGGTTGGTGGCTGTGGAGTAGATGGGGCTCATGCATCTCAAAGCCTGGTGTGGGGTTCACTGGCTTGCACAGAACCCTCCCATAAGTATAAAGGGTGTCTATGAAACTGTAGGCCTGCCTTTAAATCCAGAAATTGCAGCTTTTGGGCCCCTTGCCTTCCCTCACCAGCACCCTGGCAGTGCTTCACTCCCTTTCTCCCCTTAGCTGCTGCTAACCTCCCCTTGGTTTGGGGGCAGGATGATGTGGCTGGGGTGCCAGGGAGGCTTGAGGAGGGAGGGATACCAGTGTCAGGGCCACCCCTCTCACCAGGGGAACCTGTAGAGGCCATCTCCTCCAGGCCCATGGGGCACTCGTAACACAAGTGCCCTGAGGCGTGGCACCACAAGCATCACAGGTCCCCCAGCATATAGAAAACCCTCACCAGGACCCCCTGGAAAGGAAACATGAGGCAACCCTCAGCCTCCAGGTGCTTTCCCACCACCAGCTGGATCATAACCTCATGATGGAAAGAGAGCACATGGCAGAAGCCGGGGTCTTGGCCCCCCAGGGAGAGGGCTACCACCTGGGAGATAACACTCCCCAGGGTTTGGTGCTGGGGGAGCAGGGCACAGTTAGGGATATAGGGAGTGATAGGCAGGACTCCAGCAGGCAGCTCTGTCCCTGCAGCGGAGGTTGCAGGCTTCTCTACCCCCAGATGAGGTTGGTCAGACTGCCGTTGGGGTGGGGGCTGCAGGGGCTTGCCTAGGATCTGCCCCCATAGTGGGGGCTGCAGGAAGCTCTGTGGGGGTGTCTGCCTCCCCAGAAGGTTCCTCCCCTGCCTTTGATTCACATGAGGAAGGGAAAAACAACAAAGAAAACCAAAATATACAGTGGGGCTGGTGAACATAATAGGGGCAGGCTGGGGTTGTAGGGGAAATGGCAGGGGGAGGGACATGGGGAAGAGGGATGAAGCTTACTGAGATTAGGTTACTATTATGCATAGTTCAGTTTGAAAAACCATCTAGACTCTGAAACATGGTACAGAATATTTTCCCCACATCTACTAAGTGATGTAGCAGCTAGAGGGTATAAACCAGTGATATGGCATCTGTACTGTCTGTTAATAGGCATTTTGCTGAGCTTTGAAGTGTTGGCTGTAAAATATAAAGAACTAAATTCTTGGAAATATGCGTTTAAGAAATACCTCTGTTTTTGATCAAGACCCATAAAAATGAAACTCATGAAGATGACATTAGTGGAAGCAAATGAATGAAAAGTTACTGTCATAAAAGAGAGACTAAGAGAGTGTTTTCTATGGGAAAATTCTTACCACAAAACCTCCTTGACCATTTTGTTTAACCAGAGCTTGCATGCTTGTCAAACAGAGGCATGCTTATTTTACCCAGTTTTCATTATTTAAACCAGAGACAAGTTTTATCTTGACCAGAAGGAGTGCTCATCTCTTGGTCTTCAGTTGAAACTATTTAGAGTTTAGGTAAGTTGTCTTCATTGTTGAGAGTACATATTTGCTTGGGAAAAAAAAAATATTTTTAAAAATCAGATCTAAATAAATACCATTTGGAAATTCAATAACTATTTCTGACACAAATATTATTCTTTGCATTAGGCAGTTTAATTGCTGGAAAGCAAGATAGAACTAAAATTTTCTATTACATATAGTTGACTTCTGCATTTCACAGCCTTAAAACCTATTTATATAACATCCTTCACCTTCTACCTGCCACAGCTTTGGATTCCATGTATGCATGGCCAGAGGTATTATTATTAGCTTGGCTTAATTATGTTCTGGAGTCTGTGTTATAAAAATCACCTCTAAACCTCTGTGCTTCACAGATACAGGAACACTGTGGAATTTAATTTTCCTTTCGCTCTTCACAAACAAATCATTTTATCATCATGTATAAGCTTTTCTCACCTGCCATTATAAATGTTATATCAGTTCAACACAGAGGTGAGTAATCTATATTTGCCTTTATAAGAGAAACATCTGGTTGGTATTCATCAGCTATTTTCCCAATATTTATTCATAACTGAAATAGCTACTTCATTTATCAGGTTTGAGGGTTTTTTTGTTGTTTGTTTGTTTTTTAACCTGTATTTTAATTATTTTTAAAGGGGAAAAAAAAAAATCTACTTAGCATTAATCAGCTTTCCCCATACATTTTCATTACGGAAATGCCTGCATGACTCTCAAACTGCCATTGGTGCTGACCTGAGGAAAGCTATCAAATAGTAATATGCAATTTATTATATAAAAGACTTTGAGTCAACATGCTCTGGAGTGCATTTTATGGAAAGGAAAGTGTTACAATTTACAATATGGTTCATGCTCCCTACCCAAAATATAATATTTATACAATGTAACATCTGGTTTCCTGCATCAGACATTGCTAAAAAACAAACTATGAAAACATTCTGCTCTGTTATCAGTCATGTGTTGACTGTCAATAACATTGGTCTGATCTTATAATTAGGTATCTACTTAAGTCACGATGGCTGAAAGGGAATATTGTGGGCTGCTCGCAGTGCATGGAGCTGATTTTATGGCCTTTTTGTTTAAAACCTGCCCCTCACCATTGATTGATTCCTATTTCCTTCTTCACTGAGAGCCTCTTTCTTACCTTGTATTATTACTCCTGTAGCATTTCCCTTTGGCCTTCCCCACCACCCCTGCTTTCTTCCCCTTCCCTTGCCTGTTTTACCTTTTGGGTTTTTTTTTCCTACCTATTTATATTTTCACTATACTCTCTCACACATTAAGTTTCTCTCATTCCTGTTTTCCTGATCTCCAGCTAATTCCTTTTTCACTGACAGCACTTTTTCTACCTCTATCACTGTAATGTCTCCCTTTCGCCTTTTTCCCCCTGATTTTCTTTCCCCCTCCCCTCTCTGCTTTACCTTTTGTCTATCTGATTTCTACCTATTTACATTCTCACCAACATCCTGCCACACATTTAGCTTCTCTAATTTCTTGGAGTCTCAGAACACCAAAGACTCCCTATGCATGAAGAAAGTTGATTGTGCCCAAAAGCTTGCCAAGAACTTTTTTTTTACCCAACTACTTAGTTGGTCTAATACAAGATATTACATCTACTCAAAGAACCTTGCCTGTCTATGTCCTTAGATCAACATGGCTACATCCAAAAAAACCCTAAAACCTTTCCATACTTTTGAGACTCTAACCCTCAAACTGCATAGAATGTTGATGAAACTTACTTGATTAAAATAAGAAAATTCCAATATATACTCATGAATATGGAATCTTTAGAGAAATATTATACTTCATCTTTATGATTTAGCTTGTGCCTTGTGAAGATTTTAACAAAATTCATATTTTTTACAAGTTCTAAAATTAACTTATTGTATTAAAATGAAAAAAGGATATTAAAACTTCATAAATACTAGACACCCTTTTTGTTACTCCTTTGATACACATTTATGATTCCAAGAAGCTGCCACTTCAGTTGTTTCTTTAAAATTCACAGTATTACAATATATGGCAAGAGATATTCACATTCTTGGGTCAAGATTATTACCAGGGATCCTGGTTTTCTCTTTCTTTAATTCCAAAAATTGGGGATTAAAAAAAACAAACAACCCAAAATCCACATTTTTCTGAGATTCAAATGAAACTCCACTATAGATATAGAATACATCTATAATATATCTATAGTAGTGTTTCATTTTATCATGGAAAAATATGGATTTTTGGGTTACTTTTTAAATCTGAAAATTGGGGATTTTTTAATCCGAGAAAACCAGGATCCCTGATAATTACTTCCATATCCTTAAACTGAATTTAATCTACTACCAGAAAAGAGAATTCAGGGCCTAGGAAGAGCCCACATTTACCAAATCTATCAATTTTGTATATAAGTTTTGAAAATAGTATCTTACCAGTATACCAAATCCTAATATACTGTATTTACTAGAATATTAGAGAACCCTGAATATAAGGGGGCCTCACAGTAATTAGCTTCTATATCTATCTATCTATCTATACACACACACTTGTAATTTTCTAGATATAGAACCTAATTTTTGTAAGTTTTCCTAGAAGGTATCCCCTTCTCACTGCTACAGCAGGGAAAATATATCTGGTGATGTAAGGTAGTCCCCTTGCCTTCTACCCTACAACTTCTTCCTGCTGCAATGCCTTCCATACCCCTTTTACTGCCAGAACCTGCTATCCCTGATAAAATGGAAGTGAGGGCAAATTTGAAAACATTGACTTTGAAATAAACATGTCTGTAGCAATTTACATGTATAGGTACCTAAAGATTTAGCTCATCCAAAACAGATGCATTTAATGTTTTTTCAAACCTTTGCAAATTTTAGCACTTGTATTCCATACACACATTTTCAAATAGTACTTTTGTATCTACTTAGATCATTTTGTTTGTTTGTTTTGGGTTTTTTTAAGGAAAAAAAAAATCTTGTCCCAATTCAAATTAGCCATATCAATTCCAAATCCATGAGCCATTCAAGAATCATATGTGGCCATACTACCAGTAGACATCCTCCATCCCCACCTGGGGCTTCAGATGCTTTCAAATCCTTTGGTGGATGCATGGCTCATGATTTACCATATAGGTCATTGGGCTGGGCCCCATCAGAGCCAACATTATTTCAAGCAATGGTGACCCCATAGTTCAGCACTGCTCAATATGTCTGTGTATTTCAGATACTCCACAAAAAAGATCCATGTGGTAATTAGTCCCCGCCACCCCAACTAATGACTTGAACTGCATGTTCTTCTCATGAGTCCTGGATCCTCCAAATATGTATATACAGGTGAGGTGCAGGGCATCCTGGTCTGGTTCCATCTCATGCAGGGGAGAACACACTAATCATATGCAACAGGCTGAGAGGGACTGAAAGAGGGATAGTGGGTGAACCAATTTTGGACCTATTTGGTGATGTTTGCCAGATATTTAAGGCTGAAGAAGAGACAGGAATAATTGGAAATGGAAAAGAAAGCCATAGCTCAACCTTTGGATTGAAGAGGAAGTTGAAATGTATTCACTGTACTGGCTTACAATGATTTGGATATGAGTCAGCACTGAGGAGGAAAACTGAGCAAAATTGGCACTCGTATGATATTCTGATGGGCTGGCCTGTGCATATGGTAGGTTCCCATCAATGGCATGCTTTCTTGGCCACCTTTGGCCAAGTTCAGGTGTAGTGACAGAGCAGAGTCCTGGTTTACTTCCTGCATTGATGCCAGCGGTTCTCGGGGGGGGGGGGGGAGTGATTGAGCACTAGGATGGATTCATAGATGTTAGGTTCAGAAGGGACCTCAATAGATCATCAAGCCCAAACACCTGCATAGGCAGGAAAGAGTGCTGGGTCTAGATGACCACAGCTAGATGCTTATCTAACCTCCTCTTGAAGACCCCCAGGGTAGGGGAGAGCACCACCTCCCTTGGGAGCCCGTTCCAGACCCTGGCCACTATAACTGTGAAGAAGTTCTTCCTAATGTCCAGTCTAAATCTGCTCTCTGCTAGCTTGTGGCCATTATTTCTTGTAACCCCCGGGGGCACCTTGGTGAATAAGTACTCATCAATTCCCTTCTGTGCCCCCGTGATGAACTTATAGGCAGCCACAAGGTCGCCTCTCAACCTTCTCTTGCGGAGGCTGAAAAGGTCCAGTTTCTCTAGTCTCTCCTCATAGGGCTTGGTCTGCAAGCCCTTAACCATATGAGTGGCCCTTCTCTGGACCCTCTCCAAGTTATCTGCATCCATCTTGAAGTGCGGTGCCCAGAATTGCACACAGTACTCCAACTGCGGTCTGACCAGCGCCCAATAGAGGGGAAGTATCATCTTCTTGGACCTATTCATCATGCATCTGCTGATGCACGATAAAGTGCCATTGGCTTTTTTGATGGCTTTGTCACACTGCCGACTCATGTTCATCTTGGAGTCCACTAGGACTCCAAGATCCCTTTCCACTTCCATGCCACCCTGCAGGTCATTCCCTAGGCTGTAGGTGTGCTGGACATTTTTCCTCCCTAGGTGCAGCACTTTGCATTTCTCCTTGTTGAACTGCATTCTGTTGTTTTCTGCCCACTTGTCCAACCTATCCAGGTCTGCTTGCAGCTGTTCCCTGCCCTCCAGCATGTCCACATCTCCCCATAGCTTTGTGTCATCTGCAAACTTGGACAGAGTACATTTCACTCCCTCGTCCAAGTCACCGATGAAGACATTAAAGAGTAATCGGTCCAAGGACCGAGCCCTGCAGGACTCCACTGCCCAAACCCTTCTAGGGCGAAACCAACCTATCCACCATGACTCTCTGGGTGCAGCCCTCCAGCCAATTCGCCACCCACCGGACTGTGTAGTCATCCAAGTCACAGCCTCTTAACTTGTTCACCAGGATGGGGTGGGATACCGTATCGAAGGCCTTCCTGAAGTCTAAGTATATGACATCCACCCCTCCTCCTGTGTCCAGGCGTTTCGTAACCTGGTCATAGAAAGAGACTAGATTGGTCAGGCACGATCTGCCTGCCACGAACCTGTGCTGATTTCCCCTCATCATAATTTTTCCTGCTGGGCTCCAAGCCTTGATAATTTTTTCAAAGACTTTGCCATGATGGAGGAGGAGGATTTCTTGGAGCCTAGAACAATATCAGTGGTGGTTTTGTAGAGGACAATAACAATTATGGAAGGGAAAGCAGACCAAGAGATGAGAAGCAAGTCAGAGAGCAGAAGCAAAGATCAAGAGTCTGATGGAGGATGAAGGGGAAAGAACGGATGAAACAAGGTAGAAAAGAAAGGTGTGGTGGGATTAATGGGTTTGGAGGAGGTTTTATTGAAGGAAGCTATGAGGGAAGAGTCAGCAGGAAGAACAGGAGAAGAGGAGGAGAGGAGGTCAGAAGAGAGAAATGAGGAAGGAAACACTGATTGAAGGGAAGAAGACTAGTGGGAGGAATAAGCCAGACCCAAAGAGAAAGGAAATGGAGGGAAGCAAGAGATAGAGCAGGAGGTAATCTATGCCTGGAAATAAAAGCAGTAGTAATTGATGGAAAAAGAACAGAGAAGTCAGACAATGAATAAATATGAATTCATAGAAAAACATTGTTTGAAGTTTTAGATGTTAAAGGGGAACATTTGAATAGCCTTGTCACCTTTCATAACCAGAAGTCTAGGGATATTTCATATCGGAGTTGAGAAGGTTATGACATTTTTTGGAAGATGTATTCAGAAGTCAGTGAGAGAGAAGAACTTAAAGGGATATGTTTTATTGGAGGAGAAAAGACAAGAGAAAGGACAAAGACAACATATGAATGTACATAGGCATGATTGAGATGGGGAAGACAGAGAAATGTTTGGAGAATGGTGTACAAAAAGTAATATATGTTGAAAAGATACATGATAAATATGGTATACAGAAAAGATTGTGTAGAATTTGGGTGGTAATGAGGGCAGATGAGAGGAGTTCTGGTGGGATAATGCACTTACCACAAGCAATCCAAGTAAGGCCACACAAAGGGTTTACAATGTACTTTGCACAGCCATATCTCTGTATCTATTGTGGGCAGGAAAGACACCTGGCAGCATATTGCTGGTATATAATATAATATGCCACAGAAGTAAATGGAAAGGGTCAAGGGGATGATGTGCCAATAACTACTGTGTATTATTTGCAAGGAAGAAGGAATCTTACAGTGCTGATGCCTATGGTCCTTCTCAAATAAAACTAGATTTACAGAGGAGCAAGCAGAAACAGTAGAAGGAAACTGGGGAAGAAGATGTTGAGTCAGAATTCATGACAGTGGAGGAGTCAAAGTGGTACAGCTTGTGATACAGGATGGAAAAAGGAGGAAATATAAGTGGATCAAGTGACTTTGAAACAAAGGAGAGAAAAATAAAAGAGGAAAGAATGATACAGGAAGAAGTGAGGATAGCACAGGAGAAAAAAAGAAGAGAACCTAATTGGGAAAAGAAAGAAATAACGTACAATGAAACTTAGAAAGAAGAAAGCAGACAAAGAGAGAGAGGGGTGATAGCTAGTGAGATTTAGAGGCTTGCTTTTAGAAATTGGCTCGTAGGTAAAGTAGATATGCATTAGAACAATGGCCCAAGGGAATGGCAAGAGTTAATTGTTTTGTGACAGTTTCCTTCAAAGCCCCTTGTGTTTGAAGCCAGCAGACACACAGGCTGGAAAACTGAAGACATGCACCACACTATTCCATAACATGAGATAAGGGACTCTGCTGCATTGGCTAAATCACAGTGACCAGCTGGACCAGCTGCAGAGCCCTTGGGCTCTCTGGCTTTGGTGGATGGGCCAAATTAGGACACTGGCAAAGGATCTAGTTAAGATACGTGCATGGGTGGGTTTGTTGGAAAAAAGAATATGCTGACAGGACAGAACATGGATAATATGGTGACCAGGGATCCTGGTTTCCTCTGATAAAAAAAATGCCCTATTTTTAATTAAAAAAAAAAACCCAAATCCACATTCTTCCACAATTAAAATAAAACATCACCATATATATGTATGTATGTTGTTTAATCATGGGGAAATGTAGATTTGGGGTAATTTTTTTTAAATTGAAAAAAAAATGAAGACTTTGTATCAGAGGGGAAAAAAAAAAACAAAAAACAAAAAACAAAACACAGGATCCCTAATGATGACCACAGGGAAAGCAATCAACAATGCCCAGGAGTTTCATTTCAATCATGGAACAATGTGGTTTTGGGGTTCCTTTTTTTATTAGAAAAAAGGGGGGGGTGTTAGCAGAGAAAAGCAGTACCCCTGGTCATAAATCTAGTGCCAACAAGGAGGAGGGAAGGAGATAGGTTTACAAAAAGTATATTGGAGCTAATGTGATCTGAGATTAATGGAGAGGGAAAAGGGAAAGAGGGGAAGTGGAAAGGTAGGAAAGATAACTCTTCTTAAATGTTAAAAAAAATAAAACAACTGGCAAAGACAATGGCAATATGGAAAGGGGGAGGATTAGAGCTGAGAGTGTCAAGCAGCAGAATAGAAGACTTGTAAAGTGGTAGAATTATGAAATTTAAATGGGAAAGCATGACTACTGAATCTATAAAACACAGAAGTCAAAAGTGTGTTATCAAGAAGGGATGGGATAAGATTATACCACTAGCAGGGTAAAAGTGGAAAAATACGTTTACAGGTGTGTGGAATCCCATGGGGGAGGGATTGCAAGCATTTGGTAAAGGGATGGGAATGGCCCATTGTGGTGTGTGGGGTCAGATTTAAATAAATCAGTCATAATTTTGCTCAAAAGTGAAGAAATGGAGGTGTGGCAAGTGCAAGTGATTGTAGAAGAGAGACTGCAATAGATGGTGATGGAGTTTGAAAGGGAAGTGCTAGAGATTTTTAAGATATACTTGCCAGCTGAAAGATAAGGAAGGATCACCCTGTTTAAGAAATTAAAGGTCTATGTAGGTGGAGGTATGCAGCAAATTCTGGTAAGGGATTTCAGTTTTATTGTTGAGTAGGAGTATAGGAGAGGGGGCAGAAAAGAGCAAGAGCTAAACAGCTCAACAAAAGTACTGATTACTATAATAAATTAAGTAGGTTTAAATTGCATGTGAGAAGGTGACTAAAAAAATGGAACCAGTTGGGAAACAGGTGTCAAGGACTGATTTTGTATTCATATCAAATGGACTAGGGATTGGAAAGAATGAGATTTTATATGCAACAGTCAGTGATCACTGGATGTTGAGAATGGAAGTGAGTTTAGAAACAAGCAAATATATGAGTGAAAATGTGTAAGTTAATTGTTCAATTATTAGAAGATGAGAAGACCAGTTGAGAATATGTGGAACTTTATAAAGGATGCAGGACTCTGAAGAGATACTACAAAAGCAACTGGGAGTGGTGGACTATGATAAAGAGAAGAAGTACATTTTGCAGAAATATTATTGAAAGAGAGGTGAAGAAGAGTGTGCCTGTCTGGCCTCGAACATCCGGTCACGTGTCGCTCTGGCCCGGATGTTCGATGGTGTTCGCCTGTCTGTCCCAGGTGTTCTGTCAAGTAGGTATTTACCTCCGGTGTAGTCTTCCCCAATCTCACCTGCCACAACTTTGAATCTTACTTCAGTGGAGGGCCCGGCCACTGGGAGTCTCTCGACGGTGGGATGTCTGTCTGGTGGTCTTCTGTGAGGCTCCACTTCCCCTCTACCTCACCCTGACACCCAGCCTTGACAGGTTACAGATGTCCTCCTGGCCAGATCCCCAACTGTTGAGTCCCTGAGTATGTTCACTGGGATGGTTCTCTCTGCCTATGTGTAAACAGCCCGCAATATCCTACCCACACCCCGAGGCTGGCTTCTTTTCCTTAGGGCTACCAACCACCTCGAGGCTCAAACAACAATCAGGGCCCACGAGCCCTGCCCTCAACCCCTCCAACAGTGGGAAACATAAAATATAAGCAAAAAAAATCACTGATGCACTCTGAGGGGCCCAGCTGCCCCTTTTCCCTGGCTCCCCCAGCCTAGTCACCAATACCCACCCTCAGATACTAGTGGTCTATGTTTGGCCCTATATGTGGCCATGGTAGCCTGCAGGCTACTCCACGCTTCTTCTCCCTCATCACCCAGCCCTTGGTTTCGCTGGACCCACTGTGGTCTTCCGGCAGATGCCTGTCCCCATGTCACCCACTGGGTCAGCAATATGCCACTGAGGGCTGTGTTTTGCAGCCCCTCACGCTGCTCTTGCATCCTGTCTCCCACCTGGTATGCCTCTTTGGCTCTCCCAGTGCCCTCAACAGTCCCACCTGGTCTGGCATCTTGAAACGTGCTGGCTTCTCTGCTATGGTCTCTGCTTCTCTGCTATGGTCACTGGCATTGGGATCTTCCTGCTCCCCTCTGCCCTTTTGTTTGGGTTCCTGGTCTTGGGGAGCTGCTTCCAGCTCCTTTCAGCCAGCAGCATCTGTCCCACTGCATGCTCTGCAGCATCTTCCCCTGCTGGAAGAAGCAGCTTCTGGCTCCTTTTGCCCCTGCAGGAGCACCAGGAAGACCTCTCCTGCTGGTGCTCCTGCCGGCATCAATCTGCCTCCCTCTTCCTTGCCGGTGGCCCGTTTTATCTCTGCCGGCCGGCGATTGCAGCTGACGTCATTGTCCAGCCGCAACTGTATAAAGGCATGGCTAACAAGCCACGTGGGTCCCTACTCAGGCTCTGGCTTTGCCGTGGGATCCACTGCAGGTAAGTATTTCCCTTTTTCTTTCATTACCCTCTGAGGGTTCTTGATCCCAGGGTTCCCCCCTGCCATTTTGGGGCCCTTCTGTTCCTCCCTGTGACAAAGAGCATGGAGGAGCTAGAAAAACCATAGGCCATAAAACAGAATTTAATAGAGGAGACAGTAAAAGGATCATGAGTGAAAGAAGAACTGGAAGACAAAGTGATGGACTGAAGAATGGTTCAAAAGGAAAATGAATAAGAAAAATCTTTCTGACTAGGACACCTTGGATAGAGGAGGGGGAAAGATGTTATAGATATTTGGTTTTGCAAAATTGAGGTAAAGAAAGAAGGACATTAAAGCAGTGGGAACTGAAGAAAGAATCTATGTTGGAGAGAGGGCAAAGGTGTTGGACATGGCAGTGGACTTTTTAAGGAGCTGTGCCCATAGGTGGTGGAAGGCCAGGAGTAATGGGGCTCAGCACGCCTTAAATGGGTCAGCAGGTACAGCCACAAGGCACCCCAGCTGTGGGCTCCAAATGACTGCAGCTGGGGTGGGGAGGGGCATGCATGCAGCCAGGATTACAGCCCTGCATATGTATCTCTGGCTGCCCAGAACTGGCAGGCAAGTATCAATCTATTCTATGAAGGGGAAAGGGCTGGGTTGGGAGGCAGGCAGATTGAGGCTCCTGCAGTGAGGGAGGGAGTGGGGCAGAGGCAGGGACAAGGGCTGGGGTAAATTGGGCCCCAAATGGGCTGGGTGGTGGGACAATAAGAGGCCAGGCAGCTTGGGGGGCTCCTGCCACTATGTACCCTGGTGGAGGCCCAGGGGACATATGCCCCCCAATCTGTGTGCAGGGCAGAGGCAGCTACCACTGTGCAGTGGACTGTGCACACTGCTGCAGCTGCCCTGGGAACTGCACAATGTCATGTGCATCCTGTAGCTGTGCTGCACTGTGCCCCCTGCCCACCTTGCAGTGAACACACATGGCATCACTCAGTTCCAGAGGCAGCCTCAGTGGCAGCAGGGAACAAAGCCCAGTACACAGTGGCAGCCACCTACACCCCATGCACAGATCGGGATGGGGAGGCACATACCCCCAGAGCGTCTGGGTGAGCTGCCCAGGCTTCAATTGTCCCACCACGTGGCCCAGCGGGGGCCCCATTCACCCCAGACCCTGCCCATGCCTGTGCCCCACTTTCTCCCTCACTGTAGGCCCATCAAACTGCCCCTCCCGTGGCTCTTTCCCCTCCCCCTGCCCCTTCCCCCACAGACTTACCTGCTGGGAGAGTTGTGCACATGCTCTCAGCCCCCCGCATTTTTTTTTTTCTCCCTCTGCCTATGGCTGTGCCAAAGAAGAGGATCAGAGGGAAGTAAAATTAAGGTGTTCCTTGAGGGGATAAAGGAAGGAGTATTATTTGGAAAGTGACAAAAAACTGGAGGAGAAGCTAAGTATGAGAGAGGTGGCAGCCTGCATAAAAGCTTGCAAGACAGGGATGGCACTGGAAAGAGATTGACTTCCAGTAGAATGCTATGAAAAATGTTGGCAGTGGCTTGGGCCATATATAATGGAGACTGTGACAGGGGGCCTCCTCGGGACTGAACTCCACGGCCCGCCCCCTGTCTGGTGGGCAACCGCCCGCCTATCTCGCCCGCCATGCCTTTGATGATAATGGATTCAATTAAGATGTCAATTAAACAGGAGGTTACCCATTGTAATGCCCCGATGCCAGGGGGCGCTCTGCGGCTCCGACCTCCCCTACTACCGCAGCCCAAGCCTCGCAGATGGCATCTTGGTGTTCATCTCTTCCGGCCCCCACGCTGGGCCCCAGAATCTTCTAAACAAGACCCCTCTATGATCCCTCCTGATCAGGTGGCCTCTCCGCCTTCCTCCGGAGTACTAGCTCCCCCAAAGCCATTTTCCCCTCTTGGGTGTGGTCCCCCCGGGACCTTCGGCTAACTGGCCCTGGCCCACCTCCAGGCCAGTCGGGACCCCAGGCCCCTGGCTCTCGGGCATCCCTCGCAGTGGGCCCCTGGCCCTTTTGACCATCCTGTTCCTGGCCCCAGCATGGGCCAGTCGAGGGTACTATCTCATTCGGGCCGGGTCTCTAGCCCCTCTCTCTCTCTGTCTCCAAGTCCACCCTCTGGGCCCCTCCAACAAACACAGGGTTACTCACCCAGTGGTGGGGGCAAGGGGTTAAGGCACCCCAACCCACCTTTCACTGGGGTGATAACTGGCCTGGCATTTCCTGGGGGCTCCCCCACCACTGAGAGCCCCACCAGACCACCCACTCCTGGCAGGGTGCAGTTTCAGGTCATGCCCAGGACCAGGAGCCTCCTAACCATCCCCTTGCAGTTCCCCCCTTACCTCCAGGTCATTCACAGCAGCCCTTCAGCCAGACAATGTTACTGCCTGGCCACCTGCAGCCAAACTGCCCTGTTTAAATAGGCACCCGCTGTCTCCAAAATGGCTGCCCTAATCAGGCACCTGGAGGCTGCCAGCTCCAGGCCCTTAAAGTGGCAGGCACACACAGTGCACTGCCACAGAGACATACAGGGAAATAATAGAGGGTGGGAAGATAGGGGAGAATTTTGCAGAAGGTGTGGTAATTTTGATATTCAAGAAGGGAAAAGAAAATGTGTTAGACAACTGAAAGCCAATAATGCTTTTAAACATTACTCATGTTTGATGGCAAAGATACCGGCTAAAAGAATGTATGACAGTTTAGCAAATGTGATATAAAAATACGTGTGCGCCATTCCTGAGAGGAGGATGTCCCTGTCCTTATGGTTAATGAGAGATCCCATATTGGATATGCAAGAGAGGAAAAGAAATATGGTAATAATGAAATCCAAATATAAAATATTGAAACATTCTTTTGGCATAGATACAGACCATTTTGACTTGCATGTGTTTGCCTCCAATGGCAAAGGATGTGAATCAAAGGTGCCTAATCCTAGAAATAGCTTAACATTTAAAATAAATAAATAAATAAAGCAATTCAGTGCAATTGTAAATCAATCCTGAAACAAGAGAAAAACATTAGGTGATATTTCATAGATATCATAGACATTAGGGCTGGAAGGGACCTCAAAAATTATTAAGTCCAGTACCCTGCCCCAGGGGCAGGAAGTCAGCTAGGTTCAAAGGATCCCAGCAAGATAAGCATCCAAGCATTTCTTGAATGAGTCCAGAGTAGATTCCCGCACCACTTCTGGAGGGAGTCTATTGCAGGTTTTGGGGGCTTGGCCAGTAAAGAAATTTTTTCTTATATCCAGCCTAAAATGGTCTTGGAGGAGTTTATGACCATTGGTCCTTGTTTTTCCTTGGGGCACTCTGGTGAACAAACGTTCTCCCAGGTCCTGATGAGCACCCATTATGTACTTATAAGCAGCCACCAGGTCCCCCCTGAGCCTGAGCTATTCCAGACTGAAGAGTCCCGTGGCTCTCAGCTTCTCTTCATAAGGCCTATTCTCTTGCCCTCTGATCATGTGTGTGGCTCTCCTCTGGACTCTCTCAAGCTTCTCAACATACTTCTTGAATTGTGGAGCCCAGAATTGGAAGCAGTACTCCAACTGTGGCTTTACCAAGGCTGAGTACAGTGGGAGGATGACATCCTGAGATTTACTTGAGAAGCATCTATGGATGCAAGCCAGAGTTTTGTTTGCTTTACTGGCTGCAACGTCACATTGGCGGCTCATGTTCATCTTGTGGTCAATTATGACCCCCAAGTCTCTTTCAGCAGTGGTGCTAGCAAGCGTAGCACTGCCGAGCCTATAAGTATGCTGTGGTTTTTTTACCTTACATTTATTGGTATTGAATGTCAGATTACTGATATTGAACATCATTTATCGGAATTAAATGGTATATAACTGATGTTTTCTATTTCTATCACTTTAAAAATTCCTGATGACTTCAGCTTTAGTTTTGTTGACTAAGGAAAGTTAGGATTCAGCTCTGTGGATATGTAAGTATACATTAGCTATCAAATTCTGTGTATTTGATTTCAGTTCCCGTCAGTAAGAGCTCTGCATGATTCAAGACCGGTCTAATTGCTTAATCTTCTTTTGCTGAAATATTTTGCTGTTCTTTTCACATGACAGTGACAACAAAAAAGAAAAAAGCTGCAAAAGTAAAAGTTTAAAAATAAATTGCAGAACATGTTAAAATATGAGTGTGAAAGTGAAAAATACAGGCAACTTGGAGAAAAAATAGATGAAAAAATCTCACAAAGTAGTTTATTTTCAAGTTTAGTATATCTATCTATTCCTCCTTCACATGTACACATTTAATTCTCATTAGCTTTAATGTTATATTCATGACTAAGGGGAAACCTGTCTTTATCCATGGGAAATAGCACATATTTCATTTATGTAACGTTGCAGATTGTGCCCATGTTTTTTATGCATCAGACTGATATGTTATACAAATATTCTATCCTAGATGATATTAGTGATTAAAGTTAATATCCCCCTTTCCTCTGTATTTTTAAAGCAACCATAAGAGTGGTTTTAAAACAAGATCCCTGCACTTTTCAAACTTCAGCATTGAAATGCATGGCTGCAACTACCATTACAAACAGATTTACTTAAATCTGTCATTTTATGGGACCAGGCATCTCTGAAAAGTACTACTAATACTTATTATCTTTGTTGATGCTACATAAAACAGTATTAAAATGGTTATGTATCTTTTCTGCTAACAAGATAAATAATATGACAGACACATTTACATTAATTAAAGGTTATTTTGGAGTGGGAGGAGTGAGAGGGACCCAGTTACGTACTCCCATCTCTCTTAAAGGCTGTTAGGACACTGAAAAAAAAAAAAGAAGAAAATGTCATTGTTTTTAACAAGTGCATATTCTTTTTAATTGTCTTCTTTAACTATCAGTCTTCCTCCTTCTCTTTTTCTTTTTTTTTTCCCCTTGGATTTTTTCTTTGTTTGTTTTTTGTTTTTCATATCATCATCAGCAGGGATTCTGGTTTTCTCTGATAAAAAATTCCTAATTGTCAGATTTAAAAAGTAACCCAAAACCCACATTTTTCCATGATTAAAATGAAACACCACTGGTATGTGTATATATATATATATATATATATATATATATATATATATATATATTCATTCATTTTAATCATGGAAATATGTGTAAAATGATTATCTAATAAAGCAGATGAAGCTATATCTTACCAAAAGTCATCCACGAGTGTACTTTAGACAAAACTGCACTACAGATATTACTTTAAAGTGGTCACTTAACAAAGAGGGCTATCTGTTGAGGATGGTTGGTGTTATAGGTTTGTCCATATTGAATTAGCCCTGCACAGTAGCTATACACTTTTGTTAGAAGAACATTGCAATAACTTCAGTATCTATTACAATAACTCTGGTAAATGTAAGCTGTCCAATAAATATATATAACAAGTCAAGTACAGTATTTGACTGCCTTGCCAGCTATTTCTTAAAAACACAATGTACTGGATTGTATCTGTCTATACATTGATTTGGAGTAATTCAGAGTCATAAATTATAAACACTTATGTTAGATTGTAAAAATAAAACATTATAAAAATTAACCCATTTCTATTAATAGGAGGATATTGGTAGATGTTTAATTTTTATTTATTAGATATTTTAGATATTTATTTATTTATTTTAGGGTTTTTTTGCTTGAATCTGGGTAAAAAGTTATATGAAACATTTCATTTCAGTTTGATAATCAAGTATGTGACATTTTAGTTCGAGTCCATGTCAGAGACATCAAACAGTTTTGATTTCAAGTCATACTACCATTTCTCCAAAGGATATTCTCCCTATCCAAAACATGGCACCTTGTGGTCTTCCCATGTGGCTCAAAAGACCACAATGATGTCTCTTTATGATATTTCCATTTATTTATTTTTTATCTCAGAACATTCCGAAATCTGAAAAATATCCTGTATCCTAGCTTTTCATCCCAGTAGAGAACAAAATGTTTGAAATAGTGGAATTTCTGCAGAATGAAGGGTAGTATTGTATGTCCCACTGAACCATAGGTTTCCCAATTACAAGACAAATCACTCAGATGATGAATCAAAAGGCTATAATTTTTGCCTCAAGAATGCCAGGTGCCCTGCCTAACCCAGTTTTCTTCCTGCAGCGGAAACTAAGGTTGGGATATTCCAAAGGGGTTGAAGAACTAAGGAACTGAAGAAGAGGTACAGGGAACTTTTAAAGTGCCTGGGGAAGAATGGAGATGGTTATGCTGGGCACTGGATAGCTGGGGGGAAAAGGGTAGAAACAGAGTTTTCTTACAGGGACTTTCCTCACTCAGGTGGCAACTGCTACTGCTGGGGCTGCTCCTGTAGTAGTACAGGCTCTGGCTGCTGCAGCTGAAATACAGGCAATAGTGTGGTCTTCCTGGGGGTCACTCATAGTGCCCCATTCACTCTACTCCACCTGGGGCTGGTGCCCCACTTGTCCCATCCTAGTCACACTACAGTACTCAAGTTCCAACGGCATGTTAGGCTATTTAGCTTTGTTAGAACTGTTTGGGGGAAAGAAAAGTAGTCACCTATAGCCTTTTCCCAGCAAGATTTCTTGTCAACATCTGCAAGTTTTTGAAAAAAACTGATGGTCACACTTAGCAGAATCACATTTATTCTTCTACTGTCAAAATATTCTCCTGAGCTTTTCTTTGTAATGTAGATGTGTACACAGTGGCCAGGCTTTACAACCAAGATAAAAGAGTAATAATAAACAATTGAAACTAAGCAAATATTAGTAATAATTTATTCCAAAGATTAGTCATAAACAAGAGTTATTTGGGGTATTGCTTGTAGCCATATTGGTCTAAGGACATAGGCAGACAAGGTTCTTTGGGTAGATGTGATATCTTTTATTAGACCAACTATTTCTGCACCTCAATGTGGTTTGATAAGTACTTATTGTATGAGCTTTCTTTGATGACTTTCTGGACTTTAAGCATGAAGAAAAATAGTAATTGGGATTCAGATCCAGAGAAATAGTGTTCTACCAGCTTAAGACCTGGGCATAGGAAAAAAAAAAAACTACTTTAATACATACTGGGCATGTTTACTCAAGATATTTTCTGCATGGTAGCCTAATAACAGTGCACAGTAGGATGCCATTCATAAACTGTGCTAATAAGCTACTGAATAGTGTTATGCACAGGCTACTGCACAGTAACCATCATGAAAAAAAAAAACAAATGTGTGCTGGTGCTACTGCACAGTAAGTGTAGGTACTGTGCTTTTAGTTAGTACTTCATTAAGCAAGTACTAGAGTAAATGTGGACTAACTATGGCACATTTAAATGTGCAGACTTGCTCACTGTAAAACAGAGTGCTGCTTTAGTATAATCCCAGTTCTATATTGTGTATCTTTCCTACTGCTTCAGAGCTCAGAATTTAGGTAGTGTATGCTATTACACTTTGCCCCACTGATTGCGTTCCTCTTTAAGAACTATAGGATCATGACATTCCATGATTCTGCTCCTGAATATGACTCTGGATGGAAAAACAGAAGAACTGCTTCAGAGAAATGTGAGGGATACAATCTTGCAAGCTTAGCAGAAATGCGAAATGTGGGGAAAAAGAAATTACACTGTATAATCATTTGTTTTCTATTTCACAACAGAAACTTGTGAATTTTAGCATATGATTTAAGTGGCCACCTCCAAATTCTCAGGATCTAAAGGCACCCTCAACTGAACATCACATTTCCATCTAAAAGTGTGCCTACAATTGTTCTTTTGTTACAAAAAACACAGAGCACTACTAGGACTAAAATAGACGAAGGGAAAAATTACTTGTTTCGATATTGTTTACTTTGAACATTTGACAGAAATTTATGATTTGACAGATGAGTTTCTATTTTGTTGCAGGTTACAGGTGTTTCCTGAATCATAGCATGAGCTCACCCCCATGTATTGCCTACTGCATACTCACTCTGTTTCCAGATCTGGAACAATAGTGGTACTACCAATAAAATCTGAAACAGAACAGTGGAAAGAGCTACATATACCCACTGAGGAATGAATATGGAGACATTTTCATAGAATCTTAGGGTTGGCAGGGACCTCAAGTGTCATTTGAATGAATTCTTACATCATTCCCAACATATGCCTATTCAGCCTCTTCTTGAAAATCACAAATGAAGACGATTCCTCAACTTCCCTTGATAGCTTGTTCTACTGTCCTACCATTCTGTCAGCATAAGGAAGTTTTTGCTTGTTTCTTGGGGGTTTTTTTGTTTGTTTGTTTGTTCATTCCATTATTCCCTCAGCTTTAACCTGTATCTCTAATTGCATTTTAATTTATATGAGACAAGGGAGGACTATTGTTCTCTCTCTTCTTTATATCAGCTTTTCAAAAAATTGAAAACTGCTATCATCCCCTGCTTAATATCCTTTTCTCCAAACTGTGATGCTACCCTAACTACAATATCAAGCCTCCTTCTCTGACCCTCCTTTTTAAATTAAGGGGAAATTGGATAATTGAACTTTCCTTCATCCAAAAAGAAAGTCTACAAAGTTGATGAGGATCTTCACCATTGCCAAACAAATAAAACTGGAAGGTACTTATGTTCTACAGAGATAAACATGAAGACAAAGTCCTAAGACAGACAAATAGAATGGGAAGAGCAGAAAGCTCAAATAAATAGGGAGTAGACCAGGATTAGATAAAGCTCACTTGTATATTGAGAATAAAATGAGGCTCAAAAAGGAATATTTTCCTTTGTCCCATTCCCTAACTGCATCAGAACTCACTGCAGCAGATCTTTTTGAGTAGAATTAGCATAAACCCTGGTAAGTGTGGTTATAGAAGGTAAGGACTGGCATGAGGGAATATACACTTTGCCAGTGTTCCCCAGGATGGAGTCCAGTGCACAGAAGAAGACATCCTGATCCATTTAAGACCTATTGACCAAGATCTTTGAGTTGTGACACACATTACCTCAGAATCTGAAGATCAGACTAGATTATTTTCATCAGAATCTAAGAAACATGAGGGTCAGATAGAAAATTTGAAAAATGTCAGGAATCAGGGTAGGGTTTGCTATGCCTCCAACATTAGAGTCCTGAAAGCTGAAAAGAAGAGAAAATATGATCCAGCATCCAACCTCCCCCCCCCCCCAAATAAATAGCACGCAAGGGACACAGAAACAAAGAAAGCAGGGGCTACAGCTCCTGAATACACATGAATAAAAGAAGTAGCTCCAGGCACGCTCATCAAAGGTCACTACTTGCATATAAGACAGAAAATAATTTGCGTAAGTTGGCCTCTAGGCCTGAAAGAAGCACAGTAAATAGTATAATACTTAGGGGAGAGGGAGGAAGAAGTTAATCAGCCAAGCTTATTGGTTACAGCTTGTACAGACTTCTTTCTGTGAGACAAGAAATATTGTGGATAACTTATTTTCCCCATTTTCTCCCCTTATCATGAACTTTCACACTATTAGTTCCAGGTGTAAATTGAAATACCAAAATGTTGCTGTGGGGGTGGTAGTATCTGACCTAGTGAACTCTCCTAGGCTTCCATAGACCGGATTGCACTGTCTGATATTATAACGGTATATACCAACTCTTTCCTGCCATGTCTTGATTACTAAATGAAGTTAGAAGTCAGGAGGTGTCAATTATTATCTACCATCATAATAGCTGGCAATCTATCATGTGGGAGCAGATCATCTAAGAAGGCACCTTTGCTTCTGCTTTTTCTTTCTTTTTTGTTTTGCAAGGTGTCTAACGTGTCGACTATCTACAATTACAGCCTTATGACGTTCAAATCTGGTTTACAATGTCCTTTATTTATCAATGTTCAAATTCACATCTATTATCGTCTTGCTATTTGCAAGACTATCTTTACTTCTTTGCATCAATTAAACATTAACATCAACTTAAACAGAATCCTGCTCGGATATAAATTTAACTTAACCGAGTTACAGCTTATCAATTATGTTGAAGATAATCCTGTCTTCCTTACATTAAATTATATTTCTTATTTTTCTTTTCTTTCTTTGCAGGTGTGCTCCCTCTTCCTTGGGAGTTGCAGCGACTTCTCTCTCTATGACTTTTGTGTTTTTTTTCTTCTATGAACTTGTCTGAATAACTCTTAGACATGTTGTGCACAACAGCCACACCCCAGTCCCCATATCCTCGAGAAGGGTGCAGAGTTCTCCCGTCCCTTTTCTCCTTTTCTCAAAGGTTACCTCTGTTGTTTTTTGTTTCTTTGGGGTAGGGCTTCTCTGTTTACTGAGTCCTGCCTGTCTCCCTCTCTCCCCAAGAGTCTCTTTTTCCGGCTGGGCTTTTTCTCATCACTCGCCGCTCTCCCTCCTTTTTAGGCTGGCTCTGCACCTCTCTCCCAGCCTCTGCCTCTCTCCGGCCCTGCTCTCTTTTTTCCATGGCATCACGGAGCAGCTGCTCTGAAATTGCTGCTCTCCTCTGGCTCCTTCATTTCTTTCTCCTTCCGACCCTTCTTTTGCTTTCATTTACCCTTGCTGTCTATTCACAGTTGCCTGAAAATATGTTTTCACATTTGTGACAGAACACCTTTATGCTTGAAATACTGTACATCTCCTGAAATGATTTGTTCTTTCACAACTTTTTGTTGTTGTTGAAATTTTAGACATTCCAGCAAAGTTAAAAGAAACACCCAGGCCCAGAATACATAACCTATCATCAAATGTCCACAAATGTCATCATTCCTTTCACTCAGTAGTTGGAATGATAGGGAAAGTTATGAAAGGTAAATTAAAGTACTAGGCTTGTCAAGGTCAGAGAAATTCAACTTAGAGTACATCTGGTTTGTTTGAAAGATTATTTACTAGTTCTTCTTGGATCTGCAGTTATTTTTTTAGGCAAATATATTCATACATGGTTAACCTTTATGCTGTCTCTTTCAGGGCATTAATTGCTCTATGTGGGCCTTGTAAACATGACAAAAATTGCCCTTTTTTTGCAATTTAACTGCATTACAGTTTTCATGTACGGTTTTGGGGGGTTTTTTGTTTTTTGTGATTTAAATGTCTTCTTTGCGATTCAAAGTAAAACACATCCTGATGCATTTTAGTTTGGATCTCCAGGAATGAAACTGATAAGTCCATGGATAAGTCATGTGAAAACAGAAATAGACTCAATTCTGTGTAATAAACCCCTTTATCCATCAGATGTTGCTACAACTTGTGTGTAGTGAGCCCCTTTATCCACCTGATTTTGCTTTAAATTGCAGATAGGAGAGAAAGAGAATACCTGAAGTTTTTAGGTACTTGGGTGTAATGTGTTTTTTTAGATGCCAGGTGTTATGCACCAGGTCTTGCAATCCACCTAGCCCAACATGAATCAGTCTTCTGTTCTGCATGGACACTCACAGAAGAATATTTCCTTTTTCAGGTGAACAACCCTTAACAGGATATGCACTGGATATGACCAGTGTGGCCACCTGATGTACAAGTGGCACCTAAAAACCTCACCTGGCTATGACTGTGGAAACCCTGACCAAACCATGGAGCACATCATAACATCCTGTCCCAGATACAAGTTTGAAGGTGACATCTTAGAGTTACACTCACTTCCCAGTGGGGCATTGGTCTGGTTGGGTGTGACAGGGAAATAAGTCTGCCCTGTCACAGGACTCCAAGGCAGTGAAGGGAAATAGAGAATTTAACCTGGCAAAGATCCCAAGGAGAGAAAGGAATGTGGATACCCAGACGGAGGAGAGAGGGACCTGGGTGAAAACAAACACAAAGAGCTGTGTGGGTGGAGAGAGTGAAGGGAGAGTCCTGGCTGCAAGAGATGGCCAGAAGGATTTAAAGGGGACCAGAGCCCAGAATTAGTTCCTGAAAGAAGAAAGAAGAAACCCAGAAGAAATATGGAGAGACTATAGGAGTCCCAGAGAGAGATTAACCTGGGAAACTGAAGTGAGGTGACGATGGAGATCTATGAGTTGGTAAGTCTGATACCTGGAGACATCTGGTACCTTCCCAGGGACCTAAAAGAGAAAGAAACAAGAGTGGATAAGGATTAACAAAGGGAAGAGAACCCCACATTTTGATCTCAGTAGAAAATACTAGGTGGGACAGGATTGCCACTTGCTTGGGACCTGTGTGGAGGAGAACAGGGCAGGCAACCAAGTAAGTGAGAGTTCCCAAAGAGAGAGGGAATTAAATATATCCAAGATGTTAGTTGTCTAACAGAGACATAATAAGTGTGTAGAACAGTTATTTTGATGAATCACAGAGGCAATATCTTCTTCGTCTCTCAGAACTGTGTTTATTTCCCTACCTTATTCCATCAAAGCCGTGGCAGGTGAGAAATAAAGGAAATAAACCAGTTCATAATGAACTGACAGCCTGCACCTCAGGAGGCACTTAGTGGGTGCAGTGTTCTTCCCACTGCTTTCACTGTGAATTCCACAGCTGACAGTGTTGACATTGGGGGCAGCATTCTCAGTGCTGCTCCCACTGTGAGCCCTATAGCCCATGTTAACTGTGGGGCTCTCTGCCTAGTCAGTGAGGGGAAGAATGCACCTGGTTTGAGTGCCACTTATCCCTGTCAAATGCAGGGCTCATTGCTGTGGGACAGCCAGTGCAGGAGAAGCCCAGAATAGTGATCCCAGGCTCCCCCTGCGTTAGAGATAAGGTGAAATAGGATCCAAAGTACAATCTCACAATCATGTATCCTGTCCTGCATGTGTGGCATGGCAGGAGGCAAAATTGTCTTGATCATGTGTTAGATTCCTTTTCACCTTTTCCTGCATGTTTAGAGGGACCCTGGCTGTATCTACATGAGACACTGACTGCACAGCCATTTACTACTAGTATAAACAAGTATTAAATGGAAGCACAGTAACCTGAGTTACTATGCAATAGTGCTGATGAATGTCTTTTTTATGGCGCTACTGGACAGTAGCTTAATACTACTGTACAGTAATATGCATCAAGGCTGTTACCACATGGCACTACTGCATAGTATTATTGGGCATCTGAGAATGCAAAAATCACCCTAAGGCAGACAAGGTTTTTTGGGTAAATCTGATATCTTTTATTAGAACAAATCAAATAGTTGGGAAAATTCTTCTTAGCAAGCTTTTGAATATAAATTTCAAGTAAATTGCAACTACAGATGCTTCTCCAGCCTGACAAAGGATATTTATACCTGAAAGCTTGCTAAGAATTTTTTCAACTATTTGAGTTGTTCTAGTAAAAAAATAATATTTACTCAAAGAACCTTGTCTGCCTATGTCCTTAGACCAACACTGCTACAACCTGCACCCCCTGTAAAATCACCCTAATGTTTTTAGAAATAATTAAATGTAATATTAATTATTACATTAAATATAAGATATATATTTTCAAAACTCAGTTTTGCTGCAAATTCTTAGGGATTAAGTTTACTATCTATTAATTTGGTGCTTCTACTGTGCTTAGCATAATAGTGCTTTAGTTTCTGATTAGGACTATGTATCAATAGAACTGATGGTCAGTAAAAGACATGTGGCCAGATCCAGTTTGGTCTTAGTGGTGCATATATTTAGATATCCCAGGTTCTAAGACTGGGGTACCTAAGTTCAAGAACTTCTGTAGGATGAATGATGTTTAAAAAAAAATAAAAAATGGCCAGGTGCTGAGTATTAACCTCCCTGATCTTGAACATGCTAGACTCACTAGATATTTCCCAGTTTGGATTTAAGGGTCCCCACATGGCTGGTATCTCAGAGATAATATGTGTGGCTTGATTGCTATCCTGGACTGAGAACCAGAAATTAGGCATTCATTTGTCAAAGTTCCCTGAGAGGCTTGTTTTGGTAAGCATACTTAAAACATGCCTAACAGAAAGTTCAGACTGAGTTCTGAACAAAATTCAGGTTTATTTTCTTTCTTCCTTTTTTTCCCCCTTGCTGCTTAAGCTGAAAAAGGAATTGAATAAAGGTCTCCCACTGGCTTCTAAATAATGGTAAAAGAACCACCACCTCCAGCAGACATATAGTAAAAGAGAACAGTAAGCCCAACTCTGTTCTTTGAACAGAAGATACTTCAGTTCTGAGCAAAATGTCTAAATCCCAAAGAAGGGTAGGATTTCAGACACAGCCACCTTTGTCAGCATTTTTATTGGTTCTTTCTAGTGATTTCTCTGTTCAGTATCATGGATGATCTCGCCTCATGCTTTTTATTGTGAACTTATTTGCTACTTGGGACATTAGGCATATAAAACTTAGGTGCTACAGGGGCTAAATTTTAGGCACTTTAGCCATTTATTGAAGCATGTCCTTTGGATAATTTTAATAAGGAGATTCTACTTTAAATGCACAAGCCAAGAAAATCCCTCAACATATTTTTAAAATAGTTCTTTGATAATAAAATGCAATATAGATGGCATATATGAAATTCTGACATGGCAAAATGGTTTAAATACTCCACTTGAGATATAACTCACTTGTGACTTTGTATTCACTCATGACCAGGGATCCCAGTTTTCTCTAAATGCAGCTTTTGGGTTACTTTTTAAAATTAAAAAAAAATGAGGATTTTTTTTTTTTTTTAACTAGAGAAAACCAGGATCCCTGCTCATGACATAGAAATGTGAACATGCTAATTTCACACTAATAAAACCTTCATACAATGACTATTCAATACTGTTTCACTGCTTCCTTGTGCTCCCCTCTCTGTATCTGTTTGGTGTCTCTTGTCTTGTACAGTTGTGAGAAGCTACAGGTGGTGATTTGATTCAGAGGAAATTCGGTCAAATTTGGTGGCCAAATCTCCAAATCTGAATCAAATCAGGGGACCAATGAAAGGTCCAAATTGATTCAAAGCCCTCTGAATCTTCAGAAAGGATTTGGAGATCTTTGATGATTTGGGCAGTCCCTGGTGGCTGCAGCAGCAAGATGGAGCTGATTCTGAGGTAGGTACTAGGGGCAGAGGAGGGTGGCTAAGGAAGGGGGCCATGGGGTGACCCCTGCCAGCCACCATACCCTGCCTGCTCCCCTAGCACCCCTGCCATGGTTGCTCCACCTGCCTCAGCTCCCAGCCCTTTAAAGAAAAGCCCAGGTGCTCACCAGGTGTTGCCAGGTGGTGGGGGCTGTCCCTGCTGTCCCCCACTGCCCCATGCTGCATGGGGAACTCTGCCATGTGCCCCTTGACCCCCCCACTCACTCCCCCAGACCCCCCATGGCTGCCATGCACAGGCCAGCTCTGGCCCTTTAAGAAAAAAATGGAAAAAAGCGTTGAGATTCACTGCTTGTGCAGCAGCCTCGGGGCTTCCAGGGGCTTGTGTAGAACCCCCCACATGGTACAGCGCAGTAGGGGGCAGCGGGGATCTCCCTCTCACTGGCAGGAATGGTGAGTCTGGGGGTTTCTCTATTTTTTTTCTTAAAGGGCCAGAGCTGGCCTGGGTGGGGAAGCCATGGGGAAGGGGGGCTGGGGGAGTGGTGGGGGGTTGGGGAGTGGGCTCCCCATGCAGTGTGGGCTCCCAATGCAGTGTGGGGCAGTGGGGATTGCCCCATCCTGCCTGGCAGCACCCGGTGAGCTGGGCCTTTTTTTTTTTCAAAGAACTGGGAGCTGGGGCAGCCATTGCTGGGCTGAAAGAGTGGGTGGGGAATGGGCCTGGATGATTTGGAGAATTGGCAGGAGCTGAATCTCCAAATCAGATTTGTCCAAATTGTAGATTTCATAGACATTAGGGCTGGAAGGGACTTCACTGAGTCCAGCCCCCTGCCCCAGGGACAGGAAGTCAGCAGGGGTCATAGGATCCCAGCAAGATAAATATCCACATTTCTCTTGAAGGTATTCAAAATAGGTGCTTGAATCACCTCCGGTGGCAGTCTATTCCAGACCTTGGGGGCTCGAACAGTAAAGAAGTACATCCTTATCTCCAACCTGAAACAGTCATGGAGAAGTTTGTGACCATTTGACCTCGTCATCCCCTGGGGCGCTGTGGTGAACAGACATTCTCCCAGATCCTGGTAAGCACCCCAGATAAACTTATAGGCAGACACCAGATCACCCCTGAGACTGCACTTTTCCAGGCTGAAGAGTCCCATAGTTCTTAGCCTCTTATCATAAGGTCTGTTTTCCTGATCTCTGATCATGCATGTGGTTCTCTGGACTTTCACAAGCTTCTCCACATCCTTTTTGAATCGTGGAGCCCAAAACTGGACAAAGTACTCCAGCTGCAGCCTCACCAAGGCCGAGTACAATGGGAGAATGATGTCCTGGGATTTGTTTGAGAAGCATCTATGTATGCAAGCCAGTGTTTTGCTCACTTTACTAGCTGCAGCATCGTATTGAAGGCTCATGTTCATCTTGTGGTCAATCATGACCCCCAAGTCCTTTTTGTCCATAGTGCTAGCCAGTGTAGCATTGCCAAGCCTATAAGCTTGCTGCTGGTTTTTCTTCCCAAGGTGGAGATCCTTGCATTTTTCAGTGTTAAACACCATCGGGTTCTCATCTGCCCATTTCCTGAGCCTGTCAAGGTCAGCCTGGATCACCCTCCTATCCTCAGGTGTGGACGCTTTACCCCAAAGTTTGGTGTCATCCGCGAACTTGGCCAGTCCGGTTCTGATACCAATGTCCACATCATTAATGAAGATGTTGAGTAGTGTTGGCCCAAGGACAGAGCCTTGAGGGACCCCACTGGTCACAGGACACCACGTTGATTGACTTCTATCAACCACACCCTCTGGGTCTGACCACAGAGCCAATTCCCTAGCCAGAGGATAGTGGTGAAGCCAAGGCCACAGTTGGCCAGTTGTCAAGAGGTGATCATGGGATACCAGATTGGAGGCTTTTTTGAAATCAAGATTTATGACATCAATCTCTTATCCCTCGTCCAGGAGATAGGTCACTTGGTCAAAAAAGGAAAAGAGATTGGTCAAGCAAGACTTACCCACAACAAACCCATGCTGGCTATCCTTCAGGATGCTGCCATCGGCCAGTTTGTTAAGAATGGCTCTTTGATAATCTTTTCTAAGACCTTCTCCGGAATAGAGGTCAGAATAATGGGCCTGTAGTTTGCTGGATCCACTTTCCTCCCCTTCTTGAAAAGAGGCACCACATTGGCCTTCTTCCAATCTTCAGACACTTCACCAGAGTGCTAGGAGTTCTCAAAGATCCATGCCAGTGGCTGAATGATGACATTTGCCAGCTCCTTGAGTACCCTGGGGTGTAAGATGTCAGGGCCAGTTGATTTGAAGGTGTTCAGCCTCTCAAGGTGTTCCTTCACAAGGTCAGCATTGGTGGAAGGTAAGGAATCACCCTCACTCAGGCGTTCCCATCCTGTAATGGGCAAGGGCGCCCATTGGGACTGGTAAAAAACTGATGCAAAGTACCCATTTAGAAAGTTGGCTTTTTCCTGGGCATCTGTTGTCAGTTGTCCCATCTGGTTTAGCAGCAGTCCGATGTTGCCCTTGTTTTTCCTCCAGCTCCTCACATATCTAAAAATGACTTTTTTATTGTCCTTGATACTTGTAGCTAATTGGAGTTCAGTCACAGTCTTGGCTGCCCTGGTTTGCTCCCTGCATGTTTGGACCACTGCAGAATATTCTTCCTTGGAGGTGGATCCAGTCCTTCATCCTTTGTATGTCTTTCTTTTTAGATGCAGGAGGTCCTCTAGTTCCCTGCAGAGAGAAGGGGCCTGCTGTGACCTTTTGATGCCTTTCCTCCAAGATGGAAAAGACTTAGCATGTGCATCCAGGATTGCTCCTTCAGGAGCAACCACTAATCCTGAACTCCCTCCCCTGTGGGTTGTGGTCTCTTAGGGCCTCACCTTGAAGCCTCCTGAGCTTGTCAAAGTCAGCTTTCCTGAAGTTGAGGACTTCTGTACTGCTGACTGACTTGCCAGTTTTATGGCAGGTGGTGAAGGTGATCAGCTCATGCTCACTGTCACTCAGCTTCCCTTTGATTGTTAGGTCACTGATTAGGTTGTCTCCCATAGCCAGTACCAGGTCAAGCAGCACTTTACCTCTCATCAACCCATCAACTTCCTGCATCAGGTAGAGCTCATACATGCATGAGAGAAAGCTTTGTGACCGCTCTGATTTGGCCAAGTGCTCTTTCCATGAGATGTCAGGGTAGTTGAAGTCTCCCATGACAACCATGCACTGTGAGCGTGCAGCTTCAGTCAATTCCCTGGCTAACTCCTGGTCAAGCTCTTGATTCTGGGTAGGAGGTCTGTAATAGACTACCACCATTGTGTCCCTTGTGCTGTGATCCCCACAGATTTTAACCCAGAGTGTCTCCAATCATCCACCTTGGGTGCCAATGTCAGCTTGGAGGAATGCGTAGATTTCCTTGACATAAAGAGCTACACCCCCACCTCTTTTGTCCACTTGATCTCTCCTGTACAGGTTATAGTCACCTATACCTGAAGTCCAGTCATGGGTGGAGTCCCACCAGGTCTCTGTTAGCCCTATGATATCATAATTATTAATATTAAGCAGGAGGACAAGTTCTTCCTGCTTATTCCCCAAGCTCCTGGAATTTGTGTACAGGCAGGCAAGTGTCCCTTTAGGGGCCCTTGTCTTGCCTACAGCTAATTTCAGGGCTGTGGCAGGGGTGGTTTCCCTTAAGTGCCTTGGCCTGTTGGCTTTGCAAGGGTTGCTCAGTGGGCCAGCAGTGGCGGTAGTCTCCCCATCCCCTGAGGGGCTTAGTTTAAATCCCAGTGGAGCAGGTCAGCCAGTCTAGTTGAGAAAAGCTTCCTCCCCAGCACAGAGGTGGAAGATGTCCCTTCCCAGCAGCTCACTGTCTCTCTCACCAAAGAGTGGACTGTGGTCATAGAAGCCGAAGCTTTCCCAATGACACCAGTGCCACACTCTTTGGTTTACTACCTCAATCCTCCTCTCCCTCCTCAGCCCATAGCCCAAGACTGGGAGGATCAAAGAAAACACCACCTGAACCTCCAACCCCTTTATCCCCACTTCCAAATCCCTGTAGCACTTCATGGCCCAGCTGGGATTGCTCTGAGTCATGTCATTTGTGTCCACATGGATAAGGAGCATAAGGTAGTGGTCAGTGGGCTGGAGGAGTTCAGGGATCTTCTCTCCAATCTCTTGGATATGGGCTCCGGAGAAGCAGCAGACTTCCAGGGCTAAGGGGTTGGGAAGCAGATTTCCCCCTCAATCCCACTCAGGATGGAGTCTCTCATGACAAACACTGCATTTTGTCTTAGGGAGAGTGGAGACAGTAGCTGTAGTTGAGCCTGTGCTGTCTACCAGAGCTTGGAGTTTAGCAGGCTCTACTGGGGCTGCAAGAGGTTTATACCTGTTGCAAAGCTCCAGCAGAGTGGGGACCTTGGTGCTGCAGGCCTTGGGGCCCTTTACCACCTTTATCCAACCCCTTGGGTGGACAGCATGGGAGGTCCCCAAGTCCTCCCTTGTCCTGGAAGGTGACCTTGGTCTACCCTCTGCTTCCAGGGGGTGAAGGGCCTGGTAGTAGGAGTCAGTCTCCCACTCACCATCCCTGATGGCATGCAGTCTCTGGACTGTGACCTGGAGTTCCTCCAGCTGGCATGCCAGAGACCCCAAAAGAGAGCAGACCTCACAAGGGGAGGTGGCCATGCTCCTGGACCCCAGAGCCTGAAAAAGTGTCAGGCAGCCCCTCAGCCAAGAGCCAGGGCCTCCATCTGGGTGGAGGCCTCTGAGGAGCCTGAGATGGGGGCTGCAGACCCTGAAGGACCCTTGGGTTGCAGTGTGTGCCCATCCACGTTTTACTGGTGGTAGTCTGGCTAACTGTGGCTACCTACCCTTAGGGTTCACAGGCAGGGCCTTGGGCCCTCCCACTCACCCTCCTGCCCAAACTCTGCACTAACTCACTTGCTGGGTAGACAAGCACTCCTGTTTGTGTGGCCTGTTCACAAGGCTCTGGTCGCATGGCTTCCTGGGGGCTGAGTGAGGTAGGAGCTGGGGCGGGGCGTATCCCTTCCTGTCTCAGACTTAGCTGCCCCACAACTGTCTGGGGTTGGGGTCCCTCCCTCCCTGCCATGGACCCCACCTACCTCTGGCTGTGCTGAAGTTCTGGGTCAGGGTCCCACTGGGAGATCCTGAGGGTCCCTTGGCTCAATGGGGCACAACAGGCTTCCACCTGTGCATCTCGCTCTGGAGCCAGGGCAAATCAATTCAGGACAGTGATTCAAATAACCAAATTGAATCACTGTCCCTCATATTGTCTGAATCTGAATCCAAAGCAAATACTAGCTGCTTTGCACAGGCCTATTGTCTTGTACATCAGATTTTAGGATCTTTGAGACATTGACGTTCTTTTTGTTCTTTATTTATATTAGGTCAGGTCAGGTCCTAATCAACATCTTAAGGACATCTTAAGGTATGTAAATGACTTAGGAAGAATTTAGAAATCTAAATCACAAAGTGTAATCCTAGATAATTGCATTGTTTGGCCACAAAATTGCTTTGACATGGATTTCTTAGCACCTCCAGGTAGGGGGGGCAGGGCGTGATCAGGTTCACTGCTTTTCTTGGGTGGAGCCTGCTTTCCTGGGCTGCTGTCAGGCTGCCTGCAGGGCTTCCTGCAGAGCTGTGGAGCTGCATGGAGCCCAGTGCTTTGCTTTGTGGCTGTAGGGTCAGCAAATAAAAACTACTTGAAGGAGTTTTAGTTTGCTGCACCCCAAGTCATTTAAGGTGCATTACACCACCAAATTTCCTAGAGCAGCTGGAATTAATGCGCAATACATCACCAAGGCATGCAAACACCAACACCATTAAAGCAGTGCAAAAGCATTTAGCTTGCTTTAAAGTGTTACGCACACACTCCTCTCATTTTATCTACACAGGCCTGGGATATCTACATTATAGGTCCTCTGAAGGAAGACCAGTCCTACATGGAGGACATTCAAGTCTGTATTTTCCCCTAATCATAGGGGAAAGAGCTAGGTTGGGTGACCATGTCTCATATTAAAGGTCACCCACTAGTCAGCCAAAAGTGCAGTGTTTCAGGGGCCAGAAGAAGACTAAGAAAAAGGTAGTGTGACTCTCTGGCCCTCCTCTGGAAGGAGGAAGTCTGTTCCCTGCTGCCAGGACAGATTAGGCATTTCACTTTAGGCAGTCATTGGTTTTAACCAGAAAACCTTGGCTGCCTTCTCCCAGGGGAATGCCTGTTTCACTGGATCTCCCTGTTGTTTGTTCTCCTTCTAGTGTGCTTATCTGCTGAGTGATACAATTTCAAACAGGTTTTTGGGGGGAGCATACAGCCTAGCCCATAGTCTGGTAGTTAGGGCATTTTTGGGGGGAGTAGGATATGTGGGTTTGAATCCCCTTATTTTGACGGAGGGCTAGAACCCTAATCTCTCACTCTTTGAGCAAGCGTTCATGCTGCTAGTTTATTGATGAAAAAGTAAGCACCACCACCCCCATTTTGATGAGTGAATGAAAGGTGCTGTAATAATGTTAAAGTCACTGCTGCCCTCTCTTTGAATGATCTGAATCCCTATATGTTGGTAACACCTCCCATTTAGCCCTGAGTCATATTGTGAAGACGGAGTTCAGAGACAGCCCTGGACTCAGCATTTTCTGACTATCTGTAATCAATCCCAACTTGATCCAGATCAACTTCTAGGCAGTCTGGATCAGCTATGAATATTTTCTGGTCCTCACCAATTCAGTGTAAGGAGCCAAAGTATCTAACCCTATTAAGTAGGATCACTTGCCAGAGGAAAAGTGCCTACATATTAGGAATTGTGGGCGTGTCTAGATGTGCATTAATGTACTGTTGTTACTTTGTGTCACACATCTAAGTTCCACCTGAATTATGGTCATGGACTTGTGGGTCATTTGCATGGCTCCATACCTTCCCTACACCATGTTCCATGCCTCCCAGATGACGTGCTTACAGATGTTCTGCTTGTCACTGATTCAGCCCCTCTCTAGGCCTTCTGGCCCCTTGGCCTTTCTCAACACCACCCCAGCTCTCAGATGTCTTGGTCCTCTCCTGTCCCTTCTCCATTTACCAGACCCCTTGGTCTCTCCTCCAGCCCTGCTCTGGGCCCTCAGACCACTTGGCCTCACCTAAGCATTCCCTAGGCCACTACACCTCTCTGTTTCTCTCAGTCCTCTCTCTAGGGTGTCAGCTCCTATGTATTTTATGCCACTGTCCAGGCCCTTGGCCCCATCTGGCCCTGTTCTTTATTCCCAGCCACTAGGCCATTGGACCCTTGTGGTCCTGGCTCTCTCTGGTCCTTCACTGGGCCTCAGAAGCCACCTGTTCCTGGTCTTCCCTGGCCCCTTGGACTCATATGGTCCTGGTCTTCCCTGGCCCTTTTGTGGCCTCTCACTGGGTCTCTTTACCCACACCCAGTGCTTTTCTGTTGGATTGTGCTCTCCTAGTTTTTCCCCTCCATGAGGTAATCCACAAAGCAGTAGGAGCTGAGGCTTTCAAGAGCCCCATCCTCACCTTTCCCTTGAGTGGCCCATGCATGGCATTTCTAGGAAGCTGCTGCACCACAGGCAGCTCCCCACACTAACCAACTCCAGTAGAATGCAATTTTAGTTCTTCCTCAGGACTGGTCTTCTGGCCTACCTGCTCTACCACCCTTCTCTGAGCTCTCCCTAGATATCCAATGCCACTCCTTGGCTGCTAACTACCAGGCTGTATGACCCTGGCTAAATCTTCTACCCTATGAGCCCTTCATCACTGGTCCCATCTCACTTTCAGACCCACCAGCCATCATCATTCCAGAGCTGCATGTCCCTTGACCCCTATCTCTCTCAGTTGTGGCCCCCACCAGGGACCTTTCTGGCTCTCCTAGGCCCTAGCCCTGTCTCCAGGACAGTTGAGACTCTAGGCTCTCCCAGCTCTGGCTGTCTCTCACAGTTGGCTCTCTCACCCTTTGATCCCTCCTGGGCCCTGCCCCCCAGCATAGGCCAGTTCAGGTTCTCAGGGTCAGCCCTCTAGACATCTGTCCCCTCATCTTTGTGGGTCCACCTTCTTGGGATCCTCCATGAGTCACTCTCCCTCTCTTTTCAGGCTTAGAGCCCTCCTTAGATCTTTTGACACAGCCTTTTCCTTCTCTGAGCACAAATGGACCCCTCAATAGGCATCCTGTATTCTGCCCCACTCACAGGGCTTACCCAGATCCTCCACTGGGTCTCTCAGACCCTTAGCCCCTCTCTCAGGGCTCACTTGGCTCCTCAATAGGCCCACTATTTCTCAATCTCTCTCCCAGGCCTTGCCTGGTATCACATTAGGCCCCTGTCACTAGGCCTGTCTTTCCATGCTCATCTAGATTCTCAAGAGGACCTAGGCACTCATACCCTCTATCAATGGCTCACCTGGCCCCTTAAGATGCCCCATGACTTTCAGCCCCTCTCCTAGGGCTTGCCTGATCTGAGATAAGTGATCTCACACTAGGCCCCTCTGCACTCAGAGCACAGACTTTAAGTCCCTCATCTCAGGCCCGCAGACTCTCAGCCCCCATCTCAGGGATCTGGACCCCACACTGGGTCCCCAGGAACCTCTTTCATCCCCTTAGTTCCTATCAAAACCTCCAGATGTCATTTACCTAGTTGGCATTCAGGAGCTTCAGCCTTCCTGCTAGAAGGCTGCAGCTCCAAAGATGTTACAGCCTGCTATGCTCTCAGGGTCTGGTCTTATACCTTGACTACACCCAGCGCTTTTCCAATCAGGAGACTCCCTTTCAATCAGGTGACTCCTTTGATCAAGCCTAGCCACACCTGGGTCAGTTGACTCAGCCATTAGCCCTGACCCTCACTTGCTGGAGGTTCAACAGGTTGCCTGACCTCTTAAAGTGGCAGGCAAAGCAAATGTCCTGCCAATCATGTAATAATATGGATTTTGGGTTACTGTTTTATATCTGGATAATAAGGATTTTTTTTTTTTTTTAATCAGAGAAAGCCAGGATCCCTGGTGATGAGTAAGTGGATACATCTTATAGGTAAGGTAGGATATGACTCCTAGTAATTAATACAATGAAGGCTGGTCTATAATCTATTGTAAAAAAAAAAAAAAAGTCTGTTTTTATTATTAGTAGTATATCACTGCCATTAATGAAATAATCACTATTTAATACTAATAACTTATGATAATAAATAATTTTATCCATTCATTATGGACAAATACCTTTGCAAAATGCTCTGAAATGTGTCTGTAAAATTAAAGGACAAAAAAAAAAAATCAAAATAAGCCAGATTTTGCTACTGTTTAGCTTTCAAGAGACTGCTCCTGAATGAAAATAAGTAATAAACTAAACATGCAGAATCATAGTCTGATAGGCTGGATTTACCACACACAAAACTGATGATTTAATTATACCCTGTTTAGAGCTCTAATAACACTGTCAGCTTAGTGATGATAGAACGCTTTATTTTGATAATTCTGTGGTGAAAAATCATGTAATTTTATTATCTATTTTTCTCTAAAATGGCAATTTATCTTGAAAATATCTTCTATTCATCAGTCTCTGTGTCTCTATCTTCAGTTCTTTCATTAGAACTTTTTGTATATCTTTGCCATGTTTAAAATAGTGATACAGGGTTTACTCTGCCGCATATTAATCACAACCATACTGTGCATATCTTATTATCGCTCTTTTCAGTTTAAAATATAAATGACATGAAGTTTTATTACTAGATGTGGTATTGTTCCATGGCATTTAAAAGCCGTGTGCACAATAAATACAAGGCACTTGTCACTCACAAAAGAGAAGAGAAAAAGAACTACATGCTCTTTGATGCATTTATGCATGAATCAAGGACTCTTATTAGATCATCCTCTACATGATTTTTGATAGACTTAACTAGATAGGTGATGTATTGCATTAAAACTCCTACTCAGTTATGAACTATGAATGCCTCTTAGTCAGGTTTGTTGACTGAGGATTTCTGCCTCATTTTCTGGTATGTTATCTTGATATTTATAACTATGTTCTATCTTCATTAATTCCCTAGATTCCCAATTTTGAGGAGAACTGTTAAGCAGATGCTTCATTTGAAAAGTGAATTCTCTGAATAGTGGTTGTTGGAAATTTTTCTCCTGTCTCACTGCTCATCCTGTAACTGTGTCTTGGTGAGGTATTACTGCTAGGCTTTTTTTATTTTTAGATTAACATTTTGAAATTTTAAATAAGACAGTTTTGTAGCCTTATAATTTCACTTCATCTGTAAAAAGGATATTTATTTTTTTCAGAGGATTTTTTTTTAATTTAGTTTAGTCCAGTTCATAAAATTCTCTTATGGGCATATCAAATTGTAAGACATCAGGTGTCATGTCCTGATCTCAGTTATGCCACTATAAAATTGGAACAATTTAATTGAACTTAAAGGAGCATCTCCTGGAGAAATTCCCATTGACTTCAATGGTAATAGGTTAATAGCCCTGTTTTAAATCAGGCCTAAATTAGGGCTTAAAGATTAACTGGTTTAGGGAGGCAACTGCCTACTTCCTCAGACACTGTGAATGGTCTTTCAGAAAGAAAGGTTTGTAAATGGAAAGCAAAAGGACAGGTTGAGGGGACAGTGCTGAGAGAGGCAAAGAATGGGTTGATTAGAATAATAGGGATAAAGAAAGCATTTAACACCTTGGCCACGTCCAGACTCAGAGCCCCTTGAGACACTGCAAGAGGCACATGTGGGAATGAGAAAATGTTCCCTGTGCTCCAAATTTGCAGTGCAGGGGCAAAATTAGGTCCTTGGTTATCCAGGGGTCACCCCCCCCCAAAAAAAAAACCCAACCAAACAAACAAAAAACCACAGCAAATAAAACTGCAGCAGGACATGGTCCTGGACTGCACCCTAAGGCAACTGGAGGCTGGGTCCTCAAGAGAGATGCTCTGGTAGCGACCAGAGTGTCTCTATGATAGGCCCTCTCCCTGGTGCTGAAGCATGCTGCCTGACCATGCAGGGTAGGCAGGATATCAGCCACAGGAAGCTGCATCTAGGCTCCAGTGCCTGTGGGTAGGGGATGGCGGGCTGGAGGGGGGGGGAGGGGACCATGGGAGGACCATGGGGGGAAACCTGCTGGCCCCAACCACTCCCCCGGCCCCCGCAATCATTGCCTCACCTGGCCCCACACCCTGCCTTCCACCCGAGGCTTCCCAATCCTTGCCCCATCTGGCCTCACACCCTGCCTGTCCCTTGAGTCCCTTGGATCACTGCCAATCCTTGCCCCACCTGGCCTCACCCAGCCCTACCCCACATCTACCCCCGAACCTCCCCCCATGACTGCTCTGTCCAGCTGCAACCCCACCTGCCCCCTTAACCCCACTGATCATTGTCCCACCTGTCCCCTGTGCCCCTCCCATGGCTGCTCTGCTTGGTCCCATCCCCCACCTGCCCCCCAAGCCCCCTGATCCCCTACCCATCTGGCTCCACCCCCCAGCCCCTCAACTCCCATCACTGCCCCTCCAGGCCCCAGCATCCCCACAATTAAACCCCCCCCCACAAACTAACTGGCAGTAGCAGATGCCATTGGGGTCACTGCCTCCTTCTTCCCCAAACAGTGTGGGACTGGGTGACAGCCACAGCAGCATCAGCTTGTACCCTGCTTCACTGTGCTGCTTGTTGGGACTTTGCCAGGAGGCCCCAGAGTCCCTACAGACCCTGCTCCTGCCAGAAGTAGAGCTTTTTTTTTTTTTTCTAATAATGTACTGGAGGCTGGGGTAGGGGGAGCAGCCATTGTGGGGTCTGGGGGAGCAGGCAGGCAGTGGAGCTGGGCGGGGCAGCCTTAGGGGGATACAGGAGCTGGTAAGATATGGGGCCAGACAGGCTGGGGGAGAAAGCAGGGTTGGGGCATGTGAGCCATGCAGGGGGAGTGGTAGCCCCTACAGGGACCATTTATCCCCTGTTGGGGGGGGGGGATGCAACCCCTGTGGGGGGACTGTAGCCCCTGTTGAGGACCTGTAGCTGCTGTTGGGGGGGGGGGCTATAGGCCATGTTGGGGGCTGTGGCCCCTGTTGGGATGCTGTAGCCCCTGTTGGGAGAGGGGAGGGGGCTGTGGTCCCTATGGGAGGCAGAAAAACATACAGGTATTTATAATTCACATTATGATGATGATAGAGACACAGGTAAGCTTTGAAATTGCTTTAACACTGTAGGTATATCAATAAAACATGGCCCAAATGATCACTGTCTCTCTCTCTGTCTCTCTCTCATATATATATATATATTCATAGATTCATAGATGTTAAGGTCAGAAGGGACCTCAATAGATCATCAAGTCCGACCCCCTGCATAAGCAGGAAAGAGTGCTGGGTCTAGATGACCCCAGCTAGATACTCATTTAACCTCCTCTTGAAGACCCCCAGGGTAGGGGAGAGCACCAACTCCCTTGGGAGCCTGTTCCAGACCTTGGCCACTCGAACTGTGAAGAAGTTCTTCCTAATGTCCAATCTAAATCTGCTCTCTGCTAGCTTGTGGCCATTATTTCTTGTAACCCCTGGGGGCGCCTTGGTGAATAAATACTCACCAATTCCCTTCTGTGCCCCCGTGATGAACTTATAGGCAGTCACAAGGTCGCCTCACAACCTTCTCTTCTGGAGGCTGAAAAGGTCCAGTTTCTCTAGTCTCTCCTTGTAGGGCTCGGTCTGCAGGCCCTTAACCATATGAGTGGCCCTTCTCTGGACCCTCTCCAGGTTATCAGCATCTTTCTTGAAGTGTGGCGCCCAGAATTGCATGCAGTACTCCAAATGCGGTCTGACCAGCGCCCGATAGAGGGGAAGTATCACCTCCTTGGACCTATTCGTCATGCATCTGCTGATGCACGATAAAATGCCATTGGCTTTTCTGATGGCTTCGTCACACTGCCGACTCATGTTCATCTTGGAGTCCACTAGGACTCCAAGATCCTTTTTCACTTCCGTGCCACCCAGCAGGTCATTTCCTAGGCAGTAGGCGTGCTGGACATTTTTCCTCCCTAGGTGCAGCCCTTTGCATTTCTCCTTGTTGAACTGCATCCTGTTGTTTTCTGCCCACTTGTCTAACCTGTCCAGGTCTGCTTGCAGCTGTTTCCTGCCCTCCGGCGTGTCCACATCTCCCCATAGCTTTGTGTCATCTGCAAACTTGGACAGAGTACATTTGACTCCCTCGTCCAAGTCACTGATGAAGACATTAAAGAGTATCGGTCCAAGGACCGAGCCCTGCGGGACCCCACTGCCCACACCCTTCCAGGTCGAAACCGACCATTCTACCACGACTCTCTGGGTGCGACCCTCCAGGCAATTCGCCACCCACCGGACTGTGTAGTCATCCAAGTCACAGCCTCTTAACTTGTTCACCAGTATGGGGTGGGATACCGTATTGAAGGCCTTCCTGAAGTCTAAGTATACGACATCCACCCCTCCTCCTGTGTCCAGGCATTTCATAACCTGGTCATAAAAAGAGACTAGATTGGTCAGGCACGATCTGCCTGCCATGAACCCGTGCTGGTTTCCCCTCAGCATAATTTGTCCTGCTGGGGTCTCGCAAATGTGAGCTTGATAATTTTTTCAAAGACTTTGCCAAGGATGGAGGTGAGACTGACTGGCCTATAGTTGCCCGGGTCCTCCTTCCTCCCCTTTTTGAAAATGGGGACCATGTTGGCCCTTTTCCAGTCCTCCGGGACTTGGCCCGTGCGCCACGAGCTTTCAAATATTCCCGCCAGTGGCTCTGCAATGATGTTGGCCAGTGCCTTCAGCACCCTTGGATGGAGCTCATCCGGGCCTGCCGACTTAAAGGCATCCAGTTCTTCCAAATGACTCTGCACCATTTCAGGGTCTACGCATGGAAGTCTGGCGCCTTGCTGCTGCCTCTCTACAACCCCAGTGAGAGACTTGTCATGCCCCTCACTTAGGAACACTGAGGCAAAGAACTCGTTGAGGAGTTCAGCCTTGTCCCCCCTGTCTGTCACCAATTTAGCCCATTTAGCAGGGGTCCTATTCCTCCCTGGGCCTTCCTTTTACTCCCTATATATCTAAAAAATAATTTCTTGTTGTCTTTTACGTGGGTTGCCATCCTCAGCTCCATGGTAGCTTTGGCCCGTCTAACTGCCTCCCTACAAGCACGAGCAGAGGAGGTATATTCATCTTTGGTGATCTCTCCCTGTTTCCACTTTTTATGTGCTCCCCTTTTGGCCCTTAGGCTGCCCTGGATTTCTGTCGTCAGCCAGGGAAGCCTCCTGGCCCCTTTCCCTCTTTTGCCTCGCTCACGGATCATCTTGTTTTGTGCCCGAAGGATCGTTTCCTTAAGGCACAGCCACCCTTCTTGGGCTCCCATCCCTTCAAAACTCCTACTCTGCAGTGCGTCCTTGACTAATCGCCTGAGTTCATTGAAATCAGCTTTCCTAAAGTCTAGCACTTTCACCCTACTAGTTACCTTACCCACTCGACGTCTTATGGTGAATTCTATTATTAGGTGATCACTGTCCCCCAGATGACTACCAATCTGGAGGTCTGCTACCATGTCATCTCCCATTGCCAATACCAGATCTAGTATGGCATTCCCCCTAGTGGGACCATGTACCTCCTGTGTCAGGTGGAGGTCCTGTACACAGGTTAGAAACCTGCGTGAGCGATGGGACTTTGCTGTCTGCGTCTCCCAGCAGATGTCCAGGTAGTTTAGGTCCCCCATGAATACCGCCTCTTTAGTTTTTATGGTCTCCGAGAGTTGCCTCAGGAGCCCCAAATCTCTTTCTTCCCCTTGATGTGGGGGTCTGTAGCAGACCCCTACCACCAAATCCCTTTCTCCTTGCCCCCCGTATATCCTAACCCACAATCCTTCTCCTTCCTCATCCTTGGATTCTGTCTTGATGAGGGTTGATGTATATTGCTTACTGACATAGATCGCAACCCCTCCCCCTTTCTTCTCTACGCTGTCCTTTCTGTACAATCTATAGCCCTCAATATGTACTGCCCAGTCGTGGGACGAATCCCACCAGGTTTCTGTTAGTCCCACTAAGTCATAGGTGTTTAGTGCAAGCAGGAGCGCTAGTTCATCCTGCTTGTTTCCCATGCTCCTAGCATTAGTATATAGGCACTTGAGCTCTGCGACTGGTACCTTTGCTGTCCCCCCGCTCCGAGTCCCAAGGGGCCCATTGTTTCTTACCTTCTCATTTTTTACCTGTGCCATAGTGCTGGCCTCCCCATGGCTTTCAGGTTCCCAATGCTCTCTTTCTTCAGGCTGGACTGTCCTTGTGGGTGCCACCTGGTTTGGTGGTCCACAGCTTCCCCTGCCGTCATCTTCCCCTCCCCCTGACGAGCATAGTTTAAAGCCCGCTGGAAGAGATCCGCCAACATAGAAGAAAACACACGCTTACCTTTGGGGGACAGGTGAAGCCCATCCCGGCTCAGCATGTCCCTTGTTGTAATGTGCGGGTCGTTGTCCAGGAAGCCGAAGCCTGCCTCGAGACACAACTGCCAAAGACGCCAGTTGGTCTCTCTGATGCAGTTCTCATGTTGTCTTCTGCGTCCGTTCACTGGTAGGATGGAAGAGAATACCACCTGTGCACCGAACTCCTTCAGCACGCCGCCCAGAGCACTGTAGTCTGCCATCAGGTGATCGGGGGTTCTCCTGGCCGCATCATTAGTACCCACATGGACTAGGACCATGGGGTAGTAATCGGTGGGCTTGATCCTGGCCTGGATTACCTCCGTCACATCCCGAATCTTTGCTCCATGGAAGCAGTATATCTCTCATGCTGAGGGGTCCTGGTGACAGATGGGCCCTTCCATACCTTTCAGGATGGAGTCGCCTCCTCCTCTGGGTCCTCTTGGATCTCTTGACCTGTTCGGAGTGTGAAGAATGTGGTGTTTCTTCCTGCCCAAGGGTTTCCTCCTCCCCTTCCATCTCCTGCAGGGTCACCAGGGCCTCGTACCTGTTCACCAGTCAGACTGGAGAAGCTGGTACCAGTTCGCTGCGAGCTGCTCCGGTCCCGGCTGTGACCGTCTGCCACTCTGCTGTGGAGGGCATTCCCCGGGCTGCTTCTTCCTTCGGTGCCTGGTCCTGCAGGGAAAGGAAATAACTGTCAATTTCATCCTCCACCTCCCTGATCCCCCTCAGGCTGCTAACCTCCTCCTGGAGCTCCCTCACCTGTTCCTCCAGAGTCCTAAGATTGGCACCTGCTGGACAGGTGTGGGGGCCCCCAATCTCTGCCCCCCCGGCCCTGCTGGGGATCCCCCACAGGCCAGGAGGTAGGGGGACATCAGCTCCCCCATGGGCTCGGTCTGGGTGGAGGCCTCAGACCAGCCCCGGGTAGCCTTGTCCCCCTGGGCAGATGCCCTAGCAGCACTCCTCGTAGACACCATTCCGAGCTGCTGTTTGTAGATCTGTGTGGTGTCTACACCCTACCCCTACAGGAGTCTCACTCCTGGCCCTTCCTGCCCGCCCGCTGGTGCGAACGTCTGCGCAAACGCTGGCGCGCTCTCACAGAGCGTGCCTGTTTGCATGCTCTGTTCGCACTGTGCAGCTCGGGAGCGCGACTCCATACCGGCTCAGCTATATGGGACCCGGGGGGCTTCCCCTCCGGATCTGGCTCAGCTGCGCCGGGTCTCTCCGCCCCACTTACCTTTGGGGGATCAGCTGCTGCTGCCCCCGCTGCCGATTCCTCTGCTGCTGCTGCTGCTGCCACCGCCGCCGCCTCTGGTCAGTCAGTTGGTTAAGGGGGCACACGTGCGTGAGGGACACACGTGTGCCTGACTCCTCTCCTTCCTTTTGCTGGTTCTCGAATATATATATATATATATATATACTAGTCGTTTGTTTTAATTTGGAGCAACATGAATTTTGGGGTATTTTACAGAGTGACTTTCAGATTTTTTTTTTATCAGTGATTTTTCAGTTTTCAAATAGGGAACATCAGAACTTTTACTATGGAGGCTAGTGGCAGGACCCTGCCTGCTCAGAGCTAGCATGGTAGACCTGTAGACTGTAGACCAGTTTTTATCTTTTTTTAAATTTAAAAATACATTCCCTCCCCTTCCCCAACCTTTTCTAACTTTCTCTCTGCCATCTTTATTCTTTTTAAAGTAGTTATAAGTAGTCATATTCTTTATAAGTAATTATAAGTAGTCATACATTATCTAAGATACGTTATTGTAGTCCATTATGGTGACAAGCCCCTTTTTATATTGTAAATAGTGTTCTGTTATTTTTGTATTACTTTTTACTGTTTTATATTGTATCCTTATTATGTTTTTATTTATTTTTACTGTTTTATATTGGTATTGCATGATTTAGCCTGTTCCTGTAAGTTAACAAAACTAATGTCAACCCTCCATCTTGTAATGTTAAATTTCCATTTTGGAATGTTAAGTCTGCATTTTGTGTCCCCTGCCTGGGCATACCTTATTGTAACTGTGTTGCAACTATGACTCATACCTATGCCTCCTATGTAAATTGGTTCCTGGGTGAATGAGGATGAGAGAGTGCTGGAGACATAATGGTAGCAGGCCTAAAAATAGCTCCTGCTCAATGACCAGACCATTAACTCAATATTGGACCATCAAATCAATTGACTCTCCATGAATCCATAGAACTACTCCCAGGACCCAATATTTGAAAGATAAAGACCCTGCAAGAAACCAGCAACATAGAAACAAAGAACAGAATAGAAGCCAGAAACTCCACCATTGTATTGCATCAGACAATGAGGACACCTGGAACTGCATGACCTCATCTAAACAGGACTGGCCCTTGCCCTTATAAAAGGGATGGTAGAGTGTGACCTTCTTGGGATGCCCTCTCCATCTGGACCAGCACTACACCATGTCACCTATCCACCGAGACGCCTGGCTGGTGACCCGCTCCGGACAACACCTTGCTGGAGAATACCTCAACTGGCCATTGAGGATCAACTCTCAGCATGGGATAAGTAGCTATCACCCACATCTTCCCTCCAAGCAAGGTTCCTGAGTTCTATTTATATCCAACTCGACTCCAATTCATCTACTAAACCTTTTCCCTCCTGCTATCATTGTGTGAGTTTGTGCGGGAGTATTTATGTGTTTGTGCATGTGTGTGTGTGGAAACCAATAACTTCATGGTCTGTATATTGTGTTGCCTGTCTAATAAAACAGATATTTTTGGACCTTGAACTGTCCTTTGTCTTTCTGCATTTAATCCCCACTCTCTTTGCCCCCGCCTCTGACCCAACCTCATGTCTAACTCCTGTCCCTCTGTCCTCTGTCCTTGTGTTCCCCATCCCAGCTCTCTGCTACCTTGGATCCCCATCCAAGCTCTCCCTCTACGTCCTAGCTTCTATGTCAACTCCTGCTCCCCCAGCTCACCACTGCTCCATCACCTCCACCTCTCCAGACCTCCTAGCTTTGCTCCATCACTTCCACCTCCTGGATTTCAGCTTTCTTTCCCTGGCTTTTATCTGCCTCCACCTCCCGGCTCTCTACCCCAGCTTTCCCCACCACATCTCCAGCTTCTCTGCCAGCTCTTCCCCCTGCAGCTTCCTACCTCCACCTCCACTGCCTCCATTCTCCCAACTCCAAGGCTGGCTCTCCTGGTACTATCTCCATGGCCTCCTCTGCCCAGGGCCCCAAGTGCCCCTTAGTCACTAAACACCCCAATTACCCCCACGTCCCCTAGTGTTAACACATACAGCTACTGAACTGCATGTTTGCTTGCATAAGTGCATGTGTGTGGACCCATAGTGTTGTATGTGCAGTGTGTGTGTGTATAATTTTGTTTCATGCCCTCCTGCCTAACAGCATGATACTGAGATCCTGAGCATTGATCTGATGTGTGTCAAGTCAACAGACCCAGCTGGAGGTGGCTGATTTCCTGTCCAGTTGGAGCCAGGAGGATATGCTTTGACAGTTCAAAGTAGGCCACCACACCCAGAACATCTTCCAGGTTATAGCTGCCCAGATGGTTGGGCAGGGGGTACACATGGCAGTAGTGCCACACAAAGACCAACTGCAGCCACAACCCACTGGCAGCTGGCCCAGAGGGGCATCTGCCTCTACTGCTGTGCAATTCCCATCCAGCTCTTGCAGGTGTGCAGGAGGTCACAGTCATGCAGCATCTCCCACTGCCAGACTGCTGCAGTAGGTAAAGGGTTCAGGGAACTCTCAAGGCTGCTTCAGCATTCCAGCTGGCACAAGAGGTATTGCTCTCATGTGTTCTTTGTGGGGAAAGGAGCTTCAGAGCCAGGCCTATGAACCTCATTTCATCAGCCTCCTAGGTACAGAAACTCATGGACTCAATACAGACATTGGATTTATGACACACTGCAACTTGTCAGACTTCTGACTTCCCAGGTCTCTCTCCACTTTTACCTGTGCTGCTACATCCTCCCCGCTCCACCCCAGCCTGTCCCTCAACTCTGATGCCTCCATTTCCATTTTCACTGGCTGGCTTTCTTGCCTTAATTGCATGGCAGCCTTTGGCTTCTTTACTATTCCTTCCATCCAGGTACAGCAAACACAGACAACCACTGTAGGTGCTTCCTCAGCCTCACTAAGGTTTTTTAAACAAAAAATATTTCTAAGATATATTTCTGTAATTAACTATTCATTTGGTCTGCTAAAAAATACTGGATTAAATTAGCCTAAAGGAAAGGACCTTGTCTGCCAATGCCATGTCCTTAGACCAACACCCCTAGCACCTGACTGGAAGGACGCAGGGACCTGGGCACATCTAAGCCCAAGGGCTGGGGCTGGCAGGAAGAGTTCTCTGCCATCTTCTGGAGAAGAAGCTCCTGCAGGAAAGGAAAGAAAGACTGTAGTCTGTGATAGTTTGGCTCCCTGAGATGCTGTTGGTGCTACTGTGCTGCTTCCTAAGTTATTGCCTGTTGTCATTTAAAGTGGTGGACCAGGCTAAGGCTGTAGAGGAGGAGACCTCATTGGTGCACACTACCATGTTGAGTAGTGGCCCCAGTGCCAGTGACAGTGCACCTTAACACACACACAGTGTCACCCATGTCACAAGTTTTGTTTGTCAGCACCCTGAGGTGCAGTATCCCACAAACCCCATAACAAATCTCCTTGAAACTTGGCAGGATTTGTGGCCTCAGCAGAGGCTATCATGGATGCAGTCTTTTGCTCTGCTGTTCCTTAAAACACGTGTGTGACATGAGTTTTGCTTTCAAGATTTTGAGGTGTAGTTTCTCAGAAACCCCTGAACCTATATCCTTGAAACCTTGCAAACTTCATGGCCTCAGAAGTGTCTACCACCCCTAAAAGTTTCATCCTAATCAGGAAAAAATGAAAAAGTTATAGACAGTTTTGTGCTTCCCCATTATAGCATATGGGCAAAACCTTGAAACAGTGAAACAGTTTCAACAAAACAAAATGGAACAGTGGCTGTGAAATGAAATGAAACTCAAAATGAAACACTGTCCCATTGAAACATCAAAACAGAAGTTGAAATGGAACAGTTCTGTTTCGCACATCCCTATTATATCTTAAAGCAGGAAGTCAAGTACTGGTGAATGGTTATTGAGCAAAGCATTCCCCATACAAACAGCAGTGAGACAGGGATGCTTTCTGTCCCTGTATCTTTTTGTGTGCATGATGGAGCCATTTGTGCAGACAATTTGTGATGATCAGGGATCCTGACTTTCTCTGATTAAAAAAAAAAATCCCCAATTTTCATGTTTAGAAAAAAAGTAACCCCAAATCCACATTTTCCCACAATGAAACTCAAACACCATTATATATCTCTATATCAGTGGTGTTTCATTTAAATCACAGAAATATATGGATTTGGGGTTATTTTTTATTTAACCAAAAATTGGGGATTTTTTTTTTAAATAAGAGAAAACCAGTACCTTTGATTGATGAGGATAAGCTGATAACCAGTGTAAAAATACTCAGAGTAGGAGTTAAATGTACATGTGATCATAGTGGTTGAGGACAACATATTAATTGAGAGGGTATTGAAGCATAATGAGGATTATGGTGAAGTGTTAGAGCCTAAATTAAATAAGATGAAAAGTACTTTCCTGGGTATGGGGAATTTGGAGAATTTTAAAACGTTCAGGATGAAGGTCGGGAACATAAAAGGGAAACTTTCCAAAAAAACTGGCATTCTCCAACCTCAGTTCTCTCTCTTGCAAAGGTGTATAGGGCATATATGAGGAAAGATTGTGAGAGGGGGAACAAAAAAATAGTGTTAGCCACAAGCCCACTATGCAAAGATGAAGGTTTTCTTAAGGGAAAATAAACTATAGAAAGTGCGATTAGAGTGTTTGAAAGACTTAATATGGTAAGAAATGAAGACACGGGAACAATAGCTAAAGATCTGGCAGCTGCAAGCTTGCTTCAGCAAAAACTTTATCACTGTGTTGGCTACAAATATCCAACTCGGGATCCTTAAAATTCTAGTTTATTAGGCAGATTGAAACACTGTAATCATAAACCTTGGGGCTGGTCCCCCCACACACACACATGCACACATGCACACACATACACACACACATTAGCAGGCTACAGAGTCAGGTATACCTATCCTACAAGCGCTGGAGTCTGTCGTTGAGGCTTCTTTCAGCAGGGTGTTATCTTCCAGAAGGGGGTCGCCGGCTGGTCCTTCTGGCTGGACAGGTCTGGTCAAGATGGAGATCAAGAGGGCACCACTGAGGGTCACTTTTCACTGCTTTTTATCTGTCCTTGGCAGACTTTGGTGACTCCCCAGTTTTCAGGTTTGCCCAATCCAGGGGTCATTGACCCTCATGGGACTTCCCCCCCCCCCTCGGTGGCTACTGGACGGCATCTGTCAGCCCCAGGGGTCGTCCGCATGAACGTGCAGGTTTGGGAGTCCATTGATGAATTTTGAATAGGGCTCTGGGAGCGGCTGATCTGGAGATATTCAGCCCAAAATTTGGTCCCTGGCGTTGATTAACTCAGGCCAGGGCTTCTAGCCCTTGATCAGTGACGTTTAGAGATTTCCCGGTTGTTACATTGTCTTATATTGAGTTCTTCCGTTGGCTGATCTGCAGCTTTCCAGGTGTTAATTGCTGCCTGCTGCTACAGTGTTACGCATTCAATCACTGATTCACTCACTCTTTCAGGGGCCAGCCTGATACAAGGAAGGGCAGTTTGATTCCTGCCCTTGTTAACATTGTTACAATGTATAACTTACTTATGAAACTAAATACATTCAATTGAAAGTTGAAAGGTGAGGAGTATAAAATATAAGCTACAAAAGTAATGCCATGGCACACAAATAGATAAAAATACCAAAATACAAGGGGAGATACAAAATGCACACATACAAATTTTAAAACACAATTCCTTATCTTAAAGTGAAAGAGAGAGGAAGGAAGAAAAGGTAGAAAAAGAGAAACATATCCAAAGAGGGGAGAGCAAATGCAGGGAAGAGGAAAAGGGGGCTTTCTGCTACAACTGCATCCCCACAGTGGAGTGCAGCCCCACTGCTGTGGCCTGAGCAGACACCACAAATGTCTCTAGTTCTGGGAACCATTTTCTGTGTATGTTGTGAAACCTTCTGGTGGTGCTTTGTCTGGTCAAGAAACATAATAAGGCTTTCAACCGAGTAACCAACACAGGGAGGTTCCTAACAAGCAGGAACAGGTTCTGCCTCTGGGGTGGAGATGCTCCCTATTGAGGGTGGCACATTAGCTAAATCAGAGGATTCCACATCCTGAGGCAGGACTTCTGTAAACTCAACCTCAGAGGCAGAGTCAAAATCTGACCCTGAGGAGTAAAAGCTGTACACATCAGGAACTGAGGCTGCCGAGACCCAGTAGGAGCACTTGCCCCTCACTAGGATCCTGAGCAGGAGGCCCCATGGGAGAAGTATCCTCCAAGGAGGCCTGGGAGGGGCCATCAGTCCCTGATTTCTTGGGTGGAGCATTCTCATGGGTCACACACTCTTCCTCCCAGAACCTCTTGCAGCTCCCAGAGGGTTCAATTTTCATATCAGTCTCATCAGGCTCAAGGATCTGAGAGACAGGGGAAGGACCATCAGCCTCCAGCATGACTTTCCTGTCACAACCAAATTAAGTAGTGGCCATGTCACAAGCAAGAAATATTAATCAAAACAGTTTTAGTCTGCACTAGGTTAACTAAGGGTTAAATAACAAGATGGTAAGAACAGTTTTTTTGTTGTTGTTGCGCATGTCAAAAAGAAATTTATTGCTGCACCACTAACAGAGATAAAATTTTTGCCTTCTTTGCTTTACATAAATCATTATAATTGGTCGGAATGACAGGGGAGTGTCCCTGTTGCAAACACCCTAATAAAAACCACTATATAATTGGTGATTCTAATTAAATTTATGACATGGCAAAAAGCAATTGACTATTATACAAATAAAACCCCAATGCACTTCCGCAAAGAGGAAGAAGAAGGGGGACCTCCGTACGCACCTGGGAGACCTCTGACCATACGTGTCAGAGTAACTGGCAATTTGATCACTTGCCAGTGCCCCCCCCCCCCCCCCCCCGGTCTTGACCCAATCTCAGACGTAAATCAATGACCTGCCGGCCCGACCATTTTTCTGCCTGACCATTTCTATCCGACCACTTACGCAGACTGACCTACGAACCCTAAGCTGTAACTAACCAAGTATCTCTGACCTCCGTCTTTCACCAACTTGATGGCATGAGTAAATAATCTTGCTTTGCAACCGATAAGAGTCTGAGCCTAATTCCACTCCAAGCGTCATAAGTACCCACCTAATGGCCTTCAAATGTCTCAACCCTCTCGCTGCAGTGCACAGCAGTGACACTTCCCTACAGACAGCTCACCCCCAGCCACTAAAGGGTCTGGGGAGATGCTGAGGAGACAGGCAGAGAGGGGGAACACTGCTCAATAACTGCCTCCCCTTGAAGTGGTGGGGAGGTCCTAAGGGGGATAAGAAGGCTTTTTAGAAGACCCCTTTTTTGAAAGGATTTGCCCTTCCCAGCAGGAGGGGCCAAATCCTCCCCTGAGGGGGGAGGGAAAGGGGGGGCCAAATTGACCAGCACAGAGCCACCTGACTCTGATGAAACAGGAGGTGACTGGGAGGAAGGCCCTTCCCCACTACCCAGTGGAGCTGCCATGCCAGAGGTGGATGAGCCATCGTCAGGCGCAGCCACAGGATACTCTGCTGCAGCCAGCTTCTTCTTTGGCAACTGGGTTACCAGGTGGGACCTACTACCACAGCAAAGACATGAGGTGTCCCCAGTGGTGAGGTAGACTTCCCACCGCTGCCCATTAATTATGAAGGACATGGATTGAGGCAATCCCCAACCCTCCCTGTTAAGCAGCATGAACAGCTACCTTTTAAAGGACAGGATGTGCCAGATCTCAGGCACCTTGCTGCCAAGCAGCAGTCTATGGACTGGCCATGTAACCATGCCATAAGGGTGCATGTGGCTAGTGAGGTCGTTGTCCAAGAGAAAAGGATGCAGATTTAAGGCTACCACACCAAAGTCTGGTGTCTCTAGGGGGGGGGGGGCTGCAAGGCAAGAAACACCCCTGGCCAACACTGTGCCACCACAACCTCTTTCACTAAAGCAGGCAAGCCCAGGAAGATGATGGGGACTGAACTCACCCAGGCAGCATAAAGGACATGTTTACAGCTTAGGAGCACCCCCATAGCAGCAGCACACTCCTCAACTCTACTGGAGTGAGGGGCATGAAGCTGGAGAACTTCTGGGAGGTGCCTCCACCCATTCCAGTGAAAAAAAGGTTAACCCTTCAAGGATCTAGATGGGTGGGGGATGGCCAGGCAGGGAATAAATAAGGAGGAAACAAACAGACAAACTAACTAACCCCAGGAGAGAGAGAAGGGAAAGCAATGTGGCAGAGAGGGGAAGGGAAGGGAAGGGACAGAGGGAAAACATGAGGAAGGGGGAGAGGGTGACTGCAGGAGAAAAGGCTGGGAAAAGGGGAAAGAAAGGCAGGAAAAATTAATGAAAAGTGGGTTATTACAGTGGGAAAGGCGTCAGACTGTCTAGGGGAGGGGAAACAAAACAACACAATGAGAAAAGCTCACAAAACAGGGAGAAGCACTCAGAGCATTGAGCAGACACTCCTGTCGGCAGCCATTTTGAAAAAAGAAAGACTTTTTATAAAGGTTTATTAAGGGGAAAAGGAGGTAACACTCCAATAAAGTAATAAAACACTGCCTGTGCATGGTCTCAGGTACAACACACAGAGCCTAGGGGTTTGGCCTGCAAGCTCTGCCCTCACAGTCTAAAAACAAAAATAGCCAGGGCAACATCAGTCTGCTGAGACCCCTGTCAGTACCCCAGGAAGGAGGCTAGCGCTTTCCCAATGCAAGGACTAAATAGCCACCCTTGATGGTGCAGAGCACCCCCTGAATTGCCCATTGTGCCTGGAAGGTGGGCAGAGTTTGCTGAAGGACAGCATGCTCAAACTCCAGCGATAGACATGCCTGCACCAAAAACTGTAAGAGCTGCAGGTCATTGTCTGAGACAGACCCAGCAAGCCTGTTCCTACAGCTCTTGAGGGTGGCCATCTTAGCCTGGATGAGTAAGAAGTTGGCCAGGCAGATGACAAACTCATTGGGCACCTGGTACAGGAAGGAAAACAAATAGGTGGCCTTTGAGAGGTCCAAATTAGTGCCTCAAACAAAGTGCTGAGGGCCTCAAACAGCTGCGACAGCCAGGGGCATCTGAGGAAGGCATGGTTAAGATCCTCCTCCACTCCCCACAGGCAAAAGGGATAGGCTGCTGATGCAATTGGGTCCATGTGGTGGATGAGAGTGCTGGTGGCCAAAATTCTATGTAGCAACCACCACTGAAGGTCACCAGTCTTTCTGGAGTTGGGGGGCTTAAATCATGCACCATGCAGGGTGGGCTAGCATGAGTGCCTGTACTCCTACTTGCCTTCACCACACCATGTTGAGCTGAGTGGCAAGGATGTGGGCATGGTGGACCTGAATCACAGATTCAGGGCCTGCCAGGGAAGTGCATTGAAACAGTTCCTGGTACCACTGTCAGGAGACACAGGGAGAGCCAGTAAGGTGGCAGACCCACCATGCAGCTTACTATCCACAACTGGGACAACAGGCAGTGGTGGAAAATGCTCATCCAGGACATCCCTTACAGGGAGGGCTTTCTGTGCTCAGAGGTGCTCCTCCAGGGTGGCTGCCACATCCCCTGGGAGAATGACCCACATATCCTTTAGGAAGTGGGCAGCACAGCAGACTAAGCACATGCCCAAGTGGGTGGCCAGAGCCTGAGCTGACAACCAGTCTGCCTGGGTTATGTCTAGGAGATGTCCTAGCCAGATGGTATGTGACCAGATGAGGGAGTCAAAAAGGCTACTACAGGTGAGGCTTGGCAGACTGTGCTGCAGGGCTGGGTTATGGACCAGGGGCTCCTGAAGTAACTACAGAAACTGCAGCAGATGCCTGACCTGGGGCAGGAAGCAGAAGGCAGCTTGCCAGGACCATGCCATGCTTCAGGAGAACACCCCATTCCAGGAGGGTGGGATGCAGAAGGAACAGCTCCTGTTGAAACCAAGCTCCCCCACCCTGTGCAAAAACAAATTAGCTAGCTGCCACCAGGGGAGGGGGTCCTCGGAGTATAGGACCCTTTGGGGGGCCTGCATGTGGAAGGCTTCCACACTGCCCACCACAACAACCAAGCCCTGCCCCCATCAGCCACCAGCAAATAAAGAATGGCTCAGGGGAGCCAGTGATACCCATCCCAAAAGAAGTCCACAAACAGTCACTGGAGCTTCACAAGCAGGTCTGGTGGAGGGTCCAACACAGTGCAATGGTGCCACAGTGCCACAGATGCCAAGTTGTTGACAATTAGGACCCACCCGTGCTAGGAGAGTCTGGGCAGATGTCAGCACCATCACTGGAGGCGTGTCTCCACCTCAGCACCAAGGTCCTCCCAGTTCCATGCCGAGAAGACCGACAGCCTGAGGAACATGCCCAGGTCCTTGAGCCCCTCTCAATGCCAGGTAAGGTTTCTGGGCAAGTCAGGTGGGAGGGGGTTGACCCAGGGACTGAGAAGCAGGGTGTCACTCTTGGTTCATTTCACTTGAGCTGAAGGGGCATGTTTATAGGCTTCTTGACAGATGGTCAAGGACTGGACATCACCCTTGGTGCTGATGAGGGCAGTCATGTCATCTGCATATGCTGCCAGCCTTACTGACAGGGAGCCCACTGAGACAGAGGCAGATGGAAGAGTCAGTCTGGTCAGGCATCACTGCAGTGCATTGAGTAGGGGCTCAATGGATGAGGCGTACAACATTCCTGACAGAGGGCAGCCCTAGTGGATGCCTCTGCAGGCTGGGAATGGAACACAGAGCATGCCATTCACTTTCAAGACATTCAAAATGTCCTGATACAGGACTTAGAGGGCAAAGGTGAAGATGGGCCCAAAGCTGAAGGCTTCAAGGGTCCCAAACAGGTAGCCATGGCTGACCCAATTGAAGGCTTTCTCCTGGCCAGTCAGCTGAAGCCTTGGCCAGAATCTTGTAATCAACACACAAGGGGGAATCTGGTCACCAGTTCTTGATGCAGCCACGGTCTCCTTTCTTAGGCAGCAGGGTAAGGACCACTCAGCCACAGCTGGTTGGCATTTTCTGGTCCATGAGACTCTCATGAAAGTTATGTAGGAGGAAGGGGCCAAGGAAAGGCCAGAAGGTCTTATAAAATTCACCAGGCAACCCATCAATGCCAGGGGCTTTGCCCAAGGTGAGGTCACCAACGGTAGCTGTGAGCTTCTCCAAAGACAATTCTTGCTCAAAATGGTCAGCCTCTGATGAGAAAAACCTATGGAGGCCATCATGTAAGCACCTTGAAGACTCTAGGTAAGTTTGTTTGCTGCAAACAGTTCCTGGTTGAAGGTGACAGCATGGCATCTGATCTCAATAGGATCTGTGAGTGGTTGGCTGTCTGTGGTCTTAAGATAGTCAATGACCTTCTTTGCAGCTCACTTTTTCTTCAGCTTTGAGAAACAATGAGTCAGGGTGTCAGTCTCTGCCAGTTCTTGTCAGTGGGCATGGACCATTGCACCCCAGGCTGCACTCTCTGCCAGCTCCTGCAAATGTTTCTTGCAGATGTTAAAACTCTCAAGTAGCCCTGTATCACTGCCAGCATCATGCAGGGCCACCTCAAGTTACTCCACATCCTCCTCCAACTCCTGAACACAGTGGCGAAGCTCACTTGTTGCCAACTGTGTGTACTGCTGACAGAAAACTCTAATCTGCACCTTTCCCACATCCCCCCGCTGCTTCCAGGAGGGGAATTTGGCTCTTGTAGCCTCCCATGTCTGCTAGGTGTGAAAAAAAGCAGTCATGGAAGTGAGCGTTCTTCAAGAGACTAGTTTTGAGGAACCAGTAGGATGCCCAGGAATGCATCCTGCCAGGAAGGCTCAGCACACATAAAACCAGGCTATGATCTGTCTGTCCTGCCGGGGTAATGCAGCTGCTGCACTGGAGTGGTAGGTGGTGCCTGGTGATGTACAGGTGGACAAGGCATGCCATGGTCGCCTTCAGCCAGGTATACTGCCATGCATTGACATGGAGATGGTGCCAGACATCAACATGTGGGCACGTTCTCCGTAAGGTGTGTGGGAAAACGGCCTCAGTCGCGTCCTGAGTGGGGCACCGGGTGGTGACACCAACCCAGACACGCTCGGGGATGCCAAGTGCAAGAGGGAGATAAACACCGCAGGCAATGAGGGGTGAAATAAAGCTTGAAGTTTACTTACAGAACAGTCGAATGGTAGGTCGAAATAACTCGGTGGGTGATATAACTTGGAGAACGATACAGATGATAAACTATATACAACAGCAAGGCAATACAGATGGACAAGCGACGGGTGATGGGTGAAGACTGCAGTCTAAGTGCGATACAAGTGCAATGTCTAGCTAGGACAAGGTACAGGACATTCCGGATTTGCGAGGCAGTAAGCTATGTTACTCGGAGCAACCAGAGCAGCTTCTGCTGGTGACCTAGGGGTCTGACCAGGCCCCAAGACAGCTGATCAGACTGTCTCGAGAGTCGGAGCCCAGGGACCCCGCACCAAGGCGTGCGGTCCCCTATTAAAATGTTTAACCAATCAGAAATCTCCCTTGATGGTAAGTTCTGAAACACATGGACATGCTGGCCAGCCAGCCATGTCCCGTAGGTGGTCTTTGGTTGGCTAGACCACAGGTGATCACGCCGTACTTAACTTTGTGATCACGCGCCGCTCGCATGGTGGGTCAGACTGCGGACACACTCCACCACCGCATCACCAGTTACAGATGGTTGTGTCACTTAACCCTTTTTGGTACAATAATCTGGCGGGGGTCACTTTATCTGTTGACATGCCCCCTTGACCTCTGCCAGATTATTGCACGAAACATATACAAGATTATAAAATACTGTCCATTGAAGCATACTCGGGTTCCTCCTCGTCGATATCAGAGGTGGACAGTTGGGTGTAAACCAAAGTAGATAACGTAGCTACTCTCTTCTTGATGGTATCTATAATACAACACCCTATGCAGATGCAACAAAGAATTCCTAACAGGGGTATACACAACGCAATTAATGGGGTAAGTAAATGCATTAGCCATGCAGAGGGTCTCCATCCCAACGAACTAAAAATGCTTGCAAGCCACCCCGTTCCTATGTCATTGATCTTATTGGTTGCCTCAGCCACTTTTTTGAGGTCTCTAATTTGTTGATTTAGGGGTATTGATACGTTTGGGATGGATATGCAACAATGTTTGTGTGATAAGTTGAGATATCCACAGGCACCCCCTTCTTTAAGGAGCATAAGATCTAATACTAGGCTATTCTGTAATGTCATTTGGGACGTGGCTTGGAGCTGCTGATCCACCAAAGTAAACCCCTTTCCAGTTTTGTTGGCAATAGTTTCTACTTGCTCCGTCAACACTGCAATAAGCATTCGGGTTTGCGCTATACTGAATCGCGGTCCTACCCACCAATAGGCCTCACCAGTTATCCAGCCCCAGAATTTGTGCTCCTTTTCATTTTGCGAGAGTGAACTCCACGTTGCACCCCGCTTTTGTCTAATCAATATGAGGCTGGTTGGTTTTGCGCTATTAATGGATAATGGAGGACATAGCAGTACGTTTGCGATGAAACAACTTACATTTGATAGCGTAGCTGGGATGTTAGTATGGAGGTGGCCATCGGAGCACGCCCACAACATTCCCAGGGGAGCCGATGTTTTAAGTTCTCTGCAGTTTCTGTCTTTCCACCTGTCTTTGGCTAATTCCCCGGGTAGGGCAATGTCGCTCGACGGTAGTTCGTACCCATGGCACCACTGACTTATCATTGCAACTTTACGTACTGGATAAAAATAAGATGCCCATTCGTTTGGGTTAGACACATTGACAGCGTTTTTGATATTCAACGTGGTTAAGACCACATGGTGGTGTAATGTGGTACGAACCACAGGAGTTTGGTTGGTTCGTCGAAATGGGCCAGGGGGAAGTTTTATGAACCATGTAGGTTCAGTTTTCTCAGGGTCCCAAGTGAGGGAATCATCGTCCCTTACCCCATGGATCTCGTGTGGGTGAATGCCCCACTGGATTTCAGAACATCTAATCGAAACTGGCCTACTGGGTACTGGTATTCCCAAGAGACTCTTAACATATTTGGTACATTTGCTGTCTTTCATGCTAGCTACCCTTAAATTGCTTTCCCAGGTATATTGGTGTTCTACAATAGATTGATCTCTTACCCTCATGTCAATGCTTACATTACAGGGATTATCATGGTGTCTGGCTCGGAACCATGCTCCGAGGTCGAGGGCATGTACATATGGGATGATTTTTGAGTCATCAACCGATAAAGGTACTTGCAAACACGCAGTGAGTCTGCTCTTATCTGGGTCCCCGATGACGTTGGTCCAAAGCGTTAGTAGACTAAGTATGGAGTTTTCTTGGTACCTGGTCGTGGTGTCGTTGAAACTTTCCTCTGCTTGGGTTGTCACCAGGATGGGAATTACACTCGTCACGATGATATGTGAGATCTTCATCTTCATTCTTTTTGTTGTTTTCTTATTGACGTGGCGTCATGTCCTTGCTGGTGGATGAAGCTGGGGTAATAGCGTGATAGCCTGGCAGCTCCGAAATGCTTGTTTCTCGCCTCAGTAAGCCAAGGGTTGTAGTAGCAGGTTAGCAAGTTTGGGGTGTCTGCAAAAGAAAACTTAACACCTATTAATATAACATATTTACAACACTACCTTTAATTGCTAACTAGTCGGACCTTCAGCTTCTCCTGCTCAGCCAGTTATGGTGACCTAGGATGACGCATGGCAGTATGGCTGCTTCTAGGGAAACAAAATAGGTGTTGGGATAGTTCCCTGTTTTCACAATTGTTCCTGGAACCGGAGCTGGGCGTGTAGATGTGGCTATAGGTACGATTAACCACACCTTTTCCGGTGTTTGTTAACAAGGGCTCCAGGTTGGTGGTGTTATTGCTGGTCTCTTTTCCCATAAGTCTTTTGTCTTATTCATTGATATTAATACTTCATCATTAAATCATGTCCAATTTTTGCAAGTTCCATTGTTTTTGAGGCGTAGGTGCTCTTTATATAGGCCTATGTGTCTTTCAATTATGCCGTTCGATTGAGGATGGTATTGTATATGATGGTGCCAATTGATATTATGTTTAGTGGCAAACTGCTCAATAATTTTTGAGGTGAAGGGCGGCCCTCCATCTGAATGGATCTCACTAGGCACTTGCCAATGGGCAAATGCATGTAATAAACTTTCTTGAACCTTTATAGCTGTTGTTTTCCTTATCGGAATAACAAGAAGTTGCCTGGTTCCTAGATCCACTATAGCCAACCCTTTATTTGACATTTTGGCTTCTGGGAGTGGGCCTAACAGGTCAACCTGCCAGGTCTTCCTGGGTGCAAAGTGTTCGGCATTAAAGGCACCGTGCTGGTGTCTGTGATGCTTCAGCTTCTCTCTGGCACAAGCAGGCACAATAGTACATGCCTGTACTATTTCCTGCCATTGTTTTAGGCTAGGCCCCTCCTTTGCGTCTAACCGCCACTGAGCTCGGGCTTTGTCAGCACTAGGGTGTCCCCAAAACTCGTGGAGCCAGTTTAGAAATACTCGGTTATCCGTCGCATTGTGATTATTTGTGGTCTTTGTTTGATTGAACTGTATTATTTTTATAATGTCCGATAATGTCTTTTGCGCTAGGAGCTGATCTATGATTTGATGTACTGGATCAGTGTCCTCGCGGTGAGACCGGGTGTGTCTTATTAAAGGTAATGTTGTGAGCTGTATTAATGTTTCTCTAACATCTTCCCAAATGTGTTGATGTTCGGTGGTTTTAGCAGCCTTAGTTACAACCCGGTATATGTACTCAGAATCAATGGTGATTATAGGTACCGGTAGGGTGTCATTATGATAGTCTTTAACATGCAACAGGGCTAGGTGGAACCCTCTTAACTCTGATGCTTGAACCGATTCGTTATTACATGCATCGTGAATTTCAGTACATTTGCATGGCTTACAGTGGAACCCATATGCCCCGTTTCCCCTGAAAGTACCATCAGACACCAACCAGCCCGGTTTTATGGTTCTTTATAATTTGGGTAGATGCGGTTCTTCTTTTTCTTCTGGTGGTAGGTCTCCCTCCAGCGTTCTCCACCCTGACCAGTAGTACTGGAATCTCAGTACTATTGTACACCAGGTTCTCACGGTTCCCTGATATTCCGGGTGGCTTCTGCCGGGGTTCAGTGATGTTAGGAGTGAACCTCCAGGCGCAACTAAGGTTCCTGTATACGGGGCCAGGTGTTCTACTAATTGGGTGGATAACATAATTTTGGCTAGGCACCCATATCTGTGTTAGTGTTCCTGTAAGGTGCGGTGGCCCGTATACACTGGATGCTCCGCCTCGATGTTTCTTGCTACAGCCCAAATATGTTCCTGCGTGAATCCCACGTAAATGTGTAGTGGGGTATTTCCCGACAGCACAGTTAAGTGAGTATTACTTACTTCAGACAATACTGACTCTAAGGCCCTTTGGTCTTGGTTTGTCCAGGGCTTACGATTCCTTGGCCTTTTGCAAAGTTGTTGCTGGATACGTTGGGCTATTTTTAAATGTGGGGGGGCCACATAGTGACGAAGCCAATTTAATTGTCCTAATAGGGCTTGAAAGTCAGTTTTTGTCTTTGGTTGTTGTATAGATGTAGGTATGATGTTATGTGTGATATCCGACCAGCACTGACCTGTGAATTGAGTTCCAAGGAAAATGAAGCAGTTGGCTGGTTCCTTCATTGATTTTTTGTCATTTATTCTCCAACCCTCCTTTTGTAGATGGTCTCTCAAACTCATAGCTGCTTGGTGCATGGTCTCTTGATGGTGTCCCATTATCACTATGTTGTCCACGTAGGACCAGATGCTCACTTCTTTGTTTTCTGCATAGATACCTTTAAAGCTCTGAATACTATCATTCATTTCAGTGGTGGCAAGAGCTGGGGAGTTCTGATATCCCTGAGGACACACATTCCATTTATACATTTTGCCATTCACGCACATGTTTAGTATCCCTTTGTCATCTTTTAGTGGCACTGAATAGAACATATCTTTTAAGTCCAGTGTCACCGCCCACCATTCACCTCCCGCCTGGATTTCCATTATGCCATGTATAATTTCCATTATTGTGTGGGTCGTGGGCATTTGCAGTAGAGCGCACCGGCGATTGGCCTGTTGGTAATCGACTACCAGCCGGGCTTCCAATGGATTCCCTGGCTTTGGGATGCCCCACCCCGGTGAAAGATAAATGGAGGATTTTACCTCACTTATACAGCCTCGATGTTGTAGGTTCTGCAACAGCTTCTTGACTGATTCTTGTAGACCTTCCTTTGTCGTGATTGGTCTATAACGCCACGGCGTTGGGTTCTTTATGGTCGTTCGGTGTTTTTCCACATGTGGGGTACATAATGGCAAAGCTGAAATGATATACTGTTGTAATTGAAGTAATTTGATTCCTGGTACCCCTAGGATGTTTACATTCCCTAGGTTTCCAGATAGAGTTTTGTTGTTGATTTTAAATTTAACTACAGGGGTACTTTTGTTAGAGTTAAGCCCCTGTACAAATACTATTCTTGATGTTTTCTTGTGTGGGACATTAGGCTTTAAAACATTTACTTGTGCCCCTGTGTCTAACAGGAAACACACGGGCATTTCCTGGTCGTGATTTGTTGTTTGTACATTTAGAGTTAAATACAGGCATTCGTCACCATTGGGTCGGCCGTCGGTGCCCGTTGCGGCGGCCGCTATTAGTTTTTTTGTTGCTCTAGCTTTTTATACTTAAATCCCAATCAGGCCGCTAACTCCTTTTGACCTCTATCTCCCACTTTTTGTAATTCTATCGGTGTGAGCCCGCTGTTTTTTAGTAGGAAGCCAAACCATGCCTTTTCTTCCGGTGTCCTCTGTCTCTAATAATTGTTGGGAGACTTTTTAGGGGATAATTTGGGAGATGATTCCTTTTCTCCCTTTTGTTTTGCTACTTGCACTCTTGGAACAGCAGCTGTGTTCTCTACCTTAAAAACTTTTCTAATCTCCGGCAACTCGTGAAGAATATTCCTGATGGGGGTCCCTACTAGTGTAAATAATGACATTTTGAGAAGTGGCGCTTGATCGCCCCCATAAAGCTCTACACATGTTCGTATTGCTTCTTGAGACACCGGGACCCTACCTGGCTCCCAGCACCAGCGATGAGGCCAATAATCACGCTGTTGCTCTTTGGTTAGCGTCACTGGATAGGCATCAGCATCCCAGATAAGATAACTCATGCCGGCTATAGCATATAAGAGCTGCTCCGATGTTGGGTTACTGGGTGGATTTTTGTGCCACTTATAGATTTGAGTTGTTAGAGTGGGGACCACTGCTATGCCTACTGGGATTGGCCAGACTTGGTTATAGGTAATTTGAGTCTGGTCGGTACATGTCCCCCCACTCCATATTGGGTGGCGCATTAATGTAGCACTCTCCTCCATATCTAATAAGTCGCCCCCATTTAATAAAATTAGGCGGCCTACCCACATTACCAGGGTTTCTTCAGAATTAATTTTTGTTTCTTTTATTAATTCTTTCATTTCTCCCCTTGTTCGTGTTCGGTATACCGTGACAGTATGAGTCAGCTCACCTTCTACTGTAATTTTCACTGTGGTCAAGCGGTTTGCGTGGAGAGTTGGGGTGCTTGTGATTTTGGTCTCTTCCGGGAGGCTAGGGTACGTTGATGGTACATTGTACGGTGGTGGTGAGCTAGATGGCACTAGAGGGTTAATTTTTCCACTTCCTACCGACGTGGCAGGGGACGCTAGAGAGCCTTCTGCTGAACTCTCTGCTGAAGCGTTAGGGGTTGCTAGTGGGCTCTTGTTCTCCTCCCCCACTAGGGTTATATTACTCGCCCCTCCCATCTTGTGGCCCACGTCTTCTCTACTCACTGTGCCTGTCAGGATTTTTGGCGTCCTTTTCTCAATGGTCTCACTCTTTCCCTCAGCATCGGTGCCATCTTGAGATCTCAGTGTGGCCAGCATTGCATTTTTTTCAGTGGCTTCCTGGGCCATGGTCTCAATGTCACCGGCTTGATTTACTGCATGTCTTAAAAGCTCAGTTATTGTGAGAAACATGATATTAATTACTTCTCCTTTGTTCCATCTCTTTCCCCCGCATTTCCACCTAGAGTCTTCCTGTCCACCTATCTCCAATCGTTCCCTGAAATCTGACAGGATTTGGCTCTCTCTGCTCCCCTCCCGGAGAGCTGGGAAAAGGAATTGATCGGGTGGTGTGTCACGGCCACTACTCTCTTTTATGTACTTAATGCACCGACTATATTCTCTTCGTGAGTCTTTATTTTTACCATCGGTGATTTGCTTTGAGGATATAAAAGGCGTCACTTCTTGGGCCTTATCATAGGGTCGGTACAGTACTGCTGGGCTTGATAGCAGACAGCCGAATGCGGCCGGAGTAAGGACTTCAACAGCCCACTCCTTCCCCTCTTTGTTTCTTTCAGCGGTGCGGAAGGAGAAGTATCCGCCTAGCTTCCCCACTTCAGCCCGGTGATATAGGGCATGAGTCCGTAGATCAGCCATATTTTCTACAGGAGGCCATTGACGGTCCCTCCAAGGGCAGTTTAAAGTGATATGATTGACTTCGCCCTCCCCATTTCCCGGGGACCCTGACTTCTGGGTGCTATTTTCCTCTCTCCGCTTCAGCAATCCCATCCTTGTCGCCATGTGGGTGCTTTCTCCGTAAGGTGTGTGGGAAAATGGCCGCAGTTGCGTCCTGAGTGGGGCACCGGGTGGTGACACCAACCCAGACACGCTCGGGGATGCCAAGTGCGAGAGGGAGATAAACACCGCAGGCAATGAGGGGTGAAATAAAGCTTGAAGTTTACTTACAGAACAGTCGAACGGTAGGTCGAAATAACTTGGTGGGTGATATAACTTGGAGAACGATACAGATGATAAACTATATACAACAGCAAGGCAATACAGACGGACAAGCGACAGGTGATGGGTGAAGACTGCAGTCTAAGTGCGATACAAGTACAATGTCTAGCTAGGACAAGGTACAGGACATTCTGGATTTGTGAGGCAGTAAGCTATGTCGCTCGGAGCAACCAGAGCAGCTTCTGCTGGTGACCTAGGGGTCTGACCAGGCCCCAAGACAGCTGATCAGACTGTCTTGAGAGTCGGAGCCCAGGGACCCCGCACCAAGGCGTGCGGTCCCCTATTAAAATGTTTAACCAATCAGAAAGCTCCCCTGATGGTAAGTTCTGAAACACATGGACATGCTGGCCAGCCAGCCATGTCCCGTAGGTGGTCTTTGGTTGGCTAGACCACAGGTGATCACACCCTACTTAACATTGTGATCACGTGCCGCTCGCATGGTAGGTCAAACTGCGGACACACTCCACCACCGCATCACCAGTTACAGATGGTTGTGTCACTTAACACTCCACCACCACATCACCAGTTACAGATGGTTGTGTCACTTAACCCTTTTTGGTACAATAATCTGGCGGGGGTCACTTTATCTGTTGACACAACAAGGTCTTCTGCCTCTAAAGTGGTCCACAGTTTCCGGGCCAAAGATGGATGGGACTCCAGCCCATTTCAGTCAAGTTGCACATTGATCATGCAATTGAAGTCTCTGCCCAGGAGGAGAATGTCATCACCATCAGCAGCACTCTGTAAAAAGTCAGACAGGGTCTCAAAGAAGATGGTCCATTCTTGTCCAGCAGTGGGCACATAGATATTAATGAGGAGGAGGCAATGTTTGCAAACTGGCTATGAATGTTGAGCAGGCAGTCAGGAATGACTTCTTGGGCTACCTCTCAGTCAGGTATCAGCTGTGGTGATTGAAGGATTGCTCCTCCTGCCCTGAGGGAGGTGCCATGACTGAAGAAACTGCGCCCTTCCTGGCGGCATTCCAGTTAACTTGATTGGCTATATTGGTGCATGTTTTCTACAAAAAGGTGATGTCCAGCCTTTTCTCGTGCAGGAAATCAAAGAGCTCTGTCAATTTCAAGGCATCTTTGCAGCCATTGGCCTACAACTCCCTAGCTGGTGCTTCTCATAACAAGCTCCCAACATCACCCACATGCTTGCTAAGGTGAAAACTATAACACTGCATCTCTGGATTTGAGTGCAGTGCCACTGCTGCAGCCTTAATAGACACCACAAATGTCTCAGTGTCTGGGAACCATTTGAGTAGGTGCCATGCAACCCTCCAGTGATGCCTGGTCTGCTCTAGAAACTCTATGAGATGTTCAACAGAGTAGCCAGCACAGGGAGGTACCTCAGAAGCAGAAAGAGGTTCCACTGTCAGGGTGGGGACACTCCCTGTTTAGGGGGGCATGTTAGCTGATTCAGGGGTCCTGAGGTAGGACTTCTGTTGATTCATCCTCAGAGGCAGAATTCAAGTCCAACTCTGAAAAGGAGGAGGCAGGCACCAAGAGCTGCCAAGTCCCAGGAAGAGCACTTCTTCCCTTACCAGGATCCTCAGCAGCAGGCCCTGTGGGAGCAGTGTCACCCAAGAGGTCCTGGGGGGTAACATCAGTCCCTGATCTCTTGGGTGGGGTACTCTCCTAGGGAGAGACACCCTTGCTTCCAGAGCCACTTGTGGCTCCCAGACAGTCCAACCTCAATATCAGTCTCATCAGGCTCAAGGACCTGAGAGACAGGGGAAGGGCCATCAGACTCCCCCAGAACCTTCCCTGCCCACAGCTCACCCCCAACCACTACAGGGTGTTTTTGTTTATGCTGAGGAGACAGACAGAGAGGGAGGACCCTGCTCAATAACCTCCCCTTCCCTTGAAGTGGTGAGGAGGTCTTGAGGGGATAAGGAGGCTTTTTTAGAAGACAACTTTTTCTGGGATTTACCCTTCCCAGCAGGAGGGGCCAAATCCTCCCCTGAGCGGGGAGGGAAAGGGGTTGGCAAGTCAACCAGCACAAAGCCACCTGACTCCAATGAAACAGGGGGTGACTGGGAAGAAGACCTTTCCTCACTACCCAATGGAGCTTCCATTCCAAAGGTGCATGAGCCACAAACAGGTGTAGCTACAGGAGACTCTGCTGTGGTCGATTTCTTCTTTGGGCACTGGTTTACTAGGTAGGATCTGCTATCACAGCAAAGACATGAGGTGTCTTCAGTGGTGAGGTAGACCTCCTACCACTGCCCATTAATCATGAAGGACATGGATTGAGGGAAACCCCAATGCTCCCTGTTAAGTAGCATGAATATCTGCTTTTAAAGGTTAGGACATGCCAAAGCTTAGACACCTTTCTGCCAAGCACCAGTCTATGGTCTGGCCCTGTAACCATGCCATAAGGGCACAGGTGGTTAGTGAGGTTATCATCCCAGAGAAAAGGGGGCATGTTTGAAGCTACCACACCAATGTCTGGTGTGTCTGGGGGGGGGGGGGGGGGCTGAAAGGCAAGAAACACCCCTGACTGACAACCCTGCTACCACAACCTCATTCACTAGAGCAGGCAAACCCAGGAAGATGATGGGGACTGAACTCACCCAGGCAACAGACAGGACATGCTTACAACCTATGAGCACCCCCACAGCATAGCACACTCCTCCACTCCAATGAAGGGAGGGGAATGAAGCTGGAGACCAAAGCTGTGGTCCAGAGGGGCTGAAAACCCAGCAATAAACTTCTGGGAGCTGCCTCCAGGCATTCCAGTGAAAAAAGGGTTAACCCTTCAAGGATCTAGAGGGGTGCAGGGTGGACAGGCAGGGAACAAAGAAGCTGGAAACAAACAAAAAACCTACCCTAGGGGAGAGAGAACGGAAAGCAATGTGGCAGGGAGGGGAAGGGAAGGGAGAGGGGAAAAAGAGAACCAAGGAAGGGGGAGAGGGTGACTGCAAGAGAAAGGGCTGGGAAAAGGGGAAAAAAGGCAACATCTGGGTGGGATGTTGAGGAGACAGGCAGAGGAGGAGGGGACCCGCTCAATAACCTCTCCTCCCCTCGAAGTGGTGGAGAGGGCTTGAGGGGATAAGGAGGCTTTTTAGAAGACCCCTTTTGGGGGGGATTTGCCCTTCCCAGCAGAAGGAGCGAAATCCTCCCCTGAGAGGTGGGGGAAAGGGGGTGCCAGGTCGACCAACACAGAGGCACCTGACTCTGATTAAATAGGGGGTAACTGGGAGGAGCACCCTTCCCCTCCACCCACTGGTTCTGAATAAGCCACCATCAGGCACAGCTGCAGGAGACTCTGCTGCAGCTGGCTTCTTCTTCAGCAACTGGGTTACCAGGTGGGACCTGCTACCACAGCAAAGATATGAGGTGTCCCCAGTGGTGAGGTAGACCTCCTACCACTGTCTATTAATCCTGAAGGACATGGACGGAGACAAACCCCAACCCTCCCTGTTAAGGAGCATGAACAGCTGCCTTTTAAAGAACAGGACATGCCAGAGCTCACACACCTTGCTGCCAAGCAGCAGTCTGCAGATTGGCCCTGTAACCATGCCATAAGGGTGCAGGTGGTTAGTGAGGTCCTCATCTGGGAGATATGGAGGCATGCTTGAGATTACCACACAAACAGGTGGTGTGTCTAGAGACATTGTGAGGCAAAAATACCCCTGACCAAAACCCTTCCTACCACAACCTCATTCACTTAAGAAGGAGAGCTCAGGAAGATGATGGGAACTGAACTCAGTCAAGCAGCATACAGAACTGCTGGGAGCTTCCTCCAGCCATTCTGATGAAGAAAGGGTTAAGCCTGCAAGGAACCAGAGGGGTGGGGGATGGGCAGCCCTCTACCAGCAGGGAACAAAGATACTGAAACAAACTAACCAACTAAATTCCAGGGTAGTTAGAGGGTAAGCAATGTGTCAGGGAAGGGAAGGGAAGGGAAGGGAGGGAGGAACAAAAAAAAAAGAGGAAGGGGGAAAGGGTGACTGCAGGAGAAAGGACTGGGAAAAGGGGGAAAAAAGGCAGGGAAAAGTAATAAAGAGTGTGGGACTACAGTGGGAAAGGGCTTAGATTGTTTAGGGGAGGGGAAAAAAAACAAGAGAAGGAGGAAGTCTCACAAAACAGGGAGAAGCTCTCAGAGCTCTGAGCAGACACTTCTGTCAGCAGCCATTTTGAAAACACAAAGAAAGAAAGAAAGACTTTTGACTTTTAACTACTTTATTCAGTGGTTCAAGGTACAAAAAGTTGGCCCCTCCAGGGTCCAGATCTAATATACAATGCAAAGACAAAAAAAAAAAAATACCATCAAACCAAGAGCACCATGTTGGTCACATGTGGGGGCATGTTGGAAACCACCACCCTGACTACCTGGGTGTCTAGGGGCATGACAAGATACTGTATGCCTGCAATGTCCCAGCCCTCTGCACACACCCTGTTGACCAGGGTGGAAACACTCAGGTAAATCACTGGGACTGTGTTAACACGACCTGCGTAACATATGTTACACTGTCTCAGGAGACCAGATAGGGCACCTAGGCAGACCTTGACCCTGACATAGGGAGGGGTGTGAACCCTCAAGGCATAGGTAAGGGGGAGGTCTTGAGAGGCATCCTCATGCCAGCTGCTGGGTGTAGGAGCAACCATTCCTGCTACAACAGGTTTAATTTCAAAAGCTAAAATCTAAGAGAACAGGAAAAAAAAAAAGATGTATATATTAACTACAGATATGTGTCTGGAAATGAGGTCAGAAAAAACTAAATGAGAGGGAGAAAAGGGTGGAGCAAGAAGAGCTCACAGGCAAAGAAACAGGAAGTACAGGGGGAGGAGAGAAAGAGGAGAAAAAAGGGGAAAAAAGCTGCAAAATGCAAGAGAAAATCAGAAAGGGAGATAAACTGAAGCAAGAGACCTTTATTCAGATGAGTCAGAAAAGAAAAGGGATAGGAAGCAAGGAGTGTTACGTTCAGGATCGCCCCATGCAGTTCCAAGCGAGCCTGGTTCAAACTGTCCAAAGCGGAAGAAAGGGAAGAAGGGAGGACTTTTAACTACTTTATTCAGGGGTTCAAGGTACAAAAAGGTTGGCCGCTTACAAAGCAAGAAAACAAACAAATTACTATCAAACCAAGAACACCATGCCATTGCATTCATCACATCACACCGTGACAGACACCTTCACTACATTTCACATTGTGTCTTACATGCTAGTTATGTGGTCAGAGTGCCGGCCACATGGTCATAACTATAAATAAACAATTTGTACCCTGCTCTATCCAATCATACATGTGACAACACCTTCAACTTCCCATTCAAAAAAAAAAAAAAAAGCAAAAAAGCAGCCTGGTGAGGGCCCAGGATACGGCACAAGCTGGAAGTTGTAGTCGGACACCGAGCCAGCCCAGTCACCCAGACCAGTCATGACATCAGAGCGTGTATTTGAGATGGCCGTCCTCCACATGGCACAGAGCTCCCTCAAAGGCCCAGCATGTCTCAAAGGCAGGCACCTCCTGCCGAAGCACAGCATACTCAAACTCCAGCGAGAGTTTCACCTGCACCAGGAGGCAGAAAAGCCGCAGGGCATCATCTGAGCCTGTGCTGGTAAGCCGGTTTCGGCAGCTCTTGAGGACAGCCATCTTGGCCTGACCCAGTAAAAAGTTGGCCAGGCAGATGGGGCCCTTCTCAGCCACTCGGTATGGGTAGGAGCACACATAGGTGGTCTCCAAGACGTTCCTGCCCAGAGCTCACAGCAGTGGCTCGAGGGTGACAAAAAGCAGCCACAGGTGGGGACAGTTGATAAAGGAATGAAACACCCCCAGGGAAGAAGGGGCAGGCTGTCAAGGCAGCTGGGTCAAAGTGGGACACAAACATGCCAGTGTCTAGGATGCCATGCAGCAACTGCCACTGCAGGTCATCAGTCTTCTTGGTGGTTGGCGGCTTATACAATATGCACTATGCCAGGTGGGCCAGTAGGCAATCTAGCAGCCCCAGGTGCCATTGCCATGGTGTATCGGGGCAGCCCGCCAGCACCTTGGCATGGTGGACGTGAACCATCCAGGCATATAGGCTTCTACATGACAGGAAAGCAAAGGGGCAACCTGTGTCACTGTCAGGAAGCACAGGGAGTGTTAGTAGGGTGCAAGTCCACCAGCCAGCTTGCCACCCATGGCCGGGGTGACTGGCAGCATGGGAAAACCTCTCATGGGGCATCTGCAGCATGGGGGACCTGGCCCACCTGGAGATGGTCATCCATGGTGGCTGCTGCCTCTGATGGGAGGGCAACCTGGATGTCACACAGGAGATGGTGCATGCTGCACATGGAGTGCATGCCCAGTTGGGTGGTCAGGGCCTCGTGCGAGAGCCAAGCTGACTGATTGGGTCAAGGAGATGGCTCAGGCAGAGGATGCATGCCTGGATGAGAATGGCTGTGAGGCTGGCAGAGGCCAGGCTCAGCACAGGGCACCTCAGAAAAGGGTGGTGCACCCGGGGTTCCCTCTGCAGCTGTGGGAAATGCAGGTGATGGGCCTGGGGCTGGAGGCAGAAGGTGGCCTCCCAGGCTCGTAACATACTGCAGTAGAAAGTCAGAAGCACCACCCAGTTTAGTAGTGTGAGGTGCAACAGGAAGAGCTCCCGGTCAAAGCTGAGGGCCCCCACCCTCTGCAGAAACTGGCACACCAGTTGTTGCCAGGGCAGGCGCTCCTCACCATACAGGAGTCACTGAAGGGCCTGCAGGTGGAAGACAGCCACATTGCTCGCAAGGTCAACCAAACTCTGGCCCCCCTCAGCTATAGGTAGGTAAAGAACAGCTCATGGGAGCCAGTGGTGCCCATTCCAGAAAAAAATGACCAGGAGGCTCTGGAATTTCTTGAGTAGGTCCTGTGGCAGATCAAGTACGGTGCACCAGTGCCACAAGGTCACCGCCACCAGGTTGTTCACGATGAAGACTTGTCCATGGTAGGAGAGGCTGGGTAGGTGCCAGTGCCACCATTGTAGGTGGGCCTCTAACCTTCCTCGAGGCTGTCCCAATTGTCCGCCATGAAGGTCAATGGTCCTAGGAACATGCCTAGGACTTTAAGGCTCTTGTGGAGCCAGGTGAGCCCCTGGTAAATCTGGGGGGTTGCACTGATCCATCTGCCAAGCAGCAGGGTATCACTTTTGGCCCAGTTGATAGAGTTTGAGGAGGTGTGTTCATAGGCTTGCTGGCAGTCTGTTAGGGCCTCCACATCTTCCTGGGTGTTAAAGAAGATGGTCACGTCATCTGCATATGCTGATAGCTGAGTGAAGGGGCAATGGTCAGGCCCGTGGCTGATGGCAAGGCCACACCACTCAGGTGGTGCCACAGCACATGCAGCAGTGACTCAATGGCCAGGGCATAGAGCATGCCTGACAAGGAGAAGCCCTGATGGATGCCTCTGTGTGTGGGGAATGGGGAACAGAGAACCCTGTTCACCTTAAGCAAACTGAAAGTGTCTTGATACAAGACCCAGACGGCTCCAGTGAAGAGGGGCCTGAAGCCAAAGGCCTCCAGGGTCTGGAAGAGGTAGGCATGGCCCACCCAGTTGAAGGCTTTATCCTGATCTAGAAAGATGAGGCCAATGTCTAGGCCAAAGAGTTTGCCGGCTGTGAGTAGGTCACGCAGCAGAAACAGGTTCTCTTGAATGATTCTGCCCGGCGTGCAGTAGCTCTGCTCAGGCCCAGTGACACAGGCTATGATGATGCAGAGGTGAGTCACCAGTGCTTTGTCCAGAATCTTGTAGTCCATGAACATCAGGAAGACTGGCTACCAGTTCTTAATGCAGCCAAGGTCTTCTTTCTTGGGCAGCAGTGTGAGCACTGCACCACGGCAGCTGATTGGCAGGACCTTGTCGGCAAGGCTGTCCTGGAAAACATGCAGGAGACAGAGGCTGAGGAAAGGCCAGAAAGTCTTGTAAAACTCAGCAGGTAACCCATTGGGGCCTGAGGCTTTGCCGGAGGTGAGGCCAGCTGCAGCAGTTGCCAGCTCCACCAGAGACAATTTCTGTTCAAGCTCGCTGGCCTCCAGGGCACAAAGGTGTGGCAGACCCACATGGAGTTCTCACATGTCCTTAGGGCAGGACGGTTCAGCCACAAACATGTCATGATAAAGGTGATGGCATGCTTACATACTTCACCCGGGTCAGTGTGGTGACCCCTAAGGGGTCTTGAGGTAATCTAAGACTTTGGTCACTGCGCCATCACTCCAAGTTGAAGAAGAAGTGGGTAGGGGCATCTGCTTTGGCCAGCTCTTGGCAGTGGGTGTGGACCCTCACTCCACGGGCTGCACTCTCCACCAAGTCACACAGGCACTTTGTGTGGAACTGGATTCTCTCGTACAGCACTGCATCACTGCCGGCAGCCAGCAGGGCAGTCTTGAGCTCTACCACATCTTCCTCCAGCTCTCTGACATGGCAACACAGTTCATTTGTGGCCATCTGGGTGTACTTCTGGAAAAAAAGTCTGGACCTGCACCTTTCCCACATCCAACCATAGCTTCCAGGAGGAATAATTCAGTCTTGTGGCCTCCCAGGCCCACCAAAAGTTGGTGAAGCAGTCCAGGAAGTAAAAGTCTTGAAGCAGGCTGATGTTGAAGCACCAATAAGGTGCTTGCATACAGGTTCTCCCTGGCAGGCTCAATTCACAGCAAGCCAGGCCATGATCTGACAAGCCTGAGGGAATTATGTGGCTACTGCATAGGAGTGGCAGATGGTGCCTGGTGATATAAAGGAAGTTGAGGCAGGCCATATTAAGACCACTGGCACTCATCCTGGCCCAGGTGTATTGGTGCACGACAGGGTGCAGGGCTCACCAGATGTCAATGAGGCCTTCAGTCTCCAAAACAGACTGCAGCTTGCAGGCTGAGGGCAGGTGAGGCTCAGGCCCCATACAGTCGAGCGGGGTGTCAGTGGTACAAGTAAAGTCCCCACCTATGAGGAGCAGGTCATCATCCTCACTAGCATCGTGCAGGAGGGTTGTGAAGGTCTAAAAGAAAGTGACCCTTTCCTGGCCATCAGTAGGTGGAGAGACATTGACATGTAGCAAATGGTGTTGCACTAGGGTGATGCGGACAGTCAGCAGGTGGCTGGGGACAATTGCCCACTCCACCACCGTATCATGCTGCAGTTGTGATGATAGAAGAGTTGCAACCATGGTGCTAAGGTTGGTGCCATGACTCAGGAACAAGTGGCCTTGCCGGAGCTCCAGGATAGCTTCCCATTTCACTGGATCTCGATAGCCATTGATGTTAAAAGTGCCAATGGTTGTGGCTGCCATGCATGTGGGTATCGGAGAGGAAGAGCAAGGTAAGGTGTAGGTAGAAGAGTGAGCCCCCAAGAGCAGAGAAAAAAGCAGAGAGAGGTCAGAAAAGGCCTATCATACCCTACTCTACTCCAGGAACCCTGCCAGGCCCCACTCATCTCTCACCCACTGTGAGAGCTTCTCCAGACAGTCAGGTATCTTCTGAGTGCTTAGATCTTATTGCATAAGTTTGCACACAGCTCTGGCAGCCTTGATGAAAACTTTAGGATCTCTGCACCTTTGGGTGATGTGCCCGCCCCCCCCCCCCCCACTATGTTCTTCTGTCCTTTAGTCCGTTTCAAAAAGCTGTGAAAAAAAAGGAGACCCCCATAGCCGGGACCGCCCCAGTGGGGCTCTGCCAACATGGGCTGCAGATTTCTGAGAGACACACAGTGAGGTTGCACCATAATTGGGAGCTCACCCACAAATGCAGCATCTATACCATCAATATCTAGACCCATCAGCCTCCTCTGATTGCCCAGGTCAAGGACTGGCTCTCAAAGAGCAATCCCTTCCTTCTTGCGAGGAAGTGGGTCATCCTGTTCTCGAGGTCACTTGTGACACTCAGAAAGCTGGATCTCCATCTCACTAGCCTCCTCATCTAATTCAGTAGCCTCGGACATGACCAAGAGGTCAGCAGACTCCTTTGCCACCCCCAGGGTCAGATCTCCAGAAGAGAGACATTGTGCATAGCTTTTACTGCTACCCACCTCCGGAAGGTGGGAGACAGGTGAAGGGTTGGTGACCCCCACCATCACCTCCCCCACCTCCAAGCTGCCTCCATCCCTGGTCAACACGGTCACTGACATGACAGCTGGGGCGGGGCCAGACACTCCAGCAGCCCCGCCCCTCTCCCAGCACCAGCTGAGGAGGGTCTCAGTGGGGATGGGGTGTCCTGAGTGGTCCCTTTCACTTTCTTCTCTTTGTTCTTTTTCTTAGTGGCAAGTGGCCCACCCTTCATAGAGGATGGGCTGGACTGCTTCTGGCCTGCCTCCCCAGGGCCATCCACCTCAGACAAGGCCACGGTGGAGGGCAGCTGGGAGGAGGGGAAAAAAACAAAAAAAAAACAGGGGGGAGGGGGTTTTGAAACAGTGAAAAAAGAAAAAAGGGGAGGGGGGAGGGGGGAATTAAGAGCACCCCTCAGAAGGCAAGCTATTGAAAAAGAACTCTCCACAATAAGCAAGCAGAAAAGAAAGGAAAAGAGACAGAAAATAGTATGTAAGGAATCAAGTCACAGACAAAGAGACTGGAAGTACAGGGGGAGGGGATAGAGAGAAGAGAAAAAAAAGAGAAAATGCTGCAAAAATGCAAGAAAAGAATCAGAAATTGAGTTAAACACAAGCTAGAGACCTTTAGACAGGTGGGAGTCAGAAAAGTAAAGAGATAGGAAGCTGGGGAGTCTTACACTCAGGATCGCCCCATGCAGCTCCAAGTGAGCCTGGTCCAAAGTGTTCAAAGTGGAAGGAAGGGAGGAAGGGGGCTCAGAAGGAAAACTGTTGTCTTTTTATAAAGGTTTATTAAGGGGGAAAGGAGGTAAGAATCCAACCAGGTAATAAAACACTGCCCATGAAGGGGCCCAGGCACAACACACAGAGCCCAGGGCTATGGCCTGCAAGCCCTGCCGTCAGAGTCTCAAAAACAAAAACAGCTAGTGCAAATACAGCCTTGTCAGACTTCTGCCAGTAACCCCAAGAAGGGGTAAATGATACCACAGCATGAGGACTAAGCAGGTGCTATCAATGCTGCAGACCAGCCTGTGGATGGCCCAACATGTCTGGAAGGTGAATAGTGTCCACTGGAGGACTGCATGTTCAAATTTCAGTGTCAGGCATGCCCGGACCAAGAACTGAAAGAGTCTCAGAATGTCATCAGAGCTGGCCCCCATGATCCAGTTCCTGCACCTCTTGAGGATGACCATCTTAGCTTGACCAAGCAAAAAAAAATTGGCCAGGCAGATGACACCACCCTCTGCCACCTGTATGGGAAAGAGAACAAATAGGTGGTTTCTAAGCAGTCAAAGTCTAGCACCTCAAACAATGTGCCAAGGGCAGCAAACAGTGGCAGCAGCTGGGGGCATCCAGGGAAGACATGGAATAAATCCTCCTCCATCTTCCCTGGGCAAAAGGGACAGGCCACTGATGCAGTCGGGTCTATGTGGCAGATGAGAGTGCCAGTGGCTAGTATCCCATGCAGCAACCAACATTGGAGGTCACCAGTCCATTTGGCAATGGCTAGTTTATAAAGTGTGCACCATGCAGGGTGAGCTGGTGTGAGTGCTGGTGCCACTAGGTGCCACCTCCATGTCATGTCTGGTTGAGTGGTAAGTACATGAGTGTGGTGAACACAAATCACCCATGTGTACAGGGCTTTCCGGGGAAGCACATCAAACTGAATCCTGGCATTGCTGTCAGGAGGCACAGGAAGAGTCAATAAGATGCCAGGCCCACTGCCCAGTTTGCTATCCACAGCTGGGACAACAGGCAGTGGTGGAAAGGGATCTCCAAAGACATCTCCAGCAGGGATTACCACGCTCAGAGGTAATCCTCTATGACAGCCGCTGCCTCCGGTGGGACGGTGGACTGCACATCCCTCAAGAGACAGGTGGTACAGTGGGCTGAATGCATCCCCAACTGGGCAGCCAGAGCCTTGGTTAACAGCCAGTCCAACCAGTCCAGATTGAGAAGGTGGCCTAGCTGGACCATATGTGACTGGATGGAAGTCAGTGAGGCTATCAGACCTGAGGTTTGACAGTCTGTGCTTCAGGGCCATGTTGTAGGCAAGAGGCTCCTGCAGCAGCTGTGGAAATTGCAGATGTCTGGCCTGGGGTTAGAGGCTGAAGGCAGTCTTCCAGACCAGGGATGGAATGGTGGGAGGGTGCCCCAGTCTAGGAGGACAGGATCCAGGAGAAAGAATTCTCAGTCAAACCCAAGGTTCCCTACCGGGTACAGAAACATACAGGCCAGCTCCTTCCAGGGAGGGTGGTCTTCACAATAAAGGAGTCTCTGGAGAACCTGCAGGTGGAAAGCAGCTACTCTGCTCACCAGATCAACCAAGCCCTGGCCTCCATCAGCCATAGGCAGATAGTTTGGGGAAGACAATGGCATCTGTCCCAGAAAATGTCTACCAGCAGTCTTTGAAGCTGTTCAAGTAATTCTGGTAGGGAGCCCAACACAGCACACCAGTGCCATAATGTTGCAGCTGCCAAATAGTTCTTAATGAGGACCTGCTCATGGTAGGAGAGGTTGGGCAAGTGCCAATTCCGCCACAGCAGGCATGCCTCTACCTCCTTGCTGAGGCCTTCCCAATTCCAGAATGGGAATACTGATGGGCCAAGGAACACCCCTCAGATCTTTAAGGCCCTCACACTGCCAGACAATTCTTCCAGGCAGGTTGGGGGGCGTGGTGGTGGTGATTGGTCCAAACACTGTGTAGGGTGTTGCTCTTAGGCCAGTTAATGCTGGCTGAGGAAGTGCGCTCATAAGCATGACAGTCCACCAGTGACTGGACATCACCCTGGGTGCTGAGGAAAATGGTTACATTGTCAGAATATGCTGTCAACCTAACCAACAGGCCACCAACCAAACCAGCAGTCAATGGAAGAACGAGGTCAGTCAGGTACCATTGCAGTGTGAAGCAAGGGCTCAATGGCCAGAGAGTACAGCATTCCTGAGGGTGGGTGGGCAGTCCTGGGAGATGCCATTGTGATCCAGAAATAGAGCACAGAGCATGCCGTTCACTATATAGTGGTGTTTCATTTTGATCATGGAAATATGTGGATTTGGGGTTATTTTTTTTTAATTTGAAAATTGGGGATTTTTTTTTTTTTTTAATCATAGAAAACCAAGGACCCTGTAGATAACAGAAGGGTTTTGAAAATGAGTTCATTTATGGGCATGAATAGGTCATAAATTTGGTTATATAAGTCATCAAGACGGTTTACTTAAAGAATGCTTAAGTGGCAAAGGGCATAAAAATCAGCATGTTTATATTTTATTAAGAAAATATGGTGATGTAACGCATAGAGATAACTGTGCACATGGAGAGACATAAAATGAAGGGTTTTTTTGGTATTTTTTTTTCAGAAATAAATTACCCTAAATAACTTTTTTGTGGCTTAATTCATGGGACTTCTTAAAAATAGTATGTTAAAATATTTTTTAAAAGGATATTTGAATATTGAATGAGTGATGATGACTATGGGTGCTTATGAGTGCCTGTACTTGAGCATGGAGGCTGCTCCAATGTGGTGGAATTCCAGAATGTGGCCACACCTCTCTTGAGCCCTGATCTCACTGTGGACTTGCCAAAAGAGCTTCTTCCTCTCCCAGGGCACTCACCCCCCATGACTTGATGGAAAAATTAAGGTAGATTACCTCCCCACAGCAAGCAAGAAAGATATCCCAATCAGGATGCACTCACAGATGCTATCAGTCCACTCATGTGTCTGGTGCAGCCCTTCCAGGACTATAATGGGGGCTTCTCCATCCCTATACTCACAACCACAGGCCTCCATATAATTGGATATCATAACTAGTCCCACTGTTCAAACTTCACAGCTGGGAGTTGGTTACAGTCTCTCTCTGGATTACTACTGGGAATCTCTACAAATCCATTCAACACAAGAATAATGAAATATGGGCAGGTGACCTGCCCTTCACCCTCTGGAAGCCTCTGTATTTGATGAGTCTCTTCTCTCTTCATTGCTTTTGATGTCTTTTTAGTTTTTTTGTTTGTTTTTTTTCCTGCAGATGACCCAGCCTATCAGGACTGGCTTCCACTCTTCCACCACTCTCCCACTCATCCCTGCTGAGTCAAATATAATTACCTGGGTTAGGCTGAGATCATGCACAGCTTGTCCCAAGGCCTGGAGACCCTGAGCCTTCCATTTCCCAGCTGTTATGGGGTAGGGTTTCTAGGGATGGCCGTGTTGCCCCTAGAGCCCTGTGACCTTGCCAGCTTCACCCTATTCTCGCCTGCCATATCTTGATGGTTAAGATAATAAATGGTAGATAGGGAGGCTGCCCTCAAGGTGCTATGCAGTCACAATCCTGCTGAATCCTACTAAACCATGTGGGTTCTTAGAACCCTTGCTAGGTCCCTCTCTAAGAAAGTGCCTCATGGGACACCCCAAGCCTTGTGGGCTATATGATTGACTCCAAAACCACCCCATTATCACACCCGATGCCTGGCAGATGGTATGTAGACATTGTCTCTCATGATGAGGCCTCAGTTAGTTCGGCCTCAGTAACTGCACCCTCTGCCACTGGGTTCTTCTCACCCCCTGTCACTGTGTCCTCTGGCACCGGGGTCTGCTAACCCTCTGTCACTGCATTCTCTGGCACTGGGGTCTCCTCACCCCCTTTTGCTGTTCCTTCTTTTGCTGGGGCTCTGCATGACAGTGTGCCCCAATGAGTCCTGCTCCACCCCAAGAGCTTTAGCCCAGTCCACTGGATTAAAAGCAACAACATAAATATGAGCCCCGGGGCTATAATATAACAGCAACCATAACCCTGGATACTTTAGAACCTTAACCCTAGATACCATAACCTAGATAACCTATCATATTCTAAATACCCTAGAACCATAACCCTAGATACTTTAGACATCAGTGGCACATTCACCCAGGTATCTCTGTGGAACTTTTCTACATGAAATGCAATCCCCCTGGCAGCTGCCAGGGCCCTAACTGCCTTGGGTCCCAGGCTGGGGGCTTATCATCTGGCCAGCTGACCAGGTACAGGTGTAGCCTGCTGCCACAGTAACCTGAACTTGTGGGATTTGGGCCTGGCTTCTAGGGCCCTCTCTCTAGGCACTTTCTGTCTTTAAAGAAGCAGGCACCTTAGTGCCCTGTGATACCAGCCCACATAATTCCAGACAGGAACACTTTCTCCTGCAGCCCTTGTTTTCCTGGGGGACATTTTTGTCTGTCAGACAGGTCTGAAAGAGTGTGGAGCAGGTCTGGGAGCAACCCCTTACTTATTGCAGGAGATACCACCACAATTGGCCCCAACTCCCTGAGAGGTCACTAAATAAATTGTCGTCACCCTTTTGGCATTCTTTTCCACCCAAAGCTGTTCCCAGTGTGCTACATCAGGGACAGCATGATTTTCATCCACTTTTAGTTACTGCCAAAATTTGTCCTAATGCTGGGATGGTGGCTGGGCTTTGGCAAACCAAGGGAGCAGGGGTGAGCTGAGAATTCTCCCTTACTCTCCTACACAATGCATTGGAGCAGACTTGATTAATCAAGTCTTCTGGAGTCTGGCAATTACCACACTACAGCAGCTTCCTGTGTCTCCTGTATCAGAATTGCTACACTTAAACATGGTGGTGGGGCACTTGAACAAAAGCTCATTGAATGAGCTTTCATTCAAGTACCTCCTACACCATCTTTTAACTGGGGGGACACTGACACATGAGATGCAGTAGCATTTTAATTAAAGCAGCTCTTGGAGCCACTTTATTTAAAATGTCATCACTCCCAACCACCACCATCACAACCACCCCTCCAGACCATGTGTAAAAGTGCCCTATGCGGTTATATTGCTTGATGGATGTTATATGTTGAAAGGGTTTCTTTACATGGGTTTTGTTCTAGCAAGGAAAGGGTTAATGTTTTGATTGCAGAGAGGATATGTTTGGTCTGGCTAATTAAAATGTTCTGTCTGGTTGGCACTGGAAGTATCCCTTTTCCTGAAAACTCTGGTTCTCTCTAGATACTTGGAGTGGGGGTGGGGTGGGGAGGAGAGGCAGGAGATATTATCTGGGGAGCTGACCTGTGCATGTCTGTGTATGGATGCCTGTGTGAGTGCCTGCCAGCCTGTAGCCTGCTGGAATCCATGGTAGCTTGCTGGCGTGAAGCCCTAGGGAATGGAGACACAGGAAGTGTGCCACATGGGGCAGCTCCTGAAACGGCTGGAGAAGTGGGACAGTGGCAACCTACTAAGGGCAGCAGAGAAGTCAAAACCTACAGAGATGAGAAGGATTTTGCTACAAAGATAGTGACAATTCTTCCTGTCCCTGGAACAAGCTGTGGATTGTGAAGTAAGCCCTAGCCAGTGGTGAGAGTAAGAATTTTAGGAGATAGTGGGCACATATACACAAGATGCTGACTGGAGTAGGCTGATAGTACAGCAAGGTAGCATCACATGGCAAAAACTGTGATGTGATGATACTGGGCAATAGTATTAGGCTATTGTACAGTAACATTACAAAAAAGGTGTCCATCAGCACTACTGTACAGTAACTTGGGTTCCTGTGCTGTCACTTAGTACTTGTTTATTCGAGTACTAAATGACTAGACAGTAACAAATGTGCAGTCAGAGTCTCATGTAGATGTGGCCACTATGTTTAAAACCTTTAGGTTATTTTCTGTCTTCCACAGTTCCACTGTAGTATTTTCCCTAATTAATATATATATATATATATATATATATGTATATATATATATATATATATATATATATATATATATATATATATATATAACCTTAAATGTAGTTGTCCTGTCATTATCTCATTTAAAGGGGAGTGTGTACCCTCTTGGCTGGGTTGACTCAGGGTGCAGTTCCAACCCCAAACTGACATTTCAAAATTTAATTTTCAATTCAGAATGCCACTGCAATTTATGAGCCCTGTTCATGAATTGCATGCTTCCATATTTCTTTAAGACCCCGAATCCCTAATTGGATTATATTTTTGATGATGCAAACTAACCAGAAACTCCCATGATTAAACACAATGTATTAGCTAAACAGGAAATTTTGGCAACATAGGATATGTAGTCTGGAAAAGAAGACATTATTCCAAATAATGGTGGACATGAGGCATTTGAACTTCAGCTACCATGAAGACCTTCAGTAGAGTCATCTTTTAAAATATGAGCAGCAAATAGCTATTTGTTTTATATTTGTTGTTGTTTGTTTCTCTCTTTTTTTTCTTGTATACTACAGTTAGCATTCTTAGGGGGAAAAACAAGAAATGTTGACCATTTCTAAACAAAAATATCTTCTGTATGTATCAAGCAATAAGTGTTTAAGTTAGGCTTTGGCAAAGCAAATGCAATTAGCTATCAATCTTATTTGGGTTTGTGTTTAAAAAAACGCACCAAAAGTCATGACACTGAATTACTGTGTGTGTGTATGTGCACACGTGCGTGCGCGCGCGCGCACACACACACACACACACACATACACACACATATATGCTTCGTTGTCCTCATTGCCTTGTAGAATTTTTGACTCCATACATTGAATCTCTAGTCTTAGCTGTTAAAAAACTCACTTATCCTGAAGACATTTTTTTATGTATTTGCAGATGAGTGACATTTTAAATGCACAGGATGGAGTTGCAAAAATATTCATACCCTCTGTTGCTACAGCTTTTAAAATGCACTTCATTGTACACCACTCCCATTACCAGGCATCCTCATTTTCTCTGATAAAAAAAAAAAAAAATCCCCAATTTTTAGCAATTTTAGGTAGGTCTTGGATCTTGGTGCACAGAATTACATAGTTTGTAGAGACCCCAGGAGCAGTCAGGGAGGAGGAAATCCCCCATGGGCACCTCTGACCCTCTCAGGCATATTGTGGTGGCAGAACAATAATTTGGGAGTGAGGGAGTGGTGGAGGGAAGATGGTGCAATTGGGGTAGTAGGGAAGTGATTTGGAGGTGGAAGGGGTGATATGGGGGCCAGGGGCAATTTGGGGAGCAGAGGGGGGAAGCAGCCTAGTAGCTTCCTACTCACCTGCTGCCCCGTCTCCTTACCCTTTTCTTTTCTTCCCCCTCCCCTGGGATCCCTTATCCACCTTCAATATTTTCCTTTCCTCATTACTCACCTTATCTCTACTTATCTGCTTCCCATCTGTTCTCAGCTGTCAGTTAAAGGCTGTAGAGCACCTAGAAGCAGTGGCTTCTGGGATATTGGAGGATGTCCAATTGGTGGTTTTATCTCAGGTGAACACACAGAAGCTAACTTAAGTTAAGCTAGGTAACACAGCTCCAAGACAAATCTCACCCACAGTGGCATAACTTTAAGATACCAAAGGGCACTTAGAACTTTTGTGATCATTCTCACCCTAACATTTCCACAGAAGCAGAACAAAGTGATCAGGTAAAAATGTGAGCAGGGAAACAAGAATATGAAAAATTCAGGGAAAACTCAGAGTGACAGAAAAGAAATAGTCTATGATTAGGTGGAAACATATACTATATGCAAGAAAAGGGCTCTCTTGAAAGGACTCTGACCTTGGGCTGAAGAACATTCAAGAATTATGAGAAATTGAGGCAGAAAACTGTATGTAATCTTTAATTATTTTATTCGTGTATATATAAATTGCTGGTGCTAGCTTGAGAAAACACTGAGTGGTTAGGGAACCTTTACAAAATGTGCATGTCTGTTGGCTTCAATTATCCTTTCTGAATAGGAAAAGTATAGATTTACAGAACCTACAAGGTGGCAACTTTTAGAAAGAGTGAGCTTACATTTCTGGGGAGTCTGAGTGGCTATAGGTCTTGAAGGTCCCTTTACTAGGGCACTGTGGTTCCATTTTTGTGAAGATGTAAGATGCAGAGATATTAGCATGAATGCATGCCGAACAAGCCAAGGGTAGAATAGCTTACTGAGATCAAGGAAACCATAAGATTACACTGGGCTAAAACACAACAGCATAATGAACATCCTAGTACAGGGCTCTCCCAAGATTTTGTGACAATGTCTAGTCAAGTGCCAATATAATTATATAAATTACTTTTGTGAAGCTCATTCTAGCAACATAATGAAATGTCACACAGTACAAATGTGATCTTCAACAATAATCTTATTTAAAATTCCTCTGATATTTTGCAGAAAATCCATTTGATTCACACTACAGTAAATGTTGATATATCAACATCTTTTTTAGGTGGAAAAAGATTGAAACTTTGGTACCTGCATCTTGGAATATTCACCCTCCAAATCAATGGAAGCCAAGGTGTCTATTACAATGGTATGGCTCCTGGAGGAGGTGATAAACTAGCAATACATTCTGTTAGATGTCACATGAACTGGAATTGCCAGACCAAAAGAATTTAAAGTGATAGAAGTCAGTAGAAGCAAAACATTTATGAGTGCACCCACATAAGACAAAGGAACTTGAAAAAAAAAAAACCCTCAAAAAAAGTATGTTTAGGTCTAGCTGGTAAGTATAAATCTTATGGAGGCATCCAGGGACACAGTTAAAAAAAAAATAAGGAAAGCTGGGAGAACTTACAAAAACACTTCAATTTAATGAGGCAAAACAATCCAATAATTCACTATAATGAGGTGTGCTGACATAGCCAGGTGTGATATATTATTCACAGGAGGATTCATAAAGATACATCATTTTGCACAACCATTTAAAACTCTTTGAATAAAACATACGTGATATTAATTAATCATACTGACTTGGTGTGCCATCACTGGAGAGTAGAAGTAAACCTGCATGTTCCATAGGTCAATGAGCAATTGGTGCACATATACATCTATATTAATTTTTTAATGGAAATGTAAGGAGTGACCTAGAAACCACTAGTCAGAGATGAAGCAGAAGAGAATGTTATGTGACGAATGCCCATCTGCGATGATAAGTAGGAGACAGTCCTAGATAAAGGGGGCTTGAAAACAAAAGCAGAAGCCAGGGTACTGGGTTAAAGGGCTCATTAAAATACTAAAAATCACGCCTCTAGGTGGGGAAAAAGTATGCTAATAAAACATACATGTATGTAAATGAGATACATGGCTAAAACACAGGTATAGAGACATGCTCAATAAAGAACTCCTTGCGTCATTCCTTTATAACCAATCAGCAAACAAGGATGCTTATGAAGACTCAAAAACTCCTGTATAAAAGATGCTTAGAAATAGTAATCTGGTGTGCTTGCTATGTGAAATTATTCCACTCGCACCTTTTATTGCTAGCAATAAACTTTCTTTGTACTTTCACCCCTGGTATCTTTATTGGCCTTTGCATACTGGGCACGATCCCAGACTTGAGCTGGGGCTCAACAGTTTTTGGCAGCCCAGATGGGACTGCCTTAGATAAGGTTCTGCCTCGTCTAGCTGATGACCAGACAGCCGCTCCTATGAAGCGAATGTCAGGCGCGCCCCGGGATCTCTTTTCCTGGTGAGACTTTTGCTTCAGGGGGAGCTGGATCGCTGAGGCGGCAGTAGTCTAACGGTGCAATGCCATAGAGTGAAAGTACCAGTAACAGGCACCTGGGTGAGAGGGTAGAAAGGGCATAAGGCCTACCGTCAGTACGCCTGCCTGGGATTATCTCTGTAAGTATTCTGTCTGGCCCGAGTCCAAGACCAGTGATTTTTCCCCTGTGAGGATGAGGACTAAGAACAGATCCCTGGATCCCAGGTAAGTCGGACGGTCAGAACCGGGAAGGCAGCCCTGAGATGGGTACTATTAACAGTAAGGTTAGGAAATGTACCCCCCTCTCTTGTGTATTGGGACATTGGTCAGAGTTTGGTGGGGATCCTATGACTAAGAAGAAAGGTAAATTCTTCTGTGAAACTGCATGGCCATGCTATAAGCTAGATGATCAAGAACATTGGCCTCGGGAGGGAAGTGTTAATTATAATACCATCTTACAATTGATTTTGTTATGCCGGCAGAATGGTAAATGGGAGGAATTGATGTATGCGCAAACGTTTATGTCTCTCTGTAGAGATAGAAAGATTTTGGAGGAATGTGGATTGGGGGAGGGGGTTGGGATCTGTGAGATGGCAGTGGCTCGACCAACTGCAAATCCTGTCCTGGAATGTCCGGGGCCGGAGGCTCCACTCCCTTTGCCACTTCCACCTTATCCTCCTCCTCTCCCCCCTCCTCCTCCTCATTCGTCTGATTCCTCATTGGCATCCGCTCTTCCTGCTTCTCCCCCCCCCCCCGAGGCGGGGGTTGAGAACACTCCCCGACCCAGGGATCTGGAACAGCACCAACCATGGCCATCAGGTGCTTGACAATCTCCAGAATGCCCGACTTCTCCTGAGATATTCCCGGGAGGTGGGTGGAGAGTACAGTTAGGAGCAGACTCCGGGGTTAAGGGAAAACATCACAGGGAATCTGATCCTGGCCGTTGGAAGGGAAACGGGGTATTTCCCCTAAGAGAACAAGTGGTACCCGGGCCCCTCGAAGAGGACGGTGAGCCAACCTACCATCGAACCTTTGTGCACATTCCTTTTACTACCTCAGATTTGTATAACCGGCAGAACAATACCCCCAGCTTGAGAGAGAATCCTGAAAAGGTACGAAACCTATTTGAAATGATTTTCAAAACCCATAACCCAACCTTGGAAGATGTTCAGTCTCTTTTAGATGTCCTGTTGACACCAGAGGAAAGGTGGATGGTAGTGAACAAAGCCCGTGAGTACTTGGAAAAGGAAATTATTGCAGGGCACCTGCAAGGAAATAGGGACATTCATGTCCCCACCCAGGAGCCAGATTGGAACCCAGACCAAGATATGACCTCCATCCGTGCCTATCGAGAATATATCCTCTGAGGATTGAGAGATGCTGTGAAAAAACCTCAGAATCTCAGTAAGGTGTATGAGGTTCGACAGGAGACTAATGAGACCCCGAGTGCTTTCTTGGAAAGAATTTACAATACTTTCAGACAATACACCCGCGAGGACCTGGAGGATGCATCAAACGTTCGCATGGTAAATATGATCTTCACAGGTCAGAGTGCACCGGACATTAGAAAGAAATTGCAGAAGACAGATGGAGCAACAGTATGCCTATTTCCCAACTAGTAGACATTGCTTACCAAGTATTTACTAACCGAGAAAGTGTTCAGGAAAAGCAACAGGACAAGAAAGAGGAGAGAAAGATGAAAGTGCAGGCAGCCCTAGTGGCAGCTGCAATCACAGGAAAACCCAGAAATGAGGGATCCCGGAGACAGCCTCAGAGGCGGGGTCCATTAGAGAAAGATCAATGTGCCTATTGCAAACAAAAGGGACACTGGAAGCGGGAATGCCCCTATTGGAAAGTAGGTGAAGGTGAAAAGAAAAGAGAGGAGAGCAGTGGACTGTTTGCTTTTGGAAGGGATTCAGATTGAAGGGGACCGGAGGCCCGGGAGGGAAAGATAACCCAGATCCCGGTGTCCCGTGACGAGCCTCTGGTTAAAATGCAACTAGGGGACAGAGATGAATTGGTAGAATTTCCTGTTGATACAGGTGCTGCCCATTCTGTCTTAACTCAAAAACTGAAACCTTTAAGTAAAAAGACTGTGCCGGTGGTAAGGGGTCACAGGGAAGGCAGTAACACGGCCCTTCCTACAGCCAATGACCTGTAATCTTGGGCAGGCTGAAGTCACCCATCAATTCTTGTACATGCCAGACTGCCCCGTTCCCCTTTTAGGGAGAGACCTGCACTGCATTAAGCAAGGATTTATGTAGGCTAAAACTGCCACTGTCCTGTGCTCTTTTGCAATTTGTGGATGACTTGCTTTTAACAGCCACCACTGAAGCAAGCTGCCTGGAGGGAACAATTTGCTTCCTTAATTTTCTGGGACAGGAAGGATACCGAGTGTCCAGAAGTAAGATGTAATCAATGTCCCAGAAGGTAACATATTTGGGATTTGAACTACAGCCTGGTCAGAGAGCCCTGTTGCCTGAAAGAAAAGAAGCTATATGCTGGCTAGCACCCCCAAAAATGAAGAAACAACTACGGGGATTCTTAGGTACAGTAGGTTTTTGCAGGATTTGGATTCCAAATTTTGGGGTTATTGCAAAACCTCTGTATGGAGCTACACAAGGTGATGAAAAGGTGCTTGAATGGACTAAAGAGTGTGAGCAAGCATTCTGCCAGTTAAAGCAGACTCTTATTGAAGCACCCGCCTTAGGACTACCGGACATGAGTAAGCCTTTTTCCCTTTTTGTGCATGACTGAAGGCGGGTAGCCGTGGGGGTTTTAACACAGAAATTGGGTAGCTGGCAACGACTGGTCGCATATTTCTCCAAGCAATTAGACCTTGTGTCATCCGGATGGCCTGCTTGTCTCTGGGCTGTTGCTGCCACCTGTCTGCTAATACAAGAAGCTGAAAAATTAACCCTAGGCCATGAAATGACTGTATATGTGCCTCACACAGTGCTTACAGTCCTGGAGCAGAAAGGAGGGAACTGGTTAATCCCTGGACGAATGGCTTGATATCAGGCCATCCTCCTAGATAAGCCTGAAATAAAATTGGCCATTTCTCACACTGTAAATCCAGCCACACTGTTGCCATCTATGGCTGACACACCAGATCTTGTACATGATTACCTGCAAACATTGGAAGCTGTTTACACCTCAAGACCAAACCTGAGAGACCGACCCCTTGAAAATGCTGAACTGGAATTCTACACGGATGGCAGCTCGAGTATGGAGAATGGAATTAGAAAATCTGGATACGCTATTGTGACTACACAGAATGTGATAGAAGCAGGACCTTTAAACCCATCTGTTTCAGCTCAAAAGGCTGAACTCATTGCTATGACTCGGGCTTTGCAATTGGTGGCCAACAAAACTGTCAATATTTATACTGATTCTAAATATGTTTTCCTTGTTTTACATTCTCACGGAGTGCTGTAGAAAGAGCAGGGTCTACTTGATGCTAAAGGAGCAAGCATTAAGCATAGCAAGCAAATAAAAGCTCTCCTCAAGGCAGTCTGGGAACCAAAGGAGGTAGCGGTAATGCATTGTAAGGCACATCAGAAAGGGAACGACCCCTCCACAAAAGGTAATCAATTTGCTGACACTACAGCAAAGAGAGCAGCTAAAAGACTTCAGACAGAGTTGCTGCCCGAAGCAAGTAATCTGTTACCTCTCCTCCCAGACCTATACCAGCCTGTGACACCACAGTATGGGGAAAAAGACAAACAATTGATTAAAGAGTTTCAAGCAAAGAAGGAGGAGCACGGGTGGTTAGTAGCAAAGGATGGCCTCTTTATCATCCCAGCTTCCTGGGTTCATGCAATAGTAAAGAGCGTTCATCATGGCACCCACTATGGACCCAGGGCCCTGGTAAGATGGATCAGTCACTATGTAACTGGAGTGGGATTAAAAGAGGCTGCCAAGAAGGTATCAGAGACATGTAAGGTCTGCCAGAGAAATAACCCAAAAGGAGGGAAAAAAGAAACTCCAGGACATCAGAGAATAGGCAACGGGCCAGGAGAAGAATGGCAGGTGCATTTTACTAAGTTGCCTCGGCAACAAGGGATGAGATATCTCCTTGTCTTTGTGGACACTTTCTCTAATTGGGTTGAGTGCTTCCTATGTCGGACTGCCCAAGCCCAAGAGGTGGTCAAGGCGCTCCTACGAGAAATCATACCTTGCTTCGGACTTCCAAAAGGAATAGGGTCAGACAATGGCCCACATTTCATTGCACAAATTACTCAGAAGGTTTCTGAGTTCCTGGGAATCAACTGGCATTTACACACCCCTTGGAGACCCCAGTCCAGTGGAAAGGTGGAACGTATGAATCAGACCTTAAAAAGACACCTTGCAAAGATTTGCCAAGAAGCTCTACTCAAATGGCCAGAGGCCCTACCCTTGGACCTGTTACGAGTAAGGGTCACACCACATTCTAAATTGGGATTAAGCCCGTTTGAGATAATGTATGGTAAGCCTTACCCTCTGAGTCTGCCCATGGGTACTGAACAACAGTTACATGTTTTAGGAGAGGGAATGATTAGAGAATATGTATGGTCCTTGGTTTCTGTGTTGTCTTCCATCCACCAGCGGGTACGGGACGTGCTGCAGTCACAGGATCAGTCTCCTGCCCTGGAAAACAGACTATTACCTGGGAGTTACTCCCTTGTGAAAGACTGGAACGAGGAACCACTTCGAGCCAGATGGAAGGGCCCATATAGGGTTCTTTTGACGACTCCGACGGCAGCAAAGCTCGAAGGAATCAAGACTTGGATACATTCCAGTTGCCTAAAGCCGGTGGCTGGACCAGAACAAGAAGGAACCCCTGCAGATTCTGGGACTGGAGGCAGAGAACAGTGGAAGGTGGAGCCAATAAGAGACTTAAAATTCCTATTCAAAAGAAAGGAACTTTAAATAATTTGTCAATCTTTGATCAAGTTTTACAGGCCTTACCATGAAATTGTTCCAGGTTTTATTGTGGGGCGCCCTGACCTGTCCACTCCTTCTCATATGAGGGGAAAACCTTTTACAACAAAAATTTGACCCTCAGGAAAATGTCTGGATTTATCTGGCCCGGGAAATTTTAAATAGAATGGACTTCTGTTTAGTGGGAGGGATCAATGCTCACCTGGTTTTTACCTCATGCTTAATTGCAGTACCTGGCCCTTTGAAAATTTTACAAAATTATAGTATGCTGGAAGATGTAGAGAAGGAAAGTACATATCAGGATATATATAAGTGGGGGACTATTGTAAAAGATAAAAGCAGAAACATGTTTTCTGTAGGGGTTCAGGCAACAGCTAATGCTTCCGAATGTTTCCTAAAGGTTAATTGTACTGGTAATTGCCTTAAATTGAACCAAGGTAAAAAAAATCCTCTGTAATAAGACCAGTCGAATATCCTATGCATACGCACATACCGTCCTTCCTCGAGGAAGGTTTCTAGCCTGAGGGAGAATAATATATTCATACCTTCCAGTGAATGCTACTGGAGGACCATGCACCATTGCCTGGGTAACTGAAGCTCTTCCAAGGAAATCTGACCTAATGCACACTGAACAAACCCCTCTCGGTGGGAGACCGAGCAAAAGGACTTAATGCTACATCTCGAGCTCTTAAAGCTCTGAATGCTGAACAAAAACAATTAAGGGACACTGTCTTAGAGAATAGAGCTGCTATTGATTATCTCTTATTACAACACAATCTTGGGTGTGAAACTTTAAAAGGAATGTGTTGTTTCAACCTCACCTATAATTCTGTACTAATTGAAGACAAAATTGGTGCCTTACAATGATTGGCACAGATGTTGAAAGAATCATCTGGCTTAGACTTTTCCCGGTTAAATTCCTGGCTTCCCAATTTTGGATGGTTGAGACAGTTATTTAGTATGGTTGTCTTGTTTTGTGTTATAAGGATTATGGTTTGTTGCTGTATCCAATGTTTACCTGTTTTTATATCTATCTTCAGGCCTAAGGCGAATCAAATGATTTTACAAACAAAGAAAGCTGATGATACTAGATTTGTGTTAAGCCAAATTGAATGGAGCAATCATAATAATAATTAAAAATCCTCCAGAGGGGGGAATGTAAGGAGTGACCTAGAAACCACTACTCAGAGACGAAGCAGAAGAGACTGTTATGTGATGAATGCCCATCTGCGATGATAAGTAGGAGACAGTCCTAGATAAAGGGGGCTTGAAAACAAAAGCAGAAGCCAGGGTACTGGGTTAAAGGGCTCATTAAAATACTAAAAATCACACCCCTAGGTGGGGAAAAGTATGCTAATAAAACATACATGTATGTAAATGAGATACATGGCTAAAACACAGGTATAGAGACATGCTCAATAAAGAACTCCTTGTGTCACTCCTTTATAACCAATCAACAAACAAGGATGCTTATGAAGACTCAAAAACTCCTGTATAATAGATGCTTAGAAATAGTAATCTGGTGTGCTTGTTACGTGAAATTATTCCGCTCGCACCTTTTTTTGCTAGCAATAAACTTTCTTTGTACTTTCACCCCTGGTATCTTTATTGGCCTTTGCATACCAGGAACGATCCCAGACTTGAGCTGGGTCTCAACAGAAATAGGGAGGAAGAAGAAACATAAAGCTGTTAAATGTGAACCTTGTGTGACATGCCCCAATCCTGGATACAGCCAACAGTTCCTCTGAGACATACTGCTGAGTGCTTTCACACCTTCAGGGTTGCCCATTTGCCCCGATCCCCTTCCTGTCATCTACTTCTTGACCAGTGAGAATCAGATGAGATGTGCCAGGAGCTAACTCCTTGGCCTAAGACACCTTGGGGTTACTCATCTCACCCAGATCTTCCAAGCTTTATGCAGAGTGGACTTTGCCAGATGGAGGAAACACACCCTTGTCTGGCCATACACTCAGAAAAGACAGATGTCCTTTTTCCTTGGAAAAGGATTTCCTGTATGCTCAACTGCTCAGGGAACACAGTTATCACTGACAATAAAATATTATAAAAGGTATAAAAGATGACAAAACTATTATAGAAACAAGAACAAGCATAACAAATTAATATCCATACATGAGATACAGATGAAGATATAAGAATAAACACACAAAAGAAAACATCAGAGCAATAGCAAGTTCTTACCCTGGAACTTAAATTCAACATTACAACTTCTGCCCACTTTAGTAGGTTAAAAAAAGGCTCTTGCTTTGACCATTCAGCCAGAGCTTCCTGCAGTGTCTCTTGTCAGCTTGGTTTACTCTGCCTTGGATGAGAGCCAACAGCCTTCCCTGTACCTAGGAAAATTAGAGTCAAACACCTGCTCTCCAGGCAAGTCTCAAGTATAATTTCTTATGAGGCCATGTATATACATCATCCACTGGATTTTTGGGGAGCCCATACTATGCATATAACTTCTTGCCCCAACCCCTGCAAAAGGGTACAGGGGGTTGTAACAGTGGTTTTCTTCGCTGTTACTGAGGAGAGACCACAGGCAAGAAATGCAGGGATAGGGCTCTTTAAGGTGAGGACCTTTGGCACCAGAAGGAGTGAAGCGATGCAGCTGTGGGCAAGCTGTAGATCGGGGTGGGCATTATACAGCTGGTGGGCCACATTCAGGCCACCAGGCCATTCTATCTGGCCTGCAGGGCACCTAAAACTTTTCAAAAATTAATATATTTCTGCTTCTGGCTGCCTGTCAAAGATGACAGAAGCCAGGGGCAGTAGGACCCAGGGGAAGCCAACAGGACTCAGCAGCAAGGAAGATCCACTTCCACTTAACAAAAATAATTCCATGTGTGTTAGAAAATATATTTAATCAAATACATTTTCTGGAACTCAGACAATTTTAGGGGTTTGTGTCTGAAAACTCTACACTATATGCTGAGTCAGTCATTTTAAAAGAGGGGTCAAAGTGTTTACAAAATCATCAAATAAGTGGGTTTTTTTAGAGTAAATTTCAGTCTTGAAAGTGTGTAGGCAAGTCATGAACTTTTATTCACGTGAGTATTTACATGTGAATAAAATTTACATGTGAATAAAAACTACAAACACATGTAGTTCAGGACAACATTTAAAATAAATCAAATTAATGACTATTATAGCTGTTGGATTTTTAGAATATAATGTATTTTTCTGGCTCTGAGATGGCAAAACTTCTTGCTGAAAGTAGCACTTCTGGGGGGCAAGGAGAGGGACTTCTGGTGGCAAAGGTCAGGGGTTAGGGGGTAGGACTTCCAGTCCCAAGATGGTAACCAAGGGGCAGGGCACCTGTCAAGGGGTTGGGCAGCCCCTGTCAAGGGGTGAGGCACATGTAAATTTATCTTGTGATTTTTTTTCAAATGACTATCACTCCACTGTTTTACTTTTTCTTTATGCTTTCATCTAAATAATTAAATACTTAATTACCGAAGTATTTAAGTGAGTACTTATGTTTAAACATGTTTAAACATGCTCTCAGTCCTTACTAACTAAAAGTGGTTTTGTGTTTTAGTGTTCCTTGAAGAAAACCCTGAATCAGAACTTAAGTTATAGAATCCAAAAAAGTAGCTTGTCATATTCTACTCAATAGAAAATGATACCATTGCACATTACAAATTATTTGGAGGTTAGTATTAATAATACTTGCATTGATTAAATACTTTTCTTGTTATTAATAATAAATATTAATTTAGAATTAGGTATAGCCCTTGCCACCAAGGTAATGTCACATGACACAGTGAAGTGCCATGTAACATTTACCTGTGCTATAAATGTGCTAATGCTGGTTCCAAAAGCAATGTAGCTGGGTAAGTGCTGCTCTCTGTTTACACCTACATATTCTTCTCAGCAGAGTTAAGTTGAGTATACTGATTTCAGTACCCAGTCTTATTTGTTTAAAGCTCGGTATCACTGCATGGAACTGTATTGTGCTGTGTAGACCAAAGTCAGGATTTATTTCTGGTTACCATAGAATGATAACCAACATTTTTTTTAATAATGATGGTTGCTGCATATTCATCCTTTGATGAAAGAATAAATGACCAAAATTCCTAAGAAAGGAAGATCTATATTTCAACTACATTACACCAAGCTGAATATGCTCCTGTCCTTAATCAATGGTGACTGTAAATATTTTTAACATTTACATTTTTATTTTCTTTGAAAGGGATGGCTGTTATAATAGAAGAGATAAAAGATAGTAGTTTTATGTAAGCTTAGTTTTATGTAAGCTATGTAAGCTTTCAGATAAAAAGCAGGATAGTTCCTTAGGCAAAAGAAACAGCCACAGGAAGCTGATGTGCATTTTAAGTACCAAATGTGTATTAGGGAACACGATGTTGATTTCAGGTCTCTGAAAAGAAGAGCAAAGAAGTCATATTTGATCATTATAAAGTCACCAATTGCAACTAAGTCTCTGAAAAGGGAATAAACTAGTAGTTGAGCACAAGAATCCCAAAAGGGACACTGCATCAGATTATCTTCTTTGAGATTTTTTTAGGGAAGAGATGGCTACTGCCAGATGTTTCTCACTACCTAAAGATTGAGCTAAGATATTTGTATGCATAAATGTAGGGAGAGTAGCTGCCATCTTACACATTAGAGGAGGAGTTCCTAGCTGTCTCTGAATAATCTTTTTCTATGAATTAAGGCATTCCAAGAAAATGGGCAACACCTTAACAAGTATAAATGCCCTAGGAATTTCCCATCTGTACTCGAAACAACATGAAAGAGCTACTGTGCTATTTTTTGTCTTTAATTTTAATTCTTAAGTTTGAAAAAACAATGATAAAATATTATGTCCGACAATGCATCTGAATATATAGAAATATAGATATATACATATAGATGTATAGATATAGGTATCTACCTATCTAGATCTATACCTATCTGTCTAATTTGTTATACATTTTGGTAGTGATTTCAGTCTTGGTAAAATGATTTTACTACACAGTTTTCATTGAAATAATTTAGAATGGTGTGACCCAGCCTACCTATGTTAGGAACCTTATTTTTAGATTTGGATAGACTGACTGGTTATTCACAGCTTATCATTAGGTGTTCTTGGTGTGATCCCTGCCTGTGCTTCTCCATTTTTCTGATCTCTGTGGATTTCACACAGTATGACGCTGCAGCAGGATTGAATCAGTGACTTCTGAACAGCAGCATCTACATACCAAAACGAACTGCAAGACATGGGATATGACCACATCTAAATATAAGGATGCATATGAAAAAATAGTAAAATGTCTCTTGATATATTTATTGTATCATGCTTATGAGACCTGAGGATCAATTACTTCAGGACATGTTAGATAACAGAATAATTTCAGAAATCAGTTTCAAATCTTCTGGACTGTCTATTTAGAAGGTGGAAAGCGTATAACACTTGATCTTAGCACACAGGAGGCTGAGAAGCATAGGATCTATAGCCCTGGGATAATTTAGAATGATTCCAGGATCTAGGATCAGGATCAAGGAACAACTGATTCCATGGTCCATAGGCAGTGATGATCTCAATGCTTCTACTTTCTCTGCTATGGAACCTAGAAACCTGAAAGGCTAGGAAGCCTGGCTCTACCCAGGCTTTGCTTCTGATTCTGCAGAGTTTGGTTTTTGGTGTCTGTTGTCTGGGTCTGCCCACACTTCAGTCAGTTGCACCACTGGTATTAGCAGGTCATGAAACTGGCAAGAACATCAGTTTCAATGAATAGATGTAGGGTTCTAGGATCATCTAGTTTACAGAATATGTATTGTGTGTTTTGTATACATCATAAATCCTGCTCCTTGGCGAAATCATCACCAGAACTTTTGTGTGAAAGACACAGGAGTAATTAAAACATCCCATAGTGAGTTTGGAGAACTTGGATAGAAATCTTTTTTATATGATAAAAATAATTGTCATGAGTTTCAAAGATATATCAACATAACTCTCATTTTTTTAAAAAAATCTCATACTTTATTGTTCTTATCAAAATCATAATGCATGTATAAAAAGAAAACAGACATCTTTTGCTTTCAATATCTTATATTGAAGGCAAAGAAACAAACTAAAATACTAATTCAGTATTGCAGGAATATTTTTTTTCAGTCTTATCTGCACTTTTAGTACCGGTTCCTACCCTGTGGAGTAAAGAGTAATTATGTTTTAATGTTCCTGCAGGCCTGAAGGTGGTTTTTAGGCAGACAGTTTTCACAATATAAAGTAGACAATTCTATTATAGGTTAATTCTAAGTAAATAGATTGATTTAAACCATCGCCTGAAGCCATATATGAACTAGAAGCCACATGTGAAACCAAATTAGAAGTGATAGCGCGGAGTCTCTCCTGATATAAATCAGTGCACTTCTACTGATGTACAGTTAGGTTTACATGTACAAATAGAAGGTTTTACCCAGAAGTTTTGAATTCAAATGAGGAGTATTTAGTCTGCAAATCAGAAAGTACTAACTTGGAATAAATTACAATTAAAATGGGGGAATACACTAAAACAAACAAACAAGTAAAAACTAAACAAAACAAGATCTGAGATGTGAATTTGCATGGCAATTTTTTTGTCACAGAATTGTAATCTACATTTGAGATGAATGTTCTTAATGAGAGGGAGGAGCAACAGTAGTATTGTTGTATACCCAAAATAAACTTTGACCTATTAGAAATAAGCATTGCTTCAAAAATGAATCAAAGTAGGATATATCTATGCATAGTATATGTCTACTTAAGTTCACTTGAGTTTCTAAACTTATTCACCTGATTTTTTTTTTTTTTGTATCAATGGTATTGTCCATAATATTTGATGGTGAAAATGCAAGCAATGCTTATAATGCTGAGCACTATCTTTTAAAATGTTTGAACTTGCAAGACATCTTCAACCCATCTCCCATCCAACCCCTCACCCCCAGCTGCAGTTTGCAGGTTTAAGTTTGGATATTGCTTCTAAAGGTACAGAAAATATCATTGTTGAACATCCCTTATGCATTTAAAAAGTTAAAAGAAATATGAAATGTGAGCAGAAGTATAAGAGTTTGACACCTCTTGACAAACTTTAAGCCACACTCCTTGACAGATGCTTCATCCCTTTGGCCACCACCATGGTCGTCCTCTTGGAACTAAAAGTTCAGCACCTAGCCCCCTGACTTTTGCTATGAGAAGTGTTTCCCCTTTCCCTGGAAGCCTTCCCTTTGTGGGGAATGGGTCACCAACCTGGAACTGGGGGTTGCACACTGTCATATGGTATTTTGACCCTGATAACTCCACCCACGTAATCCAAAACCTTCCCCCCTTGCCACCAAGTTGGTTGCATTCTTGGCCTCCATCTTGGTCCCAGAAGCCCCTGCCCTATTGTATGGTCCATGACCCATATGACTCAGAAACACCTCCTCTCACTGCCATGCTGGCCACTATCTTGGTCCCAGAAGCCCCTGCCTTGCTACATGGTCTGTGATACTGGAAACTCCCACAAGAGCCTTAATGACTCCTCCAGCATGACCCCGTCATGTCCACGATATCAGATGGTTTCCTTGAGTAGAAAACACTGGCCCCCAATGGGTCTGCCTTTGTGGAACATAGACTACTCAAAGGAATGCAACGGTCCTGCCATCCTAGTCCACAAGACATATGACTTACCAGGTAATGGAGTTTTGTGACTCCTCTAGCAACTTGTCCCTCCAATTGCCATGGGCTTCTGGGGTTTTAGACCTCTCCCAAAGCAGCACTGAACCAATCAAAGCAAATATAAAGATGGGACCTAGACTGAAAGCCCAACACTGAGTATTTTTCAAACTTTGTTGGGAAACCCTGAAAAGCAGACTACATGTTTTCAAGACCATGTTTACAGTGAGAGAAACAAATGTGGATTCTTACAGTATACCAGTAAGACCATTTTTCCCACATTACCAAGAAGGCTTTCTAGATGCTTGCAGAGAAAACATGACTATATCAATGGTTCCTAGGAGGTGGGCAGGATAAAGAAAGTAGTCTTTTACCTAATGGTTGCTTGAGATGACTGAACCTGGGCAGGAAATCTGCACAAGCATGCAGAAGGATAGCAAACCTGATGCCCAGACTCCCAGAGCAGATGCTGTGGGTGTCTCATGCTGAAGCCTGAGTGGGATGATGTCTACAGGGGACCAGACACATTTGTGAGAGGCTTGAACCATGGTTGTGGTGTTTTTAGAGAATTTGGAGATGGAGTTTGTTTGGCAGTGGTGGGGTAGGGATTAGCTATGAGTTGGTTAAACATTGGCTAACTAAGAGTTTTAATTGCAATCTCTCTGCAGCTAGATGAAACCTTCCTAATGCCTCAAGAAGGACAACACACCAGCAGTCTTGTAGTCCTGGAACTGGAGAAGAGAAGTTCTTTTTCTGAAGAACAGAGACCCAATGTTCAGCATTCCCTCTAAGCTGTGCAGTGTGTGCGACCGATAGCGTGCTAAGACAGACAGGGTGAGGGACCGTTTACATTAAAAAATTATTACTCTAAATGATATATCCATTGATATGGTTTTAGACTGGATCAGTAACCTGTTACAAAGCCAGAGAGAAATACTGTTTGATTTGACATTCTGGCTATTTGTAGTTGTCGTAAAAGATGTGGGTGATAGTGCCTGTAGGACACATTTACATATGTGGCTACATCACTGTAGTGATGTGCTATGGCACCGCAGCATCCCTGGATGTCTACATGTGACCACCAGCCACTTTGCCATAGTGATGCACTCCCCCATGATAGTGCAATACTACAGTGAAGTAGCTTCTAAAAGTAATCATGCACCACATGTATGGCACAGTATTGGCAGTTACTGTGCCATTTTTTAGTACTTCCAAAAGGAAGCACTAAACCATGGCACAGTAACAACATGGCCATAGGGCAACATGCGATCATAAATTCTGTCCCTTATTCCCAACTCATGGTTAAAATGAGACAGTATTTAATCAATCTGAATACCTCTGATAATTTGTGTTTTGCAGGCCACATATTAAATGGCTAGAAGGTGCAAAATGAGCCACATGATAAATTAAGATAGCCAGCTTAAAAGAGGATCAGACTTGATGGGGTAGTTATGTTTGAGGACCTTGTAGAGGTTAATATTCAGGTAATGATGCATAAGGAGAAAACAGTTTGGGGTTTATTTAACACCTGTTTCCTTCTGCTACATGATGTACATTATTATGGTGTTCAAGATGTGAAAAAGATGTTTACTGTGAAAAATTATTGTGATCTTTATCAGGCATTGTACAGTCACAGCCACACATGCAGGTTCCAATGTCACCTTTGTCTGAGCTGGGGTGTGGAGACAATATGGGTATGGCACAGAGATGTTCTACCTGTAAACTGGTCTGTTGATTCAAAGAGTGCTTACACAGGCATGTGGCTTTGGTCTCTGAATAACAGATTGAATGTCTGTCTAAAGCCTTATAAGTGTAAATCTTACACAGACAAATCAACAGGAGGAAAGGAAGATAATACAAGCAGTATTATGGGCAGATCTTGGAACAATATGAGCACTAGTACTTTATGCACAAGATTACAAAGCCAAAAATAGGAGATAATTACATTTTGAAATGATTTTAAATACATGCAAGAAACAGGACTTCACATACCCAATTAAATTTTTGTAATGTAGCTAGTGCCAGAAAAAAAGTAGGAATTCAATGAACCAGAAAAAACTTGAGAATTTAATGGTGAAGAGTGTCTGTTTGACTTTATTATGTTCTTTATCAATAAGAGCTACATCTCCAGAATTCACAGTACCAAAGGTGATGACAGTTATTTCATTGTTAGCCAGTTATTGAAGGAAAAATGGGGTGGAACTTATTACCCGAGGCAGTAAACTCATGTATATAGGTGTGGACAGCGTGGGAATCCATTTAATAAATTCTTAAAACTTTTTGCTGAAGAAACTTAGTGAACTTCCCAGGTTATGGAGTCTGAAGAATGCAAAGGGTTTTTTTTCCCAAATCTTTTATGCCTGACAAAAAAATTAAACCATGATAAAACATAGTTTATTAAGCAGGTAAGAAAATACAATATTTACAGCAGTGTGGAAACTATATTATAATCCATACAGGTAAGGAAGTGTAATCTTCAGGCTTGTCTTAAACCCCTTTCTTTCAGACATGAACACAACCAGTTCACAAAAGAGACCTTTAATCTCACAGGCCTACAGATGTGTAGATTTTGAAAGCTTTCTATAAAGGCATCATCTCCCTGCAGTGAGATTGTTGGTAACACAGACCACCATAGTTACAATAGAAAGCCATCTCTCCAAAAAGATCTATATTAGTTACCTAAGTGGAGCCCCTTCAGGCAGGAATGTCCAAAAACTCCTTGCTCTCCACCAACAGCTATGTTGCTGGTTGACAATGTGCTGTCATAGATTCTCAGACTGAAAAATAGGCCCTCTGACTGTCTCAACCACCCACATTTCATCCATAGCATTTCTGAGAGAGTCCACTGGTGTGTCTTGTGGCCTAGGTGGGCAGGATTTCTAGGATCCTTGTGGGGGCAATGTTTCCTGGTCAAGGGGTGGACCTTCTAATGCCATGAACCATGTGATAGGGCAGTGGCTTTTAGGACCAAGATGGTGACCAATGTGGTAGTCAACATGGTGGTGAGGGGTCATGTGAGTAGAATTTCCAGTGTTAAGAGACCATGCAACAGGGCAGGGGCTTCTGTGACTAAGATGATGGCCATAATTGCCACCAACATGGAGACCAGAATGGTGGTGAGGGAGCATGTTTTGGGGTCATGTGGGTAGAACTACCAAGATCAGGGTGGGACTTCCAGTTTCAAGATGTGACCATCTCCAAAGAGTGGGTTTCCAGAAAAAGGGGTAGAGTGTCTGGTAGCATAGGTGATGGGTTAGGGGCAGTACTTCCAGTTCTATGATGGAAGCCATGATGGTTGCCAAGGTGGCAGGGTACCTGTGAAGGGGTAGGGATTAAAGTTTGACAAGAGGTTTATATCTTATACTATAGTGAGTAACCCCTGCCCACCCAACCCGACCCCACTTAGAATTTACTGAATGTAACCATCAGAAAGGTAACCATGATCTTCTGGAGAGAACAGTATGTGATCATCATGGATCCTGGATTTCTCTGATTAAAAACAAAAAACAAAAAAGCCCCTCCATTTTTTTTTATTAAAAAAGTAACCCCAAATCCACATTTTTCATTAAAATGAAATGTCACTAATTTATATATATTAGTGGCATTTCATCTATCTATCTATCTATCTATCTATCTATCTATCTATCTATCTATCTATCTATCTGTGGCATTTCATTCATTTTAATCATGGAAAAACATGGATTTGGGGTTACTTTTTTTACTCAAAAATTGGGGATTTTTTTTTAAAATCAGAGTAAACCAGGGTCCCTCATCATCACGTTATTTACTTTCTAACTTTTGAATGTGTCACTTCACAAAGTTAGGGTTATGTTACAGGTTACCTTTAAACTTTCATAAAGGCATTTAAAACAGGAATATTCACACACATACTCTGGCATGGGTGTTAACCTGTGCTAAGCACCCTCTAAGCACTTGAAGATTATCCCATTTCAGGTGAGGATTACTTCCGATCCATTTTACCCAGGTTTTTCCAGGATATTGTTAGTCTGCTCCAGGAGATAAAATTAAATTTTCATTCCTCCAGCATCCCAGAATGTACTATCCCAACCTTTCCCACACCACATCTCCATGGGCATATGTTCAACCCCCCTGAAATCCACTCCTCAGAGTGGTGGTATTGACTCCAAGCCCACACATCTCTCACCACCCCCAGAAGGTACGATCCCAGCACATTCTGACCACTCTGAATACTCAAGTGCAGTTAATCAGTTTGCTGCTTGGTCTAGAACCTCATTGAAAACAACAACAGCTATACCACTACCTACTTGTGTAAAGAGAATGAGCCAGAGACTGAAAATCATTCTCAGCTAGGTCTCAGCTCTGCCCTGGTATGGCATGCAGTGAAGCTGCTAGTTTTCAGTTCTGCCCTGGTGTGAGTGTTAACCTCCTCCTGCCACCCTAATCCAATCCCAGTTCAGTAAAACATATGCATGGTTTGGTCCTTTATTTCTATGCATTTATTTATACTACTTTCTATTCACTTTCCTCCCTGCCCATTCAATTCAAACCATTTTTCCCCCTAAGACTTTTCTCCTCACACCCAAATTTGTGCCACTACTATTTGTGCCACTGCAAGCACCTGCCCCTGATTGTCTGGATGCAGCCTCTGAGATCTTTCAGCCAGCAATCATATTCTCACTTCTGTTTCTTGTCCCATTCCTGAAGCATTCTAATTTTTTGAAATAGCTGAACTATTTTGATTTTTTTTTCCCTAAGAGAGTCAATCTGAGTCAACCATTCACCATAAAATATTTAAGCCTGAACAGCAACTGTTTGTCAAAGTTATAAACAACCAAAACCAGGAACTTATAATTTGAAGTATTGGGGAAAAAAATAATATTAAATGTTTTGACAGCACCTCCCTTCCAAAATGCTTTCTGTAACTTTAATCTTTCCATTTACATATATAAATAGTTACACAATATATAATATCCTTGTCCTTTATAAAGCAAGGCTCACTGAAAATGTCATACAAATAGACCTACATTTAGGTGAGGAAGAGTGGAATCTGCTTTCTAAGTTTTAGGTATGCAAAGAAGACTTCCTTGATGTTTAGGAGCACAGACACTGAATACTGGTATGGCCCGCACATAGAGGTGATTATGAATTATTATAGAAGATGTTCATATATTGAGTGCTAGCAGAGGAAAAAATCTTTGCCAAAAAATGGTCATCCATCCAGAATCCTTAGAGCCATATCTACGCCATGAGACACACACATTTACCTTGCTATTGCACTAACTAAAACTTTGCAGCTCCATTAACTAATTTATACCAGTAAAAGTAGAATAAGTCCCCAAATGTTCAGGTAAACTCCCTCTTTAGAAATTAATTAAAATTTATTAAAATATGGTATACACATATGCTTTTATTAGCCTCTGAATACCCTGTGAAGTGCAAACATAAATAAATAAATAAAAGAAGACAACAAATTATGGTCTTATTAAAGGAAAGTAAACTGTATTTATGTATAGACATAATTCTCAAAGGCATTCAGAATGAGTTTCTGTCTACTCTCCTAGGAAAATAAAGAAAGATCAGGAACAAGGAAACAGCTAAAGTCACGTCCCATTTTAATTAATCAATTTCCTATTCTTTATTTTCTCATATGATCCTCAAACCCTTCTCTCTCCAGAAAAAAAAAGGTTTTTTGTTTGTGTGTTTGTTTGTATTGAGGGCTTAATACAAAGTCAAATCTGAAGAAGACAAGCAAAGTTTAATTTTTGTATGGCTGGTCATTAAATGCATTCTAATCCAAGATAGAGATGGTAATAATTCTGTTAATAACATGTATGGGATCACACAAAACTGAACTGTGGCACTTAGGTACCCAAAGGAAAAGGTAATATTCCAGTCCTTGGCTTCTCCCCAAAACCTTCTATCCTTCTATAAAACTACTTTGACATGATTCCCAGAGATGAATGTCTAGCTATAAGTACATGTTGCCATGATGAAGTGAGCAAAGGGAAAAGCAAAGAATGATTTAGTAGTATATCTCCAAGCCAGCATCATGACCTCTGTCATGATGCTGGTTGAAAGCAAAAATACTAAATCACATCTTGTCTTTCCCCTTGCTCACTTCTCCATGACAGAATATACTTACAGAAAGCTATTCATTCTTAAAGCATTCATCCTAGTGCTCTATCAGTAGCTGATGGAACATCGGATTCGAAGACAGCTATTTAATAGCTCACAGTACCATAGCATGATGATTAGGTTTTGGTGTTACATGTTTATAGTGAAAGTTGTTCACTTCAATACTAACTGCCTATAGATTGTTTGGTTTATACAGTGGTTCTAAAACTTTTTAGACTCTAGGCATCCTTTGATAGATTCAAGGCGCCCCTTAGAAAATGTCAGCTCTTAGTTTTCACTTGATTTTCTACTACAGAGAAATTATTTTGATGCAAAAAACCGAGAAAGACCACAACCAGTCAGAATGTTTTTGACATGATGGAATCCTATTTGAAATCTTTATAAGTCATGTTTGTACACTTAACTGTGCTAACATTGTATAACACTCCATGACACCACTGAAAGGATCTGAAGGCACTCCATAGTACTATGGCACCCTGGTGAGAATCACTAAGGTAATAGATTGATTACTTTTTATTGTTCTGTTAAGTATTAAAGAAATCAGAAACATAATAAGAGAAAACAAATTATGTTTCAAAATTATGTCTGAAAATTCCACAATTTAAGGCTTTCCTCCTAACAGTAACTTGCATGCACCAAATTTTTATGGTATACATCAGTAACAAATTCACCAACTAGTTAGTTATTGATTTGACAAACCACTGACTCACTTGCTTAAATTCAGGTACTTACTTAATGTTCATTGACTTCAATGGGATTTAAGTAGGTGCTTGAGAAGACGTAAGTTTAAACATGTATTTAAATATTTTGCTGAATTAGAAATCATTAAGTGATAATTTCTTCCCTGATAAAAGGGGGGGGGGGGGAGCAAAAAATTCACCATGTGCAATGTGAGCAATGTAATATTGCAAAAGTACCCTGTACTTTGCTATCTTTTTTACTGTACTGATTAATTGATTTTCTGATACCAAGTTTGAATTAATAAGATTTCAAATAAGACTCATGTAAGTCTATAGTTTGTTACATTGATTGCCAGGAAATAAAATTATTATAAACAAACCTGAACATGCAGATTCCCAAGAGTATTACAGAGTAATTAAAAATAAGGGTTGTTTGAAATGTATGTATAGGTTCCCCAAAAAATATTTTTTCTGCATTAGATGTTTAATTTTTTTTAAGTTTTAAAAGTTAAAACAAAATAAAGAAACAAACAAAAACCAAGCACTCTTTTTACATTACATAATAACACAGAATCATGAAACCTAAGTTTCTTAAGCATAAATTAAGCAACCATTAGTATTTTTGCTTATGTTTTGTTAGGGTTTTTTGTTTGTTTTTTAACAGACTTACATTTCATTATAGACTTACCTTTGACTCAAAGAGAGATAAAAAGGCAGACTAAAAATAATTACTTAAGTTCATCCATTAAGAAAGGGCTATAATTTGTTCATATTTAAATAGATAGGGTCCCTACACCATCAGTGGCAAGGCACAGGCATCTCCAAAGAGTGACTCACAACCAGGTACTTAGGTGCTTTGGTAGAGTGAAATGACTTCAAAGGGCAATTAAGCAAACCTGGAGATTGCTGAAGAGAGAGGCAATAGGAAGCCAGTAGCATATTCAGATTTCCATCCCACTTCCTTGCTGACAACCCTTCTGGATCATATGCATCTTACTTGCATTATAAGCATCTCCATATACCCATGGACGGGCAACTGATAAGAAGGAGATGCTTACTCTTTTTCTAAGTGTTCTTTTGGTTAAAGTTCTCACCCAGAAAGTGAGAGACCTAGGTTGTAAAGCCTTCTAACTAAGAGAATATTTGAACTCACATATCCCACTTACTAGGAAAGGACGTTGTGGGGTGCAAGTGCTAGTGGAGCTAAGAACTACCAAGTTGTTAAACTTACCAAGTTGTAGGGTAGTCTGTATAAAGGCATCCTCCACTCCTACTGAAAATGAGCTGCTGGGCAACAAACAGTGCAACTCCTAGGTTTAAGGTAGTGCAAGGAGGAAGCAGTTTACCTCTGTAGTGCAGTTATAGCTCCCTTAAGATTTGCAGAAGGCGGTAGGTTCTAATCCCAGGGTTATTTCTTTTTCTTTTCTTTTCCTTTTTGTTTTAAATTTATTTACTCTCTAATGTCAAAGTTGCAAATGGTAGAGATCAGCAATTTATATAGTTGTGTAAAGATAAATGAACTAATGGTCAGCTCTGTAATAGCCAGGTAAATACTAAAGATATTTCCAATGAAAAAATAGAAGCTGGTAGTGGTGGAAAACATGATCCAGAGTCTGTAATTCATGGTTAATCACATCTTGGAGTATTTAGAATATACTATACATGAAATAAAAGTCTGATATTGTCCTGTATTGTTCAAAACAGGTTTAATGCAGATCATTTTTTAAGATAGATCAAATATGAAATAATTTCCTGAGGAACTGGCATGAATTCTGTGTTAGGGACCTCAGCATTATCTCACCAGATCATATAGATTCATAGATTCATAGATGTTAGGGTCGGAAGGGACCTCAGTAGATCATCGACTCCGACCCCCTGCATAAGCGGGAAAGAGTGCTGGGTCTAGATGACCACAGCTAGATGCTTATCTAACCTCCTCTTGAAGACCCCCAGAGTAGGGGAGAGCACCACCTCCCTTGGAAGCCCGTTCCAGACCCTGGCCACTATAACTGTGAAGAAGTTCTTCCTAATGTCCAATCTAAATCTGCTCTCTGCTAGCTTGTGCCCATTATTTCTTGTAACCCCCGGGGGCGCCTTGGTGAATAAATACTCACCAATTCCCTTCTGTGCTCCCACGATGAACTTATAGGCAGCCACAAGGTCGCCTCTCAACCTTCTCTTGCGGAGGCTGAAAAGATCCAGTTTCTCCAGTCTCTCCTCATAGGGCTTGGTCTGCAGGCCCTTAACCATACGAGTGGCCCTTCTCTGGACTCACTCCAGGTTATCCGCATCCCTCTTGAATTGCGGCGCCCAGAATTGCACTCAGTACTCCAACTGCGGTCTGACCAGTGCCCGATAGAGGGGAAGTATCACCTCCTTGGACCTATTCGTCATACATCTGCTGATGCACGATAAAGTGCCATTGGCTTTTTGGATGGCTTCCATCACACTGCCAACTCATGTTCATCTTGGAGTCCACTAGGACTCCAAGATCCCTTTCCACTTCCATGCTACCCAGCAGGTCATTCCCTAGGCTGTAGGTGTGCTGGACATTCTTCCTCCCTAGATGCAGCACTTTGCATTTCTCCTTGTTGAACTGCATCCTGTTGTTTTCTGCCCACTTGTCCAACTTGTCCAGGTCTGCTTGCAGCTGTTCCCTGCCCTCCGGCATGTCCACTTCTCCCCATAGCTTTGTGTCATCTGCAAACTTGGACAGAGTACATTTCACTCCCTCGTCCAAGTCACTGATGAAGACATTAAAGAGTATCAGTCCAAGGACCGAGCCCTGCGCGACCCCACTGCCCACACCCTTCCAGGTCGAAACCGACCCATCTACCATGATTCTCTGGGTGCGACCCTCCAGCCAATTCGCCACCCACCAGACTGTGAAGTAATCCAAGTCACAGCCTCTTAACTTGTTCACCAGTATGGGGTGGGATACCGTATCGAAGGCCTTCCTGAAGTCTAAGTATACGACATCCACCCCTCCTCCTGTGTCCAGGCGTTTTGTAACCTGGTCATAAAAAGAAACTAGATCGGTCAGGCACGATCTGCCTGCCACGAAGGCGTGCTGATTTCCCATCAGCATAATTTGTCCTGCCGGGCTCTCACAAATGTGAGCCTTGATACTTTTTTCAAAGACTTTGCCAAGGATGGAGGTGAGACTGACAGGTCTATAGTTGCCCGGGTCCTCCTTCCTCCCCTTTTTGAAAATGGGGACCACGTTGGCCCTTTTCCAGTCCTCCAGGACTTGGCCCATGCGCCACGAGCTTTCAAATATTCCCGCCAGTGGCTCTGCAATGATGTCGGCCAGTGCCTTCAGCACCCTTGGATGGAGCTCATCCGGGCCTGCCGACTTAAAGGCATCCAGTTCTTCCAAATGACTCTGCACCATTTCAGGGTCTACGCATGGAAGTCTGGCGCCTTGCTGCTGCCTCTCTACAACCCCAGTGAGAGACTTGTCATGCCCCTCACTTAGGAACACTGAGGCAAAGAACTCATTGAGGAGTTCAGCCTTGTCCCCCCTGTCTGTCACCAATTTAGCCCATTTAGCAGGGGTCCTATTCCTCCCTGGGCCTTCCTTTTACTCCCAATATATCTAAAAAACAATTTCTTGTTGTCTTTTACTTGGGTTGCCATCCTCAGCTCCATGGTAGCTTTGGCCCGTCTAACTGCCTCCCTACAAGCACGAGCAGAGGAGGTATATTCATCTTTGGTGATCTCTCCCTGTTTCCACTTTTTATGTGCTCCCCTTTTGGCCCTTAGGCTGCTCTGGATTTCTCTGGTCAGCCAGGGAAGCCTCCTGGACCCTTTCCCTCTTTTGCCTCGCTCAAGGATCATCTTGCATTGTGCCTGAAGGATCGTTTTGCATTGTGCCCGAAGGATCGTTTCCTTAAGGCACAGCCACCCTTCTTGGGCTCCCATCTCTTCAAATCTCCTATTCTGCAGTGCGTCCTTGACTAATCACCTGAGTTCATTGAAATCAGCTTTCCTAAAGTCTAGCACTTTCACCCTACTAGTTACCTTACCCACTCGCCGTCTTATGGTGAATTCTATTATTAGGTGATCACTGTCCCCCAGATGGCTACTGATCTGGAGGTCCGCTACCATGTCATCTCCCATTGCCAATACCAGATCCAGTAAGGCATTCCCCCTAGTGGGACTGTGTACCTCCTGAGTCAGGTGGAGGTCCTGTACACAGGTTAGAAACCTGCGTGAGCGGTGGGACTTTGCTGTCTGTGACTCCCAGCAGATGTCCGGGTAGTTTAGGTCACCCATGACTACCGCCTCTTTAGCTTTTATGGTCTCCGAGATTTGCCTCAGGAATATAAAGTATCCCTCCCTGCTTAGACTTAGCATTTGATCCATAAATTATTTTAGGATTGTATCTCAGACTTTGTGGGCTCTGGAGATCCTGCTGTAATAATAGACAATGGTTAGTGTTAGACCTCCACTCCATGCAATGCCCAATGACTAGGGAAACAACATATTGATGCTATCCTGAATTATCTGCACACATTGCTCATTAACAGCATTAGTCAAAATGGAGACAGCTTCGGGCAATGCTCCAACAAACCGGGGAGCTGCCACAAACATTAGTTGGTTTTTTTTTTCATATTTATACATCTTGGTTTATGCTCATTAACATTTACTCCAAGTTTCTCCCTCCTTTGTTCCACCCATATTCCCTCATATCTTAAGGTCTGCCTCTGTTTACTGTTTGTTTCATTAGAATGGAATTGCCTAAGTATTTAACTTATTTACATGTCTTTTTGCTATAAGCACATGCCTAAGACCCTGACCCTACTTCTTTCGGTCATTTGGGCAGACTTGACCAAAGCCTCGAATCTTCTGGAGGCTTCTTTACCAGACACCAGTCACCTTTTCACATAAGTTTATTTCAGATTCTGTTACCAGTTATGTGTTGTCTTTCACATTACAGTTTGTTTTTCAGTCCCACATTGTACCATCTCCATATTCCTAAGACTTCACCTCATTCACAGTGCACAGACTTACACAGACTCACTTCCTGCTTTTTCAGAAAATGGTTGACACAGTTAGGATGGCTATTTAGCATAAGCATTCATAAGCAAAATCCGCTCTAGCTCCTAATGATACATAATAAGCTATCTTACAACACTTTATATTGTTAAGAAAATGCTTACCTAAGCATCTTGCAATGTGACTTTTAACACACCATTCTGCCTTGTGGTTAGCAGCTCTGCTAGGCTACAGGTTATAGCCTTTAATTCAACTGCAAATGCAGTGTTCCCCAAGATCCACATACTGTCACCCTAACAATTAGCTCTAATGCCAGTGTTATAGAATGTTTCCTCATCTCTTCAGATTTTAGGGAGTGCTACATAGATTTTATTCAGATTTTAGGGATTTTGAGGGATTGCTGTGTATATGTTATTCAGATTTTAGGAAGTGCTATCTCATCATAGACTGCAATCAGGTTGGTCAGTTATAATCAGGGATCCTGGTTTTCTTTTATAAAAATGCTCAGCAGAGCTTAGTTAGCCCAGGAGACACTGGCTGGAGATATGCCACTGACAGGAGTGGCATTTGAAGTGAGGGAGTGACACCACAAAAGGGCCAGCCAGAGGAAAAGCAGCTGCACCCTCAGAGTCAGGTTACTGTTTTGTTTTAATTTATCTGGGTTTTTTTGTTTGTTTTGCCAGTTGAGTTACTTGTTATGCCATTATCTCTATGGGCTGACAGAGAGTTGAATTAGATGGACAGAAACCCCACTTGAACTTTCTTTTTAAAGGGAAAAATTCTTCCAGACAGAATAATATCCCCTAGGCATGGGATATTAGCCCAGATGGATTTCTGTTCTTTTTTATTTGCTTATCCTACTTTATTGTGTTATTATTAAAAGCTTTAAAGATCAGAGAGATAAAACACCTACAAGAACGTTCCCCTTTAACCAATGTCAAGACTTATCTGTGACTGAAGAAGTTAAGTAGCCTACACCGATTCAGTTCCATTGAGATGGTCATCTAACCATACACAAACCTGTGAAAGAAAAGGAAAAAAAAATACCTGTTAAGATTGAGATAAACAAAATGGTTTCATAACATCTGGGTGGCACTAGGCTGGGGTGTAGGGGAGGTTGATGACCCAGAAGAAATCTACCATGAGTGATTGTCATCTGTTAGTGGTAAGAATTACCACCTTCTGATTATTATCATCCTAAGAAACACCAAGACCTGACAGGTGAGAGACAGGACCACCACTACAGAAAGCAGGCAAGTGCTCATGTGAAGGAAGGTCAGGGTCGGGAAGATACCCAGGGTACATTCCTTTAATAGTAACCGGGACCAGACATGACAACAGTATTTGTAGTCACTAAGAACAGGGAAGTCAAAATTTAAGGCAGACCTACAATTGATGACCCTGGATAAATAGAGCAAGAACTCATGCATTCATACTTTGTTATACAGTGAAGAAAAGTCATCCAATACCATGTTAGCCTCTTGTTTTCTTTGAAAGTCTGATCAAGTGTAATTTGAGAAGCCTCTCACTTGACTGCAGCAAATGTCAGGTCTAAGACCACCCTGTTCTTTGGAAAGAGTTCTCTGGGTCAGGAGTTCATGAGTTTTGGAAACTAAGAGTTTGATCTCCTCTACACATTATATCTATTGTGCAATTATCTTGTTAAGTATGCAATGAATTTAGACTGGCTACACATGCAAATTAACTATGGTGACTTTAAAAAGTCCAGCCAGATATAAAATAAGTGCATGAAAATATAATAACTTTATATCTGATTTCTATCCAGCTTTATTTGGCATGTATAGGCAGTCTGTGGTTGGGAGGCCACAGCTGCTGTGATATCCCAGCCACTGGGGAGCTGATGGGAGATAACAGCTCAGCAGGTATGGCTGCTGAGGTATTTAGGCTGGTCTGCCTGATGTGCAGGGATCCTGTTTTTTTTTTTTTTTCTGATAAAAAAAATCCCCAATTTTTGGATTAAAAACAAGTAAACCAAAATCCATATTTTTCCATGATCAAAATGAAACACCACTAGTATATATATTTCATTTTGATCATGGAAAAATGTGGATTTTGGGTTACTTGTTTTTAATCCAAAAACTGGAGGGATTTTTTATATATATATCTATAACAGAAAACCAGGATCCCTGCTGATAAGTTTCCAACACTTTATAGGCTACAAAGGCTTTAAGGTACTTAGAATATTAGTATAACATTACTGTGTTGTGAAGAAGTAATAACAAAAATAAAATTGAAAAAACATTAAAGGAGATTGAGTGAGGAGAATGGCACTTCAGAAGCAGCTATTCTCTGTGGATTAAAAAACCTGGGGTGGGGTGGTGTGGAGGAGGAGACAGGAGTGAAAGAGAACTCTGGGAGTGAAAGCTGGAAGAAGACAGCTGGGTTGGGGAGATTCCTGGGGTTGATCCAGTGTGTCAGAGAAGGCACGACTGGGGAAGGAGGCTGGGAGTCTCTGGAACAGACAAATTGACTCCCCAACCAAACAAAAACAAAAGAGAAGTACAGGAGTGGAGAGAAGCTGTGAGAAAGAAGGAGCTGTGGAAGCTTCTTAGATAAAAAAATAAAACAAAAACAAGTTGAAGTACTCTGATTTGTTTTACTTTTACAGGGACATACTGTTCTAAAAGGGTGTTTGAGGGGAGGACGAAGAGAGAGCCGGAGTGGAGACTATTTCCCCAGCCTAACAGAAAGAACATAGGAGTTGCCTGAACAGATTAACAAGAAAGGATATTACATAAAAAGAAAGAAAGGATGAAACTGGAAGTAATATTCTGTATAGTTAAAAAACCTGTTCCATAGTTTATTCATACTGTTGTGTATTACCAAAGAAGAATTTTCATTAAAGTTGTTTACAAAAGACAATTAGACAAAAAACCAACAGTTTGAAATAGCCTTGATACCTCTGTTTGTGTAAATAGTTGTGAATATAAAAAGAAAAAGCATAATAAAGAGAATTGTTCAACCTCAATAAGACTGGGATTCAATTGATGATATAAAATCTAGGGCATTGGAAGTAATACTAGGTTGTATTACTGAAAGGAACCTCAATAGATTGCTGGTGTCCTACTGTGGTAATAATATTTCCCAACTAATAGCATCAAAATTAATAAAGACGTGGCAGGAGAGAGTCGAGATAAGCCGCAGGAAGCCATAGATAAGGCAATCAGGCAGAACATCACACTGTGCTTGGGAATCAGTTCCTTCAAAGTGTGCTCTCAAATTCCATCTTCTGACATTCCAGTGTGGTATTGGTGCAGAATCAAGCTCTGAGTTCTAGGTGCTACAAATGGATTGCTTCTGAACATTCTTAAGTCACATTGTTTATAGTTAATGAATTTTGCATTCCAAAATGGAGGCACCTAATATTTTTAGGTGCTTACAGTGTCCTGTGCCTGGTACAGCAGGGATGATTTGAACAACTTTTTGAAATGTAAACAGCTAAATTCTGCTTAACCTCCATTTAAGAACCCAAAGAAACCATTCTAAATTTAGATCTATGTAACTTATCCATTACTGCACAACAAGCCAGTGGTACTTCAAAACCAGCCATGCTTAGCACTCAGTAGTGCCTGACACCCAACCCTATGCTCATTTTCTTTTTTCCAGATTTTACTGGCTCATTAGACTACAGTCATAAAACATTAAAAGCCAAATCATGGTTCATTGATGTCAATGCTAAAAGTCTGATTGAAATCAATGAAACAAAAATTTAGCCCTCAGGTACTACCAAATGGAGAAAGTATCTTATCAGCTTTTGAATAGTAATAAGTTTATGCTATCAAGATTAATAGGCCTTGAAAACATATTTATATCTAGCCAACTTAACTGCATATGGGCTCTCTACTTATAAGAATCTACTTTTTAACTTCTCAGAGTGTTTTGCCTTTTATTCTTCGATAATCCTTCCAGTCAAGAATGACTGTCTTCCAAAATTTTCCTGTCTGTGGGTTCAAATATGGCTGATGAGAAGGGATTCTGCTTTTCTTTGATTGAAAGAAAATCTCCAATTTTCATATTAAAAGAAGTAACATTTTTCCTGGGATTAAAATTAAATGCCACAATAGATAGATAGATAGATAGATAGATAGATAGATAGATAGATAGATAGATAGATAGATAGATAGATAGATAGATAGATAGATAGATAGATAGATAGTGGCATTTCATTGAAAAATGTGGATTTGGAGTTACTTTTTAAATAAAAAAAATTGGGATTTTTTTTTTTTTTATCAGAGATAACCAGGATCTCTGATGATAGGGCAGATCTGGGATAACTGACTGTTGGAACTCAGGCATGTGTTTCCATGCAGTGTCTTTAGAATCTTGATTTGGTCCATGACATAAATATTTTTTCTTCTGCTCCCACTTTTCCATCTTCTGTTGTCATTTTGAGGTTTCAAAGTAACGAGATCCTTGCAGCAGACTCTTCCTCCATTTGGGGTGGTCCTGGGCAAAAGTTTCCCATGAATTGATTTTGATGTTGCATTTTTTTCAAGTTGTCCTTGAGGATATCCTTGCATTCCTGTCTTTGCCCTCCTCTTGAGCACACACCTTGACTGAACTGGGAGAATAAAACTTACTTTGGGCATCTGGATTTGGGCATCCAGATGGCATGGGCAGCCCAGTCAGGTTGATGTCAGATGATCACCTCAATTCTCATGGCATTTGCTTGCCAGAGGATATTAATGTTGGTGTGTCTGTCTTCACACTAGATTTGAAGGATTGTTTGTAGGCAACATTAAGTGTATTTCTACAATGATTTGAGGTGTCTACTATATGTTGTCCATGTCTCAGCTTCATAAAGTAAGGTGGAGATCACAACTGTTTCATAAACCATGAGCTTGGATTCAGATCTGATGGTATGGCCTTTGAACAGTCACTTCCTCAGGTGTTTGAAGGTTGCACTTTCATTTTTGAGTCAATGTTTCTTTGTCAATGTCAGCCTTCTGTGATATGTCTTCCAAGGTATGGGACATACTAAAAAAAAAAATCCTCCAAAGGAGGAAGTGTTTCACTTGGGGGTGTGGTGGAGAGGGTGGAAGTAAAAGCAAACATTCATTCTGATCAAATTGATGCTCTGATGTTCCAACTCCGTTGCTCTACAGAAATATTAGGTTACTCATTTTCAGGCAGCTTTGTGAAGTGTCTGAAACACTATTTGATTTTTTTTTTTAATTTTACTTAGACCACATATATACTTTAAAAAGAAGAACAACTGCAGAAGAAATGACAAATTCCACCTAGGCTGGATTTGAAAAATTCTTGCTATGTGTATGGTTTAATTTAAGGGCAGCAGTAAAAGTTTAGGAGAATATTTCCTAGAGGCAGATGGAAATATACTTTTTTGTTTGACCTTGTGAAAATGGCACATAGTCAGTATATTTGAATCAGTCACTGATGAAGCCTGTCTTACTCTTTGGAGCTGAGAACAAAACTGCTAATAATATGTGTTACCTTGCCTCCATTTAGGTATCAATTATAATGCCAGGGGCAACCTTGAGATATCAAAATTGACTACATGGCCCTGGGCACAAAGTTGAAATGGACAGGGCCTAAGTGATGTCCTCATTAATTCTTCCAGTCAGGGGTAAAGGCCCTGCTAAGAGCAGACACATCCTGGACATCAACCAGATGTGGCTGCAAATATGACATCATCAGCAAGTCTTTGGCTTCTTTGACTTTCAGATGGTATTCAAGACAGATGTACTGTTTGGTAAGGCATGAAGTCCACATGATAAATAGAGGGAAAAGTGTCTTTACGTAAAGGCTTGCTAGTATAGTAATGGCTTTAAATTAGGTTCATGAGGAGATGAAGACAAAGCCCGGAGATAAGTAAAGAGTTTGGGGACATATATAAAACCTCAGAAAGCAATAATGGAAGCATTAGCAGTGTTGTTAGGAGAAAATTAAGCAGTCATATACCTGAAAGTTTTATATACTAATGTGAGACGCATAAGAAACAAGCAGAAGGATTTGAAGTCCTAGTACAGAAACAGTTGTATTGTGTAATAGTGATTACAGAGATGTGATGGGATAGCTCACATGACTGGAGTACTATCATGGATGGGTATGTTCCTGCTTGTTCAGGAACAATAGATAGAGGGGGAAAGAAGGATGTGTTGCTTATATCTAAAGGTAGTATACACTTGCTCACAGGTGAATTATCTAGTGGAAGATAGGTCTGTTGACAGCCGGGGGGGGGGGGAGGGTATCATGGTAGGAATCTGCCACAGGGCACCAAACCAGCCGGAGATGGTGCATGAAGTTTTCTTGAAAAAAAATGATGGAAGCTTCCAAATCACAGGTATTGATTCTCATGACAGATTTTAGTTCTTCTTAAGCAATTCCTCACAGTTGAGGACAATTGTACTACCTGTGTGTCCGAAGATAGCTCATGAGGCTTATCCGAGATCTACAGATTCTACTCCACTTGGGATATACGTTTCCATGTGGGGTGGGTGGCACTGGATTCTTGATTTGGTCTGCAACATACTGTTTCTCCTGCTCCCACTTAAACATTTCCTGTTGTTATCATGAGGGGACTTTAACTGTCAGGACAATTAATGGGAGGGAAACATAGTAGGGCACAAGCAGTACAAAATGTTAGACCCCGACTCCATGCAATGCCCAGTGACTAGGGAGATGATGATCCAATTGCCCATGAATCCTGTTACTCATTAGCCAGAGCAAGCAGGGAGCAAACACCAGCACACATTGCTCACAACAGCTTTATTCAGAATGGAGACAACTTCGGATTAGCTCCCAAAAAACAACAAACCAAGGAGCCGCCATGAACATTAGTTCTTTTCACATTTTATACACCTTGGTTGATACTCACTAATATTCACTCCACCTATGTCGCTCCTTGGGTTTCACCCATCTCTCCTCCCATCTCAAGCTCCTCCTCTTTACTGTTTACTTCATTAACATGGAATTGCCTTTCATGGAACATGGAATGCATTTCATTCATTTACATGTCTCTTTGCTAAGAGAGCATGCATAAGACCATGAACCCAGGTACTCTCAGTCAATCGTGTTTGTTCCAGTTCTTCACTGACTCCTTCTTCAGCTCCAAGGTCTTGCTTCCACTTTACCTCCTGGCAATAGCTGGTGGGCTGCATCTTGTTCTTACACAATGAGCTTTAACACTGTAACTTTGTTTAGAAAGCTGTTTGCCTAAGCAATTGAAAGGTTAGTCTTAATATATTATACTGCCTTGTGACCAGCAGCTTTGCTGAGATACAGATTAAAAGCCTTGTTCCAGCTGCAGATCTAATGCTCCCCAAAAATCCACATTATTGTCACCCTAACACAAAATATTCCTGGAGTGTGTGAGGAATACCATTTAGATATATAAGGTAGAAAGTCCAATGAGGAGGAGAAGTTCTTCTTGACTTCCTACTCCCAAACAGGGATGAGACAGTCTAGATCAGGATGGGCTGCATTCAGCCCACCAGGCAATTCCCTCCAGCCCATGGGGACCCTCTGTAAATCCTCTGTAAGCCCTGGCCCTGAGCTGCACCTCTACAAGTTGGTGCCTACATGCAGGTGTTGCCCTGGTTACTAAGTAACCACTCCTTCATCACAGCCTAGCCTGACCCACTCCCAGCCCCAAACCCGGGGACTCTAGAGACAAGAAGCCGCTGCCTGGCAGAGGCATTTAGCTTGGCCATCCCAAGGCTATTTCTAGCCTTCCCTGCCTGCAAGTGTGGAAATGCAGGTACAGGACCCACCGAGCCAGTACCAGAGACTCCTGCTGCAGGAGAGGGGGTGGGAGTGCAAGGACCCATGTGCTATAGGGCCAGGCTGTGTTGGCCCCGCATGTGGGAGGAGGTATCAAGTAGGGAACTTCAGATGTAATAACCACCTTCACAAATACAGCCTGGAGAATGACTGTCTAAGTAGCAGGACCGAATAGAAGGATCCAGGGGTTACAGTAAGCTGAATATGAATGAAGTGTGGTCTTTTTTCCAAACAAGTCAAAAGCATACTGAGTTGTATTAACAGAAGTGTCGCTTGCAAATAAAGGAAAGTGATTCCTCTACTCCATTCAGGATTGGTTAAGCCTCAGCTGGAATACTGTGTTCAGTTTTAGGTCCCACACTTCCAGAAGGATGTAAGAATTATCCTTGGTTGCAAGGTTGGGGAAGATGGTATAGGAATGATTTAAGCTCCTCTGCATGATCTTCTATGGGTTTGTGTTCAAATGGTCTGTAAAATGAGGAGAAGACAAGACAGAAAACAACAGGATGACCTAGGATTCTCCATTTTTCATGACAAAATTATATCATGTTTATGTTTTCATTCCAGATTTACTGTAGCTTGCATCTATTTCACATTTTATCTAAAATGGCTATCTCTGGGAAAAATTCTGAGTAAATAAGTAAGCAAATAAATAAAACTACTAATTGCCAAAGGCAATAACATGTACCAGGGAGATATATTTTATTATGCCACAGGTTAAATAATTAGCAATTAGTTTTAATCATTAAGATAATTTGTTTAAAGTAAGCCAATTAATTGATTATGTAATACTTAACTGCTATTTAATTAAGCAGAATAATTTATTATAAGAAATTGTGTGCACTATACAAAATAATTATAAATCACATTATTAAATAACTGATTCTATGTGCTCAGCATTACAACTGGCAGTTAAACATATTTGGAAATTGGACACGAGAACAATCAGTGAAAATATATTAAATGAAGGCATGAAGACACTGTGAGTTTACTTCTGATCCCATTGGTAGGTTGTTATTGGGCAAGTCTACACATGCCAATACTCTTGAGTTGGTTTGCTCTAGAGTAATTTACTCTAGAGTAATTCACTTTAAAGTAAACTCACCCTGGGCAAGCAACTACCTCCACAGGGAAGCCGTAGAAAATTTCCTGCTCATGGCAGCAGTCTGCTCCCACCCCTTGGGCCCTACTCTGGCCCTCTGGCACCACCAGGGGGAGCTGGAGGCTCCAGCCACAGCTGCTTGCAGCTTCAAAAGGCTGGCCCACATGCTACTCCTGATTGGCTAACCCACATGCTACCTGATTTCCTGGCCTAGAATAGTATCCAGATCATGGTGATAGCATGCGGTGACTCTCTTGCTGCAGCCTGAGCCTACCATGCCATGGCTGCTCCAGCCCCAGGTCCAGGAAGCTATATCTACCACCCTTGGCTCCTGATGACCACTGTGCTGGTCCTAATGGCCCACTGCAGGGACCACCTGGCCCAGGGCAATTTTAGCCCTGGTGGCACCACCCCCACCATGTGGAAACCTGGTCTGGGTCACTGGCATCCCAGGCCCCCTGATGTGGTGCTACTGCCACCCAGACCCTGTGCTATTGCCTGGATCCCAGCAGGGACACCCACAACATGCTCCTGAAGGCCGCTGCTGAGGCCATCCATGCTGCTCTTGGCCTCCGGCCCCACCATCTCTGGGCCTTTCCAGCCAGCCAGGACTGGTGGCTGTGCATTATACAGCACACCTGGGGTGATAAGCAGTGTCTTGAGTCCTTTAAGATGGCTCAGGAAGCCTTCCAAGAGCTACTGGAGCAGTTCTGCCCTCAGCTGGAGGAACAGAACACCACCATACAGTGGTCTCTCATTGTGGACACATGGCTGGCCATCTCCCTGCTAAAGCTGGCTAAGCCCACCAGCCTTTACTACATTGGCCACCACTTCAGTCTGGGCAAGGCAGCTTCCAGGAAGGCCATCTTGGAGGTATGTAGCATCCTCCAATATATGCTCTGTGTGCACAAACCCCTGGTGGTGGTGGTGGGGTTCAATGCCCTGGGCTTCCACCAGTGCACTGGGGCCCTGGGTGGGACCCACATCCCCATCACCTGCTTACCTCATGACAACTGCTCCTACTACAGCCAATGGGGTAGTTCCCCAGGCCATCATCAACCACCACTGGCTATCTGGCCACTGGCCATCCACTCCATTGTGCCACAGGCCATTATCAACCACCATGGTGCCTTCACAAATGAATGCCAGCAGGGCAGGCAGAAGCCATGATGCCCATGTCTTCCACAACTCTACTCTGCCAGCCCTAGTGGAGAGTGGATGCTTCAGGCTGGGGGTGCTGCAACTCCAACTGGGTGTGGTAGTGGTCCCACCCCCTCTCAGTGGGGACCCCGCTTACCCAGTCCTCTCTGGCTTATGCAGCTCTACATTAGCCAGCTAGACCCCCATTAGATACACTTCAACTGGTTCCAGGCCTGGACCCATGCCCAGGTGGAGTATGCTTTCAGATACCTGCAGGGATACTAGTGCCCCCTCACTGCCCACTTTGAGGTCATGGAGACCCTGGATCATCATCACAGCCAGTGTGCTGCATAAAATCTGCAAGACCCAAGAGGAATTCTTCTGTGAGGCCTGGGTGGAGGCATAGTGAGTGGAGGACACCTAGAACCAGGAGTGCCAGCTGCAGCAGCAGTGACAGTGACAGGCCCATCCCGCTAAGGCCCCGGGCAAGCCACACAGCTACCAGCAGACACCATGACCCCAGGTGTGAGATGTGATGGTGGACCACCTCCTTCTGAACTCAGCTCACCTGGACTAGTGCCCACAGATCCCTGCCCCACTGTGCAGCCCCAGCACTATGCTTACTGCACACAGTTCTATGAAAAGCACTTTATTCCCCTCCACAAGCACAGACCACCCTCACTGCAGCCTTCCTAGCAACAGAGCCCCCTCCCAACTGAGGCCTTCTAGTACCCCCCCAACCTAGAAAATACACTCTTCCCTGCACAGACTATTTACAATGTGTGTTTGGGGTGTGCCCTCCCAGGGTGGGAGGCTATGGGGTGGGGTGCTTAGGAACAGAGCTTCTGCTGCCACCAGCACCTCAGACTCTGGTCACACTCCCATGGGTGCATACATCATGGTGTGGCTGGTGAGCAGGGGGATCTCTGGGGGTACAATGGGCATGGGGTGCTGCTCTGACAGCATGGGTGGCTTCCTCTCCTGCAGCCAGTAGGGTGGGACAGCAGGGTCTGTGCATGCTCCTGGCCCCACTGCAGGAAGCTCCTGCTCTGGGGTTGCATGGAGCCAGGGTGACCAGCAGGGCTGGGCCTAGGCAGGGGGTTTGGCTGGCAGTGGACCCAGGGTGGGGGCCAGAGATGGGGCTTCTGGCCAGTGAAGGTACCACTGCATCTCAATCCAAGCCCATGGGGGGCCCTGATTATTGGTGGTAGCCAGCTGCCAGGGGGCAGGTATGGCTATGGCCAAAGGCAAGGCAGTAAGTGGCATGAAGGTGATCACCAGAGCTAGGACTGTGTCCAGCACCCGGTGGTCCTCCTCCATTGCCTCCACTGACTTTGCCACCAGGGCAACCTTCCACCCCATGGCTTCCATTGCTTCTCCTCCAGTTCCAGGAGCCTCACCAAGAACTTCTGGTCTGGTCTGTCTTTCACCTCCTCTCAGTCAATGTCCTCCACTCACCAAGCCTGTGAGTCTGTGAGTCTCCTTGGCAACACTGACCAGCAAGTCTAACAGCTGGGTCTGGTCCTATGTTCTGTGCTGCTGGAGCTGGTGCCCTAGTAGGGCCCCAGCTGAGGCTGCTGATGACCCTGACAGTGTATCCCAGCTGCCACCTAGATCCCTCTCCCCAGCATGCAGCTGCATAGCCTATGGAGCTAGGATAAATGTTGTTTGTGACAGTTTGCAACATTTCTGAGACAAGATGTCCTGTACCATGGGGCTGTGCACTGTCCAACCTCAGACTAGGGGTCATGCATACACGAGTGCCCATGGACTATGGTAAGCCAGCCAGGAAGGTGCTGGCCCAAGTGGCTGCAGGTTGATCCTTCCATTCCCATTCACTCCCTAGGGGCAGGCAGGCCACTGGGTGATAGCTGCAGGCAGCCTGCCTTCCTTGCCCTGTTCCCAGGCTGGAATAAGGCAGGCTCCAGGCAGCACTTCCTGCTGTAGCTCCAAAGTCACTCCCTCCCTTTTCCTCCTGCAGACCATCCTGTCTCCCGTGCTGCTACCAAGCCCATGGAATCCAGGGTGAGGGGCTCCCAAACAACTGGAACATGGAGCTTCTGGCATCCCTGCCCTCCCCACATGGGGCCTCTTCAAAGAGGCTTTCTGGGACCTGCTCCCCCACCCCCCACATGGTGGTGTTGTGCCCCAAGCATTCCCCTGCTGCTAGTATCCTGGGGTGCTAAGAAGAGCTGTTTCTGTGGACTGAAGTGTGCTAACCCCCTATGCCCACCTGCTGCTGATTACCATGGTTCCCTGGGTGCACCTTCAAACATCTCTTGGGACCTGGAGCTTCAAGCCCACCCTACCCTTTAAATTCTGCTGCCACCTGGAGGACTACCTGTGGCTGTGATACATGTATCTTCTCCTTGCAGTTGAGAAGTACATCACCACCAGCATTGACATACTCCTCCTGAGAAAGGCCAGTACTCATCTAGCTGTGTGGCCACATGATTCTCAATAAAGTTTTGCAATGTCTCTCACCTCCCTGTGTGTTGTGGGAGGGCTCCAGGAGCATGAGGAGAATGAGTCAGCCAGGCAGGAAGGGAGGGCAGGGTCCCGGGCCAGGGAAGGGGTAGGGAGGAGCCTCTTCCCAAATCATGGCTTATCAGGTGGGTATGGCAGGTATGTCTGGCAGGCTGAGAAGGTTCTCTGCTGGTGGCAAGAATGCGAGGCTCTTAGTGGTGTCCTGGGGGACAGAAGTGCAGTGTCCAGCTGTCCAAGAAGCAGCTCCCACTGGGGAGGAGCTGCAGCTGCTGGCAGCTGGCCGTGTTAGGGCCAGCCTGGCTTGTGGATGGGACTGGGCACTTGGAACTGGTGTGGCAGGCACTGACCCAGGCTCTCAAAGATGCTGGAAGAGGCTAGGGTCAGTGACCTCAGTGGAACAGTCTGGTGGTGGGTTGAGGGACCCTCCCCTGATAATGCATCACCCTGGGTGCCAGGCTACAGCACCAGCTTGTGCAGACTGACCATACTGAAGTAGAGGCATGGTTCAGGCCAGGGTCCCAGGATGTGAGGATGTCATCCAGGTTCTGCATAAAGGTCCTGGACTTGCAAGCAGCCTCCAACCAGCAGCTGTGATTGGTGATGGTGACCCACTGTGCCCACAAAGCCCTGACATTTATGCAATACTGGTGTGCTGACTGGTCATGTCCATGCTCCTGCATGTGGCCTGACAGCCCCTCATAGTTGTATGCATTGGAGTACCCTGTCCACACAAATTGGTGAAGATCTTGGCTTCAACCCACAACATGATGAGGTCCACAGTTTCCTCCTGGGACCAGCTGAGGCCCCAGGAGATGGAGTGTGGCATTAGGGAGCAAGCCAGTGTGGGTCCCTCAATGGCTCACTAGGCATTCCCATGGTAGTCTTTGTGTCAGTGAGCCTGGCAGCTGCCTGTAGCACCAAGTGCTGAGACATAGCTTGGGACAAAGAGGTGTGTGGTGAGTGTGTTTTGAGCACCAGCAGTGGGGTCAGCTGGATCTGGATCTGGGTGCCAGCGGCTGACTGCAGGTGGCCCAAGATGGTGCTGAGTCTGGCAGATGCCTGCAACATCAAGCATAGCATGATAGTGCGGGACCGGCAGCCACACGAAGTCATAGTGTCTGTGCCCAGTGCCGGGGCCCGGGCAGGATGCTGCAGCCTGGGGCCTCTTCTGTATAACACAGTGGCCCATGGCTGGCTGCAGGTAGCGCATGGTCCTAGCATCCCTGCAGGCTTTTAAAAGGTTGGGGCTGAGGCAGGCAAAGAGCCGTCCCAGCCCTGGGCCTAGAGAAACTCCCAGCCCTGGTGTCCTAGGGCTGGGCTGAGGGTGCCCTCCCCTGACTGGGAGCAAATTTGTGCCTGGTCAGCATCTCCATATGCATTACTGCACAGTAACTAATCATGAGTAAATTTGTTACTTGTAAATACAAGTAGAAAATTTGCTATTTACAAGTAGCAAATGTACTTGTTAGTATAGCAAGTTACTGCACAGTAAGCATCTGCACATGTAGACACAGACACTTACTGGGCACATCTACACAGGATGCTTAATGTGTAGTCGCCTAATAACACTATGTAGTAGTGTACCAGGCAAAAACTGTGTTAATATACTACTGCACAGTAGTACTAGACTACTGTGCAGTAAAAGTCACATAAAAAACTGTGCTCCAGTACTACTGCACAGTAGCACAAGTTACTGTGAATTAGTTAATACTTCCTTAAGCAAGTACTAAATCAAATGCTCAATAATTACTGTGCATTAATGAATGTGTAGATGCACCCACTGAGCAGTAATTTGCTCTTCCTTGCATTTAAGTGTTTTATTTAAACATGCCCACTGTTGGTAGGCTTTAATTAGTTATTGTTTAAAATGTTGAGTTGGTTATTTCATGACTGGTGCACAAATATTATGAGAATGCTTTAACATTTTTATAATTATCTCTCTAGTTAATATAATTTATATTTATAAAAAATGGTACAAATGGATCATAATATAAATGTGACTGGATACTGTAGATACTAAAACATATCTATAAGCATACAAGACCCTCATCTGGAAGAAGTCATATGCTTCAGTGAAGTTAATGAAACTACACCAACTGATAACGATTTACAAATTATACGCTGTCACTAAATAGGAAAATTTCCATCCCTTTTCAAGGCTGTGACACCTTCATAAGTGACCAGCCTTTTACTCATTCAAATACACGCAGATGCTAGAATCACATAATATACCCTTATTTAGGTCCCTTAGCCCCACACATCATCCACCCTTGGTTTTGTTTGAGTATGCTTTAGTTAAGTTACTTTTGCTGGAGAGAGGTAAAATTAAGTTCACATTTCCTCTGCATTACTGGAGGTCTATAACCTTGGTCTCCTACTCTACGTGCACATGCCCTGACCAAGCTACTGGGCCAAGGGATCAGGTCATCCTCCTTCCCCAGTGAATAGCAATGATATTTTGTTCAAGAAATTGCATAGTTATCTGAGAAGATTAGGAATTCACCAGACTGAAAGTGCATTTCAGAAGAACAAGGTGAGTTATGTGCAGGGAAGTAATATTAAAAATATGCTTAAGTAGCTTGAAATCCGACTTAAAGTTGCTCTAACTACATAACTGCTACTTCCTCTCTACAGGGGAGTTCAATTTGGGTCTCGGATGACAAGGCATCACTTGACAATGCACCAGAATATCTCAAGAGACAATGTACCAGAATACCTCTAGAGTTTCCTGATTTCTGGGAATGAGTGAAAATATGCTAAGGTAGTGATACTTCTCCTATTCTTTTTTTATTGAACTTTTGGGGCTTTTAAAACTTTTTGGACACATCCAAACGAGCGCGCACGCACCTCTTGAAGCATCCCAAAACCCTTTGAGACACTACAAGAGGCACATGCGAGAACAAAAAAGCATTCCCCACGCTGCAAATTTGCACTGCAGGGGCAAAATTAGACCCATGGATATCCAGGGGTCAAAAAATGCCCCAGGTGAAAAAACTGGGGCAAGGCACAGTCTCTGACTGTGCCCTGAGGCAATGGAGGCTCAGGTCTTCCACAGAGCCACGCTAGCAGTGAGCAAGAGCATCTCTATTGCTGGCCCTCACCCCAGTACTGAATCAAGCATAGGGGGAACAAGAGTAGGGGGGAGGGTACCATGGGGTGACACCCACTGGCCCCATTTCTTACCCGCTCTCCCAGCACCCCAGATCATTGTCCCACCCATCCCCATCTCCTGCCTGCTCCCCCAGACCTCCCCACTCCTCCAACCCCGCTGAAGGCTGCTCTGCCTGGCTCCATCCCCATGGCAGAGCCTCCCTGTGCTGCATAGGGCAGCAGGGAGGTAGCAGTGATTGGCCCTGGCCACCTGGCACTCGCTGTCAGATGGCATGGGTGTAGTGCTGTTCAGCAGGGTGCTGCATGGGACCCCGTGTTGACTGATAGTGCAGGGCTGCTTGGGATGCATAGGAGGAGGCTTTATCATGAGGTCTCAGGAACCCGACAGCCACTGCTACAGCCTGTGAGTGCAGGGCTTTTTTCCCAGTTTTTGCAAGTGCTGAGATGCTGGGGCTGGGAAGCCATTGGGGGCGCTGGGGGACCAAACAGGGATAAGGCCAGACAGGGGGCATATGGGCCCTGTGGGTGGGGAGGTGGTAGCCTCTGCATGGGCCCTGTGGCCCCTTTTGGGGGGGGCTGTGGCCTCTTTGGGGGGGGGGCTGTGGCCCCTGTTGGGGGTGCTGTGGCCCCTGTTGGGGAGCTGTGGCCCCTGTGGGGGGTTGTGACCCCTGGGGGGGGGGGGCTGTAGCCCTGTGGGGAGGCAGTCCATGAGCTGTGATTCCTTTGAACTTTCAGGTAACTGAAAAGTGAATGGTTTCAATATTGTCCCTTGCTACATTTGCTATCTTTCCTTCTCATTGGGACTGCATGCTTTTGTGGCTTAACATTTTGTCTATAAGGAATTTTCAACCCTCCCTGACTCCTTTTCCCATAAGCTTGCCAACCAGTTCTCTAAGTTCATAAAATACTATTTTTTCAGAAGTCATTTTCTATTGTTCCCTTTAATTAATTAGTATTATCAACACTAGCATTTCATAATCACTTTTACTGTAAGTTTTGCAACTAAATCTGCTGCTACTAGTAATAAAAAAGTTTGTCCCAAGCAACCGATTAAAAAAAAAAATGTGGTTTCACTTTTGCTTTATACATAAGATACTTTCTCATATAATCCTTTACACTGTATTTCTTTGGTAGCTGTGAGTTCTCTGAAGGTTTAAAACTACAGGATTCTTGAGGCTGAAATGCACATTCAAATAGGTAATACTGGGTGCATCTACATGTGCACTTTACTGCTGAGCTAATTAGGTCCTCAGTAAAGTGTTGCCATCTACATATGCCTGGCATTAGTGTGCAGTAAATTAATTAATTCCTCCATAAGATAGTAATGTCAGGGATGGCACAGAAAGCATGTGTGGAAGGTGACCAGGACCTCAGGAGGACCTCAGTGAAGCAGCTCCTGGCTGGCAGCAGGTTCAGCAGTTCATCACATGGCTCCACACTTCAGGCACGCCTGTGATCCCAGCCAGTGCCTCTGCCTCCCAGTGCCACCACCACACCCAGATTCTGGGGCTGACCCCCTGAGCCTGCTGCAGCCCTGGAGCTCACTGCCCTAACTCAAAATGCTGTAGTCCTAGGCACATGTGAAGATACTGAAGCCAAGAGCAGCTGACTTTGGTGCCAGAGTTTATTGAGGAACATTAATTGCACATATAGATGTGCCCACTGTTGATCAATTTAAGCTATTTTAATTTCTCAGAACTTCACCTCATCTGTGCCACAGTTTTTGCTTTTAACATGCAGCTTTCTTGATCTTCAGCCAAATTGTGTGTCAAATTTATATAAAGTTTGTTGCATTTTCAGGTTGTCAAATGATTTCACCATTTTAGGTGCAACATACAGATGATTATGTTCAACACAGTATGTGGCACGTACATTCCTACTCTATCAAGGATTTAGCCTTGGTTTTTGTTGGTAGTCATTGAAAAAGCTACTCTGATAGGAAATTCCTCTGTGTTTATCTTAAAAAGGTAAAGCTATGTCTGACGGACATAATGTGACTCTTGGCAAAACACAATTTCTAGTAGCCATTCCTGTTATCACTTTTAAGTCTATAGTGGTGTTCTAAAGTCTTTTTACAATAAGTTTCACACCATTGATTATGACAACTGTTGGAGTCACATTTTGCAGCAGAAGCATAGTCATTCCCTTCATATGCATGAATTTATGAGGAGGCAAACCACTTAGAGACAAACTGTTGAGAAACTCAGATATCAAATATCCTTGTTACCATGTTTGCTATCTATACTATCTGCAACATTATCTATCTATAAGTATCCTCTTAACCAGTAATTCTGGCAATTATGTCTTCGTTTATAGCATCACAGTATTCATTTCTGAGGCAAAGAATCTCAGGATTAAATTGTGGTGAATAATTCCTATGAAAAGTCACTGCCATAGACTAACTTAGTTAAATTGCATTCTTTTAAAATGCAGTTTTCCAATACTCAGATAAGATCAGAGAAATCTCCATATTTAGTCTCAATAGTGTGGCTCTATATGTAAGCAACATGCTTTGAAGTGGTCACCAATTTTCTTGCTAATAAAGTGTTCTGTGCTGAACTACAAATTAATTACATATCACTGACATAGTGACATACAGTAAATATTATATTCAGTGCAGGTTGAAGTATGGATCTCAGATAAACCAATAATCTCACAAAATTTTGCTGTGTTCTTGTTATATTCTTTAAACACTCACTAATGGCATCCTCACATCTTACCTGTTCTTTTGTTCACTTTCTTTTGTTTATACAACACAATTCAATATGCAGGAAGCAATTTCCTTTGTCCTCATTGAGTGCATCCACACATGCAAGCATGTGCACTTGCAGCAGCTCAAATAGAAGCAGCACAAATTTGAGCCATGGCTTTTTGCCTCAGTGCATGTGCCCCAACATGCACTTTTGTGTGGGGCAAATTGTGCCACTTGGGGCAAAATAACCCTGCCTGGATCCTCCTGGATCTTTTGCCAGGGGGAGCTACAGCCCAGGCCCAGCACCTGTGTTGTCCCCAGCAGTATAAAAAGCTGCCCTGGCAAGTAGATCAGGGCTACTCGCTGTCAGGATCTTCTGGGGCCCAGCCAATTCGTACCTGGGGACACTATCCCTTGTGCCAGCTGGACTACTAAAGCAGCCCTGAGAGTTCCCTGCACCCTTTACAAACAGCAGCAACCTGGCAGTGGGGGCTGCTGCATGGATGTAACCTGCTGCACACCTTTCAGACCTGAATGGGGACTGCACAGCCAGTATCTGCCCCTCTCAGCCAGCTGCCAGTGGGCTGTGGCTGCTGAGTTGGCCTTTGTGTGGTACTACTGCCATTTGTGCCTCCTGCCCAGCCATCTAGGCAGCTATCACCCAGAAGATGTTCCCAGTGCACACACCCTCCATGCCCAGCTGCCAGACGGGATGAGACCTGCTGGCAGGAGCTGTGGCTGCAGGGGCAGTTGTCCCCACATTCTGGTTTGGGAAGGGGTCAGAGGGAGCTCTAACTGCTTTATGGTAAGAAAACCAAAGGCAAATAGCAAAACACATAGGTATATAGAATTCATTTTATTATGATGTTAGAGACACTGGTAGGCTTCCAAATTGCTTTAACACTGTAAATATATCAATAAAACATTGCCTAACTGGTCACTGTCTCTCTCTCTATGTGGTCACTCTCTCTATACATATATAGTGGGGTTTTTTTGTTTTAATTGTGGAGGAACATGGATTTCAGGGTATTTTACAGAGTGACTTCGGGATTTTTTTTTTTTTATCAGGGATTTTTCAGTTTTCAAATAGGGAACATCAGAATTCCTGCTAGGGAGATAAGTGGCAGGACCCAGGCAGAGGAGCCTGCTCAGAGCTGGCACCTTGGACCCAGCTGCTGGTGGCTGACCTCCTGGCCAACTGGGGCCAGGAGGACATGCTTTGACAGTTTAAGTTTTAAAATGATATATAATGTGTGGGTATAGAAAAAGCACAACTACCTTAAAATATGCTTACACCCTTAGCATATTTGTATATAGACTAGTATAGGAGACCTTTCCCCCTCCCTTCCACTTGCTTTCTCCACCATAGATATGAAAGATCTCTCTAATACAATCCAAGATTTTGCTTTGGTCTGTTTTGTTGCCTTCATGATAGATATCACAATATTCACAGTCTTCCAATAATTAGATTCTATACATGGAAAATTATAGCAAATTTATATAATTTCCATATGTAGAATCCAGTTATTGTGGATCATCTTAAATTTGGGGTTTTCTTGGATTTGTGTAAATATAGTTTTATAAATTCATTGTATTCAATATGTAAAGATTAAGGAATTACACAGAAAAGAAGAATTCTACTTTGCAAAACTAATTTGCTTGCTGTATTCCAAAAGTCTAAGGTATTTAAGATAAAGGGTCATCCAAAAATTCTTTGGCACATAGTGTCAATATGGTCAAGACATAATAATGTCTGTAACCCATGACATACAAAGGAGTCAAATGTTCAGCATCATGCCTGGATGTTTTTGACTATGTACTCATATACTGCTGAATTGACAGAGGACATCTTTGGCACAAGTCTAGAAAAGGGCTTGAACTCATGGTTCAGGAGCTGTAGCAAAATATCTTAAACACACCTTCCTCCCATACCTCTGCTATTAGTACATTATCATAAATTCCTATCCATATTCTGAGAAATGCCAAATTTGCCATTCAGTAAAACAATCATTTGCACTTTAGTTTGCTTTCATTTAGTTAGTTGTTTTAATTACACAGCATATTAATTACTTAGCATATTCCATCACTATGAATATGTACAAAATAAATGATGAGCATAAAATCAACATCTTTTTCTGTATTTTAACTTGCTTTTCTAATAGGAGACAGAATTGTTGGATAACATTTTTTAAAACATATTTAGAACCAATACAAATTATCACCTTGTATATATACTTAGACCAGATTTCTTTTTAAAAACAGTACTTTTCAAGCACATTTTTAAGCATGTTTTTCAAAATGTTCAGTACCAAGCTACCTGAATAAAATTTCCAGAAGTTCAACAGTGATCTGCACTGTCAGTCATTGCATATTGTTCTCAGCTGCCTAAATAAAAGTTGACCACTTTGGAAAATCTTCTGATTTTCCCTCCTTCACCTACACATATATGGATAAACAAAAACCTAATGCCTATATGATTCTTAACACCAAACAATTAGACAGGTTTGGTTTCATAATCTCATCTCTTTTCTGAAAGCATTGGTAACAGAAAGTCTAGAGAATAGGTTGCAAGGATACACTTCCTTAATCAGAGACACCACCAAAAAACACAGCACAAATAAGGTGAATAGATTTTCCTAATTTTCAAGATGGGAAAACTGAAGTACAAGCTACTTAATTAAATTACCAAAGAAAAATCAATAACTCTGTGGTGGAGTCTGCATTCTTATAGAAACCCAGTTTTCTGACTCCCTGTCCTGTACCTTAGGTCCTAGGAGTTTTTTTCTTGCAAAATATAAACAAGAAAAAGAAAATGTTTTCTTATCTGGCATCATGATTTTGTGATTTAACTATATTGGAAATTCTATAACTGAATCAATTGTGCGAGGATTAATAACACTGGCTTTCTTTTTGGTAACTTCATGGTACCAAATTTCCACCAATGGCCACATCCAGATGAACACAGATGGAAGCTGGGAGCAGGCATGAAGGAAGACTATTCCACAAGGGCCCGCATTTGCAGGGAACAGATAAGACAGGCTAAAGGGGTGGCCAAACTTAGATTAGTAATGGGAATCAAGGACAGCAAGCAGTCCTTCTTTAGGTACATAGGGAACAGGAGGAAACAGATGGGAGTGTGGAGCCATTCCTCAAACTCAGGAGAGCTGGTTACTGGTACCCAGGAGAAAGCTGAACTCCTGAATAACTACTTCACCTCATTTTTTTACTAGAGCAAAGGGATAACCATGCTAGGTGGTGTAGTGGATAAGCATGGTAGGAATAATAACCTTACTATTGCCATAGAATTGGTGTATATTGGTGATCCTTCATCCAAGAGTGCTGAACGAGCTGGCTGAAGTCATTTTGGAAGTCATTTTGGAACCCCAGTGAAACTCTTCCACAACTCGTGGCACTTTGGAGAAATCCCTGAGGACTGGAAGATGACCAAAGTTTGTCCATCCACACGAAGGGCAGGAGGGAGGACCCAGGTAATTATAGGACAATCAGCCTAAATTCCATCCTAGGGAAAATCCTATAAATGTTCATAAAGAGTCTATTTGCAATAAGTTTGCAGAAAGAAAGATTCTGAATGACAGCCAGCATGGCTTTGTCATAGGCATGTCTTGCCTTACCAACCTCATCTCCTTCTATAATCAGGTAACTCACCACCTGGACATGAGAGCAGGTTCACATTGTATACCTTCTAAAAGACCTTTGATTTAGTATCCCACACTGTCATCATGAGAAAATTGGAGGATTCTGGGCATAACTCCAAAACAGGTGGGTAAGAAACTGGATGCAAGAAAGAACCTAGAGGGTCATAGTGAATGGATCTGTATCATTCTGGTGAGAAGTAGGCAGCAACATTCCATCTAAGCTGTGCAGCATGCATGGGCATGCAGGTGCACTCATGCCATGCTGCCAGGTGCACCTGCATGGCCGCACACACCGTGCAGCTTAGAGGAAACACTGACGGGCAGTGGTGTCCCACTGGAGTCAGTGCTTGGTCCAGTACTTTTCAACATCTTTATTAATGATTTGGATGTGGGGGTGAAGAGAACACTGGCTAAGTTTGTGGATGACACCAAGTTATGGAGGAGCATGGTCACACTTGAAGATAGGCTACAGATACAGGCACATCTAGACAGACTAGCAAGTTGGGTGAATTGGAGCCTGATGAAGTTCAACGTCGATAAATGTAAAGTGCTCCACCTCGGGACAAGCAACCCCCAACACACCTACAGGCTTGGTGGCACCAAACTGACTAGCACCATGAATGAAAGGGACCTGGGGGTAATAATAGACCACAGTATGAATGAGTTGGCAGTGCAATGCTGTAGCTAGTAGGGCAAATAATACTCTGGTGTGCATCAATTGATACATCTCCAGCAAACCAAGGAGGTGATTCTTTCACTCTACTCAGCACTGGTAAGACTGCATCTGGAGTACTGCATCCAGTTATGGGCATCACACTTTAACAAGGACATGGACAAGCATAAGAGACTCCGAAGAAGAGCCACCCATATGAACAGTCTTAAAAGGCAAGCCATATGAGGAAAGGCTGAGGGATCTGGGACTCTTTAGCCTGAGGAAAAGGAGGCTGAGAGGGAACCTGGTAGAAGCTTATTGCTACAATAGGGGAGCACATCAAGGGCTTAGTAGGCAACCATTCACCAGGGCACCCAAGGGGACAACCAGGAGTAATGGTGACAAACTCCTGGAAGATTGATTCAGGCTTAATATTAGGAAAAGTTTCTTCACAGTCAGGGGGTTTAGACTATGGAATAAACTTCCTCCAGAGGTGGTGCAATCACCTTCCCTGAAAATCTCCAAGAGAAGACTAGATAGACACCTTGCTAGGGCCACCTGCCCCCAGTTATCTTTCCTGCTTAGTGCAGGGGGCCAGACCCAATGATCTTCTGTGGTCCCTTCCAGCTTTACAAACTATGAATCTATGAACATGTATTGTAAATGTGTTTCTCTGGGAAAAATGGCTACTACTTATCCCCAGGGTATGCCTTTGCATGTGCTTTGGTATGTGCTCTGGTGTGTGCTTTGGCATGCAGCTTACTGCCCTGGGTGGGGTAGGGAAGGCTGGGGCAAGCACTTGGCCTAGCCTCAGCAGCCTTTCCTGGGGGCCTCCTGGGGCTGAAGCAGTGGCAATCTGGATACACAGAGCCAGGCTATGCTCTAGCTGGTCAGACTCTGGTTTTAGGTGGTGCATACTGCAGCCACATGTATGACCATGATTTTTTTAACTTTTTTTTTTTTTTTAAGATAACGTGGATTCTTATTGTCTAATTTTGGCTACATGATTCAAATATGCAGCTTTTGAGGTGCCACAAAGTGCATGTGCATGTTTGTCAGGATGTGTCTAATGACATCATTTCCTTCTAAACCAGACATGATGAAGACAAACAAATGACACACAAGCTTCTGATCAATGTTTAGCTAGATTTTGGTGTACTTTAACACCAAAAAAAGGATAACAGCTGGAGAATAGAGATGAACTACATCTACATATTAGTGGTGTTTTATTTTAATCATGGAAAATTTTGGATTTGGTTACTTTTTCAAATCCAAAGACTGGGAATTTTTTAAAAAAACATATAAAACCAGGATCCCTGTTAACCACTGGGGGAGCTTAAAATAAGGCATCCATGAGGTGTGCAAATAATCTCTATGCTTCTCCACAAAGGAACATCAGGACTGGTTGGATGAGAATAATAGAGAAAAATCAAGCTTTTATTGACATCATCTCCAAACAGAAGCAAAACTCTTACTGCCACATGAAAACCCAGAACCAGAGAAAGATTTGAGAGCAAAAAAAAACCAAACAAGTGATGGAAGGACAATGCGAAAGAGATTCAAAAGTGTGTTGATAACCCTGATATGCATACTTTCTTCAGCTCAACCAAAACTACATATGGGCCAAGCACACAAAAAGTCATCCCTCTGAGGTCCAAGTATGAAAGAACGCTCCTTAAAGATAGCTCCACCATCAACACACAGTGTAAGGTGCACTTTCAAGAGCTTCTGAACTGAAATTCTAATGTAAAAATAATTCCATCAAAGCCATTTCAGATCATATCATTAAGGACTATGTTGCTGATTCACCAATTTACCAACCTCCCTTGAAAGCCATTAAGCAAATGAAGGACAGAAAAAGAATGTGCTCTTGATGGAACACCAGCTGAAATTTATGAGCAAGTTGGAAAAAAAACAACAAACCTCTCATCAACTGTGTGTCATTATTATGAAAATCTGAAAATATGAATGGAAACATTAACATCCCATTTATGAGAAAAGCCAAACTTGTTATCATATTCAAGAAAGGAGAAAAATCAAATTGAAACAATTATCAGGGTATTGCACTCCTGTTCATATAAGATTGAGAAGTTCCTTGCTTACATTCTCCTCAGGAAGGAAAGTAATCTTATTGAGAAGATTCTACTTAAGGCCTAATGGGGTTTCTGAGAACTCAGAAATACAATAAATAGGACAGCTGCAAGAGAAGGGATGCAAGTAATTTCAAGATCTTCATATTGGCCTTCATTGACCTGGCTAAGACCTTTGATTTTAATCAACAGAGAGGATGTTCCAGTTTAGATTTGGATGCCTCCTAAAATTTGTTACCATAATCAGACTCCTTCATGATGTCATGAAAACAACCATCAGAAACAAGATAATGGTGATACAGTGATTGGTTTCATTTCTTTATACTACATGGTAAATTGGAAAAAAAAAAAACACTGACTCTCTTACAAAAGAAAATACAACATGTGACATATTGTTTGAAAAATAGAATAGATTGACAACTAAGTCAGTGGTAGGCTAAATGTTTTGACAGCTATTTGAAAGATACTTTTCACTTCCATCATACAAAGTCTTAAAGAAACAGAAAATGGTAAATTAGAAAAGTATAATTCTTTATTATGAATTCAATCTTCATTTAAGCTATGGTTTAGCAAAACATATATACTTTATAATACTTCTTTTGCATGAAAGGACTCATGGATTTATTCTGGATACAGAAGGATTGGAAGCTGGTCTTATTAAAACTGACAAGACAAAATATCTGAACCCATGACATTCACTCCAGGCCTCCAGAACTGTTTGCAATTCTTCCAAACCTAAAAAGAAACAGACATATTATTCATACTTGAAGTTCCTCCCAATCTACCTGTAATCAGATTGCCTGTAAGTGTTCTAGAAGTATATTAGGGGTATGCACCAGGAACTGTGAGAACATGTTCACCAGGGCACCCCAAAGGAAGAAGACAAGATCTTATGGTCACAAACTTTAGGAAGACCATTTTAGGCTGGACATAAGAAAAAGATTCTTTACCATCCAAATCTGCAGAGTCTGGAATAGACTCCCCACAGAAGTGGTGCAAACACCTACTCTGGACACCTCTAAAAAATACTTGTATGTTTATCTTGCTGGGATCATTTGGCCCTGTTGAGCCCCAGCTCGAGTCTGGGTTCATGCCCGGTATGCAAAGGCCAATAAAGATACCAGGGGTGAAAGTATAAAGAAGATTTATTGCTAGCAATAAAAGGTGCAAGCGGAATAATTTCACAGAACAAGCACACCAGATTTCTAATTCTAAGCAACTTTTATACAGGGGTTTTGGACCTTCATAAGCATCCTTGTTTGCTAATTGGCTATAAAGGAGTGACGCAAGGAGTTCTTTACTGAGCATGTCTCTATGCCTGTGTTTTAGCTATGTATCTCATTAACATACATGTATGTTTCATTAGCATACTTTTTCCCCACCTAGGGGCGTGATTTTTAGTATTTTAATGAGCTCTTTGACCCAGTACTCTGATTCTGCTTTTGTTTTCAAGCCTCCTTTATCTAAGACTGTCTCCTCCTTATCATTGCAGATGGGTATTCATCACATAACAGAGACTTTTGCTTAGGCTTTGCATAGTAGTTTCTAGGTCACTCCTTACAGCCCCAGCAGACTTCTTGCCCCTTGGACCCAATGATCTTGTGAGGTCCCTTCCAGTGCTAATGTCTATGAATCTATGAGTAGAGTAGAATAAAGGCCATCATATTACAAACAATACTACTTATAAATCAGGGATCTTGGTGTTCTCTGATAAAAAAAAAAAAATCTCCAATTTTCAGATTTAAAAAAGTAACCCAAAATCCACATTTTCCCATGATTAAAATGAAACACCACTAATATATAGCTATATATATCAGTGCTTCATTTTAATCATGGAAATGTGGTTTTTGGGATATATTTTTTTTTTAATCCAAAAAATTGGAGATTTTTTTTTTGTTATCAGAGAAAACCAGGATCCCTGCTCATAATGCTAGTAAAACAACCAGTTTTACTAGGATGTCTCTCTGTGATGCATCTACACGTGTGCTTGACTCCACAGTCATTACTGCACAGCCATTTAGTACTAAAACAAGTAGTAAATGACTGCATAGTAACATTCAGTATGCCCAGTCCCAGCACCTCATGGGTTGCTTCTGACCCTAGTTCCCAGTAGCAATGAGCTACTGCACAATAGCTTGTTCCTACTGTGCAGTAGTGGCAGCATCACAGTTCTTCATGTCCACCAATGCTATGTTGCCATAGTGAAGAGTGACGTTTCCATAACTCATCATTACAGTGATGTAGCATCTCATGTATATGTGCACTGTTTGTCCAAGCATCAAAGGTTATCAGTAGGGAAACAAAGCCAGAATGTAGGGAAACCAAGGCTATCAGTAGGGAAACAAGAAGGATAACTATTCTCACAATTTCATTAAGGGTTTTGTTTTTTGGGGGGTGTTTTTGAAGTCACATGCACAAGTAATTAATGAATATAAGCAATGTATTAATTCTGAACATCACAGATTTCATTGAATTTCATGATTTTTTTAAAACTAATTAAATAGCTTAAAAAATTAGTGCTATATAGAGAGGTCTGCTTTATAACCAGGGACTCTGGATTTCTTTGATTTAAAACAAAAAAATCCCCAATTTTTGGTTAAAAATGTAACCCCAAATCCACATTTTTCTGTGATTTAAATGAAGCACCACTTATCTATCTATCTATCTATCTATCTATCTATCTATCTATCTGCATTTCATTTTAATCATGGAAATATGTGGATTTTGGGTTACTTTAACCAAAAATTGGGGATTTTATTTTAAATCAGAGAAAACCAGGGTTCATGTTTATAACTTCAGAGTACCTAACGCAGACCATGTTTCCATAAAAAAAATCATGTAAATCAAGGAAAATAATGTCTGTAGTGGTTGTTTAATAGGTTTGTACATTGCCATGTACGTGTGCATGCATGCGTGTGTGTGCAGGCCTACCCAAGATCCATATGTCTAGTTTTGGACATTGTATATACACACACAAAAAGAGAAGAAAAAGATTAACTGGGGTTTATAACAACATAGCATTTCAGAAAATATTTTGATTTCTTTACACAAACTTAGTAGAGTAGCTTGTCAAAAAGTGTTGTTAAAAAATATTTTTTTTACCTATGTTTTTGAAACATACATATGTTTCTTCAAAAAACTATTGGTTCTGCATAGAAACTTTCTACTTTTCACTCAAAAAATCCTAAAAAGCCAAAAGTGTTCTGCTTAAAAAAAATATTTAAAAATATTAACAGGACTCTAAATGGCAGTTATAGTTTGTGTGTCTCAATTCCTATGTTCTCTGTGGAGATGTGTTCTCCCCAGTCATATTACATCTTCATAAACATTAAACACCTCATTACTGGGAAGTAACTTTTTACAGACAGTGAATCCTCTGATTCATATATTACATGTTTTTATTTTGGTTTGGGGGGTGGGTCTCCCCCCCACACACACACATTTTTTAAAGATAAGAAAATGTATTAGTGTCATTTATTTTGGGAAAAGTACATTCTCCACAAGGTGCTGGGCTGCTTCCTGTAAATTGTGGCTATATTTTTGGATTACATAATCTGAATACATTTTTTTTTCAAGATAATACTGGCATTTCATCTTTAATATGCTTTTTCCCCTGGAATAATTAATTAAGAGATTTACATACATAGACTTTTGCTTTTAATGATATAACAGAGCATAATCAGTCTCTTGTAGTTAAGATATTATGTCAAATTTGGCATACTACAGATGTGCAAATCTGCAGTAGCTCCAGGCAAATCAACTGACTTTTATGTAAAATTGACCTGATAGAGAATGAGAAACAAAAAAGCTAAGTGGCCACAAGCAATCTTCAAGGCAAAGATGGGTTGCAGTAATAAGTACAATTTGCAAATGGGTTAAATCTGTTTCATTTTACATAGCTCAGTGGCAGTTGTGCAGTTGCATAATTAATTTTTTTGAAACATACATAGAGTTTGTGAATCACTTCTGGGTATGCTAGTCTCCACACATCTACAAAACATGCTCAGTGGGTCTGTGGTCTGGCTATGGGGGATTGTGGCACAGAATGCTCATCTATGGAGGCAGGCAAAGCCAGTAAGTAAAACAACTGTAACTGCACAAAAATCATGCTTGGCTGGTATTTGTCAGGGAAGAATGAAACCAAGGTTCTAGACCATTATAAGTTAGAAGGAATTTGAAGCTGTGTTATTTGCTTCTCAGAAAAGTGTTTAATTAACAGGTATCCTGGTTCTCTAATTAAAAAAAAAAAAATCCTCAATGTTTGGATAAAAAAGAACCCAAAGCTCACATTTTTCCATGATTAAATGAAGCACCACTTATATATAAAGTGATGTTTCATTTTAATCATGGAAAAATATGGATTTTGGGTTCCTCTTCTTTATCCAAAAATTGGGGATTTTTTTATCAGAGAAAAACAGAATCCTTGCTAATCACCAGACCACACATTAGTAATAATACAGATACAATTTTATTCTATCAATCTTCTATACCACTGTTGGTTTAAGCAAAGTCACTGGCTCTCCCTTTCATTATACAATAGTGCATGTGTAGATGAATAGGGCATGTATATATGAATTGTGGGCCATAAATTGAAGTACTGGGTTTTTAAAAACACTGCTTCAATTTAGGGCCCTTTAAACCCCTGTGTCATGCACAAACCCAAACTTACCTGCCTCTCTGGCAGCAGGGAGGGGAGGGCAAGCTGCCGGTGGACAGAGTGGTCCTTGGGCTGTGGGGGTGGGGGGTGCTTCCCCCAGTGGCAGTGGCACCCCGCCCCCCAGATGGCACCCACGTGCAGGCACCTGGCTAGAGTGGTTCTGAGGGGCACCACAGTCACAGAGGGAAGCACCAGGCCCCCACACAGCTCAGACAGGCAGGCTCCAGAGGAAAAAAAAGATCAGGCTCACCACTTCTCTTGGGCGGAGCCTGCCTTTCCAGGTTGCTGTCAGGCTGCCTACATGTGCTTTCTTCAGAGCCCCTGAGATACACAGAGCCTAGTGCTTCAGTCCATGGCTGTAGGGCAACAAACTAAAACTCCCTGGAGTTTTAGTCAATAATTAGTCAATCATTTCTAACAACTTCTTGGAAATCTTGAAGGAAAAAAAAGAAATTATCTGTGAACATGTAATTACTGCACTTCTTGAACAGTCTGAACCTGATGTTTCATTGCTCACAGCTGCATGTCATAAAAGTAGCTCTATAGAATTTAATGGTAGATAAGGTCTAGTTCTAAATGTTCATGTTTTGACTACATCATCCTGGATATGAAACTCCTATTATATTCATTCTCCTGTTTGCCTAATTTCCAAAGGCATAAAACTAATGGAGAGTAGGTTGAAAAAAGAATCAGGAGGACATTTAGTCCTATGCCCTGCTCAAAGCTGGACTATCCCCAATTATATCATCCCAGCCATGACTTTGTCTAGCTGGATCTTAAAACCTCCAAGAATGGAGATTCCAAAATCTCTTTCGGTATTTTCCAGTGTTTTACTATACTCATAAATGAGAAAGTTCTTTCTAATATCTAACCTAAACTTCTTTTGCTTCAAGTTGAGACCATTGCTCCTTGTTCTGTCACCTGCCACCACTGAGAAGTGTCTAACTCCATCACTACCCTATGCTTCTTAACCATGTGGGCACAAATGATGCAGCTCATAGTAATCCCAGCTGGGTCATGAGTGGCTACAGGGCTCTGGGAGTGGGGTTCAGGGTTTTGGGACACAGGTGTTTTTTTTTTCCTGATCCTTCTGGTAACGGGTCATAAGCAGAAGAGGGAAAAATGAATCTAGGTAGTAAACAAAAGACTGTGGTGCTGGCACCACCATTAAGGCTTCGGCTTCTATGACCACAGTCCACTCTTTGGAGAGAGAGGCAGTGGTCTGTTGGGAAGAGACAGCCTCCACCTCACTCCACTGGGGAAGAAGTTCTTCTCAGACAGAATGCCTGACTTGCTCAACCAGGCTTTAAACTAAGCTTGCTGGGGGATGTGTGAACAACCACCAGAGCAAGATCACCAAGCATCAACAGCAAAACCAGCAGGTTAGGATGCTCAAGGGAACCCACTCCTACCCCAGCCCAGGAACAGAGCTTCTCCATGAGTATGAGGAAGCCTAGGACCTCCAGTGGCACACTTATGTGCCTGTACACTAATGCTAGGAGTTTGGATAATAAACAGGAAGAACTGTTTCTTCTGCTAAACAGAAATGACTACCATCTCATATGGATCATGGAGACCTGGTGGGACTCCTCCTATGACTGGGCTACCAGTATAAATGGTGATACCCTGTACAAGAGAGATTGTACCAAAAAAAAAAAATAAATAAAGGGGCAGGGGTGTAGCTCTCTATGTGAAGGAGAGCTACACATCCCTACAAGCTGAGATTGACACCCAAGGAGGATGACTGGAGACCCTTTGGGTTAGAATACAAGGGGAATGTATTGAAGGGTAGGAGTCAACTACAGACCTCCAAACCAGGAACAAGTGCTTGACCAAGAATTAATCAGGGAAACTGGCCAAAGATGCACACTCTCAGTACATAGTCATCATGGGAGACCTCAACTACCCAGACATCACATGGGATGAGCACTTAGCCGAATTTGATCGGTCACACAGCTTCCTTACGTGCGTCGATGACCTCTACCTGTCCCAAGAAGTTTATGGGCCTACAAGAGGCAAGCCACTGCTGTATCATCTGGACAAAAGGGAAAAGTTGATGTTATATATTTGGACTTTAAAAAAGCCTTTGACCTTGTGCACTATGATGTCCTTATGGCCGCAGTTGCCCAATTTTTCCTCAACTACTCTACAGTCTGATGGCTGGGGAACTGGCTCCAAAGTTGGACACAGAGAGTGGTAATTGATGGAACTGAATCAACATGGCACTTGGTGACTGGTGGTGTCCTCCAAGACTCCATTCTCAGACCTGTACTCTTTAATGTCTTCATAAATGATCTGGACACTGGAGGCAAAAGCAAACTGGCCAAATTTGCTGATAACACCCAACTTTAGGGAAGAGTCTCTACACTTGTGTATAGGCTAGTGATCCAGGCCAACTCCAATAGGCTTGCAAGGTGGGTGAAAACCTGATGGCATTCAATCCAGAAAACTGCAAGGTGCTCCACCTTGGGAATAAAAACCCACATCACACTTATAGGCTCAGCAATGCTACACTTGCTAGCATCATGACTGAAAGAGACTTGGGGGCCATGATTGACCACTAGATGAATATGAGCCACCAATGCGATACTGCAGCTGGCAAAGCAAACAAAACTCTGGCTTGCATCTACAGATGCATCTTGAACAAGACCCAGGATGTCATCCTCCTGCTGTAATCAGCCAAAGTGAGGCTGCAGCTGGAGTACTGCATCCAATTATGGGCTCTACAATTTAGGAAGGATGTGAGGAAGCTTGAAAGAGTCTAGAAGAGAGCCACACACATTCAGAGGGCAAGAGAATAGGCCTTATGAAGAGAGGCTGAGAGTCATAATATTCTTCATCCTGGAAAAGTGCAAGCTCAGGGATGACTTGGTGGCAACCTATAAGTACATAAGGGGTGTGCATCAGGATCTGGGGGGAACACCTGTTCACTAGAGCACTGCAGGGAATGGCAAGGTCCAGCAGTTACAAACTCTTGCAAGACCCTTTTAGGCTGGACATAAGGAAAAACTTCTTCACTGTCTGAGACCCCAAGGCCTGGAACAAACTCCCCCCAGAAGTGGTGCAAGCACCTACTCTGGACACTTTCAAGAAACATTTAGATATTTATCTTGCTGGGATCCTTTGACCCTAGGTGACTTCCTGCCCCTTGGGCATGGTCTGGACCCGATAATCTTATGAGGTCCTTTCCCGCCCTAATGTCTATACAATCTATGAAATCTTTGGAATCAACCTTCCAGTAATTAAAGGCTACTATTAAATCCCCCCTCAGTCTTCCCTTCTGCAGACTAAATAGATTCATAGATTCATAGATGTTAGGGTCGGAAGGGACCTCAATAGATCATTGAGTCTGACCCCCTGCATAGGCAGGAAAGAGTCCTGGGTCTAGATGGCCCCAGCTAGATGCTTATCTAACCTCCTCTTGAAGACCCCCAGGGTAGGGGAGAGCACCAACTCCCTTGGGAGCCCGTTCCAGACCTTGGCCACTCGAACTGTGAAGAAGTTCTTCCTAATGTCCCATCTAAATCTGCTCTCTGCTAGCTTGTGTCCATTATTTCTTGTAACCCCCTGGGGGTGCCTTGGTGAAAAAAGCCTCACTAATTCCCTTCTGTGCCCCCGTGATGAACTTATAGGCAGCCACAAGGTCGCCTCTCAACCTTCTCTTGAAGAGGCCGAAAAGGTCCAGGTTCTCTAGTCTCTTCTCATAGGGCTTGGTCTGCATAAGTGCCAATAATAAGTGCCATAATAAGCCATAATAAGTTCCATAATAAGCCTAGTTTCCTCAGCCTCTGCTCATAACTCATGTGCCCCAGCTGCCAAACCATTTCTGTTGCCTTCTGCTCTACTGTCTTCAACTTGTTCACATGCTTTCTATATTGGGGGACCCAAAACTAGACACAGTACTACAGATGTGTGCTCCCCAGTACAGAATAGAGAGGAATAATTATTTCCTTCAATATGCCGGCAATGCTTCTACAAACACAGCCCTGTATGCTTTTAGCCTTCCTGGCAACAAAGGCACAGTGCTGACTAATATCCATCTTATTGTCCACTGTAAGCCCCAGGTCCTTTTCTGTAGAGCTGCTGCTTAGCCCGTTGGTTCCCAGGCTGTAGCAGTGCATGGGATTCTTCCATTCTAAGTGCAGGACTTTACATTTCTCCTTATTAAACCTCATAATATTTCTTTTGGCCCAATCCTTCAATTGTCTAGTTCATTTTCAATTGTAGTCCCACTACACCCCCTGCCTTGGTACCATCTGCTGTGGATGCAATTCATCCCATCTTCCAGATAATTGATGAAGATACTGAATAAAACCAGCCCCAGGACTGATCCCTGGAACACTCCACTTGCTACGGGCTGCCAACTAGAAATTGAACCTGACAATCCTGTCAGCTTTCCAACCACCTTATAGTCCATTCATCCAGACCATACTTCCTTGGCTTGCTTACAAGAATGGTGTGGGAGGATGTATCAAAAGCCTTGCTAAGGTCAAGGTGTATTATGTCCACTGCTTTCCCTACATCCACAGAGCCATTCATCTCATCATAGAAGTCTATAAGCTTGTCAGGCATGACTTGCCCTTAGTGAATCCATGCTGATTGTTCCTAACCACCTTCTCCTCCTCCAAGTGCTAAGAAATGGATTCTTTGAGGACCTGCTCCATGATCTTTCTAGGGACTGAGATGAGGCTGACTGGTCTGTAGTGTCCTTGGTCCTCCTTTTTACCTTCTTAAATATGGACACTATATTTGCCCTTTTCCAATTATCCCATCATGCCAGACCTCTCCTGATCACCAGAGATCCTGATTTTCTCTGCAATTTTCAGATTAAAATAACCCAAAATCCACATTTTACCATGATTGAAATGATTTTTTCCTGATAAAAAATACCCATTTCATTTTTTTTTAAGTTAACCCAAAATCTACACTAAAATGCCACTTTATCTATCTATCTATCTATCTATCTATCTATCTATCTATCTATCTATCTATCTATCTATGACATTTCATTTAAAATCATGGGAAAATGTGGATTTTGGGTTACTTTTTTAATCCAAAAAAAAAATTGGGGATTTTTTTTTTTAAATCAGAGAAAACCAGAATCCCTGGTAATCAGGTTCAAAAAGGCATGTTAAACTTGATAGCTAAATTAGGGTTGAAAACTCCCAGGTTTACCTTGGAGTCTACAGGAATTAGATATTCATCTCCAGTAGACTGAGAGTCACCCAAGACATAAATTATAGAGCCAACATTAAAATAAATACTAAACATTGAATCTGATTTATACAATACTCCCATGAGTTTTTATAATGTAATAGTCATGTGCATTTGCCTTCCTGACATAAAATCTGCACACCATAATGAATGTCATTACATCATATAATAAAACCTCCTGGAATAGATTTAAACACAAGAGGTCTACAGGCCAACGAGAGGTAAAACACTGCTTGACCTGGTACTGGCAACTGGGGATGATTAAATCAGTGACCAAATGATCAATGGGAAGCTGGGTGATAGAGGCTATGAGCTCATTACCTTAACCATGTGCTGTAAAGCTGGCAAGTCAGTCAGCAATACAAAAGTCCTTGACATCAGGAAAGCTGAATTTGACAAACTCAGGAGGCTTGTCAGTGAGGCCCTAAGGGACCATGACCCCAAGGAGAGCGGAGTTCAGGAAGAGTGGTTGCTCCTCAAGGGAGCGATCCTTGATGCACAAGCTAATGCTATTCCATCTTGGAGGAAAGGCAGAAAAAGGGCACAGTAGCCCCCTTGGCTCTCCAGGGAACTAGCAGACCTCCTGCAGCTAAAAAGAAAGTCCTACAAAGGATGGAGGACAGGATCCACCTCCAAAGAGGAATATTCCACACTGTTCCAGACCTGCAGGGAGTGAATCAGGAAAACCAAGGCTGCCACAGAACTCCAACTAGCTACAAGTATCAAGGACAATAAAAAAGTACTTTTTTAGATATGTGGGGAGTCAGAGGAAAAGTAAGAGCAACATTGGACCCCTGCTAAACCAGATGGGACAACTGATAACTGATGCCCAGGAAAAAGCCAACCTATTAAAAGGGTACTTTGCATCAGTCTTTCATCATTACCACAGGACGCCCCTGCCCACTACAGGACAGGGAGGCCCGGGTGAGGGAGATACCCTGCCTTATATCAATGCTGACCTCATGAAGGAACACCTTGAGAAGCTGGACACCTTCAAGACAGCTGGCCCTGACAATCTACACCCCAGGGTACTCAAGGAGCTGGCTAGCATCATAGCCCAGCCCCTGGCATGGATCTTCAAGAACTCCTGGTGCTCTGGTGAAGTGTTGAAGATTGAAAGAAGGCCAATGTGGTGCCTATCTTCAAGAAATGGAGAAAAATGGATCTGGCAAGCTACACGCCCATCAGCCTGACCTCTATCCTGGGGAAGGTCTTAGAAAAGATTATTAAAGAGGCCATTCTTAACAGACTGGCTGACGGCAACATCCTGAGGGATAGCCAGCACAGGTTCGTTGTGGGTAGGTTTTGATTGACCAATCCTATTTCCTTTTATGACCAGGTGACCTGTCACCTGGACAAGGGAAAAGAGATTGATGTCATATATCTTGACTTCAAAAAAGCCTTCGATCTGCTATCCATGATCACCTCTTGGCAAAACTGGTCAACTGCAGTCTTGGGTCCACCATGATCCACTGATTGGGCAATTGGCTCCATGGTCGGACCCAGATGACAGTGGTTGATGGAAGTCAATCATCATAGTGCCCTGTGACCAGTGGGGTCCCCCAAGGCTCTGTCCTTGGACCTATATTGTTCAAAGTCTTCATTCATGATGTGGACACTGGAGTCAGAAGCAGACTGGCCAAGTTCAACAATGATACCAAACCCTGGGGTAAAGCATCCACACCTGACGACAGGAGGGCAATCTAGGCTGACCTTGACAGGCTCAGGAAATGGGCAGACAAGAACCTGATGGTGTTTAACACCGAAAAATGCAATGTTCTCCACCTTGGGAAGAAAAACCTGCAGCATCCTTATAGGCTCAGTAGTGCTACGCTGCTAAGCACTATGGATGAAAAGGACTTGGGGGTCATAATTGACCATGTGATGACTATGAGCCTTCAATGTCATGCTGTGGCTAGTAAGATGAGCAAAATGCTGGCCTGTATCCATAGATGCTTCTCAAGCAAATCCCAGGATGTCATTCTCCCATTGTACTCAGCCTTGGTGAGGCCACAGCTGCAGTACTACATCCAGTTTTGGGCTCCAAAATTCAAAAAGAATGTGGAGAAGCTTGAGAGAGTCCAGAGAAGAACCATGTGCACGGTCAGAGGTCAGGAAAACAGACCTTACAATGACAGGCTGAGACCTTTAGGATCTTTAGCTTGAAAAAGTACAAGCTCAGGGGTGATCTGATGGCCACCTATAAATTTATCATGGGTGTTCACCAGGATCTAGGGGAATGATTGTTCACCAGAGCACCCCAAGTGATGGCAAGGTCAAAAGATTATAAACTTCTGCAAGACCATTTCAGGCTGGACATAAGGAAGAATTTCTTCACTGTCCAAGCCCCTAAGGTCTGGAATAGCCTGCCACTGGAGGTGGTTCAAGCTCCTACATTGAACACCTTCACGAGAAATTTGGATTCTTATCTTGCTGGGAATCTACGACCACAGCTGACTTCTTGCCCCTCAGGTAGGAATCCGGACTTGATGATCTTCCAAGGTCCCTTCCAGCCCTAATGTCTACGAAATCTATGAAACAGAATTGGCCACCCTACTATGGGTGCAACCTCAAAATTTGGATTTTGCAGGTCTTTTACTGTTTGAAGCTGTAGGTGTTATTAGGGGAAAAGGAATAGAGGACATATCAGTCTGGATAGCCCTCTACATACGTACTTGTTTATTTAGCAACCAATCTCTGACAGAGATCTGTGGTCTGATTCCACATGGAGTGTGTTTGGTTATTGAAATACTTCAGGTTTGCAAATCATTATAATTTTTAAAAATATATATATTAGAAAACTTTCAATCGGTTTTACCAGCTCCTTGGGCATTTGGAAATATTACAGAATTTACTTCATTCGTCAGTATTTTCTGGAGAGTACTATTGCTGATGTTGAAAATTTCATGTCAGTCAGTATTTATAGGATACACTGAAACAGAAAGTGTAGAGAACAAAACCTAAGTTGTCTCATACCAACCATATGTAGTAAATCAAGATAAGAAAAATCTCAATATTTTTCTTGTTTTATTTTGAATTTGGATATGTTTGATATTTTGGTTTTGCCATATAATTATCCGAAGTGTTTGAAGTTAGGTAAGAAAACAGCAAATATGCTGTTTGCAGCTGAGATTATAAGGGCCATCCTTCTCTGTTAACACGAGTGAGTCAAAAGCCAATTATGAGCATAATATATATTTCCATTAAGAATTTACTTGCTGCTTCTATTCAAAGTGGAGCAAAGGAGGAAAAAAATCCTGAATTGTTTGTTACATAATTAGGTGGTTCTTTACAAAAAAATACATTTTTGATACATCACAGAACACTGAGTAATATAACTTACTCTGACATGACAACAATAGGGTTCATTGAAAACTTACCATCCTTAAGGCCTGCAATATTTCAAACCATTTCAAATAACAACACTAGGAAAGTCAAGAATGCTGCAAAGGCATTGGTTTAGAATTTAAAAAAAAATGCAAAAGTGACTCTGGTCATGTCATTGAATATGTTGGCAAGCAAATAAACATTGTATTATATTTATGGGTGCAACTGACCCATATTATGTGACGCCCCTTAGAAAGTTCTTTTCTAGGGAACGGGGAGAATTTTTTTTTCCCACAGCTTTATGAAGCAATGCACAGAAGAACTGTGTTATCTTAAAAAGCTGTGAGAAATCATATTCACATCTCCACAGATATAAAAACTACTTGTCAAAAGTTTGATTACATGTCTGTCACAGTGCCACTGGAAATATCTTCCTGTCTGCTTGTTCTGAACTGTTCAGTTTGAATAGTAGGTATTATTAAGACACATGTAACACTTAAAATACATACTTTCCTTATAAAATTATTTTATATGGGTATCAATTTGCAGCACCATTTTATCTAATGTCTGGGCTTATCGGATCACAGAAGATAAACAAGGGAGACATTGAAATAACAGAATGATACAGACTGAAAAGAGAAGAACAAAAAAAAAACAAAGAAGAAAGAATAGATTATTAGTAACAAAAATGGCACAGAAAATAAGAGGTGAAAAAGAAATGCTTGGGAAGACAATTTTAAAAATAGTGTGTCAAAACACAGGGACTATGTCCATGTTACATCTATGTTTCATTCCTACATGCTTTTTATTCACTACACCATATATTGATCTAAAGACTAAAGCCAAAAATCCACCAATCATGCTGAATTATGCTTAGCCCAGAGAAAGGCAGTAGAAGTGGCTTGTTTCTGAAATTCTGTCATCCTAGAGGCAGTTAGGAAATTGTTACACTCCACTTCTGCCAAGTGAAAAAACCACACTGCTGCTTGAAAACATGCCAGCGAGCAATGACCCCATATGACACATAGGGCGGTTTGATTTGCAATTCCACATACCCAGTATGAGTAATATTTCATTTGTCCAAGCCCAGTATGAGAGAAAGAGGAATGGTGTTTCACAGATCTGGCTCTTCTAGCTCCTTCTAGGCTGAAGAGTCCCCGGTGTTTAATTTTGAATGTTTTTGAATGTATTTTTTGCTTCACTTTCACTTTTTAAAATCTGAAAATTAGCGATTTTTTTTTTTTAATCAGAAAACCAGGATCCCTATAATGAACCCTTCTGACATGGGTCATAATACTGACCCTACATAATTCATATGACCTTTGTGTTCTTTACACTGTATTGCTCTCTAGATAGCCCTTTTGGTCACTGTTGTATCTATGAGAAAAGTTAACAAATTCCATGTTCTCAAGGATTCCCCTTGTTACGCAGCTTTCCGGGAAAGTGCCATTAAGACCTTATTCTAGGTGTACTTCCAAATTTGCATCACATTTTTCACCTGAATCAGTGTATCAGCTTATTACTTTCTACCCATCCCCCTGCCCCATTCCCTTCCCTTTCCCAGAAGGAAAAAAACAAAACAAAACAAAGACATCCACACCTTAAACTTTTTAAAAGACTCCTGATACGTTCATAATAAAGCAAAACTTTTCATACAATCTCCTCCATGTTTTTGTTGCAGCCACCTTACTTCTTAATGTCAAAGCATCTCCTAAGTGCAGCCCAGCCTAGCTACCTCACTGGGAAGAGCCCAATGCCATCCCTGGTCCCAGGCTGCAATGGGAGTACACTCCATGCCCTCCCAACGTGCACAATAGCAGGAGCTGACAACCCCTGCATGCAGCCCTCTAAGAGCTGCAGCTTCATCCCATTTCCTGACCTTCCCTGCCCCCACTGGGCAGCACCTGCCTCTGCCCCACTGCTGGGGCCTCAATCTGGCCCCCTCATGCCCCTTCCCTCCCCCCACTCCTTCCCTCACAACAGACTTACCAACCAGATGCCGCTCTCCACACTGAGGGGCTGCACATTGGAATTGGATTGGTATTGGCTAATATGGCTTGTTAAAAAGTGGCCATTGGTATCATCCCAAAAAATCTCTACCAGTGCACCCCTACGTGAAATCCAGTGTCCTTACTCTGCTGCTCTTCTTCTTTCTTCCCCTTAGGATCTTAACTCAGTCATCTCATGCTCACTGTTTCATAGTTGATAAGATCAGAAGAGACCTGAGCAGATCATCAAGGCCGACACCCTGTCACAGGCAGGAAAGAATGCTGGGATCAAATGACCCCTGCTATGTGATTATCTAGTCTCCTTTTGAACACCCCCAAGATAGGAGCAAGCACTACTTCCCTTGGAAGTTGGTTCCAGATCCTAGCCACCCTGGCTGTGAAGTAGTGCCTCTTGATGTCTAGCCTGAACCTACTCTCAATCATCTTGTGGTCATTATTCCTAGTTACTCCAGGTAGTTCTTGAGGGAACAGGGCCTCTCCCATTCTCCGCTGGTCCCCGCTGGTAAGTTTATAGATGGCCACCAGATCCCCCCTCAGCCTTCTCTTGTGGAGGCTGAACAGGTTAAGTCCCATAGCTTCTCTTTGCAGGGCCTGCCCTGCTGCCTCCGACCATGTGAGTGGTCCTCCTCTGGACCCTCTCAATGCTGTCCACATCCCTCCTGAAGTGCGGCACCCAGAACTGGTTTACTCCAGTTACTCCAACTGTTGCATAGAGGGGGAGGATCACCTCATTGGAACTCCCCATGATGCATCTGTGGATGCATGACAAGGTGCGGTTAGCCTTACTGAACACATCCTCACATTGGTGGCCTGTGCTCATCTTGGAATGAATAATGACTCCAAGATCCCTTTCTGCCTCTGTGCTGATGAGAAGGGAGTTTCCAAGCCTGTAGGTACGCTGCTAGTTCTTTCTCTCTAGGTGCAGTACCTTGCACTTGTCATTATTGAATCCCATCCTATCCTTATCTGCCCACCCCTGTCCAGATCTAGTTGTAGCCTGTCCCTCCCTTCTAGCATGCCCAACTCTCCCCACATCTTAGTGTCATCTGTGAATTTGAACAAGATTCTTTTCACCCCATCATCCAAGTTGCTGATAAAGATGTTGAACAGTATGGGCCCGAGGACTGAGTCCTGGGGGACTCTACTGCCCACATCCCTCCAGGTGGAAAATGATCCATCCACCACTCCTCTCTGGGTGCAGCCCTCTAACCAATTTGCAACCCATCTGAGTGTGTAGGCATCAATGTTACTGTCACCCAAGTTAACTTCCACCTTTTCATTCTCAAGTAATTTATCCCTGTTTGTGAGAAGTATATCAAAAAGAGCACCCCCCTCCACCAAGTTGACTTCTATCATCTGTATCAAAGAGTTATTCTCACAGAGTCCAAGAACTTACTGGACTTTTGAACTCTGCTGGGTTAAGTTCCCAGAAGTTTCCTGATAATTAAAGTCCCAATGAAAAACAAATCCTGCATCTTGAAAGCTTCCATTAGATATTTCAAGAAGGCTTCATTCACCTCTTCCTCCTGCTTGGTGTCCTATAGCAGATGGCTACCAAGACATCCCCAAGCTGGTTTTCCCCTCTGTCATTTACCCAGAGACTTTTAACAGGACTACCTTCTATTTCATACTTCACCTCTGAACATGTATGCATCACACACACACACGGGCATGCACGCACAGCAGGCATGCACGCACAGGCACCTACTCCTTTCCCCTGCATCTAACCTTCCTGAACAAGCTACACCCATCCAGTACTCTGGTCATATGTACTATCCCACCATATATCTGTGTAATCCCAAATATATCATAGTTCTTTTAGTAGGACCTCCAATTCTTCCTGTTTGTTACTCATACTTTTCACATTCATTTATAAACATTTCCGATATCAAATTGATTGTCCTATATTCTAATAACATTGCCAAATCTTCCATTATTCTCTACCTTACTCTTTTTTTTATCCAGGTTCCCAGGCTGTTTAATCATCTCTGACTTTTTCTTTTAGTTCCCTGGAGAACCAAGATTAAAAGCCTCTTCACTATGTTAGAAAGCCTATACACAAAGATGCTTTTCCTTCTCTTTGTCTGATGGACCCTATTCTGTTGTACTGCCTTCATGGTATACATGTTCCCTTTGAATAGGATTTCCATAGATGTGTACCTGAAGAATTTTGCTTCTCTGAACTTAATTATTAATGCAATTTCTAGTATTACACTTGTACTAAAAACTTTAAATTAATGCAGAGTGATTTCAATGTGAATTAGTTTTTTTAAAGTTGATGACTTCATCAACCAATTAATTCTTCATTTTATTAGTCATGAAATTTTAGGGGTCTGAAATCATTTCCACCACACATTTACCAGGCATTTCAGCTCAATAGTAAGTGTTGGCAATTCTTTTTAAATATTATTAATCCAAACACTAGAATGTTTGTGTATTGAAAAGTCTACATTTTTAATTATTTTAAGATGACACTAATTTCATACCTAAATCCTACAATCTCAGGGACAGAGATCTGATGCCTCCTAAGTCTGTCAAATTCACCACAGTTTTGTTATTCTTCTAATTTACTCTGCAGTTAGAAGTGCATTTTAGGTATGCTATTCCTAATCACGTGTTAGTACTGGTCAAAATAAATGCTTTACATTACCATGACTCTTGCCTCTTTTCAGATAGCCTACCAAAAACTTTGCAACTTCTCTTCCAGCCATCTTACGCCTCAGAAGTTAACATTCTGGGCTCCACATCACCGTATTCTTGTACACAAAGCTTTCCTAATCTTCCAGCCTTTCAGTAAGATGAAGACCTATTTTAGATTCTCAGTTCTCTTATCTGGACAATCCTTAGAGATCTAGCAGTCTCTCTTGTGACTTCTATTGCACCTTACTCTTCATGAATATTATGTTCTTTCAGACTCACTATTCCCCAGTTTCATGAAGTGCACTTGTTTTCCATACTACTGAGTGCCTCTAAATGTGCATTAACACACTTCAATTATTGCACATTAAATCTAGTACCTCCATTGTGAGGTACAAGGAAAATGTGAATGAGTTTGTCTTAATATGCAAGAACTAAATAATACAGTTTAAGTGATGTTTAATGCACCTTAGCCTATCTTAATTTACATTAACTAAATAGCACATTTTTTCAGTCATGCTTTAATGCACTTTAAAATGGGCTAATGCTCATTAAATCACATGTGTAGACATGAACAGAGCTTCTTCTACTGTCATTCAGGCACAGGAAGATGTATGAGAGACCCAGGCCCACCCAACTTCACTAGATCCAGACCAGGTCCCTAGATAGCCTCAAAGTTGTATCCTATGGGTTACTTTCCTTAGAGAATAGCTTTAATAACCACCTGGAACACTTCTTTACGTTTCTGGCTTCTGCAACACAGTCATTACTCATTAGAGGTCTCTGCAGGTCCCATATACCAATCTCTACACCTTCTTCCACCCTTCCTCTTTAACAATCTTAGACTAACTGATTATTTCCTAGCCTGTTACAGAGCTCTGAAGGTGGGCAGAGCCAAAAGAAGCCAACTTTCTTGCTGTAGCAGGGCTGAGTCCCAGGGGCAACCATGATGCTCCCTGGTGGCCTCGGGTCTCCTGCCTTTATTCTGCCCTTAAATTTTAATCCTGGTCTTTCTGACCCATCCACAACTTCCAGGATACAATCACCTAATGGCTATTCATAGTCGCCAACCTCCCCTATAGTCATGCCCATGCCTTGCAAGTGTTACTGCTTCATCATTTCAGTGGGCATTCGGTCCTGTATGAAGCCATTCTAGGCCTTAAGGTCCCTTGTTGGGGCCTCAGTGCTTTAGGGCTCCAAAACTTTTCTCACTGGTTTCTTTTTGCCTAGGCCTATTGGGATGGACAACAGCTGGAGCCATTCTGGGACCCAGCTACTGTCACATCCTTATTAGTTTGGGACACCAGCCCTGTTCTCAGCCCCCTAGGAATTAGGTCTCACCTGCTCAAGGACTCAGGTCTTGCCCTCCTTGTCCACTCAAGCCTCTAGGTCTTAGGCCTTGCCCCTCTATCAATGTGAACTCCTGACCCTGTATCCACTCCTTTCCAACTTCCCACCCTTCATGGGGCCTTGGTCCCACTGGCCCTGATCCTGGTTTTCACCCCTCTAGGGCCATTGTTTCCTATAGCTTAGACTCCAACCCCTTCTTGTTTGGTTCCTGTCAATACCCCAGAGCCTGGTCTCTGGCAGGACTCAAAGCAAACACATTCCCCCAGACTCCAGGCACCACTGGGTTCTCCAACCTCTCCTGATAGTGCCACCCAAACCACCAGTATAAATATTCAAAAGGCAAGCCCTTAGCTATAACTGAAAACAAATGCATATTGGTTGCATAATAGCCTTTACCTCTTTTGCAGGCCTCCTACCCCTTACTTACAGCTTGCTTAGCATTTAGGATCCCCCAGGTAGTCTTTCAGCCACAGTCGATGGGATGGAGCTCCTTTCCTGGCAGCCTGCAAGACCAACTACCTCATAGGTTCAAGTCCTAAGCTTATATGCTGCCTAAGCCCAGACCCTGAGGGTCATGAGACGTCCCCCAGTGACCAAAGGTGTCCTCTTTTAGACTGGCTGACTTCTAGCACACCTTACCATTACTGAGATAGGAGCTATAGCCCTGCTCTCTGGTATTACTGCAGGACAACTAGCTCTTCAGCAGGATTTCTGCTGTCCCAAGCAGTCTCTGTTCTATTGTACTATTCCAGAACAGTGAACTCTACAGTAAGCACTCCCAGCTTAAAATACCTAGGCTGCCTGTTCTTCTATTACACTTAGCAGACATATTATCCCACCTCAAGCTCTCTGTACTGTTGGTGTTTCCTTAAAGCAATGGGGAACCTCTGGCTCCCTGCTACACTTCCCTTTAATACGACTTATGCCCCTTGCTGTCATATTCTAGTGTTATGTTGTGGATCTATCCTATCATGATTTTCTGGGAGGCTGTTGCTAACATTGTTCCAAATCTTTTATTAGATAAAGAGAGAAACTTAGAATTATTTTGCATCATTTAATTTTTGTGAGTATTACTGGAAAGGGAAAGAACTGCTGTCTCCTTTCAAACATTAATTTTACCAAATTAAATGTCATTATTTTAAGAAAGCATCGTCAATGTGATCACATCTGTGTGATTCACTGACATTTCCTTTCTAAGTGGTTTTTGCTTTGGATAGATATGTGACTCAACTGCATAATTCCCCTTGATTTGACTAAGGAACTGTGCTCACTTATTTGCTAATTTGTTAAACATTATTTAGCAGCAATGCTTCTGAACTATAAAGTATATTTTTTCTTTTGTTTTGTTTGCTTTGTAAATTTTTTAATTTTAATTGAAATTTGCCATTGATGGCTATTCTCTAAGTTTCCATTATGTCATAGATTACACCTTGCTAATCATTTAAAGCTTTGAATAATAATTACTCAAGTGGTCTTCTAGTTTGCATAATTGCTTTTTGGGAATCTTCAGGATGAATGTTATCTATCTTAAATTATATTTGAATAAAATAATCTGTCCAAAATGTCTGTGTCAGATTTAGAGGTTTTATGACAATCACTCCACAGCAGCAAGAAATTAATTATTTTTAACTCACCATTTTCCTTTAGTAAATTTTTATATAAAATATATTTGAAACATATACAGGGTAACTGAAGTTTAACACATCTGGACTTTAGTAACTGTGGAAATGCCTTTTTAATGTTTGTAAGGTCGCAATTATATTATCAGGGGTCTTTATTTTGTGGTTTATTCAAAACCCCCAAAAGAAAACACAGAAACAAAAACAGCCTTCACGTGCTGAAATTCAACTGAATCAAATAGAAGGCATATGTTTTGACATAATTTATAAATGAACACAGTTCATATATCCTCGGGATATATGACTCGGGAACCAGCAGCGGGAAGGACAGGAGTCAAGCACACGTGTGTCCCGCACGCACGTGTGCCCCTTTACCAACTGACTGACTGGAGGCGGCAGTGGCGGCGGCGGCAGCAGCGAGGAATTGGCAGTGGGGGCAGCAGCAGCTGATCCCCCGAAGGTAAGAGGGGCGGAGGGACCCGGCACAGCTGAGCCGGATCCGGAGGGGAAGCCCCCCAGGTCCTATATAGCTGAGCAGGTAGGGAGCCGCGCTCCCGAGCCGCGCGGCACAAACGGAGCGCACAAACAGGCGTGCTCTGTAAGAGCATGCTGGTGTTTGCGCAGGCATTTGCACCGGCGGGCGGGCAGGAAGGGCCAGGAGTGAGACTTCTGTAGGGGTAGGGCATAGACACCACACAGATCTACAAACAGCAGCTCGGAATGGTGTCTACGAGGAGTGCTGCTAGGGCATCTGCCCAGGGGGACAAGGCTACCCGGGGCTGGTCTGAGGCCTCCACCCAGACCGAGCCCATGGGGGAGCTGATGTCCTCCTACCTCCTGGCCTGTGGGGGATCCCCAGCAGGGCCGGGGGGGGGGCAGAGATTGGAGGCCCCCACACCTGTCCGGCAGGTGCCCGTCTTAGGGCTCTGGAGGTGCAGGTGAGGGAGCTCCGGGAGGAGGTTAGCAGGCTGAGGGGGATCAGGGAGGTGGAGGATGAAATTGACAGTTATTTCCTTTCCCTGCAGGCCCAGGCACCCAAGGAAGAAGCAGCCTGGGGAGTGCCCTCCACAGCAGAGTGGCAGACGGTCACAGCCAGGACCGGAGCAGCTCGCAGCGAACCGGTACCAGCTTCTCCAGTCCGACTGGTGAACAGGTACGAGGCCCTGGCGACCATGCAGGAGATGGAAGGGGAGGAGGAAACCATTGGGCAAGAAGAAACACCACGTTCTTCACACTCCGAACAGGTCAAGAGATCCATGAGGACCCAGAGGAGGAGACGACGAGTGCTCATCATAGGCGACTCCATCCTGAGAGGTACGGAAGGACCCATCTGTCACCAGGACCCCTAAACACGAGAGGTATGCTGCCTCCCTGGAGCAAAGATTCCGGATGTGACAGAGGTAATCCAGGCCAGGATCAAGCCATGGGATTACTATCCCATGGTCCTAGTCCATGTGGGTACTAATGATGCGGCCAGGAGAACCCCCAATCACCTGATGGTGGACTACAGTGCTCTGGGTGGCGTGCTGAAGGAGTTTGGTGCACAGGTGGTATTCTCTTCCATCCTACCTGTGACCGGATGAGGAAGACGGCAGGAGAACTGCATCCGAGAAACCAAGTGGCGGCTTCGGCAGTGGTGTCTCGAGGCAGGCTACGGCTTCCTGGACAATGACCCGCACATCACGACGAGGGACATGCTCAGCTGGGATGGGCTTCACCTGTCCCCCAAAGGTAAGCGTGTGTTTTCTTCTAGGTTGGCGGATCTCCTCCGGCGGGCTTTAAACTAGGCTCGTCAGGGGGAGGGGAGTACGAGGGCAGGGGAAGCTGTGCACCACCAAACCATGTGGCACCCACAAGGACAGACCAGCCTGAAGAAAGAGAGCATTGGAAACCTGAAAGCCATGGGGAGACCAGCACTACAGAACAGGTAAGAATCAAGAAGGTAAGAAACAATGGGCCCCTTGGGACTCGGAGCGGGGGGGGGGCAGCAAAGGCACCAGTCGCAGGGCTCAAGTGCTAATGCTAGGAGCATGGGGAACAAGCAGGATGAACTAGTGCTCCTGCTTGCACTAAACACCTATAACTTAGTGGGGCTAACAGAAACCTGTTGGGATTCATCCCATGGCTGGGCGGTACATATTGAGGGCTATAGATTGTACAGAAAGGACAGGTCAGGGAAGAAAGGGGGGGGGGGTTGCACTTTATGTCAGTGAGCAATATACATCAACCCTCATCAAGACAGAATCCAAGGTTGAGGAAGTAGAAGGATTGTGGGTTAGGATACATGGGGGGCAAGGAGAAAGGGATTTGGTGGTAGGGGTCTGCTACAGACCCCCACACCAAGGGGAAGAAATAGATGCGGGGCTCCTGAGGCAACTCTCGGAGACCATAAAAGCTAAAGAGGCGGTAGTCATGGGGACCTAAACTACCCGGACATCTGCTGGGAGACGCAGACAGCAAAGTCCCACCGCTCACGCAGGTTTCTAACCTGTGTACAGGACCTCCACCTGACAGAGGAGGTACATGGTCCCTCTAGGGGGAATGCCATACTGGATCTGGTATTGGCACCAGGGGATGACATGATAGGGGACCTCCAGATCGGTAGCCATTTGAGAGACAGTGATCACCTAATAATAGAATACACCATAAGACGTCGAGTGGGTAAGGTAACTAGTAGGGTGAAAGTGCTAGACTTTAGGAAAGCTGATCTCAATGAACTCAGTCGCTTAGTCAAGGACGCACTGCAGACTAGGAATTTTGAAGGGATGGGAGCCGAGGAAGGATGGCTGTGCCTTAAGGAAACGATCCTTCGGGCACAAAGCAAGACAATCCCCGAGCGAGGCAAAAGAGGGAAAGGGGCCAGGAGGCTTCCCTGGCTGACCAGAGAAATCCAGGGCAGCCTAAGGGCCAAAAGGGGAGCACATAAAAAGTGGAAACAAGGTGAGATCACTAAAGATGAATATACCTCCTCTGCTCGTGCTTGTAGGGAGGCAGTTAGACGGGCCAAAGCTACCATGGAGCTGAGGATGGCAACCCACGTAAAAGACAACAAGAAATTGTTTTTTAAATATATTTGGGAGTAAAAGGAAGGCCCAGGGAGGAATAGGACCCCTGCTAAATGGGCAGAAACAATTGGCGACAGACAGGGGGGACAAGGCTGAACTCCTCAACGATTTCTTTGCCTCGGTGTTCCTAAGTGAGGGACATGGCAAGTCTCTCACTGGGGTTGTAGAGAGGCAGCAGCAAGGCGCCAGACTTCCATACGTAGATCCCGAGGTGCTGCAGTGTCACTTGGAAGAACTGGATGCCTTTAAGTCGGCAGGCCCGGATGAGCTCCATCCGAGGGTGCTGAAGGCACTGGCCGACATCATTGCAGAGCCACTGGCAGGAATATTCGAACGCTCATGGCACACAGGCCAAGTCCTGGAGGACTGGAAAAGGGCTAACGTGGTCCCCATTTTCAAAAAGGGGAGGAAGGAGGACCCGGGCAACAATAGGCCGGTCAGTCTCACCTCCATCCTTGGTAAAGTCTTTGAAAAAATTATCAAGGCTCACATTTGTGAGAGCCCTGCAGGGCAAATTATGCTGAGGGGAAACCAGCACGGGTTTGTGGCGGGCAGATCATGCCTGACCCATCTAGTCTCTTTCTATGACCAGGTTACAAAACACCTGGACACAGGAGGAGGGGTGGATGTCGTATACTTAGACTCCAGGAAGGCCTTCGATACGGTATCCCACCCCATACTGGTGAACAAGTTAAGAGGCTGTGATGTGGATGACTACACAGTCCGGTGGGTGGCGAATTGGCTAGAGGGCCGCACGCAGAGAGTCGTGGTGGATGGGTCAGTCTCAACCTGGAAGGGTGTGGGCAGTGGGGTCCCGCAGGGCTCGGTCCTTGGACCGATACTCTTTAATGTCTTCATAAGTGATTTGGACAAGGGAGTTAAATGTACTCTGTCCAAGTTTGCAGATGACACAAAGCTATGGGGAGAAGTGGACACGCCGGAGGGCAGGGAACAGCTGCAGGCAGACCTGGACAGTTTGGACAAGTGGGCAGAAAACAACAGGATGCAGTTCAACAAGGAGAAATGCAAAGTGCTGCACCTAGGGAGGAAAAATGTCCAGCACACCTACAGCCTAGGGAATGACCTGCTGGGTGGCACACAGGTGGAAAGGGATCTTGGAGTCCTAGTGGACTCCAAGATGAACATGAGCTGGCAGTGAGACGAAGCCATCAAAAAAGCCAATGGCACTTTATCGTGCATCAGCAGATGCATGACGAATAGGTCCAAGGAGGTGATACTTCTCCTCTATCGGGCGCTGGTCATACCGCAGTTGGAGTAGTGCGTGTAATTCTGGACGCCGCACTTCAAGAAGGATGTAGATAACCTGGAGAGGGTCCAAAGAAGGGCAACTCGTATGGTTAAGGGCCTGCAGACCACGCCCTACGAGGAGAGACTAGAGAAACTGGACCTTTTCAGCCTCCTCAAGAGAAGGTTGAGAGGCAACCTTGTGGCTGCCTTTAAGTTCATCACGGGGGCATAGAAGGGAATTGGTGAGTATTTATTCACCAAGGCGCCCCTGGGGGTTACAAGAAATAATGGCCACAAGCTAGCAGAGAGCAGATTTAGATTGGACATTAGGAAGAACTTCTTCACAGTTAGAGTGGCCAGGGTCTGGAACGGGTTCCCAAGGCAGGTGGTGCTCTCCCCTACCCTGGTGGTCTTCAAGAGGAGGTTAGATGAGTATCTAGCTGGGGTCATCTAGACCCAGCACTCTTTCCTGCTTATGCAGGGGGTCGGACTCAATGATCTATTGAGGTCCCTTCCGACCCTAACATCTATGAATCTATGAATCCTAAAATCTGATACATAGGATATGAATTCCATCTCATATGGATATATAAGAATTTTACTAGTCTGGGCTCAGATTATCTGAATGTTATTTTATATTCTATACAGCATAATTGCACTAAAATTCCCTCAGGGTTGGTTGGGAAGTTACAAATCAAAAGTGACAAAATTAGAGCTTCGTGTGCAATTTTTATTCTGTTTTTTTTTTTTCCTTATGTATGCATTACATTCATATTTTTTGCCTAATCACATTATATTTTCCTATGGGACACCTCCTTTATTCAGTTCAGTGAAGAAGACATCTGTTGAATATTTCTATCAATTTAAAAGATTTGGGATGTCTTTTACCTTACCTCATCCCACACTTATACTACTCAGAGGGAAAAAAATATATATATATAAATGTTTCATTTTGTACAATAATATACTCTGGGTATCACAAAGTAATTACTGAGTTCTTCTCCAAACACACCTGCAGTGTTAAAAAATAACATCGTCTCTATTTTACAGAATTGAGGACCAGAATGCTTGTACAACTTGTCTAATAATCAGGGATCCTGGTTTTCTCTGATAAAAAAAAACAAAAAACAAATTTTTGGATTTAAAAAAGTAACCTAAAACACCTCTCTCTCTCTCTCTCTCTCTCTCTCTTAGTGGTGTCTGATAATGCCCCCCCCCCCCCCCCCACACACAATTTTTAGGTCTAAAATCCCCACATACAGTGGTGTTTCATTTTAATCACAGAAACAAAAGTATTTTTCTTTAATTTTTTTAAATATGAAAATTGCTTTTTTTTTTTTAATCAGAGAAAACCAGGATCCCTGACAATAACTTTGTGGTTGACTCCTATCATATAGCTAATTGAACATGTGGCCAAGAATGCCACTGGGGCTTCCATCTGTGGGAGCTTTTTACTTGCTGGTGCAGGAGGAGCTGGAGATAGCAATCCTGGGCTTCCCCTGCACCAGCAATACAGCATGATGGGATCTGAGGTGCAATCCACATAATTACACTGCCTTTCATGCCACAAGTGCCACTGGGCCTTTGCTTGCACATTTGATGAGGGCTTAAATTAAATGTAAATTAGGTAGTAAATTTACACTGGACTATCACTTTAGAAATGTTCAATATTATGTCTGTTAAGTACAGTATCCTGTAAAAAGAGTTTGTGGTCTCAATATAACTACCACATGAGCTGAGTCCTTTCATATTTACTATTTATTTGCATCTTCATCAGTGATCTTAGAAAGATACTAGTAACTGAATAGACATGTATTTGGACCTGTTAAAGGATTAATCTTAATTTCACCTTGAAGTGTGAAACTCATTGCTACCAGATGTGGAAGCTGACAATTTAGCCAGATTCAAAAAAGGATTACACAAATTCTTGGAAGAAAGAGGCATCTGTAGCTCCTGAGTATGGGAGTCAGGGATACAGTCTCTGAATTAGAACTTATACCTTAAATGCTGTCAGCTGCAAGTCAGAAATGGACAGTGGGAAAGCAAAACAAAAACCCTAGTCATATCTAGTTTGCTCTCCATTTCCATATCTACTTTCTCTCAATGTACAACAAAGGATACTGGGCAAAATGAACCTATGGTCTCACGCAGAAAATGGCAAGTCTTATGTTCTTATATTTTATTAAATCCAATTGTGCTGCATCGCTGTTTTGATCAAGTTCCTCCTGTTAGACCCAAAGCAGGCTGCTGTGTTTGGATTTATACTTTGGATTTGTGTACTTCTGAGTTTCCTTGAGTCAGATTAAGCTATAGTCCCTGTTTCTAGCCAGAGGTGAATCCAGGAGGTGAGAGGACAGTGTTGTTGCAGAAAAGGTATAGCTCTCTGCGCTCACTAGCTTGGCAGTATCAATGTAGGGATCAATTCAGCCAGGAATCCAAGGCAAAGAGAAAAATGGTACTTTCCAGTTGCCACTGAAATAATTAATGCAAATGAGCAGCTGCTGGGAGCAGCCACTTTTTTCACTTCGACCCCCAAGTCAGTGCTTGAAGTGGTTGCATCAATTGATGCCCACAGTTATACCTCTGCTTGTCAGCATGGCTCCAGAACCCAAGAGATGAATGCCAACACAAATATTCAGCAGGACTCAGAAGAAGACAAATGGAAGCAGGGAGGAAGGTGGTAGCAACTACCCCGTGAGAAGCCAGTGAGTTCAGAGACCTTGCAGTACAAGCTCTGAATAGTTGGGGGGAATCAACTGCCCCTCCTGGATTTTCACATCTCCATCTATGGCTTTTAGGTTCCTATTCCCTTCTCTTCTTTATTGGAATATCCTAAGGTCCCCAAACAGTGCTCAGCTGCCATGTGTCTCGACCTACTGGCTCACACAAGCACTTTCTCTCACAGAACTGCTTCCTTATGGGTACTCCAGTTTATTTTTTAGTTCTTCAAGGACACATGACATTTAAAGCAAGTAACACAAAAATAGAGCAGAGGGATTTCTGTACCAAATATTTTTTGCTCTTAGAGAAGCATTGACAATTTTGAAAATATTATTTATGAAATAACTTTAAGCTGTTCTCTGCCTCAAGTTTCTGACTACAAATGATGTTTATTGCTTGATGACTATTATTGTTGTCACTGCTGCTTCTTGGAATTTAGTTAATCATTATTTAGGGTTTTCATTTTAGTTGGGTGAATAGTTTTGGATTATTCTAATATAATAAAGGGCTTAGTCTGTCTGTGTATCTATTTGTACATCTGTCTGTCCATAATGCTTTTAGCCAATTGTGCATGTGCTGCTGAGAAGGTGGGAAGGCAGTTGGAAGCCCTGCTGCTCCAGGGGAGGAGGCGGAGGTGGATGTGGTGGGGGACAGGGAGAGCCCTGAGTGGGGCAGGAGGAGAAAGGGAACCACCACCACTGCTGCTGCCACTGACACCACCTCTGGCAGGGAAGCAGAAGCAGGTGGGGGAGGGAACCACCACTGTCTTAGGGAGGGAGGTGGGGGAGGAGGCAGAGGCAGGTGGAGGGTGGGGACAGAAGGAGCCATGGGCATGGGGGGAGTTAATCATGTGCTTAACTGTAGCTTAAAGTCAATCATGAAAAGATGTCAAAAAACAATATTAGCTTTGTGAAGTGAACCAAAATCTAGATCTTCTAAGTCATTCCCTTATAGTAAATCATTTTGTTATTTTCTGATTCTTTTCAAACTTATCTGAAAGGTGTTAAATTAGGCAATAGTATATTAGATCCTTCTTGACAGAATCAAACTACAGTGCTGCTGTTCTCTGCATTCTGTGAATCCTTACTCAGGTCATATATAACCATATTACACAGTTCCATAGTCACTGGTTATTATTTTCTTTTCTTTTTTGTTTTGTTTTTTTACTCATAGTGCTTTAAACCGAGGTGGTTACTGTTCACATGTGAACAGTACATATAATGTGCCCTACTTAATTGTGTCTACTTAATTTCCTCAGCTTTAATAAACCACTTTTCTTTTGTCACTGTTGCTGTTCTTAATGGACCCAATTACTTATTTGGTTTGATACACTTTCTATTTAAATGGCTAACATTTTACCCATATTTTATCATAAAACTGTTTCTTATTTTGCCAGAGGAGGGATTTATTTTTAGTAGTCAACAGAGCCTTGAAGGTTGCTGATGGCATCTCTGTGAAGTTGTTTCAAGTGTTTTGAACCTCATTATTAGCTTTCAAAGATCTGAATTATCTCTCTCTCTCTCTTTCTCTTTGTACTGTGTAGATATCCTCATTTACACACACACACACACACGTGTGTGTGTGTGTGTGTGTGTGTGTGTGTGTGTGTGTATCTTAGTGGTGTTTCATTTTCATCATGGCACCCTGCCACCATTTTCCATTCTGGCATCATGAAGCTGCCAGAACATTTCCCTGCTGGAGATGCTGATACATGTGATGCTCAGGTGCTTTTAATTAGCACAGCTTGCTAGTTAAAGTGCACCCCCCCCCCACCCTATATCCCAGAACACTTGTAAAAATGCTCGGAGATACTAAATGTAATACACATTAGCAGAAGTGCATTAATGAACATGTAGATGATCCCACTGGGCTTGTCCACACGTGACACTGTAATATGCATTAGCTTAAGTTAATGTGCATTAAGGGTGTGCATCTACACATGCATGCCCTTAATATGCATTAAAATGGTGAATTTAGGTATCAAACTTATGCAAAGACAGGTATCAAATTTAGGCATGAATAGTTTAGGTCATTAATGCTGTGTGTGAGGACTGACTTGCGACTAACTTTAGTCCCAAGTTGCTTCACACAGAGTGTTAACATGTTTTAATGCTTGCACATGTAGACACCTGCCTAAACCTGCTTAATGCACATTAAGTTAATGTGAATTAAATTTAGGTGTGCATAAATGCATGTGTAGACATACCCACTGAGAAGTAAGTACTACTTAGAATTTAACTGGGAAAACAAGTTTGATTTTTAGTCTGTTGCTCTTATGGATATCAGGATAGCCTCAAAATATGAACTATGTGTGAATCATGAACTGACTGGCCAGTATTAGACAAGCATATAAGAATATTTTTGAAAAGTTCCAATTTATCTTAATAAGAGCTAACACAGAAGTACCATGATAATGTTTTGCTTTTCATCAAAGCAAGTAAAGAAGGGAAAGAAGATTCAGATGATGAATATCCACATAATTTGCAATTAGTGAAAGAGCAGTAAAGCATACAAGAAATGTTGCATCCGTCAATTACCATGTTTACCCAAATCCAAGATGATGCTGAATTTAAGGCAACTCCCAATTTATTATAATTGTCCATATATAGAATCTAATTATTGGAGTGTCATTTAAAATTATATTCCCCCAACTCCTGCAGCAGGGAAAGCAGTCAAAGGCAGTAGAGGGACAGGCAGTAGGGGAAGGGTCAAACAGTGTTACCTGACTTGACACATCTTCCCCTCCCTGCTGCATGCCATCCCCCCCTCCCTCCCCAAGACCAGTCCCCCACCAGCATTGCCCCCACCTCCTACACATCCTTCTCTCTCTCTTCCTCAGCACCCTCCATCCCTCCCAACCTTGATCGGGATCCAACGGGCTTCATACAAACTCCATCCTGGGGCATGAAGCACACACTTGCTCTGGTCCCATCCCATTCCAGCCCTGGAGCAGTGTCAGTGATTTGGCATTTCTGGGGCTGGAGTGTGGACAGAGCCTCCTGATACCAGAGAAAAGACAAGTGATGGGGAGAAGAGGGGCCCAAGGCCACAAAGGGGACAGGCAGAGGAGGCAGAAGTCATGGGAGAGTAGGCAGGCAGCAACTTTGACTTTGGCCCCAACCCACAGGTCAAGGCCTTAGAGGGTAATTAGGGGCGGGAAAAAAAACACCCTTGCCTTGAAATTGAGTAAATCGTATAAAAACAAACAATACCCAGTGTTGTGCCCAGCAACACTATTATGGGTTCTATACCAAGTAAGTAGATTAAGACACAATTGTCCAAAACTATAAGCAAGTTTATTGAATCTTATCAGATTCAATGCTAAATTAAAATAAAGCAATTTTTGCAGTTATAATTTTAAAACTGTTGCTAGTCAAAGCAAATGCTCACCACCCTACACTATCATGAACGTGAGTTCACTGGTTGATCAGGCCATGATGCCTTGTCCTAGGGCTCCTGGCTCCCATGTCTGATGTTGATCTTGGATTAATGACAGGCTCCCTTCAGGCTTTCTCTTATCTCTCTTTATAAATTATACATCTTTCTTAATAGATAAAATTAACTTAAACCTTCTTATTAATTCATAGTAATAATCTTGCTTGTTTGCCAAATATGGTTACTTTTATCTGGAATTTTCTATCCTGAGCTTTATTTTATTTTTTTCTCATTCTTAGGTGGGGGTAGGTTTTTCTCTGACTGTTCCTCTTTTGCCTACACAATATATAGTCAATTTAGTTAGCCAACTTCCTGATTACTTTTAGTCAGAAATAGCATTTTTCCATCTGCTTCTTTTCACTGGGTGCATGTCTAAACCACAATTCAAGCTAAGCATGCAGCTTGAGCTAAACACAATGGTAAAATCCAGGCCTGAAGGTCCCTGGGTCCCAAGACCAGTAGAGGTTCTGGGTCTCTGTAAAGGCTAGCTATGTTATGTGAGGCTCAGTGGGCATATGAACTTCACAGAGGTTGAGAAACACCTGAGTTCAGAAGCGTCCATTGGTGTGTTTGGATAATCATACCAACTAGGTCCTGAGTCCAAAGAGGGCAGAGACTATATGTGATCTTTATGAATGTCCTCATGACAATTGTTAAACATCTTGCACATTTTTACATATGGTCTGAATATGGCACCAGGCACTTTTAATTAGTGAACCACACAAATCAAAAGTGCCTGCACATCACATGTATCAGTGACACAGCACGTCCCCACACTGAGAAAATGGCAGTGGTACACTTTGAACAAACACACATTGAACATGTTTTAGTTCAAAGTGCACTGCCACCATTTCCTCAGTGTGAAGGTGCACTGCATCTCTGATAAACATGAATCATGAAGCTGCAAGAACATGACAATTTTGTCACAACCCAAGAGTGTGATTTTTGTTTTGTGTGTGCTTTGGCACCACTGAATTATTTTCCCGCCAAATTGTAGCTTTCTTTGCAGTGTGCATTTCTTCTTTGCAGCTAAGAAATGCTCGTTGCAAAGAGTTCCCGCCATTTGTATGATAATTCAAGCCCCATTATTGGCTTGCATGAAATTATTCACACGTGGCGGCTAGTGATTGGCTTGCTAGCCATATAAAAAGCTTGAGTGGTTTCTGCCCAAGTTGGAGGACTCCACAAACACCAGGAGGAGGGATCTTCACGCTGTGTGAAGATCTCTAAGCGCTGCAAAGCCTATCGGACCCAGTGCATTTAAAGCAGGCAACAGAGGTCTGATCAGCCTCTAGCCTCTTCCCATCGCCGTTCGCAATCCTCGACGTATCCCTCTCCCTGCGCGCAAAAAGGATCCACGGAGCCTCAACAACTCCGTGGGAGAGACCCAAGCTTGTCGTAGTCCTCAAAGGAGGATTTAATCGGAGCTGTGCCTGGGAAACTGTCCAGCCTACACCGCGACCATCTTTGGTGTAAGTAAACAATCTTGAATCAACCACTAAGCGTCCGTGACTAATTCTAGCGTGTCATCTGTTTTCTCCGATCCAGCGTGCCCGGGCTGCTGGCCACAGCCCGCACGGTTCGAAAAAGGGCCCGGATCGCCCCTGGCCCGCACAAATTTATGTGCTCCAACAGACTCAATGGGCGCATCCACACATGAAAGTATGTGCGCTTGCAGCAGCTCAAATAGAAGCCATGCAAATTTGAGCTGGGGCTTTTTGTTTCAGTGCACTTACACTTTGTTGTGGAGCAAATTGTGCCACTAGGAACAAAATAACCCTGCCTGGACCCTCCTGGATCTTCAGCCAGGGGGAGCTACAGCCTAGGGCCAGCACCTGAGCTGTCCCCAGCAGTATAAAAAGCTACCCTGTCCTGGCCCCAGCAGTATAAAAAAAAACACCCTGGAAAGTAGCTCAGGGCTACTAGCTCTCAGGAGCTTCTGGGGCCCAGCCAATTGATACCTGGGGACATTACCCCTTGTGCCAGCTGGACTGCTGAAGCAGCCCTGAGAGTTCCCTGCACCCTCTACCCACTGCAGCAGTCTGGCAGTGGGGGCTGCTGCCTGGCTGTGACCTGCTGTGCAACTGCCAGACTCGAATGGGGACTGCAGAGCCAGTAGAGGCATCTGCCCCTCTGGGCCAGCTGCCAGTGAACTGTGGTTGCAGGGCTGGCCTCTGTACAGCACTACTGCCATGTGTGCCCCCTGCCCATCTGGGCAGCTATCACCCGGAAGATGTTCCAGGTGTGGTAGCCTGCTCTGAACTGTCAAAGCATGTCCTCCTGGCCAAATGGGGCCAGGAGGTCATCCACATCCAGCTGGGTCCAAGGTACCAGCTCTGAGCAGGCAGGATCCTGCCACTGGACTCCCCAGCAGGAATTCTGGTATTCCCTATTAGAAACCTGAAAAATCCCCAATAAAAAAAATCTTAAAGTCACTCCCCAAATCCATGTTCCTCCACAAGTAAAACAAAAGACCACTGAAAAATCCCTAGGTTTGAGGCAGGGCAAGAGGCACATGTGTGCTCATCTGGACGTGCCCAATAAATCGAGTTTGCTGCAATTCCCTGGATTTCCAGCACATCAGAGCAGGCTCCCAACGTGTGTAAGTACCCCTTGTGTTGACAGCACTGTGCTATACAGCATTTGGAAGAGTGCAACTTCTTTCCTCCAGGTTTCACCTGGAAGCCTGGTATTAAATATGAATACTGTGTTTAAAATACTGAGTTATCTTTAAAATGTAACTACATCTTAATGTAGTTTTTGTATAAGATAATGCACTATAAAGTATCATATTAAAGGTCTAGTATAAATATTCAGAACAACTAATCATCTAAGGACATTAAAGAGTCCGCTACTAGCATCCTGTTAAAAGAAAAGTACCTTTTTAGTTTAAGTCAGAGCAGGTCATACTTTTAGATACAGAGTTTCAGTCCTGGCAAAGAAAGAATAAATATATATTATTTGCTGCTCTTAGAGGTATATATCTATATATTTTGCATCTGGGTGACTGAATTGCAGCATTAGAAAGGTATCAATGTCAAGTTCTATTGGATTCTGTAAGTTATATATAACATCAGTAATGTTTTTTTACACTTTATGAAAAAGTATGATGAAATAGTCTTTGACCCTGGGAGCTTGCAGTCTATCAATATTACTACTATTAATAGTAGTTGTTAATAACAGTAAAACTCCTCAGAAGTGCCCTGGTGTAAGCTGCTAACAAGTCCCCTCTCAGCCTTCTCTTTTTCAGGCCGAAGATTCCCAGATCCTTCAGCCTTTCCTCATATGGCTTGCCATGCAAATATCTGATTATATGATGATATCTTTTATTAGACAAAGATTTTTACAAAAAAAAATCTTTAATTACAAACTTTTGGGCACAAACACCCTTCATCAGGCATTGGAGAAAAGATTGTAAAAGTCCTCCTGCATAGAAATGAAAGTTCATATTTCATAGGATTTCACAGAGGAGTCAATAGACAGAAAACTCCTCTGGGCAGTCAGCTGGTATGAAGCCTCTCACCTCCTGTGAGGATCTGTGATGATGTAAATTACCTTGAAACAAAGGCAGGAGTAGGATCTCAGATTTCAGGTAGTCACAGTTGTTTCCTGCTTTGGAAAATATTAAGATCTCATTTTTTTTTTAATTGGCTAAAATTTGATATCTTCCATGTGTCAGGTAGCCAGGTTGTAGCCGTATTGGTCTAGAGGAAAACACAATAAGGACTAGTAGTAGAGATGACATCTTTTATTAGATCAACAAGATGCACAGTACTCCAGCTGTGGTCTCACCAATGCCAAGTACAGTGAGAGAATCACTTCTTTGGTATTTCTGGACATGCATCAATTGATGCACACCAGGATACTGTTAGCCCTTCTGGCTACAGCTTCGCACTGCTGGCTCATGTTCATACTGTGGTCAGTTATTATCCTCAGGTCCCTTTCATTCACAGTTCAAATCAGGTTGGCATTGCCAAGCCTGTAGGTGTGTAGTGGATTGTTCATCCTCAGGTGGATCACTTTACATTTCTCGATGTTGAACTTAATCTGGTTCCAGTCCACTCAACTTGCGGGGTTTTGTGATAACTTTGGCCAGCTCTTTGAGCACTCTCAGATGAAGTTCACCTGGACCTGCTGACTTATATACGTCCAATTGCTTAAATTGATCACACACCAGTTCTATGGCAATAGTAGGAAGGGTAGTCATTTGATTCATAGTGGAATGGAGGGGCAGGTACCACCTACAGGAGTGATGTGGGGGCAGGTGTGATCTGGAGGGGGTGGATGGGTGGGCAGCATCTGCAGGGGGGTCAAGGGAAGCAAAGAGGGCAGCAAGGTCCACAGGAGGATGCTGTGGTTTGGGAGGATTTGTCAGGCTCACAGGGGACTTCATAGTGAACCAGGATCTACTATTGCACCCCCCCAACTTTCCAGAAAACTTGCACCCTATCTCTCCTGTTCCTCCCCCACCTATAAGTACTTGTGTGGCTCCTGGCAGCAGTTAACTCTGATAGAGCTGGTGGCACCCAAAGCAGCATGTGGCAAGAGAGGTTGGGAGGAGCTTGCTGGTCCATGGAGAGAGCAAGGGACCTGGGGGCTAAAAATAGCACAGTGCTGAGTAGGGGCGGGGTGGGGGGGGTGAGTGAAAAGTGCAGTCCAGGGGCTGGGGCTTGTGGCTGGGCTTTCCTAGCCCCAGGGATGCTCAGGTAACTCTACTGAAGTTCCATTCACCATTCTAAACTAGATTTACTAAATCAGATGCTTAAATGATCCAGGTCTATCTTAGACTGGGTTCAGCCATGTTTAGACTGTGTGCATGGAACTTCTGTACTTTTATGGATTTAGATTAATTTCTAATCACTGAGACCAGGTCTGAGTGTAAGGTCTGAACCTGAGGTACATCATGTTAGATCAGAACCCCATCTAGCCATTTTGAACTCAATCTAACCCTCTCTAACACCCCTCCCCCTGCCAAACATCTGCACATAGTCTCAGTTGTATCCAATTGTTATTTCCTATTTTAAATGTATACTGTAAATATATTTCCTTGTTGCACAGGAACCATCTGGTTTGTTTGGACAATGACTAGTGTAATAAGGTTCTGGTTTCTAAGGTCAGTCACAACAGCAGCAGCAGTGGCAATAATAACAGTAGCAATTCCTGCATGGATTTACTGGCACACTTTAACCAGCATGAGTGAAGCCAGTAACACACATTCATGAGTGTATGTGTATGTGCACACATGTGGGTGATTGACTAGGCTCATATATATATATATATATATATATATATATATATATATATATCTTCTAAAGATATAGATATCTAAAGAAGGTTCATATATATATCTTCTAAAGAACTTAGCTTTTTTAAAAAGCTTCATTTGATCCAAGTTGTCAGACACTTATGAAGAGAATAAAGCAGTTAAGGACAGTATAGGTAACTCCCACAAATGCCAAACTTTGAGACTATTGTAACATTAAATTACTTGATTACAGTATAAGAAAGGAGTGGGTGTGTGCCATTTTTTGCTGGCAAATTCGAGTTTGATATTTAGCAGACAGAATATTTAGGTGAGCAATCACATAAAGTAAAAGAACAAATATTCATCAGGTTTTATTCTGACGCCAGTCACAGAATAAGTCAGTAAATATTCCTGTATTTTTTACCAAGTGAAGCTGTACCTAGAGATAACAGATTTTTAACTCTCTATATTGGCTGATTTCCCTACAACTAGTGTGTGTGTGTGTGTGTGTGTGTGTGTGTGTGTGTGTGTGAAGCTTGGTGAGGAAAACAAACAAAATACAAAAATGAACTTGACTTATTTTCTGCTTCTGACATTTTGTACCTTTTTAGTTACTGAATTCAAGATTTCATCACCTGTATACCAGAATTCCAGTTTTGTCCCTGATAAATAGGCCTGTGCAAAGTGGCACATATTCAATTTGAATTCAGATTTGGCCAATTCAGAGGGACAGTAATTCAATTCAGTGATTCAAATCAGTGTCCTGATTCAATTCAGCTGAATTGGTCCCAAAGATTCAGTGCCTCTTCGGAAATTCAGCCATAGACTAATTGGGCAGCATCACTAATTGGCCTCCATCACTGTAGGGCACTGATCTGCCCCCTACACCCCTCTTCCCTCCCCCTTCCACCCACCGCAAATAACTTACCAGTTGGAGGCAGCTATGTCCTGTCCACCTGATCGAGGGATGCTACCTGTTTAGTCTATGGCCAAATCTCTGAATCCATGCTGAATCTTTTCTGAATTGATTCAGGGGATACTGATTTGATTGGGACCTTTTTAATGCATCTCCTGATTCATTTTGGATTTGGAGATTTGGCCGCTGAATGATCTTTTTAACATCACAGATTGCAAATGTTCAGATTTAATTGATCTATGCTTTTACTTTTAAACATACATTTTTAAATTAATAATAATGCACCTTTTGGCTGATTTAAAAAATGGATTTTATCAAAATCACTTAATCAAAGTGATAAGAAATATGAGGGAAAGAAGCGAAATAATTGATGGTACTGGAAGCATTTAAAACAACCCAGTAAAAATGAAACATTACCAGTGGGGGGGGGGGGGAACAACTGAGAGAGAGAAGAAAGGAAGTATGATAAGCAGGGACCCTGGTTTTCTCTGATAAAAAAATCCCCAAATTTTCAGATTTAAAAAAGTAACCCAATATCTACATTTTTCCACGATCAAAATGAAACAGCAGGCATGCTACAGCAAGGAGTGTAGGAGGAAGTGGTTAGCCAGTGCCTCTCACACCCACTGCCCTAGCCCCCACTAGAGGCATGCAGCTATCCTGGGGTCTCAGCAGGGGGAGTCTGCTGCTGTTACCACCACCACAGGTGATATTCCACTGCCAGGCATCCTCCACTCACTGCACCTCCTCTGCCCAGGCATCACAAAATAGCTTGCCGTAGGCCTCATAGATGTTATGCAGCATGCACGCTGAAATAAAACATAATCCTTGAAGCACAGAGGAAAGCCATTCCATCTTGTAAGAAATGTAGTCAATGGGCAAGGAAACCCCCTTGCTGAACAAGGAACTGTTGGACCTCATTAAACTCAAAAGAGAAGCCTACAGCAGCTGGAAAACAGGAAACATCACCAAAGAGGACTACTTAGCACTCATCTGCACCTGTAGAGAGTGGTCCAGAAAAGCCAAGACACAAACTGAACTCAGGCAGCTATGGGAATCAAGGACAAGAAAAAGTCCTTCAGATATGTGGGAAGTTGAAAAAAAACCCAAAGATATCATTTGGCCCCTGCAGTATCTAATGGGACAACTGACATCCAATGCTCAGAAAGGGCTAATCTCCTAAATGACTTTTTTGCATTGGTTTTTCACCATCCCAAGGGATTTCGCTGTCAGAAAGGACACAAACCATCCTGGGAGTGGGTGATAGGCCCAGTATTGATGTGGATCAGGTGAGAGAACATCTTGAGAAACTGGACACTCACAAGTCTACAGGCCCAGATGGAATGCACCTGAGAGTCTTGAAGGACCTGGCAGACATCATTGCATTCCCCTTAGCAAAGATATTTGAAAATTCATGGTGCTCGGGCGAGGTCCCAGAAGACTGGAAAAGAGCCAACGTGGTCCTTATCTTCAAGAAAGGGAGGAGGGATGACCCAGGGAATTATAGACCAATCAGTCTGAGCCCCACCCCTGGAAAAATCCTGGAGAAAATTGGCAAGTGATCTATCAACACCAGACTAACAGAAGGCAAACATCTGAATGCCAGCCAATATGGCTTTGTGACTGGCAGGTCTTGCCTAACCAATCTCATCTCCGTTTATGACCAGGTAATATGCCCTGGACAAGGGAGATGATGTGGATGTCACATATCTGGATTTCAAAAAAGCTTTTGACCTAGTTTCCCATGATGTCCGCATGGTTAAACTGGGGAACTGTGGCCATGATCATCTTATGGTCTGATGGCTAGGTAAGTGACTATGGGGTCAGACCCAAAGAGTACTAATTGATGGGAGCAAATCAACATAGTGCAGGGTAACCAGTGGAGTCCCTTATGGCTTGGCACTTTGGCCAGTGCTCTTTAACATCTTTATTAATGATCTGGATTTGGGAGTCAAATGCAAACTGGGAAAGTTCATGGATGATACCAAATTATCAGGGAGGGTGGTTACACTGCAGGCAAGGCTAGGGATACAGGCCAATTTGGACCCACTTTCAAGGTGGGCTGACCAAAACCTGATGGTCTTCAATGTAGAGAGGTGTAAAGTGCTGCACCTTGGTAGAAAAAAACCTTCAACATACTTACAGGCTCAGCAGTGCTACACTCGCTAGCACCATGACTGAAAGAAACTTGGGGGGTCCTGATTGGCCACCAGTGCAATGCTGTGGCTGGCAAAGCAAACCAAACTCTGACATGCATACACTAATGCATCTCAAGCAAAACCAGGGATGTCATCCTCCCACTTTACTCTGCCCTGGTGAGACCACAGCCAGAGTACTGCATCCAGTATTGCCCCCCCCCCCCCTTCAGGAGGGATGTGGAAAAGTTTGAGAGATTTCAGTAGAGAGCCACACACATGATCCAAAGCCTGGAGGGGAGGTCATATAAGGAGAGGCTGAGGGACTTGGGACTCTTCAGTCTGGAAAAGAGAAGGCTTAGGGTGGACTTGGTAGCAGCTTACAATTATATAAGAGGGGTACATCAGGATATGGGAGAACAGCTGTTTACCAGAGCTCCCCAAGGGATAACAAGGTCTAATGATTATAAACTCAAGGAAGGCTGATTAGACTAGACATAAGAAAAAAAAAATCTTTATGGTGCAAGTGTCCAGGGTATGCAACAAACTCCCCCCCAGAGGCAGTGCAAGCACCTACTCTGCACTCTTTCAAAAAAACATCTGGATGTTTTTCTTGCTGGGGTCACTTGATCCCAGGTGACTTCCTGCTTATGGTAGGGAGGCTGGACTTGATGATCTCACGAGGTTCCTTCTAGCCCCTAATGTCTATGAAATCTATGAAATGACCTGGGGGAGGTTGTCTTCATCAAACTCCAGGAGGACAGGGGCAGGAGTGGGGATGGGGGTGGGGACAGAGACAGGGATGGGGTTGGGGACTCTGGATGGGGGCTGGCACAGGCTCTGCCAGCTTCAGGGAACTGCTCTGCACCCCTGAATTGCCTTGGGGAGCGAGGAGGCACATGGCATCGGGCCTGGGGAGTGAAGCAGTTCCCTGGAGCTGGTGGAACCTGATAAGCAGTTCCCTGGAGCTGTCAGAGCCCACACCAGCCCCTAGTCCCAGCACCCAGCCTTGCCTTGCCTCACCTCAGGGAGGAGCCTCTGCCTGCCCCACATGAGGATTGAGGAGCTTACCTGTTATCTGATTCATGCAATTTTCTGTTTGCTGTGTGCCAAGCATCCAAAATTCAAAATTTCAAACCCTGTCCTGATCATCCAGTGATGTGACATTACCTCCCCAGAACCAACCAATGCTTCAACATTTTCATTTGGGGGCATAGCTCAGTATTTTTATTTTCACATAAGATTTATGATCTTAAAACAGATCATTACTGATCCACAAGATTATATATATATATATTGTTCTGCTCTGCTTCCAGCAGAGATGGTCTCTCTTGGCTCTTCAGCGCAAGGAATATCCTGGTTTGTTCACTATAGGTATGACTCACATGCACAGTTTTTTAAACAGTAGAACAACTTTTCTTGAGAGAGGCTTTGGGGGTTGGAGAAGGAGGGGAGAGGGAAGACACAGTGCTATAGCAAGGGGGGGTGGCAAGCAGGATGACTGCCCTGGGTGCTGACGTGAAGGGGTTCTAACAGGTGCTGCCCAGCTAGTGTGGGGCATGGGATGGAGCTGTGAGCATCTCATTCGCAGGACATTGGGATGGGGGGAAGGTGGCTTCCAACACTGCATGCATGGGCAAGCATGGGGGGAACTGCTCCAGAGGCTCCACTGGCTCCGGGGAACTGCAGGATTGAAGCAGTGCACTAATGGACTGAAGCATCACATTCACAGACTGAAGTGGCGTGCTCATGGACTGCTACGCCTTAGAAGGAACATTGGCCCAGGCACCAGTTAAAGTGGGCTGGAGTGTGTCCAGCTGGCTGTTTTAAAGTCACATGAGCCAGACTAGCAATGGGTATGTGGGGTCTCTGATGAGAAGGGGTGGAACCACTTTTGTGCCCAGCTGCAGGTCTGGCACCCCCAGTGCTAAGCAAGCATTCACTATCCACCACAGCTGGCAGGGCAGACTTGTAAAAAGCACAGGCATCATGGACACTGCCCGCCCAGCTGGCACTCGCATTTGTGAAAGTGCTGCAGTGGTCAATGATGGCCTGGAGCACACCTGAGTGAAAGGCCCTCCAGCTATAGTAGAACTGGATGCCCTGGGATGAGCAGGTGTTGGATGTGGGTCCCATTTAGGGCCTTGATCCTGGGGGAATCCCAGGGCACTGAACCCCTCCTCCACCACCAGAGGGTCATGCACATGGAGCACAGTGTGCCCCAGAAAATCCTGCAGAATGCTGCATACCTCCAGGACAGTTTTCCCAGCAGAGGCTTTGCACATCCTAAAGAGGTGGACCACATAGCAGAGGCTGGTGGGCATGGACAACATAAGAAGGGTGAGAGCCAACCATGTGTCCATGGGAGAGGCAGCCTCATGTTGGTGTCCTGCCACTCCAGGTGTGGCTGAAGCTGCTCCAAGAAGTCCTGGAAGGTGACCTGGGTCATGTGGAACACCTCCAGCCACTGTTCATCCTCGCATGTCTGCTGGACAATGTGCAGCTACCAGTCCTAGGTGGCTTAGCAGGCCCAGAGTTGGTGGGACTAGAGGCCTAGGAGGGTGAGGGTAGTCCCAGAGGTGGCATTCAGCAGCCCATTGTTTGTGTCCCTGCTGGGGTTTGGCCAGCTGGGTGGGGTCCAGACAGCAACAGCACAGTGGTGGCCCTTGGATGGCATGCTGCAGTTGTGCAGGTAGTCTCTGCATGTGGGGGAGCTTGAAGGGCCCAGGTGGCCAGGATCTGGCTGACAGTTGGTACAGTGGACCAGCAGGGTTGCCAGCAGGAGCCTAGAGCACTGGTCATTGCTGCTGGGGACAAGGGTTAAAGCAGCCATACCAAGGGGAAGCAGAGATGGCAAGAAGACAGCTGCTGTGTTATGCCCCTGGTCTGTGCACACTGCTCTGGCCAGAGAAGTGGTTGGCCAGGGAGCACAGAGCAGAGCAGTCTTTTCAAGATGGCTGCCAGCTGCTGCTAGCTGCAGTCACCATCTCAAGTTCTCCCACTGCAGGGCAAATCTGCTTCCACTTCCCTGCATGTGTAGAAGCCTGCTCAGGAGCATTTATTCACAAGTAATTTACTTGCAAGTAAACTGATCTCAGAGCAAATGCATGTGTAGTTGTGCCCACTGAGAACAAAATATGGATCTAGGATTTCTCCAGGTTAATCTTCTACATTCTCAATTATTTGAAATAGATGTGTTTTAAACTGGGAATATCACCTTATCACATAATATTATCCCCACCAGAATAGTACAATAAAACATAACTTCAGGGTATCTCTTTTTTTTTTTTTTCCTGTTCCAATATTAATTTTTTATATATATTTATCCAAATTCTGTCTAGCACTATGAATTTCTAAGTCACTGTCATTCTTAAACCTAACATATCATTTTCTTTTCTTCTTAAGTATGGTAGAGTTATAAGCAGTCTGATTTTCAAATAAAATTAATATTTGATACTCACATTACCTTTAGTGAGAGCTGTGGATTCACCTATAGCTTTAAAAAAAATCAAGTAATTTTGTTTAGATGCTTAGAATAGGAGTCTATCAATACAAGTTTCATTTTAGTTTCCACTGACACCTTTTTCAGATGTGATCACAAAGAAAATGTGTTCAAAGATTCATGTCTTTTGCAATGGAAATTTTGCTCTTTTGATGTTTCACAGAATCTAGGAAGAATATTTTTAAGCAAAGAAAACCATCACTATATAATAATAATAAATAACTAAATAGTATCACTATTTGAACTATAATTACATTTTCATTAGTATGGAAGGATACTTAAATTTTCTATTAAACTAGGCTCACAAAATATATCAACAAAATACTTATCTTACACTAACCTTATTGGAATTATTTTACTTATTAATTCAATAATTTGCATTGACTTTCACTGTCATTGGTATATACGACAGGCTCACAACCACTATACCAGCCAGTGGGTATGCCCTGCCCCTTGAGCCACATTGCACCTGGGTTTATTTGCCCACCATAAATTGCTGTTTGCACTGGATTTTACCTGTGGAGGTGGTAATCAGTGGTTCCTGTAGTGCCCAGAGTGACTCTATTAGCTTGTTTTCTGTGGGGCTCCTCCTCCCCTACACCCAACCCCTTTCCACTTGGGTATTTATTATCAGCCTGGGTGAAGATCTATCACAGTGTCAGGGTCTTCTTCTCCTGTGCTGGGACTGGGGAGGATGATGGCTGCAAGGGGTCTTGCTGCTGTCCTATATGCTCTAATAATTACAACACAAATGAAAATCCAACTTAAATAGTTGGCACTCCATCATGCTGTCCTCTGGCTTGTGTCTCTGGTCTCCCTTTAACCCCAGGGTCTCCGAGCCCAGTGGATCTCCTTCTGACTGCATGGTGCCAACTGGCTTGCCTGCAGACCAGCCATGTGAATCCCAGCATTGTGATGAGTAGGGTCAAAGCCTGTCACAGTATAAGAACTCCAGACAATTCAGTATCATGGCCTTTAAAACAGCATAATTGTCCTTTTGCACTGCTTTAATGGTGTTGTTATTTACACGCTCGGTGGTGTATTCCACTTTAAATGCCTTTGTTATGTAGCAAGGTAGAACCCATCTGAGGTGTTTTAGTTTGTTATGTAACAAAGTGCAATGGTGCACGGGGTGCTGGAACTCAATGTGCTTGGGGAAGCTTGGGATTGGTGGGCTTTCAACACCCCATACACTGTCCCCACTGCCTTCTACTACCATAAATCCCAGCTGCTGTCCTGCTGCCTTGCCACTCTGCCCCAGGGCAAGTGAGTCATTCCAAGGTGGTCCCAGGTGGTGAGAAGGCAGTGGGGATGCCATGACGGCACCCACTTGCTGGCACCCTGCCCAGGCAGTCCCAGGGGGCACTGCCACTTTGGAGGAAAGCACCAGGACCCATGCAGCTCAGGGGATCTGCAACCTGGTGGCAACTGATGCAGGTGGGCTCAGTTGAAGAAAAAAAAGAAGTAGTGAGGAGCCTTATATTTTGTTTTTTGTTTTTGTTTTTGTTTTTTTCTTCTCTTGGAGGCTGCCTGCCTGCTTGAGATGAACAGAGCCCAGTGCTTCCCTCTGTGGCTGTGGTGCACCCTGGGCAGTTCCTGCCCATTAGCAGCCCACCCAGTAGCTACCTGGGGGGTGCCACAGCTATCTAGGGAAGCACTAGCTCCCTGCACAGATGAGATAGGCCAGTCGGCTCTGGAAGAAAAAAAATCAGGCTCCTCACCACTTTTTTTTTTCTTTTTCAGTTCAGCCTGCCTGCATGAGATGGTGCTGCATCACACAACCCTTGAGCTGTGCAGGGCCTGGTGCTTCCCTTCACAGTTGTGGTGCCCCCTGGGACCAGCCAGGCCAGATGTCAGCAGGCAGGTACTACTACCTCAGTGGCACCACTACCATGGAGGAAAGCACCATGGTCCCTTGCAGCTCAGGGACTGCTTGGCCTGCCAACAGATCACCACCTCTCCCCTCCTCCATCCCCCATCCTCCACTGCTGTGGGAGAGTCAGGTAGGTTGTAAGGATCAGGCCCATGTGACAGGGGGTTAGTTCAGTTTAGTTCTCCCTTTAGCTCACTGGTAATGAGGCTCCTGCAGATGCCAAGCCATGTGCCTAGGCAGCAGACAGGAGTGTGCCCCCTGCTGGCTGGGCTGAGCAGGTGCAATTTATGCCCAGGTCAGTATTTACACAATTAGAAATAAACAAACAAACACTCAATTTTCAGATTAAAGCAGTAACCAAAAATCCTCATTTTTCTGTGATTAAAATCAAATACCACTAGAAGCTATCTATCTATCTATCTTTAGATACATAGATAGATGTGTGTGTATGTATGTGTCTGTGTGTATGTATAGATATAATATATACACACATATATACATATATATATAACATATATACGTATGTGTATATATATGTATATGTGTGTGTGTGTGTGTGTGTGTGTATATATATACACACACATATACACACACACGTGATCACTAGCTACGTCACAGTATGGGCAGTTACTGTGCCATTAGCATGATGCATAGTAAGATTTTGCTTCTATGGCAACATAGCAGCATGCTATACTTGGAAAGTGTGCCACTATAGCGATGTAGCAGCAAAATCTAACTATACACTGCATGGTGCAGTAACTGAGCATACTGCACTGTGCTTTAATACTTTCAAAAGGAAGTACTAAGGCACAGCAGTGCAGGACTGGAATGGCAGAAGATGTAGTGTATGGGATGGGGCATAACATCAAATCTGCCACTGATGAGCCATCTACAGTCTAATCTTTTAGATCAAGCAGGAGGCAGGTAGGTCCCAGATCAGGGGAAGTTCCAGCCACCCCTGAATGATGGTGGCTGGAACCACCCCAGTGCTGTTAGAGCTGGGTTTGACAATCACTAATTTCCAACCTGGCCCTGACAGTCCCAGGTCCAATTCAAGATTGTCAAATGGCTTTTAGCCCACCCTGGTATAGCCCCATTGCAGATGTGGTTTTGAGAAATCTTGATTCTGGGACTGGACAGCCATAGGATGCCTAAATACTGTGGGTTTCACTTGGCTCTCTGGAGGCCTGGTTTGCATTGCAGCCCCCATGGGGTCTTCAGGTCAACGTAGGGAAGGCTTCCAGGCTCAGGTGTTGGTAGGTTCCCCACAGCCAGAGACCCTCCTCTCCCCAAGCCAGGAAATCTTGCAACCTGCTCTCCCAATAGCCAATTTTTTGCTATCAGGACTGGACTAGAACTATTCTGGTCAATGTTCTGACTCAAGTTCACATGCTGATTTTGACAATCAACTGATTGTCAGCATCATCATGGATTTGCTACATATGCAATTTATGGTGCCATACAAGTGAGCCACAGAGCTGTTTCACATTTTTTGTGGAATAATTTTGTTGGTTCTTTGCTACCATGAAACTGCAGAACATGTCACATTGCTATCATTTATGGTACTATTAACATTAATCACACAATAACTGCAATATATATCTGGGGCCTATGGATCCAGTTCTTCTCATGTTGCATATACCTAGGAGATGGATTTTTATCAATAGATTGTGACTTGCTAATTTAATCATTTATTGAACTGCTTCATCCCACAAAACAGAAGCAAGGAGTGAGATTTTATTAGATAAATGCAAAGTGATATTAAAGGCAATGGGAAACTGTCCCAGCGACACCGGAGCTAGAGGGAAACCCCTGCCCAAAACCAGGGGAAGCACCTACTTACCCTTTGCAGGAGTTGAGGGCAGGAGAGGCGCGCACGCCGAGAAACCACCCGCATGGTTTATCAGCCGCACTTACATTCAGCTGGGGCCGAGTGACGTCAGGGAGAGGCGCCACCCGGCGGGAATAAAGCACGGCCCCGAGAGCACAGGGGGCCTGCAGGAGGATGCAAGAGCCAGAGGGAAGCCCAAGGCCGGAAGCAGGCACCCGTGGGGCGTCTCTGCTTTAGGCAGGGTAAACTGCAGCAGTGCCAGGAGCGGCGAGGACAAGGAGAGCTGCAGCTGCGGGGATCTCAGCTGCGGAGCCCACGCTGGAGCCGGTAAGGAAGCGGGGATGGGACCCCCTGGCGAGGGAGCCGGAGCAAGAGCCGGCAGGGATGCTGGCGAGGGAGCCGGAGGAAGAGCCAGCAGGAATGCCGGCGAGGAAGCCCACAGGGGCAACGGGGCCTTGGGACGTGTAGTCCTCAGGCCGGTGATAAGAGGCTGAAGAACCCATGATCCAAGGTGGCATCGGCCAGGGTGTAGGGGAGGCCGGAGCCCCGTGAGTGCCCGCCAAAGGTGTGTTGGCACTGGAGGCCGCAGAAAGTGGGATCCTTCCTCTGAGGGTCCAGTTGGGACCGCGGTTGGTGAGTTCTGGGGAGCTGCCACCATCCCCTGGGGCACCCTCTGGGAACCCTCCCACAAGAGCGGGGCAGACCCGGTTATCTGCTCGTGCAAAGGCAGCCCGGGAACGCCTCTTTGAGCAGAGGCTGGCACAACGTGGTGGTAGCGGTGGGATAATGGAGGCCCCCGACTTTGCAGCCTATGCCAACATGCAGGCCACAGCTATTGGCCCCGCTGATGTCCTCGGATAGAACTTGCAAGCGTTGACCCAGATCCTAAATTCCCAGCAACAAATGCTAGACCGACAACAGGATTGGCTCCAGCACAGTTTGGCCTCCTTCAAGATGCCTAAAATGACTAAGGATGATGACCCGGAGGCATATATTGAGGCCTTCGAGCGGCACGCCCTCATGACCGGGCTCGACAAGAGATTTTGGGCCAGCCAGTTGGGAGCCTTAGTAGTTGGCAAGGCCCAAGCCGCCTATCAGGCCCTCTCGAGGGATGATGCCCTAGACTACGAGCACATGAAGGAAGCCATCCTGTACCGCTTGGAGATTAACCCCGAGCACTACCGATGTCAGTTCCAGGCCAAGAAGGGACCTGAGGCGAAACAACCGAGAGTGCTGTTGCAGCTTTTGCAGGACCTGCTGGATAAGTGGGTGAGCCCAGCGGGGCAGGACTGAGAGGCATTAGTGGACCAGATGGTCCTGGAGCAGTTCCAGAATGATTTAGAAGAGCGGATGCAATGCTGGGTCCGACAACATACCCCACAGACCTGTGAGGAGGCTCTAAGGCTGGCCGAGGCTTTTACTGCCTCAGAGGCTTACTACCCCAGGGAGAGAAGGAACCAGGGGCCCTCAATGACAACCCCAAGAGAGCCGGAGCGCTGGCGTCCACCTGGCCGGGGGGCTACCAGATATACCGTGTATTTCCGGTGCGGACATAAGGGCCATTTTTCCAGGGAATGCCCGAGCCAGACAGCGGAACGCTGGTTCCCGGAGGACCAAGCAAGAGCCCCAGCAGAGAGGCAGCGAAGCCAAGAGCCCGGTGAACCGATGGGTTGCAGCTATGTGGCCAGCAGGGAGGACTTGGATTGGAGACGTCCTGTTGTCAAGTCTTGGGTGGAAGGTCTCCCCGTGCGAGCTACCCTGGATTCGGGGTGTGCTCAGTCTCTTGTCAAGGAAGACTTGGTACCATCGCATGGCAGGTGGACGGCTCCCCCCGTGAGAATAGCTTGCCTCCATGGAGACACCAAGCAGACCAAGCACCAGTGGGTCCGCCTACGGGTGATGGAGTATCAGGGAGAACTCCTGGTGGGAGTGGTACCCCGGTTAGCATGTGAGGTGCTCCTGGGATGAGACTGGGAGCCAATATACGACGTCCTGGGTAGGGTGAGGGATGCCGAAGTGGCTCGTAAGAAGATCCAGAACCAGGAGGGCTGGTTGGGCGAGATTGAGGCAAGCAAAGGGTCGGCCGACGAGACGGATGGGGTGGACCTTAGTGACCTTACCAGTAGCCTCCTGTTCCGTGAAGCCCAAGAGGAGGATCCAGAGATTGGGGCACTCCGAGAGCAGGCACAAGGTACCCGAGGGACCCCAGCGTCATCACCTGAGGGGCGTTCCCACTTCGAGGTAAGGGACTGTCTCCTTTACCGCCTGCGGGGGGATAGGGGGGAGGAGACCGAGAGCCCGCAACTAGTAGTGCCCGCCCAATTCCACCCAGCCATTTGGCAGTTGGCGCATGCGAGCCCTGCAGGGGGGCATTTGGGCCGGGACAAGACCCTCGTGAGAGTAAGCAGGTGTTTTTTTTGGCCCGGGATGGGGGAGGAAGTGGCCCGCCGGTGTGCAGCCTGCCCCAACTGCCAAAAGATGAGGGCCGAATGCCCTCCACGGGCACCCATCCAGCCCATGCCCGTTATCAACACCCCATTCTCCAGGATCGCCTTACATGTCATGGGCCCATTGCCCCACAGCAGCTCGGGCCACCAATACATCCTAGTCATGGTGGATTACGCCACTCGGTACCCGGAGGCGATTCCCCTGCGAGCCGTAACTGCCCCACGTATTGCGGAGGAGCTAATAAAATGGATAGCCAGAATGAGAATCCCGCAAGAGATACTGACAGACCAAGGGAGGAATTTCATGTCCGGGGTTTTGAAGATGGTATGCCAGACCCTCCAGGTAAAACAGTTCCGCACCTCGGTCTACCATCCCCAAACCAATGGGTTGGTAGAACGCCTCAACGGGACATTAAAATGGGCATTGCATTGGTGTATACAAGGGGACCCGCGGAAATGGGACCTCCTCCTTCCGCTAGTACTATTCACTCTCAGGGACACCCCGCAAGACTCCATGAAGTTCTCTCCATTCGAGCTGGTGTTGGGGCATCGCCCGCGGGGTCTCTTACAGGTCCTGAGAGAGGAGTGGGAACAGGGAGAGGGACCCTCCCAGGAGCCGAAGACGTACCAACAGGCATTCCAGCAGAGGATCCGGTTAGCCCAGGACCTGGCGCAGGAAAACCTAAGAGAAGCCCAAATCTGGCAAAAAGGCCAGTATGACCGCCGGGCCAAAGAGCGAGAATTCGAGCCGGGGCAGAAAGTTCTGGTGCTGCTCCCCACATCCACGAGCAAACTCCTAACGCAGTGGTAGGGGCCGTTCGAAATTCTCCGACGTATGGGGCCGGTGGATTATGAGCTTCACAGGCCTGGACACCTTCGGGAAAAGCAGATTTATCATGTGAACCTCCTACGGGAATGGCAATACCCGAAGGATGGGCGGCCTTTTCCAAGACTGATAACGAAGACCTAGGACCCCAGGGGTTAGAAGGAGAGATTGAACCCTCTCTGGGAGGAACCCCAGTTAGAATAGGAGAGGAATTGTCTTCTGCTCAGCAACAAGAGGCCCGGAGTTTGATAAACGAGTTCCAGGAAGTGTTCCGCGAGGAACCCGGCTGGGTTCGGGGCTTGTGCCACGCTATAAGAACACCCCCTGAGGTGATAGTGAGGGAAAGGTGGCGGCCCATTCCCCACCATCTTCTGGAGACCATCCGCAGGGAGATCGATTCAATGTTGAGGCTAGGAATCATTCAGCCTTCTAGAAGTCCCTGGAGGAGCCCGCTGGTGCCAGTGCGCAAGCCTGATGGGTCTTTAAGACTTTGTGTAGATTACAGGTGCCTGAATGCCATGGCGGTTTTCGATGCATTCCCCATGCCCCACGTGGCGGAGCTGATAGAAAGAATAGGGGATGCTCGATATATATCAACCCTCGACCTGGCAAAGGGGTATTGGCAGATCCCAGTAGCCAAGAGAAGCCGGCTGAAGACGGCGTTCGGCACCCCGTGGGGACTGTACGAATTCGTTAGGATGCCCTTTGGGTTGCATGGCGCCGCCACAATGTTCCAACGCCTAATGGACCAGATCCTGGCAGGCCACGCCGAGTACGCAGCAGCATATATACATGATATAATCATATACACCCGGACCTGGGAGCAGCACAAGAGCACCCTATGGGCCATCCTCACAGAATTGAGGCGCACCGGCTTGACGGCAAATCCCCAAAAGTGTGCCCTGGCTCAGAAAGAAACAAAGTATTTAGGATTCTTGGTTGGTAGGTGCATGATTAAACCCTTGACCGACAAAGTAGAAACCATCCGCAATTTCACGGTTCCTCAAGACTGACGCCAGCTACGGTCATTTTTAGGGCTAACCAATTATTATAGGCAATTTGTGCCACATTTCGCAGAGCTGGCAGCACCCTTATTGGAAGCACTTAAAGGGCGGAAAACGGGGGCAGTCAGATGGACTAAAGAGATGATGCAAAGTTTTGAAAGATTGAAAAAGGCGTTATGCGAGGATGTTATAAATCACACCCCTAACTTTCAAAAACCCTTTATCTTACAGACGGACGCCTCAGAGACAGCGGTGGGTGCCGTCCTCACCCAGGAAGAAGGAGGGAGTGAAATACCCGTGGCATACACAAGCCGCAGGCTACTACCAGCAGAGAAAAGGTAGTATTTGACTATCGAATGTGAGTGCCTGGCAATTCAGTGGGTGGTGGACCACTTTCGGTACTACCTGATGGGCAGGGAGTTCATGCTGGTGATGGACCATGCCCCACTGAAGTGGCTGAGTACAGCCAAAACCGATAATGCCCGGATCACCCGGTGGGCCTTAGCGCTCCAACCGTATAAGTTCCGCGTAATACACCAACCCGGAAAAACTAATACAGTGGCGGACTTCTTGTCCAGGTGTGGAAACGAAGACCAGATCGAGGACCAAGGAAGTCAAGGAAAGGGACAGCCCGACCCCACAGGTATGACCCGGATAGGGAACAAAGAAGCGCCCCAAGGCATCTTAAGGAGGGGGTTATGTCCCAGGGACGCCAGAGCTAGAGGGAAACCCCGGCCCAAAACCAGGGGAAGCACCTACTTACCCTTTGCAGGAGTCGAGGGCAGGAGAGGTGCGCACGCTGAGAAACCACCCGCATGGTTTATCAGCCGTGCTTACATTCAGCTGGGGCCGAGTGACGTCAGGTAGAGGCGCCACCCGGCAGGAATAAAGCACGGCCCCAAGAGCACAGAGGGGCTGCAGGAGGACGCAAGAGCCGGAGGGAAGCCTGAGGCCGGAAGCAGGCACCCGCGGGGCGTCTCTGCTTTAGGCAGGGTAAACTGCAGCAGTGCCGGGAGCGGCGAGGACGAGGAGAGCCGCAGCTGTGGGGATCTCAGCTGCGGAGCCCGCGCCGGAGCCAGTAAGGAAGCAGGGACGGGACCCACCGGCGAGGGAGCTGGAGGAAGAGCCAGCAGGGACGCCGGCGAGGAAGCCCACAGGGGCAACTGGGCCTCGGGACACGTAGTCCTCAGGCCGGTGATAAGAGGCTGAAGAACCCACGATCCAAGGTGGAGTTGGCCGGGGTGTAGGGGAGGCTGGAGCCCCGTGAGTGCCCGCCAAAGGCGTGTTGGCACTGGAGGCTGCGGAAAGTGGGATCCCTCCACTGAGGGTCCCGTTGGGACCGCAGCTGGTGAGTTCCGGGGAGCTGCCACCGTCCCCTGGGGCACCCTCTGGGAACCCTCCCACGGGAGCGGGGCAGACCCGGTTAGCTGCTCGTGCAAAGGCAGCCCGGGAACGCCTCTTTGAGCAGAGGCGGGCACAGAAACCAAACTGATAATTGTATCTGCAAGCAACTGGTAAGCCAAGTAACTTTCTGGCCCTCTTGACCATTGAGATCTTTATCAGAATATCCCCTTGGTATTATCATTTGTCAGAGGTCATAATCAATCTTCACCATATTAGAATGAAGCCAGATTCTACAAAACTGAATGAACAGATTTAATTTGTTAAATGTTCAGATTTGTTAATTTGTTAAATATTACTACTCTGGGAGTAAAAAATTACGGTTCAAGTCACACTTAATTGTCAGATAAATAGAGGATTTGTTCAACTTTTTATCTTTTAGAAACTTGGCATATTAGCATGAAAGAGCAGATCGCTAATTAAATTAAAAAAAAAAAAACAACAACTCCATAGTAACTATTTTTTCTTTTCTTTCTTATTTTTTTTTTCCTGGAGAATACAAATGGTTATGATGAGAAAAAATTCTGATAGACAAAAAAAAAAAAAAAAATTAATTTTTCCCATGTTTAGTGAAATTAAAATTACAAGTACCACACAATACAGATTAGTAATTAAAAGACATGTCACTAGCACAATGTCTAGATTAAACCGTCTATAAATATTTTTGGCATATTTTTGGCATACTGTAGTATTCAGTAAGACATAGATTCTCTTTAAAGTAGTCAAAAAGATTAATGAATAAAATGAAAATACTAATTTAGTAATTGCCTTAGAAAATTAACACTTTTATTAGTGTAACTGCAGTCAATATTTAAAAAGTTATCAGTGCTGTTGAGTGAAATATCTAATAGCAAGGAAAAAGGATACAGAAGCTGCAAGAGAATTAATTTCATTATCTGCAATCCAAATATGGGAAGAATACATTTGTTTCTAATCCATGTTGATTTTTCCATCTAATCTTTCTTGTTCTTAAACCTTCTGTGAATTAAAACACCAAGTATTTTTTCCTACATTTCCTCTGCAGGCAAACATAATTATGGAAAAGCTGATTCTTAGTAAATTTAAGAATGAGGCTGTAGGAACACTTACTAAGTTACATAATATCAGTCTAAGAGAATGCCACATTAGCAGAACTTTTTTGAGAGGGATTGCTTTGGGAAGGTAATTACCTTTAAAATCTGTGTGAATTCTGATCAGTTGAGATGTATACCCTTGACAATTTAAGCAAAGCTATAAAGCTTGTTTTTCCTTTGATTTATTCTAAGCTTTTATTAGAAAAATCAAAGCACTATGGCTACCAGCTCTGCTTAGCTTACCATCCCTGTGTTTGTTATATTTATTTATATTTTCATCTTTCTTTCACTAATGCTATCTTTACAACTTTCTCATCATCCAAGGGAATGTTTGCAGGATTACTGTTCTCCATATTAGCTGATTTCTTTTATTCCACTTGATTATATTATCAGGTACAACATTATTGCTCTCATTGTTCTGTTCTCTCGAGTTTACATGTAAATGGGTTTTCATACAATTCCTGCTTTTTGAGATGTTGATGAAGCCTAGATATACTCTAGGCCTAGATACACTCATTTTTGTTACCAAATACACTTTTAAAATCATGTAAAACAGTGGCATATGAGAATCCTGAACTAATCAAGTTAGTTCCATGCTTTGTGGGGAAACAAGAATGTATTGTTCATACAATAATTCCCCATAACACTATATTTATTTCTTATATGTGGCTTTTTGTTTTTGTTTTTTTTTTCTCTTTTTTTAAGCCGTCTTTTAATTTACAGTATACAGTATAGCAAATGGTTATTTTGTTTGCATGTTTGTTTTGTTTTTTATCAATCTTTTATACTATTTATAGTAAGTGAGTTAAGGCAACTGAATAAAGAAGATGAAATTTTTGGAAGACTGAAGGATAAAGGCATCGAGGAAGGGTGGGAGCTTCTAAGGGTGTTAGGCCCCAGCTCAAGTCTGGGTTCGTGCCCGGTATGCAAAGGCCAATAAAGATACCAGGGGGGAAAGTATAAAAAAAAATTATTGCTAGCAATAAAAGGTGCAAGCGGAATAATTTCACAAGACAAGCACACACATATTCAATACTGAGCCCCTTATATACAAGAGGTTGAATCTTCATAAGCATCCTTGTTTGCTAATTGGTTATAAAGGAGTGACGCAAGGAGTTCTTTACTGAGCATGTCTCTATACCTGTGTTTTAGCTATGTATCTCATTAACATACATATATGTTTCATTAGCATATATCTTCCCCGCCTAGGGGTGTGATTTTTAGTATTATAATGAGCTCTTTGTTCCAGTAACTCTGATTCTGTTTTTTGTTTTCAAGCTTCCTCTATCTAAGACTGTCTGCTCCTTATCATTGCAGATGGGCATTCGACACATAACATTCACTTTTGCTTAGGCTTTGCATAGTAGTTTCTAAGTCGAATCTTACAAGGGCACATTTTGGAAGCCAACAAGAAACTATTCTGACAAGAAGAATGTCCAATGACCAGTGTGTATGAACAAGCCACTTCTGGAATGCCTCTGAATGAATTGAATAACTGTAACTCATATTTGAATATGACTACTACTGATACTGCAAATCAGTTTCCTCATGTAGAGTTCAGGAGATGTGCCAGGGCAAGTTGGTGTCTATGTTTCCTCTTACTGTTGACCAAGGTGGCACAATGATGTTCTGTTGCTCATTCTGCTTCCTTCATAATGGAGTGCCAAGCTCATTCTCTATGGGCATTTGTATGATGTGGTTGACTCAGGTTATTTGCCTCTAAGCTAGCATGGCTTTTACTCGTCATGGCTGCCAGTCTTAATATTTCATTGTTGGTAATTTTATCAGACCATTTAATACTCATGCTGTGTAGGTGGCACTGTTGCAAGCAGCTAAGTTTTTTTGATATGGCGACAATAAAGGGCGAAAGTCTTTAATAACTACAGAAGACAAGGGAACAAAACATCTCTGTAAATTTGGCATTTTGTAGACACTTTGACCCCCTCCTGCCACCTTGACCATAGTCTTTTTTGTAAGTGATTGAAAGCTGAGGCAGCTGACTTTAAGTGTGATGAAAGTTCTTTGTCAATGTTTGTGTCATTAGTAATTCTGCTACTCATGTAGCAAAAGGACTTGATGTTATCTAATTAGCTGCCATTCAATTTTATTTCTGGTGGTGATGGAGGTGATAGGTTTATACCAGGAGGTGATTGGTACAGGACTTTGGTTTTCTTTACATTAATGAAGAGGCCAAAAGGAAGCACAATAGACAAAGGCATTCAATAAATGTTGCAGGTCATTCTCAGAAAGGATGAGAAACACTGAGTTATCAGCACAGGGTGGACCCATCTAGATGAGATGCTAACTGTGCAGTAGCCTACTAACCAGGGACCCTGTTTTTTTTTTCTGGGAAAAAAAAAAAATCACATTTTTGGATACGAAAAAATAACCCCAAACCCAAAATAAACACACACACACACACACACACACACATACACACACACACACACACACACACACACACACATGTGCATGTGGGCACAGTAACTATGGTAAAATGAAGCATGAAATGTGTTACTGTATTACTGTATTACTGTGTTACTGAAATGTTATTGCATGTGTGTGTGTAAAATTGTAGTGTTTCACATTTCATTTTAATCATTTTAAAATTTTGGGGTATTTTTTTATATTAAAAAAATTGGGATTTTTTTTTTTAATCACAAAAACCCAAGATCCCTGCTAATAACACTATGCAATAGTTTGCTGGGCAAAAAACTGTGCTAATATGCTACTGTGCAGTAGTATTAGGCTACTGTGCAGTGTGTCAAATTATGATGCTGTTTTGAAGTGAGAGCAAATGCTTTCTTTCAAAGCTGAATAATAAGTAAATGATTCATTTTGGAAATGGTTTGAAATAGCTAAAATACAGAGAACCAGAGAGTAAGCTTAGCCGGGAGACCCCTTCACATCTAGACATCTTGGACTCTATGCACTTAAAAAAATCCCTGGGCTGGTTCAGTCTAGTACACAGACATGGAAAGCAGTTTTAACTTCACTAATCATGAACTATTTCATAATTTTCACCTTAGGTACCATATCCTGAAGGGACCTTGTGCTAGCCAAGAAAAAGCCAGGGCACAGAAATGTCCTCCTTCCAAAATACATGGTGTTAATTCGGGCTGACCTGGGCTGTGCTCTGCTAATTCTGAAGTTATCTTTCCATATAACAAGAAATGTTCCTGAACTGGGGACATTTCTTGGTGTGGTCTCTTGACTGATATCTATTTTATGGACACTATCCTGTAGCTATTGATCTGGTTGAATCAAGTTCTCTAATTGTATGGCCTCTTATGTAGCAACAATGGTTCACAAATACTGTCTTCTATGACCACATTTTCATAGTTGTATATAATGGACAGATGGCCACTGACAGAGAGAATGAGAAGGAGTTAGGGATAGTTTCTTTCAAGTTTAACTACTATTCCTTCTCACAGTTGAGGATGATTGTCTTCCAACATTGGCTTATCTGTGTGTCTGAAGATGGCTGGTAATCATCATCTTATGGTGTTTGCTTGCAGGAGGATGCTAACATTGGTGTGTATCCCTTCCCACTGGATTCAGAGGATCTTCCACAGGCATGGTTAATGGTACTTCTCGAACAACTTTAGATGTCTCCAGTACATTGTCTATTACTCAGCTCCATATAGCAAGGTAGGGATTATGACTTCTTGATAAACCATGAGCTTGGTTTTGGATTTGATGTCACAATCTTTGAACACCCATTTCTTCAGGCATCCAAAGGCTGCAGTTACATATTTGAGGTGATGTTAGATTTCTTCATTTACATCAGTGTTTTGTGAGAGATGGCTTCTGAGATATGGCAGATACTTAACAACTGGGAGATCCAAGAGTTGATTGTCATGTCTTTTGTGCTTGGCAAAATAACACCAACTTCAAGAAAAAGAAATTGAATCTCCAATAAGCCAAGGCAGAGGTCCGAAGATGGACATGTGATAGGAACAAAAAAACACAAACAAATGATGGAAAGACAAGTGTAAGGATATTCAACATCCAGCTGACATCCATGATATGCATAGTTTCTTTAGTGCCACCAAAGTCATCCACTGTCCAAGCACTCACAGACCAACCCCCTTGAGACCTAATGATGAAGGAGGCATGATCAAGGAGGGGGGAGACATCAATGCCCATTTGAAGTCTAACTAATCATGGCATTAAACTTTAGGATTTCTTATATTTCTGCATACAAGAAAATAGTTCTTCACTTACACTGAAAAATCCTGATTGACAGAGTTTTCCAGGGTGATGAAAAATTAAAAATATTGTTCATATGGATTTATCTCTAGCTGAATAGAGGCAAAACTTTCTCAAGGAAAGGAGCCTCCAGACTAAGAAGAAGAATGACATGATTTCTACTGATACATCTTGATCTATACCATCATATCCAAGTTTATTTTTAATAAATACAATGGTCTTTCCACTTGTGTTTTGTCTCACATCATTGAGGTGATGACAGATGCTCAGGCTCTAAACTGTGCACTGGATCAATATATTCTATTCCTCATTCAGCCACGATTTTTTTTTTTTTTAAGTCTGTTGATGCCTCCCTTTGAGAAGGCAAGCACCATGTTTCTGTGAATAAACTATCATTAGACTTTTACTGAAGAATGGAAACCTTGATAGAAACAAGCTCACTGGGTGCATATATATGTGAATTAGTGTACCTGAATAAACTCTGGCATGAAGTTTGCTTCCAGGCCCCAACCAGCCACATCACTGTCTACACATAGGTGGCAGCGGAGAAAATAACTCTGCCATAGGAAAGTACTTGTGTCCTACAGCACAATTAATTAATTTATTCTAGCCTAATAGTGCTGCACATATAAATGGTGATGCTTTAGTGCAGAACTAATTAGTCATCTCTGCCATAAGGCACATGTATAGCTGCCCCCATTAATTATCCCATGCCAACTCTCTCTCTATATTCTTGTTATGGTAAAGAGACTAGGAAAGATTCTGGTAAACATCATAAAAGTAACTTAGACAGTACAAAGAGACCACAGATTCCCTTTACTCCTTCCAGTATTTTTTCAGGAATAATTATTCATTAAACTAAAAGAGAAGTGGCACTTCTCTGTAAGTAATTGTGTTGGTAGAGAGCTAACCCCAATGGAACTTGTAATTCATATTTGTTTGAACAAATTAAATAAGTCAAAAACAGATTATTTTTACCAGAAATAATGTTTAAACAACTATCATTTTTATTTTATGAGAAAACAAGGAGCTTTAATTGGAAAGATAATATGCCTATCAATATATTACCCCAAATGGAGAAACATTTAATCAAATGTCAAACAGCCACATGTTAACAAAGAGAACTATTAATGCCAGAAATGAACTTAATGATTAAAAAATTCCCTTAGTCTTCTAATTAGGGATTTTGCTCAGAGGCCTTGCAATATCTCAAAGAGGGAGAGAAAGAGATAGCTTTGATAAAGTAACTATTGATGTTCAAACATAGAAAACTGATTGATATCTTCTACTCCAGCAGAAAAAAAATAACATGATGGAAAAATACAAATATATGTATACATTCAAATACATATGCCTGTATATGAGTGTGTGTTTGTACATGTGCATGTAGGTGTCCACACAGATAAAAATAATTTGCATGTGTGTGTACATGTATCTCTAATGTGCACAAATTGAATTAAAAGGAGCTACTGTCTGTTTAGATACTACCTATATATTTTTACACAAAAAAATCTTCTAAGTTATGTTTACTTAATTTTTTTTTTCCAAGCTACAGCTATTCTGTATAAAAACATAGCTAGTCATTATCTGACACTGTTAAATCTATCGGCCTTGTAGTTAGAACATGTTTCTAACTAACCAGAAATTACTAGTTTTAGACTTCTGGACAATAGAGTAAAATTGGACTAACAACAAAGTGTCCTAATTGCCAGGCAATTAGCTAAGAAAGAATAAGACTACTTTGCAAGTGAAACGGGTCTACAGGACAAACAAGAAGTAAAGAGTCCTGGGGTCAAAAAAACATGTGAAAAGAAGTGATACTCTGCATGGAATTTAGATGTTTCCTGGGCAGATTAAGATTAAAAAAACACCGCAAATGACAATAAATGTCTGTGTGGAAACTTGTAAGCATGTTAAGAAGGTCAAAACGGAGCTGTGTCACAAATGTTATTGTGGTGGTAGCTACTGTACAGACTGGATTAGTGCAGCAGTTCCCAAATTCTGACAGATTGTGTACCACCATTTTAACATGATTCATTTTTAAGTACCACCAGCCATTTTTCATACACATAGGCAGGGATACTGGTTTTCTCTGATTAAAAAAATCCCAATTTTCAGATTAAAAAAAGTAACCCCAAATCCACATGTTTTCTATGATTAAAATGAAACACCACTATATTTATATGTATATGTATGTATATCCATATATTAGTGGTTAGTGGTGTTTCATTTAAATCACAGAAAAATAAAATTGGGATTTTTTTTTTTAATCAGAGAAAAACAGGATCCCTGCTCATCAGTAGGGTTCAGTCATTTAGATCCACAGAACAAACGTCTGCTATTTGAACTAACAGAGTCACTTATAGGAAGTGTTCCTAGGAACTTGGATGTGTGTACCTGGGCAAATTAGTGCTGAAAAAGCTAAAAATTGCATTTTCATGGCATTAGATACCATGGCCTAATTTATCATGTAGACATACTAGGTGCAGACAGACATAACAAATGAACCATTCCAAAATGCCACTGATTAGGAACTGGCTCACAATTGTGTGAAGTCCTGTGACACTGACACTAGGGATTCATATGAGCATCCAGCCCACTGAGCCTCAAAGCAGGTGCACTGAACAGGAGACTGTTTGCATCCATGCCTTGAGAATCCAGCAAGTAAATGATTTCTGGCAGAAGATGTTCTCAATTTTGTACTTTAACTTATTTCCTATCATGTATTCAATAAATTGCAACAGCTTACAAATGGCCAGTGTTGGCCATGTGTTCTCTTGACTTGAAGGATAAAGGAGGAAGTGTTTGGATCCATGCTTTTTTGGTTTCCAGGGGCTGAGGAAGTGGGATGATGGGCTGTGGTAGAGCAGCAAGTGAAGACACAGCTGATTATTGGAAAAATAGCTTTGAACCAAGAAACAGTGCAAGGCAGCTCAAAGATGAAAAGTGACAACAAAAGGGGAAAAAGTGAGCAGTAGAGTTCTGGCTACACACAAGACTGACTAGTTGTAACTGTGTTGTGGAAAGGGTGGGTGGTGGTATGGGAGGAAGGGGTGGGGGGCACAGGGGAGCAACACAGTGCTAGATGCCTGGATGACTGACTAGACCTATATTACCAGATAAACTGTTCTCAGTGCTGGCAGATGACAGAACAAGGAGCAATGGTCTCAAGTTGAAGCAAGGGAAGTTTAGCTTAGATATTGGGGGAGGAGGGATACTTTTTCACAACGTGTGTGTGAGAGATTAGCTACACCCTCAGAATAAAATCACAGTCTCCCATTTATTATGAACTGGGTAATTGCCTTTATTTCTCACCTGCCATGACTTTGATGGAAAAATGTACAAAGATAAACACAGTCCTGAGAGACAAAGTTGGTATCATATCTGTTGTTCAGAAGAATGACTCCTTTTCGCAGGGTCCACTATCCCCATACCCTGCCCTTACCACACCTGATGTTTCAGCTTCTTATTTATTATGTCTCCCCTAGAGAATCAACACTCTGGACGTACTTTATTCCATCACTCACTCGGAACAATCTTGCTCCAGGTTGCTTGCCCCATTCTTCCCCACTCGGGTCCCAAGCAGGCCATTATTCTGGTCAACCTTGCCTTTATCTAACAATATCTGAAAATGAGGGGTCACCTCCCCTGACTTATCTCTCCACTTGGTTTTGTCTCTTCCTTTTTCTAGGTTCCCAGGAAGATACCCAGCATCCCTTGGTGTTGGACTCACCAATCTAGCTGTCTCCGCCGTCTCCTCTCTCTGGCTTCTCAGGTAAGTCTCTCTTTGGGACTCTTCTTCTGGTCCCCTCTCTCAGCCATCTGCCGTTGCCCTCCCATGTGTCTTCTTCTGGATGTTTTACTCCTTCTTCTGGGGACTGACCACAAGTCCAATTCTCCTTTAAATCTCTCCAGCTGCCTGCTGCATCTCCCACAACACTTTGTTTTTGTTTTATTCAGGGTCAGGTATCTCCCCTCTGGATCTCTCCACCCCACTCCAGGCTCACCACTTCATTCTTCCTTTCCCAGGCTTGTTGCCAAGATAAGTTCTTTGTTTCCATTCACTCCCTCATAGCTCTGTGATGGGGCAGGCTTGCTGCCCAGTCACAGAGTGTAGTAAAGCACTGGAATAGGCTATCCAGAGAGTTGTGGAATCCCCTTACTTGGAGGTTTTAAGACCTGGCTAGAAAAAGTCTTGGCTGGGATGATCCTATTGCACGTTCCTGTTCTGGGCAGGGGTTAGATTAGATGACTTCCTGAGGTCCCTTCCAACCTTCATTATCTATGATTCCATGGTTCTATGAAATAGTACTTACTTTTCCAGGTACAATTTCAAACCATTCCAGACAGATTTAAATCAATTTAATGGGTGTGTCTGGTTCAGGTTTAAACCACATTTAAGCCCTTGTAAGTGCTATGTGTGTCCATGTCCATAGTTAGAGTTCACTAAATCCAGGATTTTCCATCTAAATCTTTGTTTAATTAAGCCAACTCAAATCCTAACTGTTGCTTTTCCCTTATATTTTTGTCCTAACTCAACTCCCACATGGACAAAACAACATATTCTTCCCTAATTTACTTTATATAAGTAACTGAATAAATATAAGTAATCCCTCTCCACTTCTGCTCCCCAAAAAGGGGAAATAGGGGAAAGGGAAAAAAAGAAAAAATATCTTGAGGAAGACACCAGGAATGAAAAAAATCAGGCTACATGATTGAAGTTATAAACAACAGGTTTTTATAAAATAAATTGTCAAAAAACTTTTGATAGAGGTGATGCTACCAGCTCCACCAGTAATATATAAATAGATAGAAAATCATTTGACCCTTTTCTACTATTCCTTCATCACTTAAATTATACTATCCAACAAGTCTTTATTTCATAGTAGGACAGTGAAATATGTGGCTGACAATCCCTCCCCTCCTAATAGGCTTCTTTAAAAATAAACTGTTTAGAAGAAGCCAGATACTTTCTATTTCTTTGGAAGAAAAATACAGAAAAAAAATATACCCTGATCATAGTAAAAAGCTATATTTACATGTCCCCGCCCCCCAGGAACCAAGTCCATAAATATAACCATACCACCTATACTATGTTTTTACTCATGAATGTTTTCATGGCTGCATTGTTTACTTTAACATAAATATGTTTTGTGAGGTTTCCTATAGATAGATTAAATATTATTTAAAATTTGGTTTAGATAGCTGAAAACAATCACTGAAATGTATAGTATAGTACAAGTTATTAGGGCTTCATAAAGATAGTGACAAATGTGGCTGAATTCCTTTGTTGTTCTACCACAGTAAAGAAATTTTAGGAGATGGATACCTCTCTCTCTGGGAGTGAGATCAATTTCACTTCCTGGCAGTTTCTAAATTGTGTTTGCCAATTGCTAGTGAAATTATGGAGACAGATGATCACCGGTCCTGACCTTTCATTATTCCAAGGCCACAGAGTGAAGGAGCAATGCACAATTCTTAAGCTTTTTTGCTTTGTTTCAATTTGCAGGATCTCAGGTTTCATTTCTCAAAGAGGAGAATGAGATAAGTGTCTAAGAAATCTTATGGGAGACCTGGCATTGTTGCATTAGAGATCCTGCTTATTTTCAACCTCCTCCTCTTTTCTTTTCTTTTTCTCTGTAGTGCAGTAATAATACTTCTTTGAGAAGATCTGGTCAGCTGGAAATGTTATCCTTTGCTTTATCTAATATTTCTATTTCTGTACACTTTGTTTAATCATTCTGTATCAGGGGTTGTCAACCAGGGGTACGTGTACCCCCGGGGATACTTGAAAAGGCCCTAAGGGGTACACGCAGGCAGGTGGGGACAGAGCGCTGCCACACACCATCCCACAGTGCCATGCAGGTACCACTCATCTGACTGGATACAGGGGGTAGAAGAAGCTCTCAAGTGGTGGCTGCTGCTGCTCTGTGGTCGGCTGTGCACCACCCTCCCCTCCCCGCCTCCCCCCCGCCACCCCCCCCCACTCAATGTCCAGCCAGCAGGGGTACACTTCTCCACATCTGGCTGCCTGGGGTACACTGATCCAAAAAGTCTGAATACTCTTGCTTTATATGAATTACCAATGGCATTAGCAATTAGATATGGACTACAAGTATTACCACTTGAACTTATTTTTAATTAAGCCTGATTTAAAACAAAAAGTTTTCAGTTAGTTGAATTGTGTTTAATTCAGTTTATGGATTTAAAATTGTGTTTTTTCACTCTAACATAACTTCTTAAATCACACTATCACTACATTTTAAAAATGTACTTGGAAACCTACAAGAAAGTTTTATTGTAATGGATAAACTATTAAATTAACAGAAAAAGATATTCTTATCACAAAGATGTACATCCTTCCACTCCCCAAATTACTGTACTTCACAAGTCACTTGTATAGAGCTTTCTACTGTTCCAAATATAATGAGAATGAGTACAAATTAATTGAGGAAAAAATGCCACAATTATAAGTTAAAGTGAAGGGAAGAGAAGTGATGAATGCTCACACATTTCAAATCAGTGTACATCTGTATAAATAATATGAATGTCTGTTCCAACTGACATTTAAGGATTTTAATTTTCTGTACAAAAATAATAAGTTAGGTGACAACACACTTTTGGGATGGAAATTATTTTCAGTTTACACCTGAGGAAACCAAGGCAAGGAAGTTTACGTGATTTACCCAACATCATGCAGGAAATTTGTGAGGTAGAACTCAGGTTTCCAGAATCATAATCAAGGATCCCAGTTTTCTCTGATTAAAAAAAAAAAAAAAATCCACATTTTTCCATGATATATAGTGGTGTTTCATTTTAAACCTGGGTAAAATGTGGATTTTAGTTACTTTTTTAATCCAAAAATTGTGGTTGTTTTATCAGAGAAAACCCAGATCCCTAATTGAAAACCAGGATCCCTGATCATAATCCTTATGTTAGAGTAAGCGGTAAGTCTTTCAGAGTGTTGCAAAACAGTATTAATAATAATTACAGTACATGAATGAAAGTCACACAAAAATAATAATGAAAATAGTGATTTAACACATATACCTAGATCAATGGTTCTCAGATGTTTTAGATTCTAGGCACCTCTCAGAAAATTCCAGCTCTTGGATGTCGCTAAGATTATTGAAAAATAATAGAGAGATTCTTCCATTGCACAGAACTCAGGAAGACCAGAAGAGATGAGAATGTTTTTGACACTATGGATACCTATTTGAAATCTCTGTGTTTATCTTGTAAAGCATATGTGGTTGCTTGCACACCTAAACATCCTAATATTGCTCACACCTGCAACATTCATACATCACCCTTGTTGCAAATCCCTGACCTAGATATAACAAGCAGTACTGGCTTCATATCTTTAAAACTAAAACTGCCTGTATGAGTGTCTCAGCAAACACAGGATTTTTAAACCTAAGAAAAATCTTCATATTCCTAAAGAAATATTTCTTTACTATTAAGAACATCTTGAAAAGCATGTAATTATTGAGCAACATCAATTTGTACTGCAATGTCTTCTTTTTCCATAAGGCTTGTCTATATCTTAGCATCATAAATCATAAGAAATAAAACAACCCTGTCAAACAACTCAATAGGGGTCAAATTATGGCATTGTAACTCAAGCAAAATTAGCACTATTCTCAGTGGCCCTTTTGCCCAAGTAAAGAGAGTAAAGACATTTGACTCAGAAACTGGCTGGCACGCACATGTGTGTGTATGTGTACAAGATCTAGATAAAGTAAGAGCTATCAAGCCAACTGAACAGTTGAAGGCATCCTAAAATAATATGATATATACTTTTTTTTGTCTGTCTTCCCTCTAGTTGGGAACTTCAGTATTTACTCAATTCCAAGATGAGGTTTTTATTCCTCCATATAACATGGGGGGAAAGCATCTCATCTGGACTTAAATATAAGGTGGTGGAGAGGCAGGTAGCTGCTGCAGCTTCAGCTATGGCCCAGACCCTGGGGTTGGAGCCAGAGCTGCAGCTGTTGCCTGACCCTTATAGGTGGTGGAAAAGGGGGGATAATGGGGCTTACCCCGCAATGCAGGGCAATGGTAATGCCACAAGACAGCCCAGCTACAGGCTTCCTATGGCTGCAGCAAGGGTGGAGAGGGGCACGTACACAGCGGTGAGGAAGGGAGTGGAGCTGGGGTGGGGGGAGGGGCAGGTGCTGCACAGCCGGGGTTGGGCAGGACATGCGACTGAGCCATGAGTGACTAATTTGGAGGGCATGGCTCCTGCTGCTTTGCACGCCCCAGGAGGCATGGGATTGTGTGCCCCTAGATCTGTGGGGGCAGGGCTGCTGCTGTGGGTGGGCCCAAGGCTATACTGGGCTCTTCCCAGTGAGGTCTGGGTTGGCCTGTGCTTGGGGTGGGCAGCAGTGGTGCTGGCAGGGGGGCTATGGGGGGACTCCAGTCATCCCAAAATTCATTGTAGCCCCCCAAACTCAACTCCCAGCAACACCACTACCTGCCCTGACTGCAGTGTGGCCCAACCCACCCACTGGGAAGAGCCCAGTGCAGCCCCAGCCTGCAACACCCTGCCCTGCCCCATGCGGATCCAGGGGCACACACCCCTTGTGCCTCCCAGGAGTGTGCAGCAGTGGTAGCCACCACCCCCAAGCCACTTGCAGCTCCATCTCATGCCCACCCTGCTCAGGATGTATTGGGCCTGCCCCAGCCTCAGCCCCAACCACATTCCCTGCCCTGCAAGGCCCTTTCCCCTCCCCCCACCCCTTCCCCTGCAGACTTACCTGTTGGGGGGGGCAATTGTGTGCACATGCATGCGCTCAGCTCCCACAAATATTTTTTTCTCCCTCCACCTATGCTGACCCCCTACCAACTCTGCCTCCTGCTTCCCCCCCTCTGCCCCAGCCTCTGCCTCCCCCTGTCTGACACCCCTGGAATTTTGCCCCTATCCTCCATTTATCTCCCCCTCTATTCCCCATCTCTCCCACTTCTTCTGTGCCCCCACAACCCTGCCCGACTTACCCGTGCTCTAGCTCAAACCTCAGTCGAGCCTGGCGCATGAAACAAACATACTCTGACCCCAGCCTGGCACTAGTGGCAGCAGGAGTGTGGCAGTTCCAGCACTGGCTCCAGGGCCCAGCTAGAATTGCTGCCACTTCTACTAGGCCAGAATGTTGCTGGAGCACAAATGTGATCCCAGGCTGGAGTGGCCTGCTGGGGCAAGGGAGGGCAGGAGGTGGGGCAGAGGCTTCAGGAAAGAAAGGTTGGGAAGGAAGAGAAGGTGGGGTAGCAGGGGATCAAAGGCTATAAAGCTGCTTGAGTTCTCCACTGCTGAACTCCTAATGCCTACCTCCTCAATGTCTTCACAACAGCCTCTCCCCCTACTCTCTTTATTACCCATTGCCCTCCTGCCACTTTCTCCTGCTACAGCAGTTGGGGGACAAATTAATGACAACCCTCCAATAATTAGTAATTAGATTCTATTATTACAAATGTATACATTTTCAGTGTATAGAAACTAATTATTGGGGGGGGGGTTCTTAAATTCAGGGTCATCTTGGATTTGGGTAACTACAGTCAATTTTAGGGTTTTTTGTTTTGTTTTGTTTTTGTTTTTTTCTGAGAAGTTTCTAAGAGAACTGAGCCTTACTTTTTGCTTCATAGGTATAAAATTCTTAGTCATCCTGGTTTTTCCCAGTGGCAAATTTGAGATTTGCTGCCAAGAAAGTTGTCTTCTACAAGCACAGTATGTCTTTACTTCTTGTGGTTGACAGTTCCATTGTTTGAGAGGGACATAGATGTTGTGAGAAATGATTTTATCAAGGGTAGCACTTCAGGTAAATTGGACTTCCCCACAGAACTGAAACATTGAATTTTACTCAGTGTTTCATGGGAAAATGAGTGAAGAGAACAAAGCAGGGGGAAAGTTTGCTTCTGGTGGTCTCTACTGCTGAGATGGATTGCTGTGTTTTAAATTCAAAGCAGCTTCCTCATTAAGGGATACAGAACTGAAATAAGCCCTGAGGTAACAAACACATGGAAGACTGACTACATGAAAATTAGAGATAAATACATACAGCCTTCTCTTCATCCATTGGAAGAAAAAAAAAAAAAACCCTAATACTTGTAATCAGGGATCCTAATGTCTCTGATAAAAAAATCCCCAATGTTTGGATTTAAAAAAAAAATATCCCCATATCTGTATATCTATATCTATATATTGATATATCAATAGATGAATAGATAGATATTAGTGATGTATCATTTCAACCATGGAAGAATGTGGATTTGGGGTTACTTTTTTATCCATTTTTTTTAAATCAGAGACAATCAGGATCCTTGCTTATAACTAACAGGTTTCCCTCCAGCTGAAGTAATAGGTCCCAGTGCCTAGTGGAGAAAATCTCTCCAGTTTACTTCTCTTCCCCAGGGTTCACTTCAGTAGAAGGGCATGGGACACTGTAGATGCCAAACCACAAGGACCAGAAGCTCCTTAAATGGCATTCTAGCAGCTGCCTTTCTCCCTCCACCCGTCTGACTTCCTGTTGGTCTGGTAAGTTCCTTTGCTCTCTTGCATGGGTGACTGGTGCTGCCTTGGAAGGGGGGCACATGCCTCCCCATCATGACCAGTCAGCGAGCAGGGGAGGTTCCCACATGGCCGATCCTGAGGCAGCCAATCGCTCCAGCTGACTATGGAAGTGCAACAGTGCTCTACTTCCTGGCTGGCGCTTGCAGGGGTGGCACTGGTGCTCCCAGCTGCCCCCCTGTTCATCGCCTAAGTAGTGAGCATGGCCAGTCAGGGGGTGCACTAGCACTCTCAGGAGGTACATGTGCAACCCTGTGTACCCGCTATGTATCGCCACTGCTCTTTTGGGGTTTTTTATGAGGAGGTTGGGGAAGCCTCTTCACACTAGGCATCTATTCATTATCTATCAGAATGTTCCAAGGTATTTGGAAGTTTGAATATTTCACAAGAATATCCAGGAATTCCCAAATAGTTATATGTGTATTAACTATCATATACGTTATCTTGCATAGTATAACTTATATAAAAATAATTCATAATGTAGTATTATAAGTTTGCTATTTATTTCATAGGCAAATTGTTGGGGTACCTTCATTCATGTAATAATTCCCAGATCATGGGACTACTTGAGAACTACTTGAGGATAATACAAGTGTTGATTGGTCATGCATTGTTTCAGGTATTAAATTCCATTAAAAGGCCTGAATCCCATTTACAGTATGGACCCATTAAATCACTCTGGCAGTGTGTAGATCTGTCTAGTGAGTGCAGATGACATGTCCATTATAATTATATTCACTTTACATTGCCAGGTGTTTTAACAGGCCCTTTGTGTAAATGACAAATGGGTCCACATACATAATTGCTACAGTTGTTGCCAGGATATATTTATGACTGAAATGTTAGGGTGGTGCTATTTTGAATGTGGTTCAGGACATGTTCCTTGTACATTTTTTTTTTTTATACTGAGGGCCTTGACATTTATATCTGTAAAGCAGTTTGAAAGGCTGAAATGGAAGTGAACAATACTTATGGAAGTGAACAACACTTTGTAAAGTCCCTTTAGCCTGTCTCAAGCTAATTATAATGTTAATGAGTAATGGGAAACTCACACATCTATCCTAAGCATCTTACAGTTTCAAATATAATTAGATTAACACAACAGCTACCTATATCGAAAGTCCACATTACAAGTAGTACAGTTAGTTTGAAGTTGATTTATGTGATTATATTTGTGCGCGCACACACACACATACAAGACTCATTTTTCTTGTGATTCCTTTTACAAAAAGCATACTTATTTTAAATGTGTATGGCATAGATGGCTAGGGATTGTTCTAGCTGCTTGATTTACTTCTTGAAAGATTTATGCCCAAGTAGAGCAACAGGCATCCCCTTCAAGATAAATCAACCTCAGCTGGATGTATATGTGTAGTAGAGAGACAAAGAAACATCTGTTCCTCCACCATGAACCCTCTGTATTTGTGTGCTGTTCCCTAACTCCCAGAGGAGCCAGCCAGTTATGTATATATCATGACATGTTTACAGGATGAGATTATGAAGTTGAGACAGCATATTTTATTTCTCCATAGGACACCTGTACATCAATGTCATTCCCAAGGACCAACAAGGGTCTTCAGGTATCTAGATTATAAACCAATTCATATAGATTTCCTGGGAGAAACAATTGGTCATTATAGTGCTGCATCATTTATAGAGTTAATCTATTTTTCTCAGCAGTAAAATCAGGACAGGGTGTCTACATGAGACTCTAGGTTGTTGTAGCTCATCACTACAGTGATGTAGCATTGGCAGGCACTAACTTTCATGCTTCCACTACTGCACAGTAGCAACGAACTACTGTACAGTAGCTTGTCACTATTGTGACATAGGGTCAGAAATGACCTGTGTGCTGATGGGACTGCACAGTGCCGGTGGGTACTGCACAGTCATTTAGTACTAAATTACTTTAGTACTAGTTTCAGCAAGTATTAAATGACTGTGCAGCATCAACTGCACAGTCAAGGGCACATGTAGATACACCACAAGGTGTTTTCCATCCAACAAGCATTCTGAAAAGGCTGATATTCACTGCAAGGGCCAAGCTAAGAAAAGAAAAGAAAAGAGAGAGGCAAAAAGGAGAAAAAGGAAAAAACAAACAAACAAAATAATGTTTTTTTGCTAGTGTCTTTGGGTTTTACCATTTTTTCAGATATAGACTGACCCAAGAATTTACTAGTCAAGTTCAGGCCAATTTGAAAGTATTTCAATAAAACAAAGAAAGCCAAATAAAGTCTTGAGACAATAAAAACAAAATAGATGCATTAATAGATACATTTTAACTGTACTTCAAAATGAAATATAATAATGCTGAAGTGCTTAGGTATTTCCAAGACACCAGGTACTGAGAAAGATGTAGAATTTTTTGCATGCAGTATGCTTTCCTTTATAGGGCTGATTCTGCTTTGAATTTGCTGCTTTCTATTCTAAGATACTTGCTACATGTTAATTTGGGGAGGCTTCTAGTAATCTTAACCTCTGGACTGTCTGCATGTTAACAGTTTTAAGTGGCTTAAAGCACTTGTTATGAGGTTCACAGCTATGGCACTCAAGGGCAGGGTTATCTCTTGATCCACATACCCCATCTCTTATTCCATTAAGGTGTGCCCACTCCCCAGAGATGTGCTGCTCAAACTGAGGGTGTGACTGCAAGTTAGCACTAAAGAGATGAACATTCGCACAATTCACATTGTAATGTGTAACAGGGCCCTCATTAACTTAAGTAAGCATGAATGTGGCACAGCAATTTACAAATGATTAACACCTTTAAAACATAATTCAAGGTTCCAAACTCTCTGGCAAGCTGAACCTAAACTTGGTAATAAGGTCCTTGGATTCTGTAGCACCCTGATGAAATGGACTGAGCCTTGTGTGGTAATTAAACTTAAGGCAAGTTTTGTAAATGAAATGATATAATGGATTAAACATACACATTGGCACTATGAAGATACTGACCTCTATTTTACACTGCTGCTACCCCCTTTCCTTTAATACATTACAAATTCTTACACTGGCAACATGTAAGAAGGTATTGTTGGGAAAAATCTAAATATCTAAGAGTCTAGATTTTTTGGCTACTATGGATATGAGGAAGGCAATTATGATTCTGAGCTAAGCACATTAGCTTGATGTGTCTGGCAAATATTCACAACTATTTAAGTGTAAGTTACAGAAGTGTTAGGAATCAATCAGTTAACTGCCCAAAGACTGAAGGGTGAAAAGGGATCATAATGTCACCTCTGCTGTCCCTCTGAGTTCTTTGCTGAGCACAGATCAGCTCCAATGAAGATTTTGATCTTGTATTATTTTAATGCAAAACAATACAGATTTTGGATAAAGGACTGAATCCCTTTCCCCCTTAGACTGGCCTCCCAGTCAGACTGGTGGATCCTGCCACCAGTTTCCTGAGGGAGTCAAAGTCTGCTTTTCTAAAGTCCAGCATCCATACTTTGCTGCTCTCCTTTTCCCCTTTTATCAGGATCCGGAACATGATCATCTTGTGGTTACTGCTGTCCAACTTGCCTTCCACTTCTACATCCACCACCAATTCTTCCCTGTTTGTGAGCAGCACATCAAGAAGAGTATGTCTCCTAGTTGGTCTCTCCAACATTTGCACCAGGAAGATGTCTCTGACACTCTCTAAAGACTGCCTGGATTGCCTGCACACTGCTGTATTGCCCTTCCAGCAAGTGCCAGGGTGATTGAAGTCCCCCATGAGAACCAGGACCTGTGATTGGGAAACTTCCACTAGTTGTCTGAAGAAAGCCTCATCTACCTCATCATCCTTGTCTGGTGATCTATAGCAGACACCCACCACAACATCACTCTTTTGGCTCTCCCCTGTAACCTTAACCCAGAGACTTTCAACAGGCCTACCTCAAGTTTGATAGTGGAGCTCTGAGTTATCATATGGCTCTTTTAAATACAGTGCAACTCCTCCTCTTCTTCTCTCTACCTGTCTTCCCCGAATAGTTTATACCTGTCCATGATAGTGCTCCATTCATGTGAGCTATCCCACCAAGTCTCTGTTATCCCAATAACATCATTGTTCCTTGACTGTGAGGACTTCCAATTCTTCCTTGTTTCCTAGGCTCCATGTGTTCCTGTAAAGATACCTGAGGTGATTTGCTGATTGCCCAGCTTTCTCAGGAAGAATAAAGCCTCCCCTCAGGAAGAATAAGGCCTTCCTCCTTCTGCTTCCTCCCAGTCCCCCACTTCTTCACTTACCTCAGGGCTTTGTCTTCTATACCCCTGCAAACCTAGTTTAAAGCCCTCCTCACTAGGTTAACGAGTCTGTCTGAAAAGATGTTCTTTCCTCTCTTTATCTGGTGGATCCCATCTCTTCCTAGAAATCCCTCTTTTTGGAATAAAACCCCATGGTCAAAGAAGCCAAATTCCTGCTGACAACACCACCCACAAAGCCATGCATTGATCTCCTGGCATCCATTCCTGGCTCCTTGAGGAGGCAGTATAAGTGACCATGCCCATAGTGGCAGGGTATATCCATTACAAGCAGTGCATGGGAGATGGACTGCCAAATGGCTCTCTCCTCTGTTCTCAGCAATCCCTGGAACCTCCCAAGACTCTGCAGGTATGTTGGGATTCCTGCTCTCTGATTCTTAGGCTACAGAGTGCCACCACAACATGGCATCATGGCCATCTTGAAGTGCTTCAGAAAGGAGAAGGATATACATTAGGCCTGTGTGAAGTGTCTAGTATTCACTTTGGATTCAGATTTGGCCAATTTGGGGGACAGTGATTTGATTAATTGATTTGGATATCTGTCCTGATTCAATTCAGCTGAATCTGAAGATGTGATTCTGATTTGGATAACTGTCCCAATTCAATTTGGCCAAATCTGAATCAGAAAATTCAATGCTGATTCAGAGAATCAGTCATTCAGCCATAGACACAGCTTTAAATGTTTTTTTTTTTTTTTCTCTACATACTTGGAGGTACCAGTTGCAGCTTGTGAATGTTGTGATGGTGGGGTTGATGGAGCCTCTCACAGGAGCATGGTAGGGGGGGTGGGGCATGTGCTCAGTGGTGAACCCAGAAGTGATCGGCCACAGGGGGACCCTGGATGCCCCCCCAGACCTAGGAGGCACCAGTTGCTGGGCCAGGGGGTAGGAGGGGGTCCCCCACCACTCCATGGTGGACCCATAATTTGACCAGAAGTGCTTCTGATCCACTTACAGGTCCACTACTGAGCATGCTAGGGACACCCCACTCTTCCATGGGATGCTCCATCCACCCCACCATCTCAGTGTTCACGAGCCACCTGATACCCTGAGGTATGTAGAAAAAACATTTAAAGCTGTGTCTATGTCTGAATCTTTGAATCTCTCCAGATCTATCTGGAGGGTTCTGATTTGATTCAGAGATATTAAAGGGTCTCCTGATTTGATCTGGATTCAGAGATTCAGGCGTCGAATCACGCCGAGTCTCCACCAAATCAAATCAGTGACCGAAGCTTTGCACAGCCCTATCACAGACATGAGTTTCTGAAATCTTAGACCACTAGAAAATCTGGAGGTGTATATCATGAATTTAAAAGTAAATATGGATAACTGTTTTAAGTATAAATTAACTAGAGATACATTGGACTACATACTGCATAAGGCACTCATCATTACCTTGGACAACCTTCCAAATGCATATGAAGTTGATACCAAGTAACATACATGAAAGGTGATAAGCAGGGATCCTGGTTTTCTCTGATTTAAAAAAAAAAATCCCCAATTTTCAGATTAAAAAAGGTAACACCAAATCCACATTTTTCCACTATTAAAATGAAAAACCACTATATATATATATCTATATATATACACACACACAGAGATTATATATATCTATATATATATGTGTGTGTGTGTGTGTGTGTGTGTGTGTTAGTGATGTTTCATTTTAATCATGGGGAAATGTGGATTTGGGGTTACTTTTTTATCTGAAAATTGGGGATTTTTTTTTTTTTAATCAGAGACAAGAGAAAATCAGGAACCCTGGTGACAAGACACCTTGTTTTATGCCTAATAGTTTTAGGATTAAACTTCACAGAAACAACACAAGATTCTAACTGCACAGTAGCCTGATACTACTGTTCAGTAGTGTTTTGTGGCAAAAACCATGCTGAGACGCTACTGCACAGTGGTATTAGGCTACTGCGCAGTAGCATCACTTAAAAGGTGTTCTCTGGTATGCAGTAACCACTTCACAGTAGTGTCTCATGTAGGTACACCCAACATTTCAGAAATTGTTGCTTTGAGTAAAGCTCTAACAAACTGATTCTCATGTTTTTCTTTAGACTCAAGGCACTCATTGATAGACTCAAGGCATCCCTCGCTTGGAAAATGTTGCCTCTTAGCTTTCACTCAGTTTTTGACTACAGAACAATTTTTCTGTTGCAAAGAAATCAGAAAGGCCACAATAGGTCGGAATGTTTTTGATGTTATGGGTTCCTATTTGGAATCTCTGGGGTTGCCATGTGAATCATGCTTGTACACCTAAAAGTGCTAACATTGCATGACACCCAATGGTACTATTGAAAGGATCTCAAAGCCTGGTGAGAGTCACTGATCTAACATGTTACAATACTAATGATGATACTGTATTTCCACCTCAAATAATTCAACACACAGAGTTATAGAAAAGAAGTGGTAACTAATTTAAAATAATATGTAGCACAACGCTGATGTTTTTTTTTTTTTTTTTTCTGGTATAATCTTGGCCCAAACTGGTGATAGCCACAATACTTTTTATATAGATTTCTAGAATTTCAGTTGCATCAGTAACATCCATTGCTGGTCACTACATGAATCTGTTTTGTGATTATCCCAAATCAGACAAGGTTCTTTGGGTTAATGTGATGTATTTTATTAGACAAACTGAATAGTTGGAAAATTGTTCTCTACATACTTTCAGCTATAAGCACCTTCTTCAGGCATAGGGAGAGTCTGCTGGTATTTGTGTACTCTCTAAGATCTGGTAGAAGCTAATGAGAATATGCAAACTTCAAGTCTGTGAAAATGCAAATGCGTTGCAGAGAAGATCAGAGGGGGATAGGAGTTAATGAATGTGAGTCAGGTAGGCGGGGGTGGGGGAACAAATAAGGGGAACAAAAGGGCAATATACTAGTGATAAAATGTAGCTGGTAAAATGTAGAGAGGTTACCTGAGATTATTGGATGGCAGGCAGGTTATAATGTACCATAAACCCAATGTCTATATTTAGTCCATGATTTTTTGTATACAGATTACAACTCAGAAATTGGCGAAAGAGAGGTGGTCTTGTGAGGAATGTGCACCCACAGGTAATTGGGCATTGTTGTCTTTGACATATTTTTGGTATGCATCCATTCTGGTGTGCAGTTATTTTAGTTTCTCCTATGTAGTTTCCATCAGAGCATTCAGTGCACTGGGTCACATGGGTAAGTCAATAGCTGGAGAGGCAGTGCAGGAGGTATGGCTGGCAACCCAGTGAGTAATAGTCCTATGCATCATATGCCTGGCTAACCCATAATGGGTTATGGATGGGTTTGCTAGCCCAGAGTTCCCAAACTGTGTTGGAGCCCTCAATGACACACAAGTCACCACTCTTTCCCCTGCACACCATGGCTGGGATTCTCAATTGCACTTCAGTCAGTGGTGGGCCTGACTATTTCATGCACATAAATGCTGGCTCACTAGGCAGAGTGCATGATGCCAGGATATTTAGGAGCTCCCTCCTCCTTCAGTTGATAGACCAAAGGAGTTTGTCCTTAGCTTTCCTGACATTCAGGTTGAGGGACTGACTGTATACCTACTACTAATTGGGGACCTGGCCCAACCACTTCACCCCTGGCTGATGAAGCCATTTGCTGAATCCTGCAAGGAAGAAACTGTACAACTACAAGCTAAGCACCTGAGGCCATACATAAATGCCTGTGAGTCCCTGACCCCTTGCTACATGATGAATAGGAAGACTGCATTAGAGGGCTGTAATCAGGTAGGCAGCAGAGGCAGAAATATTTCAGGAAAATAAACAGCCAGGGGAAACCAAAGATAGGACTATAAGGCAGGAGAAAACTGTTTGAGAGCTAGCTGTATATCTAGAGGTAAAAGAAAGAGCTCCAGGCAGTTAAGAGGGCAATAACTGTGGCTCAATGGCCTAAGATGCAGCAGTAGCAGACAGCAAACTGCAGTAGTTCAAGCTGAGTTCTGGGCTAATTAGAAACCCCTGGGCAAGGTGAAGGCTTTGTAACCAGAGGGGTGGAGCTCTAGCATAGTAGAAGTCTGACTCCTGAACCAGAGAGCTCAGTCTGGGTCTGATCTCTGCTGAGGGCAGAACTCCTGGAAGTCTGGGTGGCCAGAGAGGGGAACCTAGGCACCACTGATATATAAGGAAGCTGCAGTGAGCCAGTAGATAGAGGGTGGAAAATTACTGGGACCCAGGGAGATCAAGGTGGGGTTTACATTTGGGCAGTAGTTGGTATAGTACCAGAGGTCTGGGTGTGGCTACAAGGCAGAGGAGGCCAGGGCAGGGGTGGGGTGCCTTAGCAGGCAGATTATGTTATATAGGGTAAGGTCCAGCAAAAGCTGTGCAAGGCTGAAGGACCTGGTGGGTGTGTAAGACTGAGTCTCAGGATAGCAGCCCTGAAGAGTCAAGGACTTGAGGGCTGAACCCAGAACAAGGGCAAGACCCTGTTGTGAGGGAGAGAGAGAGAGAGTGAGAGAGAGAGAGAACTGGGAGACCAGGGCCCTGTGCAAGAGAAATAGAGTGAGTAGTCCGTCCAGGATCAGGGACCAGATGGCCCAGAACAGGACCAGAGGACCTGGTTCATGAGAGGACACAGTAGTATCTGCAAAGTATGGGTGCAGCTATGGGAGTGACTGGAGGCCACAATTATAGCATTTAAGCCAATAAGGGCCATAGGACCATGATTAAGGCCTATAGGTCCCAGTGTCATAGAGTTGGTATTTAGAGGAATCAGAGCCCCTGAAAGAGAGAGAGATTGAGACAGAGTTTGGAGGGGTTGGAGCCCTGAACAGAGAGAGAAAGACTGAATTCAGAGGGGTTTGAATTCCAGTATGGGAGAAGTAGGGTCAAATGTCCAGCTCAGGACAGAATCAGTAGCTCCAGAGCTCAGAAGAGCAGCTTCCTAATGTAACATAATATTGACATTAATGTGTGGCAGGTGGGACACCTAGGAGGTATACTGAGGAGCTGGAGTGGAGCAAAATTAAGAGATGATCACCAGTAGTCATCACTTGGGCTCCTAGGACTCCTGATTTTCTCTGATTAAAAAAAGAATCCCCAATTTTTGGTTAAAAAAAAAAAAAGTCAACCCAAATCCACATTTTTCCATGATGAAAATGAAACACCACTTGTGTGTGTGTGTGTGTGTGTGTGTGTGTGTGTGTGTCCACATTTTTCCATGATGAAAATGAAACACCATTAATATATGGTTTTAATCAAAAAAAACCAGGATTCCTGATCATCATGGCTGTCCTCGAGGTAGGACCTGTCACACCGCCATATGTATATAAGCATGCTGCATGGCTGCACAAAGTGTATCTTCAGGTGGCAGCCCCTTCTATTCAGACCAATTCAGGCCATGGGATCTTCCCGACTGATGTCTGAGACATGCTTACTGCAGTTCCTGGCACAGGGGGTCCTTGTGGAACACTGTAGCCTAGTGACAGACTGTGCTTCCAGGGGCCATCGGATAGTCCCATCTGGGCAACATGAAGGGAAGGTTCAAGGCAGACACAAGGTGATCTGTGGAATCCTCCTTGGCCCTCACGAATTCCATGAGCATCTCCAGTGTATATTCTTCTGCAATGACCACAAACTGCTTCTCAGTCTCTTCATGTTGCCTCACAAACCACATAGCAGTGTGCTGCAGTGCCTTGATTCTGTGCCTAACTATGGCCATACACTGGCAGCAGTACACAACCTCTTTCTTGCTTCAATGCCTGGCCTTTGTGATTCTAGATCAGCTACACTCAGCCATAGAAGCCAGCATGCCCATTTTTACATGGGCACACGTAAAAAAAAAAAAAAAATGCCTGGAAGCTCTTTGGACACTAATTTCTGACCACATCCTTGGCCCACTGTCTGTTCCAGAGGTGCCCAACCTAAAAATTGAGAAAAATGAGCTGTTCATTGTTTTCCTTGATGATGCTGAGACAGCAGGAAGAGCTCCCCAACAATGTTGCAAGTTGGAAAGCTACCTAGCCAGCAGGGAGGCTTATGTAGCTCAGGTTTATTCCTTCTGTAGATTAACAGCATGATAAATTAATTATTCCCTGCATTCCCTAGGGTTCCCAGGAAACAGGAGGAATGCTTTGGCAGCCTAGGGCAAGCATCCATGTAGTAGAGCCTTTGGGTCCACATGGGGGACCCTAACTCCCATTGTGACCATTAAGGACTGGAGACCAGTTGAGGGTGATAGGGGCAGGCTGCTAAGTGTATTCTTTGCTGCTGGTTAAGTTCCAACTGGTCTCAGATCTACCCTATAGTGATAGCAGAAGAGTAGTTATCCCTCCCACAGTATACTAGCACTCACTAAATTCCTTCAATTGGAGAGGGGGTACATTGTCTAAGTACCACCCAGGTTACAGAGGTGTTAGAGGAAATATCTCCAATCATTCTGTTCAAAAGCCATTAATAGATTTATCACCAGGGATCCTGGTTTTCTCTGATAAAAAAAAAAAAATCTCCAATTTTCAAATGAAAAAAGTAACCCAAAATCCACACTTTTTCCATGAATAAAATGAAATACCACTAATATATAGATATGGGTTGCAAGGGTTCTGTAGGATCCTGGATCGTGTGTGGGGGAACATGGGTTCTGGATGAGTTTGTTGAGTCCTGGAAGTTTCCAGCAGTTTGTGTTGTTCAGAGGATGTGGAGAATGAAGACTTTGATGCTGGTCTCAGGTGGGTAGATTGCACAAAATAGCTGGAAATCCACTGTGCAGGGCAATAAATAGTTGGGGTAGCTACCCATGGCCTGATACCCCTTGTCAGTAAACTTCTGAAGTCATGACCAGACCAGCTGGACAAAGTTCAAGAAGGGTGCAGATCAGACCTTAAGCAGTACACTGTGAGATGTCCAGAGACCCAACTGGTCTACCAGTCCCACAATACTATTGCAGGACAATGAGACATAAATACAACATGGGAAGGTAGGACAAACTATTAGTAGGTCATGTTGCAGAAACATTTTAGGGTTTCTCCCATGATAAGCAGTGAGGATATCTATATGGTCAATCTTTGCTCTCCACTATAACAATTTATGCTGCCACAAAGACAATGTTTGCAGCTGGAAGATGGGCACAAATCCTGTCTGGCAGGGGAGGGAACTGTGAATGCCTTCCTATATCCAAAAAGAGTACTCTAACCTATGGACCAGGAGGGAAAACATCACTGGAGGAGTAATTATTTCCAGATATATATAAAATCTAGATTTGGGAATTTCAAAAATGCTTAGGCCTTAGCTAGGTAGCTAGCTGCTTTTGCTTGCTATGCCAAAACACAATGTTTTAAGCCCTTGGGACAGGAGTAGGCTCCATGGGCCAGATCTGACCCATGTAGCCATTGGATTTGACACACAGAGCTTTGAAGGCTTTGCATGAGTCTGCACCCCTGTTTGTTTTCACTGTGTCCAGGAAATAAGGCAGCTGCTTCCAGTTTCCCCCCACCATTGCCACTTCTTCCCATTCCCCTGACTGTGGTCTAATCCTGGTTAATTGGTTTTAGTAGCGCTTGAACAGCAGGGGGCTTTCCCTGCACCTGCACCAGGCCAGGCAGCTGGATGTTTCACCTGCACTGCCACAGCTTCTCCAAATCCCCTGAACCCTGGCTGTGGTATGGCACAGCTCCTCACCAGCTGGAAGCTGAGCCCATCTGGTCATCTGCATACTGTCTGTGCTGCCGTTGCTTCTCCCCTCCACCCAGAGCTATGGCATGAGGACAGCTTCTAGTTGGTGGGTAGATGCTCTGCAACTGGCCAGGGTCTTCTGGTGTGGAGAGAGACTGAAAACTGGTCAGCTTCTGGGGGTGGGTTGGAGAGGACTAACAGAGAGAAGCAGCATCAATGCAGACAGTTTGCAGGTACCTGCTCCCAGCACATCTTCTCACTGGATGGACACTGCGTTCATGCAGCTGGGCAGTGGGGGCCTGGGAAAAGGGGAGGTAGGGTAGGCTCACTTCCCTGGTTTCTGGCTCCAGCATAATACAAAGAAAGCCCCCCATTGCTCACTCCATGCCAAAGATAATCAGCCTGAGCTGGACCAGAGATGGACTGTTCCAGCCAACAGCTTGAAAAATGTTTCTTGCCCCTAGCTTAGGAGACTTTACTGGCAGAATTGTACTTATGTGCAGACTTAGCTGTGTTGAGGGTTAGGACCAGCCAATTATGAGATTTGAGAGTCTACATTTTTCCTGGGGGCAAAGGCATTGTGGAGTAGATTCATGCCCTAGTCAGCAACAATGCATAGGGTAGAACCAACTACACCTGGCTGCACTGCCAATGGTGACAGCAGTTCTTTTATATACCTGTGCGGCTCTCCAAAGGTCACCTTAGATCACTGCAGATAACCTAGCTGCCTAACTGTATTTACCTTCATAAATAAACAGGGATCTGGTTTTTCCCTGATTAAAAAAAAAAAAAAAAAAAATGCATAAAAGAGTAACCCAAAATCCACATTTTTCCATGACTAAAATGAAACACCACTAATGTATGTATTTATATAGAATTTATATATGTATTTATTAGCATTTTTACTCATGGAAAAATGTGGATTATGGGTCACTTTTTCAAATCTGAAAATGGGGATTTATTTTTTTATCAGAGAAAACTAGAATCCCTACTAATAAATGTAGCAAATGTCATTATCACAGCAATCCTGCTGATTTTTGTATGCACTTCTAAAATGTCAAAAAGCTAAATATATGCTCTTGAAACATAAAAAAAATAATGACACCTATTACAGTGGTGCTATATTTCAGCATTATTCTTAAAGATAAATATCAATTTTCACTAATTTAGGTCAAACAAGTTTCATAAAACTAGAGCTTCTCTTTCCAGTACAGTATGTGTGTTTGTTTGTTTGTTTTCCATCCTTTATATTTAGGGGATAACACACAGATATAAATATTTTTTTCTTTATAAAAAATGCCTTTTACCACTATATGAGATGGTATATGTGAAACTTGGGATTTACAAAACTGCCAACAGAATGAACTGCCTGTGGCAGTATATTTAAGTTATAATAATGTGTAACTTAGGAAGGCCACTGACAGAATATATTTCTCACAATGTGAGAAAGAACCTGATACACAGCTAGGCCCTGGATTCCATTTCTTAGATTTGGACTTAATGTTTCAAGTTTTAATTTTAAATACTATGTTGCAATATATTGCAGCTGAAAGCTAAGTTTCAACACAAATACTAATAAAGTTAACATATTTACTCAATTCCAAGACAATGTTCCCCTGACCCACCCATTCAGCCTCATTGGAGAATAGAATATCAAGTGAAAATGCAGCCAGAACAGCTGGTAGGAATCCATTCAGTGAGGCATGATGTGGTGAGGGACCCTGTATGGAGGCATGGGATGGCACAAGAAGTAACATGGAGGCATGGAGAATTATGGGACCTGATGCAGAAACAGGACCCAGAACAAAGGCATGGGGAAGTAATAAAATCAGCATGGAGGCACCTGGAAGTACTGCATAAGGTACCAGGGGGTTAAGTAGTGGGGCAAGTAGAAGGGGCTAGGTAGCAGAGGGGACAGACACCATGGGGGATAAATGGTGAAAGAGATAGGCAGCCAGGGAGCATGAACTTAAAATGACCCCCTAATAAGTTTTTATACATGGAAAATTATATAACAAATTTATAATGTCCCATGGAATCGAGCTTCATCTGGCTTCACATAACAAAAAGTCCTTTTCAGATATGTAGTCGTAAAAAAAAGCAAGAGTAACATTGGACCCTGGCAGAATCAGATGGGACAGCTGATAACTGACACCGAGGGAAAGGCCAATCTGCTTAATGGGTACTTTGCATTGGTCTTTCATCAGTCCAATGGGATTGCCCTGCCTAGCAAGATGTGGGACAGCTAGAGTGACGGCATATTTGTACCCAGCATCAGTGTTGATCTAGTAAAGAATCACCTTGAGAGTCTGGACACCTTCAAGTCAACTGGTCCTGACAGATTACACCCTAGAGTACTCAAGGAGCTGGCAGCCCAACCATTGGCAAAAATATTCATAGCCCAACCATAGCCCAATCATTGGCCAACCATTGGCAAAAATATTCAAAAACTCATGGTGCTCAGGTGAAGTACCTGAAGACGGAAAGAAGGCCAATGTGATAGCCATCTTCAAGGAAGGGCGGAAAGTAGATCCCAGGAATTATAGACCAATCAGCTTGACCTCAATCCCTGGTAAGTTTCTGGAGAAAATTATCAAGGAAACCCTTCTGGATAGGCTGGCTGAGGGCAAGATCCTGAGGGACAGCAAGCATGGGTTTGTCATGGGTAGTTCTTGCCTGACCAATCCCATCTCTGTCTATGACCAGGTGACATATCACCTGGACAAGGGAAAAGAGATTGACATCATGTATCTGGACTTTAAAAAAGCCTTTGATCTGGTGTCCCATGATCTTCTCATGGATAAATTGGCCAACTGTGGCCTCGGCTACACCACAATCCGATGGCTGGGAAATTGGCTCCGAGGTCAGACCCAGAGAGTAGTGGTTGATGGTAGCAAATAATTATGGTGCTCCATGACCAATGGTGTCCCCCAAGGCTCTGTTCTTGGACCAGTTCTCTTTAACATCTTTATCAATGATGTGGACATAGGTGTCAGAAGCGCACTGGCTAAGTTAATCGATGACGCTAAACTTTGGGACATAGCGTCCAGACCTGAGGACAGGCTAGTGATCCAGGGTGACTTGGATAAACTTAGTAAGTGGGTGTATACAAACCTGATGATGTTCAATACCGATAAATGTAAGGTACTCCACCTCAGGAAAAAAAAAATTCCCTTAGCATACTTATAGGGTCAGCAGTGCTACACTTGCTAGCACCACGGCTTGGGGGTCATGATTGACCACAAGATGAATATGAGCCACCAATGTGATATTGCACCTGGTAAAGCAAACAAAACTCTGGCTTGCATCCATAGATGCTTCTCAGGTAAATCTCAGGATGTCATCCTCCCGCTGTACTCAGCCTTGGTGGGGCTGCAGCTGGAGTACTGCATCCAAGTCTGGGCTCCATAATTCAAGAAGGATGTGGAGAAGCTTGAGAAAGTCCAGAGGAGAGCCACACACATGATCATAGGGCAAGAGAATAGGCCTTATGAAAAGAGGCTAAGAGCCATGGGACTCTTCAGTCTGGAAAAGCGCAGGCTCAGGGGGGACCTGGTGTCTGCTTGTAAGTACATAAGGAGTATACATCAGGACCTGAGAGAACATCTGTTCACCAGAGCACTCCAAGGAAAAACAAGGACCAACGGTCATAAACTCCTTCAGGACCATTTTAGGCTGGACATAAGAAAAAAAAAAATCTTTACTGTCCAAGCCCCCAAGCCCTGGAATAGTTTCCCTCCAGAAGTGGTGCATGCAGCTACTCTGGACTCATTCAATAAATGCTTGGACACTTATCTTGCTGGGATCCTTTGACCCTAGCTGACTTCCTGCCCCTGAGGCAGGGGGCTGGACTTGAAATTTGAGGTCCCTTGCAACCCTAACATCTATGAAATCTATGTAAATAATCTAATTATTAGGGGGTTCATCTTAAATTCAGTTATACTGGATTCAGGTAAATATAGTAATAAATACATCTAGGTAATTAAATACTCTGCAAGAATGTGTTAATATATGGGCACCGAATGCCACAACTTAATTACATATTTAGGTAGCCAACTGCTGGTGTATTAAAAATATTGAGTAGTAAGGTACAGCCCAGAGCACCCCCTTTTAGCTACTTAAATACAAATAGAAAGAAACATTGGCACCATTCTCTTATCAACCACGTACTCTCTGGTCCTTTCACAACATTCAAACACATTTCACTTAAATCAGGACAGCTCATTGAATGTGTGTGCACATGCATATGTGTATATGTATATATGTGTAATATGTGTGTAATTATATATAATTTTGTAGCTTTTAAAAGCAACAAATTATATGAAAAATACCTTATTTTACTTCAGTGTGAGCCTTTGCTACCTACCAAAAATCACAATTCTGACCCCTGTTACAACTTGTAAAACCTTATCAATTCTTTTGAAGAAGTGTGGGCTATAGGATACTCATCTGGGACTAAGGATGTTCTGAAGTTTTCTTTTTGTTTGTTTGTTTGTTGTTTTTGTTTTTTACTTTCTCATAAGTTACTACAGCATGTGCTAAAAACTAACGGTGCCTATACATGTGTTTGCAGCCGGGGTGGGGTGGGGAGGTGAGTGCATTTTAATTAGAGCGGTTCCTAGTGAGCTGGTCTAATTAAAACTCTGCAATATCATGTGTATTAAGCTCCCTTGCATTTAAAAGTGGCCATGGGATGCTTTAACTTAAGTTCATTCAATGTGCTTTAGTTAAAGCTCCCCAACAGCCATTTTTAACCTTCAGGAACTTATACACGTGATGCTTCAGCGATGCTAGAGTGTTCAAATTAGAATGTGGATTAGATTAATTGAGTCTTCTCTGACACGTTCTAATTATAACACGTCACAGCACATGTTTAGTTAGGAACCATTATTTTTCCATCTTCCCCTTACCAGTTAACAAGGCTAATTCTCAGCTAGGACCTGTCATCTCAAATCAAGGTTAAACTGTTTTGGATTTGTATACGAATAAAAATTGTTGCTATTACATTAAACTGTGCAATGTATTTTTCAGCTTCCTACAACTCCAAAATGGCTTTTGGGATTTTAGTTAAGTGTTTCAAAATAATTCACTTATAGGTTAAGAATAAACATCTATTCATAGAATTAAATTTTGACTATTAAAGATTATGGTTCTAGCTGGTCAAAGATTCCTGTGTCACTAAAGCACATTATTTTTATTTTTTTTATTAATACTCTTTATTTTTCATTAATAATTTTTAGTTTTACAACTTCACCCATTCTTTTAAAATAATTTTCCAACAATTTTTTCATACAAATTTCAATATATACTTTATTTTCCTTTATTCATCATTCTTGGATATTTTTAATAATATCATAACCAAACTTGCCAAACTGGAAACTTGTCAATGTGTATTAACAAAAAATAGGATTATCCAGCTTTTAAGCAAGTGGGGTCCAAACTCCCTGTGGACTATAGCAGTACAATCCATGAGCCTCCAGGACACACTGTGGGAGCTTCCTACATTGTACCATGAATTCTAATGTCCTCCCCCTTGATGCACCATGCACAATCATCCCAGAATTACATTAAACCCCCTAGCCAAAGGATTTCCTACTGAACCACATTGTACAGGCACCCCAGGCCACGAGATCTCTTGGCAAGCAGGTTGTACTTCATTTTACCATGCTGCTCTGTGGAGTGAGTCCAGGAAGTAGTAGTTGGAAGAGGGAGAGGGATCCTGGAAACACTAGCTGCAGCAGGCAAAACTAGTTGGGGGTTTGTGACTGGGTGGATGCCCAAGGACTGCAAATTAACCCCTCATAGACTGCATGTGTCAGGCCATGGCCTTAAATGTGAGGCTTTAACCAGACCAACATAGTCACTCATCCTGGCCTGCCCTCCTATGGCTGATTGTCCAAACTGATCCAGCCTAGCCTAAGCCTTGCAGCAGGGCCTAACCCTCCACCCACTCCCTTTTACTAAAGTAGCCAGCGCTGGGTCAGCTGACCCTCTACTTCTCCCATATAAACATCTGTGCAGGAACAAGAAGTGTCTGGTCAGCATGGCACTGATCCAAGACTGCTTTGTTGTGCCTTCTGGCTTGTTCTTTGACTGGCCTCTCTACCTTATTCCAGACTCTAAATCCATTTTGTTCCTCAGCTCCTCTCTCTGCTTGATATCCTGACTTTTTGCCTCAGTTTGCTCCTAGATCCAATCCTCAGATCGACTACCTGGTTTTCTGATTTGGTGTATACTCATATTCTTCCTACCCATCCTGATCCTGATCAGCCTGATCCTGGTTTTCCTGATTTAAAAAAAAAAAAAAATCCCTAAAATGAAACAAATATATTTCTATATATAGTGGTCTTTCATTTTAAATCATGGAAATAATGGATTTTGGATTCCTTTTTTTATCCCATGATTAAAATGAAAGACCACTATATATAGAAATATATATGTTTCCTTTTAATCACAGAAAAATGTGGATTTTGGGTTACTTTTTTTAATCCAAAAATTGGGGATTTTTTTTTTTTAATCAGACAAAACTAGGAGCCCTGGACATCATATTACCAACAGGACAAGTTCTTACAAGTCCATAATTTGTTGTTCCAGACATTCAGTTATACCTTTTTGTTTGTAAGAGATTGTTGCCCAATTGCCCCCTGAGTGATATCACTGGGACAAACCTATGCCATGCATAAAACCAATATTTGCTAGATACAATTAAATTATGCTGCCCCAGTTTTTAGCAGGTATAAATCATCATACCAACTTCAACAGAGATATGCTGATTTATATCAGATGAAAATCCAGTCCCTTGCATCCACTCAATACCATATCTGGTCACTACATCTTTAGTACTGGTTGGGGAATTTGTAATTACTAAAAAATAGCTTATATTAAATATAAATCCTTGCCCTCAACATATTTGCATCTTAAATGCATACAATATCAAATGATCATAATGCATGTACTGTCATTTATTCTAGCGTAATTGTAATTACTTTGGAGAGGTAATCAAATGTTAACATTATGCTAATATATATTATCTTCATAACTTGAATTGTGTGATTTTGATTATGTGCACAGATACAACAATAATAAAGAATGATAAAGATAAAAGGAATAAAATATAAGGCTAAGTACAAGCATTCAAGAAAACTGAGGAGGAAGTATCTAACTTTGGAGCTTTACTCTAAGTACCCACGGTTAGGTCAGGAGCAAGCACATTAGTCAGGGAAGGAGGGAATGTTTGCAGCCTGCCTGCATGACCCAAGCCAGCAGGTAGGGGGGAACTCTTGCATGCGTCCCACCATGTCCCACAGGCTCTTCAAGCTGCCAAAGACTCCCAAGTGGAGCCGAACGGCCAAACTGATCCAATTGTCTTGTGGAGACATCACAGCTGCCCACCTGCACCTTCTTGACTGCCCACCTGCACCCTCATGGCCATGAGCCACCAGCTGACCATCCCATGCATGCCCATCCACTGCACAGTATGACTGCCGTGTGTGTGTGTGTGTGTGTGTGTGTGTGTGTGATGGATGCCTGGGTTCTGTGTGTCCCAGATGCCTGGGTTCTGTGTGTGTGAGATACTTGTATTCCCTCCACTGCCAATGCTGGTGGCCCCGGCCTTGCACACTGGCAGGCTATCTGGATCTGTAAAGCCCTGGCCAAGTAGTTCTTCACCCATGTGGACTGGGAACCTTCCCCACGTGAGTAGGGCTGGAGGGCTTTGAGTGCCCCTGCCCTGGCAGTGGGCCATGGGTCTCCATCTCTGAGCTCCTCTGGTTCTGCATTATGGGCACCACTGCCCACAACCCAGACACTATCTCACTTCCCCACTCCAAACCCCCTCAAGGGCATACAGGAGGACTGCAGGGGACTGCATACTAAGGAAAAGACCTGCCTTGTTTTATCAAATGTTAAAGCTGCCAGACTTGTAGTGTGTTTATTAAATAAAACTGTAGAATGTTTCCTGGTCCCATTTGATTCTAATTACATTGGTGCTGTCTACACACATGCCTTTGGCCCTTCATCTTGGATCCAGCATCTCAGGCTCTGCAATTGGGCCTCCTGCACACAAACTGGGGAGTCTGTAGACAAGGGAGACACAAGGGACCTGTGCTGAGTCCTGTCTGGACAATCTCCCCTTCCCAGGGCCAGAAGATGCACAGTTGCTCACAACTCAGCACTGAACACATCATGAAATGCCTGTGTTCCACCTCCCATCTGGGAAAACCTGAACCACCCTCCTGTGGTAGCCAGGAGGGCTGGGAACCTAAGAATCCAGGTCTAAAAGGATAAGCCTTCTTTGTATTTCCAGGAGGAGAGGAAGTGTTGACATCCTTCTGTTCAGTGACAGTAGGGTGGGGAACTGAAATATCACTCCAGTGCTCTGGTGTGTTTCCCTCTCACCTGCCACAATTTTGGTTTTACCTTTACTGGGGAGCAAGTTCCCATGAAATATACTTTAGGCCTGCTGAAGGAGGCTCTTCATGGGGCTCACCTCCCCTAGACCCCACCCTTACCACTTCCCAGACATTGTATGCAGCTGGAACTATATATATATATAGTGGGTTTTGGATTAATTTTAAATCCAAAAATTGGGGATTTTTTTTAATCAAAGGAAACCGGGATCCCTGCTCATAACAGGCTACACAATTTACACACACATACAGAAGTATTCCCTGCACTTCAGGGCATTGGAACACGTGACATAAGAAGTCAGGCCCTAACTGCTACCCTGCTGCCAAGTTTCTTGGCTCATGGAGAGCCTGGTAGGCCAGGTACTGTGGTGGCATTTATTGAGCTAAATTTAGATAATGGGTGGGGTGAATGGAAATGAAATGATCATTCAGAGCAATTTGGTCTGAAATCTATTTATAGAACATTTTATACCAGCACCAAATAAGCCCCCCACTGGGGAAGACCTTGACAGAGAAGCATGGATCAAGCTGAACAGACTGAGATCTGCATATAATGCTTCAAAACAACAGTATACAGACCCCTGTGTGAATATGTTGTCCAGCAAACAGCCCAGCACTTAATTGAATTTGCAATTTTTATAAATGTCCATATGGAGTACATGCAATCCACGCACTGAACAATAAACCAGACAGTAGTTTATAGCTGGCTGGAGGGATCAAGGAGGTGGGAGAGGCTGGAAACAGGGGCTTCACTGCCTCAGGTTACTGACAGCCCAGGGCCTGGGGCTGACCTGGCACTCAAGAAGACCCCATGAGCTCTGGCCAAGGCTAGAGTGCTGCCCTAGGAGGGGGGGGGGGGGGGGGGGAGTGAGCAGGGTGCTGTAAAGCACCGTTGCCAGCAGAATGCAATCTACCATGAGGCATGATGGGATCTGGTACAGATGTTTGTTACAGTGTTTTAACTTACAGCACTGAAGTCTGATACCAGCAGGAACTGCCATTTTTATAGCACTTTAGGTACCCTGTCTGTTTGGTTATGGCTGTAAAGCACTTTTTGGGTGCTTACCATACAATAACTATAACTTCTGTACCTGGCCTCCATTGTCTGATTTATTTCTTATCAGGAAAGAAATAAAGAGTAAAAGGAAAACAAAACAAAACAGTGACTTATTTATTTCAGTAATTACAAGTTCTGGTGTCAAGCAACTAGTGTACCTGTGGTATCCAGCAGCAAGTGAACACAGACAGAACTTTGTTTTCTAATCTGATTAAAAAGAACTATAGTATGATACTTTCATGGAGGGCTAGAAATTGAGCAAGCACTTATGTTTCCCCTTTGAATGCAAACCATTTAGGCTGTACTGACCACCTTTCCAATTTTCTAATTCCTACAATTTTTGCAGCCTGACATGCTTAGGGGAATTCAGCCAACATACTGATGTTTCATCTTTCGTTACATTGTAAGGTCTTTATTTCGGGCAATTCTCTTTTGAAATATCGGTACTACAAAGTAACATGGTGAAAGTGAATGGATGTGGGAATTGTATATGTGATTCTAGTAAGAAATAGTATAAACATATTATGACACATATGATGAATTCAAACTTTTAAAAACAATTAAGTGGCAATATGAGCAGTTGCATCATGTTTTAGAAAATCATTTTGGACCAGAAGCAAATGCTCTATATATTTGCTCCTTATTACACATACATGTAAATAAATTACATACACACACACGTATGTAGGTATGTATGTATGTATGTATGTCTGTGCCAACATTTATGAATATACAGTAATGAAGATCTGATACAGATTATGTCAAATTCAAGTAGAATCAAGATTTATATATCCAGATGGGAAAATATGAGTGGAAATCACCAGTTCTGAGACCATATACATTTGATCTTACACTTCATCTTATTCAACAAAAGATCTTTTTCCTCCCTTTTTTTTCCCTTCACTTGGTTCCCTCTAAACTTAATCAAATATACTCCTGGTAGATCTATGTTAGAAATAAAATGCTTGCAGACAGTGTTTGGACAAATGCTTTGGTCATGCCCTGTTATCAATTCTTTTGGGAAATAAATTGTAACAAGAGCAAGTATGGTTTTGTAGACAGCACTGATACCTTTGCAAAATATATGTATTCTTGGGTTTATGCCTAAGGAGTTCAAATTGAGTTCTTCCCAGATTACATGCCACTAAAATGATCCACTGTAGGAAGGTTATTTTGCATGTATTATTGGATTGGAAAAGTAAGAAAAGCTGTTGAAACCTGCTGTAATGAAGTGGCACAACTAGCAATTATGTAAAGAATCACATTTTGCAGGCATAATCTCTTTCAAAAGTTTTAATTCAATTTGGAAAAAAAAGACTAGTTTTAGTGGGTTATTAACAGGGATCCTGGTTTTCTGTGATAAAAAATACACAATTTTTTAATTGAAAAAGTAACCCAAAATCCACATTTTTCTACGATCAAAATGAAACACCACACACACATATATATTGCATATATATCAATATATATTTCATAGTGATATATATGCAACTGATACATATGCAGTTACAATTTTTATGTTGCAATACAGTCGAGTACAAAGAAAAAATAATCATAGTAGACAGCAGTACATGAAGAATAAACTGTTCTTCAAATTATTTGTTTTGTTATATTACATAAATGGCATCTAACTCTAATGAACATAATATTGGCAGATTTACTGTAGGTTTCTCTCTCTTTTCCCTCTCCACCCCATCCCCAAACCTTGCCTGGAGGGTCTGAATGTCCAAGCAAGTAAGTTTTTCCAACTGTGAATTAGGAATATTGCCATCTCTTTATGAGTTTTAGATCTCATTAGAGATCATTATACTCTTGAGAAATACATTTCACAAACAATCTAAACAATGCCTTTTCAACCTTGATTGCAGTGTTATTTTTATTCCCAGACTAATGTCTGTGCACTGAGATCGATTAAGAATATGCAAGGAAAAATAGTCTTGTTCAACAAATTGTTTCTAAATTATATTGTGAATAAAATAATGATGGGTACTACCTCTTTCGTTCTTTTTTGCCAAATTAAAATTGAAACCTGTCTTGCATTAACCCCTACTGATAGTTTCTTATCTAAGAATGAAAGACTATTTTTTAAGGAATTTAAATATTTTCTGATAAATGTTCATGTAGGGGGCTGATATAATAGCATATTATAAGGTGAAAAGCTAAGTGATTTTTGAAATCAGGTGTCTGTTTACAGTTTTGAATAACTTATGCATTTTCAACTAGAAGACTAGCATGAATATTAGCACATTTCAAGCAATGATTAGTATTTTTTTTTTATCTAAATGTTTAATGAAATCAATCTCATTCTTTTGGCTAGGCAGAAGAACTAGGGATTACATAAGAAGAATGACTTTTGGAATAACCCCACTGGCCACATCCAGATAAGCACAGCCACGTAGTACGTGGTATTGCAGACATATCTGCAGTGCCACATACTGCACATTAACAGCTGTTCTTTGCAGTGCAAGGGAGCAGCATGGGGAGAATTTGACTGCTGGATATCCAGGGATCAAAAAAAATAAAAATAAAAAAGCAGAGCGGCACATGCAGAGGTAGTGCGTGGCTCTCAAAACTGGAGCCCGGCCAACTGGAGCAAAGCCACAGCTGGCAGCCAGGCTCTGAGCAGCAGGGTCACCACTGCTGTAGCTCCAGGAGGCCCCCAGCACCTCAGATAAGGCTGTTGTGGCCAGCCCAGTGCTGGATCCAGCCTCCCATACCCCACCCAAGGTAATCTACTGCATGCCAGAGGGTGCATGGCACAGGCATTTCCCAGGGACAACCAGCGACAGCACAAGGTGTACTGCTTTTAGTTGTTCCCAGGGAACTAAGCCTCCACGCTCATGTGGATGGGGCCACTATGTTCTAGCTGCAATAAACATTTCAATACATTGCAGGATTGCAGCTAGCTCTCATCTCCAAAAGCTTCATCTTCATGGATAGTTACATTTATAAACTCTCCAAGTCAGAGCATGACACTCACTGTATCTAGAAAGATGCTTTTCCCACAGCAGAATGAAAAGATGCTGATGCCATCAATGAATGTTGAGCAGTTAGCATGGTGTCTGTGTTACTATGCCCTCAGGTAACGTCAAGTTAAATGTAAACCCAGCTGTAGAGCCAAGAGCTGGCCTCTAGCATAAACTATTAGAACTATGACTGAAATATAGCAGGTAACCTCACTGACAAAAAGAGAAGGAAAACATAACAAAAGGTATGTGTGGAGGGAAGAGGATAATAAAGTAGAATAAAATGCTGCTTAAAATTTTAATATTGTGAAAACAGGTTTATTAACAGAAGAGATGCAAAACAGGCAAGGTCTGAAAGAATGATCATAGGCCCTTCAAACCGGCTACCAACTTAAGCATGGAAGAAAAAAGTGGTTAGGAAAAAAAGGCTGCTATAAGGTTGCATGAGAGAGAAAGAGAGACAGAGAATAAGAAACAAGTATGGAGAAGAATTTTATACTAGAGTAAGACTAGAGTAAGTATACTGGCAAGTTAGTAATTACTTGGCTGTCACTTATACATGAGACTCCATCACCACAAAGTATCAGAGTAAATTGAACACTTATACACTTCTGTCACCGGAAAACAAATAGAAAGGAAATGGTGGCTTTTGCTTCTAGAATGACCTATTCTAAACATAAGCTTGCCCTCCAAACCTTTATGCTTTATTCCAAATGATTCTCCCTTTCAACCAGAATTGTGTTGTATCATCCACTTTGACCTTGAGGATGCTATTTTTTCACTCAAATTCATCTTTCCTTTCGACAGATGCATGCATGGGTTCAGTTTCTACCAGGACAATCATCATTCTCCTAGTAGAAACAAAGAGGGTACAAGCACTCATTACATTTCTCCCCAGTAAAATATTCCTAATTCAGGAGAAATATCTTCCTCATTTCTAATGCAGGAAGAACTTTCTATATGCTTTCCTGCAGCTGTACTCTTCCATACTGCTGGGGACATCCTGTGGATGTGCTCTTCCTATGCTACCACCCTGACCAGCATATTTTTAGCCACCCTGACTGCCCCAATCCCAGACAGATGACCCACTCCCCATGGACCTGCTAGCCCCCCTGATCCTGCCCACCTCTCGGTCACTTCAATTTACTTAGATTGCATTCTCAATGGGGTTCCTAGTACCAGCAAACATCTGTACAAACAGGAGATGAACTATGATCATGTGGCTTAAAGCTGTGTGAACATCAGGGATCTTGGTTTTCTCTGATAGAAAATACATATATACATATGCATATATATAAAAGTGGCATTTCATTTTAATCATGGAAGAATGAATTTTGGGTTACTTCTTTAGATCAGAAATTTTGGGATTTTTTTTTTTTTAAATCAAAGAAAACCAGGATCCCTGATGATAATATATTGGGTCCCATGAACATGTGTGTTTACCATGTGTGTTCAAATGCTTGTCATTATCCCACAGAAAATAAAAGTCTGTGACAATTTATACTGGAATGAAACAAAGCTACCTTAGTTTTCACTTACTACAGGATTATTGCAGACAAATGATCAGTTAACTAATGTGGGGTCTTAAATTAGAACAGCTGACTTCTGTTAATTTGATTGTCTCTGTTTACCTTAACACAGATTTAAATGTGAATAGAACAATAATTTGGGGGGGGGGGGGCAGGGGCACTTGCATGCGCAATTCACTTATTGAAATTTGTGATATCAATAATGAAATTCAAGAGAACCAAACTAAGTCCCACTAGGTCATCTTTAAAATATTTTATTTACAGATAGGTTTCATTTATTGTATTTTCCCAGTTTTTAATAGTTCACTAAGCTAACATTTGTTCATGTCTCATTAGCTCACCTATTGCTCTCAGCAGTTAGATACAATCATGAAAATAATTTTAGAATTATTACAGCATGTTTTCACAAACCACCAAAAATATGATAATGGTAGCATTGATCACTACATTTAAAGCAAATAATTCATACACAGAATGTTTAAAGTATGTTTTTCTTGCTATATTCACATAATATATGCTAATAATTTTAAACATGGGACTGCGGTACAGAATTCCCATGGCATTTACAGATGCAGCAAGCTTTAAACAAGGTGTTAGGCTGTGGATCAGAAAGCATACAAGAGTGGAAAGGAAAGAATAATTGCTTCTCAAGGGAAACTTTAATCTCTTAGATAAGGACAAAAAGATCCCCAAAGAACCTCCTGCTTGAATACTGCTGGATGCAGGAAAACTATAGACCCCCAGTTTAAACATGGCAGAAGTATCCACTTTTGGATAATTCCTATTTTTAGAACAAATATTTCTGGTTAGGTCAATGTCACTTAAATAAGTGGAGTATTGCTATAAGTAAAATAGCACTTTAACTGATGCTCAATTAATCCTAAATGTCTTTCCTGGAAAATATGCAATATGCATAATAATATTTTTACACATTATGTTTTATACTTGAATTTTATTAGTGGTAGTTAAGGAAAGTGATTTTTTAAAAATAGTAATTCTAATTTTGCATACCTATAGACATATGCCAAAATGTGTTTAATAACAGAAATGACAGGGCTATGATTATGTAGGGTCAGGCTTTAATCCCTGAATCATAAAAATGTAGGAGTTCCATGAAGGCTAATGTGTGCTACTACCCTTGGGTTAGTTTGACATTGCAGTTCCTGTCTAACAGATCCATATGTGCTATTGGAACTACTTTACAGCGATAGTGGTGTCTATACAGGTACCTAGAATTATTGGTTAAAAACTGTATTTATGGGATTCAAGCTCTTTTGTCTCCTCTTATGCTGTTTGTTTTAGCACTCCCACACAGAGCCCCAATCTGGCCTTGGGAACCCTCTAGTGCAGTTCAGCCCCCTCTGGGCCCATGGATCCTCTGGTCTAGGTCAGCTCTTCCTGGGCTCATGAATCCTCCTGTCCACATCTCTAAATGGGCCTTGACCCTGTCTTAGCAGAGCTCGAGGCTAAACTAAATCAAAGCAACTAAATCAAAGCACCTACATCCTCTAACAGGCACCCAAAACTTTTCTGAACTTAACCTAAAACCAAGGCCACCTACCTATAGATAGGAGCCCCTCTCTGCCTCAGGTACCTTCCCTTGTTTCCCATTCTACAGTTTCCATTCAGCTCCACTGTCAGTTCAGCAGTCCTGCTGCTCTGCTGTCAAGAACTCCTCCCTTCATAGCTGCCAGGGTAAGACTACCTGATGGGTGCAGGCTCTGGGCTTATATAGCTCAAGCCTGGGCACTCTTCCAGTCAGGTGAGTCTCTCATTAGCTCCCTTCAGAACCTGCAAGCAGCTTCTCCAGCCACTTGCTTCCATAAAGGAGTAGGCATGCACCAGTGCCCTGCAAGAATTAGCCATAAAGTTTAGTTCCAGAACACATCACACATTGTCAAGACTACATTTCAATCTAAAACAATAACTTTTTCAAAGTGTACTGGGTATAGAGTGATTTCTGCACTTTGCTTGAAATTACAGTTTGTAGGCATTTGGCCCATTTTTCTTTGGTGTAGTTTATCACCAAGGATCCTGGTTTTCTTTGATGAAAAAAAAAAATCCCCATTTTCTGGATTAAAAAATAACCCAAGATCCACATTTTCCCATGATTAAAATTAAATGCCATGTATAGATATATATACACACACAAATACAGAGTGCTGTTTCATTTTAATCATAGAAAAATGTAGCTTTGGGGTTATTTTTTAAATCTGAAAATTCGGGGGGGGGGAGGGGCAGGTTTAATTAGAGAAAACCAGGATCCCTCTTTATCACAGTAGGATGTAAGATTCATCCTTACTTTCCCTTCCAAAAATAACTAAAAATATGAAATCAGACTTGTTATTTATCTTGTTACCACCCACCATGCTCAAGACTAATGTTAGCCTAATCTTCCACTAAAAAGATCATTTGAATTATAATTGGCTATATATGTGTAAAAGAGATGGAAATAGTCAAGTACACTGAGGATTTTTCTTTCCTTTTCATTTCTTTTCTTGCCAACTATATTTGATTAAAATTACACTCCATAACTCTATATAAAGCACTTAGGTATTAGTAACATATCACCCCTTCTCCCATTGAAACTCTTTTAATTCTCTTTTACCTTACTTCTGTTTGATTAAAAGAATTCTAGATATTCCTATAATATCTTCTATTATACAGTGAATAGGGGTAAACAATTTGTCCAAACCCAAATTTTGAAGGTTTTGAGTATATCTTTCATCCCTCCCCCTGCCTTTTCCTCCTCACTACCCTATCTTATAGATAACCCCCTACTCTAAAAATTTGCTTTGGGAGAAAAAAAAATCAAGATACATTCTCCTTTCTTTCACTGGGTATTCCATTAATATAACTGATGAGCAAATATTTGGTAATTCATATTAAATATGATTTTCCAACTTTCTTCATTCATTTTGTATTAACATAGTGTGAATCCAGACACACATTTGAAAATCACAGATAAGTTATGAACTATTTTGGTGAGTGACTTGAATATAGAGGGTAGCCTGGGCAACAGCAACCATGAAACCATCACATTCACTGTCTGTCACAAGGTAGGGGAATCAGCTATCAGGGTTGAAGTTCTCCTGGACTTCAAAAAAATGAATTCCAACAGACTCATGGCAAGAGAAGGGGAAGTGTTGTGGGACCAGGGACCAAAGGTGAAAGGAATGCATGAAGAGTGGTCGTTCCTCAAGGATATGATCCTCAAAGAACAAAAGAAGCTCATTCCCATGTGGAAGAAAGGTAGCAGAAGGGCTGGTAAGTCCTCTTGGCTTAATAGGAATATCATGGTTCTCTTGAAAAAGAAGAAAGGCATACAGACAATGGAAGCTTAGGACAGTCCCCAAGGGGGACTATACAACAATGGCCTGCACTTGTAGGATGCAGATTAGAAAGGCTAAGGCAGAGATTGAATTTAAACTAGCATCAGAAATCAAGGACAAGAAAATATCCTTCTTCAGGTATATAGGGAACAGAAGTAAAACAAATGGAAGAGTGGTGCCATTGCTTAACAACTCAGGACAGCTGGTTACCGACACTCAGGAGAAAACTGAAAACTGAACTCCTGAATTACTACTTTGCTTCAGTATTTCACTGAACTAAGGGGAAAATCATACTAGATACATTTCAGAATGGGCATGTTGGCAATGACCACCTTCTTACTGTTGATGTTGAGCTGGTGCACGATCAGTTAGAAAAAGTTAGACATTTATAAGTCAGCGGGACTAGATGAACTTCATCCAAGAGTGCTGAAGGAGCTGGCCAAAGTCATTGTGGGACCTCTGGCAAAACTCTTCCAAAACTCATGGCATTAGGGGAGGGGGCCCTGAAGACTAGAAGAGGGCCAATGTTGTGCCCATCTTCAAAAAGGGGAAGAGAGGGGATCCAAGCAACTATAGTCCAAGTAGCCTAACTTCTATCCCAGGGGAAATCCTGGAAAAATTCATCAAGCAGTTTATGTGTGCCATGCTTGCAGAAGGTAGGATTCTGAATAACAGCCACCATGGCTTTGTTGCAGGCAAGTCTTGTCTTACCAATCTCATCTCCTTCTATGACCAGGTATCTTGCCACCTGGATAAGAGAGAGGAGGTTGACATTGTATACCTGGACTTCCAAAAGCCTTTGATCTGGTATCCCATAATGTTCTCACAGGAAAATTGGAGGACTGTGGGCTTGATTGCTTAACAGTCAGGTGGGCAGGAAGTTGACTGCAAGGTAGGACCCAGAGAATTCTAATGAATGGATCTGTGTCATCCTGGCAAGAAGTGGCCAGTGGTGTGTCTTTGGGATCTGTGCTTGGTCCAGTGCTTTTCAACATCCTTATCAATGATTTGGATGTGGGGGTGAAGAGCTCACTGGCCTAGTTCATGGAAGGCACCAAGTTATGGGGGAGCATGGTCATGCTTGAAAATCGGCTGCAGATACAGGTGGGCCTAGACAAGGTGGCAAGTTAGGTGGAGCAGAACCAGATGAAGTTCTACATTGAGAAGTGTAAAGTGCTCCATCTGGGGATAAACAATCCCCAACATACTTACAGGCTCAGTGGTGCCATACTGACTGGCACCATGACTGAAAGGGACCTAGGGGTAATAACAGGCCATAGTATGAACATGTGTAGTATGTAGCTTTGCATATTAGATGATTTTATATATATTAGTTTAAAAGTTTAAATTATGCTTAAATGATAATAGTGTTGAATTGATAAACCTCTATGATTGTATTAGCTTTATTTTTTGTCTTTTATGAGCAACTAAAACTCCATTTTGTGCTGGTTCCCTGCTTGACATGAGTAAATGAACTTTGTATACCCTGTGTATGTGAAAGTCTGTATGAGAGGGTGAATGGTGAAAGAATAGGAATTTTTGCATGAAAGCAAAATGAGAAGATTTAACTATTTGTGTAAGCAACCAGGTGCCAATGTATGAGTTACCAGACAGGAAACTAATTAAACTAATTAATGAATGACTGAAGAACTCATCTGTGATCAGGTGCAAAAGAAGACAGTGAGAAGAAGGAATACTGCATATCCTGCCATTTGATCTACACAATGTCTCAAGGCTGATATACCAACACTGAAAAACCCCAATGCTGAATAAAGACTTAAAATCCCTATAAAAGTGGGATTCAACAATGCTGAGAGGGAGAATCCACTCTCTGCAACCTCCTGGAGCACAAGCGTGTCTGTTCAGCCCTGCTCCCATCACCCTCAATAAGCCTGGGTTGGCTACCCAGTGCTAAAATTAAGTAATCTCTGCTGGTAACTATAACTTCTTACTGGAGTGGTTTTGTCTGTATGTCCATCTATGTCTGTTTGTCTGTATTCTTGCGTGTGTCGGTTTGTATGACTGGAGTGTCCAAGCTTATGTAACTGCTTCATGGAATCAATAAATGTGGCATTTTGCCATATTTCCCATTATAAGGTCTCACTCTTGATTTGAGTAATTGGAAATTTAAAGTAACACATGAGCCAACAGTGTGATGCTGTAGCCAGCAGGGCAAATGATATTCTGGCATGCATCAACCGATACATCTTAATTAAAACCAAGGAAACAATTCTTCTGCTTTACTCAGCATTGGTGAGATCATAGCTGGAGTACTGCATCCAGTTCTGGCACTAGGGCTGTGCAAAGCTTCAGGTGTTGATTCGATTCAGAGGAGAGTCACCCAGATTCAGTGGCCAAATCTCCAAATCCTAATCGAATCAAGGAATCAATAAAAGGTCTGAACTGATTCAAAGCTCTCTGAATGTCTGGAAAAGGTTTGGAGAGGTTTGATGATTAGACAGTCCCCAATGGCTGCAGTAGGGAGCTGCAGCTGGACTCTGAAGTGGTAAGCAGGGGCAGGAGTGGAGTGGTGGAGGAGGGGGAGGGGTCCATGGGCAGGAACCCTGCCAGGCCCCATCCCCTGCCTACTCCCTCAACCACCCGACCCCCGCCCACTCCCCCAGTCCCCCATGGCTTCCCGACCTGCCCTGGCTCCCGGTGCTTTAAAAAAAGTCTGAGCTCACCAGGTGCTGCCTGGGGGGGGGGTGATCCCTGCTGCTCCCCACTGCCCCATGCTGCATGAGGGCTCTTCGAGAAGCTCCCTCAACCCCCACTGCTCCTACAGCCCCCCCCATGGCTGCCCCACCCACCCCAGCTCTGGCCCTTTAAGAAAAAAAACAAAAAAAAGAACCCAGGACTCACCACTCCTGCAGCAGCCTCAGGGTTTTGGGAGCTCATGCAGAAACCCCCACATGGCACGGGGCAGTGGAGATCTCCCCCTGCCAGCCAGGATCCAATGAGTGCAGGGATTTTCTTGTTTTTTTTTTTTTTTCTTAAAGGGCCAGGGCTGTGGCAGGTGGGGCAGCCATGGCAGGGGCTGGGACACCAGGCGGGCAGATAGGGGGCTCATGCAGAGCCCCACATGTAGCATGGGTCAGTGGGCGGCAGCAAGAATCACCCTCTTCCCAGCAGCACCCAGTGAGTTGGAGCTTTTTTTTTCAAAGTGCCGGGAGCTGGGGCAGACAGGGCAGTCATTACCAGGCTGGGAAAGCAGGCGGGGAATGGGTATGGCCTGGGTGATTGGGAAATTTGGAGATTCAGAAGTAGCTAAATCTCCAAATCAGATTCAGCCGAATCAATTCGGGACAGTGATTTGAATCATCAAATTGAATCACGGTCCCCTGAATTGGACGAATCAAAAGTTAATACTAGCCACTTCACACAGGCCCACTGTGTATCACACTTCAACAAGGACCTGGGAAAGCTTGAGAGAGTCTAGAGAAGAGCGACCTGTATGATCAGAGACTTGCAAGGCAATCCATATAAGCAAATGCTGAGGCACTTGGGCCTCTTCAGCCTAAAAAAGAGAAGGCTGAGTGGGGACTTGGTAGCAGGTTACTGCTGAATCAGGGGAATAAACCAAGGGCTCAGTAAACAACTCTTCACCAGGGCACCCTTGGGGGAAACCAAGAGTAATGGCCACAAACTCCTGCAAGACCATTTCAGGCTCAACACTGAGAAAAATTTCTTCACAGTCAGGGTGTCCAGACTTTGGAATAAACTCCCTCCCTCTCTCCAGAGGTGAAAATCTTCAAGAGGAGACTGGACTGTCACCTTCCTGGGGTCACCTGACTCCAGTTGTCTTTCCTGCCTAGTGCAGGGGGGGCTGGACCCGCTGATCTTGTAAGGTCCCTTCCAACCCCTTACAATCTATGAATCTATGCATTTTAATAATGTCCAGAGCCATTAATTTTATTTCTTTAAATTATTTAGGAAATACTAATTGCTAATTTTAAGTAACCAGCAATTAGCCACGAAAACCCTTGACTGACAGAGACTGAAAATAAATAAATAAATAAATATAAATATAAATACAAATATAAATATAAATATAAATATAGAGAGAAATATAGAAATATATATATAAATACGTTTCACACCAGAAATATATATATTATTGTGTTTTACATTTTGGAAGTCTGAAAGTTATGTGACCATAAAATCAATTCACTAACTATGTGTTTGGGTCTTAGTCATATGCTATGTATCATTTTTAATTACTTGTATGTTTAAGTATTAATTAAATACAAAGATAAAAAGGTACATTCAGAGGTCATAGACAGAAGGCATGAGGTAGCAAGCACTTTTTCAGAGATTAAAATATATTTGCCCAAGAAGCTCATGGTGAGAGAACCTAGGGAGAACAAAAGGGATTGGGGGACTGCACTGCTTGATTTAGATCTCCTTAGGCATTTGAAACCTGATTGATTAAATCTCAAGGCAGCTACTAACCCTCAAGCCACAGGGCTCCTTTTGGCTCTGGGGCATTGATCAGACAAGAGGGGAAGCAATCTGGGGACAAAAGCTTTCCATGGATCCAGAAATTTGGTGGCAGGGGAACAGTGGCATTGTTCCCTGATGCTAAATATCTGGACCCATGGGGAGACCTGTGTCCTGCTTGCTGTGGCCTACAAGCAGAACCAATTGGGGGCAGTGCTGGCCCCAGAGTCTAATCCTACTGCATGAGGAGCATGAGGGGGGAGTACCAGGCCACTGGGACCCAATCCTGGCATGTCTTTTTTTTACAAAATGTCTTTCCTGTTCTCTGTGTGAGAAACAGATACATCTAAAGCTAAATAGTAGATAGAACAATTTCTTGTTTTAATCCCGTTTATGTAAATGAAAATAGTCACTAGGTTAAAAGGGAAGAGCACAATAAACTTGTGAAACAGAAGTTATCAGAAGTACTGAACAAGAAAAGACAATGAAAATAGATATTCTTAATTGCATAAAAGAATAGGAATATTTCATAGAATCACAGAAAATTAATATTGGAAAGGACTTCAGGAGATCATCTAGTCCAAACCCCTGCTCAAAGCAGGACAATCCCAGGCTAGATCATTCCAGCCAAAGTTTTGATTAGCCAGGTCTCAAAAACTTCCAAGGATGGAGATTCTACCACCTCTCTAGGTAACCTGTTCTTGTGTTTTACTACCCTTCTAGTGAGGGTTTTTTTTTTTTTTTTTTTCTAATATCTAACCTAAACTTCTCTTACTTCAACTTGAGACTGTTGGTCCTTGTTCTGTCCTCTGCCACCACTGAGGACAGTCTAGCTCCATCCTTTTTTGACCCCCCTTGAGGTAGTTGAAGGCTGCTATTAAATCTACTCTCAGTCTCTTCTTATCTAAACTAATAAGCCCAGTACCCTCATTCTTTCTTCATAAATCAGGTGCCCCACCCCCTCACCATTTTATTGTCCTATGTTGGACCCTTTCCAATTTGTCCAAATCCTTTGTGTAGTGGGGGCTCCAAAACTGAACACAATACTCCAGATGTGGCATCACCAGTATTCAATAAAAGGGAATAATCACTTCTCTTGATCTGTTGGCAACAGTCCTATTGATGTATGCTGTTAGCCTTCACAACAAGGGAGCACTGTTGGCTCATATTCAGCTTCTTGTTCACTGTAAATCCCAGCTCCTTTTCTGCAGAGCTGCTACCCAGCCAGTCAGCCCCAGCCTGTACTGATGTTGAGAGTGTCCCATGCTAAATGAAGGCTTTTGCACTTGTCCTTGTTGAACCTCATGAGATTTCTTTTGGCCCAATCCTCCAATTTGTCTAGGTCATTCTGAATCCTAGCCCTACTCTCCAGCATATCAACTACTCTCACCAGCTTGGTATCATCTGAAAACTTGATGAGGATGCACTCTATGCCATATTTTAGGTTGTTGATGAAGACATTGGACAAAACCAGCCCCAGGGCCAACCCCTGGACCACTCCACTTGATTCCAGCTGCCAACTAAATATCTAGCCATTGATAACTATCCTCTGAACCTGGTGCTTCAGCCAGTTTTCTATCCACCTTACAGTTCATTCATTCAGTCCGTACTTCCTTTGCTTCCCTGTGAGAATGTTGTGGGAGACTGTATTAAAAAAGCCTTGCTAACATCAAGGTATATCACATCCACTGGTCTCCTTGCATGCACAGAGCCAGTCACCTCATCATAGATTTCATAGATTTTTTTTTTTAATCATATCATAGAAGATAATCAGTTTGGTCAGGCATGACATCCCCATGGTGAATCCATGCTGACTGTTCTTAATCACCTTCTTTTCCTCCAAGTGCTTCGAAATGGATTCCTTGAAGATCTGCTCCATGATTTTTCCAGGGATTGAAGTGAGGCTGACTGATCTGTAGTTCCCTCCTTTCTCCTTTTTTTTTTTTTTAATATTGGCACTGTGTGTATACATATCCTCTAAACAATATATATATATATTGTTATATATTGAGGCTATATATAGAGAGGATATATAGAAGATATATATATATATTGTTTGGAGGAGATCTATCTATCTATCTATCTATCTATCTATCTATCTATCTATCTAGATAGATAGATAGATAGATAGATAGATAGATAGATAGATAGATCTCCTCCAAACAATATATGTGTGTGTGTGTGTGTGCTCTAAACAAACAAACAGAATATAAATCTAAACAAACAAACAAAAATAAGTAAATTACCTGTAGATTACAGAGAGATTAGGAGAAGGAGCAAATAAATTGTAATGAGCCATAAAGCATGGTCTGTGCTGAGTTCATGGTTTTCAGTTTCCAGCAAAGTTACAAGGCTTTCTTGTTTATCTTTAGCCTGCCCTTTAAAGTTATTATGTAGGTTTTCCTTAAGGACAAGGAGTATGAGTGAGAGAGTGATTTTTCTGTGAAAGCTGTTCTGGTGGTGATTCACCTTTATTTTTATTTTATTTTTTGGTGAGAATTCATTCTGAAGCATAATGGTTGTTAGGTTTCATTCATGTATAATCCACAAAGGTTCAATGAATGAGGTTTATCATATATGATTCACAAGTATACTACTCATGGATTCAATGGTTTTATTGTCAGGTATATAGATTGTGATGATGGTACAGATGTGTTGGCAGCTTTTCTATTTGTTTAGATATGGTCTTGCTTGGCCTGATTGGCTGTGGAACAGTGTGGAGCTTGTTTCTAAAGATGAGTTTGTTCAGGCTGAAGGATTTATAAAGAACGTGTTAGTGGCCCTGATATACGTGTCTCTTCCATCTTGCATGCATCCTCCATTATATAAAGATGGGAACCATGTGTTGCTATAAACGTGTAACTTAAAATAAAAAAAAAAATGTGGAATGATATATAAAGAAAGGTTTGCAAATCCATATTCTGTGGGGCTTTTTTATTCAAACAGGAAAGCATTAACCATTTGACTATAGAAACACAAGTCAGGTAAATGAAATTCACTACCATAAAGAATAACACTGTCAGGAAAAGTAAAAACTTAACCGATAAACTGTCAATACTACCCTAGTTAAACAGTTGTTGCACAATAAATATTAAATCTTGTAAATTCTTCACTTTTCTGGAGGGGAAAGTATTAATGACCAAATGTCTTTCATTAACATATACCAAATTAAATTGTAGATATATGCATGCCATTAATAGTTGTCTAACTGTGATTGTGAACCTGAGGAGGATTTGAGGAATGAAGGGCCTGAGTTTGGGAGAATAAAGAAACTGAGGAAATGAACAATTAATAAGAGAACCCGGGGCCCAGACTACACCCATCCTTCTAAGTCTAAGTATGTTACTCTATTCCCATTGCCTGATCTGAATTAGGCCTGTGTGAACAGGGACCTATTCAGTTCAGATTCAGATTAAAATGATTCAGATGCCAGTGATTCATTTAGGAGATTCGGATCATTTTTCTGATTCGATTTGGCCAAATTGCCTTCGAAAGATTCAGCACCGATTCGGAGATTCGGCCATAGAGTATAATGGGGAATCAATGAAATATCTGTAACTTCATCATCTCTTAGCTTATTTGGACTAAATATACAGGGATGGTAGCCTCTACTGAGGGTATGATGCCTGCCACATTTCAAGGTGATAGGTGGAGGGGTTTATGGGAAACTGCACCTCAAAGTTCTGAAAGCAAAACTCATGTCACGTGTGTGTGTTAAGCTACAGCGGGGTGAAAACTGCAGGGGTGGTAGCTCTTGCTGAGGCCACAAGGCCCAAGAAGTTTCAAGGAATTAGGTACAGGGGTTTCTGGGAAACTGTACCTCAAGCTGCTGACAAGCAAAACTCATGTCACATGTCTGTATTAAGCCACAGTGGGATGAAAACTGCAGGGGATGAAAATTGCTCTCATGTAGGAGCACCTAGTGCATGTCTGTTAGGTGCACACTCACTGTGCAACTCTGTGTGTGTGTGTGTGTGTGTGTGTGTGTGTGTGTGTGTGTGTGTGTGTGTGTTCAGGTGCACCCTTCCTGGCCCTGGGGCCTCTGCACAACATGTCACTGCCTCAGTGTGGCCTCTTCCTCCCTTACAGCCCCTACAGGTTGCAGTGTGTCAAAATTCCACTGTGTATATTGAGTCCATGAGTTTCTATACCTATTACACAGGAGCTGATGAAGTGCAGTTCATAGGACCAGCTCTGAAAAGTGGTTTGTACATTCAAACAAGCACCTAACCTCATCATTAGAACTGAAACCAACTTCCTACAGCTCAAAACACAAAACCTGCCAACTATCTCCAGTATCCCCACAAAGTGCACACCAGAATCTATCAAAGACAACAATACCCAACTACCTGTGGGGGCATATTTCTCACCAAAAAAAACACTCTGCCTCCAGTCTCTCAGGCCTGATCCTGGGAGGGAACAATTTACAAACCACTTTTCACAGCCGGGCCAATGAACTTCACTTCATCAGCCTCCTAGGTACAGAAACTCATGGACTCAGTATAGGCAGTGGAATTCTGATACACTGCAACCTGTGTTCCTCTTCAATTTGGTCTTGTTCTGAATCCAAATGTGTGGCGGGCTGTCAGTGACAAGTTCTTTTTTTCATGAGTGCTATGCAATTTATTGACTGGTCTGATTGATTATTGATTATTAATACCTATCAATATATATGTGGCGCATTTGTGTTACTGTTGTGTGCTTCGGCTGTCACGGACAAGTTCTTTTGTTCTTGAGTGCTGTGTGATTTGTTTCTTCTGTAGGACCATGGTCTGATTGATTATTGATTATAAATACATACATACATATACATATATATATATACATATATATATATATATATATATATATATATATATATATATATGTGTGTGTGTGTGTTTATAATCAATAATCAATAACACAAACACACCATATATATATATATATATATATATATATGGTGTGTTTGTGTTATTGTTGTGTTCTACTTCATTCTGGTCTTGGTCTGAATCCCAATATATATATATATATATATATATATATATATATATATATATATATATATATGGGGTGTTGTGTCCTTTGATCTGGTCTGAATCTGAATCTGAATCTGAATCTGAATGTGTGGCTGGCTGACTAGTTCATTTGTTCTTCTGTGTTGTCTCTAATGTATGTAAACTATTAAAACTAATAATATTAATAACTAATGTAATAACTATACAATTGCTTCTATGAATATCTGATTTTTATTGTTTGATGTGTGTGTGAGTGTATGCAATGTGTGCTTCTCTGCAGATTGGTGGATCACACTACCAGGGAAAACATTGAGCTTTTTCTTTCAGAAGTGTTGGGGAAAAAAACCCAAATATAAATAGAAAGAAATGAATTGGAAGTTGACAGTGTTAGACCCCGACTACATGCGGCGCCCAATGACTAAGGAGATGATGATCCAATTTCTCATAGATCCAGTTGCTCAGACAGCAAACAGGGAGCAAACACCAGCACTCATTGCTCACAACAGCTTTATTCAGAATGAAGACAACTTCAGACTAGTTCCCAAAAAACCAGGGAGCCACCCCAAACATTAGTTCTTTCCACATTATACACCTTAACATTTACTTCACCTTTGTCTCTCCTTTGCTCCAGCCATATTCCTTCCTATGTCAAGCTCTGCCTCTTTTTACTGTTGGCTTAATTAGCATGGAATTTCCTGTGCATTTCATTCATTTGTGTGTCTTTTTGCTATGAACGCATGTCTAAGACTTTGACCTCTTCTTCCTTCAGTCACTTACCATTTCTTGCTGACTCCTTCATCTCTAAAGTCTTACTTCTGCTTTATCTCCTGACGATCACTGGTGGAATACATCCTGTTCTTCTTTTACACAATGAATTGTATATCCTGCACACTACCACATTGTTAAGAAACTGCTTGCCTAAGTGTCTTGTAATGTTACTTTTAATACATCATTCTGCCTTGTGGTTAGCAGCTTTGCTGGCCACAGGCTGAAGCCTTTATTCAGCTTCAAATCCAATGCTCCCCAAGATCCAAATATAGTCACCCTAACAGACAGATGCTAAGCTAAGCTAAGCTATATCCTATCCAATCCTTTCTAACAGTAAAGAGTAGCCAGCCACTGACTAGGAAGCCAGGCCAGTAGCCACAGTACCTTTGCTCAGGCAGAAACAGGTCTGGAAAGGGACAGAAAAGCTTTCACACAGAGGTTTTTATGCTGTTTCTATGTCCCCCACCCCCAGACACCGTAATTGGGAGGGCAGTCAGGGAGAAGTCACAGTCACTGGCCACCTAGAGATGTCAGTCTCCCCCCCCACCACCACCACTCCCCTTCCCCTCCAACTCCCTATTCTAAGTTTCTGTTTCCCCATAAAGACTGCTTTCTGAATCTCCAAATCACTGAATCTCTTCTGAATCTTTTCCAAATTGATTCAGAGTTTCCAAATCGATTCGGAAAGTTTTAAGCTTTTAGTGATTTGATTTGGATTCAGAGATTCAGCCTCCAAATTGGGTCAAATCATCTCTGAATCAAATCGCAAACCAAAGCTTCATGCAGCCCTAATCTGAATGCTAGTTATCTTTATATTATTTTTTTCAATAAAGTGATTCTCTTCATTTCAGGGCCCCATCTGACAAGTTTAGCCCTTTTGTTCTAATTTGGCGATACGCAGCTTCTCTTTAGGGTTGATTAAAAGGTCGGAGCATGGAGGATAATATTTCTCTTAAGGTACAATCCACCTTAAGTATAGGTCACAGTTGTTTAATAATTCTTATAAGTTCCACTGTGGGATGGTATTGACAATGAGATATCTGTAGGTTTGCTTTTTGTGTTCTAGTGCATTTCAAAAGCTTGCTGAATCTCTCTGTCCATTATATCACTGGTCCAATGATATATCCAATGATATAGCCAAACAATCCTGCTTCTTGCATATTCCTTGGCCTGTTTTGCCTACAAAAATACAACAAAGCTTTTTCAATATAGGCAGTTTTATGCAGGGAGCGAGTTCTGGAACAATAACGACTTGAGTTCAAAGGATATAGTAATGTCTCCTCATGAAAGAGTGGATAGAGCAGTCTACAGTGTCATTTTCTCCAGTGTAACCAAGTGTAATTTGGTTGTGAAAATAAATGTCAATCCCTTTTTTGTAGCCTCCCAAATTATTAGATTTCTAACCAGTATCAAATGTTTCAGATGAAATAGTCTATAGGAAAACTCCATAGTAAATGATCATTCATAGGTTTGGAGTTTCTTTTTCCTAATCCACCATGTCCCCCTCCTCACCCTCCCAGTTTATGACTAGTACTCTCCTATAAGCATGTTGCAGACTTTCCTCACTCACATGCAAGAAAAATTAAATCTCCTTCATTGGATGAAGAAACATTTCCCCCCCTCCCCAATTGAGTGAGGAGTAAACATAGGGAATTAATGGCTTTGTGAGTATGCAGGAGGAAAGAGTAAAGAATCAACAATTTTGAAAGGACAACACATAACTAAGGGTTTTGAAATTAAAATAATATTATACTCATTGGAGTGGAAATGGAAGGGAAATCTTTGTTATGATTTTGGCATCGCATCAGTGTCTAAAAGTTTCTTATGCCTTCAGTAACAAATAACATCAGGTTCTTTTTTATCTCTTTGACTATTCTGAAGTGATCAGGAACATGAGCTTCTGACATACTAAGTGTCCTCAGTTGCCCAGAGGCACTGATCATACTCCTGATCAGTGCATGCTTATGGGGGTTGAAAAGAACGTACTGTGGGAGGCTAATATTATAAATATTTTCATGTATCTTTCAAATAATATTTTGCCATTTACCTAACCTACTAGAGTTTACACACTACAAAAGCTATCTGAAATAATGGTAAGCTCTTATGCAAAAAGAGTATTTTAAAGCCTGAAAGAGTGCATTTTTGGATGTCAAACAGTGACATGACTCATGCATATTATTGTTCATAATCTTTGTGTAAAACATATCCAATATCATTTGGTAACTCCTAAATTAGAGTGACAAGTAATTTCTTCCAACATAGTATTGTTATTATAATACATGATTGTGTGGGCACACCCAGTCTCAGCTTCAGTGGAAAAGCAGTATGGGAAAAAAGAAATTAAAAACTATTCCATCATACTATATGTTAGGGTGACTATATTTGGATCTTGGGGAGCACTGGATTTGCAGCTGAATAAAGACTTTAATTTGTGGCCCAGCACAAGCTGTTGACCACAAGATAGAATGATATATTAAAAGTACACAGTAGAAAAGTAGTTTTCTAACCATATAGTAGTGCTGTAAGATATATAATCATTATATAAAAGAATCAGGATGTAAACCACCAGCTATGGTTAGAAGGTAAAGCAGATTTTGATTATGAGTACTTATGCTCAGTAACCATCTTAATTATGTCAACCATTTTCTGGAAAAAGCAGCAAGTAAGTCAGGGTGATGTGAACCAGATACAGTAAGGAACGAGATAAGATACAGGGGCCTAAGGAATGTGGAGATGGTACAACGTGGGACAGAAAAACAGATTGGAATGTGAAAGATAACATGTCATTGGTAACAGGATCTGAGATGAACATATGCAAAAGGGTGAATGATGATTGGTAAAGAACTCTCCAGGGTCTTCCCAGTGACCGAAAAAAGTGAGTTCATGGCCTTGGACATGCACTCATAGCCAAAAGGCATGTAAATGAGTGAAATGCATAGGCAATTCCATGTTAATTAAACAAACAGTAAACAGAGGTGGCGCTTGAAATAGGAGATATAGTGGAACAAAGGAGGAGCAAGGGTGGAATAAATGGTAATGAGCATGAACCGAAGTGTATAAATGTGGAAAGAACTATTTATTGTTCAGGGCAGGTCCCCAGTTTGCTGTTTTTTGGGGGACCTGGCCTGAAGCTGTCTCCATTCTGAATAAAGCTGTTGCGAGCAATGTGTGCTGCTGTTTGCTCCCTGCTTGCTCTGGCTAATGAGTAACAGGATCCATGAGCAATTGGACCATCATCTCCCTAGTCATTGGACACCACATGGAGTCGGGGTCTAACACTATACTGATATAACCTTGCTTTATTATTTTAATGTAGAACATTTCGGTTAATATCCTAGATATACCAGGTATCCTACCCCCCTCCCTGTTTCATGATCAACAAATGATGCTATACCAGGTATCAATTACAGAACCAAGAAAATTATTTTCTCCCTTAAATGCCTTATTTTCCTGCAAAAAGACATACAAAAAACTAGAACTCTTGGTTCCAAAATTATACCTTTTATTAGACCAACTGGAAAATGGCAAGACAATTGTCCTTTTCTGCAAGCTTTCAGGATCAAAGTCCCTTCGTTAGGCTCTGGGAAAAGTGTAGATGGTACAAGATGGTAAAAAGTCCCCATAGGTAGAAAATAAACTTCATTTTTTCACAGAGGGAGCTGAAGATGGAAGTATGTCCCTCTGGGTTCACGAGTGTCTTTGTGAGCTGTGTTGAGTAGCTCTTTGATATGTTGATCAGGTAGAATTCCTTCCCTGGAAGTGTCAGATGGCAGGCAGGAAGGCAAAAAAAAACCCTTCCTTGTTGTTCTGCAATGAAATTTAAAATCCAAAAGCGGCTAAAATTCAGCATCTTCCATGTTTTAGGGATGTACTTGGTAGCCGTATTGGTATTTTCCTGCAGACATTGGAGATGGCAAAAGCTGTGACTGGCTGTGTGCTATGGCACTGCTAACAGCACCAAGAAAATTCTTAGTAGTTCTAACTGGTGGCTGCTACTCCTATTCTCAGGTTTTAACTAATCACAAGATTTGCAGTCAGGAAGGAAGGAAGGACTTTGACTTTTAACAACTTTATTTCACAAAAGATCAGGTACAGAAAGCAAAAAACCATCAAACCACACCAAAGAGAAACTATTCCAGGACATTCAGAACATCACACCTTGACAAACACCTTTGCAGTAATACACATCATGTCTAACACGCTATATATAGCCCTCGAGAAATGAACAGTTCCACCTTTCCCTGTCCCATAGTACACATACAAAAACCTTCAACTTTTCACCCCGAGAAAATAAACAAAAGCAGCCTGGTGAGGGCCCAGGGCACGGCACAAGCTGGAAGCCACAGTCCGCCACCGCGCCCCCCCCCGGTAGCCCAGACTGGTCATGACATCAGAGCGTGTATTTGAGACGGCCGTCCTCCACGTGGCACAGCGCTCCCTCAAGGGCCCAGAGTGCCTCGAAGGCAGGCACCCCCCGCCGGAGCATAACGTGCTCAAACTCCAGCGAGAGGCGCGCCCGCACTAGGAGGCCGAAGAGCCGTGGGGCATCGTCTGAGCTGGTGCCGGCAAGCCGGTTATGGCGGCTCTTGAGGACGGCCATCTTGGCCTGGCCCAGCAAGAAGTTGGCCAGGCAGATGGCGCCCCGCTCGGCCGCCCGGTACGGATAGGAGCATACGTAGGTGGTCTCTGAGAGGCTCCTGCCCGGCGCCCGCACAGGCAGCTCGAGGGTGGCAAAGAGCGGCTGCAGGCGGGGACAGTCCAGGAAGGCATGAAAGAGATCCTCCTCCACGCCCCCAGGGCAGAAGGGGCAGGCCGTCGAAGCGGCTGGGTCAAAGTGGGACGCAAACGTGTCAGTGGCTAGGATGCTGTGCAGCAACCGCCACTGCAGGTCACCAGTCTTCTTGGTGGTCGACGGCTTATACAATGTGCGCCACGCCAGGTGGGCCGGTGAGGAAGCCGGTGGCCCCAGGCACTGTCACCACGGTGTATTGGGGCGGCCCGCCAGCACCTGAGCATGGCGGACACAAACCACCTAGGCGTACAAGCTTCTACGTGATAGAGAAGCAAAGGGACAACCCGTGTCACTATCAGGAGGCATGGGGAGCCGCAACAGAGTGCCCGGCCCACCGGCCAACTCCGCAGCCACAGCTGGGGTGACCGGCAGTGAAGGGAAAGCCTCGCTCACGGCATTCGTGGCCCGCGGGATCTGGCATGCCCGGAGATGTTTGTCCAAGGCGGCCGCCGCCACCGGCGGAAGAGCGGAGCGGATGTCACACAGAAGATGACCCATGGTGCGGACGGAGCGCACGCCCAGCCGTGCGGCCAGCGCCTCGGGCAAGAGCCAGGCTGACCGAGCGGGGTCCAGGAGATGGTGCAGGCGGAGGACACGTGGCTGGATGAGGGTGGCTGTGAGGCTGGCAGAGGCCAGGCTCGGCACGGAGCCCCACAGGGCTGAGTTGTGCACCAGAGGCTCCCTCAGCAGCTGTAGGAAACACAGTGTCCAGGCTCGAGCCTGGAGGCAGAAGGCAGCCTGCCAGGCTCGCACTATGCTGCTATAAAAGGCCGGAAGCACCGCCCAGTTCAGGAGCGTGGGTGTCAACAAAAAGAGCTCCCGGTCAAAGCCAAGGGCGCCGACCCTCTGCAGGAACCGGCATGCCAGTTGTTGCCATGGCAGCTGCTCCTCGCTGTAAAGCAGTCGCTGAAGGGCCTGCAGGCGGAAGGCCGCCACCCTGCTGGCCAGGTCAACCAGACCCTGGCCCCCCTCGGTGATAGGCAGGTGAAGGACGGCTCGTGGGAGCCAGTGGCGCCCATCCCAGAAGAAGTCCACCAGGTTGCGCTGGAGTCTCTCCACTAGATCCGGTGGGTGGTCGAGCACGGCACACCGGTGCCACAAGGTCACTGCCACCAGGTTGTTGATGACAAGGACGTGCCCCCGGTAGGAAAGGCTGGGCAGGCGCCAGCGCCACTGGTGCAGGCGGGCCTCCACCCCCTCCTCGAGGTCGTCCCAGTTGTGCGCCATGAAGGTCGGTGGCCCCAGGAACATGCCCAAGATCTTGAGGCCCTCGTGGCGCCATGTGAGCCCCCCCGGCAAGTCCGGGGGGGGGCGTGCCAGTCCATGCACCAAGCAGCAAAATATCGCTCTTGGCCCAGTTAATGCGGGCAGAGGAGGCGCGCTCATAGGCATGCTGGCAATCTGCCAGGGCCCGCACGTCTTCCTGAGTGTTGAGGAAGACGGTGACATCATCCGCATATGTCGATAGCCGAAGAGGAGGCCTAGCGGACGGGCCCGTGGCCAATGGCAGGGCCACATCATTCAGGCGGCGTCGCAGCGTGTGCAGCAGTGGCTCGATGGCCAGGGCGTAGAGCATGTCCGACAGCGGACACCCCTGACGAATGCCCCTGCGTGCGGGGAACAGAGCACAAAGCACACCGTTCACCTTGAGTAGGCTGGAAATGTCTTCGTACAAGACCCGGAGGGCCCTGATGAAGAGGGGCCCAAAACCAAAGGCCTCCAGAGTTTGGAAGAGATAGGTGTGGCCCACCCGGTCAAAGGCCTTCTCCTGGTCTAGAGAGATGAGGCCAATGTCGAGGCCAAAGAGCTCGCTAGCCGTGAGAAGGTCATGCAGCAGGAACAGGTTGTCATGAATGGTCCTGCCCGGCACGCAGTAGCTCTGCTCGGGCCTGCTGAGAGAAGCCATGACCGCGCGGAGGCGGGTGGCCAGCGCTTTGGCCAGAATCTTATAGTCCGCGCACAGCAGGGAGACTGGCCGCCAGTTATTAATGTCTTGTAAAACTCGGCAGGCAAGCCATCGAGGCCTGGGGCCTTGCCGGAGGCGAGGTCGGCCGTGGCGGCTGCCAGCTCTTCCAGGGACAAGTCCCGCTCAAGCTCTCCGGCCTCCAGGGCATCGAGATGTGGCAGGCCCTCGTGGAGTTCCCGCGTGGCCTTGGGGCACGATGGCTCGGCCGCAAACAGGTCACAATAGAAGGCGACGGCACGTTCGCGTATTTCGCCGGGCTCTGTAATTACCCGGCCCTCAGGAGTCTTGAGATGGCCCAAGACTTTGTTCGCTGCCCTCCGCCACTCTAGGTTGAAAAAGAAGTGGGTCGGGGCGTCAGTTTCAACCAGCTCCTGGTAACGGGCACGGATCCTCACATCGCGGGCCGCGCTCTCCGCCAAGTCGCGCAGACATTTCCTGTGGAACCGGAGGCTCTTGCTCAGTGCCGCGTTGCTGCCAGCAGCCAGCAGAGCAGCCTCGAACTCCGCCATGTCCTCCTCCAACTCCCGGATACATCGGTGCGTCTCATTCGCGGCCAGCTGGGTGTACTGCTGGCAAAAGGCTCGGATCTGTACCTTGCCCATGTCCCATCACAGCTTCCAGGAGGAGTGGCTCGATCTCGCAGCCTCCCACCTCCTCCAGAAGTGGGCAAAGCAGTCCCGGAAATAGCCTGAAGCAGGCTGACGTTGAAACACCAATAAGGTGCCCGTGCACAGGCTCTCCCTGGCAGGCTCAGTTCACTGAAGGCTAGGTCATGATCTGACAGACCCGAGGGAGCGATGCGGCTGCTGCGCAGGAGTGGCAGGTGGTGCCTGGTGACATAAAGGCGGTCGAGGCGAGCCATGGTGACACCACCGGCACCCATCGTGGCCCAGGTGTACTGGCGCGCATCAGGATGCAGGGCTCGCCAGATGTCCACGAGGTCTGCCCCCTCCAAGGCAGATTGCAGCTTGCGAGCAGAGGGCAGAAGGGGCTCAGGCCCTGTGTGGTCGAGGCGCGGGGCAGTGGTACAGTTGAAATCCCCACCAAGGAGGAGCAGGTCATCATCCTCACTAGCATCGCGCAGGAGGGAAGCCAAGGTCTCGAAGAAAACGACCCTCTCCTGACCATCGGAAGGCGCGTAGACGTTGATGAGCAGCAGGCGGTGTTCTGCGAGGGTGATGCGGATGGTCAGCAGGCGGCCGGGGACAACCTCCCGCGGCACCACCGCGTCAAGCTGCAGCTGCGGTGATAAAAAAGTCGCGACCCCAGCGCTGCGGTTGGTGCCATGGCTCAGGAACACCTGTCCTCGCCAGGAAGCCCGCCAGACCGCCTGGTTGAATCTGTCAAAGTGTGTCTCTTGAAGGAAGGCGACGGCAAGCCTCTTCTGTCGCAGGAGCTCCAGGACGGCTTCGCGCTTCACCGAGTCTCGACAGCCATTGATGTTGAAGGTGCCAATGGTTGTGGCTGCCATGAATGTTGGTGTGGGAGAGGAAGAGCAAAGCAAGGTACGGGTGGAAGAACGAGCACCCAAGAGCAGAGCAAGGCAGTACAGACAGGTCAGGGAAGGCCTACTGTGCCCTACTCTAGTCAAGGGACCCACCCAAGTCCCACTCAACTCTCACCCTCTGGGCAAGCTTCTCCAAAAGGTAAGCCATCTGGCGTGTGCCCAGATCCTGCTGCATGAGCTTGGCAGCTGCCCTGGCACCCTTAACAAACACTTTGGGGTCTGTGCACCACTGAGTGATGCGTCCCGCTACATTCTTCTGCCCCTTAGTTAACTTCAACAAGGACAGGAGTCCCCCATAGTCTGGAGGGACCCAGGGGGGCTCCGCCAGCTTGGGGTGGATGTTGCCTAAGGAAGAGCGGTGAGTCTGCACCCCCGGCGGGAGCTCGTCTGCAACCGCAGCGTTGACACCCTCGATGTCTAGGCACATCAGCCGCCTCTCGTCGTCCGAGTCAAGGACTGGCTCCACAAGGGCATTCCCTGTCTTCTTGGGGGGGGAAGAGGCCATCCCACTCACGACGCCTCTTGCAAGACTCAGTGAGCTGGACCTCCATCTCACCAACTTCTCCATCTGATCTGCCAGGCTGGGGCATGACCAAGGGGGTAGCAGACTCTCCCGCCACCCCCGAGGCCAGGCCACCAGAAAAGAGGCATTCGCCACCATCCCCCCCGCCACCCGACTCCAGAGGCTGGGGGACAGGCGAGGGGAGAGGGACCCCTGAAGCCCCCTCCCCCTCCGCCAAGTCTGCCCCGCCGATGGCTACATCCAACAGGGTGGGTGGTATGGCAGCCAGAGCGGGGCCAGGCTCTCTAGTGGGGGGTCCCTCAGCACTGGCCGAGGAGGGTCCTGACAGGGATGGGGCATCCTGAGAGACCCCCTTCATCTTCCTCTCTTTGTCCTCCTTCTTCTTCTTCTTGGTGGTAGTGGGCAGCTGCCCCTGTGCTGGGGATGGGCCAGACTGCCCCACCCCCCCAGCCGGCGGGGCCCCCGCACTGAGGGTGGGGGGCGCCACAGATGGGGGAGGCGGCGGCGGGGCCTGGGTAGTAGCACCAGCCTCTCCACTGGACGATGGTTTCACACCAGAGCCCCCAGTCCCCTGAGATGGAGTAGGGGTGGAAGGAGGCTGGGAGGAAAAGCTCCCTGCCTCCCTGGGCCTGCCGCGTGCCCCAGAAGTTAACACGCCATCTCTCTGCGCTCCTGCAGGTGGTGATGGTCCGGCCGCCTTGCCCTGAGGGCACTGAGCAGCCAGGTGGGAGGAGCCACCGCACTTAAAACACGTAGTCTCTCCCACAGACAAATAGATAATATACCTCCGACCCTCCAGCGTGAGGCTCAGGGAGCGAGGTAAAGACTGGGGGCCCTCCTTGAGGAGCATAAAGACCTGCCTCCGAAAAGACAGGACGTGCTTCCGCTGAGGGTCCTTGCTTCCCATCGGCAGCTGGCGAAAAGGACTCATAGGAACTCCATAGGCCTCGAGTCCCCTGGCCAGCTCCCGATCAGAAACATGTGGTGGGATGTTAGAGATCACCACCCTCACTGCCTGAGTCTCTAGGGGCGTGACAGGGTAGTGGATGCCCGCAATGTCTAGGCCCTCAGCACACACCCTGTCAACCAAGGCAGGCGTGCTCAAATAAATCATCGGGACCGTGTTCACACGACCCGCATAGCGGATGGTACACCATCCCAGAAGCGCAGCCAGAGCCTCCATGCAAACTTCGAGCCCCACATGGAGAGGGGTATGAACCCTCAGGCCATGCATCAGTGGGAGGTCCCGAGAGACATCCTCATGCCAACTGCCAGGTGTAGGAGCAGCCATCCTCACCAGGACAGGGTTAAACTGCAAAGCAAAAAAAAAAATAAGGGAACGAAAAGAAAACTTAAACACAGGAGCTCAAGGCCAAGCTCCCAGGAATGCGGCCAAAACAGAAAGTGAAGATAAGCCACTAAAAGGGAGGGAGGGATTTGGGGGATGAAAAAAAAGCATGGATAGAACAAAATAAGAGGAGGGGGGGAAAGAAAAATGCACCCCTCAAGCAGCAAATGATAATAGAGACCTCCCCGCAAAGGGGGAGGAGGGTGGAGGGGAAAAAAAGCGGCAGGGGAAGGAGGCGGGGGGGGGTTAAAACAGCGAAAAGAAAAAAGAAAAGGAAAACTAAGGGGTGAGGGGGGGATGGAGGGTTAATTAAGAGCACCTCTGGAAGGCAGGGTAATGGAAAAGGTAACTCCCTGTAACAAGCAGACAGAAAAAAGAGAAAGGAAGGGAAAGAGACAGTAAAAGAGAAGGCTGCAAGAAGCGTCTCACAGACAAAGAAACCGGAAGCAGAGGGGGAGGGAAGAGAGAGGAGAGAAAAGTGGGGGAAAAAGCTGCAAAAAAGCAAGAAAAGAGTCAGAAAGAGAAATAAACAGAGGCTAGAAACCTTTAGACAGGTGGGAGTGAAGGAAGAAAAGAGATAGGAAGCCAGGGAGTCTTACGCTCGGGATCGCCCCACGCAGCTCCAAGCGAGCCTGGTCCGAAGCGTCCAAAGCGGAAGGAAGGAAGGAAGGAAACTTCATTGTGTTTAATTGGCAAGGAGCATTGGGTGTTTTTTGGTTTTTTTTTCCTTTCTTTTCTCTGTCTCTCTCTCCCTTACCCCCTACTCACCCCCATTTCTTTGTAGTGTGGGGTATGGTCCATTTGCTAAGATCATTTACTAAGAGCATACTTTACAATTTGCTTTCCATTACAAGGATCCAAAGAATGGTTGACACACTTGTCATTTCTGCAGTCTTCCACTGGCACACTGTAGTATATTTGTTTTTGTTGTCATTGTAATTGTGCATTATGTGGTTGTAGAGTGTGAGAGAGGCCTAATGGGTGGTTTTGTGGGCCCCTTTTCTAGAAGGGTTTTGTTTGCTTTTTTTATTTTGTTGTTATACTTTGTTGCCTCTGATCTCATGGATTTAGACTCAGTTATTTGGGAAATAGATTTCAGTCCAGTGTTTTTATGTTCCCACATAGATGTGTTCAGAACAAAGTCCATATTTTGGATTTATTTTCATAATGTATATCATAATTAGGCCTTAATAGTAAAGCAAATATTATTTTTGTGGGTTGAAGAACAATCTATGTTTAAAGAATTCATCTTACAATATCAAATAGAAGTTAGGAAATTCTGTAAAACTGCAAAATTAATTCTACCCCCTGAGCACATGCAATAATGTATTTATAAGGTCAGACAGGACAAGTACAAGGATGTAAGTCTAGTAGCTGCAGTTGAAACAGTAATAAATATTCAATCTTGAATTTTCAGTGATAGATAACCTACAACAAACTTTGGCAAGTTATTCCAGCTGTTACTTGTCCACAATGTAAAAACAAAAATTTGAGCCTTAGTTCTAGTTTGAAATTTTCTAGTTTAAACCTCCAGCCATTCGATTATTATACATTTGTCTGATAGATTAAAAAACCCTCTACTATTAATTTTTTGTTCTCAGTGTAGGTACTAAAAGATTGTCATCACACTACTTTTTAACCTTTTGTGGTGATAAATGTTGTGACTGAGAATCTTGAATCTCATTATATGATTTTTCCTAGCTTTTCTAGTGTCTTTTCCCTTCAGTTAAAAAGCAAATCCAAAACAAAACAAAACAAACCCTAAAACATTAAAAAAACCAAAACCCTCTATTGAAGCTTGGACAGTCTTAAATTACATATCCACATGCTTTCTTTTAATCAAAAGCCTATCTCATCCAATTTATAGGGTTGATTGTGATCAACAACTGAATTAAAATTCTGGCTAAATGCAACTTTTCAAACTTTTCAAAGGAATTAAGCCTGCTAAACATGACTCTCTCCATAGATGTCAGTTTTGCCATCTCATTGTATCAGATTACAATTTTTGGAGACGTCCTACTTTTCCAATGGAGCAATCTAATCCTGTGTGTTACTAATAGTTGCACTGTAAGAGCACAATTTGGGAAGGATTCATTCCCCTTCAGTCTTAGATAGTCTATCCCAGGTTTCTTATGCAGCATCATATATGCGTGGAGTGACAGCACAAGATGTGAAGAGAAGTAGACGCCCAGGCAAGAAAACAATATATCTGAAGTATGCTGTTTGCTACACCTAAAGCCTCAGGTCTAAACTGCTTTTCTAATACCTCAAATGGGATTACCTCAAATAGAGGCCTTCTGATATAATGAAGGATGAAACTTCAATAACTTTGCAAAATTCTTCCAGGCTTGTCACCATCTTGTTATCCATTTCCAGTCAAAGTTCGCCCATTTGAGTTTGCTTTTGCTTTTGCTTTCTCTTCCAGTGGTGGGAAGCATGATATTTTCAGTGACAGATTCTTCAAGAAGGCTGATTTACCAGACCCCTGGGAAAAAAGCACTAGATAAAATCAAATTTGGATAAGCTGACAATAAGAAATACAAGATGGCAGTGTCAATAAAAGACAGACAGGTGTTCTCTAGGGTATACAGTTTAGGAATTATCACAATTTTAATAGTCTTAAAATATTATTATTTAAAAAACCTAATATATTCCACTTAATATCACTTCCTGGATTTAAGTAATTATGACAGAAACATGGCTTTCCTTTTAGGGAAAAAAATCCATTTGCTGTCCATTTCTGATAAAAGGGTTGGAAATGTGATATAATGTACTCTATGGCTCAAAAATTATGAAGCTCATATAATAGATCTTATCTCTAAAAAATATTGTAAGTTTTATAGTAATTATTTCTGAAGTCCAACTCATGACCAGGGATCTTGGTTTTCTGTGATAAATGAAAAAATCTCAATTTTTGGTTTAGAAAAAGTAACCCAAAATTCACATTTTTCCATGATGAAAATGAAACAACACACACACACACAGACACACACAGAGTGGTGTTTTGTTTTGATCATGGAAAAATGTGGATTTTAGCTTACTTTTTTTAATCTGAAAATTGGGGATTCATTATCAGAGAAAACCAAGATCCCTTATCATGACTTTTGAATATTTCACCTTGGCAATGATAAAATTACAATAAACTAAGTAAAAATAATAGAAAAGTAGGGTTGGAAGGGACATCCAGATCTCATCTAGTCTAGATCCCTTCTTGAAGCAGGATCTTCCCTATCCAAACTATCCTATACTAATCCATTGTCTAACTTATTTGCAAAACTACACAGTCAACCCTGACAAAAACAACAACAACAAAAAAACAACCTAATGTGCCACAGGTAAAGCAAGGCAACCACAACAGCCAACATCCTGCTGCTGCAAAAGTTGTTATAATGTGCTTACCAGATCCAAGTAGGAGGGTCATGGGTGTCCTCCACCCCCAACACCCCGATAAACCCCACTATAGGCCCCTGCTATAAAACCCTTCACAGTTCATATCAATCTGACCATGGGGTAACATACCTTCCTGACCCCAAATATGGTGATTGGTCTGACCCTGAGTAGGGAGGGGGGAAGACCCCCTACTCAGGAATACCTAGGTTTCAGTCTTAGAAGAGGCACTTATATGCCCCCGTCAAAGTCCCCAGACTTGATTGCAGCCAAAACCCAATGATTTTGAGGAATGTGAAACCCACTCCTGCCCCTACATAGGAGGGGAAGACAATTCCTTCCTGGACCAATGTGGCAATTAGCAAAGACCAGAAGCGTGATAAATACCCACAGTAGAATATAGACATAGCTACTCCTAAAACATCTCCCTGACTAGTTAACAATGAACCAGGGTTCAAAATATGAGGGGTGGGGAGGGGATGCAGAACCCCCCCCCCCCCATAAGAGATGAGAGCCCCTGGTCCACCTTGTACCTTTCTAAGCAGCTCAGGTGATGGTGGTGCCTCCTTCTGGCTTCCAGACCCCCCAAGAGTCAGAGTGTAATTCAAACCCTGCAATGGATCCACATCTTTCTTTGTTTTTCTTTTCTGGCAAACATACTAAATTCCTTGTTACACATTAATTTTAGGCAACTATTGGACCTCTTAACTCCTGGATTGTCCACACATTAACACCTAAAACTAGTTTTTAACCACTCCTTAGATAGCTTTAAGTTACACCACTCCATTCTAGGTTTACTTCTAATCTTTGTTGCCCAGCTCATGTTATACTAACATGTAGCCACCCTAGACTACATGTTAGTGTAAGATGACATCTGTGTGCCACCTCCCTTGCTGGCCCATATTGGGACCACTTCCCCCCCTGCCTTCCACAGATTGGGCTGCCATTCCCTGCTGCCCTTCTCTCCCCTGCCAGCCTAGATTGTGTCCACCACCCCACATCCCCATCCCCCACCAACCAGAATCAGCCCTCTTTCATTTGGCCCCCTGGATTGGACTCTCCATCCCCTGCTCCACACCAGTACCTCATATCCCCACTCACCTTGCCTTTTGGCTGCCAGAACTGTCCTGGGGGAGCATGCAGGAAAGTGGAACCCACTTGCCTTGGTGCAGCTACCACAGCTGCTGGTCTGGTCAGGCAGCCATAAATAAGCTGGAGGACATGGGGGAGGAACAGATGACCTGTAGGGCAGGGGGGGATTCCCAGAGGCAGGAGGGACAGTAGAGTGCCTAGGGACAGACATGGAGCCCCCAGTTTAGGAGGGAACAAGGGGCAAGGGAGAAGCCCAGAAGGGAGAAGCCCAGATGGGAAGGAGCGAAGAGGAGAGGAGGAAGGGATTCTTATCTTAAAAGTCAGTCTTAAAAGATTCTGCTGGCTTGAAGGTGTGACTGCTTCAGACTCAAACTAGCACTAACACTTATCAACAGAGATCCTGGTTTTCTCTGATTACAAAAAAAAATCCACAATTTTTGGATTAAAAAAAAAAGTAACCTGACATCTCCATTTTTCTGTGATTAGGGCTCTGACTAGCCAGGTCTTAAAAACCTCCAAGGATGGATATTCCACCACCTCTCTAGGTAACCTGTTCCAGTGTTTTAGTACCTTCCTATTGAAAAAGTTTTTCCTAATACATAATGTAAGCTTCTCTTGCTGCAACTTGAGACCATTGCTCCTTGTTTAGTTATCTGCCACCACTGGGAAAAGTCTAGACTCATCCTCTTTGAAACCACCTTGCAGGCTGCTATTAAATCCCCCCTCAGTCTTCTCTTTTGCAGACTACAGAATCCCAGTTCCCTCAGCATCTCCTCAGAAATCATGTGCTCTATCCCACTAACCTTTTATTTTGCCTTCTGCTGCATGCTCTCCAATTTGTCTCCATCCTTTCTGTAGTGGAGGCACCAAAACTGGACATGGTACTCCAGATGTAGCTTTATCAGTGTCAAATAGAAGGGAGCAATAACTTTCCTTGATCTGCTGGCAATCCTTCTACCAATGCAGCTCGGTATGCTGGTAACCTTCTTCTCAACAAGGGCATAATATTGGCTCATATCTAGCTAATTGTCCATGGTAACCCTTAGGCCTTTTTATACAAAGCTCCTTCTTAACAGGTCAGTTCCCAACCTGTAGTGGTGTATGAAATTGTTCCATCCTAAGTGCAAGATTTTGTACCTGTCCTTATTGAACCTTATGAGATTTCTTTTTGTCCAATCTTCCAAGTTATTGAGGTCTCTCTGAATCCTAGTCCTACCTTCCAGCATATCTAATACCACCCCTCATCTTGGTGTCATCCTCAAAGTTGCTGAAGGTGCACTCCATCCCATCTTTCAGAACATGGATTAAAACATTGAACAAAGCCAGCCCCCAGATCAACCCCTGGGGCACTCCAGTGGACACCAGCTGCCAACTAGACATCAAGCCATTGACTACTACCCTCTGAGCCTATCCATCTAGCCAGTTTTTGATCTGCCTTACAGTTCATTCATTCAACCCATACTTCCTTTACTTATTTGTGAGAAAGTTGTGGGAAACTGTATCAAAAGCCTTTCTAAAGTCAAGGTATATTATGTCCACTGCTCTTCCCGCATGCACCAAACCAATCATCTTATCATACTAGGCAAACAGATTGGTCAAATATGATTTACCCTTGGTGAATCCATTCTGACTGTTCCTAATCACTTTCTTCTCCTCCAAGTGCTCAGAAATTGATTTTTTGTGGACCTGCTCCATGACTTTTCCAGGGACTGAGGTGAGGCTGACTGGTCTGTAGTTCCCTAGATCCTCTTTCTTCCCTTTTTAAAAGATGGGCGCTATATTTGCCCTTTTCCAATCATGGAGGACCTCTCCCAATTGCCATGTGCCACTTTGACACAACTCTGCCTACATTTTTAATTCTATACTTCACTTGAAGTGCTATATTTAATCAATCACAATTGTAAGGAACAAACAAGCAAGCAAAATGTACACAAGAAGGTATACTAACTAATTTAAAATCATATATTAATAATTAATTTTATTTAAGAGATTTTCCCCTTAAGACAGCATTGTTCTACAGCTTCTGATTTAGAATCTACAATCTCCTTGCCCTTCTAAAAGGTCATAGAGAAAAAAAAAAAAAAACAAACAGTTTTTATGTGAGAAAGATTTTTCATAATCTTTGTCAAACTGAAATGGGTCTTAACATCCTCAGATTGTAATCATGCGGAGTTCTTTGCAAATTATAATTATGTAGCATGTATATAATTTCATATAGCAGAAAGTTTGCTATTCAAGTAATGATTACTTTGTAGTTGAGGTAGGAAAATGTGTTTGGTTTCTTTTTAACCCATAATTTAGTGATGAAAACCTTTGAACCTTCTTTTCTATTTATAATTCTGTTTTGGATTTCATTCCTTAGTCCTTCATTTTTCTTTCAGGCACCCACTTTTTGTTTCTACTGTGTCCAGAGAAAACCAGGACATTCAATACATGCCTTTGATAACACAACACATGTAGGTATTAATAATCGAATATTTTTTGTAACAACTACATCAAGACCCTGAATATTGACTGACAGCTTAGATTAATAACAAGCAACCATACTTATATGTAAATAAAAAACAAAGAAATATATTTTAAAATTCTGAAGGTTTTGCACTTTTTTCTGTCTTTTTTTCTAATTTTGCAATAAATCTGTGTGAAAAGTTTCACACCATGTTAGAGTGATTTTGAAGCTGTGGTGGTCCAGGAATCATGTGATTATGGATTTATTAAGGTGGTCCAATACAGAACATCTTACATTCAGAAGCTTTTCTAACTCTATCCCAACTGTGCAGATGGTTCAATAAAAGATATCACCCTAAAAATCCTTGCTTCTTCAAAGTTGTACAAAAAGCTGTCCAAAACCACATAGAAAGTGTGTGGACACAGAAAAGTACAGCTTTTTTCACTGCAGCTCACATTTCAAAATCAGGAATGTAGAGAAGATGCTCCAGAAACACACCCAATGTCACTGCTTTCAAGCATGCTGGAAACTGTGATTTTATGAAGGGTAGCAGTAGGTGCTTTCTGGGTTAGGCATGTGTGACCTGAGTTGGGTTGATAGGGCAGTTTATCTAGTGGCAGCTTCAAGGGAACTGGGGATATGCTGTAGGTCATTGAATCAGGATCATGGGAAATTAGGGTTGGAAGGGACCTCAGGAGGTCATCTAATCCAAACCTCTGCTCAAGAAGGACTGTCCTGAACTATATCATCCCACCCAACTTTTTGTCTTGATAGGTCTGAAAAACTTTCAGGGATAGAGATTACACCAACTTTTGGGGTAACCTGTTCCAGTGTTTTACTACCCTCCTAGTGAGAAAGTTCTTCCTAATACCTAACCTAAACTTTCCTTGTTGCAACTTGAAACCATTGCTCCTTGTTCTATCATCTTCCACCACTGAGAACAGACCAGTTCCATCCTGTGTAACCACCCTTTAGGTAACTGAAAGCTGCTATTAAATCCACCATCTTCTCCAGAGTAAATAAGTCCAGTTTCCTCAGCCTCTCCTTAGAAGTTATGCACCCCAGACCTCTAATGATATTGCTTGCCCACTGCTGGACTCTCTCTAATTTGTCTACATCCTTTCTATAGGGGCGGAAGGGGGTGGGGCAAAACTGGACACAATACTCCAGATGTGTCCTCACAAGTATTGAATAGAGGGGAAGAAACACTTTCCTTAATCTGCTGGCAACATTTCTTTTAATGCAGCCCATTATAATGTTAGCCTTCTTCACAACAAGGACACATTGTTGGCTCACATTCAAATTAATGTCCACTGTAACCCCTAGGTCCTTTTCTGCAGAGCTTATACTTATTAAATCTGTCCTTAGCCTGTACTGGTGCATGGGATTATTCCATGCTAATGCAGAACTTTGTACTTGTCCTTATTGAACCTCATGAGATTCATTTTGGTTCAATCTTCAAATTAGTTGATGTCTCTAAATCCTAGCTCCACCCTCCATATTGTTTACTCCCTGCAGCTTGGTGTCATCTGCAGACTTGCTGTGTGTGCACTCCCTCCCATGTCCCAGGACATTGATGAATTAAGATATTGAACAAAACCAGCCCCAGGACCAAGCCCTGGGGCACTGCACTAGACAATGTCAAGAAATTGCCTCATATTTTAATTCCTATTTTTAGGAAAATTAATAAAAGTTTGATGGAATTGGAGAAATAAAATTATTTCAGTTTAAATTATTAAGCTCAGTCCATGTATCTACTGATTATCGTCTAGAGACCATAGTGATATGTGTAGTTATAACACTACTTGCTCATTATACATTATTTTTTGTTCTATTGCTTCTTTATGTTTTCCAGAATTTTCCCATGTTTTACAACAATATTCATTTAATGGGGGATCTCTAATTAATTAAAATGCTGAATTCACTTCAGGGATGTGTTAATATAATAAATAAAATATTGGCCCATATGATTATGAGCAGGAAGCTGACTGTCCAACAAAATGTATGTTAAAATAGAAATAGGACATAATTTTCAGCAATCAGGGTAACTAACTATTGGGAAATGTTATTGAAAGATTTAGCAATTTTTCCCTGATTCCTTTTTTACATCAAGGAATGGACATAAATTCAGCCTTCTTTTTGGTAAGTAAGTAGCACTTAAACAGCTTGTGTTAGCCACATACATTGACATACACATGTATTTTGATTCACTTATGAAAGATTTTAGGAGGCAATACCCTGAGATGATCCTTCAGGTCTTGATCTCTCTGTTTCTGTGGAGCTCCAAACCTTCCCTTTATGGCCCCTCCCCCTCCCGCCACTCCAGATGGAATTCAAAGTTTCTCTTCAGCCTGGTTTTGATGTTGAACGATTCTCTAATGCTCATCCCTCTGTAGCCTGGCACCTGGATGATCATAGTCTTAGTCCAACAACCACCCCCTCCAGGGGATGTCCTTAGACTGGCCTCAAACACCCCAAAACACAAGTGTTTCAGACTCTGTTTAGATTCTGTCTGTGTCCTCTTTACCTTGGGATAAATTTTGCATATTAAAAAAAAATCATTCAATCTAATGCTGCTCAGTACTGATCCATACAGGTCCACTGGTGTCCATACATGGCCCCAGTAGGAACTCTCTTCTGAGCAGAGCAAAGCAAAGCCCCACCAGGGAGGCTCTAACTTGAGAAAGAAGTCTTCCTTGCTTCCCTCCAGGATTCTCAGCAGGTGCTTCGCTTTAGTACTTTTCAAAATCTTTGTGTAGGCATGCCTCCGCATGCCTCCTTATTTTGGTCACTCCCACAGTGTTCCTCTGGCAGGGTTAGCAATACCTGTTTGCAGGAACTCTCAGCCACTCCTCTCAGCAACGTTCAGGGAATCGACACTCTCTCCCCTCTCCATGGCCAGAAATACCTCCTGGCAGGTTACCTCCTCCACTGCAGAGTTAGAGGCTGCTCTGGAAGTGTTGTTGTGATTCCTTTTCCTCTTCTTTGGTCTCCAGCTGCAGCCTCACCATCTGCTCATGCTCTAAGCTCTGTTTACTTTCATTTCCCCTCTGTCACTGTGGACCACTTCCCCCTTAGTCTCAGCTGCCCAGCACATAAAGCACCCCAGGTGCTCTGTTTACCCTCTCTCACTCCTTCACACACTGCAACAATTTTTCTTTATTTTGATATTCAAGAAAAAAAAACAATTCAAACAGCAGAAGTATACTTAGTGTTCATTTACATTTACATTAGTGTTGAAAATTAACAATTCCTCAAAAATACAGGGGAGGGGATTCATAGATTCATAGACATCAGGGCTGCAAGGGACCTTGGGATAGCACTAAAGACTTTATAAAAGATACATTTCACATTCTGAGAGCAATAACTAAAGCTTAATTAAAACTGAGTGTCACAGGTTGGCCTCCCCAGCAGCATTATTTTTCAGCTATGAGGGGCACCCTTGAAGTCCCTTAATGTTTCAACTCTATTTTATCCCAATTTTACTTTCCTGCCATGTCTTGATGGACATATTATTGAGATGTTCCTACAAGTGGGATACTGCCAATGTACTTCTATGTTGGGGTGCTTAGCCACCACAGGCATAACCCCCGGTCTTTCTCTAGCTAGGCCTGCCAGTCTAAACCCACCGGGTAGGGTTTGACTCTGAGGCTTTTGCTCCTTACTCCTCTCTGGGCCTGTGGCTCTCTTTTTTCTTTTTCCCCACTATGGAGCCATGCCTTCTGGCCCCTTTTCACCCTGCATCCCCTGGATGCCAAGTTATTAGGTCTTCTGCCTCCTCAGGCTTGATCCTTTCTTATACTTAACAAGATCCCTCCACTGGGACCTGGCTTCAGAGTCCTGCAGCCAGGTCTGGGCTACTGGCCCTGTATGGCTGCACCCATTAGTGCATTAGGCCCTTTGGCCCTTTATGACTATGCCTCTAGGTGCTAATGAGGTCTCCTCCTCCCCTACAGCCTCAACCACAAACCACCAGTGCATCAATCAACAAAAAAATATATACAGTAAATCAGTGGATTATAACCACACAAAAAAAAAAAAAATTAAAGAAGGCAGCATGCCAGCTTACATTTTCTTCATGGCGTGGTGCTTCTGCTTCCCTGCTGCCTGTGACACTCCTCCCTGTGGTACTGCCACTGCTCCTCTGAGAGTCATCGGCAGTTTCCTTCTCACAGCAGACAGACCATCAACCAAGCCTCTCTGTGGAGCTGCCATGCACAACCTTCTTCCCTTTGGCTGCTGCCCCTACTGCAACCAAGCCCAGGTTTTTTAATAGTTCTGGCCTGTCCCCTTCCAGTCACCTGACTAGCCGGCCAGGCTCAGCTTTTAATCCCTACCCTGCCAACAGGCTGTGACCAGAAAGTTCTGGTCTTAAAGTGACCAACCTGCCTTCTGGTAACAGGGCTAGGGTTCCCTGTTACACTGAGCTACAAATATAAAGGCTCAGTTGCATCTTTTTATAAACACCCAGAATTTTAGAGACAGAGTTTGGAGATAGAACGACTAAAGTTGCTCAAAATTTCCATCAGTCTATGGAGTTAATATGTGTTGGAGGCATACAGATTGGGGTTGTCCATATCAAATATATGTGAATGGACCTGAATATTAACAGGACCTGTTAATATTAATATTTGTCCATTGCATAATCAAAGAGATTTTCAGTCACAATGGACAGGATATTTCCAAAGCATTTTCAAACTTAATGCAATACATCCTTTATAAATTATATGTCTGTTCTTTTGTATATTTTGTGACCTCCTTAACATTTGTATGCAAGTAGTAAGGATTTTTGTGGGTGATATCTTTATTTGACCAAGTGCATAGTTGGAATAGATTTAGACAAGCTTTAATGCTCAATGCATTCTTTTTTTCAGGAATAGATGATTCTTCATCATCTGGACTGAACTCCTAGACTCACTTACTAATTTGTACTATAGGTTTGACAACTATCAGTCAGGCTCTCAGATACCACTGCATCTGCTCTTAGAGGAATACTTGTTATGTCTATCTTACCACCCTAAAATTGTCCTTTATACAATGAGGACACTTCAGTAAAAAATTAGACTGTGCATTTGAAAGAGCTATCCAAATACTCCACAGTAACCTGTTACAATACAATTAAAAAAAAAAAAATCCTTCAGTATCTGCACACCCCTGGTGTTCATTTACAACCCCACATGGAAACTGATCGGAAGAATCATCAAAAACTGTATTGTATACTCAACAAAGAACAGATCATGAGGGGAAAAAAAATGTGCAGCCCCTCCACTCCAGACTTTCAACCAAGTCCATAACTTTTCCCAAATCATTGTCAGAAACAAACAAACAAACAAAAAAATTCCTGTGGGACAGAGCCTTGAAGCAAAAAATGTTTCACCTGGCAACACATCTTGACTGCTGCTACAATCAACTCCTCCCAAATTGAAACCATCAGAATCCATGGACCCTAAATTTACCTGTCCCAAAATGAGATATATTTGACCCAATGCACCAAGTACTCTCATAGCAACTATGTGGGTGAAAATAAACAACAACTACACACCAGAATGATCTTACAGAAAACAAAAATATAAAGGAGTAAGACACTCATACACTCTGAGGGGCACATTACACACAAAACAACCACTCCCTCTATGACTTTACTATCCTCCTGCTCAAAGAAAGTCTACATAACATCTCTAAAAGTTGCACATAGGAACAAAAATTAATGAGTTGGATGGACACTAGAAAACAAGGACTTAACACATATATTGGCTTTATGGCATATTTTAACCTACCTGATTCCTGAATTATTTCCCTTTCCATATTCCAGGAAAGGTGACAATGACTCTCCTCTTTTTTGATAGACCTTGATCTCCCAGTAAGCATTTTATTTTATTCAACTAATTGTTTGTCTGCTACCCCTGGGATTTTCTCTCTCCACTCTTCCAAATGTTTTTTTTTTTTAATATTCTGTGCTGGCTTACTGCTCAGACCTGAAGTATCTCTTGCATTTGAGAGCTAATCTAACTTTATTACAACAATGTAGTTGGTCTAATAAAATATATTGTCCAAAGTCATCCTTGCATAATTCCTGCACTATCACTCTAACATCAACATCACTCTAACATTATGATATTCAGGGTCTGACATCTTTCCTTCTGCTTCTTTTTCCAATGCAGGTAGATTGTGATATTCTTATCTCTAAAAGCTGTCCTGTACTATGACAAATCTTTGCTTTAAAAATATTTCTTGAAGCCCTCCACCAGATCTTGCATAGTTGCTCAAATTTCAGTGTGAGCACCTTCTGCCCATGTACAAAGTATATACAGTCTCCAAACAGAACTGTTTAGAAGGTGGCTATGATAGCACCCCCTCCCCCATTGCCTAAGAGGGGAGTGTGGCATGTCTGGGGGTGCACCATCACTCTCAGGGAGTGCCCATGCATCCCCTATGCATCGCTACTGATCCTCACCATCCTGTCCAGATATTCCAGACTTGTCTTGGATTACTTAAGTATTAGAAAGGTATAATACAACATGGGTATAATCCAGCCATTTATAACCACAGCTTTCTGAGATTTGATTTTCTCAAGCCACGTTTCACTCTATTTAAGAATCCTTTTCTCACTGAAATTTGCATCTTGATATGCTTTATTTTAGAAATTGGTTCAGTCCCAACAATTTGTGCCATCACCTGACTATATCAAAATTGGTTGTGGAGTATGGCACATTTTTTTTCAAACAGAGTCCTTGGAAAAATAGTGACTAAAGTTGCTCACGATTTTCATTATACCATGAAGTTGAATACTATGGAGTTCCATCATACTATGGAGTATATCTGTATACTAGAAGTGTACAGATGGTACTGGTGTTCATATGGAACATATGTAATAATCTGTGTTTATAGGATCATAGGAAAGTAGGACTGGAAGGTCCCTCAAGAGGCCATCAAGGCCAAATCCCTGCAAAAGTCAGGATTGTTCATGACTAAACCATTCCAACCAAGTTACTTCCCAGCAAATTATATTCTTGGCCATTAATGCTCACAAACAGGTTCCCATTATGCAGAAAACTGTGGGTATTAAAATCTCACATGGTTTGCCTATTGACCACTGTGATGATCCAGGAGTAAAGGATTGAAGAAAATATATTTTGTGTAGTGAGTTCAATCATCTTTTTGTGTTAAATTACACTGCAGATTACAGTTGCTCCTTACATCCTTTCAAGCTCTGCTTATGGCTACTTTCTTCCAGTGCCCAGACATTGTTAGTAGTTAAATGTTAATTTGACATTTTAGGGAACATGTTGTTGAAGATATTTTGAAGGCTGGCACATTATTTCTCTGAAATACTTTGGGTGCCCAAATCCAATAATGCTGACTTCATAAATCTGATTCCTCTGTCACTTTTTTGCACCATTCATTTTCTTTCTAGAATGTCTTTGGATGGCTATGTCAGTATAAATGACCCTTAAGCTCATTAAGTTGCTATGGTATGGGTCATCCAGGACCTGCAGGGAGGCCCAGATGGAGAGAGGTTCATAAACCTATCTATTCATGATGGATTCAGACCTCGTCTAATCTCGCCTCACATAGGTAATCTGGAGGAGATAGTTGCATAGATTAGCAACCCTGGGAAGTTGTGACAGGGAAAAGAATTTTCTGAGGCATATTAAAGCAGTAGGTGGAAGATTGAACATGTAGGGTAAAATCTTAATAAATATGACAATAATTAGTACTCACATGTTTTCTGGTCTGGGAGGATGTTTGGGCCAGTTTTATTAAAAAGAAAATTACAAATACTCTGATCTTGCAAGGAATACTGTCCATGCAGACTCCCTTATCTAGGCACATAAGAGTTGGTCAGAAGACAAGAGGGTATTGGGCAGAGTTTTTTTTTCCAGGTTTCATGACAAAGGTTTCAAAAAATAGTATTGTACCCATTTGTATGTGAGATATTATGAGATGGATTTTGATTCCTAATAACATATGGCCTTTGATTAGGAGTCTTTTTAGTGGGTTTTATGAAGTCCACTATCCCTGTCTTTTTTCTGTACATTTTTTATTTATTTCACATCCTATTAGCTGCAAGAACAGATTATTGTAATTCTCTCTTTTATAACCTCCTATCTTCAGATTACAGCATGCTCAAAACTCCTTGGCTCATATTTTAACTTTCACTCATAAGAGACAGCATATTAGTACTATCTTGGAAGATTTATATTGGATTTCTGTTTCAACTAGAATTATCTACAAGATAGTAATTCTATTTTGAGTCATTAAATGAACTTGAATCTTCATATCTCTCTGAGCTTCTGGAAAAACATATACCATCCCAGCAACTTCACCTCTCTGATCAATGTCTTGTGAATTATGTTCTTTTCAAATGGAAAATTTATAACATCATTTTTCTCTCTCTTGCTTCCCTTGCTCTCTATCTCCACCAGGTTTTAGGAACTGTGTTATTTTCCAGATGTAATTCCTTTGGAAGGTAAACTGAAAATTGTTAAAGAGCATTTTCATAATTTTACTTTTTAGTATACTTATACTTAGTTAAATTATGTACAAAAACTGTCAAAGCTTATCTGAAGCGTATTTATATTAATAATACACTGATCCTCACGTATAATTTATTTTGAATTCTAACTTTATTTTTAGTTCTCTGCTGAGATTACCATGGAGGTGCCAATTCTAATAGCATTTTTTGCTATTTGGTCTGAGACAAAAGACAAAGGGACTTTGATCCTGAAAGCTTGCAGAAAAGGACAATTTTCTTGCCATTTTCCAGTTGGCCTAATAAAAGGTATCATTTTGAAACCAAGAGTTCTAGTTTTTTGTTTCTTTTTGTCTCAGACCAAGACACCTACCAAGTACACCCCTGAAACATGGAAGATGCTGAATTTTAGCTGAGTTTGGATTTTAAACTTCATTGCAGAGTAACAAGGAAGCTTTTTTACCTCCCTGCCTGCCATCTGACACCTCCAAGGAAGGAATTCTACCTGATCTACATATCAAATAGCTACTCAGCACAGCTCACAAAGACACTCTCCTGGACCCTAAAGGAAAGCCTTACATCTTCAGCTCCCTCTGTGCAAAAATGAAATATATTTCCTTCTTATGGAGACTTTTTACCATCTTGTACCATCTACACTTTTCCCAGAGCCTGACAAAGGGACTTTGATCCCAAAAGCTTGCAGAAATGGATAATTTTCTTGCCATTTTCCAGTTGGTCTAATAAAAGGTATAATTTTGGAACCAAGGGTTCAAGTGTTTTGTGTGGTTTTTTTTGCCATTTGTGCTCTTGATCACTGAAAAAAAGATAATTTCCCATTTGACATAAACCGCCAACCAGCTGCTATCTGATAATGACTGTGCTCACTGTAGTAGACTGGACTGCACTTGCTTAATTTTAGAAGCGATATGCTCTATATCCTCCTAGACTACAGACCTATATTGAGATGAAACATTATACTGCTGGTAATTAAATAGCCCCTCTATTGAAATTAATGGAATATTGTGCTTAATAATTGATGCTATGACATAGCAGTAGTATTTTATTTGAATATTCTAAAGCTACTTTTTTTTACTTATTACTACAAAGTGCCCAGAGGCACTTTAGTGTAATTAATGTTTTGTTACTCTAACTAATTAGTTGTTCTCCACATGATACCTTCCAAGCAGTAAGGGATTGATATTTGTAACACCTTTAAAAGTTAGGGAGGATCATTAGACCAATTTTACAGTTTGGGAATTGAAGTACAGCCAGAAGAAGAAGAAGAAGACGAAGAAGACGACGACGATGATGGTGAAGATGATATCTGATACTGTACAAGAAGTTTGCAACCCAGATTTTTTGACTGCCTAGTCTATGCTTTAACTAACCTTCACCTTTGCCTTTTTGTTAATCTTTCCAGCAAAGGTTTGTTTGTTTAAAATAATTTAGCTGACCATAAGAACACAGGAATGTTGTGTGTATTTTCAGAATCTTTAATGTTAATATGTGTGTGGTTGGTTTTAATACAAATCTAGAAATCATACCCTAATATAAATCAGGGATTATTAAGTAGTAAAAAGGAAAAAATAAACAAACAAAACTAGTTAACTTTTTTGGTGCTCTGTAAAATCTTCTTTAAACTTTTTAAAATTAAGAATACTGTAATCTGCCTTTGATCAATTTGTTTGTGTTGTGTGCCACATTTCAATCAAAAGTTCTCAGGAATTTATAGATAGTATAGGCTTGCTAAGCTTGAGGTAGGCCAAAGTCCTAAACCCACTGTAGGACTCTATCTGGGTTTTGTTGTTGCTATTTTGTTGTTGTTGTTGTTGCTGTTTTTCTTTCTTTGTTTTGCTGTTTTTCCAATAATTGTGCTGTAGTAGAGATGGCTTTAAACCCTATTTCCATTGTTCCTTGATTTTTCAAGGATTAAATCCCAGTGGTTAAATCTGGTTCTAACTGCTGCAACAGTAGGTCTCCCCAGAAGATGAATAATACCAGTGACTTAATTCTCTTTATATAAATATACACATGTCAGTAAGATTTCTTATGTTTGATCCCAGAAAGATTGCAGACCTGGGCAGATCTGTGTGCGCTTAATTTTGTCACAGAGAAAAGTGTATGGATTGCATCTGTATGCTGTAAGTGCAGAAATGGTTTTCTTTTCTTTTTTTTTTTTTTTCTTCTTTAGGATAACAATCTTTTAATCCCTACAGGAAATCTTCTGTGCCATATTTAATAATTTTCCTTAATACAGATGTTACTTTGAATGTCAAAAAATATTAATCTGGAAGAGGGCTTACTTGGAAAAATAAGGTATTAAATGATTATAAAAATTCCGAGGAATCTTTAAATGCCATTGAATCCCCAGTGGTATCCTCCACGCATTGCCACTGATCATGAAAAAATGTGGATTGTTGGTTATTTTTTGTAATCCAAAAATTGGAGATTTTTTTTAATCAGAGAAAAACAGGATCCCTGGTCTTGATGCGGTGGCTCCAAAATGGATTTACTGTTATTAGCAAACAACGCATTTCTCTTGTTCTGTTTTATTTCATTATATTTTGACTGTCAGGCAATGAGAAACCAAAATGTCCATACGATCTCATTTTTTCACCCCTCAAACCAAAGACGATCCTTCCTATTTCCTTTGCTTACCCTTTTCCATTCTTGGTAGGCATTGCTAAACATGCTGCACCCAAGTGATTGGCACACTAATGTTGCCTTTTTACCCTTACTGTCTTCCTATTTTAAGTATAGTAACTCTGTCTAAATCTCGTACCCTTGATCCCATCAGCATTTCACCTCTCTCTCCCTATCTTTCTGTATCCAGAACAATTAATTCTTAGAAGATTATCACTCTTGAACTTGATATAATTAAATATCCCATTACAACTCTGAAACTATGAAATCACCTTTTGCCTAATTTCAATAAATTTCATAATTCCAACAGCAAGGGAAAACTGGATTGTCTTTTCTCACTTGGGCATCTAAAATCTGTTAAAGTCCCCTTTAGGCACCTCCAAAATTAAATTATAGCATAGCCTTATACCTACATAAAAAGTTAGGGGAAACCCTGAAGTACTTGCAGTGCACATGAACAGATTAGGTCATTTATTTTAAAGAAGGCATAATCATTCTAGGAAATCCTAAAATAGAAGCTGAATTAGCTGTTTCTCTTAGGCTCACTATTTCATAGGAAAGATACTGCTTACTATATATATATATATATATATATATATATATATATATATATATACACACACACACACACACACATATATATATGTGTATATATAAACAAACAAAACTAGTTAACTTTTTTGGTGCTTTGTAAAATCTTCTTTAAACTTTTTAAAATTAAGAATACTGTAATCTGCCTTTGATCAATTTGTTTGTGTTGTGTGCCACATTTCAATCAAAAGTTCTCAGGAATTTATAGATAGTATAGGCTTGCTAAGCTTGAGGTAGGCCAAAGTCCTAAACCCACTGTAGGACTCTATCTGGGTTTTGTTGTTGCTATTTTGTTGTTGTTGTTGTTGCTGTTTTTCTTTCTTTGTTTTGCTGTTTTTCCAATAATTGTGCTGTAGTAGAGATGGCTTTAAACCCTATTTCCATTGTTCCTTGATTTTTCAAGGATTAAATCCCAGTGGTTAAATCTGGTTCTAACTGCTGCAACAGTAGGTCTCCCCAGAAGATGAATAATACCAGTGACTTAATTCTCTTTATATTAATATACACATGTCAGTAAGATTTCTTATGTTTGATCCCAGAAAGATTGCAGACCTGGGCAGATCTGTGTGTGCTTAATTTTATCTGTGTATATATATATGTGTGTGTGTGTGTGTGTGTGTGTATTCTAATTTTATTTTAAAGAAAGAGATCTGAAAAGGTAGGGGGAAAGTCACCAAAATAACTATAAATAGGCAAGAGTTTTATATTAGATATAGACTACAACTTGAATACAAGTTTGTCTAAATACAAAATCAGGATCTACTCAAACTAACTAACACATTGTAAGAGTTTTTGGCTTGGGAGTGCTGTTTAGACCAAGTTTTAGCATTTTAGTGACATATAATTTAAAACAGAAGTGCAGAGAATGTTAAAGGTGACCTGCAAAAGTAAAAGTGATTGTGTGACCTTTTTGGTTTCATTGACCTATAAAGACGTTTTGTTAATATTTTGTTTTCACATAATTATTTTTTTTACACTAGAAAGGTCATTTTTTACCTGCCTAGAAAACACTGTGGACTTCAAGGAACTGGTGATGTGGCTTTTATTCAAAGTGTTTTGAGCTCCTTTTGTTGTTGTTTTGGCAACATGCATTTTAACTCAAACAGAGTCTCAAAAGATTTGTGGTTGTTGTTGTTAAGGTTTCAGGAACCCTGCTGCTTCAGTTAAGGGCTGAGACAAATGCCAGTCTGCAGTTGTGAATCATCCAGAAAGCGTACTAGCATACAGAAGACTAAATATTTGTCTAAGCCATGAAATAGAGTAGATGAAAACATTTAAAAAACAAAAAACACCAGAAGGGAGGGAAAAAACCCTCTCTCAGATCTTGCAAGATAAATATGGTTCATATTTCTATTATTTTTATTCTAGTAGAGTTTCCAATATATTAGGAGTTATCAAACTGAGGCTTTGCTTTCAGAAGGGGGTTAGCTGCAAGTAAGGTATGAGTTTACAGTGCGCTATCCATTCCTTTTTTTTTAATTCTTGAACGTGAAATCCAGTTTCCCCTGTAATAACCATTTCATAATACTCCCATGGAGTTTTGTTCTCAATCTCTCCTACACAATTCACTTTGCCACTCTGAGTGTACTCAGAGAGGAATGTGCTCTTGGTTTTGCTCTTTTAAAATTGTTGTCCAACAAAGAAGGTAAACAAATTACCTATACGTTGCTACATTGTTAGTTGCAGAAAGTCTGTCCCAAATTGTTAGTATCCTTGCCAGTGGAGTGGATAAACAATTTATTAACATGCCTCCCACAGGAAAGGTTTGACTCTGAGTCTTCCACTTCCAGTTAAGTGCCCCAACCATTCGAATATGGGATAAGGCAGAGTGGCCACCCTACGGCACGCTTGCTGTAAGTGGCACAAGCAGCCTTTGTATGTGGCACAGGTAAGATTGGGGAGGAGACAAGCAGGACATCAGCAGAACAGTTAAACAGCATGAGTTAAAAAGTGGTGGCCCAGATCAAGCAGAGATAAGCAAATAGAGTTTGCACTTGGGGAGGGTATATGACTAATTTGTGGCATGCCTGCCAAAAAGTTTGGCCCTAATTGTCTGGGCACCCTTGCCATGATTAAAATGAAATACCACTAATATATAGATATGCAGATAGATAGATATAGATATTCCACTAATATGTAGATATATATTAGTGGTGTTTCATTTAATAACAGAAAAATGTGGATTTTGGCTTACTTTTTAAATCCAAAAATTGGATTTTTTTTTTTTTTTTTATTAGAGAAAACCAGGTTCCCTGCTTATAAGGTAGTCTGATAATCTTTCAGAGGGAGACATATTATTCTACTTCTGTACTCTTAGGGCACATTTATACTAGATGTGTTAAGGCACCTTAGCCTAGTTTAATGCACAGTAAGAGTGCATGTCTACATGTGCATGCCCTTCCTGCTCAGTAAAAAATGGTTAATCGTTTCTAAATTTGACATAAAAAAATACAGGTATCAAATTTAGTCACAGTTAAAGTTAATTAAGGCATGTGCTGATATGACCCAGCACTAAGTTTAATGTTGGGTCTCCCCTGCCCCTGCCCTGCCTAGGGCTCCCAACTGGGAGCCTCTCCTGGGCCAGGGCTGGGCTGCTCTCTGGTAACTCCTAGCCACAGGCTATAAAAGCCTACAGCCATTTTGTGCCCTGGGGCACACTGCACAGAAGCTTAGTGGGTCTTGTGCAATCCCCAGGCCTCATGTGCCCCGCAGGACAGGCCATAAACTGCCTCTGCCTGGCCTGTCCCCTCTCCAGAGCTACTGCTTGGCCACAGGTGAGTGTTGAAAAGGGCTTCAGATTGCTGCACTCCTTTGCCAACCCTGATATCCCTCCAGGGCTGCTGTCTGGCTGGCTCTGGCAGCAGGGCCAGCACCTGCTGCTGCTCAGCCCCAGCAGTGTCTTCTGTCCTTGCAGGTCCTTTAGTGAAGTGCCTCTGCCATGCAGCTCCCAATGTCTGGCTGTGTGCCTGTGGTGGCAGCTGTCCAGGGCCAGCATCACAGGGGCAATCGTATCCTCACCATACCCCCTGTCAAGCCCCAGTCCCGCCCATGTGTGCATGTCCATGCCAAACACCTAGGCTGCCAAGTGGACCCAGGAGGAGGTTGATGACCTCACAGCCCTCTGGGCCAGTGCCGAGATGCTGAAACATTTTGAGGGGGGTGGGCGCTCGAATGAGCATATTTATGAGGCCCTGTTGGGTGGCATGCAGGAGCGAAGGTACTCACTCCTGTTTGGTACAACAGTGCTGCATTAAGATTAAGGCCATGCAAGAACAGAAGATGGCCATGACTGACTACAGTCATTGGTCTGGTCATGCCCACAACACCATGGCTTTTATGTAGGAGCTGACCTGTATTTTGGTGCCCCAGGATCTGGGCTGAACCCATGAAAGTATCACCAGCAGAGATAGCCCGCCTGAGCCCCTGCTCTGTTTTGAACCCTCTGGTGACATGTCACCAGAAGAGGAGACCTCAGGCCTTCAGTGCCCCACCTCACCTTTCTCCCTGGCTGCTGCATACACTGGCAGCTCAGGGAGCCCTGGCCAGTGGTTGCCTCACCCTCAGTGCAGCCCCAGACACCATCACAAGGAGTGACTGGCAATGTCACCACCGGCTGCCAGCAGTGCCAGCTGCTCCCCAGGGAGTGGCCCTGCCACACACTGTGTGCCAAAGAGAGTGGGCAGAGCCAGTCACCTCTGCCAGTGGGGAAATCTTCACTAAGCTGCCAGTCTCACCAGCCCCAGAAACATGGTAAGTCCCACACTGGAGAAGACCAGTCCCTGCCCCTGCCCCTGCGCCTGCCCTTGGACTTTGCCCTGGCCCTAGCCCTGGCCCCCACTCCCTGTCTGGCCCACTTGCAATCCCCTGGCCCTGGGTTCCCTTTCCTCCCCAGAGTATGTGGAGAGACAGGACACACTTCAGAATTTTATTCAACAGCCCATGTTCCCATGGCTGGGTAGGGATGGGCCTCTCACCCTCTGAGGAAGGTGTTGATGCTGATGGTGATGGCCTCCTCTGCAGTGGAGTGTAGGGATGCATTGTGCAGTCACAGGTAGCTCTCTAGGTGACAGCAGAGGTTGTGGGGTCGCCTGGGCTTTCCTCCCCTGCTGTCTTAACTCAGGTTCCCAAACCAGGAGCGCAGGTGTGCCCAGGGCACCAGGAGGATCATCATCATAGTGTAGTGGCTCGGGCACCCCTCAGACTGCACAAGCAGCTCATCACACACCTCCTGAGGTAGATACAGTAGGGGCATGCTTGGAGCACAGTGCTGGCATGGAAGGACCAGTCCTAGGGTGCCTCCCCCAAGAGGCTCCCAGCAGAGAGGGTGTGGGTGTGGCCAGCTCCTCACCCCAGTTGTCCAGGAGCCACACAAACCCCAAGCCTGGGCACCATGGGCTGGATAGCAGTGCAACAGAGAAGGTAGCCTGCAGGGGTAGAGGTGGGGAGGTCCGGATCTGTGGCAGCAGGTACTATCAGCAACCTGGCCTGTCCCACCTTGGGAAGGGGACAGGGTAGGCAGGCTCACTGTGGCCCACACACAGCAGAGTGCCAGCCTGAGGGAAGCAGGTGTGGGTGGGGGGCTTGGCTGGCAGCTGCTTAGGTCCAGGCCTGTCCAACCAACTTACCATGGTCCCTGGGCACCTGTGCATGGCAGATCCCCAATCCCCAGTGCACAGCCCCTTGTGCAGAGCATCTTATCTCTGAAATGTTGCCTCTGCAGGGCCAACATCTCAATACAAGGGAAAGCCCATCAGCCCCAGCAGGGATGCAGTCTCCGGGTCACTGCCACCCAGTACTAGATCCATAGGGATGTGCCAGCTGCACCATCAGTGCACACTGAATAGGATCATCCTGCTCCAGTCACTGGTGGAGGTGGCAGAGGAGTGGGAGGTGTGGGTGGAGGATATCACCCAGGAGACTGACTGAGGGGAGGTGCAGAACTGGGCATGGGTGGAGGCCCTGGAGTCAGAGCAGCAGCAGGTGGCCCTCTAGGCCTGGGGAGTGGAGGCCACAACACCAACTGCCATACCCTGGACACCATCCTGGGCCTGGTGGTCTTGTCCATGCCCCCCACAGCCGAGCCCCCATCCATAGTCCTGCAGGGCCCCTGGGTCCCACCTACAGTGCTACATCAGGCCATGCCTGGGCCTGGGAGGAGGTTCTCCAGAGCCTTCTGTACACATAAGCCCCTGGCCTGGCCCCTGCCACAGATTGGCTGCAAACCACCTGGGCCTGGCCCCACTGCTCTTCCCTGTACTATGCACCTGAGGACCCACACATACCTCATGGTGATGCTGGCCCTGAATGGGGGCAGGCAAAGGGGGAACAACCTGCCCACAGGGAGCACCATCCCAGGTGACTGCAGCACAAGGCCTCACTTCTGTGGTCACCAGAGCCCCCAGACCCATGGGGAAATGTCCTGAGTCTCGAGTGCTGGGCACCTGCCCCCAGGCTCTGCAGCCTAGCCACTCCCCCCATCCTCCAGCCCCCCACTCTGGGACAAAAAGGAGGCCTTTTAAATAGTTTTGACATTGTAAAGTGTTTTGTTTTTTTTTAATTATTGTTGGTGAATGGACAAGGTAATGGAGGAGCTGTTTGTTGGGGAAGAAGGTGGAAGGGGCCTCTATGTGTTGAGGGGGGAGACATAGGGTCAGTTTTGTGAGGTTAATAAAGCTTTTTTTTATTTCAAACATGTGCCTAACCTAAGAGTGGTGCTGAAGGTGGGCAATGCCTGCACCTGACATCCCTGCACCTGCACCACCTCTGTTCAGTCCGGAAGTAGGCACCAGCAGTGGAATCACTGTCTCCTCCACCCCAATTTAATGTCTCAGCATGAGCCTCCCACTGCCAGAGGAGGAGCTGGAGCTGTAACCAGGGATGCTGAGGGCACTGGATCAAGAAATTCTGGGGACTGAGGGGGAATCAGAGTTTTTGCTCCAAACCCCTCAAATTTCCCCTTGACCCAGGTATCCTCCAGAAAGCAGCACCTTGGAGGAGGCTGAGGTTGTGGAGGCAAGTGGCTCAGCTGAGGCAGCTACTCCTGCTGTTAGGCTCAGCCTACTGAGGAGTGGGATAAGGCAGGATCCTCAGCCTTAACCCAGAATTGGGGGAGTAGTGTAGTGTGGGAGCATTTTGAGCTGGCAGATGATCCCAGGTTTGCCATCTGCCAGCACTGCCGAAGGCACATGAGCCGTGGAAAGGATGTGAGACACTTTTCCACCATGGCAATGCTGCTGCATCTGAGGAGGCACCACCCCCTTGCCCTTCTTCCTACTCAACCTGGCACCAGTGCAAGTATGCTGAAAGGGAGGTCTCCTGCTTGCTCCAAAGACCCCTTCCCTCCAAAGCAGAAGTAAATCACCCTGGGCCAGTGGGGGAAAGGTGGACAGAAATGGGGGAGCATTACCAAGGTGAGCGACATCAATCAGAGCACTGGGGAGATGCTTGCTCTGGATAGCCAGCCCTTCTCCCTATTTGAGCAGCCAGGGTTCAGGTGGTTCATAGCACTTCTGGCCCCATTTTACAAAGTGCCCGCATGCATCACCTTTAGCAGGTGCCCTCCCTGTATGAGGCATGCAGGGAGTACTTGAGGGAGGAGCTGTGCAAGGCAGGGCGACAGATAGCCTTGCACTTCACCTCCAACATCTGGGGCAGCCAGGGTGGTGATCATGCCTGCCTTTCCTTCACAGGGCACTGGTGCAATCAATCATGCTGTCAGTGGGCTCTACTGAAAGCCAAAGTGCTGTATGAGTCCTGCACAGCAAGAGAGAACATGGGGGCCATGAACCGCATGGTGCAGGGGTGGCTCCTTGGGCAGGCCGAGCTCACCCATGGGTTCATGGTCACTGACAACAGGGCCAGTATGGTGAAGGCTGTCCATGATGCCAACTTTGTTGGCATCCGCTGTTTGACACACAGGCTGCACCTAATAATGAGGAATGCCTTAGAAGGGAACAGGGCTGTGGTGACAGTGCTGCCACCACTACTGCTAGAAGCCAGCTGATTTCAAAATGCAGGAAGGTGGCAGGCTACTTCCACCACAGCATCAAGGGGGGCAAGATGCTTCAGGAGAAACAGGCAGAGCTCAGCATCCCACAGCACAAAATCATGCAGGATCTGGTGACTTGGTAGAACTCCACATACCTGATGCTCAAAAGGTAGGTAGAGCAACAGAAGGCTATCCATGAGATGGCCTTGCTTGGGGAGATTGGGATCAGTGGCCCCCTGAACAGAGCTGAGTGGAGTACCATCTCCCAGATCTTGGTGGTCCTCAAGCCCTTCCTTGAGGCCACTGAGACCCTTAGCACTGGTGATGCCCTCCTCAGCCAGGTGATCCCCCTAGTAAGGGAACTGGAGAACCAAATGGAGAAGTTCCAGGGGATCAGTGTTCCTGGCTGGGGCAGGCTGCTGTCACCAGACGTGCAGGTACTGGTGAGGCGGCTGAAGGAGAGTATCAGGAGACGGCTGGATCCCTTGTGGTCCAGTATGGTCCACATGATGGTAAGCATGTGTGACCTGAGGGTGAAGGGGAGCATGTGCACTGGCAGCACCAAAACCCTCAATCACTGTATGCAGGTGCTGGTCAACAAAGTCAGGGAGGCTGAAGTGCAGAGCTGAGGGGATGTGGAAGAGGGGGATCCACTTTCCTATGGCAGCACTACCAGCACTGGCGGCAGCACCAGCACCAGCACAAGCCAGTCTCCTCCACACTAGCCACTGCCAATGTGGGCCATAGGCGTGGCTTCAATGCTGGGGTCCAAACGCACCAGCCTTGGGCCAGTAGCACTGAGGCTTTGGTGGCTACCTATCTCGCTGAGGATGTGGAGTCACTGGACTGCAAACCCTTGGCCTACTGGCCAAACCACAGCCAGATGTGGCAGGATCTGTCCATGGTTGCCCAGCAACACCTTTCCTGTCCACCAACCAGTGTTCCAAGTGAGAGGGTGTTCAGCATTGCTGGGGATGTTGTGACACCCCACCATACCTGCTTGGATCCTATGTTGGTGGAGCAGCTGGTGTTCCTAAAGGTGAACCTCCCACTGCTGGGGTTCCCCATCTGCAGATGGACTGAGTGTCACCCTCCTCACTCTGTCTGCATCAATTTCCATTTTTGAATTTTTCAAAAGCCAAGTAATGCCCCGCTCTCAGGTGGAGGGGGCACTAACTGCATCACTGGCCAGCAGGTGAAGAACATGTTCCTACTGAGCTCTTTCCCCTTCCAGGATGAACTTGGAGGTATGGGATTGGGGCTATGGGGAAGGAGGAGGACCCAGGTCCTGGGCATGACCACTAAAACTGCACCCTGCCAAGGTAGGGAGGCCTGGCGGCACTGCTAATGGTGCGGCAGCCCTGTAAATGCCAGGACCAACAATCCCCTGGTGAAAGGTGGGTAGGAGGTGCCATAACCTGCAACTAATACTCACACACACAAAGTCCTGGCTGGGGAATGCCCAGACCTGTCACATCTTTGACAAGCCTGATGTTTACTGGTTGCAGTGCAGTTGTGAAGCTCCTGTTGAGCTCCACTTACCTGCCTGGGATGCCAGCTTTAGGGTTGAAAACCCCTTTGTCAGGCTGAGGAAGTACCTGCTGTTGGTCCTGGGTGTAAGGAATAGTAAAGAAGCCAGAGGCTGGCCTGGCACACAATGCAGACAAGAAAGCAAGTCAGTGAAAATGGAAATGGAGGCATTGCGGGTGAGAGACAGGCTGGGGTGGGGGCAAGGGGGGGAAGATGGATGTAGCAGCACAGGTAAAGGGGCAGAGGTGCCTGGGGTGTCAGATGTCCAGCAGGTTGCAGTGTGCCAGAATTCCACTGTCTATATTGAGTCCATGAGTTTCTGTACCTACTACCTAGGGGGCTGATCAAGTGCAGTTCATAGGCCCAGCTTTAAAAAGTGGTTTGCATTGTAATTTGTTCCCACTCAGGATCAGGCCTAGAGTATTTTTAGAGTACTGGAGGCAGAGTATTTTTTTGGTGAGGAATGTACCCCCACAGGTAGTTGGGTTTTGGGTTTTTTTGATACATTATGGTGTGCAGTTTGTGGGGGTACTGGAGACAGTTGGCAGGTGTTGTGTTTTGAGCTGTAGGAAGTTGGCTTCAGTTCTGGGGATGAGGTTAGGTGCTTGTTTGAATGTACAAACTTTTTAGAGCTGGACCTATGAACTGCACTTCATCAGCCTCCTAGGTAGTAGCTATTATTACTCCTAGGTCCCTTTCAGTCATGGTGCTAGTCAGTTTGGCACCACTAAGCCTGTAAGTATTTGGGGATTGTCCATCCCTAGGTGGAGCACTTTACAGTTCTCCATGTTGAACTTCATCTGCTTCTGATCCACCTAACTTGCCAGCTTGTCTAGGTCCACCTGTATCTGCTGCCGATTTTCAAGCATGACCACGCTCCCCCACTTGGCAAGTGATCTCTTCAGCCCCACATCCAAATCATTGATAAGGATGTTGAAAAGTACTGGACCAAGCACAGATTCCTGAGACAGACCACTGGCCACTTCTTGCCAGGATGACACAGATCCAGTCACTAGAACTCTCTCGGTCCTACCCCACAGGCACTTTCTAGCCATCTGACTGTCGAGCAGCTAAGCCCACACTCCTCCAATTTTCCCACGAAAACATCATGGGATACCAGATCAAAGGCCTTTTGGAAGTCTAGATATACAATGCTGACCTCCTCTCTCTCATCCAGGTGGCAAGTTACTTGGTCATAGAAGGAGATGACATTGGTAAGACAAGACCTGCCCATGATGAAGCCATGCCAGCTGTCATTCAGAACCCTATCTTCTGCAAATGTATTGCACATAGACTGCTTGATGATTTTTTTTCCAGGTTTATCCCTCCAATGGAAGTTAGGCTAATTGGCCTTTAGTTTCCTGGGTCCTCTCTCCTCCCCTTCTTGAAAATGGGCACAACATTGGCCCTCTTCTAATTTTCAGTGACATCCCCCAAGTGCCACAAATTTTGGAAGAGTTTTACCAGAGGTCCCACTATGACTTCAGCCAGCTTCTCCACACTCTCAGGTGAAGTTATTCTAGTCCTGATGACTTATAAATGTCTACCTTTTCTAACACCATACCTATTCTGAACCTTATTTAGTATAATTTTCCCTTAGCCCAGTGAAATACCAAAGCAAAGTAGTCATTCAGGAGTTCAGTTTTCTCTTGCATGTCAGTAACTAGCTGTCCTGAGTTGTTAAGCAATGGCCCCATGCTTCCATGTGTTTTTTTTCCCTGTTCCCTACATATCTAACGGAGGACCTCTTATTGTCCTTGATTTCTGTTTCCAATTTAAATTCAGTCTCCACCTTAGCCTTTCTAATATGCATCCTACAAGTGAGGGCCATTATTGTATAGTTCTCCTTGGGGACTGTCCTAAGCTTCCGTTGTTTGTCTGCCTCTTTGTTCTTTTTCAAGAGAACCATGATATCCCTATTAAGCCAAGAGGGCTTACCAGCCCTTCTGCTACCTTTCCTCCACACGGGAATATACTTTTTTTGGACTTCGAGGATCATGTCCTTAAGGAACAATCACTCTTCATGCACTCCTTTCTGCCTTGTGATGGACAGTGAACATGATGGTTTCATGGTCACTGTTGCCCAGGCTTCCATCTATATTCAAGTCGCTCAACAGATCATCTCTTTTGGCTAAGACCAAGTATAGGAGAGCATTATCTCTGGTTGGCCCATACACTTCCTGAGTCAGGTAGAACTCTTTGATACAGGTCAGGAAGCAATGCCACTGATCCAACTTAGACAAGTGTTCGTCCCAAGAGATGTATGGATAATTGAAGTCACCCATATTAACCACAGCCCATGCGCACACAGCCTCTGCCAGTTCTTGAGAGAACTCCAGATTGAGCTCCTCTCCCTGTTTTGGGGGTCTGTAGTATATACCTACAGTTAGGTCTCTCTCACCACACCCTCTCCTACCCCCCCCCCCCTGCATAGTTTAATCCAGAGGATTTTGAGCCACTCTTCTTTGGATCCAATTTCATTCTCCAAGGAGGTGTACTGCTCCCTAACATAGAGAGCTACATCTACACCTTACTTCCCTACTTGGTCCCTTCTGTGCAGGGTGTAGCCCTCTATGGCTACATTCCAATCATGTGAGGATTTCCACTAGGCTCCATAATCCCTACTAGATCATAATGCCCACTGGAGAGTAGGAGGGCTAGATTTTAATCATGAAAAAATGTGGATTTTGGGTTGCTTTGATAATCCAAAAAATAGTTTTTGCTTTTATCAGAGGAAATCAGGACCCATGCTAATCAGCAATCTGCAGTACAGCCACAGAAGTTCAGAAAAAGGAAGTACACCAAATATCTCAGAATTGGTTCAATGTGAGCAGATTCTTTCACTTATGTTTCAAGTAATTGTATAAAGTTTCTTTTTTAACAGCTGCATACAAAATATTTTAATTCTAACATGAGTAGATGATGAATGAAATGAGATCTCCACATGTAGACTTTATTTTTAATGATAGCAATGAGATGAATAACATAACTTATTCAATGACTCCCTTGAGAATCAAAAAGTTAGTGGGGGGAAAAAAAACCTAGTTAATTGCATCAAACATAAAAGATGTTAGTTTCATTTTCCATGATCCCTGAGCTAATATAACTTGGTGGGAGATATCAGCAAGTATCTTGCCATAGTCATTTAAAGAAGATTAAAAAAAGTGATTAAGACAACATTGTATAGGAAACTGCTGTCTCTGGATTTTAGTAGTAGTAGCATAAATACACACAACTATCAGTCAGAAACTTATAGGGCCTAGCCTAATGAAGAGTAAAATCAAGGCTATGGGAAAGAAAGAGATACAATGTATTTTTTTTTCAGTAATCTCTTCCTATAAACAGTGTAGTAAGGGTATGTCACACTGGCATCTGTAATTCTATCATTTCCTTTTTAAAACATTTTTAATACTTTAAAATGTATTAATATTTTACTCCCCTTATGCAGATGTAGAAAGATGAAAGTATCATATAGATACATTTTATAAGTTACTAATTAGATGTAATTGTATCATAAAAAAGGAAAAAAAAATATTTGTGAACAACAATAAAGGGTATACAAGGTATATATTAGAAACATGTTCAGGTTTGTATGCAACATAAAATAAATACTGATATACAAGCCATGTTATAAACAGGGTAGGTATTCATTCATTTTTAATGATATGTGATAAACCTAATACATGATCACTGGCAGTTAGTGATGATGAATTACAAATATTATATTTTTTGTAATATCCATAAGCATTAAGTGCTGCTTCAAACTGAAAAGATTATGTTTTCCAGAAGATATTTACCTGCCAGAGGACTTAACGTATTAAGCCAATCAAAGAGGAACAGAAAGAAAATAGGGGAAAGTGCATTCATAAGTCATTTTGTACTGCCAAATGCTTTAAAACTTACCTTTCACACTGTAACAAACTAGTTTTAGTATTTCTGTTTGGTGTTTTGGAGGCAAAAGGCATAAAAGTATCTCCTCTCCACCTTTTCAGTAATGAACATATTTTCTGCTGAATTACCCTCCACTAAGTATCAACTATTAGTAGCATTATATAATATCTCTGTCATTTTCTGAGGCTCATATGGATATGAATTGGAGTGTTTTCTAATAGTCTGTATTTGAAGCAGGGAAAAAGAGTTCATTTACCCTACAACATGCCAGGGTCTTCGTCTGCATAGAAACAAGAGTCCTCATGTGAGTCTGTAGTCACCACTTTTCCCATGCGTTGTACAAAATTGACAATCTCTGGTGTGGGGACACACTTTTCCTTTAGGAGACTTCACTGCATTTACCTTCTAAAATGTTTTTTTCTTTCAATTTCTTTGAAAAGTGGGGTCATGAAAAATTCAGAAAAAGAATGGTATATACAGTTTTAGTAGAGATTATGAAATGGTTTCAATTTATTTCAGTTCATTAAACATTGTTTGTCTGACTGGAAAGAGTTTTGAAGTATAAAAATACTAATCAGAATGGGGATGTTATCTGTTGATAATAGGATGACAGATTCACATTTTGTTCCTCCCTTGCTTTCATTCTTATATACAAAAGCTCTTTTCAAACTGTTGGAGCTACATAATGAAAAAATAAATAAATGATGAGAAAACCCATTTGCCCAAATTTAATTCAGTGCTCTGCAAGCCAGTTGTATTTGAAAAGAAACCCTGGGTGATAAAAAGGAGGTGGAGGGGCATGGGGGGGTGGGGGGGGTGATCAGAATATATCCTAAAACTTTCTTTTAGGACCATTCAGTTATTAACAACAATCTAATTTGGGATTTTCTCTAGGATTTTTCTAGAAGCCTCATGTAAAGCACATGTAAAACAAGCATGTGCAGTAGGCTACATACTGGCTAAGCTGGTCTATAACTATGGACCTACATAAATCACAGCAGAAGTTCATCATTTTTGCCTCTTAGCCACTCAGTGGATGGATCAGGGGGTTGCATGGCAAAAACAAAGACATTAAAGGTGTTGCTGCTCCATGGACTTTCACTACTATTTAGATAGGTCCCTGTCTATAACTACACACCAATTCCACCTGTGTGTCTAAGCCAGAAAAACAACCAGCCAGAAACCCAAGACTATTGGTTGTTATATGCAGGGATCCTGGTTTTCTCTATTAAAAAAAAAAAAAATCCCCAATTTTTGGTTAAAAAAGTAACCCCAAATCCACATTTTTTTCTGTGATTTAAATGAAACACCACTAATATATAGATATGCATTATGACGTTTCCTTTTAATAATGAAAAAAAATGGATTTAGGGTTACTTTTTTTTTTTTAACCAAAAATTGGGGATTTTTTTTTTTTATCAGAGACAACCAGGATCCTTGGTTCTAAGCCACTGGAATAGGAGGGCGCTCTTATGTTTTAGTCCCAATATGTGAATTGTTAAGTCATTAAACCAGATACCCAGGTTCTAGCCGCTCCCACCCTCTTATCCAGAAGGGTCTTGAATATGCATTTCTTTGACTTCCTACAACAGTAGTCTAATCACTAGTCCACGTGTTAGGCATTAGCTTGGTTACAAAAAAAAATAGTATTCATTGAGTGACCCAAGATAACAAAGGTAAAGTAAAAGCTTTCAGTGACTTCAAAATGTAACCCTTCAGATGCTAACAGCCAGAAGTTGACCATCTAATGAAAAGTTCCTTTCATTGTCTTTGAGCTGTTTAATACATAACAGAGTTAGGTCTTGTTCCTAATCATAAGATTCTGGATGTGACAACCAGATACAATTACATTTAGTACATACTGACTTTGCTGCTTATAAGTCAACAAGCTGTATTTCTCAGAATTATAATACTCCCCCAATAACTGTCTCATTTAGCTCTACAAAGACTATCTGAAACAGTTTTAGCCATTCAAAGCTAATTAGGAATATTTTTTGGACCAAACTAACATCTTTTCTGTTATTTCTACAGTGTCAGCCTGAGAATTCACCCAAGGCCTGATTCATATCCCATTAAAAACAGTAGAAACTTTCGGGGGGATGGGGCACTGCTTCACTGCTTAAGCAAGTAATTCTTAGCTACTGAAACTCCTGGTTTATCATGATCAGGCCTACCTGGATTGCTTCACAGAATCCCCACAGTTTCATTGAGAAACTTTGCATATCTCTACAAACTCATGCTATATCACTTGGTGAGATCCAGAACACAGAAGCCTGCAGTTGACTTATGCCATAGACAGGTTTATGACACAAGTACCTTTATCCATATGCTTAAGAAAGATATACTCACAGGTGACACCCCCTACTGGATAAAGGAAGCACTAGTCTCATCTGTCAGCTCTCACAGACGCAGGGGGCTGCCAGTACAGATTGTCTGACATGCCATTCAAGAATGTAGGGATAGACCACAATACTCTCTGCATAATACCACAGTGGGCAGGACAATTATACAGCTGGTGGCAATAAGAACTGGAAGTGTCTACAGGTCACTATCTATGAACTGTGATTCAAGAGTCTAGACAGGATAAGGCAGCCACCCTGCAGGTCTGACAGATAATGCTTGGCAGTGCACAAGTATCCACAATGTGCTGCCGACTAGCAGTACCATCAGCCAGGTGTACTGCTTCGCATCAGTTTGGAAATGGCCAGACAGCAACAAAGTCCACTGTCTCCAAAGCAGTCTGCAGCTGCTGGGCCAAGGATGGATGGAGTTCCAGCCCATTCTGGTAAAGCTGCTCATTGATTGCACAATTAAGGTCCCCAAGCAGGAGAAGATCATTGCCATCAGTTGTGCTGGGTAAAAAATCAGCCAGGGCCAAAAACAATGTGAGCTGTTCCTGCCCAACATCAGGCACAGAGATGGTAATGAGGAGGAGGAGATGTAGCGCCAAGAAGATACATACAGTCAGCAGATGGTCAGGAACAACCTTTTGGGCAACTGTCAAGTCAGGTGTCAGCTGCAGTGACAAGAAGATCACAACCCCTGTGCTGAGAGAGGTGTTATGACTCAGGAACAGATGGCCCCCTCAGGTGGCATGCCAATAGGCTTCATCATCTGTGGCACCATGTGTTTTGTGCAGAAAGGTGACAACTAGGTGTCTCTGACACAGGAAATCCAAAAGAACTGTCTGCATCACAGGTGCTTGGCAGCCATTGGCATTAAAACAGCCAAAGTCCATAAAGGCATGTATAAGTGGTGTAGAAATGGGAACAGGCAAGCCAAAAGGGCAGAAAGCAACACCAGAGAGGAGTAAGCAAGCAGGTCAGGGAAAAAAATGGGCCTACAACCTGCCAGCCTGTGCATCATGTAGCAGGCCCAACTTCTCCCACAAACTTGCTCAAGCGAAAATTATAATGCTTTATCTCTGGAGTGGAGTGCAGCACCATTGCTGCAACCTTGGTAGAAAACATAAACATCTCAGGTTCCGAGAACCATTTATAAATGCTCTGTGCAACTTTCTGGTGGTACTTGGTCTGATCAACAAATTCAAATTGATGGAAGTGGGCACAGTAGCTGTATTGGGAGATGACACCTCCTAAGGCAGGACTTCCATCAACTCATCCTCAGAGGAAGAATCAAAATTTGACCCTGAGGAGGAGGAACTATACATGTTCTGCACCGAGAGACACTGAGGCCTGGTGGAGGGACTTGCCCCTTCACAAGGAGTCTCAGCATCAAACCCTATGGCAACAGCATCCTCTGAAGTGTCCTGGGGGTGGGGGCATCTGTCCCCAATTTCTTGGGAGAGGCGCTCTCTTGGACTGGGCACTCTTGCTCCTGGAGCTGCTTGTGGCTCCCAGAGGGCAACCTCATCAGGCTTAGGGAGCTGAGAGGTGAGGGGAGGGCCAACAGACCCACCCCCACCCCTGGCCCCAGATCAACCCTGACCACTACATGGTCTGGAAGGGAGGCCAAGGAGGCAGGCAGAGGCAGGGGTTCCCACTCACTAACCTCAGCTCCCCTTGAAATGGTGGGGAGGTCCTGAGGGGATGATTAGACCCTTTTGGAAGACCCCTTCTGTTTCTAAGACTTGCCCTTCCCAGCAGCAGGAGGAGCTAAAACCTCCTTTACAGGGAAAGGGAAGTGGGGGGGGGCGGGTCCACCTCAGCAGAACAAGCTGACTCCGATGAAGCAGGGAGCGGCTGGGAGGAAGGCTCATCCCCACCAATGGAGGGAGGTTCCACACCAGAGGTGGAAAGCCACCATCAGGTGCAGTCTCAGGCAACTCATAGTTTCATAGTTGGTAGGGTCGGAAGGGACCTGAGCAGATCATCAAGTCCGACCCCCTTCCATGGCAGGAAAAAGTACTGGGTCAAACGACCCCAGCAAGGTGTTCATCTAACTTCCTCTTAAAGACCCCCAGGGTAGGAGTCAGCATCACTTCACTTGGAAGTTGGTTCCAGGTCCTAGTCACCCTGACTGTGAAGTAGTGCCTCCTGATGTCTAGTCTGAACTCCACTGTGGCCAACTTCTTCTTCAGGCACTGGAAAGCCAGATGGGACCTGCTACCACAGCGAAAGTATGAGGTGTCCCCAATGGTGAGGTAAACCGTGTAGTACACCCCATCAACCTGGAAGGACATGGAGTGGGGCAAACCCTAACCCTCCCTGTCAAGAAGCATGAACATCTGCTGTTTAAAGGACAGGACATGCTGGAGCTCAAGGACCTGGCTGTCAAGCAGCAGTCTACAGACTAGCCTTGTAACCATTCCATAAGGGCACAGGTGGTTAGTGAGGTCACTGTCCAAGAGTAATGGAGGCACATTCAAGGATACCCCATAAACAGCTGGTGTGTCTAGGGGCATTGCAAGGTAAAAAACACAGGGAACAAAGAAGCTGGAAAACAAACAAACAAACACCAGAGGAGGGGAGAAAGGTGAGCAATATGGCAAGGAAGAGGATGGAGGGTATGAAAGCAATTAAATCCAGTGTTAATCATCAGTATTTGCTGTCATGTAGAACCTGGAATGGACTCCATATTCCTGAGTCTCAGGATTCTGCTTCTGTCAGCTGGGCATAATGGGTGTCTATACATGTGCAGCAAGGATGCTCTGAATCACTGTAATTACAGCACAATAGAGCAGACTCAATTAATTGAGTCTGCTGAAGTGTGGTAATTATCATGCTCCAGCATCATGTGTATCAGCATACCCACACTGAAAAATGGTGGTGGGGGCACTTTAACTAAAGCTTAAATGATCAAATGAACTTTAGTTAAGCACCCCCACCACCATTTTTTAAATGAGCTTTAGTTAAAGTGCCCCTGCCACCATTTTTCAGCATGGGAGTGCTGATACATGTGATACTCCAGGCGCTTTATTTAGAGCAGCTCTTGCAACCACTCTAATTAAAGCTTCCCCCTTCCCCCCCACTCCTGGAACATGTTTATAAATGCCCAATGTGTCTGATTCCTTACTAAATGGCTAGGTAGCATAGGGATGCAATTTTCCACTTTTCTCAGGTCCTTGTCACGTGGTAACTTCGGGTGGCTCCTGGAGTTCTTAACACCTGGATCATCTGCACATTAACACCTGGCACTGGTTTTAAGCACACCTTATGCAGATAAAAATTACTTGACTCCAGAGCAGGGTTAACCCTAATTCATGCTACTAAGTTTATTTTGCACTAAGATGTAGCTACTCCAGGCTATTGCTTGGTTTAAATATCTCATCTGCCCCCCCCCTCCCCCCCATCTCCTGGTGCCCCAGATTGGGCCCACTGTCCCCCTTCCATCCTCCCCAGAATGCTGGGTCCCTGATCAGGGTCAAAGAAAATCCCAAAGGGGGGAGCCCTGGGGACAGTGGAGGGGGGCATAAGTGGCATCAGTGGGGCAGGGGGGAAGCCCAGTGGGGAAGGAAGAAGCCCAGAATGAGAAGGGGGAAGATTCTTATCTTTGAGCTCTCTAGGTCCCTGCTATCCTGAAGTGTGACTGCTCTAAACTTGAAATAGTACTAGCACCTATCAACATTTATGTGTCTCACAGTGGAAGGTGTAGCAAGGTCCTGCATTGGTAGTTTAAGTGAAAGAGATTAGTTATATGAACTTAAAAGTTTGAATTCTAAGGATGGTCCAAGATAATATTTGCAAAATGTTCAGAAAGGAAAGGATTTCCTCAACTATTAGATACAGTCCCGGCTATGTCAAGGCAATTTTTTCATACAATTAGTAAACTACCGTTCAAAAAGCAGTCGTGCCCCAACCCCAACCATCTTCTTCAACTAGTCCTATCTGAAAGCTTTTTCAGAAACTGAGTGCTTCGATATTTAGAAATATTTCTCAAATTTCCAGCCTAAACCTATTCATGGAGAGTTTATAGTTATTTCTGCTCTTGCCAACAAAGTGCTTGAATTTTAATTCTATTTTTTTCTCTGATGTTTATTCACCTGATGTATTTATGAGCAATCATATCCACTCTCAATTTTCATTTGCCTAAGATGAGTCAATACACTATAATTATGAACACCATAGAAATATCCAATGAGGGAATTGCTTTATTGATATCACAGTATGAATAGTGTTCATTAAATAATGGATAAGGCCATACTTTGTTCAACAAGGATAAAACATAATATTTAAGAGATACATTAATTGGGCATCCCACATACATGATGAGGTGAAGGTTCCCTTAAAAAAATACATGTGTGATAATATAATTAAAGATACTTTATTAATAAACATGAAAAAAAAAACTTGCAAATTATGGTTTCACTCTCATTGAGCAACTTTGCAATTTTAGCATTATTTTAATACACTTTGACATATCATATAACAAGGATTCATATTTCTGAATTCATAGATTTTATCAGAAGAATTAACTTGAGAGCCATATTCATTGGCCAGTGCTTCTTTAAGGCTTAACTACTAACATCATTCAGAGAGGAAAAGCTTCTGCCTTTCTAAAGTCAAGGGTACAAACTAGAAAATATGACATCTCTTTTCCATGACAGCATTTACTGTACTGAGTCATACAACCTCTGGTTTGCTTTATTCTCCTGTCCCTACATGCTTTTCTCATGCTCTTCTCTTGTGGATGCCCAGGGAGACCATTTGAAAAGAAACATTGGAGAAGAGCTGAAAAATGGGTGGTGGAAGCAGTACTATGCTAGAATCTCACACACACACTCAATCTCAAACATTTTCTGGATGAGGAGTGGACGGAGACCTAGAATCCAGGAACTCTTGCTTCCTAAGTGGGTGCTCTAGTCACTGAAGACTTTTGCTTCTATGCAGGTTAATACCCCTGACATGTTTTAGGTTAAGTAAACTCTTCACTACACCCCTTCAAAAAGAGACTGCTGGTTTGTGTATATACATATACATATACACAAACAATTATATATATATATATATATATATATATATATATATATATATATATATATATATATATATATATGGGGGGGGGGGTGGAGGAGGGGGATCTGATTATTCTCTCATTCTCTCTTCCCTTTATCCCCCAGCATTTTGTTCTTGCCAATCTGCCTGACTATGTAGTAATCCATGTGCATCCAGAAATAATATTTTTTTCTGCATTGAATATGCCCCAAAATGTCCTCTAGATAGAAAGGGGTTGGCTTTTTCTCTTGGGGTATGCTGAAAGGGGGCAGCTAGATGCCAGAGGAGTGGGCCTGGGCAAAGTGTGGCAAAGAGATATAAACCCAGTCTAACCGGGAGTGGCATGCCTGCTCCTCCCCCACCCTCACATAGGTGAAGACAGAGGGGTTGGCAGGGTGACAGGCATGGTGACAAGTCCCCATATCAGGATCTCCCTGAGGACACCCATGGTGGCCTGGTTCCACTCCCTGCCCAACCATTCTTCTGCATTTAGGGTGACATTAAAGTCCATGTCAAGGACCAAGCACTCATGAGGGCTGAGGGTGCCGATGTATGTGGCCGTCTGGTGGAAGAAATCCACCAACTCCGGATCCCCTGCAGGGGCATACATGTTTAGAAGGTTCAAGACCAGCCCCTGCACCAAGAACTGGAGGTACAGCAGGTGGTATGGCACCACCTCAATGTCCTGGAGAACCTCTGGCTGCAGGCCTAGGGAGAACAGGGTGGCCACCCCACAAGAGGTGGCCGAGGGGTGACTAAAAGAGACCCTGCCTCCCCCCTTCAGCTGCCAATTAGTCTCATTGGCTTGAGTAGTCAGGGTTTCCTACAAAAATACCATGGGGTACCCTCCCTCCTGAAGGAAGGAGAGCACCCGGCACCTCTGGAGACCCTTCCTGCAGCCATGGATGCTGAGGGTCACTATCTTAAAGAATCTCATGGCTGGGTGTGTGGAGTACATGGTTCAACAGGGGCTTCACATATTTCAATGCCCCAAAGGTGTGGGGCCAGCTGGTTTGCCATATGTATAGAGGGTGTCTATGAAACCACAAGCACATTTATAGGTCTGTGCATTGTAGCTTTTGGGCCCCTTGCCTTCCCCCACCAGCACCCTTGCAGTTGTGAGGACACTGTCAAAATCTCCCCAGAGGTCCAAGGCTTGCTGTACCTTGCTGGCAGACTGATAGGTGTAGTCACAGTCAGTAAATGCAAGTAGCTCATCCCTGGGGACTGTTGGGACCAAGAGGTCTGAACACTCCATGGAGCTGCTGGTTCTCAGGCATCCCCCTCCTGATCTTGGGGCTCAGTGGGCTCCTTAGGCACCATCTGAACCCCAAAGCCCACTAATACCCCGGAATCTGCTTTGGATTGGGAGAGCTCTGCAGCCCATGGGTAGAGCGGTTGGTGTAAGGATGGGGGTGGGGCTCTTTGACAACATGGTGGTGTGGTGCTGGAGCCATTGAGGGGGGGATGTGCAGGTCCTCAACAAGATTGGTCTGTTAATTAGGGGACCCTAGCCCAACCCCCTCTGGTGCATGACTATGGGGTGGCTGGAGGTGAGGTTTTTCTGTGAGGGGGAGGGAAGAGACCCATCAGGCACTGGGGTGGCTTTGGCATCTGCCTTGGGGTCCTAGGAAAGGGGACCTCCTCCCTCAGGACTCACTGGGGTGAGCCCCAGGGCCTCTGTATCCCTCAGATCAGAGGGAGGCAGCTCTACTGCCAGGCCTTCCCTTGGGTAGGCCTCAGCCTTGGCACCCATGGTTTCAGGGGTAGGCCCTGGTCAGCAGAATTAGGGGCTTTCTCCATGGGCTCCTGTTTAGGATTATCTAGCAGCCTTGAAACCCCCTCCATGGGGATCATGCATTTGATCTTTCTCAGGAGTGGGGTGTCAAGTGCAGCTGGGGAGGCCCCCTGGAGGCTGGGCTGTTTGTTCCCCACCTTTGTGGTTGTCTTGGGAGGGGAGAGGAGTCCTCCACATCAAAGGGCTCCAGCTGCACTCAGGCCCTCCTCTTCCTTTATGCTCAGAGTGCACCTGCACCCAGTCAGACATAGGGTGGTCCTCAGGTGGACCAGTAGGAGAAGTTGAGGGTTGGGGGAGGGATGGGGAAGCCACAATAGGGGCATGACTAGGGGCAGGGGGGGCCCTGCTCCCTCTCTCCCTCTGGTTGCTGCTGCCCTCCCTGTGACTGCCAAACTTCATGGAGGGGGTGTTCCTTGAGCTCATGGGGTGGGGCTTGTAGTTTTGGCTAGGGTGCCACGGGGGCCTGAGGAGGTGGGCAACCAGTGGTGGGGCACCCCTTTCCAGTGGGACCTGCAGATGCCCTCCCAGCCTGGGCCATGGGGCATTCGTGATGCAAGTGCCCTGGGGCACAGCACTGAGGAAGCACCGCAGGTCCCTCAGTGCATAGAAAATCATCACCAGGGCCCCTGATAAAGAATTGCCAAGCAACCCTCAGCTTCCAGTCACACTCCTGCCATCAGCTGGATCATGATCTGGCAACAGAAAGAGCACACGTGGTGGAGGCCAGGGTCTCATCACCCCAGTGAGAGGGCCACCACCAGGGAGATAACTCTCCCAAGGGTTTGGAGCTGGGAGAGCAGGGCCCAATTGGGGATATAGGGAGGGATGGAGCTGAGAACCACCCTGGTCCCCAGCTCTTCTAGAGGCTTAAGGAGGACATATTCACCCTCCACCATAAGCCCCCTCTCCATTTCCTTTTGTGCAGTGGCCTCCAAGGAAAGGAAAAACACCCCTTTGCTATGAAAGTGGGAGGCTGCCTTGATCTTGGAGGCCCCCACTATGAATGCCTGTGGGTGAGTGCTGGAAAGGAAGTCCAGCTGTCTGAGCTGAAAGGGCCAGTGGTGGAGAGGCCAGGCCCTCCAGCTTTGGGTCTCCCTGCAGCTGCCTGTGCATAACTGTGGTTCCCCTCTCAGGGGCCACATTGGTGGGGCTGGGGCTAGGGCCAGGGACAAGCTGAGTGGGTTTGCTGGCTGGTGCTGTGCACCTGGTCCCCTTGGGTGCTAGTGGTCTAGACTTTGGGGCAGGGCCCTTGCCCTTCCCACCCACAGCTGTGGAGGAGGCTGAAGAGGAGCTCTTCCCACTGCCCTTGCCCTTGGTCCCCAAAGATGTGTGAGGGGGCTTGAGAATCCCTCCAGGGGAGCTGGCCAGGGGAGACTCCCTGGCCCTGTTGGCTCCCTACCGGAGTCCCACCTGCCCCTGCAGCATAGGTTGTAGGCTTCTCCACTCCTTGAGGAGGTTGGTTCGACTCTGCTTCTGGGGTGGAGGCTGCAGGGGCATGCATCTCCTTGGGGGCTTGGCTGGGATCCACCCCCCATAGTGGGGGCTGCAGGAAGCTCTATGGGGGCATCTGCCCCCCACATAAGGTTCCTGCCTTGCCATTGTTTCACATGAGGGCAGGGAAGACAACAAAGAAAAACAAAATATCCTGTGCAGCTGGTGAATCTAGTAGGGGCAGACTGGGTTTGTAGGGCAGAAGGGGGATAGGGAGGAAGGGGGCTGAAGCTCACTGAGCCACAGCCCCACAGGCAAAGAACTGGGATGCCTATGCTTTGAGAATGTGAAAGAGGGGGAAAAACACACACCAGGACTGGGGAAACTCGAGCTGGCTTACTCCGCCACACAATAAACACCAGGTCAGGGGGAGTTGACCACAGGACTTATCACACAAGGGCAAAAGTGGTGGAAGGGCTTTCTTTGTGGCAGATCTGTCCAGAGGCCACTGTCCTGGCCTCCAGCCAGGTGCTCAGCAGCAGAGCAGTAGGCAGGAAGACAAATCAGGATTAGGTGCAGTGAGGTAAATGTGGGGGAGGACAGGAGCAGTCAGTCAATTAGGAAGTAATCAAGTGTGGGTATGGTGTCAGGTGATGCAACAGGGAATCTCCCTCTCTCCTGAAAGAGGGTAGCAGCAGAAGCAATGGCAGCATTAGCAACAGTAGTAGTGATGGTAGGAACCATCCAGTTCAGCTGCTTAGGGTGTGCTTCTGATGGAAGTGGAGGTGAAGTTGGGGTGGCAGGCCAAAGCAGATGGGGCAGATGAGGTACCTTTAGGTTCCAGCAGTGATAGTTGCGGAGGGGCCCACAGGCAGTGCAGGCTCCCTCCCCAGGCTGTCCCCTGACCGCAGCTTGGTAGTAGGCTGGTGGTACAAGGGTGTAGAATCTGGAGTGCAGTGCAGTGCCCCCCCAAGGGAGGGCAGCAGCATGCAGCGGAGGACCCCCTGCGGGAGGGAGGCAGCAACAGCAGCAGCCCAAGGAAGGAAGGGGTGCAACCAACTCATTTCCAAAAGTTCTGAGACTAAGCTAGCAGCTAGCAGTATCCATAAGCAGGAAAGGGCCTGACTATCTTCTCCCCAGAAGCTCCTGAGACCAAGCTTACAGCAACAGCAACCTGGGACAGGAAGGGACATGGGCAACTTCCTCCCAGAGGCTCTTTCCCCAGAAGCTCCTAAGGGCAAGAACCCCTGAGCTGTTCACCATGGCAGCTTTTTATACTACTGAGACCAGCCTTCATGTCCCCCTGCCTGCTGATCTGAAGGAGCTGGGAAGTGTCAGTTTACCCCAAGTGGCACAATTTGCCCAACTCTAAAGTGCACATTTAGGCACATGTGCTGAGGCATAAATCTCCGGCACAAATTTGTGTCTTTGCTATTTAAGCTGTTTGCAAGCACACACATGTGCATGTGTGGATAGAGTCTCAGTGGCTGCTTGCAGGTGTAGGGGAAAAAATGGTTCTTCACTTTAAACTCAGTGTGCTCCCACACTGAGCCCAGAACATGCCCAGAGGAGGCAGTGCATTAATTGCACCCAACTTTTTTTGGTGATTTTATTTAATAGCTGATTGAATCAACTTTAGCTAAAAGTGCCAAAAGCCCTGCTGACGTGCCCCATCTATACAGACACTGTGGAGCCAGATTGAACTAACACATTGCTGCTTCTGGTAAAGTGCTCACCCCCCACCCCTTTGTCTGTCAGCACACAGTTTATCTAGGAGGACTTAAACTGAAAGAACTTGTGAAACAGAGTTTCTCATATGCCATGGTTCCCAGACCTTTAATATTTTTTCTCTCTCTGCTGTGCACTTTCAAACCTTTCCCCATTTTTCTTGAAGTGTGGGAAAAGTATTCCAGGTGAGGCTTCACCAACACTGACTGGAAAGAAAGAATCACTTCCTTTGATTTGCAAGTGACATTATTGTTAATATAATCAAGAATGTTGTTGGCCTTTTTTTGTTTGGTTTTTGTTTTTTTTAGTAACAGAAGCATTTGGCTGGCTCATATATAGATTGTGGTCCCACTGTAATGACTAGGTCCTTCTCTTCAGTACTACAACCTAGTCAGTCATTTTCCAGACTGTATTTGTGCATATAATGATTCCATCCCAAGTACAGAACATTACCTTTTTTATTTTTGAATTTCATCTGACTGAATGTGGAACATTTGCCCCCCCCCCCCCCTTTTCTCTTTTCCAGAATAAATAATCCAGTTCTGTTAACTTTTGCTTGTAAATCATGTTTCTCAGGAAATCTTTTTTTTTATTTTTTTGCTCTTCACACTGGACTCTTCCTAATCTTCCCACATAATTCCTGAAGGATGGGGTTGAGAACTGGACCTTATGTGAGACCTCACTAGTGTCAAATAGAGTGTTAAGATAACTTCCTTGATTTGCAAGTGACAATCCTGCTAATATAGCTGAGATGTACAAGATGGACAGGCTCTGCCACCCCTTCTACCCATCCTGCATGAGAAGCACATGAAAGCACCTGATGTGGCAGGAAATAAGCCAGGAAGCCTCTCGCTGCTGCTGCTGCTGCTTCAGCCTCTGATTGACTCAGCCCAGCCAGGGCTGCAGTCCCAGGGCAGAATCTAGTACCACCTCCCCAAACATGGGTCCCTTCTGGCAGCTGGGTGAGTAGAAACAGGGGAGGAACCCCCACTCACCTCTGGGCAGAGGTCCTGGCCACCCCACCCCTACCTCACCCCAGGGACACCACACACCCACAAGTAGCCTGCGCTCACTGCATCACTCTTTCCCTACCTTGCTCTGCCCCAGCTGATCCCCACCAGTCCTGGGCTTTTGCTTCAATTTTCACCAACCAGCTGGGATGCCAGTACAGCCCACAAAATCTGGGACTGTTCCAGCCAAACTGGGATGTATGGTCACCCTAACTAAGTTAAATCAGGCATGAGCACCCATACCCCCACCCGGATTCACTTAGATCAAGTTTCCAGTGTGGCTGCCAGCATGGGAAAACACCTGCACAGAATAACCCTATCTATAATCACATGGCTTAAAGTAAGCCACATGGTCATACACTAGGTGCTAGGAACATACCGTTACAGATTTTTTATTTTTTTCCCTTTGGTAATAAGAATGGTTTCCTGTTAATTTTTAATAATTGATTAAGCAAGACTGACACTGATTTTTCTAGTGCAAAAAGAGATGCAACTAAATTGACTTAATTGTTATGTGTAAATTGAAACTCACTGAGTAAAATGCGAGAGACGCGTGGGTGAAAGCTTGAAGCGCCCCCGCTCCCCCGAAGTCCCCCGATCCCCCGAAGCCCCCCAGAAATCCTCCAGCAGCCACGGAGCCCCCGCTGACCCCCAGCGCAGCCGGGGTAAGCGGGGCCCGTGGAGAGAAGGGGCTAACCCCCTTAGTGTGTGTGTGGGAGGCGGCAGCTGAGTGGAGCCGGGCCGGGTCAAGCCCCGCCCAGGCCCCTACTTCGCCCAGCCCCCCAGGGAGCCACGCGACCGGAGCCGCGCGAACAGGCTGCACAAACAGGCGCGCTTCTCTGCCAGCGCGTGAGTTAGCGCGGAGTTCGCACGGGAGGGAGTGCGGAAGGGCGCCAGACCCTGCCTGCGCACCCCCCAGGGTAGACAGTCCCAGCCGTAGCCAGCCTACCAGAGGCATGACATGGATGGGCACGCGCCACACCCCAAGGGTCCCTTCGGGCTCCGCGGCCCCCCCCTCTGGCACCTCAGAGACGGCCACCCAGACGGAGCCCCTGGTTCCGGGCTCCACGCAGACAGAGCCTCTGGCTTTCGGCTGCGGGGGCTGCCTGTCCCTTTTTCAGGCTCTGGGGCCTGGGAGCAGGGCGACCTCCCCTTGCGGGGTCTGCTCCCTTTTGGGGTCTCTGGCGCACCAGCTGGAGGAGCTCCAGGCCACAGTCCACAGACTGTGTGCCATCAGGGACTGCGAGCAGGAGATAGACTCCTACTGCCAGGCCCTTCTCCCCCAGGAGGCGGAGGGTAGATCACAGTCTCCCTCCAGGCCAGAGGAGGACTCTGGGACCTCCTGCTGTATCCAGCCAGGGGCATGGACCAAGGTGGTCAAGGTCCCTAAGGCCCGCCGCACCAAAGCCCCTCCCCCGCCAGAACTGAGCAACAGGTATGCACCTCTTGCTGCCCCAGCAGAGCCTGCTGAGTTGCCGGCCCCCACAGGCAACATGGGCCTAACTGCAACTCCCGCCCCTGCTCTCCCCAAGACAAAAGGTAAGGTGTTTGTTGTGGGAGACTCCCTCCTGAGGGGGACGGAGGGGCCAATCTGCCACCCTGACCCCTTAGCCCGGCAAGTCTGCTGCTTCCCAGGGGCCCGCATCTGGGACATTGCGGAGAGGATCCCCAAGCTCCTCAAACCCACAGACCACTATCCCATGCTCCTTATTCATGTGGGCACCAATGACACGGCTTGGAGTACTCCCAGCCAGGTCATGAGGCGCTACAGGGATTTGGGAGCGGGGCTTAAGGGTCTGGGGGCACAGGTGGTGTTCTCATCGATCCTCCCAGTCTCAGGCTATGGGCTGAGAAGGGACAGGAGGATCTATGTGGTCAACCAAAGACTGCGGCGCTGGTGTCGTCAGGAAGGCTTTGGCTTTCATGACCACAGCCCGCTCTTTGGCGAGAGAGGCAGCGAGCTGCTGGGAAGAGATGGTCTCCACCTCTCTCCCCTAGGGAGGAGGCTCTTCTCAGCCAGACTGGCTGACCTGCTCCACTGGGCTTTAAACTAAGCCCGTTGGGGGACGGGGGGACTACCGCCACTGCTGGCCCACTGAGCAATCCTTGCAAAGCCAGCGGATCACGGCACTCAAAGGAGCCCACCCTGGCCCCAGCCCTGGTAAAATCTGTGGGCAAGGAAGGAGCCCCCCAGGGGACACTTGCCTGCCTGTACACAAATGCCAGGAGCCTGGGGAATAAGCAGGAGGAGCTCATCCTCCTGCTCAGTGCAAACAATTACGATGTCATAGGGATCACGGTGGGAGGATCGCTCGGCAAAATCTGAGCGGTCGCAGAGCTTCCTCTCGTGCGTGGATGACCTCTACCTGACTCAAGAAGTCTATGGGCCAATGAGAGGCAAAGCGCTGCTCGACCTGGTGCTGGCTACTGGGGAGGACCTAGTTGGCGACCTAGTGATCGATGGGAAGCTGGGTGACAGCGACCACGAGCTGATCACCTTCACCATCCGCCGAAAAGCTGGCAAGTCAGTCAGCAACACGCAGGTCCTTGACTTCAGGAAAGCTGACTTTGACAAGCTCAGGAGGCTTGTCAGTGAGGCCCTAAGGGACTGTGACCACAGGGAGAGGGGAGTTCAAGAAGAGTGGTTGCTCCTCAAGGGAGCGATCCTCAATGCACAAACTAAGTCTATTCCATCTCGGAGGAAAGGCAGCAAGAGGGCACAGCAGCCCCCCTGGCTCTCCAGGGACCTAGCAGACCTCCTGAGGCTAAAAAGAAAGGCCTACAAAGGATGGAGGATGGGAATCACCTCCAAGGAGGATTATTCTGCACTGGTCCGGTCCTGTAGGGAGCAGACCAGGAAAGCCAAGGCTGCAACTGAACTCCAGCTAGCTTTGAGCATCAAGAACAATAAAAAGTCCTTTTTCAGATATGTGGGGAGCTGGAGGAAAAGCAGGGGCAACGTTGGACCCCTGCTGAACCAGATGGGGCAACTGACAACTGACGCCCAGGAAAAAGCCAACCTATTAAATAGGTACTTTGCGTCGGTCTTTCATCAGCCCCATGGGACGCCCGTGCCCGCTACAGGGCCAGGAAGTCCGGGTGAGGGTGATCCCCTGCCCTCCATTAATGCTGACTTTGTGAAGGAACATCTTGAGAAGCTGGATACCTTCAAGTCAGCCGGCCCTGACAATCTTCACCCCAGGGTACTCAAGGAGCTGGCGAGCATCATAGCCCAGCCTCTAGCGTGGATCTTTGAAAACTCTTGGCGCTCTGGTGTAGTGTCCAAAGACTGGAAGAAGGCCAATGTGGTGCCTATCTTCAAGAAAGGGAGGAAAGTGGATCCGGCTAACTATAGGCCCATCAGCCTGACTTCTATCCCGGGGAAGATCTTAGAAAAGTTTATTAAGGAGGCCATCCTTAATGGACTGGCCGACGCCAACATCTTAAGGATAGCCAGCACGGGTTTGTTGCGGGTAGGTCTTGCTTGACCAATCTCATTTCCTTCTACGACCAGGTGACCTATCACCTGGACAAGGGAGATGAGATTGATGTCATATATCTTGACTTCAAAAAAGCCTTCAATCTGGTGTCCCATGATCGTCTCTTGGAGAAACTGGCCAATTGTCGCCTTGGGTCCCCCACGATCCACTGGCTGGAAAATTGGCTCTGGGGTCGGACCAAGAGGGTAGTAATTGATGGAAGTCACTCATCGTGGTGTCCTGTGACCAGTGGGGTCCCCCAGGGCTCTGTCATTGGACCCATACTGTTCAACATCTTCATTAATGATGTGGACACTGGAGTCAGAAGCGGACTGGCCAAGTTCGCCGATGACACCAAACTTTGGGGTAAAGCATCCACACCAGAAGACAGGCGGATGATCCAGGCTGACCTGGACAGGCTCAGCAAGTGGGCGGATGAGAATCTGATGGTGTTCAACGCCGATAAATGCAAGGTTCTCCACCTTGGGAAAAAAAACCCGCAGCATCCTTATAGGCTTGGCAGTGCTATGTTGGTTAGCACTATGGAAGAAAGAGACTTGGGGGTCATCATTGACCACAAGATGAACATGAGCCTGCAATGCGATGCTGCGGCTAGTAAAGCGACCAAAACGCTGGCTTGCATCCATAGATGCTTCTCAAGCAAATCCCGGGACGTCATTCTCCCCCTGTACTCGGCCTTAGTGAGGCCGCAGCTGGAGTACTGCGTCCAGTTTTGGGCTTCACAATTCAAAAAGGATGTGGAGAAGCTTGAGAGAGTCCAGAGAAGAGCCACGCACATGATCAGAAGTCAGGGAAGCAGACCGTACGATGACAGGCTGAGAGCCCTGGGGCTCTTTAGCCTGGAAAAGCGCAGGCTCAGGGGTGATCTGATGGCCACCTACAAGTTTATCAGGGGTGACCACCAGTATCTAGGGGAACGTTTGTTCACCAGAGCTCCCCAAGGGATGACGAGGACGAATGGTCACAAACTACTACAAGATCGTTTCAGGCTGGACATAAGGAAGAATTTCTTTACTGTCCGAGCCCCCAAGGTCTGGAACAGCCTGCCGCCGGAGGTTGTTCAAGCGCCTTCATTGAACACCTTCAAGATGAAACTGGATGCTTATCTTGCTGGGATCCTATGACCCCAGCTGACGTCCTGCCCTTTGGGCAGGGGGCTGGACTCGATGATCTTCCGAGGTCCCTTCCGGCCCTAATGTCTATGAAATCTATGAAAATGAAGGATGGTAATGAGTCATGAAATAAAAGGACTGATGTACTAAATAAAGTATGGTGGGTCTGATTTGGAATAAAAGTATAATGGATACTGATGGTATAAAAACCCAGATAACCATGTAGTGTTAAATTAAAGCACATCTGTTCCTCTCTCACTGTTTGTCTGTTTTGTTTTGTTCCATTTTGTTCATTTTGTTTTGGGGGGTTTTGTTGTTTGGGTTTTTTTTTTTTTTAACTTTTATGTGTATCTGGTGTTGGCTGCTGGAGGCAGAAGATTTCCCTCTCTTCAGCGACTTGTTCAGCACTTAAATTACAGCCTAATACACGCATGAAAGTCTGATAGCATCGCTGAAAAACTTGTCACTTTTCCATTGGTAATAAATCCTACTTTATAAGTTCTTTCAGGAAAGGTCTGATGATTGAACAGCTTCTACTCATACATTGTTTCCTGAAGAGAAAGGTATTTAATAATAGCCAAAAGATCATTGACACCTAATGGCTTATTTAAAGAGAATGAGACAGATATTTTAGGTAGTTACTTTCAGGGAAGTCAAATTTGAGTATACTTGCAAGTGCCGCATTGCTGCTTGTGGGGGATAAAAAATATTCTCCAACTGTCACAAGGATGGGAGGAAATCCTGAAGTTATATAGGGCCTAAGCTGTATGAATCTGATTTATGAATGAGGCTTAAATTATTGGTCCCAGGCACAATTACCCTGAAATGAGTAATGATGCTATGATTTGAGGCTTTCTAAGTGAATGCACCCTGACACAAGCTCTAAAATATCTTGTTTGTGCAACATACAGGCCAAATCATTCAATATTTTTTTACATTGAAAATGAATAGTTATTAGAGTCCTACTTTTTCTGATATTTATTTTTTGTCTCCTTTAAACAAGAATTCATAGTCTGCATCATTTCTTCTTGGACTGAAAATATAATCTGCAGTAACATGATGTAATCTGTGTTCAGTAACTGAAACATCTGTAGAACACACTTGAATGAATTTATAAATGCAATAGAAAAATGGGAAGTTCAACAAGAAACCAACCTGGCTAGACAACAATTTCATCAATGCATTGAAAATCAGAAAGGAATCCTTCAAAAAGTTGAAATGTGGTCATATTACTAGGGAACAATATAAGGGTAAATCATGGGCATTCAGGGACAAAAATAGGAAAACCAAGGCACAATTTGAGATGCAAATGGAAAGAGACATAAAAGGCAGTAGGAAAAGGGATTCTACAATCATATTAGAATAAGAGGAAGACCAAATAAACCATAGGTCCCTTAAGGGATAAAGAAGGTTACAGATGATAAAGAAGGTGGAAGTATTTCATGCTTTTACTAGTTCAGTCTTCACAAACAGGATCAGCTACCAGATGGCTGAGCACCATTGGTAACAAATATAGGAAAGACATAAAACAGCCTAAAGCAATGGCCAAACAGGTCAAGAATGACTGAGAGAACCTAGATACTTTAAAGTTTTCAGGGCCAGATAGGATTAAGGAATTGGCTGAAGTAATTTCAGAGCCATTAATTATCCTTCTGGAGAATGTGTGGAGAGCAGGTGATTACTGGATGATTGGAAAAGGACAAATAGAGAGCCCATCTTTCAGAAAAGGAAGGAGTAACATTTGGGGAATTATGACCCAGTTAGCCTGCCCAGGATACTTAGAAAAATAATGGAGCAGGTTCTCACGGAATCTATTGTGAAGCATCTAGAGAAGAACAATGTGATCAGCATGGATCCTGCTTTTCTCTGATTAAAAAAAAAAAAAAAATCCCAAATTTTACAAAAAAAAGTAACCCAAAAGCCACATTATTCTGAGATTAAAATGAAACACCACTAATATATATATTAGGGAAGCTTTGGTAGGTGATTTGATTTAGAGGAGATTCGGCCTGATTTGGAGACTGAATCTCTGAATCTGAATAGAATTGGAAGACCAACTAAAAGTTCCAAATTGATTTGAAGCATCCAAATTGATTCAAAAAAAGATTTGGAGAAAATTCAGCTCATTCAGAGATTCGGCCATAGACAAAACAGGCAGCTGACCCAGATGCCTCCGGCTGGTAAGTCTGTTGAGGTTAGAGAATGTGGGAGGGAAGGGGCATGGGGGAGGGAAGGATTGGGGCTGGGGCTAGGACAAGCTGCCCCTACTTAGGGAGGGGGATGGTAGAGCACAGGATGCAGGCGCAGCTCATTCCAGCACTGAGAGTGGGAGCTCTGCCCTACTGCCACATGCCCAGCTAGGGGAGGTGCATCTCACTCCAGGTGGAAAACGGCAAGTGGCAGCAGGGCATTGCCCCTGCTCCCAGCACTGCCGAACCCTCATCCCACTGCCACACTCTCATCCCAGATGGCAAGCTGTGGTAAGGCATAGCTCCCATTCCCAGCTCTGATACAGGATTGCCTCCCCACTCTGCCTGGCACCCGCACAGCAGCTGCCTCATGACACAGGTACAACATGACTTGGCAGGGGTCCACACACTTTCTGGGAGCTGAGGCAGCTCCAGTAGTCAGCTGGAGCCCAGCAGCACTCAGCCTTAGCAGCCCCAGCTCCCAGGCAGTGTGGGGAGTCCTGCTGACCTGCACTGCACCTGCACCATGGGGCAGCTGCTGCATGGGTGCCAAGAATAAGGAGCAATCTCCACTGCCTCCCACTTCCCCATGATGTATGGGGGAGCTCTGCCATGAGTGCCCAGAGGCCCCAATTACCACTCCTGCAGCTGGTGAGTATGGGGCTTTTTTAATTTTTAAAGATCTGGCATTGGGTTAGGGATGGGGCTGGGCAGGGCAGCCATGGGAGAGTCTCCCATGGCTCCCCTCACCCAGGGAGAGGCAGGCACAGTTGGAGGAGCTGCAGGAGAACCTGCAGCCACCAAGATGTGCCTGTCTCTCCCTGGCCAATCTGAAGCACTAAATCTTTCCGTATCAGAGCCAAATTTTCTGAAGCTGATTTGGCTGAATCGATTCAGAACAGTGATCCAAATTTCCAAATCCAATCACTGTCCTCCAAATTGGTTGAATCCGAATCAAATACTTCCCTTTTTGCACGGGTCTAATATATATATTAGTGGTGTTTCATTTTAATCACAGAATGTAGATTTTGGGTTACATTTTTAAATCTGAAAACTAGGGATTTTTGTTAATCGGAGAAAAACAGTATCCATGGTAATCAGGAACATCCATCATACATTCACCAAGAGCAAGTTATTTCCTTCTATAAGGTGACAGTCTCCATGGATGAAGGAAGACTGGTAGATGTGATATATCTTGACTTTAAAAAGGCTTTTTTGATAGTGTTTCCTGTTACATTCTCATTAACAAGCTACAAAAATACAGATTAGATGGAAGTATTGTGATGTGGATATTAGGGTAGCAATCAATAGTTTGATGTCTAATTGGCACATGGTATCAATTGGACTGCCCCAAGGATTGGTCCTAGGGCAAGTTTGTTCAACATTTTCATCAGTTATTTTGAAAATAAGATGGAGTGCACCCTCAGCAAGTCTGCGGATGACACCAAGCTGGGGCGAGTAGTAGATACACTGGAGGGTAGGGCTAGGATTCATAGAGACCTATACAAATTGGAGGATTGGACCAAAAGAAGCTTCATGAAGTTCAATAAGGACAAATGCAAAGTCCAGCACCAAGGACAGAATAGTCCCATGCACCAGTACAGATTGGGGACTGCTTGACTAAGCAACAGTTCTGCAGAAAAGTACCTGAGGATTACAGTGGACAATAAGGATATGAATCAATAGCGTGGCCTTGTTGCAAATAAGGCTAAGAGTATACTTGGCATCATTAGGAGGAGTGTTGCCAGCAGATGAAGAGAAGTGATTACTCCCCTTTACTAAGCACTAGTGAAACCACATCTGAACTACTGTGTCCAGTTTTATTCCTGCCTCCCTTCCCTGCCCTTCTGGGCTACATGACTTCTGAGGAAAGGCTCAGGGGACTGGGTTTGCTTAGTCTGGAGAAAATTGAGGGGGGATTTAATAACAGCCTTCAATTACCTGAAGGGTGGTTACAAAGTGGCTGGAACTAGGTTTTTCTCAGTGGTAGCAAATGACAGAATAAGGAGAAATGGTCTTAAATTGAAGCAAGGGAAGTTAAGTTAGATATGAGGAAAAAACGTTCTCACTAGAAGAGTGAAGCACTGAAACAAACTACCCAAAAAAGGGTGTGGAATCCTTATAGGTTTTTAAGACCTGGGTAGACAAAATCTTGTTTGGGATGATATACTTGGGGGTGGTCCTGCTCTGAGCAGGAGGTTGGACTTGACCTCCTGAGGTCCCTCCCAACCTTAACTTTCTATGATTTTATTATTCTATGATCACTGGTGATATGTAGGGGGTGCACGTGGGTGCACCTGCACCCTCTATGAAAAGGCACTCACCACTCCCCCCTCACTGCCGATACTGCTGGAGGTGTCTGTGGGTGGTCAACGATTGCTGCTGGCCACTACCAATGCTGCTGGTGGTGTCTACAGCTGGTTGCTGACCCCTGGATGGCACTTGCCATCCCCTCTCCAGCTGCTGATAGCACTGGCAGTGTCTGCAGCAGCTCCCCGCTTACTGCTGCTGTGCTCCCATCCCTGCCAGGACCACCATGCCCCACCCAGCTGCCGGGAGCACACATCATTCATGTCCATTATCATTCTTAACAACTAGTTATCAATGGTTCAATATCTAGTTGGGAGAAGTTATGAAGTGGAATTCAGCAATGGTCCATCCTGCATCTGGTATTGTTTAATATCTTCATTAAGATTGGATGCTAGGATCAGGAGCACACTTAGCAAATTTACAGATGACACCAATTGGAGTAGAGTTGCAGAAACCATGGAGCACAGGTTGGGATCCAGAATGAGCTGGATAGACTGAAAAAAAAAATGGTCCTCAATCAACCACATGAAATTTAACAAGGAAAAGTACAAAGTTCTGCACTTGGGACAGAATAATTGCATGCACAAATATATGGTGAAAAATTGTCTAGTTTTCAGTACTGCAGAGAAGAACCTGAGGTACACTATGCCCTTGTTATTAAAAAAATAAAAAATAAAAAGTTCATTGGCATATTGGGTTGAATTAATAGAAGTGTCACCTGCAAATCAAGGAAAATGATTCTTTCACTATATTCAGCACCGGTGAGGCCTCACCTGGAATACTGTCTCCAATTTTGCTCCCCTGGGCCACACACTTCAAGGAAGATGTGGATAAATCAGAAAGAGTCCACTGGAGAGTGACAAAAAAAAAACAAAAAAACATTATTAAAGGCCAGGAAAGCACAACTTCTGAGCAGGGATCCTGATTTTCTCTGATTAAAAAAAAACAAACAAACCAATGTTTAGGTTAAAAAAATAATGCAAAATCCACATTTTTCCATGATGAAAATGAAACATCTCTCTCTCTCTCTCTCTCTCTATATATATATATCTACACACACACACATATATATAGATAGATAGATAGATAGATAGATAGATAGATAGATAGATATAGTGATGTTTCATAGTATATAGTGGTGTTTCATTTTGATCACAGAAAAATGTGCATTTTGGGTTGCTTTTTTAATCCAAAAATTGGGGATTTTTTTTTAATCAGAGAAAACCAGGATTTCTGCTTATGAGGAAAGAGGAAAGCCTGCAAGAACTAGGGCTTTTTAGACTAGAGAAGACTGAGTGGGGCATAGGTTCTATTAAGTTTGGAAATAGCTGATCCGTTGGAAATTATTCAGAACATATGGTTATTATTTATATGGGAAAATTAATCAAATAATGTGGGGAAATACTTACTGTTTAATGTATTAACATATATGTCAAGCACAGTTTGTCTTTGACTTTTACCTAGACATGAAATACAAACATTAAGAGTTAAACCCTATTTCTCTTTCTCAACCTAAAAGGCAGTTACACAGATGCTTGACCACACTTTCTTGCACTTATGTAACATTTGATATTTTATTTTTCCCTGTGACAAAATAGAAATATCCTGTATGCACACTTGCTAGAAGAAAAGTGGAGAGGATGGGGACTTCCTGCATTTTAGTTCTAGAGCTGAAATGACAAGAACAGGTTCTAGACAACCCTGTTCCTTTTCTGGGGTGCATTTGAACTTTTGTCTTCTGTTTTCCAGCAAAGTGCACTATCACCAGGCCACAGGGCAGACATTGCCTAGAACCTTCCCTTGTCCTCCTCTTGAAGCTGGCCAGTTCCATCCTGTATTTCATATTCATTGGATAAAATGGATAAAGAGGACTTGAAAAGTTTTTGCTCTACTGGAAACAAGGAACATGTTATAGATCAGAACCTAGCTCCACACTCTTTAAGGGGCACTTCCATTGTACTTAGCAACATACCCTCTAATTATTCTTCTGCTCATGCCTCCATTTATCTTCCTCTCTTGGCTGTCCAATGAACCAGTTTCAAAAGGGGAACTGGAGAAAAATCTCTGTAAAGCATAGCCTTTGGCATGTTGGCTAGAGTACTAAAAAACAAGTTTAACCCTTCTGGGTTGAAGGGTTTTGGAAGCTGGCTTTCCTGTGTCCTGACTACTAGGAACCTGAGTAAAAGGGTAGGAGGGTTTCTCTTCCACTGTCTAAAATCTGCTTATTATGATTTTTCCAAGATTAAAATGCCAGTACTTATCTGGCTTCATGAGAATACATCTGCTCTGTAGACTTGTACGAGCAAAGCTGAACCGCTAGCTATATGTTAAAATTGTCATCAGCTGAATAACTGCTCATGCTCATTAATATATGCTATTTAAACATACAAATACAAAAGGGATTTAACCCTAAATGGCTATATTTCTACAACAATGAAACAGGCATAGTATCTTGTTGTTTAGATATTAATTTTTGGACAAGATTCTCTACCTTGAGTTACTAAATCTAGGCTTCCAAATCTATAAATAGACAGGTAAACATGCCCTTATTTTCAGAGCTCCTGTGAATCTCCAGTTCCAGCAATTGACTAGATTTTGGGTTTATATTTATATAGATTTGTACATATACATTTTTAAAATGTTTTAGGAGTTTTAGGGGCAAAAATAAAAGTGGGCTCAAATATATTTATTTTAATGTAATGTATAAGACAGTATCCTTTGTTGCATGAACTCATAAACCACTGTTATTGCTTTGAAGCCAACACAATCTGTATTTCACCAGAATATAGAAGGAAGATAGATTCTTTATAAGTACAGGAAGAAGGCTTTCAGGAAAGGAGACTTAAAGGAAGATGGGGGGGGGGGGAATTAATGGTATAATTATCAACAAGGATTGTGGTTTTCTCTGATTAAAAAAAAAAAAGCCCAATTTTTGGTTAAGAAAGTAACCCCAAATCTACCATTTTTCATGATTTAAATGAAACACTCTCTTTAAGGGGCACTTCCATTGTACTTAGCAACATACCCTCAAATTATTCTTTTGCTCATGCCTCCATTTATCTTCCTCTCTTGGCTGTATCTTTAATTATAGCAGTGTTTCATTTAAATATATATATAGCCTATATGTATATGTATATGTATAGCCAATTGCCTGTCATGTTCAAAGAAGCGTTTACACGGCCGGCCCCAAAGGGTGGTCCTGTTCCTGTCCATTCTGTTGCCCCTCACTGGCAAGCCATAGGCTCCCCAGCCCTGTTGGTGCCCTTCACTTCCAACCCACTAACCCCAGCCCTGCCAATGCCTCTCAATCACCAAACTGCAGTACCCTGCCCCACTGGGTCATGATGGTGCCCCTTACTCCCAACCCACATTCCCCCAGCCCTCATACCTGCTGGTGCCCTTCACTCCTGACCCACAGTTCCTCCAATGCTTCCAGCCCATAGGCCCCTGGCCCCACCCCAGTGCCCCACAAACCCAAACCACAATGCTCCCAGTCCTGCCACTGCCCCTCACTCCCAACCCACTGACTCCAGCCCCGCCAGTGCCCCTCACTCACCAAACTGCAGTACCCTGCCCCCCTGGGCCCTGATAGTGCCCCTCACTCCTGACCCACAGCCCCCACCACCCATCCCTGCTGATACCCCTCACTCCTGACCCACAATCCTCTGGTACTGCCAGTGCCCTACATTCCCAACCCTCAGTCTCCCACCCCCACTCTAATGCCCCTCACTCCCCAACCCTAACCCCCCAACCCTGCTGGTGCCCCTCACTCCTGACCCACAACCCCCTGGCTGCCAGTGCTCCCCACACCCCATGCTCCTCAAATCATACCCACCGCTCCCTGCCCCCCACCCCTGCTGGAGGGCTTTAGCTATGCCTGTCCTGCCCAGGCCAGAGTGCAATGGCTCCAATTCATGTAGGTGGCAGTGGAGCATGCCCAGCCCCAGCACAGACTGAGGGGAGAGCAGGGGAGGCTTGTGGCACCTCCACCCTGAGATAGGGCTGCAGTGCCCTGCTGGCAGCCTGGCTATGGCCTCCTCCCCTTCCCCTCTTCTTCTCCCCCTCCCTGCTATGTGGCTGCTTAGCCCCTCTGAGCACTGTTACTGGCACCTGCACTGCCCCCACTGCCCCCACTCCTTTCCCCCACAGGAGAGGAAGGTTATCCCCCCTCCCCTCCCCTCCCCCCTGCCCTGTTGCAGCTGCAACCCCCACTCCCATGCCCTGACCAAATGTCCAGGATTTTGCTGTGTTCTGGAGGTGGGAGAAGGGGAAGTGATCGGAGGCATCAGGGAGCACCACATGGCTGCAGGCAGGTCCCTGTGTGCTCCCTGCTGCATCCATCACCCTCCCCCTGCTCCTACCACCAGAGCAAAGGGAAATCCCAGACATTTGGGCAGATGTAAAAAAAAACAAAACCTTCCCAGACCATGATCAGAGGGCTTAAAAAGAGCAGGCACACTGTTAAAAAGAGACTCTGTGGATGTGGGGTGGAGGGAAAAGCCGCATTAGAGGCTGGAGGAGGAGGCTCCCACTTTTCCTCAGCTGGGCCCACCACTTGCTGCTTGTAAAGTGCTTGTGACAATTTTATTTTTTTTTGCCTCTGTGGAGGTGAGGTGGGGGAAACCCCCACACGGAGACTGCAAGAGGAGGTGGTGCCAAAGGAGGTCCTCCCATTTTACTTCAGCTGGCCCCACCCGTATGCTAGGCCTGGCCCATACAGCCCATACAGCCAATTGGCACATGCACAGTTGGGAAAAAGCATTAGGGACAGGCAGACAGACAGAGAAATGTGGATTTGGGGTTACTTCTTTTTAAATTGAAAATTGGGGATTTTTTTTTTTTAAATCAGAGAAAAGCAGAATCCCTGATTACAACTTCTACTGGCCTAACCTGAAATCTTTATGCATATGTATGTCAGCTTTTCCTCAGCTCTTTGTCTCCCTTGAAGTTCCATGTGAAGATAGCAGGATTTAGCTTCTAAATAGACAGTATATATATGCAAATACTTGCCTCCTGCTTGTGATTAGGAGTATTGCATTGAATAAAACTTCATATAACAACCCTCCTAGATTGAAGATGATCCTGGAAAGGCAGAAGAATCTTACCAAATGCAGCTTGACAGTGATCTCACCTTAAGAAGAAAACAGTTTCTGTGACAAGCAATTTGAAACTGTCAAAAAACAGCAGTTGGATTTAAGAAAAGATTCACTCCATATAAAAGCAACCATCTCAGAGAAAAGGGATTAAGTGAACTTTTCAAGAAAGAAGAAAAATAGCCAAACCTGGCAAAACTGCCAGAAAATAAACTGCAAGATCAGAAGTCTAAGTATACAGCAAAGAGTTGCAATCTATTCCTCAGATGCAAAAAAGTATCCTTTTATCCAAGGCAAAGGTGGACTACTAAGAATGCATCTGTCACACACATCAGTAGTGAAGCTTTTTCAGGAAGTGTGTAAGTTTCAAAAGCATTTCAAAAAGTCTGATTCAAAGCAATTACTTTTTGAAACCCACTGATACAAACAGAAAACCTTATGATTGCATGTTGTATTGGATCAAAAAGAAATTGAATTCTATATTAGCATGTTGCACATTGCTACCAAAAGAGCAAAGAACAAATTTCACATTACACAAAGAAATAATAACGAGATTTTTCAACTGCTGTCTGAACAGGTGAATGTACTCATTGCTATATTACTTATTAAACAACTGTAGTTCACATATGGAACTAAAATGGGTTTTAAAAGACTTGGAAATTGCAGTTTTTAACATACTTCCCATAAGCTCATGTAGTTAGTTTTTCTAATATCAATAATGCTTATGCCAGGTAATTTAAGTACCAAAGGGTCAGATTCTTGTAAAAAATGTTCTTATGGTGAAATGTTAGAAATATTTGTTAGTGGGATGTTTCTCAGTTTTCTAGGAAAAGAATATTTAAAAAATCTAGAACTCCAATTTGGTCCTACAGATGATGTTGAATCATCTGTGATATAGAGAAAATCAAATTACAACAAGTGTGTATCATACCAGATAATTAATTGTGATTGAGAGAAAAAAAATTCTTCCTCCTCCACACACAGCTTTCAAGTTACATCACTTCTTTTTTTTTGGAGAAGCTTATTTCCTACTTCATGCCAAGCTGGGTATTTTGGATGGCAAGTCAGGGCATCTTTCATTCACTTGTCTGTATTTGCTCCATTCCTGTTCACTTTTTTTAATTTTAGTTTTTGAAAAGCACCATCTGAGTAGCTTCTTCTGTTTTCTTCTGCCATTGCAAATCTCATAAGCTGAGCTGAAATGGATAGGGAACCTGCACAACAAATAGAGGAACCTGACAATCTAGGCCTACTTGAGCAATGGGTAGGCATTAAATCCACTTGCTTTATTCTGAATTAACCTTGGACCTACTGAAGTCAAAGGCAAACTCCCGCTGACTTCAGCAAAGTCAGGACTTCATTTCATGTGTTGTATGAATATTCAGCTTCCCAAGAATGAAGCTGAACAGAATGGATTTTTCCTGACAAACCAAAGCATCTGAGGACTAGCTCAAGTAAAGAAGAATTCCCCCTTCTATTTCCAAGCAAATCCAAAAACTATTTCTGGATGGCTTGTGCAGCCCTCCAGTGGCTTCAGATTTCAGAAAGTTTACATTTCCTCTAAGAATTCAACTTTGCTTCTTATAATAATATTCAGTAATGAAAACAAGATTGTTTGAGCTTGTGTGAAATTAAGCTATACTTACTTGAGAAACATTCAGTGTCAAGAGGATTAGAGGAAAGACACCTATGCCAATAGAAATTAAAGGATTTTGATCTGAAAGATTTCTAAGGCAGTGAATCACAAATAAATCTTGTGTGGAATGAAACAAACAAGAGTTTGGCAAATTTGGTATTAACACCCACTCAAAGAGAGGTGAGTAAGCCTGTTTTTCTGGTGCCAATCTCTTTTACACAGCTGTTTGTGATGCCACCACAATAATAATGGGGGACTTGTTTTCTTTGATGAGGTTCAGGCTTTCTGGACTAATAAACCCACTCAGTAGTGATTTCAGCATTACAGAATACTTTTGTTTTTTGAATTGAAAGGGAAAGACTGCTGAAATCTAATATACAATTGCAACATTCTATTGACTTATCTACCCGAGCATAGTTTTATTATGTTTTCCTTAGATAATTGAGAAATATTGCTAGTTTGTGAAGGAGAAAGGGAAGATTGCTATAAAGCATTATGGTGAAGTGCAAACTAATGCATACTAACTTTGGTTTGGTCAATAAGAGCGTTGTTACACATCACACTTAGGATGTATTTTATTTATATCCTAGTAAGCATTACTATGAATTAGCAAGTTTTATGAGCATTTGCACACTAATGGTAGTATCTACATAAAGCATCTCCTAAGTGCTGGAGCCACTGAAGACTATAGTGCATTGAGAGGTGTTCCAGGGGGGTGACACTGACAAACAGCTGGGACCAGACCCCCACCAAACTCAACACATGATAATATGACCTAGAGATAACCCTTACTGGAAAAGTCTTAGTTTGCTATGTTGTAATGACACTTAGCACAGTTTACTACCTAAATGCTCAGACACTAGTGTTTTAAGTGCAATTAACTTGTGGTAAATCTAACATGCAACAAATCTAGCAAGCACTAAGGCCAGATTCATCTTTATTCAGTCTGCATCTCTATTATATCCTGGGATCTGCATAGAAATAAGAGAGAGGGTGGAGTGTCACTCATAATCTATTAACCTGTGAAAATATTTCAAATGGAATGATCTACTTTCCTTAAAAAATATATATTAATTAAAAAAGCCACTTTCTGATAGTGAAAGAGTATTCAAAGAGAATATCCTTAGGTTGCTTCCTTCATTCCCTGCACTCGTTCTAGACAAGACTATAAGAGTTTTATCATATTTATTTGCATATAAGATGCTCCTCCAATAATTAGATTTTATAAATGGAAAATGTATAAATTTGTTATAATTTTCCTTGTGTAGAACCTAAGTTCTGGAGGGTTGTCTTAAATCCTCACCCCCACTCCTACAGTAGGGAAAGCAGTGGCTGGGAGGGGTCAGGTGGCCACCTTGCCCTCTGCCCCAACATCTTCTTCTCCCTGAAGCCTGCCTGCCCCACCATCACCCGCACCCCCCACCATCACCTGCACCCCAGCATCTACCCCTTCTCCCATTCATTTATTGTCAACCTCTTCTGTCCAAACCCTCCCAGTCTCTGCCCCTTCCCTCCCCCACCATCAGATGCTGCTCGGGCTGCTCCATTGATTCATAGATGTTTGGGTTCGAAGGTACCTCAGTAGATCATCGAGTCTAACCCCCTGCCCTGGGCAGGAAAGAGTGCTGGGGTCAGATGACCCCAGCCAGGTGCATATCTAGCCTTCTCTTAAAGACCCCCCGCCCAAGGTAAGGGAGAGCACCACCTCCCTTGGAAGCCCATTCAAGATTCTGGTTACCCTGACCATAAAGAAGTTCTTCCTGATGTCTAATCTAACTCTGTGCTCCATCAGGTTGTGGCCATTGTTCCTAGTTACTCCAAGAGGGGCCCTGGTAAACACAGCATCTCCTATTCCTTGCTGCCCACCCCCCGCCCCCGCCAGTGAATTTATAGGTGGCCATAAGATCACCTCTCAGCCTTCTCTTGTGGAGGCTGAAGAGATCCAGGTCCCTCAATCTCTCTTCATAGGGCTTTGTCTGCAGTCCCCTAACTATATGAGTGTCCCTCCTCTGAACCCTCTCAAGGTTGTCCATATCCCTCTTGAAGTGCAGCACCCAAAACTGGATACATACTCCAACTGCAGCTTGACCAGTACCACATAGAGGGGAGGTATCACTTCCCTGGACCTGTTCATTATGCACCATCCTGGAGCACAGCACATGGAAGCTCAACTTTACCTGACCATGCAGCAATGTCAGTGCTGCTGATTGGCCAGGCAGGTGAAGGAGATTCCATGTGCCTGGGAGAGATCCCAGCCTGAGCCACAGTTCAACTGCACCTGCCAGTAATGAGGAGGAAAGACTGAGCAAGGGAGAAGCTGAAGAAGGGAAGCAGACTGAGGGTGGCAGAGCAGGAGGAAACTGTGGGTCTGACTCTGGCCCCAATCTAGGCTCAGGGCCAGAATCAAAGCCTCAGCAGCCCCCTGCTCCTCTCCCTCCTCCACTTTGTATGGAAATATAAGATGAGAATATTTTTACCCCATGCTGAATGCGGTGGGGGGAACCTTGTGTTATATTTGAATAAATGCAATACTTTCCTAATGCTGAAATCTGAAGTGTAGTGCCAAGCAAAGCAGAAATATGAACACAAGAAGTGGCATACTGGGTGAGACCAGCAGTACATCCAACCCAATATTCTGTCTCTCTGCACCTTTTTCTTTTATGCACTCCCTACCCATGGCCCCACTGAGTCCCAGAACTTCCTGGTCAACATCCTCCTGGCTCAAGCTACAGTTGCTATATATCAGACAGGAAAGGAGGTTCTGGGTGGGGGGTAACCTGGGAGACTGTGGGGCCGTTTTCTGTCATTCCTTCACTCATGTCTCCAAGCAGAGTTTCACTGGATAGTGACCATTGGTTCCTTGGATATTTGGTGCTGGATGGTGGTTTTTTCTCAATGTCCTCCCTTTAGAACATTTCTTATTAACCTATGACTGTCACTTCCAATCCTGGAGTGTTTTTTTTTGTTTTGGGGTTTTTTTGGGTTTTTTTTTTTTTCCATTTGTTGTCCCCAGTATCTGCTTAATGGCTTCACTCTAACAACAGAGAGGGGCTTATAGTTTCTGTGTGAGCCTAGGCCCAAAGTTTTTTTCTGCATACCAGCCTGTTTCTGGCTGTGGCAGTAATGGTTGCTTTAGAGTGAGAGCATTAGACCTGGTATATCAAGAGTGTTCTATCCCTCCCTTCCTATTCCTTATCCTCCCTGACATCCACTATTATTTGTTTAAGGATACCAAAAGAAACATCTTCAATTATTTTGTTTAGTACCTATTAATAAATCAATAATGAATCCATCTAGTCCTTTTTTTTTTTAACATGGCTCTTTAGTTGCCCTTCTCTGTACCTTTTCAAATTCTGCTATATCCTGCACATAATTCTGCACAGACTTTCAGGAGGTAAGGACTGGGTGCTTATACTTCAGTAACATGCATTTATAAATTGAGCCAGGCAGAAAGAACTCCTTTTTTATTTTATAATCTAACTAGTTTTTAAAGCTATAAAAAGGGAATTCTGTTAGGCAAAAGTCTTCAATTTTATTTTAATAGTAAAACTGAGGTGTGAAAAGATTTGTTGTCATCCCAATGACCAGTATAGGAATCAGTATAAATCTTAATATGCAGAACATATCTGCATGCCTAGAGAAATTTATTCTACCTATAAGTGAAAAAGATATAAACTACATTAGCAAATGCATTTTCCAGTTCATGTATGGGAATTAATTTTTATCTACTTAATCCACAGAGGATTAACAACACTTGACCAAGATGCATTCCTCTCTGTCCCTTAATCTCTAACACACATATATAGAATATTAAGAAAAAAAGACAAATTACTGCATTGTACTGCTCAACACTTGCCCTTAGGATCCATAAGTATAGATCTCCTGCAATTATGGATCTTCCCTTTACCATACTGGAAGGAATTTGTCTGTGGGAGGTGATGGGGGGCATATTTTGGCTCCCAATGGGACAGTCTGGATTTCTTCCATTCTTTATTCCATTTGACTCCAATATTTATATAGCAAATAGTATTTCTGTTTTCTTCTACTTGAAAAAGAAGAGATGCCTTTATTTAAAATAGGGTAATACTGTCATTGTTAACTACACTGAATACACTAGAATTCATTCTGTACCCAATTGAAGCAGCTAGCTACAATTTACCATACCATCTACTCACCTTAATGAGGTGTTAACTTGAAAGCCTACTTGGCACTGTTTAAATATATATGCTATTAAGAAAAAGCACTATAAAGTTATTTTTATACTTTTCTTCACATATTATTTATTTAGGAATTTCTCCCTGACAGTACTTACCTATTTCCAAGAATGGATTTCATTCTAAGCTAAACACCACTAATTTCTCGTTCTTTAATCCTTGCTGTATTTTTTCTTTTTGTCATTCTTATCCAAGTTTTTTTCTTCCTTAATCATTATTCTTTTCCTGAGTTGTTTTCAAGTGGAATTGAGGGGATATTAAGGAGCCAAAATCCGTTTCTTGATTCTCTTCCCAATCCTAACAAACCACAGGCTTCTCTTAGCCGTGCCAATGGACCATTAACCAGATGGGGTTTGTTGGGACCATATGCCATATAGGATCTTCTCCAAAGCTTCTAATGTTTTGAGATAAACCTGTTGTTCCATATTTCACTGTAGTTTAGCCAGCTACAGAACTCTCTCATCTTCTGTGACCTTCAAATCTTCAAAGATGTTGGACAAGTAAAAAAGCATGTTTATATTAAAGATTGCTACAATATGGAAGTACTAAATCAATAAATACATTCCACTAAATCAAGATTACTTCACTAGCATGTGAATTAAATATAACATTATTGGTTTGAACACAAAATAATTATTCAGATTAGTTCTTAAAAATATATGCTGAAATACTTATTTTGTTGGCAAATAAGTTACCATCTGTACCTTACTTTCAATTCAATCTTTTCTCTCTTTTATTTTTTTTTTAATTGAATTTGACAACATCTTCATGCTGACTAAAGATATCAGGGTTCTGGGTTAGGGTCTTGCAAATGGGCCAACAGGGTGACTATGGACACATCACATTCCTCAAAAAAGCCTATGGATAAAAGCAGTCCAGACAAAGTTTTACTCATTTCCACCATTCAAAATCTCTGGGAGACCCCTGGAGATACAATAACAGCTAGAATGGTAAATCAGTGAAGGATTAGAATTTGCATCTTTACCTCGCTTCAGCCAATCATCATTTTTCATCAACTGTTGGAAATATAGTAAAAAGTTCCTCCAGCATGGCATGCTGGAAAGCCTTCTCGGTGGCTCTCAGTTGAGTGCAAGCCATTCATGTAAGGTTTACAGTCAACATTGCCATGCAACTGATCAGAACACATTCTAAATTTATTACCACATAATATGCCATGGCTTTAACACACGCTGAATTTTTCATGTGACAAGACCCCTAGTCTAAAAACATACCAATTGTGAAATCTTCTTTTCTATGGCAAGAAAACATTTTGTTGTTTTTTACTAATTTAAAACCTTAGATCTCTACCAGACATGCAGGTAAAAAATGATGGGATCTGATGTGTGAGCCACACAATCACCCTTGCATGGTAGGATGCATGACTGTGGGTTTGAGCATTAGATCCCATCATGACTATTGCTGGGATAAGGGGCACCTGGGATCACAATCCCAGACTCCCCCTGCATCAGCATATAGCAAGTTCCCATGGCTGTGAGCCCTGTCAGTGGATTGGGGTTTCCAGCTGCAGGGCCCACCATGCACTCCCATGGCTGGGAGGCCAGATCAGCTGATGGGGCTCCCAGCCATGGGGACAAACAGTGTACTCCCACAGCTGATGGAGCTCCCAAGTACAGGGGCACACCTGGACACATGTTTAATTAATGGCATGATAGGAGCCAGCCACAAAATTATTGCATATTGTTTATGGAATAGCTTTGTGTCTTTTTCCTTGTTTTATGATGCAGTTAATTGCTTTAACATGTAGCTGGGTAACAACTTAAGATGTGATTAACTGTTTAATCACATCTTATGTGTAAGAAGTGGCAGAAACCTTAGTGAAGATCTGTCAGTTCAGGGGACAATTTAATGAAATTGAAAAAAGAAGCCTAAAGCAGTTGTAGTTGGAAACTAGAATGAAAAAAAATATATATATCAGAAAAGTGGAGGCATATGATAGCCAAAATTTTGTCACCTTGAATTACAGTGACCATATGTCTTCGTTTGGCCAGGACAGTCCCAGATTTTGTAGACTCTCCCATTCCCAGTTGACTGGTGAAGATTGAAACAAAAGTCCCTGATTAGTGGGAATTGGCTGGGGCAGGGCAGGGCAATGGGAAATCAGGCTGTTCACGTGTGTGTGTGTACATGGTTTGTGTGTGTGGGTGTGGAGGGCACATCCCAGGTGGTGGGGGGGGTAGGGCATTTCAGACCCCTGTTTGAGGAGAGCAGGGGTCCTTATCCTAATCCTGTCTACACAGCTAGCAAAAGAGATCCACATCTGAGGGGCCAGCTCTGGGCTCCAGACTCTGTCTAGGGGCTCTGTCTTGGGACTGTGGCCCAGGCTGGGTCAGACCAATTGATGGCAGCGGTGGCAGCAGTGACAGCAGTGGCGGCAGCAGCAGCAGCAGCAGCAAGAGGTTGCCTGGCTGCAGCTGCTGTCACACCAAATGCTTGCAAGTGCTGCCCACATAGAATGGATGTGGGGGCGATGAAGCACACCTGCCTGGCACACCGTGCTGCTCCATCTCCGCCTTTGCCTGCAGAAGCACCGCTGACTTCAGAGAGCAGGGAGGGGGTGGGGGCAGTGTCCTCAACTTCCCATGGTCCCATGTGGTCATCCTACCTATAATTAATGTGCACTATATATGTACAATATCTGTAAATAACTGCTGCAAATCACTGAACTGATTAGGTAAGTGTCAGGTTACTGCTTTCCATAAATCTTTTTCCTGATTTTATTCAAGAATTGGCAAACTCAGACAAAATCCTGCTGCTTGGCCATTATTAGTCTACCAAATTCTGGATGTCTCATTTCCACATGAGCTAAGACAGGGTCGAAATATGTTATATCTTTTGTAAGGAACATGAACCCAAATTTGGAACTTTAAATGTTTAAGATCTTAAATATAAGAAAAAATATTTTATGATAAAATAAATAAATAAAAAATCTGAAAAAGAGTAAGAACAAGTTAAAGATTTTTCATTAGTTCCCCAATTCTTTGTCAGTAAAAAATTCAGGATTTTTTAAAAGACATTCTGAGAACATTAAACTAATCTCAACAAACAAAATGTGTTCATGCAGAGAATGTGTTGCTAGATATTTATTTATTTATTATTTATTTTATTGTGTATTTCAAATCCATTTCTTTAAATACAAATTTATCATAATAACTTTTAGTAGATAATTTACTATTTGTTCATAATTTTAGAAGAATATCTGCTATATGTGATTTTTCTTGTTGATTTTGTAAAAGGAAGGGTCAGCAAAAGAACTTCCCAACATAGCTGAGAGACAACTGGACTGTGTTCACTATATAGAACACTTAGATTCACCTAATCAGTCTCAAATCCATGAAGGTCATTCCTGGAAGCTGATAAAATGGGAAATGATCATCTGAAAGTGGAGGACAAGATTGATTTATTTTTTAAGCCATCAAAAAATAGACACAACTTTAGGCTCCTCAGTTCCTAAGGGGCCAAACAGATGAATGTATGAAAGACACCATTCATCAGAAAGGCTAAGAGACTCCCACCATCATTTAGTCCTGATAAGGAGGGATCCTGGTTTTGTTGGTTAAAAAAAAAATCCCCTAAACCCCCCCCCAAAATACATGTATGTATGTAACACCAAGCTATCACTGAATTAGGTAGTGCATGCGTTTGGTAAAAAAGAAGTATTATTCAAAAGTTGCTACTTTGTACATTTTACTCTCACTTGGCTGTGAAATTCTCAGTGCAAGGAAGAGTGGGAGACTAAATTGTTGCAAGCCTCATAAAACTATAATTCAAGTTGAACTAAGGGAAATCATTATCTGTTTGGGATGAATTCTCTTGGCAAGAATCTAAGATCAACCTGGAAATGTATGTCCTTTGGACATCACATCTTATAAATATTTATGCCCTTCACCTTTTAGGTCAGTGCCCCATATTGGTAGAAGCCTAGTAGAGGACTTACATACTAAGGAATCTTGCCTCTCCTTATATTGTCTCATGACAAAAAACATACACTGCCAACTCTGTAATTTGATCTGATCACCTGTTCCATTAATTGGGAATGTGGTAATTTGTAGCTAGTATTTACTGACTCAATCTTGATTAAGTTCTCAATTTTATCATTGAATCCTTCCATCTTTAATTAGTTTAATAATATGCTTGCTCAAGTGTATGATTGCCAACTCATCCTCATTAATAAAATCAATACAAAAGTATATAGAAGTACAACAGAATACAAAACAACAACCCTAAGTGGTAAACCCTGGGTGCTTACGAAAACATGAGGTTGATCAGTAACCATATGAGGCAACTGTTACATCTGCACTCTCCTCCATCCTGGCAAGTGTAATAGAAAAGTTGCAACCTTTGCTTCCTGCTACCCAGAAAAGTACTCTAATCACTGTGCCACTGGCTAATTAATGTACTATCTGTGAAGCTGAACAACTACCTTACTATGGATGCAGGGAAATGGAGAAGTTTCTGCCCCTTTGTGAATAAGGCTACAGGTAAATACCCATAATCTACTCTGGTCTATAGCAGCATCCATATCAGCTTCTTCTAGTCCCATAGGTTTCCTCTATTGACTTCTCAGAGGCCAGCTTAAAAAAGTTCCCTGGTCAAAGCTGTGGACAATACCTAATTTATAACCTGATGATTAGAGGACTGTGTGGACTTGTAGACCCATGGCTCGGGGCTGGACAGGCTTATTATAGTGGTGACCTATACTTGCCATGTCACAGCACTATCAAAGGATATATTTGGCTTTTCAGGAAGGAATCCATTGCCATTTGCTGCCACTCTTACTCTGTGACTCCTTATTCATCAGCAGGGATCCTGGTTTTCTCTGACAAAAAAACCCAAAACAAAACAAAACAAAAAACCCCCAAACAAACAAACAAAACATTTTCCGATTAAAAAAGTAACCCCAAATCCACTTTTTTTCTGTGATCAAAATGAAACACCATAATATATATATATCTATATATTAGTGGCATTTCATTTTGAACACAGAAAAACATGGATTTTATCTGAAAATTGTGGATATTTGTATCAGAGAAAACCAGGATCCCTGGTGATCGCACTTGCCATCATACAGCAGTACAGCTAAACAGGGGGAAAATATTACAGAAGAGATAAAACATGCAAACAAAAGCAACTATAGTGTGAGAGACAAACAATTGAAAAAATAAAGGTCAGATATGCAACATCTCATTCTGCTTCTCTAACTAGAAATATCACCAGAGTTATCCTTTGTAAACAGTGATTTCCCTGAAGATAGATTCTCTTGGGTAGCATTCTGCCCTCTCACAGACCTCAACAGCTTGCCCAATCTGAGCCCAAGATGAATGGTACAAGCATCTAGTTTTTTTACCAGCTCAGAAACAGGGACAAATAACATCCCTCTTCCTTTCCTCCATTTCTTTTTTTAAGGTAAGTCTTTTTATACCTTTTCCATTTCCATTTAGTTTTTGGGCCAATTTACTTAGCCATTATTTCAATCCATAAAAGGGGCAAAAAAACCCTATGAATGAGGATGACTATTGTTTCATGAACACCCATCTTCTCCCCGTTTGGTCTAGTAAATTGGGTTCCTCTTGATTGTGAGAAGTGTTAAGTACAATATCAGTTACAACAACTGTTGTTTTTCAAACACATTGGATGCTTCTATATGAGATGCTGACTGCTTGTACATTGCTTATACAAGTACTAAGTGACTGGTGAAGTGTTACTCCACACTTTGTGACATGTGATGCTACTGCAAAGTAATCTCCGACTACTGCATAGTCAGTGTCTCATGTAAACACGGCCATTGTTCCCATCCTGTTTGGCCCCAAATGCATGCTAACTGGATATACCTTGGGCATGTGCAAAATATGTGACTTGATTATCTTCCACTTACTTCATGAAATTACAAAATTTCATTTATATCAAATACTATAAGAGGCACATATTATAGAAATGATAAAACTGATCACAGCTTAGAATTAGCTAAAAACAGAGACTAAACTCCATAGAAGTGAATGTAATTTAGGGCATATTCATGCATGCCACATGGTGAAGCCCAAAGGAAACTTTGTTATAGGGTGAATCAGTGACAATTGTGTTATGTGATATTACACCATACCATCTAAATGTCCCTTTTCAAAATCCTAGTCACTGGGCACATCTACATAAGACCATTTACTACATAGTAGAGCTAATTACCATGCAGTAAGTGTTTGAATCTACACATGCAGATGCTTACTGCACAATAATTGGCTCTAACCATGAGTAATTTGCTATCTGCCAATGAAAATAGCAATTTTACTCATGATTAGTAACTGTGTAGTAGAGCACATGTACAGCCTGTTGGGGAGTAAATGTGCTTCTGGTCAGCTGGGCAACAGGGGGCAGGACATTGTTCCCTGTCCTTGGAAGCTGCCTGCTGCTGGGATGGGCTCCTCCACCAACCTGGCTGGGGACAATGTCACTCTGTCTTGGCACCAGGGAACTCCTAGCTCCTGCTCCTCTATCATGGGGCCGGGGCTGAGTGATCTTTATCTCCCAGGCCAAGTTACAGAGTCACCGGGCCGGGGCTGGGAGATCCTTCTCTCCCAGTGCCAGCTCTGTGGTTGCAGGGCCAGCACTGAGAGATAAGGATCTCTCAGCCCAGGTCTTGTGACCATGGGGCTCAGGCTAGGAGTTAAGGATCTTCCAGCACTGCAACTCTGGAGCAGGGGCTTGAAGCTCCTGGCTGCTGGGGCAGGAGGGCATTGTCCCTTCCTGTGCTCCAGTGGGGGTGGGGAGGGCATCTGACCCAGAAGCAAGAAGTTCCTGGGGGCAGAGAGCAATATCCTAGCATTTGCCAGGAGTCAGTTGTCTCCTGGCCCCTGGACTAGCACCCAGGGGAAGCCTAGAGCTCCCTCTGGCTGTTGCAGAGGCTGGTTGCAGGGCTGCAGGGAATGGGAGCAATCTGCAGCTAGCAGTAGCAAATCTGCTCCTGTATCCCTGCACGTGTCCACATGTGTCCAGGAGAGTTTACTTTTGAGTAGTTTGCTTTAGAGGTCCTTGGAGTCTCAGGTGACTGAGTTCCAAGAACAGGTAGGCAGACTTCATGCCATCAGGGCCCACAAGCAAGGGATTGATGAGTACTACAGTCAGGTTGTTCTCCTGAAGGGTGAAGATGAGAAGAAAATAGAGGAGAAGGTGGTCAATGAGAAGGCTGGCTGAAAAGACCCACCCAGAACTACCTGAAAGACAGTCACCTCAGGCTTCAGGACATGTAGGTCTAGGGCTGCCCCTCCCCTAACATTGCACAACAGGTATGCTCCCTTCAGCATGCACGCAGAGGGTCTGGTCAAGACACTGGAGGAGGAGGTGGGTAGTCAGTGAAGTGTCACCCCTAAGAGGAGGTGCAGGGTGGTGGTGGGGCACTCCCTCCTATGCGGCACTGAGGGACTCATCCACCATCCGTACCCCCTAGCCCATGAGGTCTGCTGCCTCCCTGGGGCCCACATCCAGGATGTTACAGCGAGGCTCCCTATGCTCATCCAGCACTCCAACCACTACCCCATGATCCTCACCCGCATGGACATGAATGACAAGGTCAGGAGTAATCTGGATCAGGTTATGAGTGACTACAGGGCTCTGGGAGCCGGGCTTAAGGTGTTGGGGCCACAGGTAGTCCTTTCCTCTGTGCTCCTTGTTGCAGGCCATGGACCTAGGAGGGAAGGATGCATTGAAGAAGTGAATTGGCAACTCTGGCAGTGGTGCTACTGAGAGTGTTTCAGTTTCTTTCCCACAGCACATCCTTCAAGGAAAGAGGACTCCTGGGAAGGGACATTTTCCATTTCACACCGAAGGGTAAGTCCCTGTTCTTGGCCAGGATGGTCTATCTTCTAGATAGGGCTTTAAACTAAGATCACTGGGGACAGGGAAACTCTGACAGAAGCATGCCTGGCGATCAGCATACAAGAAAGCTGTGAAGTTGAGAATACTATAGCAGCCACTCTTGCAAGAGCTGAGGGGATGGTTTTCCCTGAATGTGACAGGAAATTGAGGGACTCAATTGGATGGTTCAGATGCCTGTACACTAATGCCTGGAGCATGGGGAACAAGTTAGAGGAACTAGCTCTCTTACTCTCCAGTGGGCATTATGATCTAGTAGGGATTACAGAAACCTGGTGGGAGTCCACATATGATTGGAACATAGCCATGGAAGGGACTGAGTAGGGAAGAAAGGTGGAGGTGTAGCCCTCTATGTGAGGGATCAGTACACCTTCTTGAAGGCTGACATCAGCTCCAAATAAGAGTGGTTTGAAACCCTGTGGGTCAAACTACAGGGGGGCATGGTGAAAGAGACCTAACTGTAGGTTTACACTACAGACCACCAAACCAAGGTGTGGAGTTTGATATAGAATTCTCTCAAGAACTGGCAGAGGCTGTGCACATGGGACATGGTCATTATGGGTGACCTCAATTACTCAGACATCTCTTGGGAAGAACACTCGGCTATGGTGGATCACTCACGTTGCTTCCTGACCAGTATTGAAGAGCTCTACCTGACTCAGGAAGTGCATGGGCCAACCAGAGGTAACACTCTCTTAGACTTGGTCTTGGCCAAAGAAGACAATCTGGTGAGCAACTTGAATACAGGGGATAGCCTGGGCAACAGCAATCACAAAAACATCATGTTCACTGTCCATCACAAGTCAGGCAAATCAGCTAGCAGGGTTGAAGGTTTAGTTTTCAAAAAAGTGAATTTCAACAGGCTCAGGGCAATAGCAGGGGAAGCACTGTGGGACCAGAAAATGAAGGTGAAACTGAAGGTGAAAGAAGTTTACAAAGAGCGGTAGTTCCTCAAGGACATGATCCTCAAAGGACAAAATTAGGAAGACTCTTCCAAAACTCATGGCACTTGGGGAAGGTCCATGAAGACTGAAAGATGGCTGATGTTGAGCCCATTTTCAAGAAGGGGAAGAGAGAGGATCCAGGGAACTATAGGCTAATTAGCCTAACTTCTATCCCAGGGAAAATTGTGGAAAAAATCATCAAGAAGTCTAGAAAGTAGGATTCTGAATGATAGTCATGAGCATGGCTTTTGTCATGGGCAGGTCTTGTCTTACCAATCTCGTCTCCTTCTATGACCACGTAACTCACCACCTGGATAAGAGAGAGGAGGTTGACATTGTATACCTAGACTTCCAAAAGACCTTTGAGCTGGTATCCCATGCTGTTCTCATGGGAAAATTGGAGGATTGCAGGCTTAACTGCTTGGCAGTCAGGTGGGTAGGAAGGTGGCTGCAGAGTAGGACCCAGAGTATTCTAATGAATGGATCTGTGTCATCCTGGTGAGAAGTGACCAGTGGTGTTCCTCTGGGGTCCACGCTTGGTTCAGTGCTTTTCAACATCTTTATCAACAATTTGCGTGTGGGGGTGAAGAGCTGACAGGCCAAGTTCATGGATAGCACCAAGTTATGAGGGAGCGTGGTCATGCTTGAGAATTGGCTGCAGATACAGGCAGACCTAGACAGGCTAGCAAGTTGGGTGGATTGGAACCAGATGAAGTTCAAAATTGAGAAGTGTAAAGTGCTCCATCTGGGGATGAAAACTCTCCAACATACTTACAGACTTGGTGGTGCCAAACTGACTAGTACCATGGCTGGAAGGGATCTAGAGATAATAATAGCCCATAGTATGAACATGAACTGTCAACACAACGCCGTAGCCAGCAGGGCAAATGTAACCTGGGAACATCCAAGGGTGTGCCCGTCCTCAATTGGAAGGGCTAGATGAGGTAGGCAACAGTGTTGTGAGAGGGACGTCAGTGATTTAAGCACGGGTCCCTCTTTCCTCTATAGAATCAACTCCATGTCAGTGCTCTTAACTATTTACAGTTTATTAAATTATAATATACATATTATTTCTTATTCAATATATATATATATATATATAGGTAAATATTCTAATAGGTAACAAAAGAAAACTTTCCAAAAATATTCTTAGCAATGTCTTTTAACAACACCAAAGGTATACATTTAAATATTTACAATATGATAAGCCAAAAACCTATTATAACAAACTAACCCAATTCCATAACATTTTGTACAACATATTCATAATTATGATAACAATTATACAAAATATGAGGTGCAGTTTTACATGATATAAGGCGCGTTTACCCCTGGATCCCAGGTATCAAGGGGCGCTTACCCTTCTATGGGTCTAGCTGGGAGGAAAATTTCTACCCGGGGCTTCCCTCTGGAGGGAGGGGGTTGCCTTATTTCAGGAATGCCTCCCCTGCAGAACCCAACTCTGTCAGCACCTTACAATTTTCCTCGAGGAGCTGTTGACCAGGCCTCAGAGCCCTTTGCTCAATCAGAGGCATTGCCTGTGTCACTCCAAGACCTCCCCTCCTGGCCCTGTGCCCTGCTTTGGGCACTGAGGTTTCATCCAGCTCTCATGGGAGGGTTGTGCAATCTAGGTGCTGCTGGCTTGGTTTACCTAGCCTTATGCCTACACCTCCCCTTTCCCGAGCCCTGCTCTAGGCTCCGGGGCTGTTTTAGTCCTTTGGCCAGGCCACACTGCGGGGCTCCGGTTATCCGGCTTATGCTGGGGCTAACCTGAGCAGCCTCAAGCTGCTTCTAGGGCAGGTTCTCCATGTGCCAGAATGCACACCATTTTGGCCCAAGCATCTTCGACCTGCTCCCAGGGCTGGCTTTCAGTGTACCAGTCTACACACTGCTCAATCCAGTCCTCTGCTGAGGATGCAGGCTCGAGCTGACTCAATGTGGCTGCCAGAACCTGAGACCCATGTGCCAGCCTGCGCACCACTGGGGTGAAGAAGGGACTGTGTGGAGGCTCTTCCCTCTCCAATGTCTCTCACCATCTCTGCCCAGTATGCTGAGCACTCTGGACTTATCTATACTGGCGGCCCTGCCCCTGAAGTCTGCCAGACCTACAAAGCGCAGTCTTCAATCAGGTCCAGGGGCTCTTCACCCCCCCACCTCCAAACAGGGGAAAGGCAAGCCCCTTCCAGCTGTTACCTGATTGGTAGAAATGTTCCACCAATCCAAAATGTCCTTCTTCAAGCCAGGCTTGCCGGGCAAAAGCGGCAAGCCCTCTACACAAACAATGCTCTGGGATGCATCAACCGATGCATCTCAAGTAAAACCAAGGAATTAATTCTTCCACCTAACACTGGTGAGACCACAACTGGAGAACTGCATCCAGTTCTGGGAACCACACTTCACCAAGGATATGGGAAAGCTTGAGAGAGTCCAGAGAAGAGCCACCCATATGATCAGAGACTTGCAAGACAAGCCATACAAGGAAAGTCTGAGGGTCTTGGGATTCTTCAACCTAAAAAAGAGAAGGCTGAGAGGGGACTTGATAGCAGCTTACTACTATATCAGGGAAATAAATTAAGGGCTCAGTGAACAACTGTTCACCAGGACACCCACGGGGAAAACCAGGAGTAATGACCACATATTTCTGGAAAGTAATTTCAGGCTTAATTTTAAACTAAAAGGCAACTTTTAGTTCAATGGCCTAGTGATTAAGACACTTAAAACAGGCACAGAGAACCTACATCCTATATTCTCCTTACCCAGATAGGATCTGAACCACTCTACAGCTTCCTAGCAGAATGTTCTAATTAACAGACAAGGCCTAGACATTTCCAAGAAAATGTTGTAGCCCCATCCCAACTTGAAGCTAGTCCAGAGCACCTTGCATGTAGTATTCATTGGATAAACAGTACTGGCATAATGTCTCGCCTGTTGGGAGTAGAGTTCCAGGCTAAAACATGGTGCCTCTTTCTCCATCTTCCCAGATAGCCTGTATCTCACTTAGCTGTCCTCTCTCTGGCCTCTTACATCATCCACCATATATCTTTCTTTTATGACTGCGTAGTAGTCCACCATTAATCAAACTGCTACAGGATACCTGTCTTGAGTCCTGGAAGTTATAGCATTTCATTGAGAAGTATTATGACACAAGTTCTAACCTCCTTTGGGAGGCTTTGATTCTGGGTCTTTTGTTTCCTGGGTAAGTGCTTTAATCACAAGGCTGTTGGTCAAAAGGCAGGAAGGTCTCCTACTCTGGTGTCAAACATGTGTTAGTTGGATCTTTTCTGCAGCTACAATTCAAGACTAGCCTGACATTACATACTTTTCCCCTTGGGAAGTCCTGCAGCCTTCATGGCATGCATAGAAGACAAACGTAGGGCAAGCATAACTACACAGAATTCCAAACTGGCCACAAGTGCCAACAGCTGCAGTTATGTGGCTGTGCAAGTGCTGGTTAGATTCATGAAGGTAAAATAAGATTTGATGCTCTGAAATGAGAATGAGAATGGTTGAAAAGACTGTCTTGACTATATAGAATAGGAAATAGATGAGATCTCAGGTACACCATGAATCTTGGTGTTAACAGTGGCTGTTGTCACTGTCATGTGGGCAGATGAGCAAAATAAGAGGTTACAGAAATAAGCCCTTACTTACATGCTCCCCCGCCCTCCCCTCCCCCCCAAAAAACCAAAACCAAACCCAAAAAAACTTCAGCATGGTAGTTTGAAGACATGAAACACTTTACTGTTTCTACACATAAATATACTTTTATTCTTCTTATTAGCTTACATAGGTAAATTCAATGCAAAATTATTCATATGAAAGGAAAGCTTACATCAAAAGGCTTTTCTTAAAGTAATTAAAATTGCAATATTTTAAAACTAGTGCACATTTTTGCTATGGTTTAACTCTGTTAAATTGAATAGATTTACATCAAAGATGAATTTGACTAAGTACATCCAGCGCCATTCCCATTAAAAGGACACAAAACTCCAACAGATTTTAATGTATGAAGGATCTTCTTCTTCTATTTTCCTTTTCCTCCTCTTCCTTCTCTGTCTTCTCTTCTACCTCTTTTTTCTTCAGAGGATTTCCTAACATATAATGATAACTGCTTATACAAGTGAGAAAAAAAAACAAAACATGTCTACACAATGACCCCCCCCGCCACCACCACCACCCCACCGCAGGACAATTAGAACATTGCTGATTGTGAAATTCTAATCTTAATGTACAACAGTTGGATTCCAACTCATAAAATCAGGGCTATGAAAAATTATCACTTTCACTAGAGAGTTGTTGATCAGGGTTATGAAAGATATTTTTTTTAATTTAACTTTTAGACACAGCTCCAAACAACCATTTTGGTTTTGTTCTGAAATTCTATCTGTTGGAGCAGGCCTAAATAGTACTATTTAATGCCTCAATTAAGAACAAGGAAAGGAGCAGAAGGTGTTAAAACTGACACCATCATCACTAAAAAGTTCAGTAGAAGCGGGCTATAAAAGTGTAGAGAAGATACAGATTAACAGCTGGTTAAAATGGATCAGGGTCTATTGAATTAGGGATGAGTTAAATGGCAGAAAGATTCAGGGATGAACAAATAGGGGTAGAAGAAGAACAAACAAAGAATATATATATTTACAAAATCAGTCTTCCTGAACTAGTGTTTGATTTCTGAAGCTACTGGGGTGTAAACCTTGCACTCAATGATATTGTGAGAAAGGTAGACAGTAGCACTGTTAGATTGGTCAGCTTGCTCCTGGAAGAAGAAGCAGGTGGACAAGAACTAGATTGTCAATCCAGACTCAGCACCAACATACACTAACAAACAAGTCTTTGTCTCTCTTACTCATCCAGCTTGTTACAAGTGACAGAGACTGCATACAAACAGGGCACACAGAGACTGTCTCCCTCTCTCACTTTACAGATCCAACCACAAGGGGAGGCAGAGACTATTGCAGACAGACAGTACACCACACAGATCCTTTTCCAAGACACACCAATACCACATATTCCACAAACACACTGTGGGACAGGCACATGCACACAGTCCAGGCAAACACACACTCAGGGAAAACACACACACACACACACACACACACACATACACACACACACACGTGATTTTATAACCTTGGGTAGCCTGATGTCATCAACTAATAAGTGCCCTTCAATCACACAAGGGTCATAACAAGTCCTGTTTAGTCATTCTCTCCTACCAACAGGACCTGTCAATCACTTAAGGTGCAACACTCATTGCACTTATCAATCATCTTTGATCCATTTAGCAACACTCACTTCACTTATCAATCATCTTTGATCCATTTAGCAACATTGATGTGTCAATCATTCAACTGTTTGTACCAAAACTGGAGCAGCAACTGTGCATAGTCTTAAACCTTAAGTAAGTCAAGAGATCAAAAATTCAGGGTCTCTAGGCCCTTCTTAGTTAAACTCAATTGAACAAATCAAAACCTGTGGCCTACATACCTAATAATCTACACTACATTAGCCAGAAAGCTATATCCTGTACAGGAGAGATTGAGTGGACAATAGGGGTGGGCGTATAGCTCTCTATGTCAAGGAGAGCTACACGTACCTACAAGCAGACCCTGGCACCCAGGGTGGATGACTTGAGACCCTCTGGGTTAAAATCCATGGGGAAAATGGCACAGGGGACACTATGGTGGGAGTCTACTATAGACCCCCTACTCAGGATCAAGACCTTGACCAAGAGTTTGCCAAAGAATTGGCTGAGGCCTCACACTTCCAGTGCATGGTTGTCATGAGAGACTTCAGGTACTCAGACATCTCATGGGAAGAGCACTTGGCCAAATCCAAGTGTTCGCAAAGCTTTCTCTCATACGTGGACGAGCTCCACATGACGCAGGAAGTCTATCTCTGCACATATCTTTTTTAGATATGTGCGGAGCCAGAGGAAAAGAAAGGGCAACACTGGACCCCTGCTAAACCAGATGGGACAACTGACAACTGACACCCAGAAAAAAGCAAAATTGCTAAATGGGTACTTTGTGTCAATTTTTCACTAGTTCCATGGGATGCCCCTGCCCACTACGGGACAGGGAGGCCCGGGCGAGGGAGATTCCTTACCCTCCATCAAAGCTAACCTTATGAAGTAACACCCTGAGAGGATGGATACCTTCAAGTCAGCTGGCCCTGATGGTTTATACCTGAGGGTATGCAAGGAGTTGGCAAGCATCATAGCTCAGCCCTTGGCACAGATTTTTGAGAACTCCTGGTGCTCTGGTGAAGTGCCTGAGGACTGGAAGAAGGCCAACATGGTGCCTATCTTCAAGAAAGGGAGGAAAGTGGACCCAGTAAACTACAGGCCCATCAGCCTGACCTCTATCCCAGGGAAGGGCTTGGAAAAGATTATCAAAGAGGCCATTCTTAACAGACTGGCTGATGGCAACATTCTGAGGGATAGCCAGAACAGGTTTGTTGTGGGTAGGTCTTGCTTGACCAATCTCATTTTCTTTTACAACCAGGTGACCTATCACCTGGACAAGGGGGAAGAGATTGATGTCATATATCTTGACTTTAAAAAATCCTCTGCTCTGGTATCCCATGATCACCTCTTGGCAAAACTGGCTAACAGCGGCCTCAGCCTCACCACAATCCACTGGCTGGGGAATTGGCTCTATTGTAGAACCCATATGGTGGTGGTTGATGGAAGTCAATCATCATGGTTTGCTGTGACCAGTGGGGTCCCTCAAGGCTCTGTCCTAGGGCCTATACTATTTTACATCTTCGTTAATGATGTAGACATTGGTGTCAGAAGTGGACTAGCCAAGTTCTCCAATGACACCAAACTCTTGAATAAACCATCTACACCTGAGGACAGCAGGGTGATCCAGGCAGATCTTGACAGAAACAGGAAATGGGTGGACGAGAACCTGATGGTGTTTAACACCAAAAAAATACAAGGTTCTCCACCTTGGGAGGAAAACCTGCAGCATGTTTATAGGCTCAGAAGTGTTACGCTGGTTAGCACTACAGATGACAGGGACTTGGGGCTCATGATTGACAGCAAGATAAATATGAGCCTTCAATGTGATGCTGCAGCTAGTAAAGGAAGCAAAACACTGGCTTGCATGCATAGATGCTTTTCAAGCAAATCCCAGGATGTCATTCTCCTGTTGTACTCGGCCTTGGTGAGGCCACAGCTGGAGTACAGCATGCAGTTTTCGGATCCACATGATGAGAGGCTGAGAGCCATGGGACTCTTCAGCCTGGAAAACCACAGGGTCAGGGGTGATCTGGTGGCCACCTACAAGTTTATCAGGGGTGCTAACCAGGATCTGGTGGAACATTTGTTTACCAGAGCACCCCAAGGGATGGCAAAGCTGAACAGTCACAAACTCCTCCATGACCACTTCAGGGTAGACATAAGGAAGAACTTCTTTACTGTCTGTCACGGCGGGGTCCTCACGGAGGGCCGTGATCTCCTTGAGGTCCCTTGCTCCATGTACAGGCCGGCCCAAGGCACCCTCTAATTCTCGCCCGCCACATCTTTGATGGTAAATATAATGATGGGAGGCTGCCTTGTGTTTTCCCTGGGCACGGCTACTCAGGACCTCTCTCCCCGCGGTTCTTCCGGACCCCCTGGGGGTCTCCTGGTATGGTGGGTGTTCCCCAGACACCCTAGCCTTGTGGGCTATGCGTGGCTCCTACCAACCCCTAATACCACGCCCCAAGCCTCGCAGATGTAATGGACGTTGTCCGGTCTGTACGCCCGCTTCTCGGGCCTCCTCTCTAATGTGGCCCACTCTGGGCTCCCTCTCTCATGCCCAGCCTCTTGCTGGAACTTTCTTCTTGCCCACTCTGGGCCTCCCCTGCCGGTGTGGTTCCACTCAGGGACTCTCTAGTGGGCCTCCGGTCCTATGGGCCAACCGCACGGGCACTCTCTCTGACCCTGGCTCACCGCGCTGCTACTCCCTATCTTCTCGGGGCAACCGCAGCGCCCTGCCTCAGTCTGAGGGGTGTTACCACACTAGCCTGCAGCCGGGCTCGCTATGCCCATCTCGGGCTCCTCAATATGGCCCCGCTCTCTAGGGCTGCTCAGTATGGCGCTCCCCTTCTCTGGGGCTCGCCGTGCCCACACTGGGCTACTCAATAACGTACAATGGCGCTCCCCCCTCTTTGGGGCTCGCCGTGCCCACTCTGGGCTACTTAATAATACTGCCCCTTTCCTGAGGCCGGGGTCTATGTTCCCCCCCACGCAATCCAGGGTCTAGGTCCCCGTCCGCAACCTACGGGTTGCGCCCGCGACCCACTGGCCGCGCTCCTCGCCGCCAGTTGCTCACGCACTGGCGTGCGAGCTGCACCTTCCCTGGCGCTATGAAAATAATGTGCCCTCTTGGCGCTAGGGCACCCCACACTCTCTGGGGTCCCTGTAGTTGAGGTCAACGCACCCTCTTGGTGCTAGGGCACCCCACACTCTCTGGGGTCCCTATGATTGAGGCCTCCTCCAACCCCTACAGCCTCACCCAAGCCTCCGGGTGTAATATACAGAGCCAAATGTAAACTAGAGCCTCCTGGCTATAACACAAACATAAAGCCCCCTGGCTAACCATAGTGCCCAATCCTCTCAGGGCTATCATGAGCTGTACTTGCCCGTTGGGCTTCTCCCCATATCTCGGCTGAGGGAGCTCCTGCCTCTCCGGCTGCTGGCAGAGAACTGCCAGCCTGGCCTCAGCCCTGAGCTTTATAAGGGCCAGGCCCTGCCTCCTACAGGCAGCTGGTTCCCCTTGGTTGCTCCGGCAACCCGCAGCTGCGCTCATTACCTGAGCAAGCCTCAGCTGGGCTCGTTATGTCAGGCCAGGGCGCGCTCACTCGCTCCCTAGCAGTTTCTCCTCTATAGGAGCAGGGGCACCGAGGTGCCCTGCGACACTGTCCAAGCTGCCAATGTTTGAAATAGACTGCCACCGGAGGTAGTTCAAGCACCTACTTTGAACACCTTCCAGAGACATTTGGATGTTTATCTTGCTGGGATCCTCTGATCCCTGCTGACTTCCTGCCCCTGCGGCAGGGGGCTGGGCTCAATGATCATTCAGGGTCCCTTCCAGCCCTAGTGTCTATGAAATCTGTGAAATCTATTAAAAGACCCTATATCAGCATCAGTAAACACAAACTCAAATGCATCTCATATTATAATACATTCTAATAAATTGCCCCTTAATATTTTTATTCACCATTACCTAGTCACATCGTGCACTAGAATTCATATTTAATGCAACTTCATTAAATGAATTCCTCATGACTTCAAGAACTGAACTAATTTACATTCTCACAAGACAGACATTTTAAACATATTATCCTTTTGTAAATCAGAAGATCAGGGGGTCTGGCAAAATTCTTAAGAATGCTGTAATTAAGCCCAAAATGATGTTGGGGTCTGAAAGCTGGAGTCACAGGTCATATTTGTAACATTCTAAATTATATATATATATATATATATATATATATATATATATATATATATATATTAACCATATACATAGGATTTTTATTTGTTCATGTTTCATTCTTCATTTTCTGTGAGGCTTAATAAACTGTAACAAATACCAATCCTAAACAACAAAGGGTTGTTCGGTTTGTGAGATGCATGTTCTTCATTTTTCCTTTATTGGTTGGCGCAGTGATTGTTCCAGGGGCAAAAATATTTTAAGCTTTCAAAAGGAGCCATGTACTTTCATCCATTTCTCATTCTGGGCTTTATTTTCCTACAAGTTTTTTGTCTTTTAAAGATAATCGGATCTTTAATTAGAGAGAGCAAATTATTTCCCCAGTTGCATCAAAGTCTATGTTTCTCCAAAGCAATCATAATAATGATTTGCAGTTCTACAATGATGAGGTCCAGTGGGGTACTGGAGAAGTGATCACCTGCATTCTATTTTTGGTTCTGCCACTGATACATTGTGTGACCATGGGGAAGTCACTTCATCATTGGCATAGGTATGGAAGTGAAAGAGACACTGAAACAAATTCATAGTTGAATATAGGCCACAGCTTTTATTATCAAGACAAGAAATATAATAAAAAGAAACAATCCTTCTAGCTCTAATTATGTTTAGTCAAGTATCTCAGCCTTGCTAATAAATTTTGCCAGCTAATTCTAAAGGTATAGATTAGTCTTACTGAATCTACACTGCCATTACAGCTGTATCCACTCCTGCTCCTTGGAATTGAGGGCACAGTGAAGTTCCTTTAACATAAAGGAGATGCCTCAGACTGCTGCTTTCCTAAGGGTTGTAGGAAAAATAACCTCTACAAACTTTGGGTTGGGGGAGGAGTGTAACAGAGGAACCCAAACCCTGTTACTTGGGCATAAGAGGGGGAGGAAAGGGGCTCCTGTCACTTTGAGAGAATGCAACAAGTGTAGCCAGCTGTGTGGGGAGTGCAGGTTGGCACTTATTTAAGAAGGTAGAACCCTTGTGCATGGCTGGGGGAAGCTATGTGGCAGAAAAGGGGAGGGGCTTCAAGGCATTTAAGCCCAGGGCCTGATCCAGAGTAAGCAGTCAGACCCTGCAAGCTGCAAGGACAGGATCTCCCCCAGGGAAGATGAATGTGGGAAGCAAGATACCCAAGCTACTTAGAAGGGTAGTGTGGTCACTGATGCACCCCCAGAATACAGGAAATCCCCTTGGTGGGAGGCAGGGGGAGACCACTGACTCCCTTGGCCAATCAGCAGTGAGGGGTGGGACCACTGAGCATATTGGCCAATCAGCAGCAAGAGGCAGTGCCACCATAAAAAGGCTACCCTCCCTGGAAGGCTTGGAACCCTGCTCCTCCTTGCTGTGCACCTCCCTACCTCTAGGCACAGCTAGTGGAAAGAGGACAAATGATTGCCATGTATTTCCACCAACAAACTGAAACATAGAACTTGTTGCTGTTCATTTAGAAATGGACAGGAGAAAAAGGGTTTAAAAACAGGACAGTCCAGTATAAAATAGGACTGATGGCCACTCTACACAAGGGTGAGACTGGACCTAGCCCTGCAAATTTTAGTTTGTGGTAAGATATTGATGGACAGACAAAGTAGATGGAGTTTGCTTATATTTCGGTGGTACTGGTGTATGCTTTTTTATGTTTATTGAACAACCAGAGGAATGAAAGTGGCTGTAGGAGAGGAGGAGGCCATGAGAGGGGTACTTGTCCTTCTCCACTGCAAGGCTGAGCCAGGGTCTGAGTCAGTGGACCTGGGACGAGGTTCCTCAGATACAGAAAAAAGGTGCTGAGGCCAAAAGGCTGAAGCCTGGATAGAGGCTGGGGTTTGAGTGGTCCAGCATCAGTCCACAGCAAAAAGGGAGAAAGAAAGGGAGACAGACTTTGGAGTGTTGGGATCTAAACTCCAGGCCAAGTGGACCAGGGTGAGCCCACAAAGTAGCAAAAAGGGATGAGGAAGAGCACCTAGAGCTCACCAGCTTCTAAGGGCAGCCTCCCCTCTTCATTAACAACTTCAAGGTGTTTCAGGAGAGATGTAAGGGGAAGATCATGAGATTTGGGTGGGAAGGCTTCACAGGAGTAATGTGGCAATCAAGGCAGTGCTACAGCAGCCCTAGGGCTTACAGAAGGTCTACTCACAGGGGGCTTAGAGGAATGTTCATAGTGGCTGGTGAATGAGATTGTTATTCTGTGCCTCATTGCCATACTTCCCTTTCTTTGTAAATTTCTTTCACCTTATGGAAGAATATGATGGCTAAACAATAAAGGAGTAGTTTGCCTTCTGAGACATCAGTCTTCAAGTATCTCTAGTTTGTAACATCTATCTGGACTAAAGCTACAGAAAATATTAAGTACCAGTGTAAATCTTAGTGAAATAGAATATATCAAATAGGGGCTGGAAAAGAAATTTCAGCAAGTGGTTTGCAATTACATGAATTGGAGTTTGTCCAAAGACTGCTAGTTTTACAAATAGCAACGTGGTCCCCTCAGTAACTATGGTCCTGATTCTGTGAGTTGCTGAACACCCTCCAGTGATCCAATTAATGGGAATTTTGGAAGCCAAGCATATAATAGTTTCCAAAAAGGCTTTTTGTACAGTTCTTTTGAGAGGTGACCCCTTAGTTAGATATTCTGTAAACACAGACTCATGAGGAGTACTCAATACTGAATTACCAAACAGTGTCCTGGAGCACCACAGTTCATTAACAATGTACTTACAAATAACAGCACAGAAGCTTAAACACCAAAAATGACTAGGACCCAGGTTTATATTTTATCTAAAAGCTTGCAGGCAGAATATCCCTTACTGAATCATCACCATTATTTCTTGCAGCAGGTGTCTAATCTACATACTGACCCAGCTCAACCTTGCTTATGGCAGCTTTATGTTTTTATAGCATAAATTAAGAAGTCTGCATGTTGCATGAAAATATTCATATTAAAATTGCATACTTAATTTTTATGAAGGGAAAGCTGCTTCTTCCTCTTCTGGAGCCATTTAACTGTTTTAATTTAGGTATCATTTTAACTGTCTGTATTTGGATCCATTTTACCCAGCAGTACTTGTGTTGCCTGATGAATAAGTTCAATCCAGTACACCTGGGTACAATTTTAATACCGTTTAGTACTTAATATTCTGAAGTTACTCTTGCACTAAACTGCTCTATCAACAGTACTGAGCTTCTAGCATAACAAAAATACTGTCATTTTAAAGAGACGCCTCATCCAATCTCTTTCATAATTCCATCACCAAGGTGGGGAGGGTGAACATCCCTTCTCTTCATTCTATTGGCCCTTAGCACTACAGTACTTTAGGTAAGTGTCATTATGCTTACTATGGACATATGAAGAAGACTCCTTTTTCTGCCCTGGCATTAAGACTATCTACTTAGGAAAAAAGTTACTTATGGTGAGGCATGATTCTAGGACAGCAGCAATGTTTTTTAAGTGTTGTATAACATTATTTTTTAAAATTTAAATATTTTTCCCCTTTCCTAGAAAGTAGGCTATATTAAATTGAACTCTATTACCCCTATTGAAACATTTACCAAATTGTAATATGTGAAGCCACAATTCATGGTTCATGCTAGGTATTCAGGCTAGAAAGACATTGTCAAATGAAGTGAATCATCTGAGGTGGGTTGTTTCCCAGCACAGTTGGTCAGCTTCATTGGGTGAAATACTGGCTGTCCATTGTCTATCCCATTGATACTGCAGGACAATAGATAATGTGTTCTCTAGGTGATTGAAAGGTCCACCTCTGTGCCTCTCAGAGTTCCTGAATGGAATTAGACCCATTAAACTCCCGAACACCTGTCCAGGATGGCTGGAGAACATGGGCAGATCCAGACTGTGTCTTGGTGCCATAAAGTAAACAGCTGTCTGGTGATAAACAGCAGAACAAATTGATACTACCTTTGTTGAGGACATTTGTGGTGCAACAAGGGGTAATGATGTCTGTTTGCTTGGCCTTCATACCACCATATATATATATACATTCCAAAATCTATCTATCTATCTATCTATCTATCTATCTATCTATCTATCTATCTATCTATCTATCTATCTATCTATCTATCTATCTATCGCAGAGCACTGGGGTGCCCTGCTCCTAGAGGCCAGAAACTGCCAGGGAAAGAGCCCTAGCAGGGAATAGGAGTCCACCTGGGGGTTGCCCAGGCAACTGGAGGGAGCAAATGACCCACACCTGCCAGCGGCCAGCTGCCTGTAGGAGGCAGAGCCTGGCTCCTATAAAGCCCAGGGCTGAGGTCAGTCTGGCAGTTATCTGCCAGCAGCCAGAGAGGCAGAAGCTCCCTCAGCCATGATACGAGAAGCAGTGGGAACCGCAGGTACTGCCTAAGCCAGATAACAGAAGGCAGCTCTAAGATGTCGAAGCAATGTAGTTACAGCCAGGTGGCTTATAGTTATGTTGTAGCCTAGGGGCTTGTGTTTTGTTTTGTTATTACACCGGTGGTTTGGGTGAGGCTATAGGGGTTGGAGGAGGCCTCATTGGGGACTCGCAACAAAGTGTGAGGACCCCAGCGCCAGAGCGGGCGCAGTATCCTCATAAAGGGACCCACAGTGGTGTGGGGGCCCCGGCACCAGTGAGGGCTCAGCTTACGGGGTGCTTAGACCCCAGCCCCAGAAAGGGGGGCATTTGAGAAGCCCCAGTGCGGGTGTAGCAAGCCCCAGGTGGGGCACTATTGAGAAGCCCCAGCATGGGCGTGGCGAGCCCCAGAAAGGGGACGACATTATTAGAAAAGCCCAAGTTGGGCACAGCGAGCCCCGGAGAGGGGAGCACCTCATCGAGAAGCCCAGGTGTGGGCGCGGAGAGCCCCAGGAAGGGGGCAACTTTGAGAGCCCCAGGAAGGGGGCAACTTTGAGAAGCTCAGGTGTGGGTGCGGAGAGCTCCAGGAAGGGGGCAATATTTGAGAAGCCCAAGTCTGGGCACGATGAGCCCCAGAGAGGGGGCACTATTGAGAAGGCCCTGAGAGAGGGCGACAGCGCAGAGAAAGCCCCGAGAGAGGGCGACAGCGCAGTGAAGGCCCGGAGTGGGCGAGGAGAGCCCCAGGAGGGGGTGGCAGTGTACGTAGAAAAAGAGAGATAGAGACAGACCAACGTTGATTCCATCTGCGAGGCTTGGGGCGTGGTATCAGGGGTGGTTGGAGCCATGCATAGCCCATAAGGCTAGGGTGCCCCAAAGCACCCATTTGTAAGATAAGACCCACGAGGAGTCCAGGAAGCCACGGTGTACGAGTCAACATAGAGACGTGTCTGAGAGGGCATAAGGCAGCCTCCCAACCAATCTAAACCATCAAAGACGTGGCAGGAGAGAAATAGAGGGTGCCCTTGGGCCAACTTGGCATGGAGAGGGGGCCTTAAGGAGATCACGGCCCTCCTACAGGACCCCACTGTGACACTCTATCTATCTATCTATCTATCTATCTATCTATCTATCTATTGGGATGTGCAAAGTTTCAGTTGCTGATTTGATTTGGTGGAGATTTGGCCAGATTCAGTGACTGAATCTCTGAATCTAAATCAAATCAGGAGACCCTTTAATCTCTCCAGAGAGATTTGATGATTTGGACACAGTTTTAAATGGCTAGGCAATCGGCAATGGGGGGACCCTGGATGCCCCCCCCCCCCATACCCAGGAGGCACCAGTCACTAATTGGGGGGGGGGGGTGAAGGTCCTGCACGAGCTCCACAGCAGACCCAGAGGTGGACCGGAAGTGCTTCTGATCCACTTCCAGGTCCACCGCCAAGCATGCTGGGGATATCCCCATGATCCTGTGTAATGTTTCATCTGCCCCAGCATCTCAGCTTTCATGAGCCGCCTGGTACCTTGATGTATGTAGAAAAAAACATTTAAAAGTGGCACACAGGAGTGGGAGGAGGCAGGGGTTGCAGCCAGCTAGAAGCATGGGGGTGGGGTTTACAGCCTCACCACTCCTGGCCTGAGTGCCCAGCCAGCTGCAACCACCCCCTCCCACACCCAGACAGCTGTTAACTCTGCCCCTCACTTCTATCCAACTCCACCTGCCCCACCAGTCTGAGTTCACCAGCTGCACAGTCCTGCACAGTTCTGATTTGCCACTAGAGGGCTAGTGACTATGGCTAAAAACCAGGACACTTGTACACTATCTCAGTTCTTGGTGGGAGTCTGGGAGCATTGCATTCTGGGATGCTGGGAACTGGATATTTCTTGTTCCATCTCCATGGAACAGAATGAAGTTACCCTAACATGAGCTAGGTAGCACAGCCCAGTGTTAGCCCACACATGAAATGGCATAACTTTGAAACTTAGTACAAGATAACAAGCTTTAATGTGCAGACACTTGGGGCATTTACACACATACCTTTTTGTTTCACAATACACTGGAGATACAGCAGGTTGGAGCAGACTTGATTAATTGAGTCTGCTTTGTATGTGAGCTGACACGTACGGTGCTGCATCACGTGCAGTTGTATAAGTGCCAAGATGTGCATCAGCATGCACAAAATGGCAGCAGCGGACTTTTGAACTAAAACATTTTCGAGGTGTTTTAATTCAAAGGTGCACCATCACTGTTTTCTAACAGCAGACACGCATTTCACTACTTATACAAGCATATGCAGTGCAGCGCTGGGTGCTTATAAAAGTGTCCTGCACTGTGCCACAAACATATGTACGAATGCCCTTACATTTCAAGTTCCCCTAGTATGGTCTAATTTACCATATAACTTCACTCTAGAGTTATCTTGAAAGGGGTATTAGATTGAGGAAGACTGCTAGGTTTTGGAACTAACCTTTTTAGGACTTTCTTTAGTGGCCTTCATCCAAGAGATGGATGTGTACATATGAAATCTACAGATGACACAAAATTTCAGGGTATTACCAATATGAAGGAGGATTACATTATTACACAGAAAGAATTGATAAGCTCATGGAGTGGAGTAATAAAAATGGTATGAGGATTAATAATAGAATAAATTGAGAGCCTTGAGAAGGAATATGATTACCTTTTTGATAAAAAAAGATTTGTGAGTGAATATAAGGGAAAGAGATAAGCAGGTTTTTTTTTAAAGTTATATAATATAAGCACAAAATCAAGTGGATACAAGCCACTCAGGGGCAAACTTAGAAATTAGAAGGTTTTTAATGACTTGGGAAGAAACATTTTAAAACAGTCTTCCAAATGGAGTAATTTTTAATTTTAACCTGAATTTTAACCTGAATTAGTTCAAGGTGGAATTTGACAAGATTAGGAACAGTATACCGTAATAGGATATATGTAATTACAGTAATAGTCTGTACTAGTCTTGGAGTAATAATTGGTGCATATTCTGTCTATATTCAAATATTTGCTGTCTCCATCACATGTTAGGGGAGATCCTACCTCCATAAAGGAAGTGTCTCATAATTTAGTGCTTCATGGCTTCTGCTCATCACCTGTAGGGTCCAGGGGGGAAAAAAAAAATCTTCCTGTTAATGTGCATTTGGCTTTTTTTTTTAACCACAGACTTTCCTTTCATGCACTGATTGCTGAAGATGTGCAAGGACTCTTACCACTTCTGATAGAGATCCGAGATACCTGGCTTAAGTGTTTTACTTCCACCGTCAAAAAAGGCACCAGATTTGGTAACAGGAAGGGTTATTTTTTCCCACTGTAGTTTGAGAGAGAACTGTGTTTTGAATTTGGAATTTTTGTTTGTTTGTTTTCTCCTGTAGTGCAGTGCCTGTTTTCTTCCTAAGATTGTCTGAATTGATATTAACCAATTCCATGCCATTGCAAGCATGACAAATATTGAGAGCATCATCTCTCTCTAGCTGTTTACTCATTGGACATGGTGGGTGTTCTTTGTTTTGTTTGTTTGTTTGTTTCCCCATATAATAACTTATGCCTGTGGTATGTGAGGAGTTTGAGTTGATGACCTGATGGACTTTTTGCACAAATGTTCCCCTATGAATACAGGGGACCTGAAGGGGTCCTTCTAGTGCTGTGTTTCTAGTGCTGTTCCATGAGAAATACTGAAGTTCAAGATTTTTGGGAACCGTCTCTGTTTTATAGTTAATGGATATCTAGAATTCTCCCAAATGCCACTGTACATTATTTTTTTCTGCATTAGCCACTAGGTTTTCATTTGCATTCTGATCCTTTACATTTTAAAAGCTTTTCTGCTTAGTTTACTTTCCTTTTTGCCTTCTAGTGATATGTATTTTTTCTTGCAACTTTTATGACATTCTTTCCTAAATGCTCGGCAAGCTTAGTATCTGTCAGACTGAGGATATGACCCATTGCAACCTCACTATTTTGAAACCTATTCTTACTTTTTGATGTTTAGTCTATTGGGACCTCAGGTTTCCATGCATTTAGTGGACACACAAACAATTTATATGGTTAAATCACTAACCAGAGTTATACTGGAAGGGAAAAAAAAAAGATCTAAAGAACATCAAACCATATCCGTTGAGCTACCCCCATGGGCAATTGGAGTTAGAAAGCCATTTCCATCATTTCCATAATTGTTCATCATGGATGCTTGCATGTTTTACTGAAATCTTTGGTAGTGGCTATTGTTAATGAAAATATTCTGGCCTAGTTGCAGCCTGCCATTTCTGGCGCTGAGGAGGTACTTCAGAGAAATAAAATGGAAAGAGAAACTCCTGAAAAGGGAGAAACATAGAGACAAAGAGAAAGGGCTGGGGGAGGGGAAGGGATATAATCAGATGGAAGGAACCTGGAAAGTTTGAGGGGGATCAACTGGGACTGTTTACGTGACCAGAGACTGCCTGTAAGATAGCCCAGGGCTCAAGGTCCAAGGACTCTGCCTGCTGTATTCCTGTTTGTTTTATTTTGTTTTGTTTTGAAGGAAGAGCTTCCTGCTTTGCTGCATTTGATTTTGGGTGTGCTCTGTCCCCTTGAAGAGGTAAATTCTCTTGCCAGCAGTTTAGCCATAAACTGGCTTTCTGAGGTAGGTCCATGGATAACTGGGATATGGGAAGTCAGGGTACAAAACGGCAGGTCTTGCAGTCCAAGGCTTAGCTTCTTTAGAAGCTTTCAGGGGCTACTACAGGAGAATATATAAGGCTGCGATCCCAAACAAGTGCTCCTCGGGGGAATCTATGACACTAGGTTAGCATGTCTGCATACAGAGACGCTCTTCCCCAACTTTGTCAGCTCTACTTATTTGCAGCCCTTTTTCCTGACATACCACCCCCTAGTCCAAGAAGCCAAATGGCAACACCATCTGCACAGGCACATGTTGATCTCCAGGATGTCTCTGTTCCTTCCTGGACCTTTCCAGAGAAGGAAGGTCATCCCTTTGACCAAAATGATCACTGAGAACACAACTTGATTCATGTCTCCTTCACCCTTGCTCCTACAGCCCTGTAGTCACTGCATTGCTCTGTCTAGGATCCCATGTATTGCATAATAATAAGCATGATTTAGGCCACTCTGGAAACCTGAGGTCTTTGCTTTACCTAAATTCACTTTCTTCCCAGAAGGCTTCCGTGTATACATTTTTACATTTGATCATTAACAGTACAAACAGCCACAGGGGGATTCAGGGTAGTGATGGTCATTTCAATGTGGGAACTCTATGGATAATGTATGTCCTGAGGCTTCAGTCTTAAAAGATGTTTTGCCCTAGAGAATGCAATATTAGAAGAGGTTTTTCTACTGCTGTTTAGGCATCTGCATTCTTTACTTGATTCTACAGCTACTGCCAAACACATTTCCATGTATATTACTAATGGCTAGAGCTTTGAGTTTCTTTTTTATAGTAGCATATATTTTCTACTCATTATACAATAGCTTAACTGTTTCTGTCTTTTATCTTTCAACAGCTGGCTCTGACTCTTCTCTTAATGCCAAGCCTGAGTCTAAGGCTAAAGAAAAAGGGATGTTACGTCTTGTTCTTCCTCCCTTTCTCTCTTTTTGCCTGCTCATTTGAAATTGTTTAACATCCTGTTTTCATGGAGGTTTGAGAGAGAGAACACAGTGTTCCAATCTGTTCTTTCCCCATGTCTGATAAAATAAGGAAGTGCTTGTCCTTACAATTTGTTGTTTGTTGTTTGCTGCACTGTTTGCAAGGAAAACGTAATACACCCACAAACATATGTACAGGCACTGTAACCTTGGAGATTTACTCCAGTAATGGGAGAACAACCACATACTAACAGCCAGAGTATACAAACTGCCAGGGTCATTCTGGCATTTTAAATGTATGTACTTAGTTTGCTTTTTACCATGAATTTCACTGGATTTATGGATTAGTAAACACTCTCCTTCCCACTCAGACTGACATGTTTTGCACGGTCCATAAAACAGTATGTCTCTTATGTTTCTTTGCATCATATTGAACCTTATAGGGTTCTAGGATGGCAAGAAACACACCTGTCCTGTCACTCCTCTGTACAGTAATGTTTTTCTTTCTCTTTGTATCAGCAGACATGGAATGAAATTATGTGATCCTAATCAATTTCACCTGTTGTTCCTGACATAAATAGTCTTATTTAAAGAGGCACAGGGTTCTCCTCAGTTTGGATGTTCTTCAGAGAATCTGGAAGGAAAGAAATATATATGTATATATATATGTGTATATATATGTATATGTTTACCTTTTCATGGCATAACCAAGCAGAATTAAGACACATCATGTCTTTATAAATATTTTTATTGATTTCTGGATCCCAGATGCTTGGAAAAGCCAAGCCCTGGATAGAATTCCTATTCTATTTCTAGTGACCAGCCCAGACAATGAGAGTACATATAGATGTTTTCTTTTTGATATTGCAAGCACCTTTAAAGTATTTCTAAGTGTGAGCTGTACATATATCCACTCCCTTTGAAACACTTAAAAGTGGATGTAACATTGAAAAGTAATAGTTGTATGGATGAGAACAATTTTGATGTACTTTTTTTGCTTCTTGCATGTGTACACCATAGGGAGCATAGTAGGGGACCCCTGGGTCCTCTAGCATCCCACAATGCTTCCCTCTGCTCCTCCCTGACTCCACAAACACACACAAAGGGATGGAGAGAGAATGGCACAGATTGTAAGCACTCTTCAAGCCAGAGCACAATAAACCCCTGTACCCCACTGTGCCGCTGGAATTAACTAGTTCCTGCTGTGTGCTACCAATGCCCTGGCGTAGCTTTCAGTCCCCCCACAGCTTGAGAGCTTCCATGGTCCCAAACCCTCACAACACAGCATCACTACCTCCCATGCCCTCCAGCTCCCTGTGCTCAGAGACCCCTGCTGCCAGATCTGGAGCTGCGTAATCCCCTTCAGGGGGGAAGGAGGGGGCCCTATTCCTGCTGCCCTTCCCAAGGTGCTGTAAGCAGTGGCAGCAGCAGAGCCCACAGTTCTGGGGTTCCTGATATTTCAGGTTCTCCAGGGGACCCTCTGATAGTCCACTCTGCTTCCCATGCTCCATGGAGAGAGAAAGGAAACAGAAGGGAAGCTGGTTCCCAAAGCCCCCTGTAATGTTACCTCCCTGTAGAGTAGCAATTTTCAAATGCTCCAGCTGGAAAGTGCGGTAGCAGCTGTCTCCTTGTCTTGTAGCTAATGATGCCACTTTAAAAATATTTCCAACCTTTTAAACTTGGAAACATTTCTATGCTATGTCTGTCTGCCCCAAGTGTCTCCTATCCCATCTTTCTCTGATTCTGGACTGACAGCAACGTCTGGCAACTGAATGTCAGGTTTAAGAACTGAAGAAACTAGGACAGAATCCTATTTCACCTTATATGTCACTTTTCTGTCTATGTAACTGCCATTTTTGACACTAGCACACAGTTTTCCATCCTAATCCACAAGGAGCATGGATACACCATCATCCCCACAGCTACTGAGCGCTGTTCAGTAGGCTGCCTTCTGACTGGGGAAGTATTCAGCTCTGTATCCATGTACCGGAGGTTAAGTCTTACAGTAGTGCCCTGACAAAAATCAGGAGGAGGACTTCTTCCATATGTTAGGTTATGTCACTTTCCAAGGAACAGAAAGTCCAGATTTCTAGTCCCCCATCCACTACATGGGATTTCTGTGGGATGTGAACCTGACTTTACATTCTCAGTCTAGTACTCTAATCACCAGGGTTCCCAAATTCTCTGAGTCAAAAACCCCAAATCCATGCTTTTCCAAAATTACAATGGAACAGCACTATGTATATACAGGTATCAGTTGAACACAAAATTTTACTGATACGTTTACAATTTAAAAGCAATCATGAAGCCTACCAGTGCCTCAATCATTATAATAAAATAAATTCTAAATACCAATACATTTTGGCATTTTTTTTATCATGGAAAATCAGTGCTCCCCCTGGCCCATTTATTCACCAGGATGTGGGTCCAGTTGCGGCTGTCCCCTCTGCTGCTTTGTGGCACTGAGCAGTCCTGATATGCTGGTGCCCTGCCCATGTTCTTGCCCCTCACTCCCAAGCCACAGCCTTCCAGCCCTGCTAGTGCCCCTCACTCCTGATCTGTAGCCCCCTGGCCCTGCCAGGGTGTCTCACTCCCTACTGGTATGCCCTGGTCCTGCCAGTGCCCCTCACTCCCATCCCATAGCCCCCCTAAACCTGCCAGTGCCTCTTACTCTGACCCCCAGGCCCCGCAGCCCCTCCAGCCCTGCCAGTGCCTCTCACTCTGACCCCCAGCCCCCCAGCCCTGCTGGTGCCCCTCACTCCATACCTACTGCCCCCACCCCTGTGCCCCACTACCCCAGTGTATAAGGAAGTGTATGGGTGTGTGGGGAACAGAATACATATGTGGGGAAGGGGGGGGGGGGCTGTGAGCACAGGCAACATGTGGGGAGTGGGGGACACAGGTAGTTTCATAGTTTCATAGTGCTTAGGGTCAGAAGGGACCTAAACAGATCATCAGGTCCGACCCTCTACCCAGGGCCGGAAGATGTGCGGAGTCATAACACCCCAGCCAAATATCTGTCCGGCCTTATCTTGAAGACCCCCAAGGTAGGAGAGAGCACCACCTTCTTTGAAAGTCCATTCCAAAGCCTGACAGCTTGAACTGTAAAGCAATGTCTCCTTATGTCCAGAACGAACCTTCTCTCTAACAATTTGTGGCCATTATTCCTAGTAACCCCCGGTAGTGCCCGGGGGAACAGAGCCTCACCCAATTCCTGCTGGTCCCCCCGGTGAGTTTGTAAATGGACACCAGATCCCCTCTCAGCCTTCTCTTGTGGAGGCTGAATAGATTCAGGCCTTTCAGCCTCTCTTCATAGGGCCTGACCCGCTGCTCCTTGACCATGTGAGTGGCCCTCCTCTGGACCCTCTCAATGCTAGTCATATTCCTCTTGAAGTGCGGTGCCCAGAATGGGATGCAGTACTCCAACTGCAGCCTGACCAATGCTGCATAGATGGGAAGGATCACCTCCCTGGACCTGCTTGTTATGCATCTGTAAATGCATGACAAGGTGCAGCTAGCCTTACTGATCACTTCCTCGCATTAGCGGGTCATGTTCATCCTGGAGTCAACAATGACTCCAAGATCCCTTTCTGTCACTGTTTTGACAAGAGGGGTGTTTCCCAGCCTATAGGTGTATTGCTGGTTCCTTCTCCCCAGATGCAATACCTTGCACTTGTCTGTGTTGAATTCCATCCTATTCTCATCCACCCACTTCTGTAACCTGTCTAGATCTAGCTGTATCCTGTCCCTCCCCTCTAGCATGCCCACCTCACCCCAAATCTTGGTATCATCAGTGAATTTGGACAGCATGCTTTCCACACCCACATCCAGATCACTGATAAAGATGTTGAACAGTACAGGCTCCAGGACCAAGCCCTGGGGGACTCCACTGCCCACATCCCTCCAGGTTGAAAATGACCTGTCCACCACCACTCTCTGGGTGTGACCATCTAGCCAATTTGCCACCCATCTAACTGTGTAGGCATCAATGCCACAGTCACCTAGTTTTTTTTGAGAGAATGTGGTGGGAAACAGTGTCAAAAGCCTTCTTAAAGTCCAGGAAGGTGACACCCACCTCAATGACCTCCTCCAGGGACTTTGTGACCTGATCATGAAAGGAAACCAGGTTAGTCAGGCAGAATCTGCCCTCAATAAACCCATGTTGGTTGCCCCTGAGCATTACCTCCCCCTAGACCCTTGCACATGTGCTCCTTGATAATTTTCTCAAAGGTTGTCCCAAGGACTGAGGTGAGACTAACTGGCCTATAGTTATCCGGGTCCTTCTTTCTCCCCTTCTTGTAAATGGGGACTACATTGGCTCTTTTCCAAACCTCTGGTACCTGGCCAGAGCCCTACGAGCACTCATAAAGCCATGCCAGGGACCCCGCTATGACCCCCGCCAATTTCCTCAGTACCCTCTACAGTACAGTCTAACAATCCCCTAACTAGGTCATCCTTGACCCTAGGCATAATCCTAGTGGGGAAAATGTCCCGGACCCTGTTTACAAAAAGGTAATTAGTGGGGAGGTCAGGGGGGCACAGGCAATGTGTTGGGGGAGAGGAGGCAAAGGCCATGTGTCAGGGGATAGGGACATGTACCCCTCCGGATTCCTGTGCCCATAGCAGGTCATGGGGCTGCAGCAAGGCCAGACCAGCCACCTCCATAGCTCAGCAGGAGGGTCCTAGCACAGGAGGGAGCTCCACCATGGAACCACCATGGCCACCAAGGTGAGGTGCGGCAGTGGCAATGTTGCACAGTTGTGTCCCCACTGCTGCTGGGTGGCTAGGGGGCACCTGACCTTGGCAGCCATGGTGGTGCAGAACTCCCTCCTGCTCCAGGTCCCACCCATTGGGCTTCAGAAATCTAGCAGAACACATGCCCCCTCCCCCCCACCACAGCCCTAAGCTGTGTCTCCCTCCTGCACCCCTGCCTGTGCCCCCCCCCCATATACTGACCTGGAAGGAGCTGCTGTCCACCACATTGCCTGACTGCCATGTGCATGTGCATGCACACACATGAATGCCACTCCCTGACCCCTGTATCTCACTTCCCCAAGCAGCCTGTTGCAAGCATTTCCCAGTTTTTTCTCCTTTAAAGTAGAAAAATCCATGACTTTCTCCTTTAAAGGAGAAAATCCACATTTTTCCACAGCAAATGGAAAACACAGATCCCTGCTAATCACCTCACCACACATTAATTTTTAGCTTGGTCCTTTAAAGCTGTGCCATTGCATCTTAAATTTAATATTCATTATATACAGTAAACAGATAAAGGTATGACTAGTACCCTGAGATCATTCAAAACGGCCTTCTAAAGCAGCATTTGGGTTGGTCTAATAAAAGATATCAAATTTACCCAAGGAACCTTGTCTGCCTATGTCCTTAGACCAACACGGCTACAACCTAAACCCCTTCTAAAGCAGCAGTCATTTTATAGAGCCACACAGTCTAGATCCTAGCCCCACCCTTCAAGTGTCTTCAGCTCCATCCAACTTGGTGTCATCTGCAAATTGCTAAACATGTAGTCAATCCCAACATCCAAATGATTAATGAAGATGTTAAACAATACTGAACCCAAGACAGACTCCTGGGTAACCCCACTTGTTACCATATCCCAACTAGACATTCAGCCATTGATAACTAATCACTGGGTAAGTCTACATGTGCACTGGCTTAAGTTTACTATACAGTAAGTTAGTGTGCAGTAAGAGGGAATAGGACAGCATCTACACATGCAGTAATTATAGCACATTAATGTTGTGTGTGGACAAGTTGGTCCACACACACAGTATTACTGCACAGTAAGATATCCACACATGCATTACTGTGCACCAACTAATCAGGTGTAAATTTGATGCCTGCATGATGCAGGTAGCAAATTTATGATCAAGTCAGCATAAGTCACCATATTTATTGTGCAATATGGCGCACAATAGACACACACGTGTAGACACAGACCCATACTGTGCAGTAATTTTGGTTACTGAACGGTAAAAGTGCACCTGTAGATGCACCCCCTAAGCACAATTTATATATCCACATTACAGTACATTTATCTAATCTGTATTTCTATAGTTTGTTAATGAGTATGTCATGGGATACAGTGTCAAAAGCCTTGCTAAAGTCAAGGTATATCACATCCATCACTCTCCCCCATCGATAGAGCTTGTAATCTTTTCATGAAAGGAGTTCATGTTAGTCCAGCATGTTTCTATCTTGGTGAATCCATGCTTGGTGTTTCTAATCGCCAGTGATCTTGGTTTTATGTGATTAAAAAAAAAAAAATCCCAATTTTCACATTAAAAATGTACTCCAAAATCCACATTTTTCCATGATTAAAATGAAACACCACTAATACATGGAGACACACACACATGTATATAATGCACAGCATGGGCATTTATCAGCCAAACCAATATCTGATATGGCCAGTTTTCTTTATAACGGTACTGATCCATTATTGGCCCGATGTATCGGTGCACCTTTAGTATATATGGCTATGCAAGTACTAAATGACTGCGTAGTAATAACTGTACAGTGCGTGTCTCATGTAGACATGTCCAATATCAACAAAAAGCTAGTTTGATCCACAATCTATATTTTGTATGGCCTCAGGCATCTTCTGCTGCCTCTTTTTTTGTCCCAATATGTTCTTTCTTTGAAGCATGTGACCTAGTAGTAATTATAGAACTGTTAAACACAGAGATTATTAAGACCTGTATTATTTGACATATCGTGAAAAATTTGACTGATGAAATAAACCAATGTCACATTAGTGCAGAGGCCCAGTGGGAGCCTAAGGAGGTACTGTATCACAAATAATTACTATAGAATAAGAACTTGCTGTAATAGTACCACTATCATTACCTTATATTTGCTGATCTATTATTATACATTGGCAGTTGACAAACTATACTTACAATAATAGATTCTGTATAGCTTCAGAATATTTGTATAATGATTCAGCTGGTACACTTAATGAAAACAAAATAATAAGACTTTATGAAAAGTAGCTTAAATTTGGGAATTCTCTTTTGGTTGGTAGTGAATTCCTTTAACTTTGCATATGATAACAGATTGTGGACACATATATTACATGTAAGGGGAGAAATATTAAAGTTTTATGGTATATGAGGAGTTTAATTATTGATAAAAACATCTGGATAGAGAGGCATTTTTCTGGCTTAAGTATCATTACAGGAAATGTCAAGTTTAAAAAAAAAGGAAATGGCAAGAATAGGATTAATTTGAAAAGAAATTATGCCTTTTACAACTCATATGATGAATAGTGTCTAATAAAACCCCATGGAGCTGAAACAGAAACTTAGATCTTCTTTGCTCATACTGATCTAATTTTTGTTAGATTTGCTTCTTTTTCTGGGTAACTTTGATCCTCATTGCTCCCAAGGGGAGTTGGATGGGAGGCATGTTACTTATTTGGGGTCTAAATTATGTATCATAGGAAGGTTAGACTAGTCAATTCTTTATAAGAACTCATTTTTCTCCTTTACCCAATCTCTAATTAAGGAGACCTGTGGGCATTGGTCCCATACCAGCTTTTTTTCTTGTCTAGGAAACATCATTGGAAGATTTTTAAACTTACTTTTTTCAAAGTGTGGATTTAATCTTTAAAACTATGCATGGCAGTATAATGGAACTAAGTGCATGTCTAAACTGTTAAATGCAGGGCAATTTATAAATATTGAAGCTAGCTTTAAATGATTCAGCTTGCATATGAAAATAAGCCTAAAGTGTTACAATTTAACTTAAATATATGTTAAGTGCCCTTAAGCCAGGAGTGCCCACATATTACGGTAGTAAAATATGTGCTAAGGGTCTTCTGAGTGGCTCAGAGATTCTCCTCTTCCATCAAGGATTATCTTTAATTGTTTTTTGGGCAGTTTGTGTTGCAGTCACATGTAACTGCTCCACAGGCACAAAACCACTTGGTAGCAGTTCTTCAGCATCCCATGAGGCACCACTCCCAGTCACTTTATCTCCATCCAGAGTGACAGTGGGGAGCTCCTAAAGGTAAGAATCCCTCATCTCTTCCCATTCTGGGGTCTTTCCAGCCCCTGGGGGCAGAGTGTTATGTATCATAACCTTTCCTATGATACATAATTTAGACCCCCATCCACACCTGGGGCTCCTCCCTGGCCTTCAGAAATCCCCCAACCTGTCCCCTTTAACCCTGGGGACCCCCCACCCCATTCATATGCCCCTCAGTACTCCTTCTCTGCCCCTGCCCTGTTGAAATTTTGCCTCTCAGGGTTCCCCTGCACCCTCCAGTCTTCTTGGGTCACAGCTGCCTCCCATGTCCCATGGCTCACATATACTGCCAACACTGTCCTGGAGGAGCAGTCAGGGAAGGGGAACCCACCTTCTCAGCTACCACCTTTGTTGCTGTTACTACCATCACCATGTGACAGGGGAGCTGAAGGGAAGCTTTGAGGAGCAGGGAGCAGGAAGCCCTGGGGGCAGGTCAGAGCAGTGCACCTTACAGGGTGTATTAACCATTACATGTGACTGCTTCAAGAACATGATAATTTTAGCACAAATTATTAGCATGTTCTAAGTGAAATGTGTAACCAGGTCCCTAGCCCTGACAACAAAAAGCTTTCTTTCGGCTAATTTACCCTTTTTCTCAACCACACCATTAATAGCTAATTGAAGTATCTGTACATCATACTGCCTTCTGCTTTGCATAAACTAAGGTTTTGACCAAGACAAATACTTAAGCATGTGCTTAACTTTTCCATTATATCATTCCCATATATTTCAAAAGTAATTACCTATCTGCTTAAATGTCTGACTGAATCAGAATCAAAAATATTTTGGAAGTTTAGGCCGCCTCTTTTTCTTGGCTCTATAGCATACCGCATTTAGCTTCTGCTTATTTCAAGCTAAAGTAACCAGGCATAGTGGAATAATTTTTAATCCATGGATATATAAGGCTTTCATTCTTTTAACAGGCAGCCTTTATGAACCTGTGGAGTATTCTGCTAGTCTACCTGGGAAGGTCATAGCTCTATTCTACCAATGTTGCAAAACAGCTTGATTTGGACAGCTAAGAAGAGATTAGGATTTAGGATTTGATTGAGGAGATGTATTTCTGAATCCAGGTGTCATCCAGACAGACAGACAACATCCTCAGACAGACAGAAATAATGACATTTATGTAAAGCAAATGGATCGTTTTTTAATATCCTAGTCATTTGAACACCAAGCCAGCACATGAGAAACTGGGAATCTAGTCCCTTTCTCCAGAGTGCTCAAACCATTTTGCTATGGGCTAGCACTAGATCAGGCTGGGGAAAGGAACTCAGCCCAGCTGAGCTGAGTTCCCATCCCCAGCCTGATCCTAGCACTGGGGATTTCGATAGTGCTGGGGATCTCCATCATATTGCCATAGTTCCCAACTGTAGCTCCCATCTACAGGCTGCTTACTGCCTGCTCAGACCCTTTAAAGTGGAAGGTACACCCAGTGCTCTGCCACAAATAGATTGCTTAATTATTTTTTTTTTTTTGGAGACTGTTTTTTTTTTTTTGATGGGTGGGGGGAGGGTTAGTTTTAATATTATCAAGTGGGGATTCTGCCCTATATTGCATATAGAGATATAACAGATAATTTATCAGCAGGGATCCTGGTTTTCTCTGATTTTAAAAAATCCCCAATTTTCAGTTTTAAAAAAGTAACTCAAAGTCCATGTTTCCAGGATTAAAATGAAACACCACTGTATATAGGATACCACTTTTGGTGATAAACAGGGATCCTGGTTTTCTCTGATAAAAAAGAAAAATCCCCAAGTTTTGGTTTTAAAAATGTGTGTGTGTATAGATAGATAGATAGATAGATAGATAGATAGATAGATAGATAGATAGATAGATAGATAGATAGATAGATAGATAGAATCCCCAATTTTGGTTTTAAAAAAAGTAACCCAGAGTCCACATGTTTCCTATATCTATATAGGAAACATGTGGACTCTGGGTTACTTTTTTTAAAACCAAAAATTGAGGATTTTTTTTTTTTTTTATCAGAGAAAACCAGGATCCTTGTTTATCACCACCAGTTAGTATTCCCACTCCACCTTTCTTTGTAAGGGAGCTAAGTGGTGATATGTATCACAGGAAAAGTATGATTTCAGGACGGATTTAAAAATGGAAAGAGTAAGCATATATATGATGGATTACTGACAGAGTTTTAGAGAATGCTGAATATTGTACATGTGTGGGCTTTCTTCTATAAGGGAAGACAGAAATATTGAACTTTACTATTAATGGTATATCAACCTTCACTTTTTTCTCTTCAAGTACAACCACACACTTTTTCTGTTAAGGATTCAAGATTATGTCTACCAACAGACATTTACTTATGAAATACTCTAATTAAAACTACCATTAGAAGGTTTTCTAAACAATACAGAACAGAAATATATTCCAACCCCTCTGACAGGCAGTTTCAAGCAGGTGTAGCATCATCTGAAATAGACTGCCCTTGTTACCAATGTTGTTTATGCATTTTAACCAACTACTATTTAAGACAAATACCAACCTCATTTGGGGTGCAGAAAGAACCTGTCTTTGATGTGCTCTCCTTACAACTCAGTGAATCTTTCCATCTTGGCTCCTCAGTGGCTCAATTTTGACAGGAGGGTGGAGGATCCTCACAGTCCTGACTTTCCTGTAGTTTAGAAGTTAGTGCAGTCTCCTGGGATATGAAATATAAGAGTTAAAAACCTTTCAGGGTGAAGTTGGCTTAGATTGGGGTCTTCCATGTTCACAGTAAGTACCTTAACCACTGGGCATGGTAAAAATGTCTCCTACATTCTGGGCAAGTGTTTTATTGACTAAGCTATTAGTAAAAAGGTGAACACAATTTTTTATACCTGAAATAGTAAGGAGTTGATAGTTTTGATCGTTCTCTGATAAATTTTTGAGATTGGATGATTGTAGCCATGATGATCCAGTGAATTATTTCTGGTAGACAAATTCCAAGATGATAGTGAAGAGTTGCATAAAGATCTCCCGCTACTAAGTGGGCACATCTACATATTCTATTAAGGCAACTGAATAAACTCTGGTGCAGTTTGTGCCACAGTTTATTGTTTCTGGATGCACCATTTGCACATGTACCTGGGATCACAGCATGTTGAGCCATGCTGGAGCAGCCCTGGCTCGCAGGGGACCCTGGGAGTCAGCCTGACAGCCTGGGGCTGCTCCAACCAGATTCAATGTGCTAAAGAGGGGCTGGCTGGGGCACAAGGTTGCTTCAGTGCAGGAGCAAGCTGGCAGGCACCCCCTGAACTGAAGCATCCTCATGCCCCAGCCAGTGTCTACATGTGCATTACTCAGGAGATGATAACTCCACCATAGGACAGCACTTGTGTTTATCAGTAATATCCTGTGGCAGAGTTAATTAGTTTACTGCAACCTAATACTACCATATATGTAGACAGTGACATTTTATTGTGAAGCTAATTAGGAAACTGCAATACGCATTTTGTGTAGATGCACTGAGTAGACAATGAAGTGGCAGATGAATTCAATGTTAACAAGTGCAAAGTAATTAATATGGTGGAAAATAACCTGATCTCTACATACACAATGCTCTGAAATAGGTTTTGCAACTCAGAAAAGTCAGTCTTTGGAGTTTTTGTAGATCAAAACAAAACAAAAAAAAAAATCCAGTAGTCTTGGAGAGCCTTAAAAAGGCCATTAAAAACTTATTATTATTTTTTTTAAATTTTAGTGCACTTCATAGGCTCATCTGTGAAAAGTGGTTTGTAAATTCAAACAAGCACTGAACCTCACTAACCTCATCAGAAGAAACCAACTTCCTACAGCCCAAAAGACACTGAATGGATCCAGACTATGCCATGATAAGACATGCAAAACATGCCAATAATATCTCCAGTATGGAGATATCTCCACAATACATACACGAATTGCCCTGATGGAAGTTACGTGGGAGACACCAAGCAACAACTACACATCAGAAGGAGCACACACTGAAAATCAATCAAAGACAAGAGCACGCAACTACCTGCCTCCAGTCTCTCAGGCCTGATCCTCAAAGGGAATTTACAAACCACTTTTCACAGATGAGCCTATGAACTGCACTTCATTCAACCTCCTAGGTGCAGAAACTCATGGACTCAACAGCCATCGAAATATTGCACAGCCTTAATATCTACCAGTCCCAGGGTTCACAGAGTCAAGGTATGTCTGGCCAGTATGCGAACTTCTCTCTGAGGCTTCCTCTTGAATTTCAGATTTCAGCAAGCCTGGAGGTAAGAGGCTAAGACTCACCCGCCCCCAGTGGGGTGGGTGAGATGGCCTAGTGGTATGTCCTCTGTCCATGGTGGCCTCAGGTTCCCGTCTCAGGGACCGTTTGCTGCTGTGGAATCCCTCCTTTTGTATTATTTCTCCCCTCTGATAACTCTTCATTTCTAGGCAACACTGATCAGTTTCCTTGTGGTGTCATACTGTTCACGTTCTGTCTTGTCTGCATATTCCTTTGTTTAACAAAACCATCAAATGCACATATTCTAATTTAGGATTTTACCAGTTTCCTTCTAATTTGGTCTGTTCCCTTGTGGAGAGTTCACACTAATCCCGTGGGGTCTGAAAACTTCAGTTGAATAACGTAGGTAACAATTAACTATATTATTCCTCATTTCGTATTTTTAGTGGTGACCCAGAGTCCTGCCTGCCACATCTTATTGGAAAAATACTTAGTTCGAGAGGATGTAACGTAAACACCACCGTGTAATAAAATATCAATCTATTTTATTGAGGTTTTGTTTTTCTTTTTTCTTTTCTTTGCTCACAACATGGGGATTTTGCTTATTTATTTATTTATTTAAAATAAAACCAAACTCACAGGATGTTCTTTAAGCTATGATCCTTTATTATTTATATGTCTTTTTTTTATTTTATTTTTTCCCTCAGCGTCTTCTAAGCTGGCTCGGTCAATGAAAACCAATTTTTGTTTATTCATTTATTTATTTATTTATTTATTTGGCAACTGCTCGAAGTCTTCTCCAATAAAGGTAAGTATTATGTCTCTTATAAGATTTTAATATTAAACATAAACACCTCAAAATATGAATAAGGTTTTTATTTTCCTTTTACAGTAACATCACAAAGAAAACAGGTTGAAGTCACCTTTAAACACTTTAAGGCTAGCTGGTTTGCTGTATCTTTCAACTTTCTTCTTTATTTATTTATTTATTTATTTATTTATCTTTTCAAAGATTCCAGAAAATTTTACTTGTTCTTATAGTCCTCTGTCAATTCCTCCTGTCTGTTCCACTGTTACTCAATGCTAAACAGTCCCTGGGACCAGATTCTGGGAAAAAAAAAATCTCTCTCTTTTCTTATTCGGCCTCCTCCAGGCAGGCACCACCTCAGGTATTAGTTGGCACACTCTGTGATGCCCTCTCTCCACTGCTGACAGCCCACTCCTCCCCTTGATCGGCTCCCTCTGTCACGTGTTCACTCCACCCAGCATCCAGGTCTTCCCTCCCTTCATTCCACTTTCGGCAACATTCCAGCTGCATTGAGCAGCTGCTTCAGAAGTCCAGCTTCCTGCCATCTTCTCCCCGTCTCTGCTGGCTCTCCCGTTGTTCCAACTCCGGTTCTCTATCTCCAGGACATCCCAAAAGCCAGAAATCCCAGTTGGGCACTGTGCCCCGCACAGTCCCTCATCTCTGTTTGGGTACACTGTTCAGGTTATGTCTTCAGTTTCCAAGCCTGTGTGATGCTTACTGCTTGCCTGTGTCAGACATGGCGAGCCTTGAAAAAAACTTTGTTACAAACAGGCTTTTAGAAGTCAGTTAAACTTTCCCATTTCCCTGGACTATTGTTCTAATGCATATATACTTTACCTACAAGCCAATTCTCAAAAGGAAACCTTTAGTAGCATTTTCTAGCCACCGGTAGACTATTCCAGGTATAGAAGAGTACCTGATTTTGCAGAAATAAGAGGACAAATTTAATATTCCCACTAAATATAATCAGATTACCTTATCAACCTTTTCACACTAATTTTCCTTTCTAAGATTTCAGAAAAAAATGTATTTATTTTCAGGTAAAAATAGCATGTAGTCAGTGGTGGATCAAGTAGGGAGGGTCATGTGCAGTAGTACATTCACAACCTCCCTTCATCTGTCATGTGCTGGTGTCTCTAGCTCCTTGCAGCCCCAGATTCCTTGTTCCCTTGCAGAGTATGAAGTATTGTTGAAGCCCTAGGATGGGGGAACTAATCAGGAAGCAAATCAGGAAGGAGGGACATACCTGCTGCCACTTCTGTGCTGTTCAACCATGCTTAGTACTCATGCAATCTCCCTTTTCAAATTCCTACATCCTCCAATGCATGTAGTAAAAGATTAACTATTTCTTTCATTAAAAAAAAAAACAAACACACATCCCCCACCACTCCAAAAATCATTATGTATATATAAAGTCCTTCACATCTTTCAGTTAAAATTAAGGTCTTCAGTTTATGCTCAGAAGCAAGATAACATAGTAGACAGGCTATTTTTTTGCCACTCATCATGATACAAAATCAAAATAGATTTTATGAGGTAGTTTCCTATATTAATATACTTCTGCAAGTGGTGGGGATGGTCTAAATTGAATTTACAAAAATATATATTTACATTTTCTAAGGTGAAGTGAATAGCTGTTAAATATATACATGTATAACTCCTGGGAATAGTGTGTAGATATTAGTTCCCAGAAAACAAAATATGTGTAGCTCTTTCTGTGTTTGGGAAAAAACAATTTCTCAGAAAATATGATTATCCAATATTGCTTTCTTAAGAGACCAGTGGATGTGCTAATTAAATTGATAGATAATGTTGAAGGCTGAGATACAATTAATTAACCCCTCTGCATTATCTTTCTGAAATATTTTATGTATAGGTGTTACCAGTACCCTAGGCACTTAATGGAAGCAACAGAATATGGGTTCAAATAGCTTCAATCCCCCTTTTAAAAAAATCCACTGGTTCTGGCTCTCACCTAGAATTTTTGATATCATGAAATGCATTCCCCTCACACCCATAAGCAGGGCTCCTGGTTTTCTGTGATTAAAAAAAAACAAAATCTCCAATTTTCAGATTTAAAAAATAACCCCAAATCCACACTTTCCTGCATTCAGATTTTCTCTGATCTAAAAAAAATCCCTCATTTTCAGATTTTAAAAAATAACCCAAAATCCGCACTTTTCTGCAATCAAAATGAAACACCACTATGTATAAATCCGCGGATTTTGGTTTACTTTTTAAAATCTGAAAATGGGGGATTTTTTTACATCAGAGAAAATCAGGATCCCTGCCTATAGAAGACATTTGCAAGCACTGAATTGGGACATAAACAGGAGGTAGGGGGCAGAAACCGCATATATTAGAAATAAGGAAATAAAGAAACTACCACAGAAATGCATTTATATGAATGTTAAATGAAACAGTTTCATATGACAAGTTTGCCTGTAGTCAGTTAAACTGGTTCCTCGTCCAATACATATGTGTAAAATTACTATATAACTTATTTTTACTTAATTTGATGAAATTCACTCAGGACATGTCCCCACCTGTATGTGTTTACCACCACAAAAATAGCAGCTACACAAATTTGTGCCTCTGCTTTTAGCCACCACACATGCCCCTGCACCTAGGGTTTTGTGCAGGGGAAAATGCTCCACTTCCGAGAAACAGCCATTTCTCCACTCCTTCCATCTCCTGGCATACTGGAGGAGAGGAGATGGAACTAGAAGAAAGGAAATGCTTTGGCTGGCACACTCCTGTGGCAGATTTGCAGTGTGGGGCATGCTTTAATGTGTCAGACATGTCATTTGTAGTGTGGCAAAGAGATTCCCAGTGCCACAAAATTCACATGCCTGCACATCTGGATCTGACCTCACTGTTTATTGTCATTGGGAAGCCTGGCTCCTAAGATGAACTTGGTAATACTAATTTCCCCTCTCAGGAATTAGCAAATGTTTGGGATCATATCCTCTCTTTTCACTGCCCAACTAATTCTGAATTTTTGTAAAGTTATGATGGCACCCAAAGAGTTACTGAAGAATTCTGGACTAGGCTGTTTCTGCAAATGAATCTCCCTATTTCTACACTTCTCCTTGTTCACCAACAAATGGAGACAGAAAGCTCCCCCCCAAGCACACTTTCTGGAGCTTCTATTCATCTCATATTCTGAGTAAACAGCTTAAGTTCTAACTTTCCAGTCAAGGGCTGTGAATTGTTAAATTGAGGTCCATAGGGCTTGTCAGAATTGTTGCCAGAGGTACTGCATTAGTGCAGCTCTAGAATCCCTGGGGGTGGCAGGGAGGTGGAGTGAATACTACCACTACTCACACCCCAATCCCTTCCTTATATAAGCCTTACGTAAATGAAAAGGCTCTGTGGCTGTTCTTCCTTCTGTCCTCCAACAAATTGAATGTCTTCTCAATCTTCAGGGTATGGGGCTAACACTGAAAAATATCAAGTATCAATAAAAAATCCCCAATTTTCAGTTTAAAAATGTAACCCCAAATCCACATTTTTTGTGGTTAAAATGAAACTCCACTAATATATATTAGTGGTGTTTCATTTACATCATGAGAAAACGTGGATTTGGGGTTACTTTTTTAACTGAAAATTGGAGAGTTTTGTTTATTTTTCATCAGAGAAAACCAGGATCCCTGTAGATGAAACAGAAAATGGGACATTCCAGGAGCTCAAGGTAACTTCTTAGGACACAAGGACATCAGATGAAAAAACAGTCATCCTAATAAATTGGGAAATATAATCTCCTGTGGCACATTTCTCAAAGAATTACTAGCGTTTAAAAATGATAGCTATATTTATGACACAGAGAAAGAAAGAAATTCACATACTTAATTTCTTCCTACATTTTCTGGCTATAAAGTGATACACTTTCTTTATCTTTGGTCACTGTATTTATGCTCTAAATCACAGGGTTATGCAGGATAAAGCAGGACAGTGCAGTTAAATTAATATGATTAGTTCAAACAAAATTACAAACACATTGATATAGAGATTGTAAGGGAAACAAAATGGAGAGAAAAAGTTTCTCTGGAACCTCTTTTATAAATTTATTTTTAATGAATTTTTCAAGGACAAATTTATTTTTTCATTATTTCATTAAAAAATAAAATATGAATGTGTGCAGAAACTGAGGGCCTGATGCTTCATTTAATCAGCTAAATCTTTCATTGGATGCAATGCAATCTTTGTCTGAGAAGAGGTAATAGGATCAGGACCTCATTATCCCTGGATGAGCATTCCTTTCATTTTAGCAGATACAGAAACATTTAATTTGTTATTTGACATGCATTGTATAAATTTGGAACAGTCTCATCACATTATAGGAATTACTGCAGCCAAGTAAAAAGCAACCCAATATTGCCAGCAAACAAAAACCCAACATTTTAGAAACATCTATGTTAGTTTTTAGCGTCCTTATCATGAACTTTAACATAAAAAAAAAAAAAATGTAGCTAAAGAAAACAAACAATAGAAATGCAGGTAATTGAGAGGCAAGATTCAATTTAATATATATTTTTTTTTTCATGAATAGCTTTGCAAATCATAGGTAATTCTTCAAGGAGCACTTGCAAGCAGAAGGTCATTTGAAAATTTTTGATACAGACCAGAAATTTGCACAGAAATAAAGCTTCTGATTGAGAGACAGCATGACTTGTGCTGTTCATATAATTGTCAGGGTCAAATGTAGGATGAACTGAAGTGTGATCAAATATATTTGGTTTTGTTAATCGTATTCATTATTTTCATTCTCACTGAATAAATCAGCTATACTTTTAAAATCAGATATATGGTTTATTTCAAACCACAGCCTTTGAATAAATAACTAGCACTGTGAATTGGTATTAAGTGCCTAATGGGCTGGAAAATCAAGGGAAAGAGCTCATACAGAAGAACTTGCCATCCTAAGGGTGCTTACACAAGTTACATTTTTTTGTGTGATAGGGCCCTTCAAAGAGTGCTACAGCTGTGATACAACATGTGCATGGCTGCAGAGCATGTTTAAAACAGCCAATCATCCAAAAACATAACCCTTGTCAAATCAGCTCTCAGCTAAAGGCACTATAGAACAAAGCAATTTAGGGAACTTGTGTTCCCTTAAGGATTAGTTTTTAGTGCAATTACAGGCACTAGTACTCACACTGCAAACACCAACCCAGCACCACCCCCAGGGCTGTCAGTGGGGGAGGGAGAGGGAGAGAAATAGAGCAGCACACAGCTACTAGGTGGGCTTTGCCTGGCCTGAGCTGGAGGGAGGGTGTGAAACAGAGACCCCTTGCCTCACAGGACCCCGCCCCCCCCCCCCCCCAGCTATCCCAGCTAAGTATTGGGGAAAGCCAGGCTGGGCCCATGAGGTGAGGGTGCTCAGTCCCATGTCCCACCCAGCTTTGGCCACAGCAAAGCCCTGCCAGCAGCAGCTGCTGCTGATGTCAAAAGGTCTGGGTGGGGGATGGAGGAAAGCCCTTCCCCCCCATCTTGCAGGCCCAGCTCCACCCAATATTCCAGCTGGGGTAGCTGGAGGGGCTGCAAGGTGAGGGGGGGGGGGGTCTCCCTGTCCCCATCCCCTGCCTAGGCCTCTTGACAATGGCAACAGCAGTTTCTGGCTTGGCAAGAGCTTGTTGTGGGGGGTTGGGATGAAAAGAAGCTCCCTCACCTCATAGGCCTGGACCAACTTCCCCCAATACTCCAGCTGGGGTAGCTGGGGGTTGGACTGTGAGGTGAGATGGTGTGGTAAAAATACGTTAGACCCCCTAATTTTGTAATAACATTGAGAGCAACCAAGGTGTGGTAAACATGTCTCATGATCTCATGTGCAAGCTGCATAAGGTCTAACGACTGACTTGTGGGCTGCGTTTCCTTTCTTTTTAATTACTTCTGTATTTTGCAGACACACTTGTCTGGTGCCCTGAAGTTACACCAAGATGCCAGGTTACTAAGAGTCACTAACTTTGCCGCAGTTCTGCTTTTCTTCTGCGCGTGCAACAGAACTTTGCCGCAGTTCTGCTTTTTAAGTACGCACGCACTAAACTTGATAAGAGACACTAACCAATAACAAGTTAAGCTCAGCCTACGAGGCAAGATGTAGCAACTAGGAAATTATAATGCTGCCAAAAAGTGCCTGATACGTTAAGACTCTATGTTTATGTAAGCTATAAAAATGTAACTGTGGGCCAGACTCGTCGTCGACTCTGCTTTGGGTGACAGCCCCTCAGTCGACCCTGTTTACGTAAACACTAAACTGGAGATGGACCCAGCCTGCATGTATGTGTGACTCTCTCCTTGAGGACAATTGGACTAGCCTCCAGGGGCACGAAACTAGCCGTTTGGGCAACAATGGCACTTTATCCACCCCATCACCTTCCCCTCCAGGTCTAGTCAGACAAAGTGCAGCTGGAAGCTGTGTGCTGCCCCTTGCCCTCCCCCTCACTCCCCCACTGAAATTCCCAGAGCTGGAGTAGGGGCAGGACTAGGGAGATGGGTGGTTTGGCAGCATCCTCGGAGGCAGCTGGAGCTGCCCCACCTGCTGGCCAGGGTCAGTGAAGGCAGGCAAAAGCCCACCTGACCCAATATCTTGTGCGTTGGGGTGGAATCTAACTCATGGGGCTTTGTGCGAAGTGCTGTGAGTTAGAGTGTGGTCTCGAGACATCTGTAGGCACCCTAAGATTCATGTGCATAATGCCTGTAATTCACCACACGGAGTAAGAGAAATATATTCACTCTCTGGTACTGTAGGGAGAAATAAAATAAGAGGAACATAGCATTGGTCTCTATTCCATCTTTTTATCAGGCTCCTATAGATTCATCTATTACACTCCAGTTGTTCTCTTTCCCTTATTTGTCCTTTACAAATTGGAAGCTGATCTCTCCTTTTTTTCCTCTTTTTCCTTTCTCTAGTTGCCATCTTTTCTTTTTCTGCTCAACAATGCCCTTTTCTACTTTATTACTTTCTTTTTTTCACTCTCTAGTTTTTACTCCCAAGGTGGGAACCTGTGTTTTTCCCCCACATTTTATCCCAAGTTCTACTATTTATTATTCTTTCATCCAAAAGGATTCTTCTCATATTAGTAATAGAAAGCAAGTTTGCAGGTCTAACCTGTGGCTTTTACTCAAAGTTATGGCTTTCAGAGCTCTTTATCATTCCTTGGTCTCACTACTAAGTCTCTTTTGGAAGGGCAACTACCAGGATGGAAAGGAGGCTGGTTATTGAGGGACCTTACCTTTGTTGTCCAGGCTAACCAATGAAGCTATTTCCTGCTACTTTTCTCCAGTGGGAGAGAAAAGTGAACTGGAAAAGGACCCCAGAATTAACAGTCTTCACCACATTTCAGAATTGGAAGAAAGGTGTGGTGTAGCACAAGGACTTGAAAACACTTAATATGAATACTGAAGGAAAGGGGTATCCTTAGGTCTAGAGAGGGGATGAGAACCTAGTAAATTGGTGGGGTTAGGGGACTGTAATGAAATTATAGAATCATAGAACATTAGGATTGGAAGGGACTTCAGGTTATCTAGTCCAACCTCCTGCTCAAAGCAGGACCATCCCCATCTATAAAATTCCAGCCAAGGCTTTGTCTAACCAGGTCTTTCAAACCTCCTAGGATTCAGGGGTCACTTGTTTCAGTGTTTTAATACCCTCTCACTTGCAGGGGAGAAAGTTTCTCTTAATATCTAACCTAAACTTCCCTTGTTGCAACTTCAGACCATTGCTCCTTGTTCTGTTATCTGCAACCACTGAGAACAGTATAGCTCCATCCTCTTTTTCAAGGCTGCTGTTAAATTCTCCCTCAGTCTTTGCTTCTCCAGACTAAATATACCCAGCTCCCTTAGCCTCTCCTCAGAAGTCATGAGCCCCAGCCACTTAATAATTTTTGTTGTCCTCTGCTGGACTTTTCCAATTTGTCCACATCCAATTTCTGTACTGGGGGACTCAAAATTGAACACACTATTCCAGATGTGGCCTCACCAGTGCAAGATAAAGGGGAATAATCACTTTCCTTGACCTACTGGCGATGTTTCTGTTAATACAACCAAGTATTCCATTGACCTTCTTTGCAACAAGGATACACTGTTGATTCATATTCACTGTATTGTCTGCTGTAATCCCCAGGTTCTTTTCTGCAGAGCTGCTGCTTAGCTAGTCTGTCCCCAGTCTGTACTGATTCCTAGGATTGTTCCATCCCAAGTGCAGGACTTTGCACTTGTCCTTATTGAACTTTATGAGATTTATTTTAGTCCAATACTTAGATTTATCTAAGTATCTCTACCCCTACCCTCTACTGTATCTACTACACCCAGCGTGGTGTCATATGCAAACTTGATGAGGGTATGCTCCATCCTGTCTTCCAGGTCATTGGAGGAATGGAAGAAATGTACAAATGGTTTGAAAAACAGAGGATAGAATGTTTGGAATATAAAATTCATAGATTTTAAAAGAGAAAAAAATAATATAACAGGAGAGAAGGAAAATTTATGAAGAGATAGAACAGGGGTAAGAGTACAGGTGTATTTTTGGAAGGATAATCTATTGATTTAGGAACTGTGTAATGAAATTCTGACTGCAGAGATTTAAAATACATACTAACTGTTATGTAATAAATATGTTGTAATTCTACTGTGTATTATGTAGCAGTTCTGCTTAATATGAACTCTAGTCCATATTTATCCTGCTGTCCAGGATTCACTCCTGAGCTTAAACAGAATCTCAATCCTGTCCACTCACGGCCATTTTCCCATTCAGTAGGCACAATTTTTCCTTAACCAGTATTTAAGTATGCTTTCATGTATCTTTCAGAACAACTTTATTTGAGCTTTAATTAAAAATGTGGTCAATTAAGTTTAGCTGGTCTCCGGGGTTATTCCTTCAGATAAGTTTTATTGTGTAGCAAATTGTATCAAAACAAAAGCTACAATAAAATAAAATTGGTCACCTTTTCATAAAATGCTCCAAGTATGTGAAATACTTGGAAAAATCCAGGTGTGTTACTGAAGCGGAGAAAATAACTCTTAATTGGAAATGGAAATGATTTTACTTAAGGGAAAAGGGATACACACACACACACGTGCACGCGCACACACACACACACATATATACATACATACACCCATATATATATCATGGGTGTATAATCATATATATAATTGATTGCTGCTTGCCTGTGTCAGACCCACTGGGCCTTGATGGAAACTGCACACACACACACACACACACACACACACACACACACACAAATATAGTAAAAGTTGTGTTAACCAGCAGTTTAAGTAACTGGAAAACTCTAATAACTGGAATTTCTGGCCACCTGGCCAGATGCAGGCGGAGGAGAGAGGGAGCTCACATGCAGCGGGGAAAGCTTGCCACTGCCGCTGCCCCCCACCACCCTGTGCTTCTGCTATGGCTCCGTGTGCACCCCCCACTCGCTCCATGTGTGGCCTCTGCCACCTCTACCTCACTGTACCATGTCCACCTGAAACCCCCCTGCCCTCAGGTAACTGGAATTTTTATATATGCAGCACCCCCCTTACCCCACTCATGACGACTAACAAAGCTTTTATTGTACAGACACACACAGAGACACACACACATACATAAATAGTAAAGAAGCTTTGCTAGCTCAGTTGGTAGAGCATCAGACTCTTAATGTCAGAGTCATGGGTTCAAGCCCTGTGTCAGACATTATTTTTTTTCATATACTGAGCAATGGTGAGACTGCAGCTGGAATACTGTGTCCATGTTGCCCTGTGGGGTCAGGCCAACTCTCAGGATCTCAATATTGCACTGTTAGACAGGAGGGTGTACCACAATTGCACATATACAAACACACAAATCAATTAGGTGCATACACACACACACTACCAGCTCAGGCATGCATCCAAACCAGCCTAGGCACATGCGTACTTATCACCAATTCAAGCACATACACTATACACCCTGGAAGTTAGGCACAGATCACTAATTAGTATATCATGCACACAATGCCATATATATATACATACACACACACACCCTCACACTCACACTAGCAACTCAGATACACACGCATTCAAAATAGCTAGTCTAGGTTGGGTGTAGTGATGTGTTTGTATATATATGCTTGGTGTACTTGGGATACCTGGGGAAAGGTTAAGGTAAGAAAGTAGAAATGTAAGGAGTTAAAGTTACTGGAAATGAAAGTCACCAGGACTGGGATTAGAACTGGCAGACTAGAAGAGCCTGGGCTGAAGAACTGAGGCTCAGGGGTAACTTTAGGTTAATTGATCTTAATATTTTAAAAGACAATGCCCAAAGCCTGCAGAACAGTGAAGCATGCCGGCAAAGAGTCTGGGACTGGAGCCAGAGCTATGGGGGGGCGTGAAAAGGTAGATGGGGACAGGGGAAATGGGGCTAAGGGAAAGTATGTGTGTTAAAGAGGGGCTCTGGGCAAGGGGAGCCAGAGGATGACTCCAGGGCAGTTAGAGAAGTCGCAGGGAGCAGCAGTAGGTGCTAGAAGCTGGAGACAGCTAATAGAAGCTGGGAAGCTGCGGGGTGGGGGGAGATTACAGAAGGTGCGGGGGAAGCCTGAAAACACAGAGATAGACAGCAGAAAAGCAGCAGGCAGCAGGGACAGCAGGAAAGCAAGGAGAGGCTGAGAGGTGGCAGAAAAGGGGAGATGGAATTGGGAGGAGATCAGGAAACTAGCGGAGAGGGTGGGAACTGGAGCTGAGAGAGAGAGAGACAGAGAATGAGGCTGGAATTTAAGATAGGGAAGGAACTGGGATTCAGTAAAACATGACCCAACTCGGGGTTGCAAATGACAGTGGTTTTATTGAACAGGGGAGATGGTGACACAATGCCAAATTGGTTCCCTTGCACCCACATACACACACACACAATTGCAGCAGGGGTTAAAAAGGCTTGGTGCAGGGGCTCAAGTACACTGAAGTCCAGGAAGGGAGAGAGACAGAGAGATAGAGAGTCCAAATTGTAGGAGGAGATGTGCAGGTAATATCTACCTATCCAGGCTGGAAGGGGTCCTTGTCCAGTACGTGTTGTCTAGAGGGGGGTCGCTGGCAGGGTCTTTGGGTGGATAGGTGGTGTGGCATGGTGCTGGTCCAGATGGAGAGGGCATCCCACTGGGTCTGTCTTCACTGCCCCTTTTTATAGGGGCAGACCTTGTGTGACCCTAGTGACAGGAGGCATGCCCAGGCAAGGGTCATCCCCTGGAGTACTGAGCATGTGTGCTCCATGCAGAGATATACAGTTTCAGGTGTCTGTAATGGTGAGTGTTGCTGGTTTTGCAGGGTCTTTTGTCTTTCAAATGCTGGTCTTGCCTCTGTTCCTGGGTAAGGTCCGTGGTTCCTGGGTGAATCAATGCGAGGTGATGGCCCAGTCATTACAGGCCATTCAGTAGAGGCCTGCTACCATTGTATTTCAATCATTCCCAATCACACTCATTCATTGGGGAACCAATTTACATGGGAGGGGTACACGACTCATACAGTTGCAACATGGGACGCCCAGGCAGAGGACAGAAGATGGAGGCTTGACATATAAAATGGAAACTTGACATGACTTTGGTTTGCTTACAAACACAGGCTTAAACCATACGATATCCATATGAAACAATAAAAATCAATGCAAAAATGATAATAATACAATATACAACAGTAAAAATCAATACAAACATAATAATAATACAATATAAAATGGTGGATATCCAAAACCAAAAACTTGCTACCAGAATAAAAATGTTTAAAGCTTATCATAAGTCTGAGCTCGCTTATACTTATCTATAGGGAATAGAGAGGAAGAGAAAACGTCAGAAATGGTTGGAGAAGGGAAAGGAAAGCATGTAAAAATAAATACAACCCCCCCCAAAACAAACAAACTGGGGGTTTTGCTACATCCAGTTCTGGGCACCACATTTTAACAAGGTGTGGACAAGCTTGAGAGAGTCCAAAGAAGAGCCACCCATATGATCCAAGTCTTAAAAAGCAAGCTATAGGAGGAAAGGCTGAGGGATCTGGGACTGTTCACCCTGAGGAAAAGAAGGCTGAAAGCGGATCAGGTAGCAGCTTACCGCTACACTAGGTGAGCACATCAAGAGTTCAGTGAGCAACTGTTCACCAGGGCACCTGAGGGGAAAACCAGGAGTAATGGCAACAAACTTCTGGAAGACCAATTCAGGCTCAACATTAGGAAAAACTTCTTCACATTCGGGGTGTCTAGACTGCGGATTAAGCTCCCTCCAGAGGCGGTGCAATCACCTACCCTGGAAATGGTAAAGAGAAGACTAGACAGTCACCCTGCTGGGGTCACCTGACCCCCGGCTATCTTTCCTGCTTGGTGCAGGAAGCTGGACCCTATGATCTTCCGAGGTTCCTTCTGGCCTTACAATCTATGAATCTATTAAGAATGTATTTCCTTTTTCCTTTAGCTAAAACCATTTCTGTTGCCAATTAAGAGTTATTTTCTCAGCTTTAGTGATGATAACTGTTGGATTGCTCCAAATAGTTCACATTTTTATATAGTAAAAATACTGCTCCCCCACTCCCACTACTGTTCTCTGTGGTCTTTTCTTGTAGGGTCTTAAGATGTTCATACTATTCAAAGGTTTCTCCTTTAGATGTTTTAAAATTCCTTCTTACCTGCCTTTGTGTTCCTGCTACTTTCTGTAAAATGATTTACCTCATTTAAGTCTTGTTCCTATTCCATTTTCAGAGATTGGATCCTATCTTTCATGCTCACACTAATTTCTGCCAACTCTTAAGAATGCATGGGTAAGTCATATTTTGTTGTTTTTGTTTTAAATTTTCAGGCTTTATGTTCAGCTAAATATTACAATTAGGGCTGCATGAAATTGTGTTCAATTGGTTTCATGCATACCATTTATTTTCATTTGCATACCTTTGGGTTCTTACATTTTAGGTTATAAAGAATCCCCACATCTAAACTTAAATTTTATCCCAAAAGAAAAAGAACAAAACAAAACATAGCATCCAGGTTGAACATAACTTTTCAAGAAACCAATAAAATAACCCAGATTTGAAATTTCTGATAGCTCTAGCTCCACTATCATGAATTTAATTTTAAGTAGCCCCTTTTCTTGAAGGCAAATAAATAAAAGAAAAAATAAAGCCCACTATGTGAACAGGATTAGTGAATAAGAGTCATGAAATCCAGTCCAAAGCATTCCTCACATTCTATCTTCAGTGAAACACATTAGTTGAGGCCTTATTGGGATCAAATATTTTTACAATAAGTCTAGGGGGATACATAGCATGGGTGCATAGTAGTTTAAAAGTTTTTTGTTTAAAATAAATAAATCCATGTATGGATGCATGATCAGATCAAAGTGTTGTATTTTACAATACACCAAACATTGTTTGGCACTTAGAAAATATTAAAACAAAATTATATGAGCTCCTTAATTTAGGAAAATAAAATCCCTCCTTTATTTTTTAGGAATTGGTTACATAAAAAACTTATGTACCATGACTAGAAAGGATGATACTGCCTTGAGCAAGGGGTTGGAGTAGATGACTTCTTGATGTCTTTTCCAGCCATTCTTTTTTTTGAGTCTTCTAAAAATAAAGGTAGCCTCTATGTCTGTTGGTCAACAGAGTTGCAGGCAATTTTTTCCACTTAATTATAGAGATAATTTGAGCATTGGTCCTGGGCATGACACTAAACTGCATCTTACGCTTCCTTGTGTATACTTCTTGGTTAAAGAAGGGCTAAGGGACCTCACCCCAACAGAAAAGATGTTCATGCTGAAGTGACAGACAGTTAACAACTCTATTCAGATTGCTCTCTGGCAGAAGCTATGAACTCTGTATCACTGAACATCTAGACTCATTTTGTCCTTTGAATTTTGGCTCACAGGTCTAAAGTGGGGATGGCAGGTCTATGGAAGCCTCCATCCTCCAAAACTCTGCCTGAGCATATGTGCTGAAGGTCTTGGCAAGATGGTTGCAGGATTCCAAGAGGGATATAAGGACCCGGAGTTAGCTACTAAGATTTCCAAGCAGCCATGTTTAGGGATGGCCTACTTACCTCATGCGAGTGTTACCCTAGAAAAGGTAGGTCAAACAAGCCTTGCCTCACTATTTACATCCTGGCTCAACTGATTTCATAAACAGAATTGCTTTCTGGAACATACAGACTTTGATCCCCGCATATGACTTTGATCTGGATTCACGTCTGAGGAAAATAGCTGTGTTTCATAGTTTCATAATTGTTAGGGCCAGCATAGATAATTAAGTCTGATCCCCTGCCCTGGGCAGGAAAGAGTGCTGGGGTCATATGACCCCATCCAGGTGCTTGTTCAGTCTCCTCTTAAAGACTCCCAAAGTAGGGGAGAGCACTACTTCCCCTGGAAGTCCATTCCAGATTCTGGCAACCCTTACTGTAAAGAATTTCTTCATGATGTCCAACCTAAATCTGCTTTCTGTCAGTTTGTGGCTGTTGTTCCTGGTTATTCCAAGGCATGTCCTGGTAAACAGAGCATCTCCTGTTTCTTCCTCCCCTCCCTGCCCCAAATAATTTGTAAATGGGTACAAGATCCCCTCTCAGCCTTCTCTTGTGGAGGCTAAAGAGATCCAGGTCCCTCAGTCTCTCTACATAGGGTCTTACCTGTAGGCCACTAAACATATGAGTAGCCCTCCTCTGGACCCTCTCAAGGTTATCCACATCCCTCTTGAAGTGCAGCACCCAGAACTGGACACCGTAATCCAAATGTGGCCTGATCAATGCCACATAGGAAGTATGACCTCTCTAGACCTGTTTGTAATGCACGTAATGCATGACAGAGTGTGGTTAGCTTTACTGATTACTTCATCACATTGATAGCTCGTATTCATTTTGGAGTCAACTATGACTCCAAGATCCCTTTCTGCCACTTTGCTTCTGAGAAGGTCATCCCCTGGCCTGTAACTGTATTGGTGACTCCTTCTCCCTAGATGCAGCACTTTGCACTTGTCTTTGTTGAACTGCATTCTATTCTTTTCTGCCCATTTTTCCAACCTGTCCAAGTCTGCCTGTTGTCGATCCCTTCACACTAGTGTGTATACTTTACTTCATAATTTTGTGTTATCTGCAAATTTGGACAGAGTGCTCTCCATGTCCTCATCCAATTTGTTGATGCAGACATTGAATAGCGCAGGTCCAAGGACCGAGCTTTGGGGGACCCCACTGCCCACATCTTTCCAGGTCAATACTGAACCATCCACCACCACTCTCTGTGTGCAACCCTTGAGCCACTTTGTCACACACCTGACTGTTTAATCATTGATGTCACAGCCAGTCAGTTTGTTTATGAGAATAGGATGAGATACTGAATCAAAGGCCTTCTTAAAATCCAAGTAAATGACATCTACATCAACTCCTGCATCTAAGCATTTTGTGACCTGGTCATAAAAAGAAACAAGGTTAGTCAGGAAGGATCTACCTGCTATGAACCCATGCTGGTTGGTCTTCAGCATTATGTTTCCTGGTGGGCTCCCACAAATGTGATCCATGATAATTTTCTTCAAAGGTTTTCCCAAGAGTAGAGGTGAGACTAACTGGCCTATAATTACCTGGATTCTCCTCCCTCCTCTTCTTGAAAATAGGGACAACATTGACCCTTTTCCAGTCTTCTGTCTCTTTCTTTGCCCCAGGCTTTCCTGGATTTCCTTGTTCAGCCAAGAGGGCTTGTTGGCCCCTTTGCCCTGTTATGTGTGCAAAGGAATTGTCTCCTTCTGTGCCTGAAGGACTTCCCCCTTGAGGAACGACCACCATTCCTTGACTACCATCTTGTCAATGCTTCTGATCTACAATGACTCACTACCTAATCTCCTGAGCATTTCTGAAGTTAGCCTTTCTGAATCCTAGCACTTCTGCCCTGCTGGTTACTTTTCCTACCCTATGCCTGATAGTGAATCCAATCAATTGATAGTCACTATCCCCTAGGTTACCTTGTACCTGCAGATCCCCCACCAGGTCATCCCCTGTAGCTAGTACTAAGTCCAGCAAAGTGATTCCCTTAGTCAGAATATATACCTCCTGCATTAGATGGAGGTCCTGTATACAGATTAAGAATCTACGTGAGCAGTTAGATCTGGCTGACTGCTCCTCCCAGCAGATGTCAGGGTAGTTTAAGTCACCCATGAAAACCATGTCCCTTGACCGTACAGCCTCTGCGAGCTGCCTTAAGGATTCCAGGTCTAGCCCATCTGTGTACTTGCAGACTTCAATGCAAGAGTTGGGCCCAATTCTGGGATCTGGCCTGGAATTCTAAGTAGTCATGGCATCGGATGTATAAACAACAATGGTCAGAGAGTTCTTGAGTTCTGTGCCAGTCATGGCCTATCAGCAGGGATCCTGGTTTTCTCTGATAACAAAAATAAAATAAATACCAATTTTCAGGTTTAAAAAAATAACCCAAATCCACATTTACCCATGATTAAAATGAAATACCACAAATATTTAGATATCTATATTGTGGTATTTCATTTTAATAATGGAAAAAAAAATCTGGATTTTGGGTTACCTTTTTTAATACAAAAATTGGGGATTTTTTCACTATAGAAAACCAGGATCCTTGTTTATCACTGACCAACACCTTCTTTTCTGGTAACCAGCAATGTAGATCTTGATGATAAGATCACTAGTAGAATTACCAAAGCAGCCAGGAACTTTGGTCTTTTGTAAGACAGAGACTGGAGCCAGTAACAAACTGTTAACTAAAGTGAAAATCCATATTTATGAGACATGTTTTATCCACTCTTCTATATGGCTCAGAAATATGGATCACTTATGCCAAACATATAAAAAAACTAAGTAGTTTTCATAGCAGAATTTAAACCTTAAATAGACCTAATCCGTTAACTAGGTATAGTTGAAAATATATATATATATATTTTTTTCCATTTTAAAACTTTTGAAAGAAACTTAAGACATTTCTTTCTTCTTTTCAATGGATTTTTGGATTAAAAAAAAAAAGATTGGCACTAAGACATAAATAAAAATATGTGGGGGGAGGGGAAGAAGGATAAGAAAGGGATTCCTGATTTTTTTTTACATCCTGTTCATTATAAGAGAATGAATGTAAATCAGTCTGAGCTTGTTGTATTATAATTCAAATCTGAAGAATTTATTTTCCAAACAATCCATTTCAAACAGCCTTTCTTCTGTATTTTATCACAGGTTAAAATAAAACAAGGGCTGCAACTTAGGGTGTAAATGCAAAAAGTATTCTGTTGCATGGTGATTTTTAATACATGTTGTTTGATTTATGCATGCATAAGTAGAATATGTATTTTAGTCAATTCATGCTAGCAAAGATGTTATTAAAATCTTTTTTTTTTTCAAATAAGAACCGGTTCATTGCAATACAAACCTGTGCTGAGTCCAAAGTCCCAGACTGTGTTAAATTTCTCTTAAAGTATACTTTAAAGTGTTGTATTATTGACAGCTTTGGACAAAAAAATAAAGTAAAATAAGAGAGAATGAAAAACTTTAAAGAAGGGACAAGCAATCAAAGCAGACAAAAGTGGGTTTTCACTACAAAATTGCTGATCTCCTACTGATAGTCCAAGGGCTTTTTGTGCACCTATATTTCACTCTTACACATATTTTTCTTCTTTTTTAAAATGTGCCAACATTAACATCATAGTTTCAAAAAGTCAGTTAAAGTTTCATATGTGTACAGCACAATTTGGTTAAAAATCATTTCACACATTCCTCTTTCTTAAATGATAAAAATTTCCCACTATTGCTATGATGCACACCATGCTTCAGCCATCCAAAATATGATCCTAATAGTGTGTAGGAGGAAAGAGTTCAGTGATTAGACAAAGAAACAAGGACACAGGATTCTATCACTCACTCACTATGGCTCTTTCTTTAGCCCCTGTCAGATTCTTCCACTCTTTAGGTATGTAAACACTACAGTCACTGAAGTGTAATGTAATGATAGATAAGCTAGCTTTAAACTAGATAGCTCAGATTCCAATAGTGGTCTAGCTGTGGCAGCCCATATTTCACCATTGGCTAATCCATTTTTTTAAGAAGGAGAAACTTAGTAGGAACACACTGTTTTTTATGTTAACAGCAAATAAGAGTTTTTGACCTCTACAACATATTTCACAACCACTGGGAATATATAAGTCCAGAAATTAGATCCCTAAAACCTTGAATCAGCTGCCAAGCAACAGTGAACATGCCTAAAGTGCTTAGGGGCACAAAGCTCTATTTCTCAGTTTGCCCAGCTGTACTTCAGTCTTGACAGGGCTGAGTAACAAAGGTGTTAGTTCATGTATAAGCCCTACTGGGACCCACAAATTATGAATTCCTGTTTCATTTATCACAGTTAATTCAACTGGCATTCCTGGAACACAAAACATGGACAGAGGAGGATGCCACTCAAGCTGCTCCACTATGCATGGAATAATTCAATGTTCATTTTGCCAGAGAGTGAGAGAGAGAAACTTTGAATGAGAATAAGAGTATGCTCTTACCTAACAGGGCACTTGAGTAGCAGATGAAGATGAGGTTCAAGTCTCTGCTCCAAAAATACTTAAATAGTTATCAAAACAGGACCAGGTGTTTCTTCCCTTTGAGTTTGAAGCACTAAGTTAACTGAAATATTTGGTTTGCATGTGACAGTTACTTTATAAATCAAATGTTCTATCTAATCTGGAAATTACCTGGATTTTAGATTACAAAGTCTAGGATCAGTTTAATATAATGATAAAAATTATAATTTAGAAAATCTCCTTTACTTAGAACACTACAGAGGTTGGGAATTGGGAGACAGTCCCTGAGTTAGGTTGGTTAGTTAGAGACATACCAAGGCTATGCAAAGTTGCTTAATGTTTCACAATAAAGTTCATTGTTGTTCTTCTCACTCATGTAGTCCTGTGTTAATTTAATCTGTGATCACTACACGGTATCAGAGATGGCAAATGAAAAAGAACTTGAAAGACTTTAAAATACAAAGTTGAATTAAAGTTGGAAACTGAGAGCAAGTGGAGCAACACAGCTGTGTGGAAGGACAAGGGCCTCTGTAAGTGATCTTCCTGCATAGTTATAGTCTAAGTAAAAAGACAGTCATGGAAGTTTTGCGACCTCCACCTGCCCTTATGATGTCAGCCAATATAGCAGAGAACTTCTTATAGCAAAGATGATCTTTACTGTGGTTAAAAACAAATTTATTTTGTGGACCAAATCAGGAACCTGAGCCATGTACTGCACATGGAAACATGTGCCCAAATTACAACAGAACATGTCAATCCCAGATTGGCCTTGTCAGCCATCTTCTGACCCACAGATAAGACAATCATGGAAGACAATTATCCTTTACTGCAAAGGATTGCTGATAATAACGAGACAAAGATTTGGGTTGTACCTAGCAGCCACATGGAGCAGAAGGGAAAATGACAAAGTCAAATCATCAGTTTTCTTTCATGTTGCGAGGGAGGAAGCCATTGATGTTCGCAACACATTTGTCTATGAAAAAAGCCAAAATATAAAATTAAGTGTAATACCTTTGGAATATGAGTAGAATTGAAGAAAAAAAAAAGTGGTATACTTAAATGACACAGATTTTTAATATGCAAAGAACAGAAAAAAGTATATATCAGTATCTTACTGAATGAAAGAGACCGAGTAAGAACTATGCTTTTGGGAGCTTAACAGAATAGCTAACTAGAGATGGGGTTATTTGTGGCATTGCAGACACTACATTACAAGAAAAGGTCTTCTGTGAAGGAGATTAGTGCCTAGAAAAGACTACACAAATGTGCAGGGCAGCAGGAACTGTGAAGGCCTTGGCTACAAAGCTGAATACACCAAAATGACTCCATGCAGTAGCTATGGAAGAAAAACTCATCTTAGGGTAGTATTTTCCACTATCAATGAAAATGCTAGGGGAGAAGGAAGAGATAAGCAGATGTGTACCAAGTGTGGAATGCATTGTGACTGCTACTATAGTGCTGTACTTGGAAAGCTCTGTTTTAACTATAGCCAAAATAATCATTTTGCTGGGTGTTACCAATCCCAAACACGAAAATCTTGAGTGCATGTAGTTGAGACCATAGAGGAAGAATTGTGTGTATGTATGGTAGAATCAAACAAAATTAATGAGAGGGAATGGATTTTGTTAGTGGTGGTTCAAGACAAATGGTTCAATTGAAAGTGGACACTGGAAATCAGGTTGATATTTTACCAGAGCATGATATAGAAGATTTACATTGAGACCAAAAGTGAATCCAACAAACATTAGAATAACTGGCTATTCATGAATAAATATACCAGTCAAAGGAAGATGCATTGCTAGTATCCAATATAAAAATAGAAACTCCCATTCATTGTCATACCTAGGGAGATGACAGCAATTATAGGTCTAGGAGCTTGTGAGGAACTGAATCTAATTAAGTGTGCTCTTGCAGTACGAGAGGTATAATATTCATACCTGTTGACGATTTTGGCCATCACAGTCAAACCATGCTCCAACAGACTTGGAAAAAAAAGCTTCTCACTAAAAAAAATAAAATTAAATTTAAAAAATCAGAATCTGGATATGATACTTCTGAGGGCATAAAAGAAAGACTCATAGGACACCTATACACATGCAGTGAGGCTGCTCCAATGCGCTGTGATTATAGCGTGTCAGAGCAGACTTGATTAATCGAGTCTGTTGGAGCATGGTAATTACTGCACTCCAGCAGATTCCAGCACCATGTGTATTAGCATCCCCCCCCACTGAAAAATGGTGGTGAGGGCACTTTAACTAAATGTCATTCAACAATGTTTAGTTAAAGCACCCCTGCTGCTATTTTTCAGCACAGGGGCACTGATATACATGACACTCTGTGCACTTTCATTACAGCAGCTTTCAGAGACATTATAATTAAACTGTCCTCCCCCTACCCCACACACACATACAGAGCATATCTGTAAATGCCATAGAGACTTGATAAAAGAGCTGCAGAAAAGGGGGCATAGGAAACTGAGTGGTGAAGATGAATTCCAGAGTGAATTGCTACTAACCTCTCCTCTGCAGATGGGTATTAGTTAATTTTGTGTTAATTTATTTTTTTAGTTATTGTTAGTGTTAATGGGATTCAGGACTAGTGTATAAAGGATTGACACAACAACTGATTGGATGAATGACAGAAACGCTTTATTTACCACAACTATTTACTGTTAAATGAGCATGAAGCAAAGCAAAGTGCAGTATGTTTATCTGTAAAAGTGATAGTATCTCACCAATACAAGGAAAGAGACAGTCTCAGTCTTGTGAGCCTCTCAAGGCATGGATTCATTCACCAAAAGATCGCCTGGGTGCAGTAGCAATTCTTGTCAGAATGATTTCTCATTCTTGAAGTGCACCCTGTTAGGTGTTTCATTACTCTTTACTCAGCATCTTCAAAGCATTCTTGTAGTTGTGTAAATCAAGAGAGAAACCCAATCAGTAAATAACAGGAAACTCCTGTTAATCAAACTGTTCATTATTAGTTATCAGAAAGTCTCAATTTTGACTGAATTACCTTCCTTAAGAAACAGAAGGTTATGCATTTCTACTAAGTTGGAACATATCAAGAAATTGACTAACAACCAGGAAAAACACAGTTTTTGAGGTGATGTCCTTGGAAAATCAAGGGAACCACTGAGGAAAAACAAGAGTAAATCAGGAGGAGGCACCAATCAAAGCCATATGGAAAATGTCTCTTCCTGTACATAAACATAAGTTAATTGTAAAGAAATATTTACTATACTAAATAACCAAGGGTAGATATTTCACACAGTTGCATACCAAACACATAGAAGCCTGCTTAAAATCATCATAAATATAGTAAGCTTAGCTGAAACCCACAAAACATTTGCAATTAATTTTTTATTGGAAAAGTATTTATATAAATACAGGATTTTTAGTTATCCTTTAACCAAATACTTTAATGAAATCAAAAATTCTCACCCTCAAAAAAGTTACACAAAGCTGTCCATGTGTAACACAGGCTTAGGAATATAAATATATACTTTGTCAAAAGTGTGACCTTGTGACTTGTCTATAGTCATAGAAAAAAAGGGCCCTGGTACACATGACTAAGGGCCTTTGTATCACTGAGGAAATTGCCCCTTTTAGTGGTTTAATTGCCCTTTTCATGACTTAATTGGGTAACAGTGTGCACATTTGGTGGCATGTTACAATTACATTTTCTAACAGTGTACGTGTTTGGCGGTGTATTTTAATTTAAATGACTTTTTATGTAGTAAATTAAAACACATTCCATGTATTTTAGTTTGCTACCTAAATTATAATGATATTGCTCATGTGTACAAGGGACCTATCCAGGGAAGGTGGTGGGGACAGTGCACAGGGTGCTGGAAGTCCAGGTATGCTCAGGGAAGTTTGGGTTTGGCAGGCTTCCAGTGCCCTGTGCACCATCCCTGCCATCTTCTCTGGTTGCCAGCACACCCAGCCACCCTTCTGCCACCTTTCTGGGGCAATCAGGTCATTCCTGGGTGGTCGCAGGTGGCAGGAAGGTGGCAGGGATGATGCACCAAGCCTGTGCTTTCCCAGGCACACCTGGGCTTCCAGCACCCTGTGCACCATTGGATCTGTTGGGTGCTGCCTGAGAGCTGGGATACACCTGCACAGCTAGCACCCTACCCGGGCTGCCCTGCAGTGCACCGCTGCCATGGAGGGAAACATTGCCTACCGCCCCATTGTTCCCTCACCGCAGCTTAGGGGCTGCACAAACTAGTAACAGCTCACACAAGCAGGCTCCACTGAGGCAAAAAAAAAAAAAAAATTGCAGTGAGGGGGCTGATTTTTTCCCCCCTTTCTTCTGGAGCCTGCCTGCATCTACCACAGCCAGGGAGCAAGCTGCCAGTAGGTCCATAGTGGTGGCACTCCCTAGCAGCACCCAACACTGGCATTCTACCTGGGCTGTATCTGAGGGCACTGCTGCCATGGAGGGAAGCACCAGGGCCCTCTAAAGCTCAGAGCCTGCTGACAGCTAATCACCCAGCCACAGGAGAAGCAGGCAGGCTTGGGGTGGGGGGAGGACCAAGTCCCTCACTGCTTTTTTTTTTTTCCTTTCAGTGGAACCTGCCTGCTCTATGGGGGGGGGGGGGGGGCAGTGCTTCATTCTAGCTCTGACTTGTCTGCATATCTGTTTGAAATGCCTCAAGATCTATAATAACAACAAGACAAGGGGCTTTGGGTGAATCTGATATCTTTTATTAGACCAACTTAAATAGTTGGAAAACAATTATTAAGCAAGCTTTTGGGTTCAAAAACCCTTTGTTAGGCTAAAGAAGTTTCAGCAGTTGGTGTGTGCTCTTCCTGGATGGAATGACTGTCTGGAACACTCTGATTTGTTATTTCAGTAAGCATTGTGATTGACTGCTGAGACAACCAATCAGAGTGGTCTGCACAGATAGGATATGCCTATTATTATTATAGATAAGCTGGAAGTGATGCCTCATTATTTCTTTTCAGAAGGTATAGCCACAAACTTACATCTTCTTGCACTATTCAGTTGTCATCAATATTTTGTATTGTAACTTTTGTGAATAGGCCCAGCTCAGCTTCAGTTTCACAGTCATCATTAGTAGGGAAGGTTTAATAATAGAAATTTTAATTTAGAGATACCCCCTTGCTTAGAAGACTAGTGAGGTTGGGAATTAGGAGATGGTTCCTGAGTCAGGTTAGTTAAAGAGAGCTTTCTGCTCCACAATAAAGTTAATTATTGTTAGTTCTTCTCATTTATGCATGCCTGTGTTTATTGAATGTGGTGATAGCTATGCTGACACATTATTTAGCCTCATTTTAGTCTATTACATCAATAATGCATAATGTGTTAAGGAATGGGGTGAAGGTAGCCTTGCCTAGTATTACAGTTTCTGAAGCTCAGGTGTAGTTGGGTTTCTTAAGGAGTTTGGCATAAGACCTGGAATCAGGAACTACAGTTTAAGTCAACACAGTCCAGAAGCCAATCCAGGGTTAGGAACCAGCCCAAGAGATTGTCTATACTGCTGGTTAGACCAAGATCAGAAATTAAAACCCAGAGCCAGATGTAATCAGAATCAAGAGCAAATACCAGAATCAAAGTCTGCTTGCAGGCATTAAAAAGAAAAAAAAGGGCTTTACCAAAAGACTCAGTGTGTTACTTTACAGCGTCTTTATAGATTGGGCACTTCAGTTGGGGCTTTTTGGCACTTCTATCTAAAGCTGAGTCAATTAGTGCATCTATACATGTAATGGAACTCTGCTCCAACCTGCGGTAATTAACATGTTTCAAAGCAGACTCAATTAATCAACTCTGCTGGATCAAGCTAATTAGCACACTCCAGCAGTCTCTGCATCATGTGCATGCTGCGTCCCTGCATTTCAAAAAGGCAGCAGGGGCACTTTAACTAAAGCTCATTGAACAAGCTCTAGTTATAGTGCCCCCACCACCATTTTAAAGTGTGGGACTCTGAGTATATGTTACACTGAGGATGCTTTTATTAGAGATGCTCTCAGAGCTGCTCTAATTAAAGTCCCCCCTCCCTCAGTGCATGTGTATAGATGCCATTAGCTATTACATAAAAGCTCCAAAGAATACCGATTAAAGTGCCTGATTTATACAGATGTTGGACAATCCAGGTCTAACTAATGTGATGTCTCTTCTGGACATGTGCTGGGATCAGTGTGGGAGCATGGCAACTTTAAAGTAAAGTACCATTTTGGTGCGGGGTGGGTTTGCTTTTTTTTAACATCTTTAAGCAGTCAAGATGCCAAAGGTCTTACCAGTATAAGAAGCTAGAGCTAGAGCCAGGAGTCAAACCAGAGACCCAGCAAGGAAGCATACAGAGGGACAGGAATGATGCCTAGAAAATAGTATTTAGAAGTTTGCTTTTGGGAATTGGCTTGTAGGTAAATATTTATGTACTAGAATAATGGTTGAGAGCAATGGCAAGGGTTCCAGGCAAGCAAAAAGCCCAATGGATAGACACATAGTCCGAGAAATTGTGGGCATATGCATCCCTTAAGGTGCCTTAACTATTCACACCTCGATTTGATACCTGCCTCACGCACAATTAACCTAAAACAGCCATGTTAAAGTGCATTAAGGGCACACACATATAGACCTGTGCCTGTAATGCACCTTAAACATGGCTAAAGCACTTTCAATCAGCATTTGTAGATGCACCCATAGTATCACTAAAGGCTTATTCCTGGGGTGTGAAAGGAGGCAGTGAAAACCAGTGGTTCTCAACCTTTTTAGATTCAAGGCATACCTCATTAGACTCAAGGCACCCCTCAGAAAATGCAAATCTTAGCTTTCATTCATTGTTTGACTTTTTTTTTTTTCTATTGAAAAGAAGTCAGAAAGACCAGACGAGGGTCAGAATGTTCTTTACATCTGATTCCTTTTTGACATCTCTGGGTTTATCTTGTGAATCATTTCCCTTTTATCTGCTTAGTAGGTTGGGGGGAAAAAGACATAATTGTGCGCATCTACACATTATGCTAAATCACCGTATTGCATGCTAAGATGATGTAGCAATCACAAAAGTCTACATGTGATCACCAGCTAGGTTGCTGTAGCAGCACATTCCCTGGGTATAGTGTGCTGCTATGGCAACACAGCAGCAAAATTTACCCATGCACTGTGTACACAGTGCAGTAGTTGCCTGTACTGTGCTGTGCTTATGTACTTGTAAAAGGAAGTACTACAGCATAGCACCATATCATTGTTGCTTTCCAGCAACATGTAGATGTGCCCATTGTTTCTTAATTTTTCAGTGGAAACAATTTATAAAGCAAGATTTGCATCAACAGTAGATCTAGTATTTCAATAGTATGAATAGGGAGTGCATTAATAATCAGTATCAATAATCAGTATCTTCAGGCCAATTCTAAATTCATAGCTATCATGATATCACAGAGTTCATTAAAACTGCAAGCATATATTTTAGATTATCATTTTCATTTTCTTTTTTGAGGGCTAATTGCTTGTTGTCTACATTAACAGAAAAAAAATAAGGTGTATAGTATTTTTCCATTCTTCCTTCCTTTAGGCACCTTTATAAAAAAAGGGAAAAATAATTAAATCAGCAATTTAAAAGTGACATAATTTATACATACACCACATAATGAGGTGCTTCAGTATGTCAGATCACATATACCCAACATTAGGCTATATAGCTTTTAAAACTACATTGCGATGCTCTCACCATTGGTGTAAAATTTCATATCCCTCAGGTATATATTATGATTTCTCTTCTTTGTATAAGTGAGAACAATACTTAAAAAATTAGCATTAGAGATACAGAAAGGTGATTTTAAAAGTTTTTTTCTTCAATAAAAAGCAAAAAAAAAATTGCATTCAAGAATATATTTTATAATATATTCTATTTAAAATATAGTAAATCTCTCAAGATTTTCTTCCCATTATTTGTCCTACTTAGCTGACTTGTTTCTAACTAGCTAGTTGCACCCTGCTGTGATTAAAATATAACTCTTTATCCTAATAATCCTGCTAACAGTGCTGATTTAATCAAAAAACATGGCTTAATGAGAATGTATAAATATAAGGGGATTTAGATGTTTAAATACACATTCTGCAATAATTAATTACTCATGCATGCATTGCAAACTCACATGTAGAAATCACAAACTCTGTGAACCTGATGTATAAGTTCAATTTATTTATTTAGCAAATGCAAATCTGCAAAGACAAGCTATAGCCTCCTCGTTATCCAAATTCAAAGTTATTAATCCACCTCTTCATTTGTAGAGGGGACACTCCTCGGTGATGTGTGGCATTGTTTGTTTCTCTCTACAAGTGCACAGTGCATTAGCACTGATGCCCCAGTAGTGAAAGTTGACTGTGCAGGGGCCTTGGCCTGTCCTGAACCTGTTTAGCAGGGACCACTCTCACTGTGGTAGTTCAAAGCCAGTTGGTTGATGAGTGGGGTTCATCACCATGAACTTGTTTGTAATTTCCTGTGATTCCCATTCCTTGATCCAGAGGGCATCAGGGAGGCTGTTTCATAAGGGGTGTCATGAAGGAAGGCAGACCTTGGGTAGATTAAACAGGTCATTGTAGAATGGACTAGCAAGTATGGCAAAAGATAAACTTAGCTTAGCAGGGAACGCTTCAGTGAGCTGAAACACAAAAAAGAAAGTTTACAATAACCAGAACCTTGGAGAAATGGCTAGGAAGGAGTATAAAAGTACTGCTCAAGCATTTAGGAAAGCAATCAGGAAGGCAAAAGTGCACTTACAGTTGCATTTAGCAAGAGCTGTAAAGGGTAACAAGATGGGTTTTTATAAGTATGTAAGCAACAGAGGAAGATCAGGGAAAGCATGGGTCCATTACTGAATGAGGGAGGCAGCCTAGTGACAGAAGATGCATAAAAGGCTAAAGTACTCAGTATCTTTTTAACCTCAGTCTATACAGGGAAGGACAGGTCCCATACTATTGCACCTGACAGCACAGTATGGGAGGAGGTGAGCAGCTGACAATGGTGAAAGAACAGGATAGTGACTATTTAGAGAAGCTGGATATTTAGAAGTCCAGTGTGCAAGATGTGATGCACACCAGAGTGCTGTGAGAGTTGGCTGATGTGTTGAACATGGCCATTATCTTTAAAACTCATGGTAATTGTCAGAGGTCCCAGGCAGCTGGAAAAAAGGTCAAATATAGTGCCCTTCTTTAAGAAAGGGAAGGAGGATAATCTTGAGAACTACAGACTGGTCTGCTTTACCTCAGTCCCTAGAAAAATCCTGGAGCAGGTGCTCAAGGAAATTATTTCTAAGCACTTGGATGAGTAGAAAGTGACTAGAAACAATCAGCATGGATTCAACAAGAGCAAGTCATGCCTAACCAATCTGATTGCCTTTTATGACAAGATGACTGGCTCTATGGATGCAGGGAGAGTAGTAGATATGATATACCTTAACTTTATTAAAGCTTTTGTTATGGTCTTCTACAACATTCTTGCAAGCAAGCTAAAGAAGCACAGGTTGGAAGAATGAACTGTAGAGTGGTTAGAAAACTGGCTGGATGGTCAGGCTCAAGGTGTAGTAATCAACAGGGATCTGACAAAATAGATCCCCAATTTTTGGGATTATAAAACTAATGCTAAATCCACATTTTTCCATGATTAAAATGAGACACCGCTGATCTATAGATATTAAGACTGTGCAAAGCTTCGGTCCCTGATTTGATTCATCAGAGATTCAGCCCAATTCAGTGGGCTGAATCCAAATCAAATCAGGAGACCCTTTAATCTTTGTTAATTGAATTGGAACCCTCTGAATCAATTTGGAGAGATTTGGAAAGATTCAGAGCTTCGGACATAGACACAGCTTTAAATATTTTTTCTACATACCTCAATGTATCAGGCAGCTCATCAAGGCTGTGATAGTGGGGCTGATGGAGAATCCCATAGGAGTGCAAGGGGGTCCCCATTACTCTTGACAGCAGACCCAGAAGTTGACCAGAAGCACTTCTGGTCCAATTCTGGGTCCGCTGGAGAGTGCGCTGGGAGGGGGGGGGGGAGCTGCACCTCCCAGCTTGGTGACTGGTGCCTCCTGAGTTTAGGGGAGCACCTAGGGTTCCCCATGGGCAAGCCAGGGGGTGGGGGAGGGGGGCTGCATGCTCCCTGGTGGACCTGGAAGTGGAATGGAAGTACTTCTGGTCCACTTCCAGGTTTACTGCCAAGTATGCAGGGGCCCTCTGCCCTCCTGTGAGATGCTCCATCTGCCCCAGCATCACAGCATTCATGAGCCACACCTGGTACCTTGAGGTATGTAGAAAAAACATTTAAAGCTGTGTATATGGCTGAATCACTGTTTCTCTGAATCAGCATTGAATCTTCAGATTTGGATTTTGCCGAATTGAATCAGAGACAGTGATCGAATAAATGAATTGAATCACTGTGCCTGATTTGTGCTGAATCCAAATTAAATACAGCCCATTTCACACACCCCAATAGATATAGATACAGATATAGATATAGATATAGATATAGATATAGATAAGCTACCAAGGAGGAGTATACCTATTTGGCCCGCACTTGCAGGAAGGCAGTTAGAAAGGCCAAAGCAACTACAAAGCTGAGACTGGCAACACAAATTAAAGACAACAAAAAGTATTTTTTTAGGTATGTAGGGAGTAAAAGGAAAGCACAGGGCAGCATACTGAAGAGGAAGGCACAGGGACCCCTACTGAACAGATAGGAGCAATTAGTGACAGACAGGGGGTACAAAGCTGAGCTATTCAATGAGTTGTTGTTTTTTTGCCTAGGTGTCCTGAACAGGGGACAAGATAAGTCTCCTAATGGGTTCATAGATGGGCATCAGAGGGATGCCAACCCACCACTTGGATCGACTGGATATGTTTAAGTCAGCAGGTCCAGAAGAACTTCATCCAAGAGTACTAAAGGAACTGGCTGGTTTCATAGCAGAACCACTGGCACGGCTGTTTGAGCACTCATGGTACTTGAGTCAAGTCCTGGAGGACTGGAAAAGGGCCAATTTGGCCCCTATTTTCAAGAAGGGGAGGAAGGAGGATCTGAATAATTATAGGCCAGTCAGTTTCACCTCCATCCTTGGAATGGTCTTTGAAAATATTATAAAGGATCATATTTGTGAGAGTCCAGCAGGAAAAAATAATGCAGCAGGGAAACAAGTATGGATTCATAGCATGTAGATCATGCCAGACCAATCTGGTTTTGTTTTATGACATGGTCACAAAATGCTAAGATGCCGGAGCAGAGTTAGATGTCATTTTCTTGGATTTTAGCAAGGCCTTCGATATGGTATCTCATCCCATTCTCATAAATAAATTAAGAGGCTGTGACACAGATGTTTACATGGTCCAGTGGGTGGCAAATTAGCTTAGCAGACACACTGAGAGAGTGTAGTAAGTAGATGGGTCGGTATTGACCTGGAAGGATGTGGGTAGTGGGGTCCCACAGGGTTTGGTCCTTGGACCTGTATTCTACAATATCTTCATCAGTGACTTGGATAAGGTTGTGAAGTGTACTTTGTCCAAGTTTGCAGACAATATTACATTCTGGGATGAAGTGCACACTCTGAAGTGTAGAGAATGATTGCAGGCAGCTCTGGACAGGTTAGAAAAGTGGGAAGTACACAATAAGATGCAGTACAACAAAGACAGTGCACAGTGCTGCATCTAGGGTGCAAAAATATCCAGCACATCTACTGGCTGAGAAGTGACCATCTCAGCAGCACAAAAGTGTGACCTGGTACAGATGGAGGCATGCCAGGCCTCCTCTGCTTGAGTCAGTCAGGTCAAGATCTTTGGTCTGATGGTGGTGACAGGTGGCAGGTGGGCTCACTCCCCACCTGGCACGAGCTGGAGGCAAGGGTGGTAAAGTGGCTCTGGGCATGGGTGGGACTGCTGTGGTGTTTATCCCTGCCTGGCAACACTTACACACCCTGCTAGTGCTCCCCAAGGTCCTGGCTGGGCTTCAGAGACAGGTGCTGGAGTTTTTTCTGGCCAAGACAGCACTGGGTCACTGAGGAGGTCCTGAGCCTTCTCTTGCAGGAGGGCATCCAGGGCCTGGTTTGCCTGCACATCTAGGTCCTGATGTTTCACCTTCAGGCCCTGCAGTGACTGCTATATGGTGTCAGTGGCCATGTGTCATGGGGCCACCTGGGTCATGCCCTCCTTCACCACTTCCAGCAGCTCAAGTAGGACTGGCAGCTCCCTGGCCTGTAGGGCTTCTCCCTGCAGAACCTGTGCGGGCTGCCAGAGATCTACCAGCACCTCCTCCAGGCCAAGGGTTCACTGCTGGGGGCCCAGCCAGTCATTCAATACCATCTATCCTGCTGGTGGATCATGGCAGGGGGCAGGGACCTGTCTCTCCCCCAGAAGCTCTCTCCAAGTACCTGCCCCAGATTGGGAATCCAGGACCAGGAGATATCCCCTTCAGGGGTAAGAAGCAATTTTCCAGCCCCTGCCAGGAGATGGCTGTCTCCTGGCCTTGTGCTCTCTGCCAGGCCCTAGCACCTGGGGGAACCTAAAGCTCCCTCTGGCTGCTTCAGGGTGTTGGGCTGTAGGGGACAGGAGAAGGCTGCTGTCAGGAGCAGATCTGCTTCTGCATCCTTGCATGTTTAGATGCCTGCCTGAGGTGATTCATAGAGTCATATATTTTAAGGCTGGAAGAGACCTTGGACCCAGCCCCCTACCCCCAGCAGGAAGGATAACTGGGGTCAGGTGCCCCCAGGAAGGTGATTGTCTAGTCTCCTCTTTAAAATTTCCAGGGTAGGTGATTACCAGGGATCCAAGTTTTTTGTTTTCCATGGAAAAACAGAGAAAACCATGAATTTCCCATTTTTAACAGAGAAAATACAGATTTATCGTTTTAGCAGAGAAACCCATGGATTCCCTGTTTTGCAAACCAGTCTGCAGGCTGGCTGAGCTCCAGCCTGCAAAAGTTGTTTGCAAACAGGATGGGAAACTCCAGCTCTGCCAGAGGGGGAGGGGAAGGCCAGGGCCTGAGACACTCAGTCAGCCACAGCTCCAATTGGCTCAGCTCAGTCTCACTTTTCTCCTGGAGCCCGAGGTAAGTGGGGCTTGCAGGGGACTGGAGGCCCCTCTGGCAGGGCTGGTGCTTGTGGTTCATGGCTGGGGGACACTGGCAGGGCTGGGGGGAGCCAGGAGCTGACCCTAGCCCAACCCAAGCAGGCATCAGCAGTGGGGGAGCTGGATCTATGCTGCTTCTGTTGCAACTGCCTGCTGTTGGTGGCAGGGATCTGCAGATTTGGGACCCTGGCCCCATAGCCCTGGCAGCTGGGGGACCCCTCTGACTAGTCCATACGGCAAGGGCTGTGGGTGGGGGGCAAGAGGCACAAGTAGGGTGGGGGGGTGTTCTAGGGGCAGTGAGAGGCACCAGCAGGGTTGGAGGGGGACTTTGGGATCAGTGAGGGGCCCAAGCAGTATTGGGGGGAGGCTTTGGGGGTAGTGAGTGGCACCAGCAGGGCTGGGGGAGCTTTGGGGGCAGAGAGAGGCAGCAGCAGGGCTGGGGGTTGCTTCACGGTGTGGCTTTTAATTTTAATAATGGATGTTGGGGGTTTTGCCAGAGAATTTGATTTTTTTCATCAAACAATTTGTAATTTCTTTTCAGAGAAAGCCAGGATCACTGGTGATTACACCACCTCTGGAGGGATCTTATTCCACAGTCTGGACACCTTGACTGCAAAGAAGTTTTTCCTACTGTGGAGCCTGAATCAGTCTTCCAGGACTTTGTGGCTATTACTCCTATTTTTTTCCCTCAGGTGCCCTGATGAACAGGTATTCACCGAGCCCTTGATGTACTCCCCTAGTGTAGTGGTAAGCTGCTACCAGGTCCTCTCTCAGCCTTATTTTATTCAGGCTGAAGAGTCCCAGATCTCTCAGTCTTTCCTCATATGGCGTGCTGTGTAAGACTCTTATCATATGGGTAGCTCTTCTTTGGACTCTCTCCAAAGTATTATTTGACCTATTGGCTACAGCATTGTACTGCCAGCTCGTATTCATACTTTGGTCTATTATTACCCCTACGTCCCTTTCATTCATGGTGCTAGTCAGTTTGGTGCTGCCAAGCCTGTTGATGTGTTGGGGGTTGCTCATCCCAAGGCGGAGCATTTTACATTTTTTGACATTGAACTTCTGATTCTGATCCGCCCAACTCGCTAGCCTGTCTAGGTCACCTGTATCTATAGTCTATCTTCAAGATCCCCTATAACTTGGTGTTATCTGTGAACGTGGCCAGTGAGCATTTCACCCCCACATCCAAATTGTTAATAAAGATGTCAAAAAGTACTGGACCGAACACCGACCCTTGTGGGACACCACTGCCCACTTCTTGCCAGGGTGTCAGTCTATGGAGAAGATGGTTATGGAGCACTTTCAAGGAGCCAATCATGTGACAAAACTCACTACTGTCAACACTCAAAATTTTTTACAGACAAAAGTCTAGTATAGGTTTACTTTAGAGTAAATTACCACCCCACAGCATTTGCATGTGTAGAGATGCCCAGTGAACCCATCTACACATGCATTCATGTGCCTTTTCTAATATGTATTAAATTTAATACTTCTGGATGCCTATACATGAGTGGCAAGGCTGCTTTGATCCACTGTAATTACAGCATATCAGAACAGACTTAATTAACTGAGTCTGCTGAAAAGTGGTAATTACCATGCTCCAGCAGCTTCCAACGCCTCATGTATCAACATCCCCATGCTTAAAAATGACAGTGGGGGATGCTTTAACTAAAGCTTGCTTGAAGAGGATGCTAATGCACATTGATTACAGCAGCATTTTGATTACAGCAGCTCTCAGAAATGTTATAATTAAAGCGCCCCCTCCACTCCTGAAACATGTGTATAAACGCCCCCTGTAACAGGGAACCCTATCCCTGTTACCAGAAAGCAGGGTGGTCCCTTTGAGACCAGAGCTTTCTGGGCACAGCCTGGTAGCAGGGTAGGGGTTAAAAGTTGAGCCTTACTGGCTAGTCTGGTGAACAGAAGGGGGCAGGCTGGAACTATAAAAACCCTAGGCTGAGCTGGCAAAGGGACGTAGCAGTGAAAGGGTGAAATCCTGATGACTCCCAGAGAAGCTGCAGCAGCCCCACAAGAAGGAGCATAGCAGATGATGGGAAGCAAAAGCACAGAACCATGGGAAAACATGAGCTGGCATACTGCCTTCCTTTTTTTTTTTTTTTGGTTATAATCCATGGACATACTGTTTGTGTTTGACTGGTAAACGGTTGTTTGTGGTCGAGACTGTAGGGGAGGAGGAGGCCTAATTAGCACCTTGGGGCCAGACATAAAAGGCCAAAGGGCCCAGTGCACTAGTGGGTGCAGCTGTACAGGGCCGGTGGCCCAGAACTGGCTGCAGAACTTTGAAGCCGGGTCCCAGTGGGTGGATCTTGGCTAGTATCCTGAGCTATAAGAAAGGGGCCAAGCCTGAGGAGGCAAAAGACCCAACAACTTGGCATCCAGAGACACAGTGTGAAAGGGGGCTAGAAGTCCTGGTACCATAGTGAGTGCAAAAGGAGGGCCGTGGGCCCAGAGAGTATTAAGGAGTATTCAGGGTCAAACCCTACCTGGTGGGTTTAAGCTGCTAGACCTAGCTAGTGAAAGATGGGGGAAAAGCCAATGGTGGCTGAGAAGTACAACATAGATGTACAATAGTCAGTCTTCCACTTGTAAAAACTTCTAAACAATATTGAGATGAAGATGTGACTGGTGAATAAAGGCAGGATACAAGCCAAAATATAGAAGTGCATTATTAAGGGACTTCAAGGGTGCTTCTCATAGGCCACTGGAATGTCACTGGGGAGGGCAATCTGTTACACCTCGCAATATGAGGTACTAAATTAATGCACATTAGGCTGTCCTAATGCACAGTATCAGAGTAGCATGCTTTTTTAGTGACATTATTGTGCACTATACTATTTTACTGTGCATTAATGTAATGCAACAGTTTTTTACATGATGCTTTAATGTACAGTAAAATAGTCTACTGTGCATTAAGGCTCATGTGTAGATTTGCCCTGTGACCTGTTCTTCCCTTACTCTAGGCTGTTTTTCTTCTTCCCTCTCTGCTGCCAAATGCACTTATTTGGTTGCTGCCCTTGCTTGTCAAGACTGAAGAGAAAAGGCATTAAATTTGTCTACCTTCACTGCATCATCCATAATTATAATACTTTCTGAATTCCATAGGGGATCTATGTTTTCTTTTGTCATCCTCTTACTTTTGTCATACCTGTAGGATCCCTTTTTATTGTCTTTCATGCCCCTTGCCATTGTACTTCAAATCATGACTATACTCTGTGACTATAATAAACATGCCTAATAAATATAGAGGGGCTCCTTATAAAATACAATTGTATAATCTGTTCTTTTAAAACAAGGGTGCAGGTAGTACTGGTGCTCCTCTACCATATCTTTTATATAATAGCCCACTGGCTAGAGAGTTTAACAAAGAAGTGTGAAACCTATGCTTACTGAGGGGATAAAATGCCATTGTTCTTCCTTTCCATGGAAGGGCTGTCATCATCAGATTGTAGGCTAGCCTGGGTCTGGTCTCTCTCTGCCATTGTGCAAAAAGGAATTCAAGGTTCATGGGGCAAGAAGAATAATTAATAAATGGGAACATGACTTCTAGTCTAGTGCTAAGGATTAAAACTAATAGTGGGGAGTATGAGGTGTAGGTTCCTGATTCTAAATTAGCGTATACATTTCACTGTATAAAACCACTAATAAAAAACAGAAATAGTGTTGTGACCAAGAACCAGAAGTCATAATTCCCCATTGCCCCTAAGTGGGTGCATTTACACATGCATTTACCATATTTTAATGTGCATTAATGTGTCACAAAAAACCTGTTCTCTTTCACCAATGCACATTAAAATAGGCTAATGTGTCTTTTTCTAGTACTTCATAATGGAGGTACTACATCTAATGCACATTAGCAAATTTGCACTACTGAACATGCAGACATGCCCACTAACTCTCACGACATTTAGATTTGGAACCATGACAGCAGCAGCAACCCCTCCACTGGGCAGCTCTGGCAAAAGAACAAACTCACCTTAGTTCTTTCAAAGAATTGCAAATGTCTGCTCTCTGGAAAGGATTTAATACCATGAATACAAAGTGGACAGAGGAAACCTTTTTGCATCCTTAATCCATGCACTGGAGCTCTGTATAGGACTGGACTTTTGGACACAACATTCACTTAGGGCAGTATCATAGCCAATGAGGTTAATCCGAGGTGCAATTATTGCTAGTTGAAAACTTTCCTGTTGACTAAGTCTAAGCAGCTCCTCAGTTCAAGTGTGCTTTGTATTAGTCTTGATTCACTTAACTCTTACTGTAGGCTGTATAGCAGAAAATATGTATAAACCAGGAGTGGTTGGTGAACTCAGACTAATGGGGTGATGGAGCATCCCACAGGAATGGAGTGAAGGGGAGTTGCAGCCAGCCGGGAGTGGGGTGGGGTTTTCAGGCCACTTGCGGGGGGGGGGGGGGGGGGGTTGCAGCTGTTCGGGCACTCCAGCTGGTAGCGTAGAGACTGCAAACCCCACTTGCTCCCAGCTTGCTGCAAAGCCCCACCCCCACCACCCCTCCTGCCAGCCAGCTGGAAACCCTCCCTCCCCCGACTCCTGTGGGATGCTCCAGCTCTCCACCAGTCTGAGTTCACCAGCCACACCTGGTACAAACACAGGGCTTTGCATTCTGCTTTGGATTTGAGCCACTTATCTGGTAGGCATCTAAGTTATTTATTGGATCTAGCCCTAAAGTTTTATATTATTTGAAGAAAGTCTAAATATTTTATTCTAGTCCCACTATTAAATTATAATTTTCCAGACAAGTTTGTAAATCTCTTGTGTTTACTACTCACCTTTTTATGTTCAAAATATATATGAATTCATTTTCTTTATATATATTCATAGTTTTATATTGGATAACTTTGCAAAGGGTCACAGGTATATTTATTGTGCAGAACAATAATATTCAGTATTATTTATTTTTTTCATATATGAGAATTGTCTCTGTTTTCCTTTTCAGGGTTTTGTTTTTTTTTTCCCCCCACAATGAACATGTTTTGTTTCTTTATCTAAAAAAAAAGGAATTTCCAATAACAAAATAAGTTTATTTGCTCATCTCTTTATCCTCTGCAATGAGTAGTCTGTGGCACAGCTTGTTGAATGACAGGAATAAATTCCAAAGTTCATGAGTATTATTATTCACAGACTATTATGCTACCATCTTTAGAATTGATTGAGTAATTAAAATGTATTTGTGAGTAAAAGCATAGTGAAAATATGCCAACATTTTGCAATTAATATTATTCATAACAAGTTATTGAACCAGCTTCACTGAGTTATGAGGAACAGGTAGTCTTATCCCTTCTTGCATACTGGGCATATCTACATGTGACACTACATCACCACAGTAATGTGCTATGGCAATGTAGCAGCTATGGGCAAAACCATAACACTGCCGCTACATCGCTGTAGCAATGCACTTCCTTGATATAGTGCATTGCTATGGCAACATAGCAGCTAAAAATAACTGTGTGACGATGGCACTGCACAGTAACAACAGTGCTGTAGAGGCAGGTGTAGATGCACCCACTCTGTAATAAGAATGATCCCAGTAAGTCAAACCAATATCAATAGAAAATTCTCTCATAGACATGTACTCCCATTTCCTAAAATGCAGCACATTAGTTATGTTTTTTTATCAACATAGTAATTTTTTTTTAAGTTATGTTCTAAAATCCTCTTTAACCTATTTTTCTTACTTTCAAGAACTAGTCTGCACTTAGATTTTGCTGCTTTAAAATTGAACCTTAGAAAATTGAACCAAGTACGGTCCTTAAAACTGAATCTGCACTTACTCAGTTTAAGCTAAACTAGAAAAAGCCACTCCTAATTCAGTATGAAAGGAAATATGCTTTTAAACTTATTGATTTAAGTTCACACCATGGATGTAACTCTTAAAGATGGTACGAATATTATCATTTAAAAGTTTTGGGTGGGCCTGATTCTCTATTGACTTACATGTAGTGTAGTTATTAATAAATTTACATGTTATTGTTTAGATTGTGCTGAATTGTTTACCCCTTTGCACTCACAATTCATACAGTTCTTAGTGAATGACTATTCAAAATTCTACTTTTCTGTTCAAGAGAAATTCTATAACCAAATTTATTTAAAACAGGTTAATTCTATGCTCCTTTAGATCTTCATTCACCCTACCTACATCTTGTTTTCTGATATGTTTGTAAAACCCTTTTTCTTTCCCCAAAACTATTATGACTAGCATTCAGTTTTATTGGCATGGCTTTTTTTTTAAACTGTAAATTATAAATATCTGAATATTCTTGTTTGATTTCTTTTTTTCATTTTCAGTTTCCAGATTTCTACTTAGCTTCAGATAGTTCAGCAACAACTTATAAAACTTGATTATTATGTTCTTGATCTGCATCATTCTTGTACAGAAGACTTGTAGTCTGTTTCCCCTTACATACATAATTTTATGATTCATAAGTTATTTTGTGCAATAGAAGTTATTTAGTGAAATGGTGAATTTTAATACTTCTTTCCATTGAAGCTTATTCAAAAAAGGAGGACAGTTTCCCTTCTGGTATATGTAATGAATGAACCACTGTTCTGAAACTGCAATACTTTGAACAATACCTTTGCTTTTCAGGGGTCAGTATCTAGTTTACTCATGCAGCAGTGCACCTAATGATTTGAACCTTGATGTTTCCATTTAATTCAAATCCTTCTCCTTTTGCCCCCCAAACAGCCCAAATGTCACAGATAACTACACAGGTTCCATAGGTAAGTCCTTCACACTCCTTGTGGGACTTCAGATCTTTATTCTTGATGTTGATAGGTAACTGCACAAGATCTTGAGGAAGGAGCCAGATTTGCTCTTACTATACAGTTCCCATTTCAGTGTGCAATGTATATATATATTTTTACATAGAATTTATAAGGTTGTTCTGACTGGTCTCTGTTATTCCTATATCAAATTCTCTTACATTGTTCCATGCTTGTTTTCAATTCTGCCTTTTTCAATTAGTTGGTAATCCATATTGGAAGTAAGACCACCCATGCAGCTTTTCCTTCTCCTTTTATAAGAGTATCATTAACCAGAGGATTGAAGGACAACTTAACAATCACTTACTTCCTGTTCCTGAGCAGAAACAATTCTTACAGTGAAGTTGTTACTTAGGATACCTTGCATATGATTTCTTTTTGGTGGCATCCTCACCTCACCTCACTTTACTCTACTCACCAGAAGAATATTAGTGTCAGTCTTTCCTCTATTTGTCATCTGCTCCTGTTCTCCAACTGTTTTTCCCTCTGGTAGGCCAAGAGTACATGCAGAAATTCATTGCACCTGGTCATTGCTCACATGATCATAGATGAGGAGTGGTTTGTACATGTTTGCCGGTGCTGGTAACTGTTCTGGGAACCCAGTACAAATAATTCAGGAGGGGAAGGGCAGGTGGTACTGGGGGAATCTAGCTGGTCTGTAAGCTGGGTTGGTGGGTCCATAAGTGCAGGCTGTCTATCCAGAGATAAGGCGGTCAGGGGGCTAAAAATAACCCAGTCAGTCTGGGGAGGGGGGTAGAAAAAGCACAGGAATAAGGCTGGGGTGAGCGGTTGTACATTGCCTACCCTGGAATTGCATTCTGAACATGTGCAAATGTCTGGTAGGTCAGGCTAATCCATTCATGATCTAAGTTAGTTTACCTCCTCAAGTGAACAAACCTATAAACTACTATTAAAGGTTATACTGCTAAAGGATGGAGGACAGGATCCACCTCCAAGAAGGAATAATCTGCACTGGTCCAGACCTGCAGGGAGTGAACCAGGAATGTCAAGGTTGCGAATGAACTTAAATTAGCTACAGGTTGTCACAACCCAAAGTTGTGAATTTTTGTTTGTGTGTGCTTCGGCAACGCTAAATTATGTTCCCGCTAAATTGCAGCTTCCTTGCATGGTGGAGTTCTCTGTTGCGGAAGAGAACTCTGGTGCAACGGGGAATTTCCCGCCAATTTGTAGCTTTCTTTGCATGGTGCATTTCTTTTGCATCTCGGAGATGCACGGTGCAAAGGAGTTCCCGCCATTTGTATGAGAGTTCGTGCCACATTATTGGCCAACTCTAATATATGCACACGTAACGGCTAGCGATTGGCTTGCTAGCCATATAAAGGGCTTGGGTGGCTTCCGCCCAAGTTGCAGAGAAATCACTTGGAGAGAAATCACTTAAAAAGCGTGAAGATCTCTAAGTGCTGCAGATCCTCACGGACCCAACACAATTCTTAAGCAGGCAACAGAGGTCTAAACAGCCTCTGGCCTCTCCCCGTTGCCGAGCACAATCCTAGACATATCCCTTTCCTATATACTCAATTTTCGAACCCACGGAGCCTTAACAACCCCGGGGCCTGAGAACCGGACACAGCCCAGGGAGCTTCGACAACTCCATGGGAAAGAAATTGCCGAATCCGCGGAGCCTTAACAACTCCAGGGCCAAAGAACCAAATTTGTCGTAGTCCTCCAATGAGGATTTAAGCGGAGCTGCACCTGGAAACTGTCCAGCCTACACTGCGACCATCTTGGGTGTAAGTAAATAATCTTTAAATCAACCATTACGCCTCTGTGACTAATTCTAGCCCATGCATGCCTTGCCGCCGCACGGTCTCCTCCGACCCCGCGTGCTCGGGCTGCTGGCCACAGCCTGCGTGCGCAAAGACGGGCCCGGGTCTCCCCCGGCCCGCACACAGGTATCAAGGACAATAAAATGTACTTTTTTTTTAGGTATGTGGGGAGCCGGAGGAAAAACAAGGGCAACATTGGACCCCTGCTAAACGAGACTGGACAACTTACAACTGATGCTCAGGAAAAAGCCAACTTGCTAAATGGTTATTTTCCATTGTTTTTTCACCAGTCCCAAGGGTCGCCTCTGCTCATTACAGGACAGGAACACCTGGGTGAGGGTGATTACTTACCCTCCATCAATGCTGACCACATGAAGGAACATCTTGAGAGGCTGGACACCTTCAAGTCAGCTGGCCCTGACAGTATACACCCCAGATTACTCAAGGACCTGGGAAGCATCACAGCTCAGCCCCTGGCACAGATCTTTGAGAACTCCTGGCACTTTTGGTAAAGTGCCCAAGGATTGGAATAGACCAATGTGGATAAGCCAAAGTGGATAGGCCAATGTTATGCCTATATTCAAGAAAGGGAGGAAAGTGGATCTGGCAAACTACAGCCCCATCAGTCTGACCTTTATCCCAGGAAAGGTCTTAGAAAAGATTATCAAAGAGACCATTCTTAACAGACTGTCCGATGGCAACATCCTGAGGGATAGCCAACACGGGTTTGTTGTGGGTAGGTCTTGCTTGACCAATCTTATTTCTTTTTATGGTGAGGTGACCTATCATCTGGACAAGGGAGAAGAGATTGATGTCATATATTTTGACTTTAAAAAAGCCTTTGATCTGGTATCCAATGATCACCTGTTAGCAAAACTGGCCAGCTGCGGCCTCGTATTCACCACAATCTGCTGGCTGCGGAATTGGCTCCGTGGTTGGACCCAAAGGATGGTGGTTGATCAAAGTCAATTGTTGTGGTGTGCTGTGAGCAGTGGGGTCCCCAAGGCTCTGTCCTTGGACCTATATTGTTCAACATTTTCATTTATGATGTGGACATTGGAGTCAGAAACGGATTGGCCAAGTTCGATGACGACACCAAACTTTGGGGTAAAGCGTCCACACCTGAGGACAGGAGGGCAATCCAGGATGACCTTGATAGGTTCAGGAAATGGGCGGATGAGAACCTGATGGTGTTTAACACTTTAAAATGCAAGGTTCTCCACTTTGGGAAGAAAAACCTTCAGCATGGTTATAGGCTTGGCGGTGCTGGCTAGCACTACAGACAAAAAGGACTCGGGGGTCATGATTGACCACAAGATGAACATGAGCCTTTAATGTGATGCTGCAGCTAGTAAAGCAAGCAAAATACTGGTTTGCATTCATACATGTTTTTTAAAGCAAATCCCAAGACGTCATTCTCCCATTGTACTCAGCCTTGGTGAGACCGCAGCTAGAGTACTGCATCCAGTTTTGGGCTTCACAATTCAAAAAGGATGTAGAGAAGCTTGAGAGAGTTCAGAGAAGAGCCACACACATGATCAGAGGTCAGGAAAACAGACCTTATGATGAAAGGCTGAGAGCTATGTGACTCTTCAGCCTGGAAAAACGCAGGCTCTGGGGTGATCTGGTGGCCACCTATAAGTTTATCAGGGTTGGTCCTCAGGATCTGGGGATAATTTCTGTTCACTAGAGTGCCCCAGGGGATGTCAAGGTCAAATAGTCATAAACTCTTTCGTGATCATTTCAGCCTGAACATAAGGAAGAACTTCTTTACTGTCCGAGCCCTCAAGGTCTGGAATAGACTGCCGCTGGAGGTGGTTCAAGCACCTACTTTGAACACCTTCAAGAGAAATTTGTATGTTTATCTTGCTGGGACCTTATGATCCCTGCTGACTCCCTGACCCTGGGGCAGGGAGCTGGACTTGATGATGTTCTGAGGTTATTTTCAGCCCTAATGTCTATGAACTCTATGAAATCTATGAATTTTTTGGCCCAAATTTCTTTCCCCAAGCCTATGCTCAGAGAGGCACCTAGTCTGACCTACTGACCTAATCCTAGTTAAATTCATCTAACTGTAATGTCTGCACATACCCAGAATAATTATGTGTGGTGAACACAACACACTTGGAGTGGCAATATATTCTTTTGTGATTTTTTTTTTTTCAATTTTATCCAGGAATGACTGTACTCAGGAACAAGTTATATTTTTCAGCATATTTTTTTAATTAAATCTACTCCCCACAACTCCATTTAAACATGAAGTTTTTGAAGCCACCTAAGTTTATTTGGGTAGGCATTTCCTTTTAGAAACTGGATGGGATTAGGGTCTCCTTTTCTTATAGGTGATATTGAAAATATCACCCTGTCTAATTATCCAAAAATACATGTGAATCATTGTAAAAGGAAATATAAACAAATATCAGAAAGTAAAGTTTTTAGCTTTAATTCATATTAACTCGATGTTAAAGAAATATCAGAAAAGATGAGAACACACACACACACACACACACACACACAAATCATCCAGAAACATGTGAATAACCCTCTAATTGTTTATGTAATGTATGACTACCGTATTAAATTTCATTTAGATTTATTCCTGAGATGTTTAGTTTGAAGTGCTATCCTTAGAGTGCTCAATCAAATTGTTATAGGGTAGATTTAAGGGCAGAGAAGACTAGAAAGATCTTTTTGAATCACTGAGTCCAGTCCCTTACTAACACAGGCAACCTTGCTAAATAATTCCTTTAATAAATTGATTGAACGCCATTTTAAAATTAGTTTTCTTTTGCTCCCACTGCTCAAATTGAAAGGGTGTTCCAGAACCTGGCTGCTGTAATGACCAGGAACCTTAATTTAATTTCCATCTTAAATTTGTCCATATCCAGTTGATATCCATTTATAAGTATACAGATATTTCCTCTTCTTTTTCTATTATATAATTACACATGCGCGTGTGTGCACACACACACACACTATATCTTATTAATGTTTTTATCCATTATTTTATCTTAATGAAATATGACTTGCAGTGTTTATCCTTCTCTTTGTTCATTGCTATTTTAATCATCTGTTTTGTTTTGTTTTTCCTAGCATATGTTCAAATCAGTATGGATCCAGACCTTGGAGGCCTCTTGTTTAGCTCACAGGACTCCCAGAATGTTTAGAAATTCTGGAGCAGTGATGAAATCTGGGTTACAGAGCTTTACTGAGGATGTTCAGGTGGAGGACAGAGGGGGAAATGTTAGCAGTGGGTGCATTAACCCCATACCTTTTGCCACCACTTGCCCTGCCTTCTCAGCCATTTGCCCCACAGCCACCACTTGCCACACAGCCACTATCACATCCACTATCATATCTGGATTCAGCCTGTTAGAAGCCATGCCTCCTGGCTCTATCTTGGGGGTTGGGAGGCAAGTTTGTCATCCTTGTGCAGTAAGATTGTGCACAATATTCTCATTGCTATAGTATTTAAAAATAATCTTCTTGCTGTTTCCCCTCCGCCACATTTCTCTCTTCCCTTTCCTTTGTACTGTTAGTCTATAGTCAGAGGTGTTTTAAAAGGATAGAAGTGAAACAAGACACTTCTCTAGATCTGTACATGTCAGAGAAGATTATGTATGTATTTGTCCTGGTTATAAATTAGCATGATTTAGGCTGGAAGTCAGAAGAACATTTATTACCACCAAAGGAGTGAGATTCAGGAATAAAATTCCTACAGTAGTTGAGGGGCTGAGGGAGGAAAAAACAATAAAAAAAACTTTACATCATTTTAAAATGAGGTGTAATATATTCATGAATGGGATTATATGAAGTGGTTCTCTGCAACAGCAAGGAACTGTACTAAAAGAGTCTTCCTGTCATATATTTGTATTTACTAAAGTGGATGATAAGAAGCCATTAATGATTTAACTGGATGCCCATAAAAACAGACTACTACTACTAATAATAATAAAAAAATAATAACATTCAATAAATTAAACTGTGGGTGGCAAAGTTCTTTGAGGAAAATGGTCAAACTCACAACTGCAGGGTTTTCTCTAATTTGCCAAGTCCTAACCCAAGAGGTAAGGGTAAAAAATACTAATTTAATGGTTACTGTTCATAATGAAGTACTGGGTTTGTAGGGCTATTACTTGCTTCATGATCAGTGTTCACTTTCCTTGGTTAATCATGGAATCATAAAATAATATAAAATTAGGATTGGAAGGGAATCCAGGAGATCTTCTATTCCAACCCTGTGCTCAAAGCAGGATTATTCCCATCTATGTAATCCCAGCCAAATCTTTGTCTATCTGGGTCTGAAAAACCTCCAAAGTTGTAAATTCCACAAACGTTCTGGGTTGCCTCTTCTTATATCTTCTAGTGAGAATGTTTTTCCTAATAACAAACCTAAACTTATTTTGCTACAGCTTTCTTCATGGTTAGTTTTGCCTACAGTAACTGAGGGTTTAGGGTACTCACCTTAGAAGCCAGTGGACCTAGGTGGTAACCCCTATCCCTGGTTCTGAACCAGGGTCTACCTGAATTCCATATATACAGTTATCCGGTTCCTTCTCTGGCACTCCCTTTGTATCTGAGACACTGCCCTTTGAATATATTATGATCATCAGAAAGCATACAGGGAGAACATATCAGGATGAAACTTATTTCTCACTCAGAGAAAGTGATCAAGTGATAACCCAAAGCCCCCTCACTGAACTACACAACCTCTGGCTTGCTTTCCTCCTCCTAGCCCCACATATCTCCCACAGACTTCTCTGTCATGGTTGTCAAAGAGACCAACTTCAAAAGAAGTGCCAAAACAAAGACTAGATAATAGTTGACCAGTGTTTAGAGTGTTGGACAGGGAAGTCAAAGAAATCCTAATTCAAACCCCTCTGGAACAGCAGAGGGGGGCATGCAGCTAAGTCTGAGGTCTTCCAGTTGCCCTTGAATATGACACCGTTGCTTAGATTTTGAGGGGAAAGAATGGGAAGTCTCCTCCCTCCCAAGCCAAAGTCCTGCAAGTAATTCTAGTTTTTAGTCAACTACATTTTCAGGTGCTTAGAAGCTATTACATATCCACACTGGGCCCTATATATAGCCAGTGCATAGCCTACTATGCATGCCCAACATGTACAGTCTCCTATGTGGCCTTGGATAACAGGCATTTTTAGCACTTAGATTACTAAAAACCAGTGGACTAAAACTGGATACCTGGATACCTAGGTAGGGAATGGCTGTTGGACAAACATGTGGAAGGACTCTTGTCCTCCACATTTTTTCCAGTCATGCATGCACATTCATGTAACAATCTGGCCAGAGAATAACCATGTTTGTCTAATATGCTGTAAATAAGTCATTGACTAATGAACTGGACAAAGAAGAAGAAAAAATACTGAACAGTAGCTTGTTAATTGAGTACTATCTGTTTTATGCACTGATTGAAATAGGAATATAACTAGTGACATCTCATAATGCATATATACCAGAGCAGCAAAAAGGAATAATATACAGCAGATGTGAACTCTCATTGACTTCCTGGTTTATTTGCTGGTGTAAAATCAACTTTAATTCTGGTGTTTTATATCTTTTTTTTGTACTTTTCTACCTTAATGTTCTTTTAACATAGGGTTTTTAATGTGTATTAAGTTATGCAGGATAGATAGATAGATAGATAGATAGATAGATAGATAGATAGATAGATAGATAGATAGATAGATAGATACGGCATGATATGGTTGTGTGTGTGCATAGATTTAACTTTACTGGGTTATATTGGTCACGGTCATATACACATACACACACAACCATAAACACACAACCATATATGAGAGCTAGGACTAGCGTCCAAGATCAAAGATAATATATATATAATAATATATAGGGAGGATGAAGAAGGCACCGGGAAACATGGGGCCCCTGCAAGATACGTGGGCAATCTGGTGGTTGCACCAGAGGAGAAGGCAGACCTCTTTAACAAATTCTTTCATCAGCCCATGGGATGCCCGTGCCTGCTATAGGGCCGGGAAGTCCGAGTGAGGGTGATCCCCTGCCCTCCATTAATGCTGACTTTGTGAAGGAACATCTTGAGAAGCTGGATACCTTCAAGTCAGCCAGCCCTGACAATCTTCACCCCAGGGTACTCAAGGAGCTGGCGAGCATCATAGCCCAGCCTCTAGCGCGGATCTTTGAAAACTCTTGGCGTTCTGGTGTAGTGCCCGAAGACTGGAAGAAAGCCAACGTGGTGCCTATCTTCAAGAAAGGGAGGAAAGTGGATCCGGCTAACTATAGGCCCATCAGCCTGACTTCTATCCCAGGGAAGATCTTAGAAAAGTTTATTAAGGAGGCCATCCTTAATGGACTGGCCGACGCCAACATCTTAAGGGATAGCCAGCACAGGTTTGTTGCGGGTAGGTCTTGCTTGACCAATCTCATTTCCTTCTGCGACCAGGTGACCTATCACCTGGACAAGGGAGATGAGATTGATGTCATATATCTTGACTTCAAAAAAGCCTTCGATCTGGTGTCCCAAGATCGTCTCTTGGAGAAACTGGCCAATTGTCGCCTTGGGTCCCCCACGATCCACTGGCTGGAAAATTGGCTCCGGGGTCGGACCCAGAGGGTAGTAATTGATGGAAGTCACTCATCGTGGTGTCCTGTGAACAGTGGGGTCCCCCAGGGCTCTGTCCTTGGACCCATACTGTTCAACATCTTCATTAACGATGTGGACACTGGAGTCAGAAGCGGACTGGCCAAATTCGCCGATGACACCAAACTTTGGGGCAAAGCATCCACGCCAGAAGACAGGCGAGTGATCCAGGCTGACCTGGACAGGCTCAGCAAGTGGGCGGATGAGAATCTGATGGTGTTCAACGCCGATAAATGCAAGGTTCTCCACCTTGGGAAAAAAAACCCACAGCATCCTTATAGGCTCGGCAGTGCTGTGTTGGTTAGCACTATGGAAGAAAGAGACTTGGGGGTCATCATTGACCACAAGATGAACATGAGCCTGCAATGCGATGCTGCGGCTAGTAAAGCGACCAAAACGCTGGCTTGCATCCATAGATGCTTCTCTAGCAAATCCCGGGACGTCATTCTCCCCCTGTACTCGGCCTTAGTGAGGCCTCAGCTGGAGTACTGCGTCCAGTTTTGGGCTTCACAATTCAAAAAGGATGTGGAGAAGCTTGAGAGAGTCCAGAGAAGAGCCACGCGCATGATCAGGCATCAGGGAAGCAGACCCTACGATGACAGGCTGAGAGCCCTGGGGCTCTTTAGCCTGGATAAGCGCAGGCTCAGGGGTGATCTGATGGCCACCTACAAGTTTATCAGGGGTGATCACCAGTATCTAGGGGAACGTTTGTTCACCAGAGCGCCCCAAGGGATGACGAGGACGAATGGTCACAGACTACTACAAGATCATTTCAGGCTGGACATAAGGAAGAATTTCTTTACTGTCCGAGCCCCCAAGGTCTGGAACAGTCTGCCGCCGGAGGTTGTTCAAGCGCCTTCATTGAACACCTTCAAGATGAAACTGGATGCTTATCTTGCTGGGATCCTATGACCCCAGCTGACGTCCTGCCCTTTGGGCGGGGGGCTGGACTCGATGATCTTCCGAGGTCCCTTCCAGCCCTAATGTCTATGAAATCTATGAAATCTATGAAATTCTTCATCTCCATTTTCTTGTGCAGGGACTGGGACTCCCCCACTGTGATTCAAGACGGACTCGAGGGGAACGCCTCCAGACCTAAGGTTGAGGAGTACTGGGTTACAGTGCTTCTGGAGGGGCCGGACGTGTTCAAATCAGCAGATCCAGATGTTCTCCACCCCAGGGTGTTGAGGGAGCTAGCAGGGGTTATTGCAGTGCCCTTGGCACAGCTTTACGAGAGCTCATGGTGCTCAGGCCAGGTTCCAGATGATTGGAAGATAGCCAACGTGGTCCCCATCTTTAAAAAAGGGAGGAGGGAGGACCTGGGCAACTTTAGGCCCGTCAGTCTTACCTCAATCCTGGGGAAACTCTTTGAGAAGATCATCAAGGAGCACATCTGTGATGGGCTGGCATCAGGGATGATGCTCAAGGGCAACCAGCATGGTTTCATTAGGGTCAGGTCATGTCATACCAACCTGATTGCCTTTTATGATCAGGTCACAAAAGCATTGGATGCAGGTGTTGCCGTGGATGTAGTCTTTCTGGACTTCAGCAAGGCCTTTGACACTGTCGACTACCCCATCCTCATTAAAAAATTAGGCGACTGTGGCATTGTTGACTACACAGTCAGATGGATTGCAAATTAGCTGAAGGGTCATACTCAGAGGGTGGTGGTGGATGGGTCATATTCAACCTGGGGGGAAGTGGGCAGTGGAGTCTCCCAGGGCTCGGTCCTTGGGCCCACACTGTTCAATTTATCAGCGATTTGAACGATGGGGTGAAAAGCAACCTGTTTAAATTTGATGATGATATCAAAATTTGGGGTGAGGTGGGCATTCTAGTAGGGAGGGAAAGACTGCAGAAAGACCTGGATAGGTTGCAGGGGTGGGGTAACAAAAACAGGATGCGTTTCAATATGGACAAGTGCAGGGTGCTGAACTTGGGCAGTAGTAACCAGCAGCACACTTATAATAAGATGTGAAACTCTCTTCTTGAGAGCACGGAGGCAGAAAGGGATCTTGGAGTCATTATTGACTCGAAGATGAACATGGGCCGGCAATGCGAGGTCACGCTCAGCAGGGCTAACCAGAACTTATCGTGCATCCACAGGTGCATCTCAAGTAGGGCCAAGGAGGTGATCCTCCCTCTCTATGTAACACTGGTCAGTCCACAGCTGGAGTACTGTGTCCAGTTCTGGGCACCCCACTTCAAGAGGTATGGGGACAACATTGAGACGGTCCAGAGGAGGGTCACCCGCATGATCCAAGGACAGCAGGGCAGACCCTACAATGAGAGGCTATGGGGCCTGAACCTGTTCAGCCTTCACAAGAGAAGGCTGAGGGGGGACCTGGTGACTGTCTATAAACTCACTAGGAGGGACCAGAAGGGTTTGGGGGAGACCTTGTTTCCCCTAGCGCCCCCCGGGATAACAAGGAATAATGGCCACAAGTTGTTGGAGAGTAGGTTTAGATTAGACATCCGTAAGAATTACTTCACAGTTAGGGTGGCTAGGATCTGGAACCAACTTCCAAGGGAAGTGGTGCTGGCTCCTACCCTGGGGGTCTTTAAGAAGTGGCTCGATGCCTACCTGACTGGGGTCATTTGAGCCCAGTTTCCCTCCTGCCCAGGCAGGGGGTCGGACTTGAAGATCTACAAGATCCCTTCTGACCCTACTTCTATGATTCTATGATTCTATGATTCAGAGTTGGACTTTGATTCTGCCTCTGAGGATGAGTCAACAGAAGTCCTCCCTCTGGGAGTAGCACCCCTGAGTCAGCTAAAATGCCCCCCTCAATAGGGAGCATCCCCACCTCAGAGGCAGAACCTGTTCCTGCTTCTGAGGAATCTCCCTGTGCTGGATATTCTGTTGAACACCTCATAGCATTTTTAGACCAGACCAAGCACCACTGGAGGGTTACACAGCACATACACAGATGTTTCCCATACCCTGAGACATTTGTGGTGTCCGCTAAGGCCACAGCAGCAGCAATGCACCCCAATCCAGGGATGCAGCATTATATCTTTCACTTTAGCAAGCTTTCAGGTGATGTTAGACACTTGTTATGAGAAGCACCAGCTGAGGATTTGTAGGCCCGGCCCTTCCCTGTCCTGCATGTTTGCTCCTCTCTGTTGGTTCTCCCTCTGTTTTTTGGCCTTGCCTGTTCCCCCTTCTATGCCTTCACACATGGCTGCCACAACCTTTGGCTCTCTTAATGCCAATGGCTGCAGAGACCCTGTGAAGCGGACAGCACTCCTTGATTTCCTGTGCCAGAAAAGGCTGGACATCACCTTTCTGCAGGAAACACACACTGATGTAGCCAGTCAAGCTGACTGGAATGTTGCCTGGAAGGACCACAGTTTCTTCAGTCATGGTACCTCCCTCAGTGCAGGGGTTGCGATCCTCCTGTCACTACAGCTGACACCTGACTCAGAGGTAGCCCAAAAGGTCATCCCTGGCTGCCTGCTCACCATTCACATCCAGTTTGAGCAACATTGCCTCCGCTTTATTAACATCTATACACCCACTGCTGGATGAGAATGGACTGCCTTCTTTGAGACCCTGGCTGACTTTCTACAGAGTGCTGCTGATGGTGATGACCTTATCCTGGGCAAATACTTCAATTGCATGGTTGATGCACATCTTGACAGGAACAGGCTGGAGCCTTAGCCATCCTTGGCCCAGAAGCTGTGGACAGCTTTAGAGGCACCGGACCTTGTTGTTGTCTGGTGCCATCTCCATGTCAATGCAAGGCAGTATACCTGGCTGAAGGTGACCGCTGGTGGGCTCTCCATGGCATGCCTTGACTGCCTGTATATTGCCAGGTACCAACCACCACTCCTGCACAGCAGCCACATTATCCTGGCAGGACTGTCAGATCTTAGCCTGGTTTCCTGTGTGCTGAGTCTTCCTGACAGGATGCATTCCTGGGTTCCCTATTGGTGCCTCAACACTAGTCTCTTGCAGGATGCTCACTTCTGTGACTGCTTTTCTCACTTCTGGCAGACATGGGAGGCCACAAGAGCCACCTTCCCCTCCTGGAAGCTGTGGTGGGATGTGGGAATGGTGGGAATGATGCAGATTAGAGTTTTCTATCAGTTGGCAACAAGCAAGCTTTGTGGCCATGTTTGGGATTTGGAGAAGGATGTGGTGCAGCTTGAGGTGGCCCTTGCATGATGCTGGCAGTGATGTGGGGCTGCTCAAGAGTCCTAAGCTCTGCAAGAAACATCTGTGGGAACTGGCAGGAGTGTGGCCTGGGGTGCAAGAGTTCACATCCACTGCCAAAAGCTGGCAAAGACTGACACCCCAACTCACATCTTACTCAGCCTTGAGAAATTACAAGCCACATGGAAGGTCATTGACCATCTTAAGACCTCACACGATGAAATGCTCACAGATACTGTTGAGATCTGACACCACGCTGTTGCCTTCTACCAGGAACTGTTTGTATCTGTACTGACTTGCCTAGAATCTGATATGTGCTTACATGACATCCTCCCTAGGCTTTGCTCATGAGAGACTGACTATTTTGAGTGTGACCTGTCTTTGAAGGAACTTGCAGCTCTTGTTGGGGACCTCACCTTGGGCAAAGCCCTTGGCATCAATAAATTGCCTGCTGAGTTTTATAAGACCTTCTGGCATCTCCTTGGCCCCTGCCTCCTGTGTGTCTTTAATGAGAGTCTTGTGGACCTTGCAATGCCAACCAGCTGCCGCTGAGTGGTCCTCACCCTGCTGCCTAAGAAAGGAGACCTTGGCTGCATCAACAACTGGGGACCAGTGTCCCTCTTGTGTGCTGATTACAAGATCCTGGCCAAGTCTTTGGCTAACCAGTGGTGCACCATTATAACTTCCATCATCATCCCTGAGTAGAGCTACTGTGTGCCATGCAGAGCCATCCAGGACCATTCCTGCTTTGAGACCTGCTGACGGTTGAAGACCTCTTCGGTTTCAACACTGGACTCATCTCCTTGGACCAGGAGAAAGATTTCAATCAGGTCAGCCATGATTACCTGTTTTAGACCCTTGAGGCCTTTGGCTTTGGGTCTGTCTTCACCTCTGCCCTCTGGATCCTGTATTGGGACATTTTGAACATCCTGAAGGTGAATGGTATTGACACTGGATTTGAACCCAGCATCTATACCTTTGTTCTGGGTGGGCACAACCCTCAGACTGAACACAACACCTGCCAGTCAATTATAGGCAAATTTATTTATACAGAGTAAGACCAGAAAAGTAACAATACAAACAATTAAACGATTCTATATCTACCAATTCTAGGGCTGTCATCAGAGTCAAAGTACATCTGGTTAGGATGCAGGGTCCACTCTGAAGCTCTTTCTCTTAGGTATCAGCAGTCTGGAGGTGAGATGCCGAGGCCCACAGCCCCACTCCAGTGGGGTACATGACATGGGCTACTGGTGTGTGCCCTCTTTCCATGGTGACCTTGGGGACCCTTCTCAGGGGACAGGGATGGGGACAGGGATAAGGGACCCCTCTCAGGGAGGAGAAGGAGGAAGACAACAAGGAGGTATGGGAGGGATGGACAAGACAAAGGGACTGGAACCCTCTGTTACTCTCAAGTCTCTGTTTTTGTATTATCCTTCCCCCTTGATGACTTGTGATGACTCTTCATCCATGGCTATCTCTGGTTGGCTGTTTCACTGTGGTCACATATCCACATAGCCTTCCGGGCCTTGTCCTAATTTGGTCTGTTCCCCCAAAACTGCGATTTAGCCCCCCTTTTCTCTGAGGCCTTATTGCTGGTGCCACTTACCTTGTGTTCTGGGACATACTTTCTTTGTTTCCCAGGCTGTGTCCTTGTTGTTCCAGACAACTTGTCTGCCTTGAAGGCTGTGATCTTGTATTATGGTATACCCCACTTCATTCTTAGTCTGTGTCCATCCATTGGCTTTGCTGTGCTAGACAGCTCATCTACCTCCAGGACCATGAGAACCTGTGTGCATGTCTCCCAAGCTCTTTAGAAATCTATTTAACCCCTGCTGCCCATCTTGATCCCTTATAATACATATATCTATACATATAAGCCAATCCCGCCCCCCCCCCCCCCAACAGGCCTTTAAATATCATTTCTAAGCCAACAGTTGGCACACTCTGTGCCCCATTCCTGGCCTGCAGGGGCATCCACCAGATCTACCTTCTGTCAGGTATGCTGTACACATTCTCCATTTAGCCCCTACTCCATGCACTGTGGCAGTGCCTGACTGGACTGACTCTTCCATCTGCCTCCGTCTCAGCGGGCTGCCTGTCGGTCAGGCTGACAGCATATGCAGACGATGTGACTGTCTTCATCAGCACCCAGGGTGATGTCCAGTCCTTGATCATTTGTCAAGAAGCCTATGAGCGCACCTCTTCAGTTCACATGAACTGGACCAAGAGCGACACCCTCCTTCTCGGTCCCTGGGTTGACCCCATCCCCCCAGACTTGCTGGGGGGTCTTACCTAGCACTGAGAGGGCCTCAAGGCCCTGGGGGTGCTCCTCAGGCTGTCGGTCTCCTTGGCACGGAATTGGGAGGACCTTGGTGCCAAGGTGGAGGCACACCCACAGTGATGGCACTGGCATCTGTCCAGCCTCTCCTACCATGGGTGGGTCCTTGTTGTCAACAACCTGGCAGCTGCAGTACTGTGGCACCATTATACTGTGTTGGACCCCCCACTGGACCTTCTTGAAAAGCTCCAGTGACTGCTTGTGGACTTCTTTTGGGACATGTGCCACTGCCCCCCCCCCCAAGCCATTTTTATTTGCTGGTGGCCAAGGGGGCAGGTCTTGATTGACCTGGTGGGCAGGGTGGCAGCCTTCCACTTACAGGCTCTAAAAAGGCTCCTCTACTGTGAGGACCCCCTCCCCTGGCAGTAGCTAGCTAATATGTTTTTGCACTGGGTGGAAGGACTTGGTTTTGACCGGGTGCTGTTCCTTCTGGACCCCATCCTCCTGGACTGGGGTGTCCTCCTGTCCTTCTATCAAAGCATGGTGTGGTCCTGGTGACCTTTTGCCTCCTGCTCCAAGCCAGGCATCTGCATTTTCTGCAGTTACGGCAGGAGTCCCTGGTCTATAACCCAGCCCTGCAACACAGTCTTTCAAGCCTCACTTCTAGAAGCCTTGTTGATGCCCTCATTCAGTGACATACCATGTGGCTGGAACACCTCCTCAACATGACCCACTCAGGCTGGTTGTCAGCTGAGGCTCTGGCCACCCGCTTGGGCATGCGCTCAGTCCTCTGTGCTGCTCACTACCTAAGGGACGTGTGGGCCATTCTCCTTGAGGATTCAGCAGTCACCCTGGAGGAGCACCTCTGAGCAGAGAGAGACCTCCATGCTGGGGATGTCCTGGGCAAGGCCTTTCCACCACTGCCCATTGTCCCAGTTGCAGATAGTAACCTGTGTGGTAGGCCTGCCACCTTACTGACTCTCCCTGCATTTCCTGACAGTGCTTTGATGAGCTCCCCCAGAATGCCCTGTATGGGTGATTCAGATCTGCCATGCCTGCATCCTTGCCACTGGGTTTGACACGGTGTGGTGGAGGCATATAGCAGTACTGGTGCTCAACGCCATCCTTCCCTGTGTGGCGCATGATTTATAAGATCCCCATCTCCAAAAAGACCAATGACCTCCAGTGACAGTTGCTACATGGGATACTGGTCACCGGTACTCTCGTCCACCACATGGACCCGGCTGCATCAGAGACCTGTCCCTTTTGTTTTGGGGGAGTGGAGAAGGATCTTCGTCATGCCTTCCTCAGATTCCCCCAGCTGTTGCAGATGTTTGCAGCCCTCAGCACTTTGCTTGAGGTGCTAGGTTTGGACCTCTCAGAGGCCACCTACTTGTTTTCCTTCCAGTACCAGGTGGCCAATGGGGGTATCATTTGCCTGGCCAACTTCTTACTTGGCAAGGCTAAGATGGCCACCCTCAAGAGCCACAGGAACCAGCTTGCTGGGGCCAGCTCAGACAATGCCCTGTGGCTCTTCTAGTTTTTGGTGTGGGCATGCCTGTCACTGGAGTTTGAGCATGTTGTCCTCCAGCAGACGGTGACTGCCTTCCAGGCACAATGGGCAATTCAGGGGGTGCTCTGCAGTGTTGAGGGCGGTAATTTAGTCCTTGCACTGTGATACTGATAGCCCCCTTCCTGGGGTACCAGTAAGGGTCTTAGCAGGCTGATGTTGCACTGGATATTTTTGTTTTTAGACTGTGAGGGCAGGACTTTCAGGCAAAAGCCCTAACCTCTGTGTGTTGTACCTAGGCCTGTATATGGGCAGTGTTTTATTACTTTGTTGGTTTGTTACCCACTTTTCCCCCTAAATAAACCTTCATAAAAAAGTTTTTTAAAAATTCTTTCTTTCTTTCAAGATGGCTGCTGACATGTGAAGATCTTCTGAGCTCCTGCAGCTCAGGTCCCTTCTGTGCATTCCCCCCCCCCCCGCCACTCCCTTCTGTTCCTCTCCCCACCCACAAACCTTGCTTCTCCCTTGACTGTGCTTGGGGACCCCTGCTCTGCCCCTTTTCCCCACTTTCTGAGCTTTTTCCCCTGGGCTCTGACATCCTCATTTGCCTCTGCCCCTCCCCCACCTCCACCTGTGCTCTCCCTTTGATTTCTGATGCCTCCCTCATCCAGAGCCCCTTGCCTTTGCCTCTGGCATCTCATCCTGCCTTAGTGCTTGCCTTCAGCCCCTGCAGGGTTTTTCTGCCCCACCTAAGGCTGATTTGGGGGTTGTTTCAGCCCCTTCCCAGGCCCCAGCTTCAGTCAGCAGCTTTCCTTTTTTCTCCTGTAGCAGCCTCTGTGGGAGAGTTAACCCTATCCTGCCCAGGATGGCTGCCAGCATCCAGAGCACTTGGCACAGGGATCTCTCTGCCAACCTGCCCCTCAACTATGGCCTGTGGGTGCATGCCTCTCTCCATGTCAGGGTGGAGGCCTGCGCCAGAGCTCTGTTGGACTTGCTGGAATGCTGAAGCATCCAGTACACCTCCCGCGTAAACTCAGTGCCCATCATATACTTGAGATCTCCCAGCCTGGTGAGGAGGGGTGTGCAGCGAGGCTGGAGATCTTGAGCGTCCACTACTTGGTTACGCCCCTGGAGACCCTGGCAGTGTGGGTGGTGGCCTCCAATGTCCCCCTGCACCTGCCAGACCAGGACCTCACCAAAGCGCTCGAGTGCTATGGTGTCCTCACCAGCCTGTGGTGCAGACTGACTGTCCCAGCTGCCTGCGGAGGATTTGGGATTGAGAGTATGGTTGGGGGTAGAAAGGTAAAAGGTTTACTGACTTAACAAAAACACAATTATGCGTAATAACAAGACAAACAATGACAGACAAAAACAATTCACATCGGCAACTTATCGGCAGTCCCCTCTGATGCCTGATATACAGAAAGTTTCTCTGTCTTCAAAGTTCAGCGAGGTCAGGCGTCCCCGATCAGCGCTATCCGAGAGATACTGGGAAGGACCCTGGAATTCAGTTCTTGGGCTCCTCAAGGTCCACGGGCCCACTTATCCAGGCCAACAGCTAACTAATCCTTTTCAAAGAGCTGTCTCTTCCTTCTGAATGGTTTTCAGATATTCCAGCTAATTTATAGCTTCTGAATAGTACTGATAATGTACAACCACTCAGATTCCTTTTACTTCAACTGTCCTTAGACTGACCAATAGCAATACAAGCCTTGCATTCCTTTGATAAGGCAATTTTAACTGTGTCACAGGGCCTTACTAATTCTAAGCTTTGCTAAATTTACTAGGCCTTACTTTATACAGGGCCTCACTACATCTTAAACTTTACTTAGGCTTTTAGCAACAACATATAGCTTAATATCTAAACAAATACAGAAAAAAACAAACAAACACTTAGTCTAATCTTCATAGAGCCTTCAGCAAGCACCTTTATCACACAGACATAATTTCAGCTGTCACAACTGACCATGGGGAGCAGGGACTCGAGGCTCAGGCATGTCCTGTGCTTTTGGAGGCAGGTGTTCATGCTCTTCATGGGTGGCACCCAGATCCTGCCTCTCTCCATGACCTTTGTGGTGGATGGGAGGGCCTATGTGGTCTACCTCTCCCAGGGCAGGAATGCATGCTGCTGCTGCAGTGGCAGCTCCCACCTGGCTGCCAATGCCCACTAGGGCAGTCAGCTGGGGCACCACCTGTTACACCTACACAGGGGGATGGTATGTCCACCTCTGGTGTGGGAGCCTCATCAAAGGCTGGGGTTGGGAGCTTCTCCCAGCCCCACTCCACCCCTGTTCCATCCAGGGGGATCGACCCCTCTGACATGAGCATGCCACCCAGGGTGGGGCCTGGGATGTCAGGGCTGATGCCCCACCCAGTGGAGGGACTGGGGACTCCTCCCAGCCCCCTCCTGCCCCGGTCTCCTCTGGGACAGCTGGTGCCCCCTCCCCCTCCCTCCACCCTCCCCCTACCTGATGGTGCTGCCCACCCCAGTGCGGGGGTTTCACCTGGTGGAGGGGCTGGGACGTCCTCCCAGTCTCTTTCTGTCCCAGTTCCACCCAGGGTAGCTAGCATTTTAGGCTCCTGAGCCCCATTGGGTGGAACAAGTGAGACCTCCTCTCAACCTCCCTCCACCCCTGCCTCAGTCAAGGTGGTGGACCCGGAGGTGGCAAACCACAAGCAGCCTGGCCCAACCCCTTTGGGGGAGGTGCAACAAGCTCCCAAGAAGGTAAGAGCAAGAGGCAAAAGGGAGCTTCTAAAGGAGCCCCTGCCCCTTTGGGGCCTGCCTCTGACAGCACCAGGGAAAATGTAGCCAGGGAACCTGAACCCACCCTGCCTCCCCCCCCCGGAAACCCTGCCACCTCACGCCATGACTGAGAGTGTCCCAGTGATGTTTGGCAACCCTTCATCCCCATCCCAGCTTGTGGGACTTGCGAGCAGCAGGGCAGGGAGACAGTGCCTGCCTCCCCAGCGTCAGGCACAGGAGACAGCAGAGGGCCTGCCATTCCCTAGCCCACTTCCTTGCCCACTAAGGCCGATGAGGAGGAGATGGAGTGCCTGCCCTCCAAACACCACAAGCAGCCCTGGGAGTGGGATGACATTTGTCCTGCAAAGCAGATGAGGATCAACCTCCCAGAGGTGGTCCTCAACCCAGATACTAAGGGGAACCTGCTGGGGAGTCTGGCCATTGAGGGCACTTTCACCGGCCTCATTGGTAGGTTCTCTCCCAGGGTGAAGCCCCACTGATTCTCAGTCAGCAACATCCAGCTCCTGATGGATAACCCCCCTGTGTGGACCCCAGCTACAGAGGCTTCCTCAATGTCTTAGAGCAAACCAAGGGCCAGCGGAACGTGGCAGAGAGTATCAAGGAATGGTGCCCGGACTCCATGCAGTTTGTCCGCGCTGCCAGTGATGCAGCAAGGCTCATGTGCTGAGACCTGGGCATGTGTCAACATACCTTCCAGCTTGAGAAGTTGATGACCCAGTTGAAGGAGGTGTGGGGCTGAGGCGGGTCCATGGAACAGGGTAGGGTAAGGATAGGCCTTCCCCTGTCTCTGTGATTTTGCCCTGATCTATCACCTCCTCTCCTGCCTATCCTTCCTCTCTATTCTCCTGCTCATGGCGGTTACCACAATTGCCTCACTAAACACCAATGGCTTCAGGGACCCAGTGAAGCAGATGGCCATCCTGGGGGTTTGCAGCAGAAGCGGCTGGCAATCAACTTCCTCCAGGAGACGTACAGCGACATGCACATTCAAGCTGACTGGCACACTGCCTGGAGAGGATGCTTGTTTCTAATCCATGGCTCCAACCTCAGCGCAGGAGTGGTGACCCTTCTCTTGCTGCAGCTGCAGTATGACTCAGAGGTGGCACGAGAGGTTATCCCTAGCCAGCTGGTAACTGTCCACATCACCCTGGCACACCAGAGCTTGCTCCTCGTCTACATTATGCACCCACTGAGGGGAGAGAGAGGGTACCTTCTTAGAGACCATGCATGACCTCCTGCGTGATGCCAGTGAGAACGATGAGCTGCTCCTCATGGACGGGTATTTCAACTGCACCATTGTTGCACTGCTAGACCAGACAAAGCTGGAGCCACACCTGCCTTTGGCCCACAAGCTGTGGACCATGCTGGAGGCAGTGGAGCTCATCAACACCTGGTGGGTCTTCCATGCTGACATGTGCCAATATACCTGGGCAAAGATGAGTGCCAGTGGGATCACCATGGCCTGCCTCGACCACCTCTACATCACCCAGCACCATCTGCCATTACTGCGCAGCAGCCGCATCTTCCCATTGGGCCTCTTGGACCACACCCTGGTCTGCTGTGAACTGAGTCTGCCTGGCAGAGCACACATGCAGGCCCTTTTCTGGTGCCTCAACATCAGCCTGCTACAGGACACCCACTTCAGGGACTGCTTCACCCACCTCTGGAGGAGCTGGGAGGCTGTATGAGCAGACTACTCCTCCTAGCAGCTGTGGTGGGACACGGGGAAGATCCAGATTCAGGCATTCTGCCAGCAGTATTCCCAGCTGGCAGCAAGCGAGATCAGCTGCCACACCCAGGAACTGGAGGAGGACATGGCAGAGCTTGAGGCAGCCCTGCTCTGTGCAGGCAACGATGCAGCACTCCTTGAGAGCCTCCAGTCCCACAAGAAATGCCTGTGGGAGCTGGTGACGGGTGCGGCACATGGTGTGATGGTACATGCCCACAGCCAGGAGCTGGCAGAGGCTGACACCCTGACTGGCTTCTTCTTCATCCTGGAGAGGCGGAGGGCTGCAGCAAAGACATTGAACCATCCCAAGATCCCGGAGGGATGGGTACTCACGGACCCAGGTGAAGTGTGGGGGCATGCCGTCACATTCTATTGGGACTTGTTTGTGGCTGACCCCATTTGTCTGCAGGCCACTCAGCAGCTGCATCAGGACCTGCCGTTCCTCGGTGCTTTGCAGGTCAATGCCCTGTAGCACAAAATCTCCCTAGCAGAACTCAAGTCTGCTGTCTGGGGGCTTGCCTTGGGAAGGGCCCCGTTCCTTGACGGACTGCTCGTGGAATTTTACAAAGCCTTCTGGCCCCTCCTTGGGCCCAGCCTCCTCCATGTCTTCTGCGAGAGCCTCGCCGATGGGACCCTGCTAACCAGCTGCCACCGGGCAGTGCTCACCTTGCTGCCCAAGGGGACCTCAGCTGCCTTAAGAACTGGCGGCCCATCTCCCGTCTGTGTGCCAACTATAAGATCCTGGTGAAGGCACTGGTGAACCATCTCCGCACCATCATGGCCTCCATCATTGGGCCCAAGCAGAGCCACTGTGTGCCAGGCAGGACCATCCAGGACAACTTGTTTCTGTTGTGTGACCTGCTCATGGCTGCAGAGCATTTTGTCCTGGATGTTGGCTTGGTCTCCCTGGACCAAGAGAAGGCCTTTGATCATGTTGACCACTGGTACCTGCTCAGCACCCTCGATGCTTTTGGCTTTGGGCCGCTTTTCATCACGGCGCTCTGGGTCCTGTACCACGATGCCTCCAGCCTGATCAAAGTGAATGGTGTGCTGTGCTCCCCATTCCCAGTGCATTATGGCATACGCCAGGGCTGCCCCCTCTTGGGCATGCTATACGCCCTGCCATCGAACCAGTGCTGCACGCTCTGCAACACTGTCTGACCAGCTTAGCCCTGCCACCAGCACTGGGCCCGACCACCGGCCCCTCAATCCGACTGATGACATATGTGCATGATGTGACAGTCTTCCTGGGCAGCCAGGAGGATGTGCAGGCCCTGGTGGACTGCCAACACACCTACGAGCTTGCCGCATTGGCCCGCATCAACTGGGGCAAGAGTGACACACTCCTGCTTGGGACGTGGGCCAGCAAACCACCTCTGGACCAGCTGGGGGCCGCACCTGGCACCGAGAAGGCCTCAAAGCCCTGGGAGTGTTCCAGGGTCACCGGCCTTTGCAGCCCACAACTGGAAGGACCTGGTGGAGGGAGTGGAGGCCCGCCTGCAGTGCTAGTGCTTGCCCACCCTCTCCTACTGCGGCTGGGTCGTCATCACCAACAACATGGTGGCAGCAACCCTGTGGCACCACTGCACTATGCTGGACCCTCCGCTGGAGATACTTGAAAGACTGCAGCAGCTTCTAGTGGACTTCCTCTGGGATGGATGCCACTGGCTCCTGTGGGCTGCCCTTTACCTTCCCACCATGAGGCGGGCCAGGGCCTGATCGACATGACCAGCAGGGTGGCTGCCTATCACCTGCAATCCCTCTAGCAGCTCCTGCATACTGAGGGCCATCTTCCATGGCATACCACTCACCTGGGAGCACCTCTTGGACCCTGCTCAGTTAGGCTGTCTGTCAGCTGAAATCCTGGCTGACCAACTGGCACTGCCCTCTGTCTCCACTGCGGGCTGGCTTCTGTGGGCTGTTAGGGCCGCCCTCCTGATGGAAGCAGTGACCACCCTAGAAGGCTACCTAGAGGATCACCAGGCCCTCCCCACTGCGGATGCCATGGCTGATGACTTCCCACCACTGCTAGTCATCCCAGCAGTGGCCAGTGAGCTGGCTGAGTGGCCCAACACACTGCTTAGGCTCCCCGTGCCCCCCAGCAGCAATACAGGCTGCCCCTTTGGCACACAGCTCCAGAAGGAACTATATGTATGGGTGGTGTGCACCTGGCATGCCCAGGTGCTGGCTGGCTAGCCTGGCACCATGTGGCAGTGGCACCTGGCATGCCCGGGAACCCAGCATCATGCACACTGTACAAGGTGCCCACCACCAAGAAGACCAGTGAAGTGACCTCCAGTGGAGATTGGTGCATGGCATCCTGGCCCCTGGCATCTTTGTGCATCACCTGGACCCGGTGGCCTCGGCAGCCTGCCCCTTCTGCCCAGAGGTGCTGGATGAAGACATTTTCCATGCCTTCCTTGACTGTCCTTGGCTGCAGCTGCTCTTTGCTGTCCTCGCAACACTGCTTCAGGCACTGGGCCAGGACTGCTCAGAGGACACCTACATCTACTCTTCCCCATACCGGGCGGCCGAGCAGGCCACAGTCAGCCTGGCCAACTTCCTGCTTGGCCAGGCCAAGATGGCCACCCTGAAGAGCCGGCGAAACTGGCTCACTGGGACCGGCATGGTTGACGCCCTGCAGCTCTTCCACCTGCTGGTGCGGGCCCACCTCTCGCTTGAGTTTGAGCACGTGGTCCTCCGGCAGACGGTGTCCACCGTTGAGGAACACTGGGCCCTCGAGGGGGCACTGTGCCAAGTTGAGGGGGGATGCCTGCTCCTTGCCATGTGATGCCACCAGCTGCTCAAGACACAGAGGTGCATCCAGCAAGCTGAGACCTCGGGCTTTGTCCATGCGGGCTGACCCTTGATGTCCTGAGGTCCCCCTGGGCATCCCCACTGGCAAGAACTGTATATATGTATATATGTAAATACTTATTTTGTTTTTTTTTTTGTTTGTTTTTTTGTCTGGAGTGTACGGGCAGGCCTTGCAGGTCATGAGCCCAGGCCTTGTCCTTGAGGTCCAGATCTTTGTGCCGACCTGTACATGATTTCTGCTGCCCCCAATCTGTCACTGTCCCCGGAATAAATGTTTCTTATAAGTCAAAAGTCTTAAAAGTCAAAAGTCAAAGTCTTTCTTTTTTTCTTTCAAGATGGTCACTGACAAGTGAAGCCCTTCTGAGCTCCTGCACCTCAGGTGCCTTCTGCATGTTCCCCCACACTCCCTGCCCCCCCCCCCCCGTTCCTCTCCCCACACCCCCAAACCTTGCCTCTTCCCAGCCTGTGCTTTGGGACCCCCTCCCTGCCCTTTCCCCCCTCTTTCTGAGCTTTTTCCCCTGGGCTCTGGGAGCCTTGTTTGCCTCTGCCCCACCCCCGCCTGAGCTCTCTCTCTGATTCCTGCTGCCTCCCTCCTCCAGAACCCCTTACCTTGGTCTCTGCCATCTCCTCCTTCCTTATGACTTGCCTTCAGCCCCTGCAGGGTTGTTCTGCCCCCTCCAGGTGATTTTTGGCTGTTTCTACCCCCTCCCAGTCCTCAGTGTCAGTCTGAGGATTTTTTTTTTCCCTTGTGGGAGAGTTAACCCTCTCCTGCCCAGGATGGCTGCCAGCAGCCAGAGTACTTGGCACGGGGATGTATCTGCGGACCTTTCCCTCAGCCATGGCCTGAGGGGGCACGCCCCTCTCCACATCAGGATGGAGGACTGCGCCGGAGCCTTGGTGGACCAGCTAGAATGCCAAGCGTCCGGTATGACTCCCGGGTAAACTCAGTGCCCATCATATATTTAAGCTCTCCCAGCCTGGTGAGGGAGGTGTGTGCGGCAGGGCTGGAAATCTCAAGCATCCACTACTTGGTTACACATCTGGAAACCCTGGCAGTGCAAGTGGTGGCTTCCAACGTCCCCCTGCACCTGCCAGACTGGGACCTCACCAAAGAGCTCGAGCGCTATGGTGTTCTCACCTATCCCTGGCGTAGGCTTACCATGGGGAGTAGGGACCCCAAGCTGAGACACCTCCTGTCCTTTTGGAGGCAGGCGTTCATGCTCCTCAAGGGTGGCATCCAGAAAATTCCTCTCTCCATGACCTTTGTGTTGGATGGGAGGCCTAAGTGGTGTATTTCTTCCAGGGGTGGATTTCACGCTGCCACTTCAGTGGCAGCTCCCACCTAGCTGCCCAGTGCCCATTAGGGCAGTCAGCCAGGGCACCGGCTGCTTCACCCACACAGGAGGATGGTGCATCCACCTCTGGTGTGGGACCCTCATCAAAGGGTGGAGTTGGGGGATCATCCAAGCCCCCCTCCACCCCTGCTCCATCCAGGGGGATTGACCTCTTTGGCATTATCAAGACACCCAGGGGGGGCCTGGGATGTCCTCCTAGGTCTCTCCTGCCCCTGTTGTGGTTGATACCCCTCCCGGTGGAGGGGTTGGGGGGTCCTCCCTGTTTCTCCCTGTCCCAGGATGACTAGTGTCTCAGGCACTGGGGCCCCGTCAGGTGGAGCAACCAAGACCTCCCCTCCACCTCCCTCCTCCCCTGCCTCAGCTGAGGTGGTGGACCCAGAGGTGGTGAACCCCAAGCAGCCTGGCCCACCCCCTACAGGGGAGGTGCCAGCTGCTCCCAAGAAAGCTAAGAGCAAGAGGCAAAAAGGAGCTTCTAAAGGAGCTCCTGCCCCTTTGCAGCCTGCCTCAGACAGCACTGGGGAAAATGCAGCCAGGGAACCTGACCCCACCCTGCCTGCCCCCCCGGAAACCCCACCACCTCAGGCCATGACTGAGGTTGTCTTAGTGATGTCTGGCAACCCTTCACCCCCATCCCAGCTTGTGGCATTAGTGAATGGCAAAGCAGAGAGAGAGTGACTGCCTTCCCAGCATAAAGCACAGGAGACAGGAGAGGGTCCTGCTACTGCCCTGTCCAATCCTGTGCCCACCAAGGCCGATGAGGAGGAGATGGAGTGCCTGCTGTCTGAGTGCTGCAAGCGGCCCTGGGAGTGAGATGACATTTGCCCCCGAAGTGGATGGGGATTGATCTCCTGGAGACGGTCCTTGACCCAGATACTGAGGGGGCCTGCTAGGGAGCCTGGCCATTGAGGGCACTTTAAGGGCCATTAAGGGCACCAGTCTCACCAGGAAGTCCCCTGCCAGAGAACAGCCCTGCCAGTTATCAGTCAGCAACAACTAGCTCCTTCTGGACAACCTCCCCGGGTGGCCCCCAGCTATGTAAGCTTCCTCAGTCTCTTAGAACAGACCAAGGGCCAGAGGAATGTGGCAGAGAGTATTCGGCAATGGTGCCCAGACTCCACGCAGTTTCTCCATGCTGCTAGTGACATGGTGAGGCTTATGTGCTGGGACCCAAGCATGCGTCAACATGCCTTCTAACTTGAGAAGCTGGTGACCCAGGTGAGGGAGGTGTGGGGCTGAGGCGGGCCGGCGGAATAGGGTAGGGCAAGGATAGGCCTTCCCCTGTCTCTGTGGTTTTTGCCCAGTTCTGTCACCTTCTCTACCACCTGTACCCTGCCTACCCTTCCTTTCTATTCTCCTGCTTATGGTGGTTACCACAATTGCCTCACTAAATACCAATGGCTGCAGAGACCCAGTGAAGTGGATGGCTGTCCTGGAGGGCTTGCAGCAAAAGCGGCTGGTGATCGCCTTCCTCCAGGGGATGCACAGTGACATGCACGTTCAAGCTGACTGGCATGCTGCCTGGAGAAGTCACTTGTTTCTGAGCCAAGCCACCAACCTCAGCGCAGGAGTGGCGACCCTCCTCTCACCGCAGCTGCAGTACAGCTCAGCAGTGGCACGAGAGGCTGTCCCTGGACAGCTGCTGACTGTCCACGTCACCCTGGCACACCAGAGCTTGCTCCTTGTCAACTTCTATGTGCCTACTGATGGGAGAGAGAGGGTAGCCTTCCTAGAGACCCTGGGCAACCTCCTGCGTGATGCCAGCGAGAACGATGACCTGCTCCTCATGTGCAGGAACTTCAACTGCACCGTCGATGCACTGCTAGACCGGACGGGGCCGGAGCCGTACCTGCCTTTGGCCCACAAGCTGTGGACCGTGCTGGAGGCAGCAGATCTCATCAACACCTGGCGAGTCCTCCATGATGACGTGCGACAATACACCTGGGCAAATATGAGTGACAGTGGGCTCACCATGGGACGCCTCGACCACCTCTACATCGGCCAGCACCACCTGCCATTACTGCGTGGCAGTCGCATCGTTCCATCGGGCCTCTTGGACCATGCACTGGTCTGCTGTGAACTGAGCCTGCCTGGCAAAGCACGCACGTGGTCCCCTTACTGGTGCCTCAACGCCAGCTTCCTGCAGGACACCCACTTCAGGGACTGCTTCGCCCACCTCTGGAGGAGCTGGGAGGTGGCGCGAGCAGACTTCTCCTGGCATCTGTGGTGCGACGTGGGGAAGGTTCAGATCCGGGCACTCTGCCAGTATTGCCAGCTGGTGGTGAGCGAGCTCTGCTGCCGCACCCAGGAGCTGGAGGAGGACGTGGCGGAGCTCGAGGAAGCCCTGCTCTGCGTGGGCAACGATGCAGCACTCCTCGAGAACCTCCGATCCTGCAAGAAATGGCTGCAGGAGCTGGCAGAGGGTGCATCCCGGAGTGCACAGGTACGTGCCCACTGCCAGGAGCTGGCGGAGGCCAATGCCCCTACCGGCTTCTTCTTCGGCCTGGAGAGGCAGCAGGCCGTGGTGAGGATGCTGGACTATCTCAAGACCCCGGCAGGATGGCTGCTCACAGAGCCAGACAAAGTGCGAGGGCATGCCGTCGCCTTCTATCGGGACCTGTTTGTGGCTGAGCCCATTTGTCCACAGGCCACTCAGCAGCTGCATCAGAACCTATGCGCCTGGGTGCTTCGCAGGTCGAGACCCAGGAGCGCGAACTCTCCCTGGCAGAGCTCGAGGCTGCTGTGGGGGGGCTTCCCTCGGGCAGGGCCCCTGGCCTTGATGGACTGCCCGTGGAATTTTACAGAGCCTTCTGGCCCCTCCTTGGGCCCAGCCTGCTCTGCATCTTCTGTGAAAGCCTCGCCGATGGGACCCTGCTGGGCCATGCTCACCTTGCTGCCCAAGAAGGGGGACCTCGGCTGCCTGAAGAACTGGCAGCCCGTCTCCCTTCTGTGCGCCGACTATAAGATCCTGGCCAAGGCACTGGGGAACTGTCTCCGCACCACCATGGCCTCCGTCATCGGGTCCAAGCAGAGCTACTGTGTGCCAGGCAGGACCATCCAGGACAACCTGTTTCTGCTGAGTGAACTGCTCATGCCTGTGGAGCTTTTTGGCTTGGACGTCGGCGTGGTCTCCCTGGACCAGGAGAAGGCCTTCGATCGCGTCAACCACCGGTACCTGCTGGGCACCTTTGAGGCCTTTGGCTTCAGGCCACTTTTCACCGTGGTGCTCCGGGTCCTGTACCACGACGCCTCCGGCCTGCTCAAGGTGAATGGCGTGCTGTGCTCCCCGTTCCCCATGCATCGCAGCATACGCCAGGGCTGCCCCCTGTCGGGCATGCTGTACACCCTGGCCATCGAACCGCTGCTGCACGCTCTGTGACGTCACCTGACCAGCCTAGCCCTGCCACAGGCACTGGGCCCCACCACTGGCCCCCCGATCTGGCTGACGGCGTACGCGGACAACGTGACCATCTTCCTGGGCAGGCAGGAGGATGTGTGGGCCCTGGTGGATTGCCAATGCGCCTACGAGCTTGCCGCGTTGGCCTCCATCAACTGGGGCAAGAGCGACACCTTCCTGTTTGGGACATGGGCCGGCATGCCACCTCCGGACCTGCTGGGAGGCCTCACCTGCGCCGGGAAGGCCTCAAAGCCCTGGGAGTGTTCCTGGGGCCGCCGGCCTTTGCGTCCCACAACTGGGAGGACCTGGTGGAGGGAGTGGAGGCCCACCTTCAGTGCTGGCACTGGCACCTGCCCACCCGCTCTTACCACGGCTGGGTCCTCGTCATCAACAACCTGGTGGTGGTGACCCTGTGGCACTACTGCGTGGTGCTGGACCCTCCGCCGGAGCTTCTGGACAGACTGCAGTGGCTCCTGGTGGACTTCCTGTGGGACAGATGCTACTTGCCACTGGCTCCCACGAGCTGCCCTCTACCTGCCCACCGGTGAGGGGGTCCAAGGCCTGATCTACCTGGCCAGCAGGGTGGCTGCCTACTGGCTGCAGGCCCTCCAATGGCTCCTGTACATCGAAGGCCACTTCCCGTGGCAGCAGCTGGCGTGCCAATTCCTGGGGCGAATGGGGGGCCTCAGCTTTGACCGGGAGTTGTTTCTGCTGGACTTCACCTTCCTGAATGGGGCGGTCCTTCCCCCATTCTACCTCAGCCTGCTGCGGGCCTGGGGGGTAGCCTTCCATCTCAGCCCCCAGGCCAGCTGCCTGCGGTTCCTGCACCTGCTTCAGGAGCCCCTGGTCTACAACCCGGCCCTGCAGCATGTCGCGCCGAGCCTGGCCTCCGTCAGCCTCATGGCAGCTCTCATCAAGGTGCACACCACCCGCCTGGAGCACCTCCTGGACCCTGCTCACCCGGACTAGCTGTCACCCAAAGCCCTGGCTGCCTGGCTCGCACTGTGCTCCGTCCACACTGCGGGCCGGCTTCTGCAGACCATTAGGGACACCCTCCCAATGGAAGCAGCGACCGCCCTGGAAGTCTACCTCCAGGCTTGCTGGACCCTCCCCACCGCGGACACCTCACACGATGCCTTCCCACTGCTGCCCATCATCCCAGAGGTACCCAACGAGCTGGCCGAGTGGTCCAACACGCTGCTCCCCAGCAGCATTACGGGCTGCCCTTTTGTCACCCTGCCCCGCAAGGGCCTCTACGCGGGGGTGGTGCGCATCTGGCACACCCAGGTGCTGGCAGGCCACCCTGACACCGTGTGGCGGCGGCACCTGGCACGGCCCGGGACCCCAGCATGGCGCAGACTGTATAAGGCACCCACCGCTAAGAAGACTGGCAACCTGCAGTGGCGACTCGTGCACGGCATCCTGGCCACCGGCACCTTTGTTTGCCACCTGGACCCGGCGGCCTCAGCGACCTGCCCCTTCTGCCTGGGGGTGCCGGACGAGGACATTTTCCATGCTTTCCTCGACTGCCCCTGGCTGCAGCCACTCTTTGCCACCCTGGGCGCGCTGCTTCGGGCCCTGGGCCGGGACTTCTCGGAGGAGGTCTACATCCACTCCTCCCCTTACCGGGCAGCGGAGAGAGCCGTGGTCAGCCTGGCCAACTTCCTGCTAAGCCAGGCCAAGATGGCCACCCTGAAGAGCCGGTGAAACTGGCTCGCCGGGACCGGGATGGTCGATGCCCTGCAGCTCTTCCGCCTGCTGATGCGGGCCCACCTCTCGCTCGAGTTTGAGCACGCGGTCCTGCGGCAGATGCTGCCGACCTTCGAGGAACGCTGGGCCCTCGAGGGGGCGCTCTGCCGAGTAGAGGCGGGGCGCCTGCTCCTCGCCCTGTAACACCCCTGGCTGCTCAAGCTGCGGCGATGCATTCAGCGGGCCGAGGCCTTGGACTTTGCTTCACGCAGGTTGAGCCCTGAGGCTCCCCATGGGTGTCCCCACTGGCAGAAATGTAAATATGTAAATAGACCTTTGGCTCACTATGGTTTTTTAGTCTAGAGTGTACGGGCAGGCCTTGCAGGCTGTGAACCCAGGACCATGTCCGTGAGGCCCAGGTGTTCGGGCCAACCTGTACATACTCTTTACTGGCTCTGAGTTATCACCCTCCCTGGAAAAAATGTCTCTTAAAAGTCAAAGTCTTTTTTTCTTTCAAGATGGCCGCCGACAGGTGACGCCCTTCTGAGCTCCTGCAGCTCGAGTGCCTTTTGTGCATTCCCTGCACTCTGTGCCCCCCTTTTCCTGTCCTCACCCCCCCAAAAAACCTTGCCTCTACCCACCCTGTCCCTGGGGACCCCCTTCCCCCCGCTTTCTGAGCGTTTTTCCCCTGGGCTCTGGCAGCCTCGGTTGCCTCTGGCCCTCCCCCACCCCCGCCTGATTTCTCCCTGTAATTCCTGCTGCCTCCCTCCCCCAGGGCCCCTTACCTTTGTCCCTGCCATCTCCCCCTGCCTTGGGGCTTGCCCTGAGCCCCTGCAGGGTTGCTCTGCCCCCCCTCAGGCCGATTTTGGGGCATTTTTAGCCCCCTCCCAGTCCCAGTCCCTGGTGTCTGCCTGAGGCTTTTTAATTTTTTTTTCCTTTCCCAGGAGAGAGTTAACCCTCTCCTGCTGGGATGCCTGCCAGCAGCCAAGGCACTTGGCATGGGGATGTCTCTGCAGACCTTCCCCTCAGCCATGTCATGTGGGTGCATGCCCCTCTCCACGTTACGGTGGAGGACTGCGCTGGAGCTCTGGTGGACCTGCTGGGATGCCGGAGTGCCTGGTATGCCTCCCGGGTCAATTCGGTGCCCATTATCTATCTGAGCTCTCCCAACCTGGTGAGAGAGGTATGTGCGGTGGGGCTGGAAGTCTCAGGGGTCCACCACTTGGTCACGCCCCTGGAGACCCTGGCAGTGCAGGTGGTGGCCTCCAACATGCCCCCACACCTGTCAGACTGGGACCTCACCAAAGCGGTCAAGCGCTACGGTGTCCTCACCAGCCCCTGGCACAGGCTGACCATAGGGAGTAGGAACCCCAAGCTGAGGCAGATCCTGTCCTTCCGGAGGCAGACTTTCATGCTCCTCAAGGGGGACATTCAGAAACTGCCTCCCTCCTTGACTTTTGCCTTGCGAGGGAGGTCCTACGTGGTGTATTTCTCCCTGGGTGGGAATTCCTGCTGCCGCTGTGGCGCCAGCTCCCACCTAACTGCCCAGTGCCCGTTTGGGCAGTCAGCCGAGGCACCGGCTGCTGTGCCCGCTCAGGAGGATGGTGCATCCACCTCGGGTGAAGGACCCTCATCAAAGGGTGGGGTTGGGAGACCTGCCAAGCCCCCCTCCGCCCCTGCTCCATCGGAGGGGCTCGACCCCTCTGGCAGTGGCATGTCACCCGGGGGGGGGGGGGGGCCTGGGACATCCTCCCAGGTTTCTCCCGCCCCTGTCATAGCGAATGCCCCTTCTGGTGAAGGGGCTGGGGAGTCCTCCCAGTCCCTTCCTGTCCCAGTTCTCCCCGGGGTGGCTAGAGTCTCGGGTGCTGGGGCCCCGTCAGGTGCAGCACCCGAGACCCCCACTCCACCTCTCTCCACCCCTGCCCCAACTGAGGTGGTGGACCTGGAGGTGGCGACACCCAAGCAGCCTGGCCCGCCCCCTACGGGGGAGGTGCCAGCTACTCCCCAAAAAGCAAAGAACAAGAAGAAGAAGAATGGAGTGTCTAAAGGAGCTCCTGCCCCTTTGGGGCCTGTCTCAGACAGCACCGGGGAAAAGGCAGCCAGGGAACCTGAGCCCACTCTGCCTGCCCCCCCGGAAATCCTGCCATCTCTGGCCACGACTAAGGGTGTCCCGGAGACGTCTGGCAACCCCTCGCCCCCATCCCAGCCAGTGGGGCCTTTGAGCGGCAAGGCAGGGGGAGAGTGCCTGCCTCCCAAGCAGCAGCGGGCAGGAGAGACGGAGGAGGGTCTTGCCACCCCACCGCCCACTCCCCTGCCTGCCGGAGCCGATGTGGAGGAGGAGATGGAGTGCCTGCCCTCTGAGCGCTGCAAGCTGCCCCAGGAGCGGGACGACATCTGCCCCCCAAAGCGGATGGGGATCGATCTCCCTGAGACGGTCCTCGACCCAGATAGAGAGGGGGGCCTGCTAGGGAGCCGGGCCATTGAGGGCACTTTCACCGGTCTCACCGGGATGTCCCCTCCCAGGGTACAACCTCGCCGGTTCTCGGTCAGCAGTATCCACCTCCTTCTGGAGAAAGCCCCTCTGGGTGGCCCCCAGCTATGGAGGTCTCCTCAACCTCTTGGACCAGACCAAGGGCCAGAGGAAAGTGTCCGAGAGTATCCGGCAATGGTGCCTGGACAACACACAGTTTGCCCGCGCCGCTAGTGACGCGGCGAGGCTTATGCGCCGGGACCCAGGCACGCGTCAGCATGCCTTCCGGCTCGAGAAGCTGGTGACCCGGGTGAGAGAGGTGTGGGCCAAGGCGGGCCAGCAGAATAGGGCAGGGCAATGCTAGGCCTTTCCGCTGTCTCCACAGTTTTTCTGCCCGGCGTCCGTCACCTTCTCTCCCACCGGTACCCTGCCTACCCTTCCTCCCTCCTCTCCTGTTCATGGAGGTTACCACAATTGCCTCGCTCAACACCAACAGCTGCAGAGACCCGGTGAAGCGGACAGCCGTCCTGGAGGACCTGCAGCAGAAGCACCTGGTGATCGCCTTCCTCCAGGAGACGCACAGCGACGCGTACGTTCAAGCCGACTGGCACGCTGCCTGGAGAGGCCGCTTGTTCCTGAGCCACGGCACCAACCTCAGGGCGGGAGTGGCGACCCTCCTCTCACCGCAGCTTCGGTACGACTCAGCGGTGGCATGAGAGGTCGTCCCCGGCTGGCTGCTGACCGTCCACGTCACCCTGGCACACCAGAGCCTGCTCCTCGTCAACGTCTATGCACCCACCGATGGGAGAGAGAGGGTCACCTTCCTAGAGACCCTGGGCGACCTCCTGCATGACGCCAGCGAGAAGGACGACCTGCTCCTCATGGGCGGGGATTTTAACTGTACCGTCAACACGCTGCTAAACTGGACGGGGCTGGAACTGCACCTGTCTTCGGCCCACAAGCTGCGGACTGTGCTGCAGGCGGCGGACCTTGTCAACGCCTGGTGGGTCCTCCACGCTGACACACGACAGTACACCTGGGCAAAGATGAGTGCCAGCGGGCTCGCCATGGCCCGCCTCGACCACCTCTACATCGGCCAGCACCACCTGCAGTTGCTGCGTGGCAGCCGCATCGTTCCATCGGGCCTCTCAGACCACGCCTTGGTCTGCTGTGAGCTGAGCCTATCTGGCAGAGCACGAACGCGGGCCCCTTACTGGTGCCTCAACTTCAGCCTGCTACAGGACACCCGCTTCAGGGACTGCTTCGCCCACCTCTGGAGGAGCTGGAAGGCGACGCAAGCAGACTACCCCTCCTGGCACCTGTGGTGGGATGTGAGGAAGGTCCAGATCTGGGCGTTCTGCCAGCAGTTCAGCCAGCTGGCAGCGAGCGAGCTCCGCCGCCGCACCCAGGAGCTGGAGGAGGATGTGGCAGAGCTCGAGGTGGCCTTGCTCCACACGGGCAACGACGTGTCACTTCTCAAGAGCCTCCACTCCTACAAGAAATGCCTGCGAGAGCTGGCGGAGGGCGTGGCCCATGGCACGCAGGTCCGGGCCCGCTGCCAGGAGCTGGCAGAGGCCGACGCCCCGACCGGCTTCTTCTTCGGCCTGGAGAGGCAGCGGGCCACGGTGAAGACGCTGGACCACCTCAAGACCCCGGAGGGCCAGCTGCTCACGGACCCGGGCAAAGTGCAGGAGCATGCCGTCGCCTTCTACCGGGACTTGTTTGCAGCTGAGCCCGTCCGTCCACAGGCCGCCCAGGAGCTGCATCGGGACCTGCCGTGCCTGAGCGCTTTGCAGGCTGAGGCCCTGGAGCGCGAACTCTCCCTGGTGGAGCTGGAAGCCGCGGTAGGGGGGCTCGCCTCGGGCAGGGCCCCGGGCCTGGACGGCCTGCCCGTGGAATTTTACAGAGCTTTCTAGCCCCTCCATGGGCCCAGCCTCTTCCGTGTCTTCCACGACAGCCTCGCCGACGGGACCCTGCTGACCAGCTGCCACAGGGCTGTGCTCACCCTGCTGCCCAAGAAGGGGGACCTTGGCTGCCTGAAGAACTGGCGGCATGTCTCCCTCCTGTGCGCCGACTACAAGATCCTGGCCAAGGCGCTGGCGAACCGTCTCCGCACTGTCGTGGCCTCCGTCATTAGGCCCGAGCAGAGCTACTGCGTGCTGGGCAGGACCATCCAGGACAACTTGTTCCTGCTGCGTGACCTGCTCACAGCCGCGGAGCTTTTTGGCCTGGACGTCGGCGTTTTCTCCCTGGACCAGGAGAAGGCCTTCAACCGCGTCGACCACCGGTACCTGCTTGGCACCCACGAAGCCTTTGGCTTCGGGCCGCTCTTCACCGCGGCGCTCCGGGTCCTGTACCACAACGCCTCCGGCCTGCTCAAGGTGAATGGCGCGCTGTGCTCCCCGTTCCCCGTGCATCGTGGCATATGCCAAGGCTGCCCCCTGTCGGGCATGCTGTACGCCCTGGCCATCGAACCGCTGCTGCACGCTCTGTGAGGTCGGCTGACCAGCCTCGCCCTGCCACCCGCGCTGGGCCCCACCACCGGCCCCCCGCTCCGGCTGACGGTGTACGCGGACGACGTGACCGTCTTCCTGGGCACCCAGGAGGACGTGCGGGCCCTGATGGACGGCCAATGCGCCTATGAGCTCGCCGCCTCGGCCCGCATCAACTGGGGCAAGAGCAACGCCTTCCTGCTGGGGACGTGGGCCGGCACGCCGCCTCTGGACCTGCCAGGAGGCCTCGCCTGGTGCCAGGAAGGCCTCAAAGCCCTGGGCATGTTCCTGGGGCCGCCAGTCTTTGTGGCCCGCAACTGGGAGGACCTGGTGGAGGGAGTGGAGGCAAGCCTGCAGCTCTGGCGCTAGCGCCTGCCCGTCCTCTCTTACCGCGGCCGGCTCCTCGTTGCCAACAACCTGGCAGTGGCCACGCTGTGGCACCGCTCCGCGGTGCTGGGCCCTCCACCAGAGCTCCTGGAGAGAGTGCAGTGGCTCCTGGTTGACTTCCTGTGGGATGGACAGCACTGGATCCCCCGAGCTGCCCTCTACCTGCCCACCGGGAAAGGGGGCCAAGGCCTGATTGACCTGGCCAGGAGGGTGGCCACCTGCCGGCTGCAGGCCCTCCAGTGTCTCCAGTACGCGGATGGCCACCTCCCGTGGCGGCAGCTGGCATGCCATTTCCTGCAGTGAGTGGGGGCCCTCGGCTTTGACCAGGAGCTGTTTCTGCTGGACCTCACCTTCCTGAACAGGGCGGTCCTTCCCCAGTTCTACCGCAGCATGGTGTGGACATGGAGGGCAGCCTTCCATCTCTGCCTCCAGGCCAGGCACCTGTGGTTCCCGCACCTGCTTCGGGAGCCCCTGGTCTACAACCCAGCCCTGCAGCGTGTCGCGCCGAGCCTGGCCTCCGCCAGCCTCGCGGAAGCCCTCATCAAGGCACGCACCACCCGCCTGGAGCACCTCCTGGACCCTGCTCGGTTGGACTGGCTGTCACCCGAGGCCCTGGCTGCCCGGCTGGTGATGTGCTTCGTCCGCACTGCGGGGCGGCTTCTGCAGGCCGTTGGGGCCGCCCTCCCGACGGAGGCAGTGACCGCCCTGGAAGTCCATCTCCAAACTCGCCGGCCCCTCCCCGCCGCGGATGCCACAGAAGATGCCTTCCCACCACTACCCGTCATCCCAGCAGTACCCAGCGAGCTGGCCGAGTGGCCCAACACGCTGCTCAGGCTCCCGGTGCCCCCCAGCAGCAATACGGGCTGCCCTTTTGGCAACCTGCCCCGCAAGGGCCTCTATATGTGGGTAGTGTGCACCCGGCACGCCCAGGTGCTCGCCGGCCGCCCTGACACTGGGTGGCGGCACCGCCTGGCGCAGCCCGGGACTCCAGCGTGGCGCACGCTGTATAAGGTGCCCACCGCCAAGAAGACTGGCGACCTGCAGTGGCGACTCGTGCACGGCATCCTGGCCACCGGCACTTTTGTGCGTCACCTGGACCCAGCAGCCTCAGCGGCCTGCCCCTTCTGCCCAGGGGTGCTGGACAAGGACATTTTCCACGCGTTCCTCGACTGCCCCCAGCTGCAGCCTCCCTTTGCTGGCCTGGGCGCACTGCTTCGGGTTCTGGGCTGAGACTTCTCCGAGGATGCCTACATCCACTCCTTTCCGTACCGGGCGGCCAAGCGGGCCACAGTCAGCCTGGCCAACTTCCTGCTGGGCCAGGCCAAGATGGCCACCCTGAAGAGCCGGCGAAACCGGCTCACTGGCACCTGGATGGTCGACGCCCTGCAGCTCTTCCGCTTCCTGGTGCGGGCCCGCCTCTCGCTCGAGTTTGAGCATGCTGTCCTCCGGCGGATGGTGCCCGCCTTTGAGGAGCGCTGGGCCCTCGAGGGGGTGCTGTGCCGAGTCGAGGCGGGATGCCTGATCCTCGTACTGTGATGCCACTGGCTGCTCAAGCTGCAGAGACGCGTCAAGCGGGCCGAGGCCTTGGACATTTGTTCATGCGGGTCGACCCCGGAGGCCTCCATGGGTGTCCCCGCTGGCAGAACTGTAAATAATGTAAATAGTCCTAATGTTCATTGTGTTGGGTTTTTTTTGTCTAGAGTGTACAGGCAGGCCTTGCAGGCCATGAGCCCAGGCCTTGTCCATGAGGCCCAGAGATTCGGGCATACTTGTACATGCTCTTTATTGGCTCTGAGTTATCACCCTCCCGGGAATAAAGGTCTCTTAAAAGTCAAAAGTCTTTCTTTCTTTCTTTTAAGATGGCCGCCGATAGCTGAAGCCCTTCTAAGCTCCTCCAGCTCAGGTGCTTTCAGCTCATTGTCCCACACTCCCTGCCCCCCTTTTCCTGTCCCCCCCCAAAAAACACCCTTGCCTCTCCCCACCCTGTCCCTGGGGACCCCCTCCCTGCCCCTTCCCCCCACTTTCTGAGCCTTTTTCCCCTGGGCTCTGGCAGCCTCGTTTGTCTCTGCCCCTTCCCCACCCCAGCCTGAGTTCTCCCTATGATTCCTGCTGCCTCCCTCCCCCAGAGCCCCTTCCCTTGGTCCCTGCCATCTGCCCCTGCCTTGGGACTTGCCCTGAGCCCCTGCGGGGTTGCTCTGCCCCCCCTCAGGCTGATTTTGGGGCGTTTTCAGCCCCCTCCCAGTCCCAGTACCCCGTGTCAGCATGAGGCTTTTTTTTTTTTTTTTGTGCGCTTTGCAGTATAACCCCATCCTAGAGAGGAATGGCTGCTCCTATGCCTGGCAGCTGGCATGAGGATGTCTCTCGGGACCTCCCGCTGACTCATGGCCTGAGGGTTCATACCCCTCTCCATGTGGGACTCAAGGTTTGCGTGGAGGCTCTGGCTGCGTTCCTGGGATGGCACATCATCCGCTACGCGGGGAGCGTGAACACGGTCCTGATGATCTAGTTGAGCAAGCCCGCCTTGGTTGACAGGGTGTGTGCGGAGGGCCTGGACATTGCAGGCATCCACTACCCTGTCACGCCCCTAGAGACTCAGGCAGTGAGGGTGATGATTTCCAACGTCCCACCGCACGTTTCCGATCGGGAGCTGGCCAGGGGACTCGAGGCCTATGGGGTTCATGCGAGTCCTTTTCGCCGCCTGCCGATGGGAAACAAGAACCCTCAGGGCAAGCACGTCCTGTCCTTTCGGAGGCAGGTCTTCATGCTCCTCAAGGAGGGCCCCCAGTCGCTGCCTCGCTCCCTGAGCCTCACGCTCGAGGGGCAGAGGTTTATTATCTATTTATCTGTGGGAGAGACCACGTGCTTCAAGTGAGGGGGTTCCTCCCACCTGGCTGCGCAGTGCCCTCAGGGCAAGGCGGCCAGACCATCCCCACCTGTGGCAGCGCCGAGAGACGGCGCATCGACCTCTGGGGCACGCGGCAGGCCCAGGGAGGCTGGGAGCTCTTCCTCCCGACCTCCTTCCACCCCCATTCCATCTCAGGGGACCTGGGTCTCCAGTGGGAAGCCATTGTCCAGCCGAGGGGCTGGTGCTACTACCATGGCCCCACCGCCCCCTCCCCCGTCTGTGGCGCCCCCTGCCCTCGGTGCGGCAGCCGCACCGGGTGGAGGGGCGGACGCTTCCCCTTGCCCCCTGCCTACCTTGGCCGAAGTGGCTGGGGTGGCTGGAGACTGCGGCGCTGGAGCCTCATCAGATGATGGGGCTCGGGCATCTTCCCAACCACCCGACAAAGAGAGGGAGATGAGGGGGGTCTCTCAGGACACCCCATCCCTGACAGACCCCTCCTCGGCCAGTGCCGAGGGCCCCCCCACTACAGAGCCGGATCCCACTCCGGCTGCCACACCACCCGCCCCGTTGGATGTAGCCACTGACAGGGCAGACTTAGCGGGTGGGGGGGAGGGGCCTTCAGGGGTCCCCCTCCCCTCGCCTGTCCCCCAGCCTCCGGAGTCGGGCGGCAGCAGGGATAGTAGCGAATGTCTCTCTTCCTGTGGCCTGGCCCTGAGGGTGGCGGGAGAGCCTGCTGCCCCTTTGGTCACGCCCCAGCCTACCGGAGCAGATGGGGAAGTTAGCGAGATGGAGATCCAGCACTCGGAGTCTCGCAAGAGACGTCGTGAGTGGGATGGCTCTCCCCCCCCAAGAAGACAGGGAATGTCCTCGCGGAGCCGGTCCTTGACTCGGACAACGAGAGGCGGCTGATGTGCCTGGACATCGAGGGGGTCGACGCTGCAGTTGCGGGCGAGCTCCCGCCGGGGGTGCAGCCTCGCCGCTCTTCCGTAGGCAACATCCACCCCAAGCTGGCGGAGCCCCCCTGGGACCCTCCTGACTATGGGGGACTCCTGTCCTTGCTGAAGCTAACCAAGGGGCAGAAAAATGTAGCGGGGCACATCACCCAGTGGTGTGCGGACCCCAAAGTGTTTGTCAAGGCTGCCAGGGCGGCAGTCAAGCTCATGCAGCAAGATCGGGGCACACGTCAGATGGCCTACCGTCTGGACAAGCTTGCCCAGAGGGTGAGAGTGGAGTGGGGCCTGGGTGGGTCCCTCGACTAGAGTAGGGCACGGTAGGCCTTCCCTGACCTGTCTGTATTGCCTTGCTCTGCTCTTGGGTGCTCGCTCTTCCACCCGCACTCTGCTTTGCTCCTCCTCTCCCACACCCACACCCATGGCAGCCACAACCATTGGCACCTTCAACGTCAACGGCTGTCGAGACGCGGTGAAGCGCGAGGCCGTCCGGGAGCTCCTGCGACAGAAGAGGCTGGCCGTCACATTCCTACAAGAGACCCACTCTGACAGGTTCAACCAGGCGGCCTGGCGGGCTGCCTGGCGAGGACAGGTGTTCCTGAGCCACGGCACCAACCTCCGCGCGGGGGTCGCGACACTCTTATCGCCGCAGCTGCAGCTTGACGCGGCGGTGCCACGGGAGGTCGTCCCCGGCCGCCTGCTGACCGTCCGCGTCACCCTCGCGCAACACCGTCTGCTGCTCATCAACATCTACGCGCCCTCCGATGGCCAGGAGAGGGTCGCTTTCTTTGAGAGCTTGGCTGCCCTCCTGCGCGACGCTAGCGAGGATGATGACCTGCTCCTCCTCGGGGGCGATTTCAATTGCACCACTGCCCTGCGCCTCGACCGCACAGGGCCTGAGCCCCACCTACCCTCCGCTCGCAAGCTGCAAACTGCCCTGGAGGGGGCAGACCTTGTGGACATCTGGCGAGCCCTGCATCCCAATGCGCGCCAGTACACCTGGGCCAAGATGAGTGCCGGCGGTCTCACCATGGCTCGCCTCGACCGCCTTTATATCACCAGGCACAACCTGCCACTCCTGTGCAGCAGCCGCATCGCTCCCTCGGGTCTATCAGATCATGGCCTGGCCTTCAGCGAACTGAGCCTGCCAGGGAGAGCCTGTGCACAGGCACCGTACTGGTGTTTGAACGTTAGTCTGCTCCAGGACTCTTATTTCCGGGACTGCTTTGCCCACTTTTGGTGGCGGTGGGAGGCTGCGAGACCGAGCCACTCCACCTGGAAGCTGTGGTGGGACGTGGGCAAGGTCCAGACCCGAGCCTTCTGCCAGAAGTACACCCAGCTGGCCGCAAGCGAGACGCGCCGCCGTATCTGGGAGTTGGAGGAGGACGTGGCGGAGCTCGAGGCTGCTCTGCTGGCCGCTGGCAGCGACGCAGCACTGAGCAAGAGCCTCCGGCTCCGCAGGAAATGCCTGCGCGATTTGGCGGAGAGCGCGGCCCGCGGCGCGAGGATCCGCGCCCGCTGCCAGGAGCTGGTGGAAACCGACGCCCCGACCCACTTCTTTTTCGACCTGAAGCGGCGGCGGGCAGCGAGCAAAGTCTTGGACCATCTCAAGACTCCTGAGGGCCGGGTCATTACAGAGCCCGGCGAAGTCCGCGAACGTGCCATCGCCTTCTATCGCGACCTGTTCGCGGCCGAGCCGTCATGCCCCGAGGCCACGTGGGAACTCCACGAGGGCCTACCGCATCTCGATGCCCTGGAGGCCGGCGAGCTGGAGCGGGACTTGTCTCTGGAAGAGCTGGCGGCTGCCACGGCCGGCCTCGCCTCCGGCAAAGCCCCGGGCCTCGACGGGCTGCCTGCCGAGTTCTACAAGACCTTCTGGCCTCTCCTCGGCCCCAGCCTCCTGCGCGTCTTCCAGGACAGTCTCGCCGACAAGGTCTTGCCGATCAGTTGCCGCTGAGCGGTGCTGACCCTGCTGCCCAAGAAGGGAGACCTGGGCTACATGAAGAACTGGCGGCCGGTCTTCCTGCTGTGCGCGGACTACAAGATTCTGGCCAAAGCGCTGGCCACCCGCCTCCGCGCGGTCATGGCCTCTCTCACCGGGCCCGAGCAGAGCTACTGCGTGCCGGGCAGGACGATACAAGACAACCTGTTCCTGCTGCGGGACCTGCTCACGGCTAGCGAGCTCTTTGGCCTCGACGTCGGCCTCCTCTCTCTCGACCAGGAGAAGGCCTTTGACCGCACCACGCCTACCTCTTCCGCACGCTGGAGGCCTTTGGCTTTGGGCCCCTCTTCACCGGGGCCCTCCGGGTCTTGTACCCGGACATTTCCAGCCTGCTCAAGGTGAACGGGGTGCTCTGCGCTCCGTTCCCCGCGCGCAGGGGCATTCGCCAGGGCTGTCCGCTGTCGGGCATGCTCTACGCCCTGGCCATCGAGCCGCTGTTACACGCGCTGCGCCGCCGCCTGAGTGGGGTGGCCCTGCCATCGGCCACGGGCCCGTCCGCTGGCCCTCGTCTCCGGCTGTCGGCCTATGCGGACGACGTCACCGTCTTCCTCGCCACCCAGGAAGACGTGCGGGCTCTGGCAGATTGCCAGCGGGCCTACGAGCGCGCCTCCTCCGCCCGCATCAACTGGGGCAAGAGTGACACTCTGCTGCTTGGCGCATGGACTGGCAGGCCTCCGCCGGACTTGCCGGGGGGCCTCGCCTGGCGCCGCGAGAGCCTCAAGGTCTTGGGCGTGTTCCTGGGGCCGACGACCTTCATGGCGCGCAACTGGGACGGCCTCGAGGGGGGAGTGGAGGCCCACCTGCAGCGGTGGCGCTGGCGCCTGCCCAGCCTTTCCTACCGGGGGCGCGTCCTCGTCATCAATAACCTGGCGGCGGCCACCCTGTGGCACCGCTGCGCGGTGCTGGACCCTCCGCCGGAGCTACTGGAGAGACTGCAGTGGCTCCTGGTCCATTTCCTGTGGGACGGACGCCACTGGCTCCCACAAGCTGCCCTCTACCTGCCCACCGGCGAGGGGGGCCAGGGCCTGATCGATCTGGCCAGCAGGGTGGCCGCCTTTCGGCTGCAGGCCCTCCAGCGGCTCCTGTACACCGAAGGCCACCTCCCATGGCGACAGCTGGCGTGCCGATTCCTGCGGCGAGTGGGGGGCCTCGGCTTTGACCGGGAGCTGTTTCAACTGGACCTCACCTTGCTGAACGGGGCGGTCCTTCCCCCGTTCTACCGCAGCATGGTGCGGGCCTGGCGGGCGGCCTTCCATCTCTGTCCCCAGGCCAGGCACCTGCGGTTCCCGCAGCTCCTTCGAGAGCCCTTGGTCCACAACCCGGCCCTGCACCGGGTCGTGCCGAGCCTGGCCTCCGCCAGCCTCACGGCAGCTCTCGTCGAGGCACGCTCCACCCGCCTGGAGCACCTCCTGGACCCCGCTCGGTCGGACTGGCTGTCACCCGAGGCCCTGGCTGCCCGGCTGGCGATGCGCTCCGTCCGCACCGCAGGGCGGCTTCTGCGGGCCGTTAGGGCCGCCCTCCCGACGGAGGCAGTGACCGCCCTGGAAGCCCATCTCCAGACTCGCCGGCCCCTCCCCACCGCAGACGCCGCAGAAGACACCTTCCCACCGCTACCCGTCATCCCAGCGGTACCCGGCGAGCTGGCCAAGCGGCCCAACACGCTGCTCAGGCTCCCGGTGCCCCCCAGCAGCAATACGGGCTGCCCTTTTGGCACCCTGCCCCGCAAGGGCCTCTACATGTGGGTGGTGCGCATCCGGCACGCCCAGGTGTTCGCCGGCCGCCCTGACACCGTGTGGCGGCGGCGCCTGGCGCGGCCCGGGACCCCGGCGTGGCGCACGCTGTATAAGGTGCCCATCGCCAAGAAGACCGGCGACCTGCAGTGGCGGCTCGTGCACGGCATCCTGGCCACCGGCACCTTTGTGCGTCACTTGGATCCAGCGGCCTCAGCGGCCTGCCCCTTCTGCCCGGGGGTGCTGGACGAGGACATTTTCCACGCCTTCCTTGACTGCCCCCGGCTGCAGCCTCTCTTTGCCGCCCTAGGCGCACTGCTTCGGGTACTGGGCCGAGACTTCTCCAAAGACGCCTACGTCCACTCCTTTCCATACCGGGCAGCCGAGCGGGCCACGGTCAGCCTGGCCAACTTCCTGCTGGGCCAGGCCAAGATGGCCACCCTGAAGAGCCGGCAAAACCAGCTCAGCGGCACCGGGATGGTCGACGCCCTGCAGCTCTTCCGCCTGCTGGTGCGGGCCCGCCTCTCGCTCGAGTTTGAGCACGCTGTCCTCCGGCGGACGGTGCCCGCCTTTGAGGAGCGCTGGGCCCTCGAGGGGGTGCTGTGCCGGGTCGAGGCGGGACGCCTGATCCTCATTTTGTGATGCCACCAGCTGCTCAAGCCGCAGAGACGCGTCAAGCGGGCCGAGGCCCTGGACTTTTGCTCGTGCGGGTCAACCCCGGAGGCCTCCATGGGTGTCCCCGCTGGCAGAACTGTAAATACTGTAAATAGTCCTTATGTTCGTTGTGTTGGTTGTTTTTTTTTGTCTAGCGTGTACGGGCAGGCCTTGCAGGCCATGAGCCCAGGCCTTGTCCATGAGGCCCAGAGCTTCGGGCATCCTTGTACATGCTTTTTACTGGCTCCGAGTCATCACCCTCTGGGGAATAAAGGTCTCTTAAAAGTCAAAAGTCAAAGTCTTTCTTTCTTTCTTTCTTTCTTTACCAATATAATCCATTAAAGTTAATAGATTCATAGATTGTGAGGCTGGAAGGGACCTCAGAAAACCATTGAGTCCAGTTAAACTTTGAGTCATGTTAAGCTATTGTGGTACATTGTAGGCCTATACATGCTTTGTTTTCAGTATGCTGATGTGGCTGACAAGGTTTACTGTGGGAGTAAAACACAAAACTAAAACTAAAATACCATAGCAAATTAATGTTCTGTGAAATCAACAACACTGTAACTAATGATTCTGAAAAGATTATTACAATTTAAACCTTATTAAGAATTTGTAATATCTACTGCTAAAAAATGTGTCACTATGACTCGAAGGCTATAACAGCTGTTGATAAATTATTCACATCAGAATTTAATTAGAATGCTCTTCCTGTAACCTTTTTTTTTTTTTTTTTTGTTAGATATGAACAAAAATACCTAATAATGTTTTGGTTTTTTTGACAGTGATGATAGCTGCTGTACTATTCTGTTATTAGTAGCAAGTTTGTTTTTTTAATGCTAGGAAAAAGGCTAGGTGGTTTAAAAATTTATATTATTTTAGTTGTTTCTTTCCATTTTGGAAATGTTTGTATGCAAATCCAAAGCCTTAATAATTATGTGTCTACAAGAACTCACCATAACTGAAATATCCATATAGGTTAATAAGTGTATTTTACCTAGAACTACACCAAAAAGCCAATGAGCGTGCTTTTGAATATTGTTGTTGCAAGCCTTAACACATATACAGAAGGACTGAGGTTTGAAATCATAATGATGCTTCTGTAAATATTCAGTTACAGGAACATTTAAAAGAAAAAAAGACAGATATCAACTTTTGGGGTTTAATTCTGTGCCCCTTAAAGTCAAGTCTTGGGTCTTCATACTCTACCCTTTAGTCAAATAAAACCCCCATGTAAGTCTTCCCTAACTGAGAAGTATAGTACAGAATCTGGATTGTATTTAGCCATTAGCCAAAATTTCAGAGGTCTAAAAGCAAGACTGGAAAAGACATATAAACATTCACCTAACAGTTTGAACTATCCCACATGCTTGTTCTATTTCATCTTATATATCACAAGGTTATTACTAAAGCATAGCATTAGTAGTATATATGTTTTGAAGACATATAATTTGTGATTCAGGGTTAGATTTTTACTGAATATATTATATGATTGTATAGGTGCCTACTTATTGTAGAAAAATTAATCTTTCAGCAGTCAAGATATTAGAAGTCTTGAACAGACAAAACCTCCAATTCCTCATCAAGCACTTTTCTTTTTGGAATAGGAAGGGACAAATAATTGACTGTGTGTGGAACTGACAGGACAGGCTACTATTTTTTTTTTCTTGAAAAACATAACCTATCTAGCAGGACTGGGCCCCAAATGACTCCTTCTTCGCTCCACCTCTTTGAGGTACCCTCCTTTTCCTGACTCACCTGCCAGATCTTGATGTAACTTACAATACTTAGGGAGGCTGTGCCAGGGTCCCAAAGAGAGCCTCAGTCCCTCTCTCTATCATCCCCATGCCTGGCTGTCACCAGTCACATCCTTCTGACATTAAATTGTGGCCCTCCTGGCCCTATCTATGCCTTAGGGCACAAATCATCTTAGCAATCATAATAATGGCCTCCATTCTTCCCTAGACCTACACCCATGCCTCACAGATGTTACTCTTGATTCAGTCACCAGCTTATATGAGCTGTACCCCCTTGGCCTTAGCCCATGGTTGCTCTAGCTGCAGGCTTTGAGCCCAGGACCACTTGCTCTGCCCCAGTTTCTGAGCTTTAGCTTCTTCTCTGTTGTGGCTCCTGCTCCTGGGACAGTCTCTGGCTCTCTCAGCTCTGTGTTGCCCCCATCTTGCTAATGCTCTCCTTCACACTTTGCAGGCACCCTCATACATGGCCTTGAATCCTCCCCTACAAATACAACCTGTCCCTCTGATGTTAAACTTAACCATAACACAAACACAAGCCAGCAGCTTCCAAATTAAATGTTATCCGTGGTCAGTGTCAATATCCTCACTCCAAGCCATATTTACCCCTTCATTGTCTCCATCCAGCTCCCCTAGGTATCTGGTTTCCTGAAGCCCCTGTCTCTCAGAAGCTCCTTCCTCTGCAGCCTGTAGGGCTGGAATGTCTTCCTTGCTTCAGCCATTGGTCTTATAGGGCTCTAAGCACCGCCCCTTCCAGTCACATAACTTCTCAGCCCTCCACAGGTATTTTCCCTTTTTTAATGGCCAGGGTGACCTAAACTGCAGGCCTACACAGCAAGCTTAGCCCTCTACACTATCCATTTAAAGTGACAAGAGACTCTGTCTCCCTGACACACACATCTTTGCAAACATAATGCAAGTTCATTTCCAAATTTGTAAATTGCAGTTTTAAGTTTGCTCAGTAATATTTTCCAGAAGTTCAAACTGAATTTTAATTAGAATTTCTTGTTATGATATGCTTTTATTTTTCTTGAGTAATAAATCTTATTGTAAAGAAACCGAACTTAATTGTGTTCTACTCACTGTTAAGTAATGTTTAGTACTGAGAAAAAGAAACCCATTTTCTCATCTTAAGGAGAAACAGGAACCCTGAAGTACAAGAATTAAAACAAAAAAAGTTATTACTTGAACATACAGTCAAACATGAAGAAACATAATACTAATTTAAGAATTCTGAGAGTAACAAAGCAGCATTTTAAGTTGGGGATAGTGGTTACTCACATAAACTTCAAAGTCATTAGCAGGGATCATTAGGTCACCAAAGTCATTAGGTGATCTAATGATTCTTTCTGTCCTTAAAATGTATTACTATACCTATTTTATATACTATTTCTACATCTATATACTAACTATATATATACTATTTTCCTGTGATTAAAATGATATGCCATTAATATATAGATATCTAGATATATAGGTATCTATATATTAGTGATATTTTATTTAAATCATAGAAACGTGGATTTTGGGTTACTTTTTCAAATCCAAAAATTGGGTGTGATTTTTTTTTTTTTTTAAATGAGAAAACCAGGATCCCTGGTCATTAATATACATAAAATGACCTCAGAGGCTGTAGTTTAAAATATGTATTTTTCTAACAATTATATTGATATAGTAATATTTTAAGGACAGAAGGAATCATTAGATCACCTGTTCTGATCAGTATAACACAAACCATAACCTTTGGTTCTCTTAACCTATACTGAGACTAATAATTCATATTATTATTAATATAATACTTCTGGATGATTCCAAACTATTTGGCAAACTATAAATACAGAACTATTAACTGCAGTCACAGAAAGCTGAGGACTACTACATTGTTCAACGGTGGAATAAAGAAATAATTTTGGCAAGACTAATTTTTGTGGGAGTGTTATGAGCTCTTTCTTACTTACTACATTAAGACCAGAAAGAGTTTTGATTTGTTCATTCTAGAAAAAAACCCTTGCAATCCCACACTAAGTCAGTGGATGCATCTATGTGTGCCATTAAGGTAACATAAACTCCAGCACAGTTCAGGCCAAAGTCAGTGGCTCTCAGGCACAATGTCTACACATTTGCCTGGGACTGCAGCAGTTTGAGCTGGGGCAGAGCAGCCCTGGGCTGGCAGGGGGTCTGGGGAGTCCTTCCTACTTGACCTCTCTCCTACCTGTACTAAAAAGTTATTTCCAATACACTGCAAGAATTTACTGAACTCTATGGGTGTATCTATATGTGAAATTAATTTGACACAATAAACTCTGATGCAATTCACACTGGAGTTTATTTTTCCTGGTGTTTACATGTGCCCCTGGGATCACAGCATGTTGAGCCAGGACAGCACAGCCCTAGCTGGAAAACACAGCCCTGGCTGGCAAGGAGTTCAGGGGGTCAGTCTGCCAGCCTAGGGCCTACATGGCTCAGTATGCTACACATGAGTTGGATGTATCATAAGGGTGCTACTTTGGAGGGCTGGCTGGCAGGCAACTTCGTGCTATAGCACCATCATATCCCAGCCAGCCCCTGTCACTGTCTACATATATATTGTGACAGAGTAAATAATTGTACCATACAATAGTATGTGCACTGGGAAACACTATCCTATGGTGGAGTTAATTAGCTTACTTCAGCCTAATAGCACCGCTTGTGTAGATGGTGACTCTTTACTGTGGAGCTAATTAGGCAACTCTGCAGTAAACAACACATGTAAATGCACCCCTCTGTGTGCTATTATAGTTTTCTCTCAGCATGTGATACAGTAATTAAAATCCTCCATGAGAATTAGGTCTTGTAATTTGGAAACTTTCATTAGTTGTTTAAAGAAGGGCTCATCCACCTCTTTCTCCTGGTTTGGGGAGCTAGTGCAGCCACCTACCTGCTGTTCTCTCTTCTGACCTTTAACAAGAAGCTTTCAATGGACCTTATAGTTTTTTTTTATACCTACTATTTATTTGGTCAAATTTGCAAAAATCAATAATTAGTATAAAACTTAGGAAATGAATGCTGGATTTTATTTGTTTCACAGCTTTAATGAACTACAACACTCAAAGTGATGGTGAATCTGAAAATGTTTGAAAGACTGTAACACATTTTTTAATGTATTTTTTACCACAAAAATATATAAATCAAAGTCCATATTTTCTATTAATTTATTAATGTGGTTTTTTGGTGTTTTTTTATGTATTTATTTATGTATTTATTTATTTTTTGCGGGGGGTGGGGGGATCGTGAGAGGCAGGTATTTCTTTCTGCGTGGTAAGAATGATGTATTTTATTGAACCAACCATGTCATTGGGATATAGTTAGACAAGCTTTCAAATACAAGGCATTCTTCATCATTCTTTAGTTTTTGTAGCATATTTTTCTTTTTCTTTTTCTTTTAAAAGAAAATGTGGCTGAGCAAAGTAGTTATACTTCTCCCTATCCCTGCCCTTGTCTGTGCACCTCAGTCTAGATTCATTGATGATTTGAAGCCTTTTGGTTATTTCAAAATGTTATCAGTGAGTATTTGCAGAAAATGTATAGCTCAAAGCATTTTGCTGCCTTTTATAAAAAGTAGTTTGTGATCATAAATTCTCTAAAGGATACAATAATTCTGCTATTCCTGAAGGGAACAGAATAAAGAAAAAATATACAAGTCTTTGTTTTCTTTGCTTTAAATTCTGGTTGGCTCTTTACCAGATGTTTTCTGACTGATAATAACTAGATTTAATAGCTACATTATTTTGGCCTGCAGTTGAGGCATGCGGGTCATGAAAGGTGTTAGGGTGATGAGAGATACCCAGCAAGGGGTAGCTCTGAAAATCACCACAGAGATGCAGAAAAGGCATTTTCCCTAGGCAAACTATTACAATGCCTTACTATTCTATAATTTTTTTTTCCAGGTATCCAATCTAAATTTACATTGCTGTGACTTCCAGCCATTGGTCTCCATCCTCCTCTCTGCAGCAAGAAAGAAAAGATGCTTTCCCTCTTCTTTATGGCAACCCTTCAAGTATGTGAAGACTTCCCCCTCTTAAGTGATTCGTCTGTAAAGCGGAACATGCCTAGTTCATTCAGCCTCTCCTCATATGACTTGCCTTCTAAGCTGTTGATCATCTTTGTTGTCTACCTCTGGATTCTTTTTTTCCTTGAAAAAGCAAGAAACTTTCACTGGTGAAGTGTGTCACTCCCAAGGGTTGGTAGCTGGTGATTAAGTTTCATCAGATAAGGTAGTTGTAATTAAATAAACTACAATATTTACCCAAATCTAAGACAACTATTTAAGATTACCCCCCCCCCCCATAAATTAGGTTCTATACATGGAGAATTTATAAATTTATTATAATTTTCCATATATAAAATCTGATTATGGAGGCTCAATTTATATTCATCCCCTCCCTCCCACTGCTGCAGCAGAGAAAGCAAAGGCAGGGGGACAGATGGTGAGGGGGCAGGTGAGCTGACCCTGCTTCTTTCTATCCCACACCTTCCCCCTTCCACCTGCACCCCAGCACATCCCCCCCACATTATTGACCCTGTATCCCCTGACACTTGCCCCCCACCTCCATTGCCACTACATAGCTTCAAGCTCTGCCCGCATCCCAGCCATGTAGCACATGGGGCTGCTGGCCTAGGGTTAGAACAACCAGACTGAAAATGGCTAGAGCCATGCTGGACTCAGAGGAGAAGCAGCAGCAGGTGTGAGGCAGTCTGCAACTCTGACTCAGATTCTGACCCTGATACCAGATTAAGGCCAGAGTTGGGGTTGTGGCAGCTGCTTACCCTGTTGCCACCTTGTACTCACAGATGAGATGAGGAGCTTTCCCCCATAGGATAAATGATGAAAAAAAAAAAAAACTGTGTTGGTTTCAAGTAAATATAGTAATAGGGGATCTTTGCTTGGGAAGGGGCTGAAGAGCATGATGCTATCTAGAGGGGGCAGTAGTGACTTCTGGTTGCTGCTACCACCAGCATGATTGTGTAGCTTCAATGATAGTATTTTTTTTTCCTGACCCCCTCACCTCCCCACCATTCCCTCTCAATGAGCATCTGGACCACCTACTCTGATCACCCTGACTTAGTTACACCCATGATACTGTCACATGAGGAATTTGGCTTGTGTATTGGAAAAAAGTTCAAAGGAAGAACACACTGCAAGAATATATAATTATAAAACACAAGAGACAAGCAACTGGCAAATCACTGAGGGCTATAACAGCAGCACTGGGAGTTTGAGTGAGTTCTGAAAGCCTCGGAGTGTCAAGAAATAAATTACTAAAATGAATCTCCATATAGTGAGAAAGCAGGACAATGAATTGGCTGGGTCAGAGCAGTACAGAATGAAAGCTGTTGAAAGAAAGCTTCTGTTCTCACTGTTCCTCATGGGAAAGGGAGTTGTTTCAGAAAATATTTCAGTGTCCCCTGATTTGAAGGATCCATATTTTTTTAATTTCCCTTTTGAAATAGCACAAATGTGGTTGTATTCACATCTTGGACTAAAAACAAAATGTGTTCTCTCTCTCAAAGATGGCATTCAACTGCATAAAAGGGCTTGGAGGCCCTTGTTGAGCATGATAATTCATTACTGGTATTTCAAATGATTTAATTTGAAATGTTCACATCATCAGTAGAAAAAAAATGGTAAATTAGAATTTGGACATTGTCTTTTACTCTAAACCAGAAGGAATACCAATGAGTTATCCCCAAGTTCTCAGGGATATTTTCTTGATTCCCTAGATGATGTAAATGTTGTAGTTTTAATGAAGAAGTAGGGGGTGTAATATCTTCCTCAGTCTAAACTATTAATTAGTAATTTAAATTAAATCAGTGCTGAACACCAGCAGCTATTGTTTACTTCAATGGGAGTTGTAGCTATTAATGCTGGAACACACAAATTACAGATTTAGGTGTCTATTGCCTTGCTCCAGCAAACTTTGATTTAGAAGAACGTTCAATTTAGAATAGCAAATAGAACAATATGCCATAAAAAGTAGTGACTTTACACATATCAGTTGGATGTAAAAAAAAATGCTTTAAAATATTCTTACACATATTCTTAAATTTGGGATTTTAGGCATGTGGTTAATTTTACATAGCTGAGTTACTCTGAAGATTATTCAGCTATTTAAATCCAAACATGTACTGGATGACAGACTGTATATGGATTTAGGTACCTCCCATTTAAGCAACTTAGCTTAAAATTGTTGCATTTGCAGCAGTATTTATTCTCTGGATCTGAATAAATCTGGATTCATTATCCCAGTTCAGTGGGATACATTTCAAACTAAATAAAAATAAAGGGCTAAATCCTATTTTACTTTACATGTCTAAATTGTGCATATGTAGGCCACATAAATGCCAGCAACTGCAGTTACATACTGTCCGAGATTCAGGAGCACCTGAGCTAGCTTACTGAGCCACCAGGCGGTGCTCAGAGAAATAAAGTTGTCCTGTTAACTTTCTAAGACTTCACACATCCCCAGATTTCTCTAGGCATGTAACCTGGAATTGATCTTATTTTAAAATATTTATATAAAAATGTCATGTATGTGCCTACCAACAAATGCAATGGATTAACTTACTTAGTTAATGGCAAAAAAAACCCCAAAACCAAACACTAGCATTGTTAATCCAAGTTGGATCCATCTGTCCTATTTAGTGTTTTTTGGCATAATTGCATAAGCGTGTAAAAAGTAGAATATATATTTTGGCATGATAAATGTTAAGGTGCACAATGTTTAAAGGGGCATTGAGAGTGCATCTTTTGAAAGCAGAAAGGAACCAATGAAACCCCTGGTAAGGGTGGAAGAAAGGAAACTGAGAAAGAAGTTGTGATTTTAGGTGTGGGAGTAGCATGCTTTTTGGCTGCCCTGCATAAAGAATGGAGTAACAGGCATAATACTTCTGAACACTCAAGAACTGTGGAGTGTGGGTCAGAATTCAGTTCATTTAGATTTGATAAGCAAACCTATTAAATCAACAGTTAATTACTACTAAGGGCTGGAAAGCTCCATCTGTATATGAAAACAACAACAGAAGAGACTATAATACTCAAGTAGTGGAGCATAGCTTCCACATGAGTGTTTTTGAAAGAAAATTAATTCATTATTTTGCTTGAAACAGTATCTAATGACTGTAGCATAAAATGCACCTTGAAATAATAATTAAAATAATATTACAGCCTTTTAAAGGAAATTAGATCTTATAATTGCTTATTTTAAAATTAAGGTAGTGTACCTTCTGATTGCATGGCTGTTTATAATTAATACATTCTCTTGTATAAAACCTACATTTTAGTTTTTGCCTCTAGTGAAATAACTACCATAAATATATGAATCAGGGTTGCCAGTGACTTTGCACTCAATGTAAAAAATAATATCCTGATTTTTGTATTCTTCCTTACCCAAATAAGAGTAGGATGGACAACTTTTCAAGTGACAAATGCCAGATACAATAGGTGTGGCAGTAATTGTTGACCTTAATGGCTTTCAATGTGTTTTGTGTTTGTTTTGTTTTTTTTACTCTAGTGTGATATATTTGATACTATGCTGCTCCAAAACGCACTATTTTAATAATAACAACTTGTTGCATGTGGGAGTACATCCATATGAATAAATATGTTTAAAAATAAATCACAAGTTGTACTAGCAGAAAGGGGAGAAAAAGAGCCATTTAGAAGATGCTATTTCACCCTAGAGGATGCCCTACTTTCTAACATATTGAGGATTGAATTGGAGCCTTACTGAGGTAAAAACATGAGATTCTGATGTTTGGGCAAACATTTGAGAAAGTGCTGGGGGCAGTAACAGCTCATATTCTCTTTGGAATGGCAACTGCAACACACTCGCACATGAGCTGTAATAGCAGTTTTGGAAAAATAAAACAACCGGTTAATCACCAAACCAAAATAAACATTCACAAAACCACCAAAAATCACCTAACATAGAGAACTTCCAATAAAGTCTCAGAAACAGTACAGATTTATGAGGTGATATAATAGAAAGTATTGTGAAAAACTGTCTCAAAGGAAGGGAAGACATTTTCTTGATTAATAATTTTTAATTCAGGCCATAAATGTTACCTTTTTGGCTTGCACCTTATTTTCACTAAGACCCATTCACTTTAATGAAAAATGGGAATGAAAATAAGATTTTGTTTCTTGAGTAAGGTATGTATGGTAAAATAGGTCATGATTTGTGACAGAAAAGCAGTGGGGATATAGAACAGATTGGGATTAGATTTTTGGCAGACTCAAAATATAGGTCAGAGGCCAAATCAGAACTAGAGTTCTTACAAGATTTCAACTCTAACTGACATCAATCACTTTTTCAAGAACAAGAAGCCATATGTATTTATTACTGAAGACAGACTATTAAAGAATATGTTCTTTTTTTTTCCCCTAGCAAGTACTGTTTTATAGTGTCTATGGGTAATTTTGTAAAACTAGCAGAGGAAATCAGTTCTACTTAGGGTGAGAGAAAATATGTTTTTCTCATTGCAAAGTTACTTCCTTCTCTCTTTTGCAGATGTTTCAGAATTTTCTATATCAAAAATATAAATGAATAAATAATATAGTAAATTACAAAATATCCCAAATCACTTGCATGGTTTAATAGAGTTTAGTGTTATATTTTTAAACAAAAGGCATTACAAAACCGCCAGTTAATTGCTAACAATAAAGTAGTAAAGCCCAGCTCTGGTATGTACCTTTACCATGCTCTGTATATCTGTGGGCTCCATCCAGCACACTGATTCACTTAGGACAAGGTGCCTCCTAAATTAAAAGTAGAGTAGCTGCAACTGTGAAGTACTTTGGTTAGCTAACTGGATTGGGGGTGGGTTAATTGGCAGTATCACTCAGGAGAGTTAATTAGCCACCTAGACTTAGTACAGACATTCAAAAAGCCTGAACCTGAATTGATTCAAGCTTTGCAGGATAGTCTGGCCTGCATAGATTGAACTGATTTGCAAGTGAATAGACATTCAATTTTATTCCAGAAATGCAGCCTGCAATGGCTCAGGCCTGAATATGGGGGGTGGTAGAGAGAGCCCTGCCTTCCCTTCTACAGTGCCTGAGGCAAGCTGAGCTTGCGGGGGAGGGGGGGCAGAGTCGGGGGCTATGTGGCCAGGCCTTAGCAGGCCTGAGTATGATTGGGGAGGAGTTTAAATTCCCAACCTGGCCTGCAGGGACCCCAGCCTGGGTGTGCCTGGAGGGGGAGCAGGGGAAGCAGCCCTTGCCAGGCTTCTCAGAAGGGGAGGGAGCATGGCCACACCCTGGCCCCCAGCTGGCACTGAAGGCATGGGGAGTTGGAAGCAATCTGAGAGCACAGCTCCCATGTCTGCAGCTCAAGCCCCACCTTTGCCTGGGAAGGGCTCTGCTGCCATGACCCCACCCAGCCCTGTCTGGCCTGGCCCCCCATCTGCCCACCTCACCCAGGGCTCGGGCTGCAGGGCTGAGCTAGGATAAGCCGCAGTTGCAACAGGGCTGTGAGATGTGGCTGTGGGGAGGCAAAGTGGTGGCAGTGCTAGGAGAGGCTTGAGGGGCTATGGCCCCTCAAAATTCACCTAAGCCCCTGTAGCCACCACTCTGCAGCCCTGGGCAGGCTGCAGCAGCTGTGCCCACCTCGCTCCCATCTGCAGCACAGCCCCCTCTCAGCCCTCCCACTGGAAAGAGGCTTGTGGTCCCCAGGACACCATGGAGCTGTAGCTCCTGTCAGGATCCTTGTCAGGTGTGGCCAGGTGGTGGCCCAGCATGGTCCCCTGAGGTGAAGGGGGCAGGGATGACGTTTATTCCCCTCTCCCTCCCCTCTTTCCCCAGGGGCCCCTGCTGGGGTCTGCCTGTCCAGGGCACAGCAGCCCCTGTCAGAGGGCACTCAGCCTGTGCAGGGCCGAGTGGCAGAGGTGGCAGCTGGGGCTGGCAGACCCCAGTGGGAGAGGGGATGGAGTGGGGAATAAGCCACCTCCCCTCCTCCTTCACCTCAGAGGGCATGCCAGGCTGTCATCTGGCCTCCGCTAGAGACCAATGGGGTGGAGCCAGCCCTGCTCTCTGGAGCAGACAGCACAGCTCAGCCCAGGGCTGCAGAGCATGCTTGGGTGCTGGGAGACTGATTTAACTTATTTGAACCTCAATAAAATCTCTTCAGGAATGCAAATAGTTAATATGAAAAATAAAGATTTCAAATTATAATCAACATTCTGAACATCAACATTTTAATTCATTTTTTCAGGGTGTGGTACATGACAGAAAAATAATTATAAATGTTTTGGTAATCATCAGGGATCCTGGCTTTCTCTGATTAAAAAAAAAAACAAAAAAACCCAATTTTCAGATTTAAAAAGTAACCCCAAATCCGTATTTTTCCATTATTAAAATGAAACACCACTAATATAGAAATGTATATATAATGGTGTTTCATTTTGATCACAGAAATGTGGATTTTGGATTAGGTTTTTTATCTGAAAATTGGGGATTTTTTTTTTTTTATCAGAGAAAACCAGGATCCCTGGTTATCAGTGTTAGTATTGGCTTTGTCCTCAATTTATTCCATGGTAACCATACCCAGAACATAATTCATGAGATTTAAAATCAAAGATGAAATTCCTGCTATATTTCTGTGAATATTAGGATAAATTTTAGTTCATTTCGTTACAGTGGATCACTTTGTTTTACGCACCAAAGAGAACTGAACTTCATGTATGTTCAGTGAACTGTTTATGTTAATTTTATGAGACTGCGATCCACCACTGATTTGGAGATTACTTATGACCATTCTATACTTCAAGGTTATCATATTTAAATTAACAAAAATCATATATCACCTTCACAATCACTCTCTACATCCTGCAGTTAAAGTCAGAGTGATAAGCCAAATGTAAAAACATATAATTGGGAAATCTTCCCTGATACCACACAGGGAAAGTAAGTTATGTAATGTTTACTTCCTAAGAAGGGTTATGCAGAGAGTGACAATGCCACCTGCAGCAACACAGATGCATAGGGAATAACAACATGTTGGCTTTTTAGAATTGCATGGTTGCTAAAGCTTCTTGTTTTCCATTCCTTCAGAGTGGAAACATGCTACATTTTACAGTGCTGCACCATATAGTCAGACTTCATTTTTTAATGTAAAAGCATAAACAGGTATTCTTAATGCAGGCATCTTTTAAAGTACAAGTCTGATAGCAAAGTAGTTTCAGTGGCTATGGTAATTTTAAGATTTCTGTTTTAACACCTTTTTTGCTGGTTTCAGAAGAGACTGTCAGAGAAGAGACAAGGCTGAAGTAGTCCTGAACAAGTGTGCCTGCCTCCAAACACATGGAGACTCTGTGAAACATATCTATACTTACTGTTACATTTAGCCTTGATCATGGCCTTTGTAAGTTGCTACACTACACACAATAAAGTAACATTACTCCAGGCCATACCTATCTGTGTAATTAAATAAGAGGTAATGTAGGAAAAATCTTTAAGATAGTTAAGGAAAACAGTGTGACACAAGCTAATGAATACAAATTGGATATGGGTAGAAGTTTAAGTGCTTCTAACTGTCATGACCCAGAGGTCTGATTTTTTTTGTGTGTGCTTCGGCTCTAAGAATTATCCCCGTGGGTATACAGCTTCATTGCACGGAGGAGTTCTGCTGAGCAGAGAACCCGCGTGCAGGGAAGTGTTCCCGCCACTTTGCAGCGATCTTTGCAGGGTGCATTTCCTTTGCAGGAGAAATGCACGGTGCAAAGGTTTCCCGCTCGTCGTATGCAAATTCGTGCCCCGCAATTGGCTAGTTCTAAATTATTCACACGTGGCGGCGGGCGATTGGCCTGCTAGCCATATAAAAGGCTTGAGCAGTTTCCGCCCAAGCCGAAGAGGACTCCGCATCCATCTCGTGGGGACTCTGGGTGTGCGCGGCAGGGTAATAGAAACCCTGTGTGTCGCTCAGAGGGGTTTGGCGGCCTGATCCACCGCCCACCTCTTCCCGTCTTCGAACGGAGCCTACTATAAGACGTAACGACGAGTTTTATGCGTGCTTGTCCTGGACATCCGGAGTTTGTCTGCGTGGAGCCTAGCAACCTCCACGTGATTGTTCGTGTTCTGTCTGCATGGAGCCTTGCAACCTCCATGTGTGTTTGTGTTTTTTGTTGTACCCGCAACTCAAGCAAGTTCTCAGCCTACACCACGACCATCTCGGTGTAAGTAAAATAATCTTAAAATCAACCGTTACGTGTCTGTGCCTAATTCTAGCTCGGCGCCCGCCCTCTCCGACCCGGCCTGCCCGGGCTGCTGGCCACAGCCCGCGTGCAGAGCGATGAAAGCGACCCGGGGTCAGACCTGTCGTGCATACTAACCATCAGAAAAATGACATTCTAAAACCTTTCAATAGAAAGAGTGGGAATAAACAACCTAACTAGTTTTAAAAAGGGTTTCTTAAATTTGTGGAAGGTATTACATGACATGATTGACTGTGACATAGTACTGGCCTTCATGATCAAGAATTTCCTGTTTCCAAGCAAACTTATTTGCTTCCAAGTGAAGAAAAAAGACAAAGACATTTCTTTAAAACAACAATAACAACAACAATAAATTATCCATTTATGCTAAGGATTTGTCACTGCAAATCAGTGTGATATATGGAGTACAACCACATACCAGAACTCAGCTCATTTATTATTAATTACAGTGCTTCTAGTTCACAAGGATATGAAGGACAGGAATAGTTAGCTAGTGTCCTAGAAATATCTACTGCAATGATTCATAAAAAATCTGGTTAAAATATTAGCAATGTTGGCAAGGGAGAGATGCCTAAAAATAGACAGGCATGACTCTGGCCTTCATTTTGCAGATACCCTTGTGAGTTTCTCAGGCAGGTCTTGGATCACAGACCTGATTCAGGGAATGGATTATGTTGATTATCAGCAGAGATCCTGGTTTTCTCTGATTGAAAAAAAATCCCCAATTTTAGGATTAAAAAATAACCCCAAATCCACAGCTTCCCATTATAAAAATGAAATGCCACTATCTATATATCTATTAGTGGTGTTTCATTTAAATCGTGGAAAAATGTGGATTTGAGGTTAGGTTTTTTAAACTGAAAATTGAGGATTTTTTTTTTCAATCAGAGAAAACCAGGATTCCTGATTATCAGCTGTTTAGAAGTTTGGGGGACCTTTGAAAAAGGCTTATATAGTATAAAAATACCACAGCCCTATTCCTTAAGTAACAAAAAATTCAGTCTATTACTACTTTAGAGGATATTCCTAGAAAATAGGCTTCCCAGGGGATAATGAAAGCCAAGGTTTCAGTCTAAGGAAAACACAAGACATGATTAAAGCCATTTTAGGCTTGGCAGACATGGGCTGTCAAAAAAAGAAAATAATCATACCATTGCACATTTTTCAGTCTTAACCACTCCTAATTTAAAGTATCTACCTGACAAACTCTCCTGTTTACTAAAGTAGCTGAAATAAAGTTTCAGTTACAAGCACTGTTCAACCTCCTCTTTGGCTTCTAGTAACAAGTGCCTTCACCCAATGTCTTTTCCTAATACAATAATCTTGAACCCTAATAACATTACAGATACCTGCCCTTGGTGGCAATGTATACAGTATTACAAAAAGAGTCAAACAATGAAAGTAGTCCTCTTTTGCTCTAAGTTTTCTTGAGGTTACTCCAGTGATGTGACAATGACATTTGTGTATTAGGTTCACATGTGGAGCTCACCATTTTTGCAGGGGTTAAACCTCAAACTTAAACTCAAGAACTGTATGTACATGTGTTTGGCTTTACCAGTTCCTAATGCCTTTAGACCAAAAACATATGGTAATGCAGAGAGCAAGAAAGAGAGGCACCAGATGGGAAATTTCCTAAGCTCATAACATAACCATGCAAAAACATCTCTCCTTATAAACTGAAATCACATGCAATGTTTTAAATATTTAAAAGTGTAAAAATATTCAGTTATAATGCTTCTATAACAAATAATACTGAAAAGTCCTGACTGGATCAAACTTAGAAAAATAAATTCTCCACATCGGGCTAGGTTGCAGCTGCTACCTAACAACTGTATTCCATAGTGAGGTAACATGAATGAAGATTTTGCAAATGATCCAAGGACCTTCAATGGCCTTGTTTCTGACCATATTAAGCATCTTTCCCTGTCCAGATGTTCAGGCAAGTTTCTTCAGGAAATGCTGAGATTCTCAAGAGGCAATTTCATGCCTTATCTATTTATTGTATCAAACTTTTAAAATTCTGCTGACATTTCTTTCTCATACTTTAGCAAATGAATATGGAATACATTACTTTGTTTAAGTGTGTCAATCAAATGTTCAGTGAATTTGCTGCAGAGCAAGATACCAACTCCATTTCAAAATGCTTTCAGAAAACAACGTGCCCAAAGTTAAGATTTGCATAGAACAATTCATATTCCCTGACATTATTTATGAAACAAAAGGCAAGGAAATATTTTTTTTTTACTTGAAATCACTTGTGAAAAATTACCAAGAATAGTGCTGAGAAACAATAACTTATGGCAGAGAATTAGTATAATTCATATCAGTTTCTCTGTGTGCCTATATGATATACATTCCATCATCTCCCGATGATGGAGAACCAAGGCTCCTGAAAATACCTAGTATGAAAGGGAGAATGGAAGGCATATTCTCTGTTTGCTTCATTTAGAAACACTTTAAATTACCTGACTGGTAATATAGTTCCTATAACCATATCCCTATTTCTATGCATTCTATAAAGGTTACATTATGAACTACTTGTTCGAACTAGCGAGCAGGTTTTAGTATAGCTCCATTGACTTTGTCAACTGTTGGGTTTTTTTAAGGGCCAAAGTAAGCTTCTTAAATATTATAAGGGTGTGAGGAAAACTAAGTACACAGTAGAAGTAATGAGATATAAAATCAGGGCTGTAATTATTTCATTAAAGTGGAAGGAAAGAGAACATCCTTATTGGTCAAAGCGAAGATATAGGAGCTTTTGGTTTCTAATTTTATGTTCCCAGCAGTCATTAATTATCAGGTTCCTGTGTGTAAAGTTCAAGTTCCTTTGATTTCTTGTATTCCTTAGCCACACAAAATAGTTTTATGGACTGGCAGAGTAGCAAATAAAACCAAGATTTTGTTATCAGCATTGTCTCTGTGAATATTAATTCCAACATAAGTATTCCTAACAAAACACTTGTTTTAGCTTTGTCTTTAAAAATGTGTTGCTCATCATCCTGAAATGCTTATAAAAGGGAGCACATAAAAACAGAAACAAAACAAAACAGACAAAACAAACAAAAAAAAAAACGCTAAAAAAAACCAGCCAAAAACCAGAAGGATTGTTGTAAAATGACTGTAATAACTCAGGCCTTGAACAGGGATTAATTTCTAGTAGGGGATTTTTTTTTTAGAAATCCCCTCCATCTAGGAAGTGTTCTGGGAGGGGGAGCAATACAGGGGTTCAGCCTGCATCAGGTGACCAGTGAGACAAAGCCCTCAGCCTGTTTCCAAGACAAAGCAGTCCCTTGTCTAGGGAAGAGGTGGAGCATTTGCTGGATGCTTGTTTGTTTCCCCTCCCAGAGCAATCCAGGAGGGGAGGGGAGCAGCTATGCAAAACTCCTATTCTAAGCTGCTCCCCTCCCCTCCTGGAAAAAAATAAATAAATACATGCTTATACGCTTGTTATTTCTTTTGTACACATGTCCCAGTAGATATGTAACACCTATACATTGCCAGTGCTGTCCTTGAAACACGCACATGTACAAGCATGCTTGCAAAACTTTTGTTTTCTGTAAAATTCTTGCAGAACAAAAGGTTGCACATGGGAATGATTATTATTATATTCATTTTCTGTGAACAATTCAAATGTAATTTAAACACCCAGGATGAGTACAGTCATTTGCCACACAAGTTCTGTGTTCACACAGCTTACTTTGAGCTGCCTAAACATACTGTATACAGTCATTCAAATCTTCTAGGAGTATCACAATCTCAACTTAAGTTAGTGCCTCCCCTGAGATGAATTGAATGGGCACCTTTACACGTGCTCCTGGGGTGAGTGAGGCAGCCGTTTAATTAATGCAGCTCTGACAGGAATTTCAGTGTGTCAAAGCAACCTCTGCGCTCGTGTATAGGTGCCCAATAAGATCAAGTGTTCCATTTTGGGGTGATTTAAACCTTCTGAATATCTTCACAATTAGGCATTTAGATAGACCTAACTGTGGTTAGATTGATATAAATGTAACACCTCCATGTATCCTGAGAGAGAGTATACCTGAGGTGACATAACAGAAGCTTCTCACTTTAGAGTCCTGGATTGGGTCTTAGCTTGGGCGTTAACCTACTGTGTCATCTTGAGCAAATATCTTTATCACTCTAAGCCTCTATTTTCCTTCCCTTGTTTACATAAACTATTGTAGGTCCTTCTGAGAATTTTGTTTTGCTGTGACTAAAGTTGGCAAAAATTCAGACATTCAAAATCACTTATTTCTTTGCAAAATAACCACTGTAAATGCATCCAAACAGGGGTATGTCACACAGAGAATGCTTGAGTCAGGCATGTGTAGGTATACCCAAATTAGCTGATTAATTCTGTTTATCTCATTTAACTCTAGTTCTAGCTCAAAGCATTGACGATGTCACAGTACAGGGCTTTTGTTGCCTAGTACATATTCAGTCTTAGCTGGACTTTGACTTTGTTTTAACTTTTGTTCTTTGTTTACTATACATATAGCCCAAACCATTTCCATAAAGTTGCTTGAGTATGACCAGTATCACAATTTGTCCCTACAAACATGATTATATCATTGTATTTTTATATTCTAGAAATAATGAAACAAACAACTCATTTATCAGTCATACGTATCTAGTAATAATAACCCGAAAACCATATTCCAATCAAAAGCTTCAAACCATCCATATCTATAAACTATTCCACTTCTAAAAAAATCCAGGAAAGGATAAATATGTGACATTAACAACATTTTCTGTGATTTTTTTTTTTTTTTACTTCTTTAATTTTTCCTTCTCTATAATCTCACTGGACTCAAAAACTGAAAAGTACTTACTCATTTGTGGGTGCTTTGGGTTTGTTCAATTGTTGTGGTTTATTTTTATTATTTTGCTACATTTAAATAAAATGCTATTTTATTTAAAATACATTTAAATGAATTTAAATTAAATAAAAATATTTTAATGAGTAAAACATAACTCCAGAGAGTTAATAAGATAGTCCCTATGTTGGCTTTTTTTTAATAGCAAGATTTCCCAAGAGTTGTTGTAGATTTCCCGCCCTTGTTATTTCATTGCTATCATTAACAGTAGCTTTGGAATACATGTAGTCACACATAATCCTGTGTCTTAAAAGTGGAAAATTAAAAAAAAAAGACACTAATAGAAAGGAAAATTATGACATAAAAAGCCTTGACGAACATTTTGCATACAGCAGTGAAGCACAATATGACATATCATGATTATGACTGTGTGTGTGGGAATAGTCTTAACATTCTTGTTCCCAAAAGAAGAAATAAAAGCATCAATAAAATAAGGAAATATGTTAAAAGAAAATTTGCAAGCAAATACGGTCAGCCAGGGAAACATACTTTTGTGATCATAAAAGACAAAAGCACATAATTTAGAACTGCCTCTTGAATGGAAGAAATTAGCCTATTTTACTTTCTTAATTGTACCACAGTTGGCCTTAAACATGAATTTTAAAGGGCAAAATCAGCTTTGAATGAAGTAGTCACTAATAAGAAATTTCAAGTTATAATTAGCTGCTTTCATTACCCAAGCCACAAGGCTCAAATTCCTGTCTTTCTTTCTCTCTTTCTCACAGTGCTTTCCATCAAACAGTGAAGTAATTGACATTTCTAGATAAAGAATTCTCCCCTTCCTTTGTACTGAATTACGTGTGTGCCTGCCCTTAGCAACCCTATTTCTCACAGCTGATTAACCGTCTTAGTCCCAAATCATGACCCTACCTACATATATCAACATACATTCAGTTACAACTAGGGATCAGTCATGTTCATGCCTTTCTTCTTTCATCACAAAACTTTCTTCAGATGACATTTAATATGGAGCCGGTGGGATTTCAGAAGAGTTCACACCATGTTTTTTCCTAATTTGGGGATGCAAATATTTGTTTATTTGCTTGCTTGCTTCCTTCCGTTTCTGCTTCTTAAGCAAACTTTTACCCATCACTCTGATATCCATGAATCCTTTGCTACCAAAGCCTATTTAAATAATTATTTACATTATTCATTATTAATAAAATAATCTGTAAGTGAAGAACTTGCTCTGACCTGGCAATTTAAAGAAAAAAAAAAAAAAGAGAGAGAGACCATTGTTGAAAAACTAAACCCCACTTGTTTGGGATGCAGCAGAGATTGGAAATGTGTCATCTATGTGGGTGTTTTGGAGACCTCGTGTGTGGACTGGAGCACATTTGGAGTTGCTCCCGATTTTTCTCCTTTGCCTAAGTGGCAGTCCTTCATGAGCCCAAATGGGTGGGAATTAATTTCTAAGTGCTACTTCCCAGGCTGACAGGAAGGATATATAAGCTGACTTTAAAACCCTAAACTATAAGAAAATAGCAGGCACCACTACTACTGTGGTTAATTTAGTGTTGTTGTTTTTTTTTTCTGACAAAGAATTTGAAGACCTACTTCAGGTATTAGCACAATCCCAACTGATTGCCACAGAGTATAAGTGGACGTAGAGGACTAAGTCACTGAATTGGATTGATTTCCATTGTGTAGAGTGGACTATGTCTAATTCTGTACAGCGCTTTCAAGGCTAATATGTAGACACACAAGCAATCTATACATGCTATTAAAATTCTGACTTTTAAATGAAGTGGAATGACATCATATTTCCTGACTTGATTCCTAAAATCTGCATAATGTGTAGACAGTTTAGACATAAAGTAGAGTGTGCTTCTATGGTTTGGCTGGCCATAGTCATGCCAGGGAACAGAAGCTGTCCCTGCAGAGAACTTTAAATAGGAAAGCATCAAGAGTGTTTAGATAATTTAGATATGTGTGTCTTTTAGGTCAAAATATTGGGATGAAGTTCATAAATCTAGGGTGTAGGCCAAGATAGATTTTTCTTTTTTTTTTTTCTTTTTTCTTTCTTGAACGTTCAGTTGAAAATGTTTAGTTTTATTTGTTTGACTGAAAAATCAATCTTTCCCAATGACAGAAGACAGTTTTACAAATATTTAAATCTAATGTTATATCCTTCCATTAAGCACTTAGTAAAGCCCTGACTCAATAAAGCACCCAGTATATGAGTAATCATATCTGTTGCATAGCTAAGCAGAACTGGGGGGTATGGAGGCTTACTGCAATGATTTTTGTTTCCCCAATATTCTGAAGAACTTATTAGAAACACTAAATACATTTTCTGAGATCAAAACTGATTTCAGGTCAAATTTCCTTTGGGTTTGAATATTATATATCAATTAAAAATATATATATACCAGTTATATATATATTATGTTAAATGGGGTGCCTCTATACCAGTTACATATATATAACTGGTATAGAGGCACCCCATTTAACATAATAGAGTGACTATCTGCTCCTATTCTTTCCCATTCAACAGAAAGAAAGAAAACAACAAAGTAAGAAAGAAAGACCATCAGATGTAGTTTCTCCCAAAAAGTGAATGCTATGTTTTATAGATGTATAAGCTGACACAGACAAATGACTTGTCCCGTTTTAAAGAGAACCAGCTGTGTGACAAACTGCCACTATTCAATCTCATCAGAGCAAACATTCAGAAAGCTTGATAAGAATGTTTGAATGATACCCTATGAAATGAGAATGAAATAGTCTGTAATGTATACAAATGTATCTGGTTATAGCAGTTGAGCCTGGCTTAAAAAGTTGACAGTCCATTCCCATATACAGAGCTAGAGAAAAACATACAGATCAATTTGAACTTTTCATACCAGCATTTTACCTTTCAAACAAATAATCCATAAATCTAGCTGGTGAAATTTTAACTGAAACAATTAAGGAATCGGGTCCCATAGAGGACTCCAAGAGTGTATGAAAAAAGTCAGTACATTTAAAAAACAATACAGAATAGATGATCAACTGGCCTTAGGTCAGATCTAATACATGGAATAGGTTGGATAACGAAAATTTGAAAGGTGATAATATAAAGTTTGAGTGGAAGATAGCAGGATACATGCACAATGGAAAAAAAGCAGATTGAAATTCAAGGGCCTCTTTAGAATATTATAGAGGGAAAATGTGAACAGGCTAGTAAACAGATAAAAGAGAGAATAGACTTTACTTTTATTTACAATAAAAATGGGTCAAGTTGCTAATGAAGAACTTTGTTTGGTGTGATAATAGTTAAGAATGCACAGAATAGGATTTTTTTAAAAAAAAAACAATGCCATAATTAAGCTATGGTTTATCCTTCAATGGAAAGATCAATCTGTGAAGAATTCATGGGTAGATCAGTAAATGTCATGAATAAAATCTAGGCACCTAACTCCAGGAAGGTAATTCTCTTTTACCAGGCATAGGCATACAGAATCCTTTTACAGTCCAGGGCACAATTTTGGTGCCTAGGTTCTCTACGCAGAAAATGGGGAGTGGTAGATGCCTCCAAAAATAATCCAGAAAACTAATAGGAAAGTAGAGACATGTCTCAAGACCTATCTTTATCAGGAGCCTAGGTTCCTCTGTTCTTCAGATTCAGAATCAATTTCACCCAACATGTTGGTGGTGCTCACTTTGTTGGTAAGAGTTTAATGGTTACCGTGCATGCAAGGGATATGGAAGACCTGAGGTTGAAAGTACTCAAATCATAATCTCATTAATACTTGTGAAAGTGTACCCTGACTAGAAGATTATACAATAGTATAGTTTAGTGTATTCTCTACTGTTCTTATTGAAGCAAAAAAATGCAAGAATCAAGCACCAGAATGACAACTATAGTAAGGGAAAATGCAAGTGGAATATGCAGCATTGAATTTCAAAATAAGACATTTCTTAAACTTAAAAATATATATATATTTTCTAATGCATGTAAGAAGTGTTTTATCTAGGAAATGGCTTAGAAAAAAATAGTATTCCATGGAATTCAGTGTTACATTTTTTTTTTTTAATTCTGCTTTCAGGGAAAATATGAACATAACTACCTACGAAATCATTACTAATACCTCTATATATCAAAGCTTGGACAGTTAGTCTTGGTCTTTTTTGATTGACAATTTGTTTTGCTACTCTACCAAATACAAAAGGAACTGCATTTTCATGGTCATACTTTAGATCATGATTGTTCAAGTAGCCAGTTCAAGTAGACAGCTACTGAATCCTTGCATGTAGCTAATTCTGGTGCAGGTAGGAGGATAATGACTGCATTGCATTGCCAACAAAGTCACCAGATATGTAATCATCACTAGTACATTGTTCAGGTGCATGAAAATAAACCTTCTGGATCTTTCTTTAGAACTAAATCAAACATTTTGAAAAACAGTTTAAATATATTTCATCCTGCTGTTCACTGTCTGATGATGTTTGAGCTTTAAACAATTGGAAGCAAAGATTCATTTTATTATTTTCTGGCAAATTATGTCAATTACTTGTAAATGACAAACTGTGTGTATGTAATGCCAAGAAATGACACAAAAATCAAATCCTCATTCAATAATGTTACCACAAACAAGAGGTCCATATGGCAGTGGTTTTAGTCTCCAGATGAACTCCTAAGTTCTTTAAAGCAGCTCCTCAAGGTGTGTTTCCTTGCAGGAACTGCAAAATCTCTCCACAATATTTAACAGTTATCTCTTGCTTGACAGTGACTGTTTTTCACTATTTTCTGTTTGCTATAAAGGATGCCAAAGCAGAGCTGAAAATCATGGATCATTGTGGTGCACAGTGAATAAAGCAAAACTTTTACTAGTAATCAATAATAAGATTGTGATAGGAGTTTAAAAAAATAAAAAAGTCTAATTATCGTAAGTTTAAAAAAGAAGAAAAAAGAGTAAAATGATATAATAAATATATATTCTTGTAGTAGGATAGTGTTCAGCTTAATTAACCTATGCCAAGCTCTACATTACAACTGTACCTGCTCTGATCCCACCAACTGGAATGTATACCTCAGGGTCCTACAACATTTTCAATTAACCACTAATGATCATGGGTAATTGTCTTTTAACATTGGGCAACCATCTCCCTCCTCACTCACCAAATCTCTAACCATGAGTGCCAGCTACTGCACCATGGCTTTTCCCATGGTATTCAGTTAAAATGAACTACAGTTTATTTGAAATGACTCCGTCAGCAACCCCTTTATCCAGCCCAGTCTGGGTCTCAGATCTGCCCTGGTTAATACACCTCCTCCCCAGTCCAATCTGAATTCAGTAAAACACATGCAAGATTTTGGTCAATGTTGTTGTTGTTGTTATTCTATATTTTTTTCACTGCTTTCTCTTTATTTCTCCCCCTCCCCATACACTTCATACAGGGTGGGGGGTTTCAAGTCTTTTCCCCTCCTACCCATGCTCCAGCTGGCTCCTGCTGGATGCTGTGTCAGGGAAACAACACGGTGGTTTCCCTGCCTCCAAGCTACATACCATCCCCTTTCCTCCTTTTTGACCCTAGAGGAGGCATAGACATCTGGATCCTGCCCTCACCGCTGCTCACCATGCCTTTTAGTGGCAAGTCACAGTTGTGAAGGTATGAGATGGCATTAAATTTTAACCTGTGACTTTTCTGAACTGTTCTAACATGTTGATGGCATGACATTCCATGGATATAAATGTTTTAAAGGTAACCTGTTACAGCTCACTAATACTCAGTTTGGAAGGTACAGCTTTCTGCATCTACATTTTGGTGTAGATACCTCTACTCCTGAACTGTATCAAAATCTATGCACATGATTTATGATTCCTAGTTTGGACACCTTTGTGTATAGTATTATCATCTGGGGCTCCATTGGTAAAGAATGTGATTGCAGCTTTGAAAAGTGCTTATGACTACAAAAGCTGTATATTTTAAATTGAATACAGATAAGTGTGTACTGGGTATCACTCAAATAACTTTCATAGGTGATAGCTCCACTGAAGGGGTGAAACCTGACAACATGAAAATTAAGGCCATTAGTATGATACCATGTGCCCAGTCAAAAGGAAAGGTGCAACCGTTTCTTGGAACAGTTTCTGGGCAAATCCATACCTAATTTGTCAGCAAACAATATCAATCAGGGCACTCCTTGGCTAAGTGCAGACATTTGGGGACATTAAGGGGAGGTTAGATCAAGTTCAAAATGGCCACACAATCTAATTTAGTTTGCCCCGGGTACAGACTTACATTCAGACCCGGTCTCAGTAATCAGAAATCAATCTAAATCCATAATGATACAGAAGTTCTGTACATACAGATCAGTCTAAAAATTGGGGAATCCAGTCAAAGATAGACCTGAATTGATGTAATACGGACATACTTGATCTAGGTTAGAGCAGGGCGTGGAACTTCTGCATAGTTATATGCATAGCCCCAAGGCTGGGAAAGCCAGGCCACTAGCTCCAGAGCTGGTGTGCTTTTCATACCCCCTCACCCAGAATCAGGCTGTTTTTAGCTCCCTCACCCCTTGCATCCCCTCATCCTGCACATCACTCCAGGTGCCACCAGATTTACAAGTGTTCGCTGCTACCAGCACCAAGCAAGAAAGTATTGGTGAGGTGAGAGGCAAGAGGGATGGTTTGCTGAGAGGAACAGTAGAGTAAAAATAGCCCTTGGTTCCTCCTCTGCAATCCTCTTCACAGAATTGTGAATCCCCTTGTTCCCACCAGAACCTCCCAGACCCCGGCAACCCTGCTCACACCTCACCTGCCCCCTTGATCCTCCCCACTCCCCCACAGATTGCCTTCCCCCATCACCCTTGTGGATCATGCCTTCTCCCACCTCCCATGGATCACAGCTGGCCCCCATTGCCCCACATACCACCCAATCACCCCCAGTCTGGTTGGTCGACCCACTGACTTACCTTAGATCAGGTGGTCATTTTGAACCTGATCTAACTGCCCCTTAATGTCCTCAGATGTCTGCACTTAGATCTCAAGAATAAAAATGAACAGTGCTAGAATGCAGAAGAAAAGGAATCATGGCTCACTCTAAAGCAACAGGTAATGCAGGAGCCAATATTACAAAAGTATACACCTGGAAAACCTATAACATTTTGTCAGATGCATCACAATCATTTTTTTTCAGACAACTTATTTAACACATGCACACAGTACACCCAAACTTTGAATACTGCATGCAGTTCTGGTCTCCCTGTATGGATCACCAGGGATCCTGGTTTTCTCTGATTTTAAAAAATCCCCAAGTTTTGGATAAAAAAAAGTAACCCAAAATCCACAATTTTCCATGATTAAAATGAAACAGTAATATTACTGTTTCATTTTAATCATGGAAAACATGGATTTTGGTTACTTTTTTTAAATCTGAAAATTGGGGATTTTTTTTTTAAATCAGAGAAAACTAGGGTCCCTGGTTATCCATACACAGGGACCAGAATTGCATGCAGTATTCAAAGTATGGGTGTACTGTGTGTATGTGTTAAATAAGTAATCTGAAAAAAATAATGGGTTGAAATTGCAGAAAAATAGGTTTATATTATATATCATGCAGAAATCCCCTCCCCCCCCCCACTTCTTCACTGTTAGGACACTGAGGAAGTGAAACACACTGCCTAGGGAAATTGCAAATTCTCCATCACTACAGGTATTCAAGAAGAGATTGGATAGCTACTGGTTGGGAATGATATAGGCATAACTATGCCTATGTCCTAATATGGATATTTCCCATGCTTCTGGGCTTTCCTGGTTGTTGTCTTCTCCACTTTCTACTGTACATCTCAGGGTGTCTTTAAACTTTAATCAGAGGCACTGGGTGTTGGCTACAGCCAAGAGTGGTGACTTTGACTGAGATGTGTCAATGCTTTTGTTGGTACTTGGAGGTTACTGACTGGAGGGCATTGCCACTCCTCTCAGCGTCAAACTGATTGCCATATTAGGGGATTTAGGGTCAGGAAGGAATTTTACCTCATGGTCAAACTGGTTTTTGCTTTGCTCTGTAGTCAGGGGGGAGGGCGGGGGTGGGGGGTGCAACTCTACCTGCAATTTAGAGTGTATGTTAAAAACCTTTTATAGAAGCAGGACATTGACTGCTGTGGTCCCCTGCTTTACCGGTGGCAGACTAGAGTGTTATGTCTTGTGTTGTGTCAGGGTTGATGGCAGTTTTATGGAGAGTTTAAATTATGCATTTGTTTAGGATGGTTTGTACAGGGATGATCCTGCCTCAGGCAGGGTGTTGAACTAGATGACCTCTGGCAGTCCCTTCTAGCTCTATTTCTCTAAGATATTCTATGATTCTAAACCATCCTCTTCCACTGAGATGTGAGTATGCATGTGTTTTGTTTTTTTTTTTATAATCACGCATATCTTATTATATTGGATATAGGATATACTGTAATAAGGGTGCAATAGGGCTTATATTCTGTGGAAGCACTAGGAAAAAGTAATTTGAATTAACTTTTAAAGTGAATTAGCTAAACTACATTAAACTACTGTGTGGACACTCGTTTACAATGAAATGAATCACCCTAATTTGATTTTATTTAATTTATTTTGAAAATTAAGTAAATTTACTTTAAAAGGTAAATTGAGCTAAACCAAATTGGAATCTTTTAGTTCTGAATGAGTATATCCACACATAGAATAGAATGCTGTTTAATTAATCTTTTTTTTTTTCAAATTCACAACTAGAGTTTATTTGGAATAACTGTCCTAAGGGACAATGTATTGAGTAGCTCTTAGTTGCCATACTTTATATTTGTTATTGTAGCCAAGGTATTAGAAAGAGAGGTATTTAATCTCTTTCTAAAGGTAGTAAGGTCAGTAGCCATCAACTTCCTGATTAAAAAAAAAAAAAAAAAAAAAAATTCTAGATGTAGGCAAGCTAGCGACAACACCCTAGTACCAAATCTTCTAATACTCATCTCTGGTACTATCAAGCATACTGTTTATGATGAATGTGGCTCCCAACCCAGGTCTTGCGACATAACCAGAATTTTTTTTTTTTCCAAACTAAAGATTAAAAGCAGAAGCTTGAAATTAATTTAGTAATGGACCTTACTTGAAAGCCAATGGAAAGTTTTGTGAATTATGACACGGTTATATTCTTGAAATCTTTTACTGTTTACTAAACAGGTTTCTGCATCCTGGATCAGGTAGTTTCTTCATGGATTTAATTTTTGCCCTTTGGCATAGATATAACCAGACTCAAACACGAAGGAAATGAATGTCAGAGCAACAAATCCTCATTTGCATTCCATATAAATGGATGAAGATTTCTAGACAAAGTGTAGCATTACAGTGACATTGTAGGCATGATGGTCCAGGAATTATGAGAGATTAAAGGATTTTTGGGGGTGATATCTTTTATTAGGCCAACTATATAGTCCAAAATTAGACCTGAATAAGCACACTTTGCTTTCAGAAGCTTGTCTAACAGTATCCCAACTATATAGGTCATTCAATAAAAGATATCACTCCCAAATATCTGAGCAAGGAGTGCAATTATTTTTTCCTTCTATCTGGAGGCAGTGCAAACTCCTTACTACAACCCACCTTCAGAATCAAGAACCTTTCAGGTTAAGTAAATACTATTAGCTTACTAATTTCCAAATATTTAAATGTCCCCATAGTATTTCCTTTAACTTCCTTTAATACTTCCTTTTTTTTTTTACTTTAAATTCAACCAACTCCTTTTAACTTAAGCACTTTTCTTCCTCAGACACATCAGGAAAGCTGGTGATTAAGAAGCAATTTATGTTAGTTTGTTGTTTTTTTTTTTACCTTAGATATTATAGAACTAGGAACAGAAGTCCTGCTAAGATAACTGTATAAGCAGTCAGGGGAACTGCAGTTCCAGTGAGACAGGAACATCTTGACACAGGTTAAAGCTGCCCGTTGAAATTAAAGAAGACATATGTGCCTCTTGAATAACATATTTTTTTCTCTCTGAAGGTGCCTAAGTGCTTCCCACTGCAGAGAAAGAGAGAGCTGTGTGATTTGGCAGGTTGAAGTAGAATGTGCCTCTGGAGGAGTGGGGGGGGGGGGGCATGTTAGCTCCCCAGTTTAAATTATTTGGGAACAATGCAATAAGTTTGGTCGTTTTAGCTTGAAAAAAGCAGGGATTAAGTTAGATATTTCTTAACGGTGAAGTAGAATTTTGCCTTAAATGTATCAGGTCCATATAATGAAAGAAGAACGAAGTAGGCATCTATTTATTTATTTTTGTTTGTTTTGAGTAAGCCAGTAAAACAACTACTCTACTAGTGAGATTCTGTGGAGTTATAGCACAGACCGCAGCAGACATTTCAAAAGAAATGATGCATAGAAATGAACACAGGATGGAATGACTTAACTGTTAATCACCAGGGATCCTGGTTTTCTTTGATTAAAAAAAAATCCCCAATTTTTGGTTTTAAAAAATTAACCCATAAACCACATTATTCCATGATTAAAATGAAACACCACTATGTACATAGCTGTATGTTAGTGGGTTTCATTTTAATCATGGGAAAATGTGGATTTGGGATTTTATTTTTTTTTAACTGAAAATTGGGGATTTTTTTTTTTTTAAATAAGAGAAAACCAGGATCCCTGGTTATCATTCTATTATGATATTTTGGTTTTCTACTGGGAATTTTTAGTATTTATGTGTGCAGGAGTATTCTATTCTTTGGTTTGTAGACCTGTTCCAGACCTGTTCCATATATAAGGACCTACTGGAACCGAGGAGGCAAGTAGTTGATTTCGCAGGCCAATCATGGCACCCACCACCAGGCTGCCCTTCAGCCAGCCCTGCTCCTCACTGCTGACTTGTGGAGAGGGCTATTGTCCACTGATTGGTGGAGAGGGCAGAGGGAGGTAGAAGTGGCCACCATCTTGGCTCTCTTTCTGGATGCTGGCAGCTGTGATGACTGCTGGCTCCCACTAGAGAGCCACCATATTATTTTCAGTAAGTTTCCCCCCACTTTCCCCAAATACTTCTACCAAAAATTGCAGGAAACATAACTTTTCATGGAAACTGCCTCAAATTGTCATTTCCACAGAAAATGTGAAATCATTATTTCAGTAGGTTTGTGCACATGTGTTCCTTTGGTGGACATGTCGACTTAGATTTCTGAAAATTGAGTTATCCAGAACCCCTGACTAGTCTCAGGAATAGAAAAGGGACAGTGGCCATAGTTCATTGAATACAATATTTGCCTGGGATGTTGGAAAGCTGGGTTTCTAAGCCCTATCCCTTACCCACAGGACAATCAGGAGAAAAAATTCTCTTTCATTTGTCAGCACAATGAAGTCATAGAATCATAGAAAACTAACTGAAGCCACACATCACTGCAGAAGATTAATTTGATTGGGTTTTTTTTATAATCTTTTGTCATAATCATCATCATCTTCACTTAATGCTTCATGTATCATTGCCTGCTTCAACTCCAAAAGCTTTCAGACCATTGGTTCCATCTGGTTCCTTCTCTTGTAGAATGCAATTCAAAATTTTTACATGGGTGAACCACCACAGTAGGAAGGAGAGAGACCTTCCATATTTTCCCTGAAATGTTTGAGTGGTAAGAACACTCACATGGAATTGGGGGTTCCTGGGTCTCCCTCACCCAGAGTGCACACCAGCCTACGCCCTTCTGAGCAATGGTCTCAAATTGCAGCAAGGGAAGTTTAGGTTAGGTATTAGGAAAAACTTCTTCTCTAAGTGGGTAGTAAAGCACTGGAACAGGTAACCCAGAAAGATTGTGGAATCTCCATCCTTGGAGGTTTTTAAGATCTAGGTAGGCAAAATCTTAGCTGGGATGATCTAGTTGCAGATGGTCCCACTTTGAGTAGGGAGTTGAACTAGATGGCCTCCTGAGGACCCTTCCAGCCCTATCTATATAAATTAAATATCTTATTCTGGATACAAGATCTGCCTATGCTAGAGGTGTGTGTGTGTGTGTGTGGGATGGAGGGGGGTGTTTCATGAGTTTTGGTGAGCTGTTGATGGCTGCATGAGTAGTCCCACCCCTGGACAGTTGCCCTGCCCCTGTGTTGCCATCTTGGGATCAGATGTCCCAGCCCCTAAACCCTGACTTTTGCCACCAGAAGTCCTTCCACTTCTCCCTGGAAATATTCGTTTTGGCAGGGGGGTTGTCATCATAGATAGATAGATAGATTGATCTATATATATATTTTTTAACTTAACTACCCAATTATATATATTTGAAAAATATATATATTTGAAAAATAGTATTTGAAAAAATATGTATATATATAAACTCTCCTGGTTTTTTGAGCCAGTTAGAACAGGAGTCCACTTCCTTTCAGCACAAGAGCAGCCAAGGACTGGGTGCCAAATGGGTTATAGCTATCAGTTGGATTGCTGACATCACAAATGTTAACATTTTCTGTGGCAAACATTTCTCATAACAAATTTAGTTTAGTCAAAATGCCACATTTTTTATTTAAAAAAATCAAAAATGTTTTGTAAATTTAAAATTCTAATGAAGTGTCTCTGGAAGCAAAAAGAAGAATGCTTTATTAGGGGCTTTATAATGAAACAGCCACTAGGAATACTGTGGTAGCAAAGGCAGAGGAAGTCAAAATTCATAATAATTGAACAACACTATAGATCTTTTAGCTATAGACAAAGGGTTAAATACTATTACACATATTAGGCACCAAGATGGACAATTAGGTAACAAAATAGACCCATTCCATCCTTCTCAAGAGCCTGAACAAAATATTAAAGGATAGGGTAGGTTGGTCCTTCCCTTCCTTGCTGCTTTTTCTGAATTATCTTAAGGCTAAAAATGAGAATGTATTACAACAATAAATGAATTAATTATTTTTCATTCTTAGGCATATCATAGGTTAACTGGCTCAAAATATTTTGGGTGATTTAACCTAGTTTAGAGCCTAATATCTGTATTAAATATTGTGGTAGAAACATATGCCATCCTGAGTTTCAGTGCTGCCAGGGGACTATATCTGGTGAATAGAGAATTCAAATAGTGGGTACTGAATGATAAGTTTAGAAAAGTCTAGGTAGAATATGTTGATTCAGTACATGCCAACACCTAGGCAATTTTTTTTTTTAACATGGTTAGCCAGTGAACCCCAACCCATCCCCTTGGGAACACAAATAATATTCAGGATGATTATATTCACTCTACTAAAGAACCTAAAACTCTGCTTGTTTTTTAATTAAGAAAAATACAGGAAGGCAGCAGAGCCTTAATATTCTTGGAATTCATCAATTTAATTCTGGCATATAATGCCGTAAAGGATGTAACTATATAAATCATGACACACTGGCAAGGTCCCACACTTATTTATAATCAAGTAACAAACTGTTATAATGTCAAATGCACTCATTGCCATTGTATGATCAATGTGACTTTAAGATGTTTATCTTACATTTATACACACATCTACAGGAAGTAGTAGCAACAAAACTCTTATATTGTTAAAGGATATGGTTTCAATATTGGGATGCTTGGGACAGCAGAAGAGTACATGAGGATTATGGTCCCTTCTCCCAAGCAATGAAGATATTTTATATTATATAATTTTATATGTTCTGGTCATTGAAAGAAAAGGAAAAAGGAAAATGCCTAAGGGCAGAATTTAGGGTTCACCACTCTGAGATGACTTCTATAACCATGATAAAAGCAGAAGCAGAATCTTGCTTGAATTTTGGCTGCATAGCAGCCCAGATTAAAAAAAAAAAAAAAAAAAAAGTTAAATTACATTTACCTGACTAGAGAATTTTGAGGAAAAGGGAATGTTTGAATTGTCAGGCTGAGAATGGACCTGTCTTACTGGGGAGTCTTTTTTGTAATATGGAGAAAGGTAAATGGTGGCAGGACTATAATTCCTGAGAGACTGTGGCTCTAATTTGTACTGGCCTCAGTCCTGATGCTGTGCATAAATCAGCCCTGGAGTATACCTGATGGATTTAACTCCTCCAGGAACACAAGCAGTTTAGGCTCCTATCCTCAGAGTGAGATTAAGTATGAGTCAGAAATTTAGCTGTTAAACCTATGTCAGTTCTCACTATGAGTGCAAGTAAGAATTTAGAAGCCTAGGGCCCTTAACTATCCAGAATGTAGGTGCATTGTGAATTTTATGGCTGCTTGAGTGGTTTATTTTGGATCACTTATTAGCAGGGATCCTGGTTTTCTCTGATTTTAAAAAAATCCCCAATTTTGGATTAAAAAAAGGAACCCCCAAACCATGTTTTTCCATGATTAAAATGAAATAGCACTAATATATAGATATATTAGTAGTAGGTATTAGTAGATATATCTATATATTAGTGGTGTTTCATTTTAATCATGGAAAAATGTGGATTTGGTGTTACTTTTGTAATCCAAAAATTGGGATTTTTTTTTTTTTTAATCAGAGAAAGCCAGGATCCCTGGGGAACACAAGTCCTTCAAATATTTAGAGCTATTTGGAGGTAGTCATCTGAATGCTTTGCCACACCATCAAAGTATCTTGGTATTTTAACTTGCTGTGACATCACAAATGTGTACATGTATTATATAGTTCATATTTTTTTGATACCATGAGAACAGAACTAACTTGGGCTTAGGTTGTGTGACGTGGTGTGTTCAACTCGGGGCAACTATGACACCTAGGGGCAAGTAAGGTATACTATGACTGTCTTTTTACCCCAATCCCTGGTTTTGCCTGCCAAGAACTGAGTTTGGCTTTTGGTATATAACTCCACCCTGCTCATCATCAGGCCACCAGTCTGCCCAGTTTGCACTCAGTAGCCTAAACAGGGTTTGGTCTGACTTCCTGTCTTATCAGAGCCCACCAGGTCCCAGACCCTGGCAGAACCCTCTCTGGGCCTTAGCCCCTCATAATATAGAACACTTGCCATGCACAATCACCTGTGACCTCCTCTAGGTCTAGTCACCTTACCCAGGCATCAGGACCTCAGCCTCAGCACCCTATGCTCAGGGGTCAGCCTCTTAGCCTCAGTCTCTCATCCCAGACCACTTCCCTCCAGGCCAGACCCACTTACCTGTTCTAAACAGGCTTCAAATACTAGTCCTCAACTCAGTCCTCTGGGCCAGTGCCCAGGCAGAACATGTCAGGTCTCCCAAGTCTGCCTATGTGAGTCTCCAGCATTCACTACTGTCTCCCTCCCTCCCTTGGGAACCCCAGCATGGTCTACTCCTCCTCTCCTTTTAGCCACCCCAAATCTCATGGTCAAAAGAAACCAAAAAGAGCAGCAAAATACCTGTTTGCATATTGCTCCCTGCAGAATTCCTGCACTCATGGGAATCTGGCCTAACTGCCCTTCTAGCCTTGTACTTGGGTTAATATGACCCTTGACTCCTCTCCCTGCAGGCACTTGACCTAAGCTGGCTGTCCAGAAATCAGGGCACAAGTGCTCCCAATCTCTAAATGTGCCACAAGGTCTCTCAATCTCCTCATATCTGTTTTATTTTGATCATGGAAAAATGTGTATTTTGTGTTACTTTTTTAATCTGAAAATTTGGGATTTCATTTATTTTTTTTTTTTATCATAGAAAACCAGGATCCATGGCCATCACCCAGCAAAACTCACTTTTTATAGTTAGATTATTTGATTATTGCATTTAGTCATAGGGGAGAGACATATGGAATGGGGGGCAAGGGACAGTGTCTGTCCCCTCACCCCTACTATATATCCATATATACACACACACACACACACACACCAATGTTTCATTTTGATCTCGGAAAAATGTGGATTTTGCATTACTTTTTTAAATCTGAAATTGGGGATTTCTCTGTAATCAGCGAAAAGCAGGATCCCTGGTGCTGGATGTTTAAAAAGGTGAATAACTGATAAGTATCTAAGGCATGCATATTCTATCAGAAGATGTTCCAGACAAGTAATATATAACATGTGAAACAAAAATATAGGAAAAATTAAGCAAAAAAGAATTAACATTAAAAAAGTATTCCACACAATACGAAAGATTTACTTTGTTTGAAAAAAGAATAAAATGTGTGCATCAATAAAATAAAATAAAATAAAAAGTGACTACATGCCGCAAAATTAAACAAATAAAACAGAATATGCTGGAAGAGTCCGTGATAACAGATGACAAAAGACTAAGCAGTTTTAGCAGAAAAAAAAAATATTCAAATATAAAATCTCAATATAATAAAATCTAGCACATGCTTCATTTAGATTATGCAAGTGAATACATAGATGGCCAAATGAAAATAGAAAAAAAAACCTCTTAGTAGGTCAGGGGTAAATTGCTAAAGCTATAATGCAAATTCATACCATTACAGTAAAACTAATGAGAATCCTGCGGGGGTGGGGGTGGAGACAGACTATACTAGAAGGATATCTAGCAGAAAATATGTTCTGCTTTGCAAATAGACATTTTGTTCAGAAGTTAGACAGGTCTACTATTGAGTGCATATGAAGATCAATTAATTAGATTGTTTTGTGTTATCATTTTCAGTTTGACCTCCAGAAAACTCTGCTCTACTTCAGCAAAGAGTTAATGTCATAAGAAAGGTTTTTTTGTTGCTTTTGTTTATAGGTTTGTTTGTTTTTCCCCCCAGAAAATAACATGTTCAATTACAATCCCTTTAGTTCAGTTTCATGCCTCTGTCTACAGAAAGCTGAAGATTCTGGTACTCTTCGTCATGTTGAATAGCAACTTACACAACAAAGATTCCCATTAAATTATTTGACACTACTTATAGAATGTAATGTTATTTAACATGAATGATGGTGGTTATTGCTTTTCTTGCTTCATTTGAAGAAAATCTCTTTAAAAAGTAATTGAATAAGAAACAATACTTTCCCTATACCCATTTTCATACGCAAACAATAGCTACACCTCCATGTGCAATTCTTAATTAACATTAAGGCATGAAGAGATCCTGTCAGAAAATTTCAATAGATTACCACTGAATACTGAGATGTAGAGATTTATTAGTCACACCAAAGGACTATTATTCCTGGTTACCTAGTACAGAGAAATTTAGCTACATTAGTTTGAAGGAAGGCAGATGGTAGGGCAGGGTGACATCTTGGAGACTAAATGGTTCAGAGGCATGAGTTTTCATAGACAACAACCTATTTTGTCAGATGGTAGGAAAAGACTATGTGAAAGAGAGGATTTTATATGGAAAGAAAAGAGACAAGGGGAGGGGATGATGCCAAGAAAAGTACTAAGTGGATTGATTAGTTAATCTGAAGTGAAGTAAGCTGTTAACAACTGGAGGTACACTATAATTAACAGCTGGTCCAGGTAATGGGATAAGTCCCTGCTGAGACCAAACTAATTGCACCACAATCTGTGAATTATTACTGGAGCTTTAACTTCACATTCAAGTTATTTTTTTACTTTGTTGTTTGTTTTACAAGGGGGTGGAAGGGCAGGGAAGGGTGTGTTTGGGGTCAGGGATAGACTATCCAAGGAGGTTAAAGTGTTTTGCCAAAAGCTTTTCTGTGTCTAGAACTGATGTTGAATCTGTATCTGTTTATTCTTTTCAGGATTCTCCTGTCCTTCCAAGATAGACAGTAGAAGGGCAGTGTAAGCAAGTAATGGAATATATGACATCGGTGTAGGACCAAATGATTGAACTCCTGAGATTATCATTTGTGTGGTTCAATCTAGTCTGTGTTTATGAGGGTGCATGTGTTGGACCTGGGTCTGTGGCAAGGCTTGGTGGCTTGGTGAAAATTGGATTTAAATAGTCAGTTGCAGAGGAGATGTTGTCTGAGGTTAGGGTGCTGCTTGTAAGCCAGAATAGGCTTTTCCTCAAAAGAATTGAGGCTTTTTGTTTGTTTGTTTTTAAATGTAAAAGTCATCACCGAAATGGCTGAAAGTCCCATTTGAAACCTTTATGCTTAGCATGTCCATTACCAAAATATTTAAAGAAATCATAAGTAACATATAATACAACCAGTAACTTAATCATGTGTCTTTAAAAGATTGATGAATTCCATTGATGTCCATACAATATCTGAAAAAAAGTTGAGTGAGCTAAAGTTCATCTGAAGCCCAAATGAGGTCATCTATCACAATGCTACAAAGGAAGTATTGTAAAATCACAATGCTCATTCATATAGAATTTCAACAGTATATTATTGCCTGGAACCCAGATCCAAGATGTCACAGGATGTATACAGAGACTCGTCCAGCCCTCTGATTACTACCTCACACTACTCATCCATGTGTAGTACTAAGGGTGACCCTAAGAAAATCAAGAGTGATTACATGGCTCTGGGAGCAAGCATGAAGTGGACGGGGGCACAGGTCATGCTCTCCTCATTCCTCCTGGTCAAGGGCAATGGTCCTGGCAGGAGCAGACACAACCTTCAGATCAATGCATGTATGTGCAGGTGTCATCACCAGCAGGGATTTGGCTATCTCAACCATGAAATGTTGTTTTAAGAAGAAGGATTTCTAGGAAGAGATGGGATTCACCTGATGAAACAGGGGAAAGCATCTTTTTAAATAGGCTCACTAACCTAGTGAGGAGGGCTTTAAACTAGGTTTGCAGGGGGATGGAGAACAAAAGCCTGAAGTAAATGAGGAAGTGGGAGACCTGGAGAAAGTGGAAGCAGAGGGGGCAACAGGGCAGTCCTCATTATTTCTGAGAAAGAAGAGCAATTGTCTAGTCTCCTCGGGTGTCTGTACACAAATGCACAAAGCCTGGGAAACATGCAGGAAGAATTGGAAGTTCTCACATAGTCAAGGAATTTCATAAAAGAAGACTTTGGATTCCCTCAGGGAACTGATGGGCAGGATCATTCGGGAGGCCAGCCTGAGAGGGAAAGGAGTCCAGGAGAGCTGGTTGTATTTTAAAGAATCCTTACTGAGGAACAAACCATCTCCATATGCAGGAAGAATAGTAAATGTAGCAAGTGATCAGCTTGGCTTAGCAGAGAACTCTTTGGTGAGCTTAAACACAAAAAGGAGGCTTACAAGAAGTAGAAACTTGGACAAGCAACTTGGGAGGAGTATAAGAATATTTTTTGGGCTTGAAGTCAGGAAGGCCAAAGTGTAATTGGAGTTGCAACTAGCAAGGGACATGAAGGGTAACAAGAAGGGTTTCTACAATTATGTCAGCAATAAGAGGAAGCTCAGGGAAAGTGTGGGTTGCTTACTGAATGGGGAGGCAACCAAGTGATGGACGACGAGGAAAAGGCTAAAGTACTCAATTCCTTTTTTACCTTGGTCTTCATGGGCAAGGTCAGCTCCCAGACTACTGTACCAGGAAGCACAGTTTGGGGAGAAGGTGAGAAGCCCTCACTGGTGAAAGAAGAGGTTAGGGATTAGTTAGAAAAGTTGGACATGTACAAGTCCATGGGGTGAGGTGTAATGCATCTGAGGGTGCTGAGGGAGTTGACTGATGTGCAGGGATTCTGGTCTTCTCTGATTAAAAAAAAAAAAAAAAAAAAAAGAAAAAACAACAAAATAAAACATATATATTGTGATTTTAAAAAGTAACCCAAACCCCACATTTTTCTATGATTAAAATGAAACACCTCTCTCTCTCTATATATATATATATTTATATATATTTATATTTGTGTGTGTGTGTGTGTGTGTGTGTGTGTGTGTCCGTCCGTCTGTCCAGTTTTGGGCACCGCACTACAGAAAAGATGTGGACAAGTTGGAGAGATCCCAACAGAGAGCAATAAAAATGGTTCAGGGATTAGGGCACATGACTTATGGGCAGGGATCCTGGTTTTCTCTGATAAAAAAAGAAACAAACCAACTTTCAGCTGAAAAAAAGTAACCCAAACCCCACATTTTTCCATAATTAAAATGAAACATCTCTCTCTCTCTCTCTCTGTACAGTAAAAGCCGTGTTATCTGGCTCCTTACAAGCCAGCATGCTATATTAACCAGCATGCTGGCTTGTAAGGTAAAAGTGAAACTGGACGTGCCCACCATGGCACTTCCAGTTTTGCTGAGCCCCCACAGCCCAGGGCAAAGCAGCCTGTACTGCCAAGCCACCACAGCCTGTGGCATAGCAGCCTGTGTGGGGGCCCCCCTCCCAGTTCTCTGGCACACTGATGCAGTGGGAGGGCAGTGACACAGCAGGAGGGGTGGTGGCACACCGGATGCAGCAGGAGAGCCAGCATCCCAAACAGGCAAGGACGCCTATTCAGACCTCTCAGGCAACTGGCATATTTGGTTATCTGGAACCCCACATTCCCCATGGCTGCTGGATAACAAACCTTTTGCTTTATCTATCTATCTATCTATCTATCTATCTATCTATCTATCTATCTATCTATCTATCTATCTATCTCGAGAGAGAGAGGTTTCATTTTAATCATGGAAAAATGTGGGGTTTGGGTTCCTTTTTTGATTCTGAAAAATTTTGGGGTTTTTTTTTTGTTTGTTTTTTATCAGAGAAAACCAAGATCCCTGCTCGTAAGTCATGTGCCTTAACCCCTGAACCACTTTTGTTGCTCTCTGTTGGGCTTTCTCCAACTTGTCCACATCTTTTCTATAGTGGGGTGCCCAAAACTAGACACAGTCTTCCAGATGTGGCCTCACCAGTGAGGAACAGAGGAGAATAATTACTTTCCTTGTTGTGTTAATGCCACTATGAATATACATGTATATTAGCAGTATTTCATTTTAATTACAAAAAAAAAAAAAAAAAATGTGGGTTTTGCGTTACTTCTTTTAATCCGAAAATTGGGGATTTTTTTCTATTAGAGAAAACTAGGATCTCTGCTTATGAAACGAGGCTGAGGTAACTGGGTTTATTTAGTCTCCAGAAGAGAAGATTGATAGGGGATTTAATAGTAGCCTTCAAATATCTGAAGGTGGTTCAAAAGAGGGTGGATTTAGACTGTTCTCAGTGGTGGCAGGTGACAGAACAAGAAGCAATGGTCTAAAGTTGCAGCCAGGAAAGTTTAGATTAGATATTAGGAAAAAGGTCCCTTCCAACCCTAATTTTCTATGATTCTATGATGATAAATACCTCACCAACAGAGAGGATGTAGTATAAGAAATAAATTAATCACAACATCTGTACAACCAAATCTAGCTATAAATGATAGATTAGCAAACTAAGGAATATTAGTTTTATATCTTTTCTGAACTGCAAACACTTTGTTACCTTTAATTAGATAATAAGTGGTGATGTATACTTGAATTTCAGTTCAAAATGTTCTGATCTCAGTCTTGCTCTTACTGAAAGCATATCAACAGGGTTTATCTTAAGCCTCTTATTTTGCTAGGAAAAGCCAGTTAGACAAGATTCTAGGGTGGAATATATATATATATATATATATATATAGTATGCATGGTGTTGCAAAATATTCATGCACTTTATAAGACTTGATGTCATTGTAATTATAGCCAGTGTAGACAGTGGAAAGGACCAGTATATATTGCAGGAAAGAAACACTAATCAAAGTCTAAACTTAATGTGATTAGGAGAGCAAAAAGAAAAATGGTTTCAGAGTCCACGACAAAATTAAAAGAAAAAATCAAACACCACAGAAAATGTACTTGGCATCTTAGATGTAGATGTATATTCTCCCAGAACTGTACAGAATGACTAAAACCATACTGTGTACTCAAGAAGTAATTCACAATGTGGTAATATTATACAGCAAAAGCTTTATTATCCAGCACCCATGAGGAATGGGGGGTGCTGGATAACCAAATATGCTGGTTATTATCTTTGCCTGCTCAGGCCACTGCCCCTTCCACAACGTGAGTGTTCCAGGGGACATAGAGGGGGACCCCAGGCACTCTGGGGACATGCTGCTATGCCCTGGGCCATGGGGGCTCAGCGGCACAGGCTGCTTTGCCCCCGGCCGTGGGGGCTTGGCAAAACTGGAAGTGACATGGTAGGCACTTCCAGTTTCACTTTTGACACGTTGACTAGCATGCTGGTTAATAGAGCATGATGGTTTGTAAGGTGCTGGATAACATGACTTTTGCTGTAGCAATATTTATAGTGGACATGCACAGGAGTATTGTATGTTCTTGGCCTAAATCACAACTGTGTTACAGAAGGTTTATGCTGAGGTAATTCAGATTAGAAATCAATCATGCTAAAAGAAGTATAGACTTGGAATAATACAGTAATATATCAGGTCCACTGAATTATTATTTTAAGATACTGTGAAGGAGTGGCATAGAGCAAACAAAAGCTCTGAGGTGCCTTACATGCTGGGCAGGGGAGGTCAGGAGAAGAAAAGCAGCCAGAAGCAACAGACAGGGAAGGTGAAAACAAGCAACACTTACAATATGGAGGGCTGGTGGGGCTGCAGCTGGAGACTGGAAGGGAAGAGAAGCAACTACCACACTTCCGGAGCAGCATCTCACTCCAGATTAGAGGAAGGAAGCTGCTCTGTGGTATTTCTGGCCCTGGAGAGGGTCAGAGGGCAGTCAGCTCCCTGCAAGCTGCAGAGAGAGGAGTGACTGAGCATCCCAGCAGGCAAGTGGTGTGAAACTTTATGGAGGAACACTGCAGGTGTGACCCTGAGAAGGAGGCAGGCGAAGGAGGCAGGTGGAGGCCTGCACACACAAGGCTTCTGATTATTCCTGGAGCAAAGTGACAGCTGAGGATCCAGGGAAGAGGCCAGAAGAATTGCTGATGCAGGTAAGAACCTCACTGCACGTGGGAGAAATCCCATTGGGACTGTGAATGCTCACAAGTAAACCCAGGCAGGTGAGAAAACATAAAACCAACTTCCTGGCAGACCAGGTGATCCAAAGCTGAGGTTCACCCTGTCACCGCCTGTAGGAAAATGAGCTCACAGCAGTGGCAGCAGGCCCTACTACACCTACAGTCATCACAGATAGCTTTCTTTAGGCTCTTTTTAGCAGGGATGCTGGGTTTCTCTGATAATATATATATATATATATATATATGTCCTTAATTTTGGGATTTAAAAAAGTAACCCCAAATCCACATTTTCCATGATTAAAATGAAAAACCACTATATAGCTATATATTAGTGGTGTTTCATTTTAATCATGGAAAAATATGGATTTTGGGTTACTTTTCTAATCCCAAAATTGTTTTGTTTTGTTTTTTTTTTTTGTATCAGAGAAAATCAGCATCCCTGTTTATTAGTATACAGGGATGCTTAAAATGGTGATTTATTTAATCACAGAATCTGAAATCCATAATTCTGTAATCAATTTTATTTCGAAATCAAAGGCAGAAAGAATTATATCATGTAGGCTCATTCCCTTGAAGCATACTTGCTTTGTTTTGTGTATTTGTGGGAAGCAAATCTAGGCAGGAAAAAAAAAAAAAAGATTTAGACAAACACAAGTTAAAGAGGTTATGGCTTGGGAATTTCACTTCTGGTTTGTAGTAAATGAAATACGATTGTGCCTTTACGGGCTAAGAACTTTGTGGTACTGAATGATGTTCCCAAGTGTACTGAGATTCCAGTTATATTTGTGCTGTTGTCTCAAAGGGACGGGCATTATTTATCAGAAGCACACGAAGAAATAACTTCAGATGATAACATTTGGTATGATTTTAATGATCTGGAAGCTTCCCTTTGAAAACAATGTAGTCAAAATTGAAATGTACAGTTCATAGTAAAGAAATTAAAGCCAGATGAATAGTTATGAACATCTAAATCTTTTTTTTTCCCTCAGAAATCTTTGAATAAATTATCCTGGATAATTTTTCAACTGTTTAACCAGCTGTACGGTTGTTATTTGATATTCATCAAATATTTTATTCACAGTTTCTTTCATCAGTTAATGAAAAGTGAATACGTGAATTCTTTTTGTTTTTACTTATTTAAATTCAGTCAAATTACAAGTAGAAGGAAGGATTGATTTTCACCTTATTGATTAACTAAGGAATTTCCCAGAAGCGGAAAATGAGGACTGTACTACAGGTACCTCAAATAGTTTATTTAGGAAATTGCTCTAAATAAACTTCTGGGACTCCTGGATTCTTGACTCTCCTTCTCTCAGGAACTATTCTTAATGGAGGTCCCATCTGCAGAAGTGCTGGAAATGTTGAGTGAGCAAGTTTGTAATTAAAAATCTGAGGCCAGTGAGACGAGGTCTACAGCTGATATTTTCTTTATCTTTTGATGACAAGAATGTATTATTAATATACATCACACTGAAAAGTAGCATGAGCAATAGCTTTGAAAGGTGAAGACCCTCAGATATGCAAACAACCTAAATATTTGCACCTAGGCTTGTTATAAACAGTAAGAAAAAATAAAATTAAAATGTGCACGTGTGTATTTATATACACACACACACACTTTTCTTTTATTCAGAAGACTAGAAAACTTTCAGAAAATTCTTCAAAATATTAATAGACTGTGGACTAAAATGAAAGGAATGGTAACATAAGATTCTTCTAAAACATGAAACATTTTAAAGATATTTATTTCCCTGAAAAGACAATTTAAAAATATACCAAAAAAAAAGGACAACCTGATTCTTCATTGTCTTACCCACAGTGTAATCATTCATATTTACACAAAGTATATTTAAATAATATCATCTGGTTTGCAACTGCATAAATAAGTATGTACTGTGTAAAATGCCAGAAAAAAAAAAAAAAAAAAAACAGGCTCAGAATACAATTCAACTACATATACCATTATCTATTAAACTTATCACCAAAACAGAGCTACTGAATTTAATGGAATGAATGTACAATTATAGAAACATGCTACATCTGTGGTTTGTAATCCCACTTCACACATAATAAACTTACTTCTGCATCCCAGTCACATTTCTTCAGAAGAAACTACTCAAATTATTCCAATATTTATAGAAAGTTCAGCAACTGATCCACATAATTACAGACAAGTATTAATTTTGCCTCAGATTGCATAGCTCAATGAACATGCAGCTTTACAATCCACATATTACTGATGGTTGGGACATTTCAACGTGTTTTTCCCTGAAGATTCCATTATGAAAGAAATATTGAGGTTATATACTTATTTTATAAAAACACCAATATGTTTCACTGCTATTTTTAGTGTCAATCTCTGAACTCTAACACATTTATATGTAGTGTATAGCATACAATACTAGGTTTGTGGGGGTCTGCCGATAAAGATTTTCTTGGCCAATACTGATAGCCAATGATTACCCAAGCATATCGGATGATGCCAATCTGATAACCAATATTTAGTAATAGTGCAAGGCATTTTAAACTACAGACATAAATCAAACTTTTTAAAAATTTGTTTTGCATTTATAACACACACACACACACACACACACATACATACCTTCTGCCTGTTCCAGCCCTTGATGAGGAAGGCAGTGATCACCTTAATCCCATGTACCTTACCCCCACTCTCATGGCTCCTACCCACAAGCCCATTCCCTGTGCACCCTGAGCTGCCATCCTGGTTTGAGCAGGGTAGATCTTCACATGGACAGTAGTGCTGGGCACGTTTGAAGAGCATGCCACTGCCTCAGCACCAGCTGGCCTGCACAGCCGAGCTCTCATGGCCACTGAGGAGAAGCTGCTTTTGCAAAGGTGCTTGGGTGCCCAGCACTTTACCCTGCCCGTGCACAGCCCAGGGTCTCCATGGCAGCCTCAGTGCTCAGGTTTCTCTGTGTGCACAGCATTGCCATGGCAGCAGCAGCAGCATGAGCCAGTAATGGTTTCTTTGTTGCTAAGCGTGTCACTCTGTGACTGCTCCCCAGTGCCCCTTCACTTCCCTCTCCTTAGCGGGACCTGTAGTCTATCATGAGTTCGGGCAGGAAGCCAGTGTGGGGACTGGACTATGCTCACCAGGGTGCTCCAGGCACACGGCCATCATTATTGGCTACAATGACCAAAAACCCCCCAATAATGTCATTTCTCCTTTTATTAGTGCCAGTCCAATAGCCAACCAATATATCGGTGCACCCCTGTAAGTTTGTTATCTGTAATTATCATAATGTACACACAAGCACATATAGTTTATACTAGAGAGAAAGAGAGAGAGAGAGAATGTGTGTGTCTTGAATATATATATTCAAGATAAGACTGTAGACTTTTTAAAAATATATTTAATACTTTTGCTTGGGAAACTGATTTCCCAAGGCAACATCTAGATTTATTTTTCACCCAGATCTAAATACAGAAATATACCTGGGCTCCTAACTTTTATTTAACTAGTAATTAGAAGCCTATCTATCTTTAAAGGTTTGGGCTCTTGGAACCAGTTCTATTAAAACATATATCTATTATGATGCTTCCTGAAGCTATTGAAGCAGATGGAAATAATCACTTAAACTTGCACCAAGAGCTAACTCTTGTTGCACCATCTGATGTCTAACTGGCACTTGCATAGGTGTAACTTCAGTCTTTTCCCTCTGGATTTTTTACTTGGTTGCTAGAGTGTTTTGTTCACCAACCCCATAGAACCTAGTTTAAAACCTTAATTATTATTCATTTTTTGCAGAAGTTTAATAAACTTTTTGTATGATTATTCCCTAAAAAATTATCCTTTTGCTAGAAATAAAGGAGCTGCTTTAACATCTCTCTTTCACTTCTAACTCCTCTTGGGAGAAGGGGGTCAATAGAAGAGAAGACCCAAGAAGATGGGGTACAAGCATCCAAAAGAAGACCTGGGAACCTGTGTTTCAGAAGAAGTGTTGCTGAATAGTACCTAGCTGAGAATGATAACTTTAAATGTTGACTATACCTAGTAGAAGTCATACTTGCAAGATGAAGAAGATTTTCCTCATTTTTTTCAGTTGGGGAACTTAAGGTCAAAAGAATTAAGAGTGAACATTAATTTTAGGTTTCTAGTTTAAGATATCTACACCCCCATTTTCCAGACCACTCAGCATTTTCATTTTACTTTATACATCCAGAACATAGATTTTAGTTTTGAATGTTTATTTTTTTTGCAAATCTAACCTCAGATATCTTATACTAGGACAAAGAAAATAAGGAATACAAAATTAGTGAGCAACAGTGAAATGTTAATGGCTAGCCTAGCATTGCACAAGAGCTCTGTGACAGAGGCTGGGATAAAAACACACCATCAAGCATTCAACTTCCTTATCTATGAAACTTGTCTTTCTTCTTTGTATAATCCCTTGCCTGACTCACCTTGCAGTTTCTGACTTCTGTAACAAGAAGTCACTTACAAGCACAACATCCACTCAGCACGTAAAAATCACCTCTTACCTAACCATTTAGCCCTGGGTTGTTGTATATACTCAGAAGTCATTTAATTGAATCACTTTGATATCTGACTACTGCCTAAGTTCCAAGGTGAGTCTAGGCCACTAAGCAGCCAACAGTAAGTCATGGGGCAAGAAGAAGAGGAAACGAAAAGGAACATGCATCTACAATTCAGTGGTTATGCCACTTCCCCGGGTGAAGAGATTCTAAGGATCGTGTTCTTCCTTCCTAAATTATTTCTATTTTAACCAATAAATGTGTAATATAAAATGTGTGGCAGGACCAACATTTAGGATCTCCCAGGATCTCCAAAAGATAAATCATAGATATTAGGTTATGAAGGCTCACTCAGATCTCTTTCTGTCATCCGCAGGTTCAGAGGATGTTCCCATCAGCAGAAATGTGTTTCCTGAAGAAAAAACATCAGTGACAAAATATGTGCCACTGCAACTTGGGGAATGTCCATGCCATGCACAGTCTGGCATGCAGCACATTGACCCAGGTGGGGTAGGGAAGGCTGTGGCTGGCAGCTGTGCTGGCCCCAGCAGCCTTACCTGAGGTCCCGGCAGCCTCCAGGAGCTGCAGCTGCTGTGATCTCACAGCAGGGCATCTGCCCAGCACCTGGAGTGTGGCTGTGGTTGGCCAGGCTCTGGATTTTGGTAGCACTTGCTACCACCATGTGCACCACCCTACTTTTTATAGGCACAAGGTTTATTGACCCCAGGACCTCCTGGAATGAAAAAAAAAACAAAAAACCCAAAACCCCGTGCTGCAAATTAGCAACACAGGAGTGCCTGCATGTGAAGCATGTGTAGTATGTGGCACTGCAGCCAGGTCTGTGCTGCTACATACCTCATGTCTGCGCTTGTCTGGATGTGCCATAGTTGTTCAGCTTGAAATACAATCTCAAATACATGTACATGAAAGTGACACAAAGACAAGTGCTTAAGGTCAGTTTGTTAGACCTATTGAGCTTAGATGCTCACTTAGGTGCCGAAGTGTTATTTCCCCCCATGCTTTCTAAGTCCCTGAAATCCATTTATTCATAAAATTAAGTCATAAAACAAGCAGTGACAAGGAGGATCCACCCATCTTTTGTACTAACTGTTTTTCAGGGATTAAGCAGAGTGGAATATAATAACATTTAAGGCCACTTACACTCCCAATAAATGGAAAAAATTTCTATCTTAGACATCAAAAGATGAAATAGGATTTAAGTCCTCATGAGCAGAGCGATTTAAGAGCTTATATTGTACTCTCAAAAGAGTGGAAGTTCAGACTGTACTTAATATTTCCAATCACTTCTCCTCAGCTTTCTGTATTACCCTTTAAGGTTGCTTCTTTCCCTCTGTCTCCTGTTTTGAGTACCTAGGCACCAATATCCATCCCATTCATAGGCACCAAAATGGACATTGACCAGGATCCCTTGTGCCTAACCCAATCACATTGAATTCTCCGCCTTGTGCATGTATCCTGTTCTAGTGCCCTTAAGGGCAGACAATGTGGGAAAGAAATTTAATCTGATTGCATATCCTATTACATATATAATATTGGCAGGGGTGTGGCAGCAGGCTCATGCAGAGCAGTGGTGGCACAGGGTGGTGCAGCAGCAACCACTGTGTGTGAGCTTTCCCCCACCTCCTCTCCCTACATCCAGCTGGACAGCCAGAAATTCTTGTTAATAGAATTTCTAGTTAGTTAAATGCTAGATAACAAAGATTTTACTGTAATATTAAGAACAGTGGCAAACAAACAGAAACTGGTAAGAATATAACTATACAAAACCACAACCTCAGCTCAACATAAGGCGGTGCCTTGTCCTGTCATAGCTCTCTGCCCCTCAGGGATGTGGGATTCTGCTTTACTCTGATTAAAAAAAAAAGAATCCCCAATTTTCGGATATAAAAAAGTAAACCAAAACCCACATTTTCCCATGGTTAAAATGAAACGCCGTGTAGATAGATAGATAGATAGATGTTTCATTTTAATCATGAAAATATATGGACTTTTGGTTGCATTTTATATCCAAAAGTTGAGGATTTTTTTATCACATAAAACCAGGATCCCTGGGGATGATACAGAGCTGGTGAGAATTTCTAAGCCTTGTCTTGGGTAATTGGCACTTCACTTATTCAGGGTAAGGTGTAATTGGCACCTCACTTATTCAGAGTAAGGTGATACATCACCAAATCCTCACTAGTAGGATTGGTGGATGGTCACTTGGGAATCACCTCTTCCTAAGGTAAGTCTCTTTGATAGTTGAATGCACATACCAATCACTCCACAGTAATGATAATCCTCCACTCCCTCAGACCCACAATGTACTCCACTCAACATAGGACAGACAATTCTACACAAATCATGCTGTCTCCCTCAGATGCACAAGCTCACTCTTGAAGTCACAATGAAGGTACCTCACAAAACCCTCTGTACCTGTCTCTCAGGTATCTTTTATACCTGTGAGAGGGGAAGAGACAGCCGGCAGGAATTTTCCCTATTTTCCCCTTCCCATACAGCAGGTGGAAGGACACCAGGACAACAGGTTCAGGCACACCAATATCAGAGCATCATGAGCCTGAAGATTGGGAGGAGAGGCGGGCAGGCGGGAGAAGGGTGGGCCGGAAGTGGAGCTGTGGAGGGTGCGTCAGGGGAGGAAGGAGTGATAACCAGTGAGAAAACACAACTGGGACCCATGGCGGAAAGCCTGTGGGTGGCTTAAATGAAGGGGTGGGGCCACCAACATACCGTGGTGGTGGGGAAAGGTGGGCTGCCAGAGTATGGCTGGAGTGGGATGCCGCCAGTCTAGAGGGTACCTGTTGCGGAAGGGCAGGGCTGGGAAGCTGCGCATGGCTCACCCACAGGGCAGAGCCAGCTGTGCACCTCAGTGGGAAGAGGCCAAGATGGTATGCCAGAGAGGGCTGTGGAGCCCATCAGAGCTGCAAAAAGGAGCCCAGAGCACAGCTGGAGTGGGCTGAGCCTGGCCAAAGAGGTACCCCCTGGAGAAGTGCAGAGATAGGAGCTGTGGGTTGATGCTGAACCAGACAGGGAGGCCCCATGCAGTCCTGCAGCTGACCTGGTAGGAGAGGTGGGCCAGCAAGCAGTGAGCAGCCCTGCTGAGAGGCAAAAGCCCTAGAGCCAGGTCAGGGTATGGAGGCCTAGACAGCATCAAGGCCAGGGTTCTGCAGTTGAAGGAGTGGAGACCCAAGAGAGGGAGCTGAGAGAGTGTAGTAGGTCACTGCTGAGCCCACAGTACTCAGCTCATGGAGAGAAAACACAGCAATCATGTGTGTATCCCAGCAGAAGATGGTCAATACTGGCTGGGGGAGCAAAAAAGCCCTAAAACAGTATAGTTTTATGACTTTGTTCAGCTCTAATTATTGCTGCATATGGTATTGTGACATAGATATAACCAGGAATCCTGGTTTTCTCTGATTAAAAAATCCCCTATTTTTGGTTTTAAAAAGTAACTTAAAATCCACATTTCATAGTTTCATAGTTTGTAGGGTCGGAAGGGACCTGAGCAGATCATCAAGTCTGACTCCCTGTCATGGCAGGAAAAAGTACTGGGGTCAAACGACCCCAGCAAGGTGTTCATCTAGCCTCCCCTTAAAGAACCCCAGGGTAGGAGCCAGCACCACTTCTCTTGGAAGTTGGTTCCATATCCTGGCTGCCCTGACAGTGAAGTAGCGCCTCCTGATATCTAGTCTAAATCTACCCTCTGCCAGCTTGTAACCATTATTTCTTATCACTCCTGGTAGTGCTCGGGGGAACAGGGACTCCTCCAATGCCTGCTGGTCCTCTCTTACTAGTTTGTAAATGGCCACTAGATCCCTCCCTCAGCCTTCTCTTGTGGAGGCTGAACAGGTTCAGGTCCCTTAGCCTTTCCTCGTAGTGCCTGCCCTGCTGCCCCCTGATCATGAGAGTGGCCCTCCTCTGGACCCTCTCCATGCTGTCCACATCCCTCCTGAAGAGCGGTGCCCAGAACTGGACGCAGTACTCCAACTGCGGCCTGACCAGTGTCGTATAGAGGGGGAGGATCACCTCCTTGGACCTGCTTGAGATGCATCCGTGGATGCATGACAAGGTGCGGTTAGCCTTCCTGGCCGCGTCCCCACACTGTCGGCCCATGTTTGTTTTGGCAACAATAATGACTCCAAGATCCTTTTCTGCCTCTCTATTGATGAGAAGGGAGTTCCCCAGCCTGTAGGTATGCTGCTGGTTCTTCCTCTCCAGGTGCAGTACCTTGCACTTGTCAGTGTTGCACAGTTGCACTTGCACAGTCATTTCTCCATGATTAAAATGAAAACCACTATATATGTGTATACTATACACATATATACACATACTATACACATATATAGTGGTTTTCATTTTAATCATGGAGAAATGTGAATATTAAGCGGGGGGGGGTAACTGAAAATTTGGGATTATTATTTTTTATCAAAGAAAACTTGATCCCTGGATATAACCATATTAAACAATAACATTATTCTGAGGTTTGTTTTTTTTTGTCTGGGGAATTTAGACAGAGATTCCATATAAATTATAAATTGCCCCTTTAAATCCTTTTAAGTAACAGTGGGAATTTCTTTATTAAAATGCTGAATTTTAAATAGACTCAAACAATAACATAAGGCTACATTTCATATAGCATTGTCATTAGATGTTATAATATACTGAATATTCTCAAAAGCATTCTGTAAAAAAAGATGAACATTTACTCAGTAAGTTGTATTTGCCTTGAGCTAGTCCACCACTTAGTGGAAGTAACAAAGTGTCAGCTGTTGGCATATTGAATTTTTTTCCCTCTTGCATAAGAATCGTTAGTTTTAAAAAGGCACTCTGTAAGTTTGGCTTTCAGTAGTTCTGCATTACATATACATTTTCACTAATCAGGCCCTGACATGTCAAGCAGCATACCAGTTTCTTTAGAAAGTATTCATAATGGTGAATGAATTATTTTAGACAATCATAACTTGAACAATATATCCAGCCTAGAAAGACTATAGGGAAATGTAAGGCTTTATTATGCTTGTAGCTATGACATTACAAAACCATGCCAAGTGCTGTCTGATTTTTAATTTATGTTTTTGTTCCCTCTTTCCAATTTTAATTGATATTTACCACTAGGGGGATAGCACTCTGTCTTACTCTGTCGATCTTAGTCTCCAGTTGTTTAGCTGCCATTTTTTATATATCCATCTCTTTTTTCTCTCATTCTTTTTTCTGAATACCTCATTTTGTTAACTCATCACATTTTATTAAATTATCAAATATTACAGTATGGGAAATACATATTAATGTGAGAGAAGTATTTTAAAAAGACTTTAAGTTTGCAAAAGGTAGGAAAAAATCACATAATGCTAGAATAAACTTGCCTTTTCATTCTTGATTCAGCCTCCTGTTTTTCTTTTTGTGATACAACATTCAGTTGCATGAGACCCTGCACCCTGCTTTGGGGATGAATCAAAGTTTTGTATTGGATGTTAATATTGTCTCTGGGAGCTCTGCCTCATTTGTTGTAGGAGCTAGATGAAAATGTGATCAAGGATTTGAAAGATAAAGGACAATTGAGCACAATTCCTTTTTAATGTAGAGAAGAACGTCATTTAACCCTTTTGTTACATAGATTGAAGGGTGCGAGGATTTTGCTGCTACTTCTATTGGTAGACTGCTCCAGACCTTTACTCCTCTAATGCTTGAAAACCTGCTTCTAATTAGCAGCTTATATTTATTTGTGGTCATTTTATACTTATTTCTCCTTGTGCTAGCACTGTTCCTTAGCTCTTCTTCCTCCCTGGTCTTTCACCTCCTGATGCACAGAAGTAGTTACCATGTTTAAAGGCAGCTTCACAATTTTGAAAAGAGGGGCTTGGGGAGCACCTGGCACCCTTGAGTAAGCAGACCACACCGCAAGAGCAGCAGCCAGAAACTATTTTTAAGTCCTCAATCAGATAAGATCTTCTCCACCTGACCACCTCTTCTCTTCTCTGCACAGTAACATCTCCTCTCCCACCCATTCCAGAGAGGAGGGTGCTGTGAGATAAGCAGCACAGTCTTGGGACTTCTGGGAACTAGTGACTCTGGATTGGTGTTTGAGTGCTTGCATAGCACCTGGTATGTGTGGTTTCCTGTATTCGCTTTTTTTCTCCCTCTAGAATGATTGATTAATGGGGCTTGATCTGTGTGGAGCTAATTTAGCTGATAGAAGGGTGAGTTAGGCTAGGCAGCCTCTTATGAATAGCATGTTCAGGGAACAGAAGACAGATAATAGAGAGGGAATGTGCCTAGGGAGTTCATTCTAGGAGAGATCCAGGGATCAGGAGACTGTGTGTAGGTATTTGGTATGTGGGTTTGGTGATGTTCTTGGTTTGTTGTTTGTTTGTTGTTTAAAAATGGAAGCTGGGTCAGTGGTTGTGATCTGCAGGGATCCTGGTTTTCTCTGATAAAAAAATATCCCCAAATTTCAGATTAAAAAAGGGAACCCAAAATCCACATTATTCTATGATTAAAATGAAACACCATTAATACATATATATTTGTGTGTATATATATATATAGAGAGAGAGAGAGAGAGAGAGAGTGTGTGTTTCATATTTTTTTTTATCAAAGAAAACCAGGCTTCCTGGTGATCTGCATGCACTGTGGCATGTTTGGGTTCCTTCTAGAGAATCAAAGCCACTTAATCTGCACAAAGTGTCTACCCTAGAGGAAAAAATAAATCAAAGGTTGTAAGTATCCATGCTGCATTATATCAAGAAAAAATAAGATTACTTGGACAGGAGTTATAAGAAGTTGTTACTGGAGATGGCAAAGGGGAAAGAGAAGTAGCAGCATGTTACTACGAGAAGGAGGGTTCCTAGGCAGACTGAAGTCAGGAACCACTTTAAGCACTCAATGATGGAACAACTGAGGGAACAGTAGAGGAGAAGAAATCTGCAAGCAGGAAGTGCAGGGCCTCAGGGACGGGGTCTCTAGGACCACTGCACCAAAAAAGGAAGAGAAGTGTCATGGTGTTTGAGTCCCTGCTGTGGGAGACCGAGGTTGTCTGGATGTGGGGTCCTGGGAAATGTGTTGTTTTGCTGGAGCCTGAATTCAGGATGTCACAGAGAGATTCCAAAGCTCATCTATCCCTCAGACCACTACCCTTTCCTGTTTTTCCATGTAAGCACTGATGATAGTGCTAGGGACAATAGTGAGCAGATCAAAGGTGACTGAGGCTCTTGGCAATAAGTTTAAGGAGCTTGGAGCAAAAGTGGTTTTCTCATCAAACCTTAATTTGGAAAGCAGTGGCCCAGGTTATATCCTGGAACATAACACATGGTTGAGATTGTGGTGTCGATATGAAGGATTCTTTGGCAATGGGTGGGTGTTCTGGGGAGGAGGGATGCTATAAAGATATGAGATCTGTCTGACCAAAACTGGAAAAAAGAATATTTGGGCATTGTATGTCCAAGCTAGTAAGAGTTTCATGGGGGAGGTGAACAAAACCCTCTAGAACAAAAAGTCCAGAGGGGAAAGGACTAAAAGAAGCAACTCAACTCTGGGCAATCTGTGCCAGAGCCACAGGACAGCAACAAGTGGTGCAAAACCCCCACTAAAATGTAGAAGAAAATGCAAAATACATTCAATGTATGTATACAAATGCAAGAAGTATGGGAAATAAGACAAAAAAGGTGAGCTGAAAGTCATAGCCTGTGAAAAGAACTATGACCTGACTGGTATTACAGAGACATGATAGTGCAGCTCTTATGCATGTCAACACTGAGGGCTACACTCCAACTTGGAGTTGGGAGAAAATTGGGAGTGTCACCTTATGTGTTAAAAATACATATAATTTATCCCTGGTTCAGGAGAATGTTTTTGTTGAAGAAAAAGGGTGAAAGATGCAGCACCAGTATAATAGTGGGGATTTATTATTGGCCACCAAATCAGGAAGAGAAGGTGGATTGGACAGTCTTCAAAGAGTGACAAAACTATCCAAAAGCTATGGGAGATTTCTGTTTCCTTGACATCTGCTGGAAGAACAATCCAGCCAAACATAATATGTTGAGCCACATCCTAATTTGTGTGGAGGACAACTTTCTGCTCCAGAAGACTGAGGATACAACTAAGGGGTCATCTATTTTGGATCTTGTCCTTAAAAATGGGGAAGAATTGGTGAAGGATGTGAGGGTGATATCAGCTGGGAAGAAACTGATCAGAATATGATAGAATTACATATCCTGAGATGTGGAAAGCATGAGGTCAGCAAAACTAGGATGCTACATTAAAAACAAAGCAAAACATAACAAACAAACAAACAAAATCACCTCCAAACATCATTGGAGCATATCCTAAGGCAGTGTATTTGCAAGCTTCCGGAGGAGGAAAGGCTGGTCACAGGTACCCAGCATAAATTTACTAAGAACAAATCACATCAAACAAACTACTTCACTAAATGAAAGAAATTCCACGAATACAGGCAAGGGCCTTCTTATAAATTAAATAAATGTGGGCTATACAAATTTACTAGAAAGTGGATAGAAAACTAGTCCAATAGCTACAAACAAAGGGTGGATCTATGTCAGAATTCAAGTGGAGTCTAGGTTTGTCCTGGGCCCAGTGATGTTCAATGTGTTCATTATCAATTAGAATGCCTGCATAGAAAGCTTATTATGCAAATTTGGTGTGACAAAACTTGGAAGAACGGTGTTAAAAATGGAGGATGGGAGTATAATTCAGAAAGAACTTGACAGATTGAAAGACGGGCTGGAGTTAATAGGATAAAGTTCAATACTGACAAATGTAATGTGCTACACCTTGGGAATAATAATAAATGCAAATACAAAATGTGTAACACGTGGCTGGATAGCAGCACTATGGAAAAGGATCTGGGAGTCTTGTTGAATCATAGATTCAACAGGAGTCTTCAGTGTGACGCACAAAAAGTAAATGTAATTTTTGGACTATATTAACAGAAGCATTTGGTACAATCCACAGGAGATGATAGTTCCTCTCTATTCAGCACTGGTTAGGCCTCACCTGGAGTATTTGTGCAAGTATTGGGGCTCCACATTTTAAAAAAGTACATGGAAAAATTAGAGGGTCCAAAGGCAGGCAAAAAAAATTAAAACTGGAAAACAAGTCGTAGGAGGAAAGGTTGAAGGAGTTCGGCGTATTCAGCAGAGAAAATGTGTAGAAAATGAACTTAAGAGGGGACATGATAGCACTTTTTAAATTTCCAAAGGACTACCATATAGAGGAAAAAAAATACTTTTTCTCCCTTGCTGCAGAGAAGGACACAGAACAATGGCTTGAAGCTGCAGTAAAGTAGGATTAGTGTGGACATCAGGAAAAACTTCTTCAGTGTTAGAGCATAAGGTGGTGGATTAGATTGCCTAGGGAAGCTATGGACTCTCCATCACTGGAGGTGTTGAAGAGGGGGTTGGAGCCACTGGTTGGAGATGATCTATGTGTAGCTATGAATATTTTCTATTATGGGTATTTTCATGATTCTTGAGTTTGCTGTTGCTGCATAAGGTCAGGAGGGAACTCCTTCCTCTCCTCCACCCCCATACTGCCATGTGTCAGGTTTTTGGGGTTATTGGTCTTTTTTTTTTAAGACTTCCTCAGAGGTATTGAGTGTTGGCTGAAGCCAGGGCTGGAGATTTTGGCTGGGGTGTGCCAATAGTCCTTCTGGGACTTAAACCCAGAGATTCCTCGCATAGAGTATCCTGCTCCTCTACTCAGAGTCAGACTGATTGTCATATCTGGGGTAAGTAAAGAATTTTACCCCATAGTGCTATTGGTATGATCTGTGGGGTTTTTGCCTTCCTGTGTAGCAGTGACCATAGCCTTCTTCCTGACTAGATAGCCTATGGAATTCCCCCTGTTTTATCTGTGGCAGGTTAGGTTGGAATGTCTTGTTGTTGCATCAGAGTTAACTGTATAGTTTTGTTAAGCAGTTAGACAATGGATTTGCATAAGATATTCTGGGTAAGGATGACCTGCTTTAGGCAGGGGGTTGGACTAGATAACCTATGGGATTCCCTTCTAGCCCTTCTCTATGATTCTCCTTCCCTCTCTCTTGTTATGCCACTGGGTGAAGAAAAGGGAGATCCACCAAGCACCAATGCTGTCCCAGGCATTCCTTTCCTGCTTTAATCAGGGCTGTAGTGTGTGGCTGCACAGCCAGGGTCATCTGGGGACTTCAGCAATGGCAAGTGGGTTCCTTCTTCCTGCACCTCCTTCCAGGCTTTTGGGGAACATCTGGGAAGACCAGGCAGAGAGGAGGAACTCATTGTCTTCAGCTAAGCCCAGCTCCCCACATAGTTGCTCTTCACAGCCCCAGCTGGAGCAATGCAGAAGCAGCTCTGGAACTCACCCCACCCATGGAAGGCCTTTTCTTCCTGCATCCAGAGGCTGAAAAAGTCCCCAGCTGCTGCTCCCATAGAGAGCCATGTGTCTTGGGCTGCAAGAAACTGTAGTCACTGAGCTATGCTGTGGAATGGCCTGCACCACCACATCCCTTCTGGACCTGCCCCTGCCTGTGGTAGTTTAAAGTCCTTTACAAGGTAAGGCAGGGTGGCCAGTAATTCAGAGTGGCACTAGCTTTCATTAGCAACAACCTAATGCATCTAACAAAGCTGGTAGTTGCCTACAAAAGTTCATGATTCTCAGAACCAGTCAGTCTCTAAATGGTTAACTCCTCTCACCTTCTGACCTCCTGATGTATTCCCCTGGTGAAGAAAACTCCCCCAACCTTTCTTTTGTGTAAATAGTTAGCCCAGCTGTTCTAACATACACTCATATGACAGGGTCTTAATGTCTCCAGTCTTCCTATTAGCTTTTACCTGCACTTGTTTCAGTTTTAATTGATCTTGAATATTGCCAGAATAAAACAGTATTCCATAAGAAGTCATATCAGTGTCTTCCATGTTAGCATAAATATATATATATATATATATATATATATATATATATACTTTTGTAATGGAAACAACTGATTCTAGGGTCAGATTTGACTTTGTCAGTGGTGTTGCATCACACTGGTAGTTCACAGTCACCTCATGAAAACTAAGGTTATTTTCCTTCTGAGTCTTTTCCCAATGCTGAACTCTAACCCTAGAGTAGATGTTTTTGTTATTAGTCACTGAGTGCAGGAGTTTGCATTTTAGCTATTGAATTTCATCACATTCTATTATTCCAGTTCTGAAGGTCATCTAGTTCTTCCTGTATGGTAATCCTGATCCTCTGTATTGACAAGGCATCAGCAAATTTAATCAGTGCATACTCTCTTTGTTTATGTCAAGGTCATTAATGAATATACTATACCAGTTTGGTCCCAAGTCTGACCCTTGAGAAACTACCACAGTAATATTCCTCCTGTCCAATACTTCCCATCACTACAAATTTTAGCCAGTACCTTATTCACCTTACATACTTCTAATAATCCCCTTCTTGTACAGATGACTAATTATTTCCTATGTGATACTACATTAAGTGTTTTACAAAACTTCAGGTAAATGAAATGGAACACATTTCCTTTTTGACTTAAATCGTTATCTTATCAAAGAAAGTCATGAGGTTAATTTGGTATGGGTAACAATTAGTAAATTCAGGTAAAATTTTCTCCAGTTTCCCATATCCCTCTGTGTCTTTTGTAATTCTTTCCTTCATAGTAATTACAGCTTAATGATTTTGTAGTTGCCCGATCTTTGGCAGAGCACATCTTAACCTTCCCGGACATTTCATTTTTGATCTGAGACTGGCTGTTCTTAGCCAACAAACCTTTAAAAACAATTTAGGAAATTAAGGAACAATAAATAATCCACAAAATTGATTGTATTAAATAGAGACTATGGGTGCTCATGTCATTACCTGGATTAGCTTTTATAGCTCCTGTGTTCCTATAGATTTATTGGTTGCTAGTTTTCCTCTCCCAACCATGTTGCCCTTCCCCCTTCCTCTTCCTCCCTTTCTCTCCCTCCCTCTTGCCTTTTGCATTCAAATTTCTCTTTCTTATGCACTGCTTTCTGACTGTTCTTTCACAACAGTTGATGAAGTCAGCTTCAGCCCATGAAAGATCATGATTTATGTACATATATTTTATATACACGCATATACATATACTTACTTTGGTTTGTCTGTAAATTGCAAATCTATGCTGCCTTCTACTTTATTTAGACTAAACATAGCTAACTACATCTCTTTGTTACTAGGGTCCATATCATCATTCTTCTTGAAAACTAAGACTAGGCCTTCATGTAATCATTGAATAATATGTTAACTATCTTTTAATTGAACCCCATTAGTCCTCTCCTTCTTTTTTGTTCCAATTTTTGCTATGTTTACAACTTAACTTAGATTTGGCAATTCTCATTTCATTCCACAGTGCCACACACCTAATTCATAACTCTTTTTCCCTCTTCATTTTTTTATGATATAACTGCTTACATCTAGTAACATTAATTAGTTCTTGAGGTATTTCCTGAAAACACTTTTCCTGATGTTTACAGCAAAAGTCCCAAATAGTTTTTGTATTATTATCTCAAGAATTTTCCAGCCTCCTCATTCAAGTCCTGACCTCTTCATTCCAGCTCACTTCTCTAAATTAGTTTTTTTTTTCAAAATTTTCCCTTTGAATTAAAAATAAAATGAAGTTACACACTTACTTTCCTCTATCATTATGCTTTTCAAGTTAATTTAAACTGAATCATCCTATCCAACATTATTTTCTATGGCCTGCTCTATTGTGCCCTCCTTATTTATCATGACTGAGTCTAAAGAAACATAATCCTCTTTTTTAGTTTAATTACTAGCTCATTAAGAAATGTATAGTGTAACCTAATCTTACCTAATTTATTTTACTTCTATGTTTTGTGAGCAGTGTATAATCTTCAAGTGTTTCTGGTACTGCCATTCCACCACTTTACTCTGGTTTCATATCCTGCACCAGTAGTTCTATTTCCTTCATTTTGTTGCATAGCCTCATTGTGTCAAAAGTTTACAAATATGAAAACATTGCATGATTGCAATAAGGCAAGTATCATGTTGCCTCTACCTCCCCTCTGCCCAACCTTCCAGGAAGTCACTTTAATCAAAAGTCACTAATTGTGTATTCTTTTTTTTTCAGCTGCCTGAGAACCTGGGTTTAGATTTGTAGAAGCGTTGAATTCTCACAAAAGAAGCGAAGGGGGCTGTTCTTCCATTTTAAAAAAACATTACATAAAAAGAAATCTTCTGAAAAAAATAGGTAGAAGTCTTTTTATACTGGGAGCAAAAACAAAAAACAAAAAAAAAACACTTAAGTTTGGTGAATATGAATCCACTGATATTGGAAAGCATCCAACTAATTTAGATATTTACATGATAGCAAAGCTCTGAATAAATTAATTATTTCATATTCAGAATGAAAAATAGTATGTGGTTTAAAGCTATCTTAACCAAGAGTAACAATACAAAATATTGAATAGCTATTAATTATGTAAGTAACATTTATTTGGTACACAGGAGGAGATGGGGGTCCTACAGTAAAATAATATTTGGACTTGTAATAGAATTCTTCAACATAATCAGGGACCCTGATTTTATGTATGTATATGTGTGTGTGTGTATAAATATGTGTATATATATGTATATACACTAGTGGTGTTTCATTTTAACCATGGAAAAATGTGAATTTGGGGTTACTTTTTTTAACCTGAAAATTGGGGATTTTTTAATCAGAGAAAACCAGGATCCCTGTTCATAATACACATATACATGTACTGAATAGGCTGAATACATGAACATGGGATAAATTAAGGGCTATATTTGGTGCTGTTATAGCTTAACTTTAAAATATTTAAAATCTATGGAATGTTATACCATCATAAAGTTAGAACAGTTTTAGGGAAGTTACAGGTTAAGGCTTTATGCTACCTCACACCCATACTATCATGACTTGCCACTAGGGCAGGGGTGGGTAATAATTTCGGGCAGAGGGCTGCTTACTGAATTTTGGGAAGCCATCAAGGATCACATGACAGGCAGCCAGGGGCAGATAAATATTAATTTTATAATTTTTTTTTTTTAGGGGCTCCACAAGCTGGATAGAATGGGCCACATCAAAACTGCAGGCCACATTTGCCCACCCCAGCACTAGGGGTTCTGATAAGCCGGGACATGGACAGGAGCCAGGACAGTCCCTCCTCTGAGGTGGGAGAGGATGTGGGGAAGATGGCATGTAGCTTTGAGGTGGAGAAACTACTATAAGGGTTCTGTCTTCCCTCATTTTGCCAGCAGGAGCCAGCTAATGTGTCTGTGTGGTGTGGGGGAGGATCTCAAAACAAAACAAAACAAAAAACCCTATTTTAAGTGAATGGATAGGGGAGAGAGGTAAAGAGAAAAGAAAGAAGAATCAGAATAATCTTGTTATTAGTAAGCAGGGATCCTAGTTTTCTCTGATAACAAAATCCCCAATATTTGGATATAAAAAAATAACCCAAAATCCACATTTTCTCTGATTAAAATGAAATGCCACACACACACACACACACACACACACACACACACACACACATATATATATATCTCAAAGAAAACCAGGATCCCTGTTAATAAGAACCAAAATACTGCATGTGTTGCAACAAATTGGGATTGGGTACAAGATGGGAAAAGGTTGAAGTAGTACCCACACCAGAGTAGGGCCAAGACCCAGTAGGCTATACATGTATAGTCTTCCGTGTCTTTCTCTGGTATGTCTTGTATGGGGATTCTTCTCTAGCCTCACCACATCCTAGGGATGAACAGCTTGATTATGGGCGTGCCTTTTTTTTTTTTTTTTTAAATCGGAGAACACCAGGATCCCTGAACATCACTAGGAAGTGTGGCTATGCCTTAAGGAAATGATCCTTCTGGCACAGAGGGAGACGATCCCAATGTGGGGAAAAAGGAGGAAAGGGGCCAAGAGGCTTCGTTGGTTCACCAGAAAAATCCAGAGCAGCCTACGGGCAAAAAGGGGGGCATATAAAAAGTGGAAACGGGGAGAGATTACTAAAAAGGAGTATACCTCCTCTGCTCGCGCTTGTAGGGAGGCAGTTAGACAGGCCAAAGCTATCATGGAGCTGAGGATGGCATCCCAAGTTAAGGATAACAAGAAATTGTTTTTTAGATATATAGGGAGTAAAAGGAAGGTCCAGGGTGGAATAGGACCTCTACTAAATGGGCATAAGCAATTGGTGACGGACAGGGGGGACAAGGCTGAACTCCTCAATGAGTTTTTTGCCTCAGTGTTCCTAAGCGAGGGGCAAGACAAGTCTCTCACTGGGATTGTAGAGAGGCAGCAGCAGGGCACCTGACTACCAAGCGTAGACCCTGAGATGGTGAAGAGGCACTTGGAAGAACTGGATGCGATTAAGTCAGCAGGCCCAGATGCCTTCAGTACCCTCCATCCGAGGATACTGAAGGCACTGGCTGACATGATTGCACAGCCACTGACAGGAATATTTGAACACTCATGGTGCACGGGCCAGGTCCCAGAGGACTGGAAAAGGGCCAATATGGTCCCCATTTTCAAGAAAGGGAGGAAGGAGGACCCAGGCAACTATAGGCCAGTCAATCTCACCTCCATCCTTGGCAAAGTCTTTGAAAAAATTATCAAGGCTCACATTTGTGAGAGCCTGGCAGGAAAAATTATGCTAAGGGGAAACCAGCATGGTTTCATAGCAGGTAGATCATGCCTGACTAATCTAGTCTCTTTTTATGACCAGGTTACAAAACACCTGGATGCAGGAGTAGGGGTTGACGTTGTTTAATTAGACTTCAGGAAGACCTTCGATACGGTATCCCACCCCATACTGGTGAACAAGTTAAGAGGCTGTGACTTGGATGACTACACAGTCTGGTGGGTGGCGAATTGGCTAGAGGATCATACCCAGAGAGTCGTAGTGGATGGGTCGGTATCGACCTGGAAGGGTGTGGGCAGTGGGGTCCCGCAGGGCTCGATCCTTGGACCGATACTCTTCAATGTCTTCATCAGCTACTTGGACGAGGGAGTGAAGTGTACTCTGTCCAAGTTTGTGGATGACATAAAACTGTGGGGAGAAGTGGACATGCCGGAGGGCAGGGAACAACTACAAGCAGACCTGGATAGGTTGGACATATGGGCAGAAAACAGCAGAATGCAATTCAACAAGGAGAAATGCAAAGTGCTGCACCTAGGGAGGAAAAATATCCAGCATACCTACTGCCTAGGAAATGAACTGCTTGGTGGCATGGAAGCGGAAAGGGATCTTGGAGTCCTGGTGGACTCCAAGATGAACAGGAGTTGTCAGTGTGATGAAGTAATCAGAAAAGCTAATGGCACTTTATCATGCATCAGCAGATGCATGACGAACAGATCCAAGGAGGTGATACTTCCCCTCTATCGGGAGCCGGTCAGACCAAAGTTGGAATACTGCGTGCAGTTTTGGTCGCCACACTTCAAGAGGGATGTGGATAACCAGGAGAGGGTCCAGAGAAGGGCCACTCGTATGGTTAAGGGCTTGCAGGCCAAGCCCTATGAGGAGAGACTAGGGCACCTGGACCTCTTCAGCCTCCGCAAGAGAAGGTTGAGAGGCGACCTTGTGGCTGCCTATAAATTCATCATGGGGGCACAGGAGGGAATTGGTGAGGCTTTACTCTCCAAGGCGCCCCCGGGGGTTACAAGAAATAATGGCCATAAGCTAGCAGAGAGCAGATTTTGACTAAACATTAGGAAGAACTTCTTCACAGTTAGAGTGGCCAAAGTCTAGAATGGGCTCCCAAGGGAAGTGGTGCTCTCCCCTACCCTGGGGGTCTTCATGAGGAGGCTAGATAGACATCTGGCTGGGGTCATCTAAACCCAGCAGTCTTTCCTGCCTATGCAGGGGGTCGGACTCGATGATCTATTGAGGTCCCTTCTGACCCTAACATCTATGAATCACGGATGGAGAAAGATAAATCTAGCAAAATGTCAGATCAACCAACCTGCAATGGCAATCAAAAAAGCCCATAAGATGCTGAGCATCACTAGGAAGGAAATAGAAAATAGAATAGAGAACATCATCCTGCCCTTATATATACAGTCTTGTATTACCAAATGCAAGACAACCGCATATATGAGATGACCCCCAATAATTAGATTCTATACATGGAAAATTTATAAATCTATTATTATATTTCATGTATGTAACGTAGTTATTAGAGGATATCTTAAATTCATCCCCCTCCCCTGCAGGCAGTGGAGAGGACATGTGATCAGGGAGGCAGTAATGGGGCTGACACTGGGTGTGGTGGGGAACAGGAATTGTGGGACATAGGTGGAGGAAGCAGTGGGGAACAGGCAGTAGGGGACAAGTGGTAGGGTGCAGGCAGTGTGGAGGCAGTAGGGCATGTAGGGAGAGACAGGAAGCTTATCTCTGCCATGTGTCCCCTACCCACTTACCCTCATGTGCCAGCCCCCCTCAGATTCAGGGCCCCAATCCCCCTTCCTCTGTCCTCCCTCTTCTCTCCTCAATGCCACTTTCCCATCCTGTGTTCCTTCCATCCTGCCTCCCCGCAAAAGTCCCTATCCCTGCCTGCTCCTCTACAACCCCTACCTTTGCTCCATGCTGGCAGGTTCCCTCCCTTCTGCAGCCTGGGGCAGTGAACATGGCTCTATTCCACCCTGTAACATCAACTGTTCCTAGCCCCCTGCCATCAACTACTCAGTTGTAAGGTGAGGGACATTTCTCCCCCTGCTAAATTGGAGAAAGCCTTGTCTTCTAACTGAGTAAATAAGAAAAATCCATGCTGCACTCTATGCAGTTCTGGTCTCTGCAAAGGAAGTAGTAGAATTCAAAAAAGTACAAAGAAAAGGATAACCAAAATTGTCAGAGGTAGGGAGTAGTCTCTCTTTATATTGTTGCCATACAAGGAGAAAATAAAAAAGCTACACCACTTCAGTTTGGAAATGTGAAGGCTGAGGAAGAATGACAGAGAGAGAGATCTATAAATTCATGAAGCTTGTGGACCAAGTGATCAGGGAACTATTGTTCATTAACTCCCATTATATTAGAACTCAATCTGCATGAGATGCTAAATGCACAGTAGACTAATTCTACTATGAATGAATGCATCATGGGCAAAAAAATGTATTAGTGCGTTAATGTGCATTGGTCTAATAAAATATATCAAATTCACCCGAGGAACCTTGTCTGCTTAATGTGCGTTAGAATTTGTCTACTGAGCATTGTGTCACAAGAAGACTGTTCGCGTTTGCTGCTGCATTTTACTGCCTGCTACTATGCATTTATGTAGTACCTCATATTAGAGGTACTAACTTAATGTGAAGTAGCAAAAGTGCATTAATGCACCTATGCCCAATTAGTAAGAGACAGGTTTAAAACTGACAGGCAAAGTACTTTGTTTTAATGCAGTACATAGTTAACTTGTGGAATTAATTGCCACAGGTTACAGTGGAGGCAGATAGCATAGCCAGGTTCAAAAAGGGACTACACAAAATCATGAATGACAAATATATTAATATCGGTTGAACAGAAAACTTGGAGATGTTTCCTCTGGCATCCCTAAACCAATAATTATAGATGCCAGGAAGGGTAATGCATAGGAGATAGATCACTCCAGATCTATTGAGTTGAATGTTCAACCTCTAAAGTATCCATTCCTAACACTGTTGGAGAGAGATCTATTTTTGATAACAAAGGAAATGTGGGCCTAACCTCACTAAGGGAACTATGAGCCTCCCTTAAACAGGAAGGCCAATGGAAGCGGGGGTGGGGGGGAACAAACAACCCCCCACCCCCAATTTCAGAGGATAAAAAAAACGTTAAAAACATGGATGGGAGTAATGGTCATCGGTTAATAATGAATGCTCCAAGGGTGGATGTTGAGTAGAATACACCAGCCTCAGGGTGGGGGGCACACCAGACATTTATGAAGGAGTGATCGAAGATTATCCCTTTATGGACATCTACAATGGCCTGTCAGTTCAGCACTTCACCTTTAGGCTGACCTTAAAGTCCCCACTAAGGATCAGACACTCATGTGGGTTGTAGATGCTGAGATATTTGAGCTTCTCCTGGTAGAACCATGCCATCTCCAAGTCCCAAACAAGGGCATAGATGTTAATCATGTTGAGGATGTACCCCTGTATTTGGATCCAGAGCTCAAGCAGTCAGCCTAACACCACCTCAGTGGTCTGAAGGATCTGTGGCTGTAGTCTTAGGGAAAACAAGGTGTCCACCCCATAGGATATATCTGTAAGGTGTCTGAAATAGAATTTGTCTCCCCACTCCAGGTGCAAGCTGGCTTCAGTGCCTAGAGTCATATCCATTCCCTGCAAGAACATCACAGAGTAGATGTGATTCCTAGAAGTAGAATCCTACTTCCTATCCTGAAGTAGGAATATACCTGCACCTATGGAGAACTGGCCTGTAGCAACGGGTGTTGAGGGTTCCAATGTTGAGGACTCTCACTAATAGGAGATTTGATAGGATTAATAGGGCCCTCACAGGGGAACATTCAGTTGTGGGGCCCAGAAACAATCCCACTGTCCTCCCATAGGCATGGAGCAAATCTTGGAAGCTGAGGGTCACTTATAGTTTTTGTCAGTGCACTGCTTGGGCACCTTGTCTTCCCAACGAGAGCCCACACAGTGTTGAGGGCTTGATGGAAATCCTCTAGAAGTCTTCAGCAAGCTTCATCTTTCTCCTAGAGTGTTGCATGCTCTCCAGGAACTGGAACATCTCTTCTTGGGGTACAGCTAGGACCAAGAGATCTGTGGACCCACAGAGCCCACCAACTTATGGCAATCTTCCCTATGGCTCTGTGGTTTGTTGGGCTCCTCCTGACTTCTGGGTGAGTTTGAATTTTTCCCCTCCACCAGCTTAGTTTGGACAGAGGCCCTGTGGAACACCAATGAAACTATCTGGTCCACTATATCCTCCAACACAAGCAGATAGAGTGGTGTGGCCCCATGTGGTGGGGGATGGGCAGGCATGGGGAGTTGCAGGGAAGAAGACAGGGAGTCCATTCAGTATCTCCCCTCCCCCCCCATCAGGGTTGGTGTAATTTTGGGGGTATCTTGCTCTTCCCTCCTTCATATTAGAGCTACAAGGGACATTAAGGTCAGTGACAGGGGTGGCACAAGTGATGTTTGGAGGAGATACTTCAGGAACTTTGGTAGTGGTAATGCCATCCCCAGAGCCCTGAGGTAGGAATCCTTTCCTACTGGGGCTTGCTGGTGTGAGCCCCAGGACTCCCACCTCCCCCAGGTGGTCAGAGAGGGAGGGATCAACCACCAGATCCATTCCTGTGTTGGCCAAGTCCTGAGCCTCTGCACCTACAGTGAGGGCAGGATGGTTAATAGGAATTTCATGGGAGACAGTGGCAAAACCTTGCTAAAGTCAAGGTATATCAGGGATCCTAGTTTTCTCTGATTAAAAAAAAAAAAAGGTTAACCCCCCCCCCCTCAAATTCACATGTTTCCATGATTAAAATGAAAGGCTACTATAAATAGATCTATATATTACTAGCATTCCATTTCAATCATGGAAAATTCCCACATTCAGCCTATGGAAAAAGTCTCTTGTCTTGGATTTTGGAGTACAAGGTGGTGGGGGGTGGGGGCAGAACCAGAGCCACAGAGCTATTTCCCCCTCCCTCCACCTGCCCCCTAGTCCCACCCAGGCATGAAGCACATAGGACAGGGGCAGACAATTATTTCGGGTGGAGGGCCGCTTACAGAGTTTTGGCAAGCCATCGAGGGCCACATGACAGGCAGCCAGGGGCAGATATATATTAATTTTCTAAATGTTTTAGGGGCCATTCAGGCCAGATAGAATGGCCTGGTGAGGAACATCCAGCCTGCGGGCTGCATTTTGCAAACCTCTGACATAGAACCTCCATCCTCTGTCCAGCCCATCAGCAGAGTAAGCATCTCTGGTTTTGGGAAACTGTTGCATGACCAGGCAGGAGCCACACTTCTTTGTGCTTCAGGTATGTCAGTGGGAATGGAGCTGCAGCCATGTCTGACAGCAAATGGGGTAAGGAGAAAGAGGCTATGGGGAGTGGGGTAAAGCAAGGGGGTACAGGCTGCAGGGGCGGAAGAAGTCAGTGGGGAAACCATGCGTAGGGGGAAGAGAAAGCGGGGGGGGGGGGGAGAGTCTCCAGGGACAGAAGCCATGGTAGAGGCTACAGAAGGAAGAGGTGAAGGCACCAGGAGTGAAGAGGAGTGGGCAGCGTTCAGGTGGAAGAAGTAGGGTGCTCCTCTCTAGTTGCCTGCCCTGCTCGGTCACCTGCCCTCCTGTCACTGGTTTTCCAGTTGTAGCAGTGGGGTGTAGGGAATGCATTTGACACATGTATATCTCCTTTATAATAGGATGATATTCCTGTTTTTTCCTCTACCCTCCCTTCCTGTTATACCCATCTACAACCCAATTTATTCTATGTTATCTGAATCAGTGTATCTGCTTTAATAACATATGATCATCAACCTTTAAGACTAAGTTACAGAAAAAGCAGTGAGGGAGAGGAGGATGTTCCTAACTTTGGTATTAACAATTCTTGAGGGACTTGAGTTGCGGGGAAATAGAATTGAATTGAGTTGCCTACCTCCTCAGACATACATAATAGGTAAAATAGAGTCTGGTCTTTGGTCAAAGAATACCACAGTTTGCAGCACAGTTTTGTTTAATATTTAGTTAGAGACCACCACTAGTAGGCAATTGATTTTCTCTGGTCCCTTAGGCATTCTCTTAGCAGATTCATTGTATGCCCATAAAAGTGAAAAAGAAGCTTGTTGTTCAGTATTACAAGTTTTGTTACTTTTTTTCACCAATTATATGTGAATCTAAACCTTTCAGTTGGAAAATTGATTTGCAGATTTCAGCTTCCACGTTTAGGTCTGTTCTCAATTCAAAACAAACTGCTTATAAAAAAGATATGCTTAAAGCGCACATTACTTATTCTATGGCATAAAGTCTATGTGAGCTGTTTATAGATTGCAGCAGAAAAATCTCATAGAACAAAAAAATGTTTCTTTTGGGCTGTTCATGTGAAATATATTTCAACAGAAGAAAATAATTGCATATTCTCTGATGCAGAGAATTGTCATTGCTTCTTTGCTTGATATAATTATGCAGTAGTCTACTCTGTCAAACTTTCTAGAGTTTTATACTAGACTGTTTCCATATTTCAGCAACTAGCAAAATGAAATACTCCTTCTCTTCTAAGGACTCATTAATGTGAGCAAAAATGGTAAGGATTAGATGCACATAACTGTATTGGAACATATAACAAAGTATGAAAGGACTTACAACCAGGAATCCTGGTTTTCTTTGATTTAAAAAAAAAAAATCCCCAACTTGCAGTTAACACCCCCCCCCCCCCAAATCCACATTTCCCCATGATCTAAATGAAACACCACTAATATATAGATGCATATATAGACATTTCATTTTAATCATGGAAAAATGTGGATTTGGGGTTACTTTTTTAAAACTGAGAAAGGGATCTTTTTAAATCAGAGAAAGGATCCCTGCTTATAACCATTCATACATTCTGAAACAATGTATAATTTTTTTCCACAATATTTATTCAAACTTGTTATAATTGTTCTAAGTTTATATTACTAATAGATTGCCTATGCCTTTACTGATTTTTAGAAAGTATTTACCATTATTTTCATACATACAATGGCTTTACAAAGTAGCCATATACATGTATATATGACTAGTTTGTAAAGTATGAAAATAATGGTAAGTACTTCCTAAAAATCAATGAAGGCACAAGCAATACATGTATATATGGCTACTTTATAAGGCCATCATATGTATGAATGTAATGGTATGCGTACATATCTGGAATAGCTCCTATAAAATACCACACTGTTGCAATCTCCAGAATAAGTAGTTGCTTAACTCAGGTGAGCCAACTTAAGCCAAATGTAGATATTTTTTACATGGGTTAAAATCTTTTTTGTTACCCTTTATACACTTATGTCATATGTGCCACATACGGCATGGAGAGACTCTGCATATAGTACCTGATGGATTAGGAAGGAGACAGGCAGCACAGTGTTAGATAGGGAAGAAAGATGAAAGCAGAGCAACAGATTGGGCAGGGCAAAGAGTACTGGAGTCACTCTCAGAGGGTGCGTCCACACATGCAAGCACGTGCGCCTGCAGCAGCTCAAATAGCAGCTGTGCAAATTTGAGCCAGGGCTTTTTGCTTCAGCGCACATGCTCAGACCTGCACATTGTTGTGAAGCAAATTGTGCCACTTGGGGCAAAATAACCCTGCCTGGCTCCTTCCAGATCTTCAGCCATGGGGAGCTAGAACCTGGAGCCAGCACCTGTGTTGTCCCCAATGGTATAAAAAGCTGCCCTGTCCTGGCCCCAGCAGTATAAAAAGCTGCCCTGGCAAGTAGCTCAGGGCTACTAGCTCTCAGGAGCTTCTGGGGACCAGTCAGTTCGTACCTGAGGACACTACCCCTTGTACCAGCTGGACTGCTGAAGAAACCATGAGAGTTCCCTGCACCCTCTACCCACTGCAGCAGTCTGGCAGTGGGGGCCGCTGCCTGTCTGTGACCTGCTGTGCACCTGCCAGACTCGGATGGGGACTGCAGAGCCAGTAGAGGCATCTGCCCCTCTGGGCCAGCTGCCAGTGGACTGTGGTTGCAGGGTTGGGCTTTGTGCTGCACTACTGCCATTTGTGCCCCCTGCCCAGCCATCTGGGCAGCTATCACCCAGAAGATGTTCCAGGTGTGGTGGCCTGCTTTGAACTATCAAAGCATGTCCTCCTGGCCCCATTTGGCCAGGAAGTCAGCCACAGCCAGATGGATCCAAGGTGCCAGTTCTGAGCAAGCAGGGTCCTGACACTGGCATCCCTAACAGGAATTCTGGTGTTCCCTATTAGAAACTTGAAAAATCCCTGATAAAAAAAATCCCAAAGTCACTCTGTAAAATACCCCAAATCTATGTTCCACCATAAGTGTAAAAAAAAAAAGACCACTATAAAGACAGAGAGCAAGACAGAGACAGTGATCAGTTGGACAATGTTTTATTGATATAACTTACAGTGTTAAAGCATGTCTCTTATCATAATAATAAAGTGAACTCTAAATACGTGCTTCATGAATTCATGAATACATGTTTTGCTGCACTCCCACAGGGCAATGGCCCCCACACAAGGGGTTCCCCCTCCCAACAGGAGATTCAGGCCCCAATGTGGGGTTCAGTCATTTCACAAGGGGTGCGGCCACCCAACAGGGGTTTAAACCCCCAAACAATGGGTTCGGCCCCCCAACAGGGGGTTTGGCCCTCTCGCAAGGGGCATGGGTCCCCAACAGGAGGTTCAGCCTCCACACAAGGGCTACAGCCCCCCAACAGGGGCCAAATGGCCAGGTACCACCCCCCTTGCAAGGTCCACATGCTCCACCCGAGCCCCCCAATTGCTGCCACACCTGGCCCCATCCCCCACAAGTTGCTGCAGCCCACCCAATGGCTGCCCCACCCAGCCCCACCCCCCAGACCTCCCCAATGGCTGCCCAACCAAGACTTACCCCCCAACTTGCACCCCCAGGCCTCCATGGCTACCCCCACAACCCCAGGCACTGTCTGTTTTTTTAAAAAAATCAAACAAAAAACCCCCAGAAAAATTAATGGAAAAAAAAAAAGCCTCTGCTTACCTTAGAAGCAGGGCAGGGGAGTTCCAGGGCCTCCTGGCAGAGCCCCCCCAGGCAGCGGAGGGCAGCAGGGCCCAGGCTGGGGCTGCTAGGGCTGTCACCCTGCCCCTCACTGTGCAGGTGAAGCCCCAGTCAGCCAGATGGCAGCTGAACATCTGGCAAGTGCTGGGTTTTTTGTTTTTTGTTTTTAAGTATGGGGTGTGGGGACAGGGATCGGGGGGATTTTTGGGATGGAGCTGGCCAGGTCGGGTATGGGGTCCTTCGGGGGTGGGGGGGTGGTGGTGGTGAGAGGGGCTGGCCCCAGCAGGGTTTGGGCCTCATGGGGCTGGTGGGGGGAGGGGCCAGCCAGGACAGGGGTTGGAGGCCTTGGGGGCCTGCCAGGCTTTGGGGAACTGGGTGGGGGCTTCAGGGGTCCCCCCCATGGTCCCCTCCCCCCTCCTCCAGCCCCCCCCCAACCCCTTACTCACTGGCACTGGAGCCTTGGTGCTGAAACGTGGTCTGGCCGGGCATGTATTTCAGCACCAGGGTGAGGGCCAACCATAGAGATGCTGTGGCAATAAGAGTATCTCTGTGGAGGTCCCAGCCTCCGGTTGTCTCAGGGCACATTCCCTGCCCCACTTTTTTAAACTTAGATTTTTTTAGACCCCTGGATATCCAGCAGTCTAATTTTCTCCCTGCACTGGAAACTTGCAGTGCAAGGAACATTTTTTTGTTCCTGCACATGCCTATTGCCTCACCTCAAAGGGGTTCGAGGTGGGGCAAAAGACACGTGCACGCTCATGTGGATGTGCCCAGAGAGGGTTGGGAGCTATTATGTGGCACATGTGCCAAAAAGTTTGGCTGCCACTTGTTACTTATACAAATGAAACCAAGCAGAATTAATTAATTTTACTTACTATCGTCGTGTTGTGTTGTGTTGTGTTGTGTATGGTGCCCTAAGGAAAGATTCACTGATGTCTTTGGGGCCAAGGTACAGTGAGTCTCATTTACCTAGATAAGATTGTCCTCAAAAAGCATAATGGTTCTACAAATGTAATCCCTGCTTAAAGCTCTTCTCAGAGAGGCATGCACAAGAGATTGTAAATTAAGTGATCATTGTTTATTAGCTTGCTTCTTTCCATTTTATTTTGTTCTTTTCCTTTCTTTAATAATCGCATAGTTTCATAGTTTATATCTGTGATTATTTGCTTGTCTTAGCTGAGGTATTACCTGAGTCCTGGGAAGCATTCTATTTGACAAAACTAGTGGGATTAAAAATGCTGGATTCATATTAAGAGAAGCAGTAATTAACACTTGCTCTTCCATTTTTTATGTATTTTGTTTGTTCATATTTAGCAACTTGAAGGGTAAAAAATATTTGGTTTTCTGAAACATTAAACACCCCTTTCAATGTCATAGAATTTCAAGACAGCAGAAGAAAATTTATCTATGACATATTTAAAAGGACTATTTAAAAATTTAATGTTGGTTTCTTTTTAATTCAGTGCAAGGACATACCCACCATAGAAGTGTAAATAAGCATCTCTCTCAACACACTTTCTGAAAAACTGAAAGAGATGTATTATACAACAGCTTTTCGTTTCCTGGCCATGAATTATTTTACGTTCTGTAACAGGGGGCCTTCTCGAGGCTAGTCACAATGTCAGCCCACCCACCTGTCTAGGGCAGTTTGCTCACCACACTTTGATGTAATAATACCAGATATAGCAATATGGGAGGCTACCCATTTAACACCCCAATGTCTAGGGCATTATACACAGCTCTGAACCTTCTTTATACTATGTCACATGGTTCAAAGATGACATACAAAAGGCCTCTGGCCCAGCTTGGCCTCAGGTATCCTTAGGCATGCCTGAGCTTCACACCATCTCACTGGGGCCCACTTGGCTTCTGACCCAAACTTAGCCTCAGGTATCCTTAGGTGTGCCTGGGCTGCATGCCCTCTCACTGGGACCTCAACTCCAGCTACTGCAGTCAGCCCATGTGCAGTCCATCAGGCCCCCTTAAGGCTCTACTCTACTCTGCAACTGGCTCCCACTTCACTCCCTCACTGGGGACACTATTTTTCCCCCTCATTGGGGCTTTTGGGCCTTAGGTGCCTGTCAACATACTTGGGCCCCTCAACTCAACCTACTGCCTACTCAGCCCTCAGGTGCCTGTTAACATGCCTGGCCCATGCCTCTGGCCCAACTCAACGGGCCTGAGCCCTGTGATTTTTCTGTCAGGGTGTGCTACCCTAGCCTTTACCCTCCATGGGGTACCCATAAAACAGCAGGGAATGAGACTGTCTGGCACTCCATATTCAGGATTCATTAGGGAGGCACAGGTATAGCATTTCCTGGAAGGTTCCCTGCCACAGGCAGCCCCACCACACCATCCAGCCCCAGCAGGGTGTAGTTTTATGTCATGCCCCAGGACCAGAAACATCCTCCATCCCCATAGTTCCTACCCTGGACCTGCAGGTCCTCTGGGAGCAGCAGCTCTGGCCAAACAGTGTTGTCCCTATGGCAAAAGCTGACTCTACTGTTCAGGGCCTGCTCTTATTCTCCAGCAGACAGGCCCTCCTCCAATCAGGCAAACATATGGCACCCCCCACCCTGATTGGCACTAAAGTCTCCTAAAGTCTGCTCTGCTGCCTGCTCAAACCCTTAAAGTGGCAGACACCAAAGGTACCCTGCCACACATTCAAAGAATAAGATTTGTTTGAGTTACTATTTTTTTTTCTAATTAATTTCTACTAGAGTTGAACTTATGATTTCTAATGATCATTTGTAGTACACCTAAAGCTGGACAGACATAAAATGACAGAAAGCCTCAGACCATTTTGGTGATGATTTTTCTACCACCACATTGAAAGTTTTTGGTAGATTTTATTTCTTCTGGGTCCTACTCTAGTGCCTTTACTCATGTGCCTGCCTTGTAGTTCTTTGACACACTTTTACCTTTTATGTATGGAAGTGACTAAGATAGATTTTTTTTTTTTCTTCAGAAAACGTTCTAATGCACCATGTAATCTTGTCACATTTGGCATTCTTCCTTCACAACAAAGACCATTTGGAAATTTCAAGATATGAATCCTTCAGGACTCTACTTTCCATTTCAAGCAAACATTTGCCAAATAGTTTACTGGAAGGGTTTTGATCGACTAAGAGTTGTAGGATGAGATCCCATATTTAAATTCTAGATGTTCCTTTAAAGCGATCCTTTTTTTCATTTTTTTTTCTTTTTGCAAGGACTGAAAAAGGCATTTCCCTTTCTAATTAATAGATCTTTAAAACTTCAGAAGCTTATGTCAGCTATATATTTAGAATAATCTCAAGCTTTAATTCTGAAGAAAAATGTACATAAAAGCAACTTGTGAGTCCATTTTCAGCTGCTTCAATTTATAGAGGGAAGCATCATTGAAGGAGAATCAGCTAATTGAACTATGTAAATAGGAATATAAGAAAACTTACTTGAGAAGTCATTTATTCATTAATTGAAGATGTAGTCAGTTTTGAAGTATTGCTTAGCACTTCAAGCTCTCAAGAGAAATTCATTCAATTATATTTCCATATCTAACTCTAGTAAGTGCATGTTAATGTTAGAGAAACAATACACAGTGGATGGTATATATATTTTAATTTTTTTCAGATATTTCCTAGGGGAGTTTATTTACTGGTTATAAATATTACCTCATAATAGGAGAGGTATACTACCATGGAGTAGTTTACAAAGAAAGTAATTTTTCATATAAGACTTCAAAAAGAACACTTTTTAAAATTTGTTTTCTCTTAATTTAAAATGATTGTGTTCAGGACACGGATTTGTGCGACCACTAGATACGCTTCCCAATAGATTTCAAGTCCTTATTTAATTACAGATGATGACAGTAAACTGCCAATTTAACCTCATCAACTCTTGAGCATTAACTGAAAAAAAAAATAGGTGATTATATTTGCAACTGAACGGTAACTGTTTTTAATTACGAGGAGCTAGATGCAATTAAGGGCTTTTAAGTGCTTACAAGTACTAATTCTTAGGTTATAATACCCAGGAAAAAAATACAAAACCTGGAGTCAAGCTCCCTATCATTGTTGTTGTCCTCTGTGGTCAGATACGACTGAATTTCATCTCATGGCTAATGCATTCAGTGTTTGGTTCTCTGATAACCTATACCCTGCATTTTGCCTCAAATGTGTGTGTGTGTGTGTGTGTGTGTGTGTGTGTGTGTGTGTGTATATATCTATATATATAGATATATATATATATAGACTTGAGACATGAACATAGACAGAGTGGACTAGGAGAAATGTTCCTGTTAACATTTTTTTTTCTTGTAAGCGTTTGTGCTCAGCACACTAGATTTGGTTCACAAATCTAGTTGTGCCAATTGGTAATAGGTCTTGCATTTACAGTATTTTTCTTTCCAGCTTTGAACATCAGTATTAGGGTGAAATTTCATGTTACACTTAAACCATACTAAGGACATTTAAAGCATGAGCATTCACACACTAAAACTCTTTAACTTATGCTAAGTATCCTCTAAGCATCTCAACATTACCCCACTTCAGTTGAGGGGTAACTCTGGGCCTTGCTACCTAGATCATGTTAGGGTAATTTTAGTCTGCTGAATGGAAATAAACCAATCAATTTGCAGTCCTCCAGCTTCCCAGGATTCACTGTTCACAGCCCTCTCTCTCCCATTCAGAGAAAGAATAGAGCCCAGGTGTCCTTGCTTCTAACCACACCCTTGCACACTAGCCCTATAGTAGCAAGTCAGAGCTGGCAGGAAAGAAACAGTTTTAACTTTAGCATGTGACTGCTCACAGCATGTTCTAACTTTACACCACTTAACATTCTACAGATTTAGTATGGCCAAAATATAATATGCAACTTCAACCTAACTTGTACTAATTAATTCTTTGTGTCATTTTTAAGTCTTTATATCTTTTAATGATTTACTGTATTTTATTAGTGTAAGCAGACCACAGTTGTCCATACCATAGTTGTCTGTAGGGGAGTTTCTTCATCAAAATCATAACACCTTTTTAGTTACATTTACTGAAGGACACCCAGTGGGTGGGTCCAGGTGGGGAAGGGATCAGGGGGTTGGTAGAATGGATGGGTCTGGGAGTGTCCTCCCATGGTCCCCTCTCCCCTCATTCAGCCCCCTGACCCCTTTTTACATTTACTTCAGTCCTTTAGTCCTTCAGTTTAATGTTCTATCTTGCTGATTTATTTTCATTTTTTTGGTCAAACTGATTAATTGGAAATGGTTCAGTTTCTTGATTGGATGGCTTTAGGTTGTCCGTGATTGATCGGCATAGAGAAAAGAAGTGACATCTATTGCCATGTAGACTTTTGGTTATGTCTTCAAGATTATACCTCTGTTTACCAAATCTTATGCTAGCTCTGTGTCCTTGGAGACTTCATTATTGATGTGCATGACAGAGTAATATGCAGGTAAAGGAATTTGAATATAGGTAAAAGAACATGCTGATGCTCTAATGTTGAAGCCTTTTAAGTAGCCTCATCTGACCCTTGGAGCCTGTTGTTGGAGCCTGGTAAGTAGGCATATAAGAAGTGAGCTAGTTAAACATATTCTGTTTTTTTTAAGGCTAATATTCAGTCCAAAATATGAGCATGAAACTCCAAAGCAATCTGTGATGACTTGCAGGTCTTCCTAGGAATAAGCACCCAACACACTCATCAGCAAGCAGAAGTTCTTGGATAAATTTGTGAAGCACTCTTGTTTTGACTTGCAGTGAGTTGGGATTAAACAGTTTTCCTTCATTTTCACCTCTAAACCAAATATCTATATCAAAAATCACTGAAAGCAGCTAGCAGCATGACAATATGAAGATACTAAATAGTGCAGGTGGTGGAGACACAATCTTATCTTAGTGTGTTAACTGGAAATTTATTGAAGATAAGAGCTATCTTCCATCACTCTTGCCATCATCCCATCATGAAAATATGTAAATGTTATAATGTAATTGTCAGGGCAGCAAATCCTAGATAAAGTTTCTATAGGGTTTCTCTGCTAATACTGTCATATGACTTTGTTAGATAAAAACACAGTAGAGGTCAATAATTTGCTGTCTGTATTTTTCTTGTGTTTGCCAGGTCCTAAAGATCATATTTGTTGTGTCTCCTGTCTTTGAAACCATGGTGCGTATCAGGGAAAAAAATGTACTTCTGCAGCAAATAAAGCAGATGATGATGATTCTACCAAATGACTTGCCAACTGCAACTATGAGGAAGATTTTTCAGTGACTGACACGCATGAAATGATTCTGGGGTACTTGTCTGAGAAAATGTCTTCCCTTTATTTTTGTAATGGTATAAAAGGTCTGATTTAAATCTTTGTCACCATAAGGAGAACTGGCAATGAGGACTTCTGAACTTCACCATACTTCACAGCCACTCTCAAATATGAATGTTGACATTGTGTTTATCCTAAATGCCCTACCCTGATACTTTAACAAATTTGTCTCAAACTAACAAAAAACGGATACACAAGTGGTATGGCTTACATAACAAAGGGTAATCTTATGCCCAAAAAGGAGGGCAATGCTCTGGTAACCTTTCTCCAAGCACTGTTTTTACATATTTCTCAATTATTCTTCAATGTAAAATCTACATTAATATATAACTTGAATCATTCCATTGCAAATCATAGTATTCTTAATTGCATTTTAATTATGGGATCACAGTCTCTCCCAATGGGTTTCCATCATTGCAAATGTAAAGTTAAACTGACTCTCCAAGTATAGCATGATCTGAAAACAAATGGATTACATAGTCCTCAACTATGTCCACTGCATCTACCTGTGTAACCTGGATATAGCGATACATGAAATACTTTCAGAAGAGATGTGATAGTTGAAAGAATCAGCCAGTTTCTCATAAAGTGGGGTGGAATAATGATACAAGGATAGAGATTGTATTGTCCCTATCTGGGTTTTTCCTATTCTTTTTTGTATGTACAGGTTTTCCATTGACTTTCTAATGTAAATTCACACAAGGCAATTGAAACAAAGGCTCGTTCATGCTCCCAAGCTACAGTGTCCTCCTGTCAGCTCCTCTTGTCTCTCTTTCTGTCTCCTTGATGCTTTGCCTTTTGGTTATCTATTGGATGAGCATCAACAGAAAAGTTGTCTGAATTCAGTCACCCCCAGCCCCCCATGGCAGCCCCCCCCCCCAACTCCAGCCTCCATCACTTAAAAAAAAAAAAAAAAGTGCCTCTTCTCACCAAGCAGGAGCTGTGGGGGCTCCAGGGCCTCCTGGCAGAGCCCTTCTGGGCAGCACAGGGCAGCAAGGTGCAGCAGGATCCAGAATGAGGCTGCTGGGGCTGTTACTCTGCCCTGCACTGTGCGGGCAGGGCCCCAGTGACTGAGACAGCAGTTAGAACTGCCGGTAAGGGCCGGGGAGGGGGTTGAGTTTTTTTCACCTGATGCTGGGGTGGTGGGGCAGGGATGGTGGGGCTCAGAGGGTTGGGGGGCTGGGGCCAGGAAGGGAAGGGATTGGGGAGGTCCAGGGGGCAGGCAGCAGATGGGTCTGGGTGGGGAAGAGATCAGGGGCCTGGTGGAATGGATGGGTTGGGGGGGTCCCCCATGGTCCCCTCCCCCCTTATTCAGCACCCCGACCCCTTACTTACTGGCAATGGAGCCTGGGTCCGGCAGCCAGAGCATCTCTATAAAAGACCCAGCCTCTGGTTGCATGCCCCATTTGTTTGTTTGTTTATTTTTTTTCTGTTAGGTTTTTTGACCCCTGGATATCTTGGGCTCTAATTTTGCCCCTGCACTGCCAACTTGCAGTGCAGAGAACATTTTGTTATCCTTGCATGTGCCTCTAGTAGCATGTCAAAGGGGCTTGAGACGCTTCAAGAAGCATGTGCAGGCTCATCTGGACGCGCCCTGAGAATAGATCTATGAGGTAATGTAACTTGGAGATTTTTCTATCCAATAAGGAAGAATTATGGAACAAATTATAAACAGGCAACTTGATAATATCCCAAGGGTCAGCAGGGGATAACTAATAACTGGGGATCCTGGTTTTCTCTGATTTAAAAAAAAATCTCCAATTTTCAATTAAAGAAAGGTAACCCCAAATCCACATTTTTCCCATGATTGATATGAAACACCACTAATATAAAGAGATATGTATATAGTTATATTTCATTTTAATCATGGAAAAATGTGGATTTTGGGTTACTTCTTTTTTAAGCTGAAATTTGGGGATTTTTTTTAAAATGAGAGAAAATCAGGATACCTGTTAAAAAACCAACATGGATTTGATAAGAATCAATATATATTCTAGTCACAATTCTTCAAAGTGTTTGCTACCCAAACAACTTGGTGTCATTTTCAAATTTATTAAGTATAGAATCAATTTAATCCCCCAGGTTAATGAACATCAGGGATCCTGGTTTTCTCTGCTTAAAAAAAATTCCCAATTTTTGGATTAAAAAAAATAACCCCAAATCCACATTTTTCCATGATTAAAATGAAACAGTACTAATACACACACACACACACACACACACACACACACACACACACACATATATATATACTGCTAATATATGTATATTTCCAGGATTAAAATGAAACATATATAGATATAAATATATATATATAGGTATATATAGATCTCTCTCTCTCTCTCTCTCTCTCTCTCTCTCATGTATATATTAGCAGTGTTTCATTTTAATCATGGAAAATGTGGATTAGGGGTTTATTTTGTAATCCAAAAATTGTTTTTTTTGGTTTTGTTTTTTGGGTTTTTGTTTTTTTTTTTAAGCAGAGAAAACCAGGATCCCTGATGAACATATTAAACAGTAATTAACCCAGCACAAATCCCTGGGGAACCCCACCTGATTTCTCCTTCCAGGTAGATATTGAACCATTGAAGTCCAGAAGTGCTCCTGTGAACAGGGATATTTCTAACTAAAAAAAAAAAAAAAAAAATCATTGGTTTGTAGAGAACTGGACAGACCCAGAAGCCACATTTCAGGAGGAGATCATTTTAGGTAGCCTTGTATTTATATCTCCTTTATGAGTGATCCTTCCAAAGAAATTAAATGAAAGAACAGAAGTCATTTTGATAATAGAACCATTATTGTTGGTTATCTAGATTGCCTGGCTAATGACATAATTAACATAATATTACCATCCTCTGCTCAGTGCCATACTACCATTATAATCAAGATAGGTTCTACAAAGAGCAGGATACACCATTGCTTGCATACTAAAGAAAAACACATGATTTTTTAAAGACAGTTTGGAAGATCTGGAGAAGAGGAGTCTGAAAGAGGATTTGATAGAAGTACTGAAATACATAAAGGTTTGTTACCAAGAGACCTCTTGTTGGGTCTGAATTAATTCAAGTCAACAGGGCTGCAAGTCCAAGTGTTTAGGGTCACTCTTATATTTAAGGAGACCTGACCAGTTCTTATCTATGAGTGGGATCATTTCAGATGAGTTCTTATTAAACCAATCATTTCAGCTGTGATGCAAGGTACCACAAGAGTCCAAAGAAGTTGGATAGATGAACCTTCCTTTGAGCTGAACCCAATTCTCCTCAGTGGTATTACATGGCTTAAGATACTAGAACCCCAGAGAGATTTTTGTTGAATTCATAGATTCATAGACTGTAGAGTTGTAAGGAACCACAGTGGACCATTGTGTCCGACCCCCTGCCCCTGGTAGGAAAGAGGACCGAGGTCAGATGACCCCAGCCAGGTGACTATCTAGCCTCTTCTTGAAGACCTCCAAGCTAGGTGATAGCACCACCTCTCTTGGAAACCCATTCCAGATCCTGGCCACCCTTACTGTGAAAAAAATTCTTCCTAATATCTAACCTAAATCCACTCTCAGCTAGTTTACACCCATTATTCCTAGTCACTCCTTGGGGTGCCTTAATAAACAGTGCTTCCCCTATTCCCCGTTGACCTCCCCTAATAAATTTATAGGCAGCCACAAGATTTCCCCTCGGCTGTCTCTTGTGAAGGCTGAAGATATTCAGCTTTCTCAACCTCCCCCTGTAGGGTTTATCATGAAGGCCACTAACCATGCGAGTGGCCCTCCTTTGGACCCTCTTGAGATTCTCTGCATCCCTCTTGAAGTGTGGTGCCCAAAACTGGACACAGTACCCCAACTGTGGCCTGACCAGTGCCGCATAGAGGGGGAGCATCACCTCCTTTGATCTATTAATCATGCACCTGCTAATGCACGACAAGGTACAATTGGCTTTGTTGATGGCCTTGTTGATGGCCTTGTTGATTGGCTTGTGTTCATCTTGGTGTCAGTTATAACTTCAAGATCCCTCTCTGCTTCTCAGCTGCTGAGAAGGACACTACCCAACCTATAGCTGTGCTGGGGGTTCCTCCTTCCCAGGTGGAGTACCTTACATTTATCTTTATTTAATTGTGATATATATATATATATATCACAGTCAGCACTCTGATAGGATCATATTCTGATTACATTACAAAAGTCTCGTGAGCAGGTGAATATCAGGTCAAATTGATGCCAGTGTCCAGATTGTGGGTGGTTCCAAGATACTTTATGTTGGGGTTTCATATTGAAAAATGACTTGGTTATATGTAATGTATATAATGTATATAAGAGACTGACAGGACCAGAGGCAGTAATGAGTCAAAGCACCATTAATCTTTTGGAGTGTTTGTTCGGGGGTTCTAGTCAAACAACAGTTTATTTTTAACTGCAAAGCCAACACCATGCTTTCTGATTCCTTCTGACTGTTTACCACAGGAGAAAAATGTAGTTTTTCTCTTTCAGGCAGCCAGTGTCTGGTAGTCTGTTCTCTTGTAGAGTGATGATATTGGCATTCAGTCTCAGCAGTTCTGCATCAATTACTGCAGTTTTTTGTGTGTCATCAATAATTTGGAGGCTGTCAGATATACCTGGGGGTCACTATACATACATTCCAAGTTCCAATCTTTAGGATTGAAAGTTTTTTTTCTAGCTTTTTTTTTTTTTTTGTAGTAGTAGCTGGTGGTGTGAGATAGCAGTCTGCTCTCTAGTTGAGTCTGTAAGCTCCAAACACCCACTGAAGCAGCATACTGTGGCAGAAAAAAACACCTTATTGGCTGGGGACTTCCCAGGTTGAGGCAGGTGGTAGTTTTCCAATGAGGTGTAATGACCTTTCCCACCATCAGAGACAACCCCCAGCACCTGAATCTATGCCAATAAATGCCATGGCTTATAACCAGTAACTGTTGACTCCCATTTGTTTCAACATGTTGGTAAAGCTGGAGTAACCTGTGCAGGGTGCAAAAGTCTGAACATTTGCTTGGTGGTCAAGAGTTGCCCAAGCATCAGAAACACCCTTTTGACTTTGCTGACTTATTCACTGGAAAGGTAGAAGCAATACAATGTGGGACTGGGAAAGTTGTAGGAACTGCTGGGAAGAAGATAGAATAATTGAATGACCACCGTAGGGACTCCCCTCTGGATTTTCTTTCAGGGTTTATTCCCTTAGCTTTAACCTCCCCTGATACAAGTCACAAGGAAGTAGTTATGGTTATTCTCATCTTCTTCCACCAGATTTGCTCCCTCTTTAAAAAAAAAAAAAGCAAGAAGTGAGCTATAGATCAATTAGCCTCACCTGAATACCTGAGATGTTACAAGAATATGCTAAAGAAGGCCATTTGAAAGCATCAGAAGGAGAAACAGTTTATTACTAGCAGACAGCATGGATTTATGAATTTATAGATTTATGACAAATGATGTCAAGCAAATCTGATCTTCTCCTTTGACAAAGAAACTACTTGGATGGATGAAGGGAATGCTAGAGATATTGTATATCTGGACTTCAGCAAGACTTTTGACAAGGTCCTACGTGGCTTTCTATAAACACATTGGAAAAAAAATGTGAGCTGGATAAAACTACAATAAGTTGGATAGATAATTGGCTCATTAGGCACAAGGAATGGGTAACTATTAATCGGGCCATGTCAAAATGGCAGGAAGTTTTGAATGGAGTCCCACAGGGGTCTTTCCTGGGCCTGGTACATGTTAATTAATTATTTGGAAGATAGGGTAGGAAGTTTTTTTTTATCATGTTTACAGACTATGTGAAACTAGGAAGAATTTTGAACACTTCGGTGGAAGTAAATGCAATTCAAAAGAATCATCATAGATTAGAAAGTTGGGCTAAAGCTAATAGAATAAAGTTTAATGCCAACAAAGTCAAGGGCTTCAGAGGAATAAAACAGCTCCAGAGGGAGGAAAAAAACAAAACAAAAAACATGGCTATGAAATGGGTGACACCTGGCTGGATGGCAGCTCTATGGAAAAGGATCTGGGAGTCTTGGTAGACCACAGACTTAATGTGAGTCTGCAGTGTGATGCAGCTGCACAAAAGGTTATAGCAAAACCCACACTTTCCTTTTCTTTTTTTCTTTTAAAATGCATTCCGTCCCCTTCCACAACCATTTATGACTTTGTCTCTCCCTCTTATTCCCTATAGAAAAGTATAAGTAAGCTAAGATGTAGGATAATCTTTAACATTTTATTTTAGGTAGTAAGTTTTATTTTTCTCTCCCCTCTGCAAATAAGTGCCCTGCTATTTTGATATAAACATCCACTGTTTTATAAGTGATAATTATTATGTTTGTATTGATTTTTTTTCTGCTTTTATATTGTGTGATTACTGTTTTAGGCCTATATATGCAAGTTAGCATAAGTCATGTCTGGTTTCCATCTTGAAATGTTAAGCCTCCATCTTATCCCCATGCCCAGTTGTGTAACTATGACTCACACCTACCCCTCCTATGTAACTTGGTTCCTGAATGAATGAAGATGAATGAGGGTGCTTGAGAGACAATGGCAGTAGGTCTAAAAATAGCTCCCTCTGAATGACCAAACCATCAAGACCAATACCTGGACCAACAACCCAGCCCTTGGAACCACCCTCAGCATTCAAGAAACAAAAGATGAGGCAACCCACCATTTTTCCAAGCCTACACATGCTCAGTAAGAACACCTGGGACCCTCTGGAACAGGACTGGCATTGTGTGGACAGGACCTCCCCATAGGAAATCATAGCTTTGTCTAACTGGGTCTTGAAAATCCCTAAGCATGGAGCTTCCACTACCTTTCTGGATAACCTGTTCCGGTGTTTTACTAGCCTCCTAGTGAGAAAATTATTTCTAATATCTAACCTAAACTTCCTTTGCTGCTACTTGAGACTGTTGCTCCTTGTTGTGCCATCTGCCACCACTAAGAACAGTATAGCTCCATCCTCTTTTGAATCCCTCTTCAGGTAGTTGAAGACTACAAATAAGCCTCCTCTCAGTCTCCTCTTCTCTACACTAAATAGGCCCAGTTCCCCCATTCTTTCCGTATAAATCATGTCTCTGAACCCCCTCACCAATTTTGTCACACTCCGCTGGACTCTCTCCAATTTGTCCACATACTTGGGGGGGGGGGGAACTGAATGCAGTACTCCAGATGTGGCCTCACCAGTGTTGAATAGAGGGGAATAATCCCTTCCCTTGACCTACTGGCAACATACCTATCAATTTAGCCCAATATGCTGTTAGCCTTCTCAGCACCTAAGACTGTAGGAGTTTCTGCCTTCCTCTTGTGAGGGGGGTGTTGCCTCATTCTTGGATCTCTCAAATATGTTTTAACTAACTTTGCAGCAAGATGTTGGCTACTTGTGGGGAGACTGGAGAAGAAGCCCTAAACCCCAAGAGAAGAGCAGAGGACCCAGGAAAGGCCAAAAGAATCTCCTACCTCTTAGGAGACAAAGCAGCACCAGAGGAGTCTCAATTAACCCTGATCCTGCCCCAGACATGCTTTAGAAGTGTGTGTCAGGTGTGTCTGGGTGAGTGCTCTGCAGTTTCTGGTATAGCTGGAAGCCTCATACTGGCTCCAGAATAAAGCCAGCATGCTGGGGAGAGCCAGCACTGTGCAGAAGAAGGCCAACATGCTGGGGAAAGCCAATATAGCCCTGGGGAAAGCCAGAACACTGTGCAGGCAGAGTCATCCACAGGGTGAGATCTATAGGAGACCTCTGGAAGGCTGGAGACCTGGAGGAGTGTCCATCAATGGGGGCCTGAGGGCAAAATCCACAGATGGAGAACAAGAAAAGAATCTTCAATTGTAAATGCAGGAACATTTGAGGTTCTGAATACTTTATGTTTTACACATGAGTTCATTGAATTGTTGAAGTATGGACTGATTCTAATAGGTACTACTCTGATGATCAGGTAGCTTGTAAAAGACTTATCATGAGTTTGTTTGTAACCTTTTCATTTTGTTTTACTTGGAACACCTGGTTGGAATAAGGATGGGGAAAGGGGAAGGCAGGAGCCAAGGAAGATGACGAACAGTCTCATCAGTGTGATTAATTTCATCAGGAGCCTTCTGATTAACTAATTAGAACAAGCCATGGTGGGCAAGACCAGAAAGGGAATGCACTGACATAAAGAAAGGGGAAAAAAATGTCATCTGCAATCAGGAAAACCCTAATTGACTGGGAATAAGATCCAGGTGCCTATAAGTAATGATGCACTCAGAGCATTGTGTACACCACTGTGGTCCCCATGCTTTACCTGTGGCAGATTAGGGTATTATGCCTTCCAGTTGTATCAGGGTTGACTCCATTTTTGCTAGTAGGTTAGGCAGTGGATTTGTACATAATTTTTTGGATAGGGATGAATATATATATATATATATATATATGGATAGAGGCTTAAACTTGATGACCTTTGGAAGTTTCTTCCATCCCTACTTCTCTATGATTATGACTATGATTCTGTGACTCTAAAAGAATCTTAAAATGCTATTTTCTGAGTGTGTCTACATGTGATGCTATGTTGCTGTAGCAACGTACTGTGGTGATGTAGCATCAGTGGGCACAAACCATGATGCCACAGTTATGTCACCATAGCAACATGCTCCCTCACTATAGCATGTTGCTATGGTGATGTAGCGGTTAAAAAACAACTGTGCCCCTGGCACAGTGCACTATGGGCTGTAGCTGTGCTTTCAATTATTACTTCCAAAAAAAAACCCATTACATGATGGCACAGTAACAACAGCATGATAGGGGCATGTATAGTGTATAGATGTGTCCCCTGTGTCCACAAAGACAAGAAATCATATTTGTAGATCCAATTACAGGAATTTATGGAGCTAAGAATTGGGGATGATCCTAAAAAATGAGCCCACCTACATAGATAATTTGAACTTTGCCCTTAACCTACAAAAGTAATAATGGATACCCAGTACCTTTATGAGTCTGTACCTTCAGTAATGTAACTTAGAGAAAATGCAAAATTACCCTATTTATGTGAATCCAAGATGACCCTGAATTTATAGATTCATAGATATTAGGGTCAGAAGGGGCCTCAGTAGATCATCAAGTCCAACCACCTGCTCTGGGCAGGAAAGAGCGCTGGGGTCAGATGACTCCAGCCAGGTGCTTGTCCAGTCTCCTCTTAAAGACCCCCAAGATAGGGGAGAGCATCACCTCCCTTGGAAGCCCATTCCAGATTCTGGCAACCCTTACTGTAAAGAATTTCTTTCTGATGTCCTTCCTGAATCTGCTCTCTGTCAGTTTCTAGCATTATTTCTAGTTACTCCAAGGGGTGCCCTGGTAAACAGAGTATCTCCTAGCCCTTGCTGTTCCCCGCCTTATCCCCCCAGTGAATTTGTAGGCATCCACAAGATCACCTCTCAGCCTTGTCTTGTGGAGCTAAAGAGATTCAGGTCCCTCAATTTCTCCCTGTAGGGCCTTACCTGCAGGCCCTTAACCATAGGAGTAGCCCTCTTCTAGGCCCTTTCAAGGTTATCAAATCCCGCTTGAAATACGGCACCCAAAACTGGATGCAGTACTCCAGCTGTGGCCTCACCAGTGACGCATAGAAGGGAAGTATCACCTCCCTGGCCCTGTTTGCAGTGCACCTGCTAAGGCATGATAAAGTGTGTTTAGCTTTACTGATCACTTCATCACATTGATGACTCATGTTCATCTTGGAGTCAACTATGACTCTGAGAGCCCTTTCTGCTACAGTGCTGCTGAGAGGGTCATCCCCTAGCCTGTAAGTATGTTGCTGATTCCTTCTCCCTAGGTGCAGCACTTTGCATTTGTCCTTGTTGAACTGCATCCCCTTCTGTTCTACCCATTTCTCCAACCTGTTCAAATCCTCCTGGATTAATTCCCTGCCCACTAGCAAGTTTACTTTACCACATAATTTTGTGTCATCCATGAATTTGGACAGTGTGCTCTCCATGCCCTCATCCAAATCATTGATGAAGACATTGAACAGCACTGGTTCAAGGACTCAACCTTGGGGAACTCCACTGCCCATATCTTTCCAGGTTGATGCTGACCCATTCACCACCATTCTCTGGGTGCATTAGCCAATTTATCATCCACCTGATCATGTAATCATCTATGTCACAGCCTGACAGTTTATTTATGAGTATAGGATTAGATATTATATTGAAGGTCTTCTTAAAATCCAGGTCTTCTTAAAATCCAGGTAGAAGACATCTACCTCTTCCCCTGCATATAAGCATTTTGTTACCTGGTCATAAAATGAAACAAGGTTAGTCAGGCAGGATCTACCCGCTATGAACTTGTGCTGGTTGCCCTTCAGCATTATTTTTCCTGTTGACCTCCCACAAATGTGATCCTTAATAATTTTTTCAAAGGTTTTCCCAAAGATAGAGGTGAGGCTACCTGGCTTCTAGTTACCCAGATCCTCCTTCCTCCCCTTCTTGGAAATAGGGACCATGTTGGTCCTTTTACAATCCTCTGGGACCTGACCAGAGCACCATGAGTGCTCAAACAACCATGCCATTGGTTCTGCTATGACACTGGCCAATTCCTTCAGCATGCTTGGATGAAGATCATCCGGGCCTGCTTAAACACATGCAGCCCTTCCAACTGTCAGTTCACTAAGTTGGCACTAACAGTTGATGGGATGGTTTCCCTCCTGTGCTCATCTGTAATCCAACTGATAGATTTGTCCTGATCCATGTTTAGGAATACAGAAGTAAAACAACTCATTGAAGAGCTCAGCTTTGTCCTTCTTATCTGTCACCAATTGGCCTAGTCTGCCCTGTAGATCGACCACTCAATTTAAGATGACTGCTCAATAATTAGATTCTATACATGGAAAATGTATAAATTTGTTGTCATTTTCCATGTACATAATATAATTGTTCATAGATCATATTAAATGCATCCCATTCACCACTTCAGGGAGGCAAACAGTGGTGGAAAGGCAGTGGGAGAAGCAGGCAGTGTGGCAGGGGTCAAGCACTTGTTCCATGCCAACTGTCTTCCTCAGCATTTGTCCTACCCTCAGGTTGGCCTTAAAGTAATGGTGTGGAGTCTACCCTGCTGCTACAGGGCTGGGCTGGGGCTATGATCCAGGGAGGGCAGAGTGGCAGGGTAGAAAGGGAACTGAGGCTGTGGGTGAGGGCAGAAGTAGTGTAAGGGGAGATATGTGGGGAACAGGTACAGGTACATGGGGAGATGAGGGAGTGAGCCAGGGTGTACAAAGTCTGTGGAGATGTAGGCAGCAGCTCCAGCTCCAGCCCTGACACAAATTTGGGGCTGAAGCCATAGTTGTAATAGCTCTGTGTTCCCCACCCATCTGCAGCTTTTCCCATGTTCAGTGGAAAATGAGGAATTATTCTTGGAACTGAATATATATATATACACACACACACACACACACACACACATAAAGAGAGAGAGAGAGAAAGAGAGAGAGACATTGTCAGCCCATATTCATCTTAGAGTCAATAATGACTCCAAGATCCTTTTCTGCCTCTGTGCTCAAGAGAAGGGAGTTCCCCATCCTGTAGGTATGCTGCTGGTTCTTTCTCCCTAGGTGCAATACCTTGCACTTGTCAGTATTGAAATCCATCCTGTTCTCATCCTCCCACCCCTGTAACCTGTCCAGATCTGATTGCAGCCTGTCCATCTCCTCTAGTGTGCCCACTTCTCTCCACATCTTAGTGTCATCAATGAATTTGAACAAGGTTCTTTTCACCCCCTCATCCAGGTCTCTGATGAAAATGTTGAACAGTGTGGGCCCAAGGTCCGAGCCCTGGGGAATCCCACTGCCCACATCCCTCCAGGTTGAAAATGAGCCATCCACCACCGCTCTCTGGGTGTGGCCCTCCAGCCAATTAATGACCTATCTGACCATGAAGGCATTGACACCACAGTCGCTTAATTTCTTAATGAGAATGGGGTGATAGACAGTGTTGAAGGCCTTCCTAAAGTCCAGAAAGACTATGTCCACCACGACACCTTCGTCTAAGGCTTTTGTGACTTGGTTGTAGAAGACCATCAGATTGGTCTGACAGGACCTGCCTCTAATGAACCCATGTTGGTTGCCCCTAAGAATAAGTTCCCTTGCTGGGATAATTTTCTCAAAAAGCTTCCCCAGGAGCGAGGTAAGACTAATGGGGTCTATATAGTTTCCTGGGTCCTCCTTCCTCCCTTATTTGAAAATGGGGGCCACATTGGCCCTTTTCCAGTTCTCTAGCACCTCACCAGAGCACCATGAGTGTTCATAAAGCCATGCCAGGGGTCCTGCAATGACCTCTGCTAATTCCTTCAGCACTCTGGGGTGGAGATCATCAGGACCTGCTTATTTGAACACAACTAGTTCCACCAGAATTTCCCTGATTAGGTCCTCACTGACCCTGGGCCTGGCTGTCTCTCTCCTGGGATCATCGGGGATCCCAGTGGGGGAGGGGGGGTGATGACTTGGTCCCTGATCAGAAAAAAGGAGGCAAAGAAATTGTTAAAGAGATTAGCTTTGTTGTCTGGTGTGACCACCAGATTTCCTAGCATATCCTGCAGAGGCCTCACTTTACCCAGTACCTTCTTTTTACCCCCTATCTGTTTTAAAAATAACTTCCTGTTATCCTTGATCTGGGTTCAATAGCTCAATCACTTCACTTTAAAGCTTTCGCCTGGAAAGTTGGAAGTGGTGGAGTCTAACCACCCACACCCAGCACTCAGAGGAGGTTTAGTCTGGTATCTGTTGACTTTTCAGCACAGGAATATGAGCACTGCACCACAGGTTAGCCGTTTCCTTACAGTTTCCTGGTGCTGAGTTTTAAGCTGAGCTACTAATATAATAATTGGAAGCATGAATAGAGGGGAATTTGAGAGCCTAATATAGACCTTAGACCATCTACCATCCAGCCCAGCAACCACCTCACTGAGTCACACTCTATCCTGGCTCCAAATATTTCCCAAAACACCAGATCAAGGGCTTTTTAGGGAATGACTTGTGGTGTCATGGTTAGACTACTATGATGAGAAGTTGGAAAAACCCAGGTTCAGAACTTCTCTATGGCCCTGGTTTCCTTCTTTCCAGGTGAATTCCCTAGCCAGTAGAGGAAAAGATGAGAATTGTCTCTCATAGCCAGTCTCCCTGACTAGCACTTACTAAGTATTTTTTTTTTTTTTATCTATTGGTAGTTCTCCTATTAAATTCAGTCGAGTTATTCCCATTAATAAGTGTATTACCATCAACACATAATAGTATCTAACTTTTAAAAAGTCATTGTTCTTAAATGAATATTTCAGTTTTTAGTTTGCAAGCCAAATCCATTAACTTCTTTGTGTCTGTAAGATGGGGTCATCAATTTTTTTGATGTTGAAGAGGAATATTTAATAAGTATCCATGTCCAGGTAATATTAGAGTGTTGCTAAATAATTCTTTGAAAACAATATTCACCCAGTTATCTAAGTTAATAGTTGCCAACACTATTTAATAAGGATGACCAGGGATCCTGGTTTTCGCTGACAAAAAAAACAAAACAACCAACCCAAATAAATTTTCTGATTTAAAAAAAGTAACCCAAAATACATTTTTTCCATGATTAAAATGAAACACCACTATGTATATATCTGTATATTAGTGGTGTTTCATTTTCATCGTGAAAAATTGTGGATTTGGGGTTACTTTTTTATTCCAAAAATTGAGGATTTATTTTTTATCAGAGAAAACCAGGATTCCTGCTGGTCACTGTGTAGGTTTTGTGATAGCTAAGAGATCACTACACAATTCAGGTTAAAAGATATCCATGTCTTTCTCAGTACCTTAAATGCCTTAAATTACCTTAAATGCAATAGCTTACAGTCATCAACTGTTGACTGAGCAAACAGTTCATGTTTTCAGGTTTATTTATTTAGTTATTTATTTTTATTATAGTCCTTTATTATATAGTCCAATATTTATTGAATCAAGTAGAAAAGAGCCTTAGTAAAAATGTCAGATATTTGTCAATGAATCTTCCCTCTGCTCTAAGAGCATGATGCTGGGTGACATACATTTTCATATGCAATCATTTAATACTGGATTATTTTCCTGTAAACACAAGTAAGAAAATCACTTCACTTCAATCATAGGGTCAGCTTTGAAGTGCAAAGATGATTATTTAAGAAATAGAATGAGTGGGTAGAACTTCTAGTTTGTATTGTCTGGAAGAGATAGTTGGCATACTAAGTTTTAAGTCAATAGTTAATAGTTTAGAAGAACATATACAAAATAGGTAGGAACCGACCAAGGTTATACATTCAGCATAGGAAGATAGCTGTGTGAATTAGAGTAAATATAATATTAGACATCTAAGGGCTAAATTATTTTCTACATGTTATGTGCATAAGAGAACTGATGTACCTCAGTGTCATCCTACTCCACCACCCTGTTCCTAAAAAAACTGTTAATACAAAAAGTAGGTAAGTCTTCCTCCTTCATGCTGCTTCTCCTGGGACTCAATTTTAAGATTATAAATATGAATTAATTAATTAATTTTCAGGAGCATGAACAGGGTGGATTAGAATCACACTTAGACACCTGAATCAACTTACATCAGGGACGGCCAATGATATTGGGTGAAGGTCCTCTTAACAAATTTTGGCAAGCTGTCAAGGGCCGCATGGGTAGCCCTGCCCCTTGACAGGTGCCCCGCTCCCTGGTCACCATTTTTGGACTAGAAGTCCCATCCTTAACATCTGACCTTTACCACCAGCAGTGCCTCTCCTTGCCCCTAGAAGTACTCCTTTGGGGAAGAAGGTTTGCCATCTTGTGGCGGAGGGGGGGAATTACATAATAAAAATAATCAAACACCCATAATAATATATTTTAATTTAATTTAAAAATATATATATTGTTCCAATTTGTGTCTGTTTGTGCTGTATTATGCAGAAGTGAATGCATATGGGGCTTTGTTGGGATGTGTGTGTGTGGGTATGGATATGGGAGCCATGTAGTGCAGAGTGGCCAGTTTGGGGGCAGGAAACTGGGGAAACTGGCTGGGGGGGGAGAGGAAATGAGCAGCATGTGGCAGTGCAGGGCCTGCACAAATGTCCCAGGGCCAGCTCTGGAAGAACCCAGAGAGGGGCAGTAGGAGCACAGGGTGTGGACTGGCAGGGGTCTGTGGAGTCAAGCTGGGCTTCACCAGCAGGGAGAGGGGGGAGCTGACCCAGCTCCATCCAGCCAGCAGGGGCTCTGACCCTGTGCTCCTGCCATCCTGCTCTGGGCCCCACCAGCACTGGCCCTGGGATACTGGCACAGGCTCTGCACTCCTGCCCGGCTGCTCCTAGCTCCTGTTCACTCCCCGTATCCCAGCCCCATGGTATAGGTGGGGAGCCTGCAGGGAATGAGCTGGTGCTAGGCATTGGGGGGGAAACACCTCCTTCTCCCCACCCATGGCCAGTGCCCTATGCTGCAGCTGCTCAGAGCACACACAGGGCTGTCTTGCCTCTCTGCCACATCACCGCTGCCCTACAGGGCAAAAGAGAGCAGGCACAGGCATCCTTGCATGGGCTCTGAGCTGCTGCAGCACAGGGCTCTGGCAGCGGGGACAAAGAGGGGAATTTTCCCTCATGCTGAGCACTAGATCATTCTCCACCACTGCTGCTAGCCTGGGCCTCATGGTGGCTTTGGGTCACACATTGGGGCTGACTGGCAGTGGCAGCCACAGCTGGGCATAAACTGCTGCTCAAGCTGGAGCAAATCAGCCTGCCTGCTTGCTGTCACCAGGCAGTGTTTGCTGCAGCTGCCCACCCAGAGCCTGTGCTGCAGTAGGCTGTGGTGCAGTTGCTACACTGCTGCCTGTGTGCTGCCCAGTGTGGCAGCAGTTGCCATGGTGGAGCAGCTGCTGGCCCTAAGATATTGGTGCAGGCCCCTCACTTCCACACACCACTCACTTCTACTCTTCTCTCCACCTGTCATTGCTGCTTCCCCACCTGCCAGCCAGCTCCCAGCTGCATGGCTGGACCATGGGGCTTAGCAGGAGCTGGTCCAGCCTGAGGACTAGGGTAATCCCCATGGTGCACCCTGCCTCCTTCCCCTCCCCCCCACTTCTCACCTGAATTTCCAGGGCTGGGGCAGCCATGAGCAGCCACACAGTCCCACAGGGGCTTCTGGCTCAGTGGGGCAGGGCTGGGTGGGCCCTGCTGTTGCAGGAGCCTGCTGGTGCTTCCCCTAGGTCCTACTGCCTGTGGCTCCTGTCATCTTTGACAGGAGCCAGGGGTAGATAAATATTAATTTTCCACATTTTTTAGGGGTCGCTGTGGGCTGGATAGAATGGCCTGGCTGTAGTTTTCCCACCCCTGACTTACATGCTCAATAAAAAGAATAGAATTTAGCCAAAGTGTGATCCTATTATACCCTTCTCAGGCCTTAGAGAATGTGTCTTCTTTTACAGCATACATTCATCTTAGCCTTAACCACCTAAATCATAACAAGCAAACTTCCACCCCATCCATCCCTTGCCTCCCTTCCCTCCTCAATTGTTGTCCAATAGACTAGTGCTTAGGAAACTTTTCCAGGAAGTGGGAGACCTGGATTAAATAACACTGAGGTTGAAGGGATTTTAATTCTCCTCATCCATTTCCATGAGAATGGCTTCTAACTACCAGGCTCTGTTGCCATCTGTTAAATCTGTCTCCAACTCCAAATTTCATGGTTCTCAGGCACTAAAGACAATAGCATCAGCAATTACTTTTTCTACAATCCTCCACTCTGATAACCAGTGATCCTGGTTTTCTCTGATTTAAAACAATCCCCTATTTTTGGATTTAAAAAAGTAATGTAAATATACACATTTTCCATGGTTAAAATGAAACAGCACTAACACACACACACACACACACACACACACACACACACAATTACACGTACTGTGTGCCATCTCTGTTAGTAAGTATGAAGCCTCACTACAATAGATGAAATTCCCCTCGTTCACCAGCTGGAAGTTATTGGCCACATCTATAGCATTCATCCCTCAGCATGCAAGCTATTTCACCTGCGTTTGTTGCTACATCATACTCCTTCAAAAGAAAAAACAAGTTTTGCAGAGCTGAAAAATGTACATGGGATTCAGCACAGTATGTATCAGCAGGCTTGCCAAGCACTGGGAATTCTACAGGATGACAATGAATGGGATGGTGTTTTATCTGATGCTGCACTTATGCACAGGTACAGTCAGATAAGGGGGCTATATGTCACAATGGTCCTCTTTTGCAACCCATCAAATCCAGCAGGACTCCTTGAATGTAACATTGATGTGATGGTTGATGACTTTGAGCTCCATAAAAAACTAGGTTCACTGTCTAGGGATGTTCTTCATGCTATGGTTGTTCTTGATACTGAGAAACATTTAAACAGCCATGGCAAAGTGTTGAAGGACTATCACCTCCTGTCGATAGGCCATGATCTCAGACAACAAATTTGCTTATGCAATCTTGAAAGCAGTGGAGAACAAGAGCCACTTTGTGAATTTGTTGATGAACCTCGTGGTACAGGGGAAAAAAAAAAAAAAAATTCTGCTTCAACACAATTCTTCCAGCAGTGCACAGGGAAGGGAATATTGCATTGGCTTTGGCATCCGGTGAAATTGCTGCTACCATGCTTACAGGGGGCAGGACTGTGCACTCGAGGTTCAAGGTACCTCTGAATGTGTTGAAAACCAGCCCCTGCAGCACATCAGCACAAGTTGACCTTGCTGAGCTGATTTGAGAAGCAGCTATCACCATCTGGGATGAAGCAACAATGGCTTATTGGTACATGCTGGAGTCTGTAGAACAGATGCTGTGAGATTTACTGCAGAACAATTTACCTTTTGGTGGCAAGATGATAGTGCTTGGAGGTGATTTTCAGTAAATCCTACCTGTTGTGAAAAATGTCTCCTGGCTACAAATAGTAGAGGCATGCTTGAAGCAATCTGAGTTGTGGAACCACTTCCAGATTTTCCAGCTTTGTGAGAACATGTGAATACATAAGGGAGGTTTTGATGCACAAAGTGCAAAATACACTTAATGGCTTTTGGATCCAGGAAATGGCCAGGTTACAAATATTGATGAAATTATTAACCTGACTCCTGAGCTCTGCATGTCTCTGGATTTCTCAGCAATGGTTGAATGGACATTTCCAAATCTAATGGATAATTATCAAAATCCAGGATGAATGTCTGAAAGAGCTATTTTGGCGCCACATTACCCCATTGTACAGGATATCAACAATGGTATTGTGGCAAAATTTCCATCCCAAGAATGAATTTGTACGAGTGCAGATGCTCTTTCAGAGGATGAAAGCGTTATGGCTGTGCCAACTGAGTGCCTGAATTCCATGGAGGTGTCAGGTTTGCCTCCACATCAGCTTCACCTTAAGTTGGGATGATCATCATATTTCTGTGAAACCTTGCCCCTAAGGATGGTCTGTGCAACGGAACACAGTTATTGGTGCAATCTGTCATCAACAGCAGACTACTTGAGGCAAAAAAAAATGTTGCATCAGAAAAGTACTAATTCCTCAAATATCACTGAAGCCATCTGACAACACATTTCCATTCACATACACGTTGACATTTCCCTGTGCAGATGGCATTCAGCATGACCATCAATAAAGCCCAGGGGCAAACATTAAAAAGAGTAGGAGTGTTCCTTTGGAATCTTCTCTTCACCCATGAACAACTATATATGGCTGCTTTCAGAATCTCCCACCCAGAAAACATCCAATTTGCAGTGACTGCTGACTTGAGTAACAAAAACAGGAATGTTTTGTATACAGAAGTCTTGTAAAGCTCTTGCAGCAGGGAAGTGTGACATGTTTCAGGATTTTGTGTATACGTAAGTGTTGTGAAGCTGTTGAAGTGCAATAAAATGTGATCTCAAGCAAAAATTGGCTCATTGGATTTTCATGCAAGCAATGCTGAATGAAAATCCACACACACACACACACACACACACACACACACACACACACACACACACACACACCAGGGCAAGGACAGCCCTGCTCCTTTGATGTTACAAAGTTGTGAGCATGGGGCAGAGTTTGTTTATCAGACAAAACCAGGACCCATGCTAATTACTAGCTAGGTTTCATGATAGCTAACAGATCACTAGACAATGTGAACTAAATATATATCTATTTCCTGCTGAGGTCCTTCACCTTTCTTATATTAAAAATATAACCAGTTGCCAATTGATTCACACTTCTTGTAGATTGTCAGTGCATGGAAGTCTGGGAGCTCTTTTCTATTTCTTCCACTGCAGCATTTGTTCCACTGCAGCATTTCACACTAACTTATAGTCACACTTATGAAAAAGTCCTGTAAATGTTCTAAATTTTTCTGTACCCTGATGATTCACTCATACCAGTTACAAAAATCTCCACTCATTTCATGAGGTGAATAGGAATGTTACATGTGCCTTCTTCCTGGCAGCTAAACGTGTAAGGATATCAGATGGTTTCAGTGCATGTCCCTCTTGCTTTTCCATCTCAAAATTGCCTTACCATGAAGGCCAATGACAGAATTCCAGATAAGCTTGCTTCCAAACCTATGTGGCCTTTGCCTGTAGATCTAAGTATTGGATCTCGAGATTCATCTTGTTTCTCTCTCTTGTATGCCCCTGCATTCATTCCAGGTCAGGTCTTCTCCTTAGTCTGGCATGGCATTTGACTTCTAAAGACAAGTGTTCACCTACCTGTAGACCTGCATAGCCAGTCATTAATTTCTTTAACTTGTTTTTGAGATTCTAAAGTTATAAATTAATTTGGCAAATATAAACTATTGAAATATCCTGTCTATCCTGAATGCATGACCTTCTATGCATTCAGACTCCAGCACAGATAAACTTAGTCCACTGGACTACTCCAAACTGTGGAATATAGCTAATTTAATTCTGAATGAATGAAATCCTGCTTAATCAGAGGAACTTCAACAGTACATTATTTTTGATACAATCCTGAACTAAAATGTATTTTCTCCAAGACAGGAAAAATGACTTTTATAACTTTGTCTGTAAAAACAGAGTTATTTAGCCCCAGAAAACTAGAGACTGACCACTCCATTCTTCTGACTGGACAATCAAGCTTCCCTTCAGCTCAAATTTTCATCACTCATCTTGACTCCATTAATTGCATTTTTGACACACTGAGGACCAGCCTGATAAATCTCTCCTTATCAAGTAACAAAGCCCAATAAAAAAATATTTCCTATTTTTAGCCATAAAAAGATCCACTCTCCAATAGTCATGAGACTATGAAGTGTCAAATTCTCAGAGAGTGCCCTCAATTAGCATTACTTAATGTCTGAAAATCCTAAATGTACATCTGCATTTTCAAGGTGATAGTTGTTTTGAACTAAGACAAAACTAGTCCAGAATCCAAATTCCAAACATCTAGTTGATCCCAAGTAAGGTCCTTAATTTTAATAGTTAATGCTCTGTGGGTGTGTCTGCACATGCAATTAATACACAAAAAGATTACTGTAAAATGCAGGGCAGTAAGCTTTCTGTGAGAGCACTTTTATACGTGCACCTGTCAGAAGCAAATTTTCTCCCAATGGGAGCAGTTCAGGGCAAGGAAATGCCTTTACTGCTTTCCTGACATATAGCAGCCAGGGAGAGTTCTAGTATCCCCTGGGTACTAAAAACAGACTGTCAGGGGGCACCAAAGTCAGGACTGGGGTCTGGGTGGTAGGTGAGCAGCTGTTTCCCAGCCCCAATTCCCAGGATTGGGAAAGTGTCCCTTCCCCCACAGATCTTTCCCAGCTCCCTGCCCTGATGAGCTGATCAGGGCAAGGGGATGGGAAACAGCTCCATGGAAGGGAACTCTTTCCCACCCCTCTGCCCTGGTTGGCTGTTGGGGCAGCTGGCAGTTAGCCCCAAGCTGTGTGTAAATTCACTGCTCAGCTAGAGGTAGCTGGAAGTTGTCCCACCAGTGGGACAGCTGGCACTGAGCCCAGTCAGGGCCTTGCTGCCAGCTGCTCTACCAGCAGGACAACTCTCAGTCAGCTTCAGGCTGAGTAGAGAAGGAAGAGCTCCACACTCTCGGTGCTGCTCAGCTCCCTGCTCCTCTGGGGAGCTGGAAGCCCCACAGTGGCAGGACAGGGAACCCTATACCTGTGCTGATTGAATCCTGGCTCTTGGGAGAGCTGGGAGCTGAGGACCACCAAGGCTGGTCCCCTTGCCTGTGTGGCTAACCAAAAGCAAATTTGCTTCCAGTCACAATCTATATGAGCCCTACCACACAGTATCTACGCTGAAGTTAGTTTAGTACCTGTATTTAAAAGTACTAACTAACTGCACACTAGACTAATTTACTGTGCAGGATTTTATGCACAATGTTACATTGTGACACTTTACTGTGCAGTAGGTTATTCTACTGTGCAGTAAAGCATCTCATGTAGATACACCCTGTATGTATTAAAGACCCAGAATATTGACAGACAAATATCCTAGTTTTTTTAACCTAACCTTTCTCTTGGCTAGAGGTGGACAGAAATCAAAGTAACAAATTGGATTGGAAACATAAGTTCTGAGAAATGTGGCTTTACCTAATCACTGTGTTTCCAATAGTGAATTGACCTTCTGGCAGCTTTTTCTCTACTATTAGTGGTGCTATTAAATTGTTTCACATACCATACACCCTGGTCACATCTACACATGCAAATACTGCTGATTCTATTTACTCCAGAATAATTGACTCTGCAGTAAATGTACCCTGGGCAAGCATCTACACATGCAGGGTTTTGGGAACAGATTTGCTGCACATGGCAGCAGTCTGCTTCTGCCGTGTCTGGCTCTGTACTGGCCCCCCTGCAGAAACCATGAGGAACTGGAGGCTCTGGCCACATTTTCCTGTGGCCAGTTGCCATCTTTAAAAAACAGCCCTGCCACCTGGCCACCTGACCTACTGTTCCAGAACAGTCTGCATAGTGTGGTGCCAGTACATAGTGGCTCAGTTGCTGGAGTCTAGGCCCACTGTGCCACCTGGCCACCTGACCTACTGTTCCAGAACAGTCTACATAGTGTGGTGCCAGTACATAGTGGCTCAGTTGCTGGAGTCTAGGCCCACTGTGCCACCTGGCCACCTGACCTACTGTTCCAGAACAGTCTGCATAGTGTGGTGCCAGTACATAGTGGCTCAGTTGCTGGAGTCTAGGCCCACTGTGCCACCTGGCCACCTGACCTACTGTTCCAGAACAGTCTACATAGTGTGGTGCCAGTACATAGTGGCTCAGTTGCTGGAGTCTAGGCCCACTGTGCCATGACTTTTCCACCCCCAGGCCCTGGGAGAAATGTCCACCACCATGGGCTCCTTCTCACCACCCTTCTTGCCATGTTGCCCACTGTGGTGACTGCCACCCGGCCCAAGTCAATCTCAGCCCTGACAACCCTGCCTTGTGGCTTGGATGCCTGGCCTGTCTCACCATGCCATACCAGGCCTCCTGCCACTGTACAGCTGCCACCCAGATCTCATGCTGCTTCTCAGACCCTGCCAGGGATGCCAGTGCACACCTGGACACCAGGGCTGTTCACATGCTCCTTAGCTTCCAGCCCCACCACCTCTGAGCCTACACAGCCAGTAAAGATCAGTGGCTGCACATTGTCCAGACCAGCTAGGATGATGAGCAGTGGCTGGAGTCACTCTGGATTACCCAGGGCACCTTCCATGAGCTCCTTGAGCAGGTTCACCCACACCAGGAGGAGCAGGCCACCACCATGTGGTAGCCCCTCTGCTTAGACACCCAGCCGGCTATCACCCTGCTCAATCTGGCTATGCATGCCAGCCTCTGCTACATTGGTACCTCTTTGGTATGGGCAAGACAACCCCCAGGAATACCATCTTGGAGGTGTGCATTGCCCTCCAGAACATGCTGCATCACACCGTGTATGACCCTCTAGAGGTTGGGTTCTGTGCCCTGAGTTTCCCCCAGTGCATCATGGCCCTGTATGCGACTCATATCCCTGTCACCTTCACACCACACAGTGACCATCCCTACTACAGCTGGTGAGACTTCCACTCAGTCATACTCTGAGCTATTGTTAACCAATGTGGTGCTTTCACTAACATGAGTGTTGGCTAGGCAGGCAGCACTCACAATGCCCACATGTTACACAACTCCACCCTGCCAGCCCTGATGAAAAGTGGTACTTTGCACCAGGGGTGCTGGACCTCCATCTGGGTGTGGTGGTGGTCCCACCCCTCCTCACCAGGCACCTTGCCTACCCATTCCTCCCCTGGCTCATGTGGCCCTACACCAGCCAGCTGGACCCCCAAGCAGGCACACTTGAACCAGTGCCTGGGACAGACCTTGGTGGAGTGTGCCTTCAGCCAGTTGAAGGGATGCTGGCATACCCTTACCATGAACCTTAAGGTCAACAAGGCCAACAACCTCCAAGTCATTGCATGCTGCATAACACCTGCAAGGCCTGGGGGAGATCTTCCACAAAGCCTGAGCAGAGGTGGCACAGCAGGTGGAGGATGCCTGGCACCGGGAGTGCCATCTGCAGGGGCAGTGACAGCAGCGGGCCCCCCATACGAAGGCCCTGGGTGAGCCACTCACCTGCCTGTGGGGTCAAATCACTAGGTGTGAGAGATGCTGGCCAAACATGTTCTCCTGCAGTTCCTGCTGTAGTCCACCTGAATGGCTGGCCCAGACTCCCACCTACTCCCAGCACCATGTTTACTGTGGACATCTCTCAGAAAAGCAGTTTATTTCCCTCCACAAATACAGAACCCAGTCCACCTTCCCTCCCCAACAACAGAGCCCATCCCACCCCCTCCTAAGCCACAGAGCCCTTCTCCTTCTGCATCAGACCATTGCCTCCCTGTCTGCCATTCCCACAGAGCCCCTCCATCACCTACCACATCTGTCACTAATAAAGTACCCTTTTCCCTGTACAGACTATGTACAGTGGGGGCTACATGCATAGCCAGCTTGAGCAGGGTGATAGCCAGCTGGGTTTCTAAGCAGAGGGGCTACCACATGGTGGTGGCCTGCTCCTATATACAGTGGAGGCAGTGGGGTGGGTACATCTAGGGAGCCCAGACACAGGCACTCATTACCCAAGCATCTGGCCTCACCCTGGTGGGTCTTCACACTGTGGCAAGCCCAGTGAATGGGGGGCTCACCTGTGGGCAATAGCAGGCACTACAGGACAGTAGGCCAAGCCAGCAGGGCCAGAAAGTGGTGTTGGCCCCACTACAGGGAGTCCCTGCTGTGGGGAAGAATGGAGCTGGGGTGAGTGGTGGAGCTGGCCCCAAGCAGGGTGGCTGTGTAGCAGGGGCCCTGGGGCAGGAGCTTGGGCCTGGGCACTTGGCCGATAGAGGAGCTATTGCACCTCAGCTCAGAACCATGGGACAGTCTGCTGCTGTGCAGCAAGCAGCTGGGTTGGGGGCAGGGCAGTGGGTGGCATGAAGGTAACCACCAGTGTCCAGTACCCTACAGTCCTACTCCATGGCCTCCACTGCCCTGGCCACCCAGACAGCCTGATGCTCCAGGGTCTTCAGGTGCCCTCTCCTCCACGGTCTGGAGCTTTCCCCTGAATTCCTGGTCTGCCTGGTCCCTCACCATCTTGAAGGCATCCCTCTCCCACTCTTGGGTGACATCTTCCACTTGTCAGACCTGTGACTCCATCAGACGCTTCTCATCCAGGGTAACCAGCTGGTCCAGCAGCCAGGTCTGATCCTCGACCCTGTGCTGCCAAGGCCAGCAAATGCCCAAGATCCCATCTGAGGCTGGAAGTGACCTTGACAGTGCATTCCAGCTGCCAACTCATGATTCTCCCCAGCATGTAGCTATAGGTTCTGCAGAGCCAGGAAAAAGAGGTTGTTTGTGACAGTTTGCAACATTTTTTTAGATAAGATGCTCAATACCAGGGGACTATGTGCTGTCCAGCTGCAGAAAAGGTGTTGGTTGCCTATCGACCATGATAAGTTCTCCAACCAGGCCCCAACACAGGCAGCTGCCAGCCAAGCTCTTCACCCCTATCACCAGGGATCCTGGTTTTCTCTGATAAAAAAAAAAAATCCCCAATTTTCAGATTGAAAAAATAAACCAAAATCTAAATTTTCCCATGATTTAAAATGAAACACCACTATTTTTAAATAACTAATGCCACTATATGTATACATATCTATATATCAGTGACATTTCATTTTAATCATGGGAAAATGTGAATTTTGAGTTCCTTTTTTCAATCTGAAACTTGGGGCTTTTTTTTCTTTATCAGAGAAAACCAGGATCCCTGATGATCACTCTGCAGGGGCAGATGGGCTGGTGGGTTCTGGCCACAGGCAGCCTACCTGTCCTGCCCCCTTCCCAGGCTGAGATAGGTCTGGGTCCTGGCAGCCCCTGCTGCCTTGACTCCAGAGCCACTCTCCCTCTTTCTCCTGTAGGCCATTCTGTCTTGTGTTATGCCACCAAATCCATGGCACCCAGGCTCAGGTGGGGGAGTGGGGCTCACTGACTAGAACATGAAGCTGCTTGTACCCCCACCCTCCCACCAGGGAGCTTTTTTGTAGCTTCCCCCCCCCCCCTTTCTCTCTCTTCCCCCCTTGCTTCCGGTTTCTTTGTCTGTGAGTTGCTTCTCGCAGCCTTCTTTCTGACTGTCTCTTTCCCTTTTTTTCTCTTTTTTTCTGTTTGCTTGTTGCGGGGAGTTACCTTTTCCATTAGCCTGCCTTCTAGAGGTGTTCTTAATTGCCCCTTCTTCCCCACCCCGACCCCTTTGTGTTCCTTTTTCTTTTCACTGTTCTACACCCCACTCCCCTCCTTCCCTTGCTGCTTTTTTTCCCCTCCACACTTCTCCCCCTCTGCAGGGAGGTCTCTTATCATTTGCCACTTGAGGGGTGCATTATTCTTTCCCCCTGCCCTCTTACTTTGGTCTATCCACGCTTTTCTTTCACCCCCCAATTCCCTCCCCCGCTTTTGGCTGCTTATCTTCACTTTCTGTTTTGGACGCATTCCCAGGAGCTTAGCCTTGAGCTCCTGTGTTTAAGTTTTTTTTTTTTTCGTTCCCTTAGTTTTTTTGCTTTGCAGCTAACCCTGTCCTAGTGAGGAATGGCTGCTCCTACACCTGGCAGCTGGCATGAGGATGTCTCTAGGGACCGCCTGATGACTCATGGCCTGAGGGTTCATACCCCTCTCCATGTGGGGCTCGAGGTTTGCGTAGAGGCTCTAGCTGTGCTCCTGGGAAGGCGTACCATCCGCCTTGCGGATCGTGTGAACACGGTCCCAATGATTTACTTTAGCACACCCGCCTTGGTTGACACGGTGTGTGCGGAGGGACTAGATATTGCGGGCGTCCACTACCCTGTCATGCCCCTAGAGACTCAGGCAGTGAGGGTGGTGATCTCCAACATCCCACCACACGTTTCTGACCAGGAGCTGGCCAGGGGACTTGAGGCCTATGGAGTTCCTATGAGTCCTTTTTGCCGACTGCCGATGGGAAGCAGGGACCCTCAGCAGAGACACGTCCTGTCCTTTCGGAGTCAGGTCTTCGTGCTCCTCAAGGAGGGCCCCCAGTCTCTGCCTTGCTCCCTGAGCCTCACGCTCGAGGGTCGGAGGTTTATCGTCTATTTGTCTGTGGGAGAGACCACATGTTTCAAGTGCAGTGGCTTTTCCCACCTGGCTGCTCAGTGCCCTCAGGGGAAGGCGGCCGGACCATCGCCGCCTGCAGCAGTGCCAAGGAATGGCGCGTTGACTTCTGGGGCATGTGGCTGGCCCAGAGAGGCCAGGAGCTCTTCCACCCAACCTCCTTCCACCCCTATTCCATCTCAGGGGACTGGGGTCTCCGGTGTGAAACCATCATCCAGTGGAGGGGCTGGTGCTACTACCCAGGCCCCACCGCCACCTCCCCCATCTGTGGCGCCCCCTGCCCTCAGTATGAGAGCCCCACCAGGTGGAGGGGCGGACACCTCCCTTTGCCCCCTGCCTGCCCCAGCCGCCCCGGCTGAAGTGGCTGGGGTGGCTGGGGACTGCGGCGCTGGAGCCTCATCAGATGATGGGCCTCTGGCCTCATCCCAGCCACCTGTGAATGTGGTGCTGCCTGAGGCAGCTGGCCCTGCTGGGGTGGGCCAGGAGCAGTCTGGACCATCCCCAGCACAAGGGGAGCTGTCCACCACCACCAAGAAGAAGAAAAATAAAGAGAGGAGTATGAAGGGGGCCTCTCAGGACACCCCATCTCTGTCAGGACCCTCCTTGGCCAGTGCTGAGGGACCCCCCCACTAGAGAGCCTGACCCCACTCCGGCTGCCATACCATCTGCCCCATTGGATGTAGCTATCAATGGGGCAGACTTAGCGGGGGGGAGGGGGCTGCGGGGGTCCCCCCCGTCTCTCCCTCAGCCTCCGGAGTCGGGCGGCAGCAGGGATAGTGGTGAATGCCTCTCTTCTGGTGGCCTGGCCCTGGGGCTGGCAGGCGAGTCTGCTACCCCCTTGGTCACGCCCCAGCATAGGGGATCAGATGGGGAAGTTAGCGAGATGAAGATCCAGCTCTCTGAGTCTTGCAAGAGACGTCATGAGCAGGATGGCCTCTCCCCCCCCAAGAAGACAGGGAATGCCCTCGTGGAGCTGGTCCTTGACTCAGACGATGAGAGGGTCGATGCTGCTGTTGCGGGTGAGCTCCCACCGGGGGTGCGGCCTCGCCACTCTTCCTTAGGCAACATCCACCCCAAGCTGGTGTAGCCCCCCTGGGTCCCTCCTGACTATGGGTGTCTCCTGTCCTTGTTGAAGCTGACTAAGGGGTAGAAGAATGTAGCGGAATGAATCACTCAGTGGTGTGCAGACCCCAAGGTGTTTGTCAAGGCTGCCAGGGCAGCAGCCAAGCTCATGCAGTAGGATCTGGGCACCCAGCAGATGGCTTACTGTTTGGAGAAGCTTGCCCATAGGGTGAGAGTTGAGTGGGGCCTGGGCAGGTCCCTTGAGTAGAGTAGGGCACGGTAGGCCTTCCTTGACCTGTCTCTACTGCCTTGCTCTGCTCTTGGGTGCTCACTTTTCCACCTGTACCTTGCTTCACTCTTCCTCTCCCACACCCACATCCATGGCAGCCACAACCATTGGCACCTTTAACATCAATGGCTGTTGAGATTTGGTGAAGCGCGAGGCCGTCCTGGAGCTCCTGCGACAGAAGAGGCTGACTGTCACCTTCCTTCAAGAGACACACTCTGATACGCTCAACCAGGCAGCCTGGTGGGCTGCCTGGTGAGGCCAGGTGTTCCTGAGCCATGGCATCAACCTCAGTGCTAGGATCATGACTCTCTTATCACCGCAGCTGCAGCTTGACACGGCGGTGGCGTGGGTGGTCATCCCCGGCCACCTGCTGACTGTCCGTGTCACCCTTGCACAACACCGCCTGCTGCTCGTCAACATCTAAGCGCCCTCCGATGGCCAGGAGAGGGTCGTTTTCTTTGAGACCTTGGCAGCCATCCTGTGTGATTCCAGTGAGGATGATGACCAGCTCCTCCTTGGTGGGGATTTCAACTGCACCACTGCCCCCCGGCTCGACCGCACAGGGCCAGAGCCCCACCTGCCCTCCGCTTGCTAGCTGCAATCTGCCCTGGAGGGGACAGACCTCGTGGACGTCTGGTGGGTCCTGCATCCTGATATGCATCAGTACACCTGGTCCAGGATGGGTGCCGGTGGTCTCACCATGGCTCGCCTCGACCGCCTTTATATCACCAGGCACCACCTGCCACTCCTGCACAGCAGCCACATCGCTCCCTCGGGTCTGTCAGATCTTGGCGTAGCCTTCTGTAAACTGAGCCTGCCAGGGACAGCCTGTGCATGGGCATCTTATTGGTGTTTCAGTGTCAGCCTAATTCAGGACTCTTATTTCCAGGACTGCTTTGCCCACTTTTGGCAGAGGTGGGAGGCTGTGAGACTGAGCCACTCCTCCTGGAAGCTGTGGTGGGACGTGGACAAGGTACAGATCCGGATCTTTTGCCAGCAGTACACCCAGCTGGACGTGAACGAGACACACAGACGTATCCAAGAGCTGGAAGAGGACATGGCGGAGCTCGAGGCTGCACGACTTGGCCAAGAGCGCGGCCCGTGGCACGAGGATCTGCACCCGCTACCAGGAGCTGGCGGAAACTGACGTCCCGACCCATTTCTTTTTCAACCTGGAGCGGCAGAGGGCAGCGAGCAAAGTCTTGAATCATCTCAAGACTCCTGAGGGCTGGTTAATCACAGAGCCGGACGAAATATGTGAACATGCCGTCGCCTTCTATCGTGACCTGTTTGCGGCTGAGCCATCGTGCCCTGAGGCCATGCGGGAACTGCACGAGGGCCTACCATGCCTTGATGCCCTGGAGGCCGGTGAGCTTGAGCGGGACTTATCCCTGGAAGAGCTGGCAGCTGCCACGACTGGCCTCACCTCCAGCCAAGTCCCGGGCCTTGATGGGTTGCCTGCTGAGTTTTACAAGACCTTCTGGCCTCTCCTCCACCCCAGCCTCCTGCGCATTTTCCAGGAGAGCCTCGCTGACAAGGTCTTGCTGATCAGCTGCCGTCGAGCGGTGCTGACCCTGCTGCCCAAGAAGGGAGACCTTGGCTACATTAAGAACTGGTGGCTGGTCTCCCTGTTATGTGCGGACTATAAGATTCTGGCCAAAGCGCTGGCCACCCGCCTCCATGCAGTCATGGCCTCTCTCACTGGGCCTGAGCAGAGCTACTGCGTGCTGGGCAGGACCATTCAAGACAACCTGCTCCTGCTGTGTGACCTGCTCACAGCTAGCAAACTTTTTGGCCTCAACGTTGGCCTCATCTCTCTGGACCAGAAGAAGGCCTTCGACCGGGAGGGCCACGCCTATCTCTTCCAGACTCTGGAGGCCTTTGGTTTTGGGCCTGTCTTCACTGGGGCCCTCCGGGTCTTGTACCAAGACGTTTCCAGTCTGCTCAAGGTGAACGATGTGCTTTACGCTCCGTTCCCCGCACACAGGGGTATTTGTCAGGGGTGTCCATTGTCGGGCATGCTCTATGCCCTGGCCATCGAGCTGCTGCTACACGCGCTGCAGCGCTGCCTGAGTGATGTGGCCCTGCCATTGGCTATGGGCCCGTCCATTGGCCCTCCTCTCCGGCTGTTGGCACATGCAGATGAAGACACCATCTTCCTCAACTCCCAGGAAGACGTGCAGGCCCTGGCAGATTGCCAGCATGCCTATGAGCGCCCCTCCTCCGTCCGCATCAACTGGGCCAAGAGTGATACTCTGCTACTTGGCACATGGACTGGCATCCCCCCCCCCCCCGGATTTGCCAGGGGGCCTCATATGGTGCCACGAGGGCCTCAAGGTCTTGGGCGTGTTTCCAGGGTCACCGACCTTCATGGCGCACAACTGGGACGGCCTTGAGGAGGGGGTGGAGGCCCGCATGCAGCGATGGCGCTGGTGCCTGACCAGCCTTTCCTACCAGGGGCATGTCCTCGTCATCAATGCAACCTGGTGGCAGCAACCTTGTGGCATTGGTGCACCGTGCTCGACCCACCACCAAATCTACTTGAGAGACTCCAGTGCATCCTTCTTCTCCAGTGTAGACTTCTTCTGGGATGGGTGGTACTGGCTCCCGCGAGCTGTCCTTCACCTACCTGTCACCAAGCGGGGCCAGGGTCTGGTTGACCTGGTGAGCAGGGTGGCAGCCTTCTGCCTGCAAGCCCTTCAGTGACTGCTTTACAGCGAGGAGCACCTGTCCTGGCAACAACTGGTGTGCCAGTTCCTGCAGAGGGTCGGCTCCTTTGGCTTTGATTGGGAGCTCTTTCTGCTGAACCCCACACTCGTGAACTGGGCGGTGCTTCCAGCCTTTTACCGCAGCGTGGTACGAGCTTAGCAGGCCACTTTCCGCCTCCAGCCTCGAGTCCGGACCCTGTGTTTCCTGCAGCTGCTGAGGGAGCCTCTGGTGTACAACTCAGTCCTGTGGGGCTCTGTGCCGAGCCTGGCCTCTGCCAGCCTCACAGCCACCCTCATCCAGACACATGTCCTCCGCCTGCACCATCTCCTGGACCCCGCTCAGTCAACCTGGTTCTTGCCCAAGGTGCTGGCCACACAGCTGGGCATGCACTCCATCCGCAGCATGGGCCATCTCCTGCGTGACATGCATGCCACCCTCCTGCTGGAGGTGGTGGCTGCCTTGGACGAACATTTCTGGGCACACCATATGCCCCAGGCCGCGGATGCCGCGAGCGAGGCTTTCCCTCCGCTGACAGTCACCCCAGCTGTGGCTGTGGAGTTGGCCCCTGGGCCGGGCACTCTGTTGCAGCTCCCCATGCCTCCCAATAGTGACACAGGTTGTCCCTTTGCTTCTCTATTGCGTAGAAGCTTGTATGCCTGGGTGGTTTGTGTCTGCCATGCTCAGGTGTTGACAGGCTGCCCCGATACACCATGGCAACGGTGGCTGGGGCCACCAGCTTCCCCACCGGCCCACCCAGCATGGCACACATTGCATAAGCCGCTGACGACCAAGAAGACTGATGACCTGCAGTGGCAGTTGCTGCATGGCATCCTAGCCACTGGCACGTTTGCATCCCACTTGGACCCAGCCGCCTCGACGGCCTGCCCCTTCTGCCCTGGGGGCATGGAGGAGGATCTCTTTCACTCCTTCCTGGACTGTCCCCACCTGCGGCCGCTCTTTGCCACCCTCGAGTCACTGCTGTGGGAGCTGGGCAGTAGCCTCTCGGAGACCACCTCCATGTTCTCCTACCCATACCGGGTGGCCGAGCGGGGCACCATCTGCCTGGCCAACTTCTTGCTGGGCCAGGCCAAGATGGCTGTCCTCAAGAACCGCTGCAACCGGCTTGCTGGCACCGGATCAGATGATGCCCCGCAGCTCTTCAGCCTCCTAGTGCGGGCCCGCCTTTCACTGGAGTCTGAGCACGCTGTGCTCCGGCGGGGGGTGCCTGCCTTTGAGGCACTCTGGGCCCTTGAGGGAGCGCTGTGCCACGTGGAGGATGGCTGTCTCAAATATGCGCTCTGATGTCTTGACCGGTCTGGGCGACTGGGCGGGCGCGGTGGCAGACTGTGGCTTCCGGCTTTTGCCATGCCCTGGGGCCTCACCAGGTTTTTTTGTTTTTTCTTGGGATGAGATGATGAAGGGTTTTGCATGTGTACAATGGGACAGGGAAGGGTGGAACTGTTCATTTCTAGAGGGCTATATGACATGCTAGGTATGATGTGTACTACTGCGAAGATGGTTGTCAAGGGGTGATGTTCTGAATGTACTGGAATGGTTTCTCTTTGGTGAGTTTGATGGTTTTTTTGCTTTCTGTACCTGACCTTCCCTGAAATAAAGTATTTAAAAAGTCAAAGTCCTTCCTTCCATTTTGGATGCACTGGACAAGGTTTGTTTGGAGCTGCGTAGGGCAATCCTGAGCATAAGACTCCCTTGCTTTCTATCTGTTTCCTTTTCTGACTCCCACATGTCTAAAGGTCTCTAACTTCTGTTTATCTTACTTTCTGAATTATTTTCTTGCATTTTCACAGCATTTTTCTCCTTTTTCTCTGTTCTCTCCATTCCCCGTGTACTTGCAGTCTCTTTGTCTGCGACTTGCTTCTTTACAGCCTTCTTTCCTTACTGTCTCTTTTTTCTTTCTTTCTTTTCTGTTTGCTTGCTGTGGGGAGTTAACTTTTTCCAATAGCTTGCCATCTGAGGGGTGCTCTTAATTACCCTCTCTTCCCTCACTTTGTTTTTTTTTGTTTTTTTACTGTTTCCACCCCCCCCACACCACTTTTTTTTTTTTCTTTTCACTTCAACCCTTTCCTTCTCCAATCTAGAATTTTATGGCCGCATTCCCAGACACTTATCTTTTTAGTTAGTATAAACATTTTTTTGTTTTCTTTTTCTCAATTACAGCTTGAAATTAACCCTGTCCTAGCAGGAATAGCTGCTCCTACACCAAGCAGCTGGCATGAGGATGCCTTTAAGAACTTCCCAATTACCCATGGCTTAAGGGTTCACACCCCTTCCTACATCAGGGTTGAGGTCTGTGTAAATGCCCTTGCTAGTCTCCTGGGACAGCATAAAACACATTGCACAGGTCATGTTAACACGGTCTCAATGATTTACCTGAGCAATTCCACCCTACTTAACAGGGTGCACGCAGAGGGCCAGAACATTGTGGGCTCACACTATTTTATCATGCCTCTAGACATCCCAGCAGTGAGGGTGGTGATTTCCAATGTGCCCCGGCATGTGACCGATCGGGAGCTGGCCAAGGAACTTGAGCCCTATGGGGTTCCTATGAGTCCCTTTGGCTGATTGATGATGGAAAGTAAGAACCCAAAACTGAGGCATGTCCTGCCTTTTTGAAGGCAGGTTTTCATGCTTCTCGGGGAGGGCCCATGGTTCCTGCCTCAGTCCTTGCGCCTTATATTCAATGGGTGGAGGTCTGTGATCTATTTTTCCTTTGGAGAGACCATGTGTTTCCAGTGTGGTACCTCTTCCCACCTAGCAGCCCAGTGCCTGTGGGAGAGAGTGGCCGGAACATCGGTGACTATAGCAGCACTGATGGATGGGTCATCCACCTCTGAGATGCAGGCTGCACCCAGTGAGGCTGGGAACTTTTACTGACCTCCTTCTACCCCTGTTCCATCTGAGGGTGCTGGAGTTTCTGGCATGAGAGTGCCATCCAGCAGAGGTGCTGGGACTAGGCCCCAACTGTCCCCCCCACCCTTTCCACCTACAGTACCTAACTCCAATGGTACAGAGAAACCAACAGGTGGAGAGTCTGATGCCTCCACTTGACCCCTGCCTGCCCTGAGTGCCCCGATTGAGGCAGCTGGGGTGGTCAACAATGGTGGCACCAAGGCCCTGTTGGATGATGGGTCTCAGGCCTCCTTCCAGTTACCCTCCTTTGCGGTCTTGTCTGAGGTGGATGGCCCTGGGGAGGCAGGCCAGAAGCAGTCTGGTCCAACTTCTATAAAGGGTGGGCCACCTGCCAGTTTCCAGAGGCAAGTGGCAATAAAAGCTATGCACAATGCCTCTCTTATGGAGATCTGACCCAGGGGGTGGCAGAGGAGTCTGCTGACCTCTTGGTCATGTCCCAGGCTACTGAATTAGATGAGGAGGCTAGTAAGATGGATATCCAGCATTCTGAGTGTCACAAGTGACCTCAAGAGCAGGATGACCTCTCTCCCCCCAAGAAGGTGGGGATTCCTCTTCAAGAGCCAGTCCTTGACTTGGACAATCAGAGGAGGCTGATGGGTTTAGATATTGAGGGTGTAGATGCTGCAATTGTGGGTGAGCTCCCACCTAGGGTGCAGCCTTACCGTGCATCTGTCAGAAATGTGCAGCCCATGTTCGCAGACCCCCCTGTGTGGGTCGCTACTATGGGGGTCTCTTGACCTTTTTGAAACAGAGTAAAAGATAGCAGAACATAACGGGGAGCATCACCCAATGGTGTGCAGATGCTAAAGTTTTTTTATAAAGGCTGCCAGACCTGTGGCCGAACTTATGCAACAATATCTAGGCACTCAGCAGATGCCTTATCATCTGCAGAAGCTTGCACAGTGGATGAGAGATGAGTGGGACTGGGGGGTCTCTGGAGTACAGTAGGGTATGATAGGCCTTTTTTGACCTGTCTCTGCTTTTTGCTCTGCTCTTGGGGGCTCACTCTTCTATATATGCCTTACCTCGCTCTTCCTCTCCCATACCCACACCCACGGCAGCCACAATCATTAGTACTTTTAACATCACCATCTGTCGATATCCAGTGAAATGGGAGGCCATCCTGGAGCTCCTGTGCCAGAAGCGGCTGGAGGTCACTTTCCTCCAGGAGAAACATTCTGACAGGCTCAACCAGTTGGTTTCACACGCTGCCTGGTGAAGCCGCTTGTTCTTGAGTCATGGCACCAACCTTTGCACTGGGGTTGTGACTCTCCTATCATCACAACTACAGCAAGACACAGCGGTTTTGTGGTAGATTGTCCCCAGCTGCCTGCTGACTGTCACCCTAGCGCAACACCTCCTGCTACTCATCAACGTTTATGCACCTACTGATGGCCAGGAGAGGGTCACTTTTTTTAGACCTTGGCCACCCTTTTGCATGGTGTTAGTGAGGATGATGACCTGCTCCATGTAAGTGGGGACTTTAACTGTACCACTGACATCCTGCTTGACCATATGGGGCCTGAGCCTCACCTGCTCTCAGCCCGCAAGCTGAGGGAGACTGCAGGCCTCAATGATGCTTGGCAAGCCCTGCACCCCATTGCGCACCAGTACACCTGGGCCAGGATGAGTGCCAGTGGTCTCACAATGGCTCGCCTAGACAGCCTTTATGTCACCAGCACCATCTGCCACTCTATGCAGTGGTTTCATCATTCCCTCAGGCCTGTCAGATCATGGTCTGGCTTGCTGTAAATTCAGCCTGCCAGGGAGAACCTGCACACGAGTGCCCTATTGGTGCTTCAACATCAGCCTTCTTCAAGACTCTTACTTCTGGGACTGCTTTGCCAACTTTTGGCAGGGCTGGGAGGCCACAAGAGTGAATTACTCCTCCTGGAAGCTATGGTGGGATCTGGGCAAGGTACAGATCCAGGCTTTTTGCCAGCAGTACACCCAGCTGGCCACAAATGAACTATGCTGCCATATCAGAGAGCTGGAGGAATATGTGGTAGAGCCTGAGCCATTCTGCCCTGAGGCCACGTGGGAACTCCATGCAGTCCTGCCACATCTTTGTGCCCTGGAGGCCAGAAAGCTTAAGCAGGAATTGTATCTGGTGGAGCTGGCAGCTGGCACAGCTGGTCTTGACTTCAGCAAAGCCCCAGGTCTCAATGAGTTACCTGCTGAGTTTTATAAGATTTCTGGCCTCATCTCACCCCTTGTCCCCTGCGTGTTTCCAGGAGAGTCTTGCCGACAAGGTCTTGCTGATCAGCTGCCGCTGTGCAGTGCTCACTCTGCTGCCCAAGAAAGGAGAACTTGACTGCATTAAGAACTGGTGGACAGTCTCCCTGCTGTGTGCAGACTACAAGATTCTGGCCAAAGCACTGGCCACCCACCTACGCACTGTCATGGCATCTGTCACTGGGCCTGAGCAGAGCTACTGCGTGCTAGGCAGAACCATCCAAAACAATCTGTTTCTTTTTTCCCAACATACTCACAGCCAGTGAACTCTTCTGCCTAGACACTGGCCTCATCTCTCTGGATCAAGAGAAAGCCTTCAACTGGGTGTGTTGAGCCCCAGCTCAAGTCTGGGTTTGTGCCCGGTATGCAAAGGCCAATAAAGATACCAGGGGTGAAAGTATAAAGATTTATTGCTAGCAATAAAAGGTACAAGTGGAATAATTTCACAGAACAAGCACACTAGATTTCAATTCTAAGCCACTTTTATACAGGAGTTTTAGACCTTCATAAGCATCCTTGTTTGCTAATTGGCTATAAAGGAGTGACACAAGGAGTTCTTTACTGAGCATGTCTCTATACCTGTGTTTTAGCTATGTATCTCATTAACATACATGTATGTTTCATTAGCATACCTTTTGCCCACCTAGGGGAGTGATTTTTAGTATTTTAATGAGCTCTTTGACCCAGTACTCTGATTCTGCTTTTGTTTTCAAGCCTCCTTTATCTAAGACTGTCTCCTCCTTATCATTGCAGATGGGCATTCGTCACATAACATTCACTTTTGCTTAGGCTTTGCATAGTAGTTTCTAGGTCACTCCTTACAGGTGGACCATGCCTACTTCTTTCAGACCCTGGAGTCCTTTGGCTTTGGGCCCCTTTTCACTAGAACCCTCTGGGTCTTGTATCAAGACACTTCCAGTCTGCTCAAGGTGAATAGGGTGTTCTGTGCCCCGTTCCCCACATGCAGAGGCATCTGTCAGGGCTGCCCCCTGTCAGGCATGCTTTATGCCCTGGCCATTCAGGCACTGCTGCATGCACTGCAGCACTGCCTGAGTGGTGTGGCCTTGCCATCAGCCACGGGCCTGTCCATTGCCCTTCTGTTCTGGCTATCAGCATATGCAGACGATGTGACCATCTTCCTTAACACCCAGGAAGATGTGAAGGCCCTGACAGACTGCCAGCAAGCCTATGAATGTGCCTCCTCAGCCCGTGTCAACTGGGCCAAGAGTGATACCCTGCTGCATGGTGCATGGATCAGCGTGAACCCCCCAGATTTGCCAAGGGGCCTCACCTGGCACTGTGTGGGCCTTAAAGTTCTGAGCATGTTCCTAGGGCCATCGACCTTCATGGTGTGTAACTGGGACAGCCTCAAGGAACAGGTAGAGGCGCACCTACAATGGTGGCACTGGCACCTACCTAGCCTCTCTTACCATAGATGTGTTCTCATTGCAAACAACCTGGTGGCGGCTACCTTGTGGCACCAGTGCACTGTACTCTATCCATCACAGGACCTACTCAAGAAACTCCAGCACCTTCTGGGTGATTTTTTTCTGGAATGGGTGCCACTGGCTCCCACAAGCTGTCCTTTACCTACTTGTAGCTGAGGGGGGCCAGAATTTCGTTGAATTTGTGAGCAAGGTGGCCGACTTTCCCCTGCAGGCCCTTCAACAACTCCTGTATGGTGAGGAGTGCCCACCTTGGCAATGACTGGTGTGCAGGTTTCTGCAGAGGGTGGGGCCCCTCAGCTTTGACTGGGAGCTCCTTCCTTTGGACTTCATGCTTTTAAACTGGGCGGTGCTTCCAGCTTTCTACTGTGGCATGGTACAAGCCTAGCAGGCCACTTTCTGCCTCCAGCCCCAGGCCCATCACCTGCATTTCCCAGAGCTGCTGAGGGAGCCCCTGGTGCACAACCCAGCCCTGAGGCACCCCATGCTGAGCCTGGCCTCTGCCAGTATCACAGCCTTTCTCATCCTGGCATGTGTCCTCCGCCTGAGCCATCACTTAGAACCCACTCAGTTGGCCTGGCTCTTGCCCGAGGCCTTGACCATCCAGTTGGGCATGCACTCCATCCACGGCATGGGCTTTCTCCTGTGTGACATCCAGGCTGCCCTCCCATTTGAGGCAGGAGGCACCCTGGACAACCATCTCTGGGTGGGCCAGGTACCCTGCACCACAGATGTCCCAAGTGAGGTTTTTCCCATACTGCCAGTCACCCTGGCAGTGGCTGGTGAGCTGTCTGGTGGACCTGGCACCCTACTGACACTCCCTCTGCCTCCTGACAGTGACATGGGTTGCCCCTTTGTTCTTCTGTCACATAGAAGCCTATATGCCTGGGTGGTTCACATCTGCTATGCCCAAATGCTGGAGAGCTGCCCCGATACACCAAGATGATGGCACCTGGGGCCACCAGATTCCCCACCAGCCCACCCAGCATGGTACACGTATAAGCTGCCTACTGCCAAGAAGACTGGTGACCTGCAGTGGTGGTTGCTGCATGGCATCCTAGGCACTGGCACATTTATGTTCCACTTTGACCCAGCCACCTCGACAGCCTGCCCCTCTGCCCAGGGAGTTTTGAGGAGACCCTCTTTCATGCCTGCGGCTGCTCTTTATTACCCTCAAGCTGCTGCTGCAAGCGCTGGGCAGGAGTCTTTCAGAGACCACCTATGTGTGCTCCTACCCATACTGGGTGGCTGAGAAGGGCCCCGTATGCCTGGCCAACTTTTTACTGGGTCAGGCCAAGATGGCCATCCTCAAAAACCACCAAAACTGGCTTTCTGGGAATGACTCAGATGATTCCCTGCGGCTTTTCCACCTCCAGGTGGAGGCACACCTCTTGCTGGAGTTTGAGTACACTGTGCTCCAGTGGGTGGTACCCACCTTTGAGACATGCTGGGCCCTTGAGGAAGCACTGTGCCATGTGGAGTATGTCCATCTCAAATACACGCTCTGATGTCATGACCGGTATAGACAACTGGGCAGGCTAGGCTTCCAGCTTATGCCGCATCCTGGGCCTTCACTAGGCTGCTCTTTCACTTTCTTTTTGTGTGGGAAGTTGAAGGTGTTGTCACATGTATGATTGGATAGAACAGGGTAGGAATTGTTTATTTATAGATATGACTGTGTGGCTGGCATTCTGACCATAAAACTAGAATGTAAGGCATGATGTGGAATGTAGCGAAGGTGTCTGTCATGGTGTGATGTGATGAATGGAATGACATGGTGTTCTTGGTTTGATGGTAATTTGTTTGTCTCTGATTTGTAAGCTGCCAACCTTTTTGTATCCCTGAACCCATGAATGAAGTAGTTAAAAAGTCACAAAAGTCCTTCATTGTTCTTTGTTCTGTTTAAGACATGGTTTTGCAGCAGTATTTTTAGTGTTAAGGTTTATAGTTTGTTGGTCCCATGGAAGAACTAACTTTAAACATCTTAGTTGAATTCCATACAATTGAGAGCTCTTAAAGTTGAAGATGAAAAACTATAAAGTTGCCCCTGTTGAAAAGTCAGTTCCCTAAAGGCCAACAGCTAAACATTGGCTGGTTTGGAGAAGACAGGAGTGAGTTAGCTTTCAGTTGCTAGGCAACAGGTTCCTAAGTAGCAGTTCTCTTTTCTTAAAGAAACTGAGCAGTGCTCAGTCTGATCAAGTCTGTGTGATTACATGCAATGAACTTTGATTTTCAAAAATAAACTATAATTTTAACACAAGCATTTTTTTTTTTTAAGGAGGTAGATGTGAAGTTGTCCTATAACTATCTCCTATAATCAATAGCAGCATAGCTTCCTTCTGCTTATTCTTCTGCTACTGTTCTGGTTTCCTCTGCTTTTATACAATTGACCTTTCAACAGCAATTCATTTTTTGGGGGGGTTTTTGACCTTTTAGTCTTATGTCCATCAATGTTAAAAAAGTTTAATGTATGATATTTGAGCATACAACCACAAAGGAGGAAACAAATATACTCCTAATAAAAGCTATCTTAACTTTAAAAAATAAACAAACAAAAAAAAAAAAACAACCCAACAAAAAATCCTGCTGAATCTGAGATTGTTTTTGCTGAATCTGTTGTGAAGTATTACACAGAATCATAGAAAAATAGTGCTGGAAGGTCATCTAGTCCAACCCTCTGCTCAAAGCAAGACCCAACTAGATCATCCTAGCCAAGGCTTTGTCTAGCTGGGTATTAAAAACCTCCAAGGATGGAGAGTTCACAACCATTCTGGGGAACCTGTGCCAGTGCTTTTCTACCCTCCTGAGAAAGTTTTTTTTTTTTTTTTCTCTAATATCTAACCTAAATTTCCTGTGCTGCAATTTGAAACTATTGTTCCTGTTTCTGTCATCTGCCACCACTGAGAACAATTTAGCTCATGGCTGGGCAAAATATGGCCCATGGGCTGAATCCAGCCCACCAGGCAATTTTATCCAGTCTGCAGGTGCTAATTGTACCCTGTCCAGCCCATGTGCCTCGCTCTCACCCTCATGTGCAGAAGGGTCTGGCCTAGTCAGCATGCAGCTTCTGGGCAGGGCTGTTGCTGCCACTGCTGCAGCTTCTGGGGGGCCTGCTAAGCTTTCCCAGAGTCCAGTGTCTTCTCCTCATCTATCTTCTGTAGTGCTCACTCCAGGCAGGAGGTAGAGAGGCAGCAGGGGCAGGGAGAGGGGGAGCTGCAGCTGGGTGGGAGTGCAGAGCATGGAGCTGGGAGTGAAGGGATTATGGATCCAGCACCAAGGGGGGTGCCAGGAGCACAGACCCAGTTCCCAGGTGGGTTGTGGTAAAATTGAGCTCATGTGAGCAGGGTGTGGTTGTGAGGGAGGGTTGCGGGGTGTGGGAACATACACTCCCCCCCATGGCACACAGGCCCCACCACCAGTGGCAGCAACAGCAGCAGGCAGTGGGCACTTGGGCCACTCATGGCTTGCACAGGCACTGCTGTCCAGTGGTGTGTGGCCCCAGCCAGAGCTGCATGTGGTGGCAAGGAGCACAACCAAACCAACCCACCTGTATTGTGTGGGGCTCCCTGCAGTGCACACACAGATGCTGGCACTTGAGCACCACTGGGCCAAGCCCCACATGATGGATCTATATGCTTTCCCATGCTGTTCAGGTCCTGGGATTTTGCCACAAAGCATGGGGTGGGGCTCCCCTGCACTTCTGACACAATCTGGGACCTGCATGACAAGGTGCAGGGAAGGCTACAAGCGTCCACATGCAGGGCTTCCTCTGGTGTTGCATGAGTGCCAGGAATTTCACATGTGTTACACGGACCCCTGCATGATAGAAGTAGGCTAGCCTTTAACACCACATGCAGTGCTGGCAGGAGCCACATATCATCTAATGGCACAAGTGCCCTGAACACCTGCCACCTGCTGCTGCTGGCATGGTGGGGAGTGTGGGTGTGTACCCACACCCCCCAACACTGCTTCACAGCCCACAAACCCAACACACCCACACCCTGCCACCACACCCTCTCACATATAACCTCCCAACATAACCTATGCCCCCACACAGCCACACCCTCTCACAACCCCCCACACCTCCACACCTCACCATAGATACACACCCACACCCAACCACACCCAATATCCAAGAGTCAGACTTTATTTTTGAGTTATTATGCAATCATCTCTATATACACTTATACAAGCACAAATCATGACAACAAATATTTTTATAATAAAATTTAATTATGTTATAGTAAGGTTTAGACTTTTAGTGTATGATTTGTTCATAGTTTTGTTTTTGTTTTCCCTGGTTCTAAAATGGAAACCCCTCCCAGAAGGCATACTCTGGAGGCAAGCCAAGGGATTTCTGACAGCAAATGTCAGGGGTTAGGGGAAGGACTTCCAGTCCCAAAATGGAGACCGGGGGGGGCAGGGGGGGCACCTGTCCAGGGGTGACGCTACCCTTGAAGCCCTTGGCAGCTCACCAAAACTCATTAAGCAGCCCTCCAGCCAAAATAATGGCCCATCCCTGGTTTAGCTCCATCTTCTTTGAAACAACCCTTCAGGCAGTTACGAGCTCATTAAATCCCCGTTCAGTCTTTTCCTTTCCAGACTAAATAAGCCCAATTCCCTAACCCTATCTTCAGAAGTCATGTTCCTGTGCTGCCTAACTCTCTTCAGTTTGTCCTTTACCTTTCCATAATGTGGGGGTGGGGTGCAAAACTGGACAGAGAGGAATAATCACTTCCCTCAATCTGCTGACAGCAAGCCCAGCATACTGTTAGCTTTCTTTGCAAGGAAGTGCACACTGTTGGCTTATATTCAGCTTATTGCCCACTCTAACCCCCATGTCCTTTTCTGCAGAGCTGCTGCTTAGCCTGTTGGTCCCCAGCCAGTAGCAGTTCATGGGAATGTTCTGCACTAAGTACAGGACTTGTCCTTATGGAACCTCTTGGGATTTCTTTGGGTGTAATCCTCCAATCTGTTGAGGTCTATCTGAATCCTAGCCCTACCCTCCAGCATATCTACTACTTCCCACAGGTTCATCTTGCTTTTCATCATATAATTTATCATTTTCCTTGACTGACTTATAAGGTGAAATTTTGTTCAAACTGGAAAGCAAAAGGTTTATCTTAAAGGAGGAATTTGATGTTGTGTTTTATTGAGATTTGCTACTAAATAACCAGCAGACAACCAGAGGCATTAGATTAACATAACTAGAGTGTTTTCCAAAGTTTGTGCAATTGGGGAAGTGACTCATTTGTGAACAATTCAATATTTTATCCATTTGTTTTATCTACTGAATGATTTACAGGTAGAGACATTTGGAAACATCCATTGTCCACAGAAGCCAGAAGCATAATCTACCCCAATGAGACCACTTTTATCTCATGCATCACAAACATAAGCTACAGCCAGAAACAGTATGCAAATTAAATAAGTTAATATTATCTTTATATAAGTTCCTATGAATAAATACAATTATTAGTTTATTTGATTCATTTTTGCCAATGACATCAAATACCTATAAGCAAGAAAGAATATTTGCCTTAAGGAAAGAAAAAAAAAAGTAAGATGATTTTAACACCAATAGAGTGCTATTACTGACAAAAAAAATTTCTTTTCTTTTGCCCTCCATGGTTAAGTACATTTAATACAATCTGAGATAATTTCAGGAAATAAATATTCTATTTAAAGACTGTACTTTTTTATTTCTTTAAATTCCCTGTTTTCAGTGAGACCCTGACTTTCAAAATATGTTAGGGTTTTTTTGGTTTCTTCCTTTCCTTTCCATGTTTGTATAATACATTTTGAAAGAAATAAAATCTTGACTCCAAATTACTGATAAACTATTGGATTTCTTAAATTATCATCTGACGTTTATTTAGTACATTCTCTTTTGACATTTAATTAATGTGAAGTACTGACACACTGTACATTGTAAGCTGATTTCCAACACCAACAAAGATGAAAGATTTTCTTCTCACCCCAGTATATGCATGAGACTCAGGGATCCTGACTTAATTTTTTCACCTCATCACTGCAGTAATTGTCAGGTTAGTTCTTCTGTTGTGCATCTGTTTCAATTTGAGTGACCAAAGAGAAAAGGGCTTGCCCTGCTTTCAAAATTATTTTGAGGTTTGCTGATCAACTGTTAAATAAAAACTGTGTGTTTTAATATAAAAGCATTCACATATTGTTACCTTAATAAATTGTCCCTCAACATTATTTCGTTTAGATTTCTAGAATTCGCACTTTTCAAACTTTAGGGTAGATTGTATAATATTTAGTTATTGAAATCAATACTGGTAGGACTTTATCATTTAATGTAAAGGCAACAAGAGTAATCAGTAACCATTACAATTCTTATAATTTATCCATTTAACCATTCCTGCCAAGTGAATTAAAAAATCATATATGCATGCATGCATTTCAATGAGATGTTCCTGTTTGTATGTGCAAATTATAGGTCTGGGGAAAGATTCATTATTTAAAAGTAATGTTTAAATAATTCTAAACCTGTCTAATCGGGTTAAAATATTTTGTTAGAGAGTGTACAGGGAGTGAGAGGATCTAGTAGTGCAGACAATTTACTCCAATATGTAGATTAGATGCCAGATCCAAATCAATCTTGTCAGCAATTGCTTTCAGGATGGATTGTGGTTTTTACATTAGACAACCATTGGTAAGAAAAGATAAATAAATTGCAGACATAATGGAAAAGCCATCAACACTTTGCCACAGGTTCATGCTCCCCATTGCTCACTCTCTTCTTATCCCTATGAATCTTACATACTTTGTTGCCTAGTGGGCTAACTTGGACATAAGTGTCAAGGTTGCTGCTATTCATCCAATTCTATAAATTGATGATTTAAACACTCACCTGCATGTAGGAGGTTTTAGACACTCATGATAACGAGGGCTTAGAACAATGGTTCTCATCCTTCAAAGACTCAGGGAATGCCTCACAAATATGCTAGCTATTACCTTTAACTCAGGCTACATACAGATATTTAAAAACCTGAGGGAGGATTCTAAATTATGTGGTTTTCTGCTAGCCACCTAGTTTGTCAGAAACAGTATACACATTTGCTTTGAGGGGGGCAGGGTAAGCACACAGGCAGCCTGAGCTGGCTAAAGCCTGGAAGTGGGGGCACTTCTGCATACCTCCCAGTGTACCATGCAAGCTCCCCAGGCTACCAGATACTGCCTAGGTTAGCTTAGCACTCAGGCCCTGGCCACGTGACCATGGACCTTCCCCCATGCCTCACCCTGAGGCTTCAAGAAGAGCTCTAGAGTGAGTGGTCTCCCTCATGAATTTCATGTGCCTCTGTGTCCTGAACTACCTGCACCTACCAGCCAAGTTCACAGATTCAGGAGTTGTTACATGTCCTGCTTGTCACACTGCATGACTCTTGAAGGTTGCTGTGGGACACGATGTGTCAACATATTGACATGATGTAGTCACTGGTTGACATTGCTGTTCTGTGCAGGACCACCTGCCACACCCTGTGCCCACCAAGCATCCTGGACAGGGACAGGAACAGCAACTTCTGAGTGGTTGACAAGGATAAGGACACTAAGGATGCTCTAGCTCCACCTCCAAACTTTTAAATGCTGGTTCTGTGCCCTCATAATTAGAAATTTCCTGGACACCTGGGGTGAGAAACAGTGGATCCAGACCTTCCATGTGCATTGGGCAACCTTCATGGACATCATTTCCCAGGTAGTATCCCACCCTCATGCCAGGATGTCATCACATGACCACCCCTTATTCCAGAGAAGTAGGTGGCTATCACTGTCATGAAGCTGACCTCTCATAACAGTCTCTGCTACATCAGCCACTTGGATGGGGAAGGGATCGGGGGGCTCAGGGGACAGGCAGGGGCTGGGGCCAGGTGAGGAAGGGATTGAGGGGTTTAGGGGGAAAGTGGGGGATGGGGCTGGACAGGGAAGGGATTGAGGGGGCTCAGGGGGCTCAGAGGGATAGGCCAGGTGGGGCAGGGATCGGGGGCTGGGGGAGTTGGTGGGGCTGGTGGGGGTCCCCCAAATTTGCAGCATGGGGAACATTTTCTTGTTCCTGCACGTGCCTTTTGCAGGGTCTCAAAGGGGTTTGAGATGCTGCAAGAAGCACATCCAGGCTCATCTGGACATTCCAAAGGATGCTGAGGGAGTTGCCTGATGTGACTGCAGAGCTACTGGTCATCATCTTTGAAAACTCATGGCAATCAGGAGAGGTCCCACATGATTTAAAAAGGGCTAACATATTACCCATATTTAAGAAAGGGAAAAGGAGGATCCAGGGAACTGCAGACAGTCAGCCTCAACTTAGTCCCTGGGAAAAAAAAAATCACAGAGAAGATCCTCAAAGAATCCATTTCCAAGCACTTAGGAGTTCAGAAAGGTGATTAGGACCAGTCAGCATACATTCACCAGGAGCAAGTCTTTCCTGTACAACCTGGTTGCCTTCTATGGTGAGGTGACTGGCTCTATGGATGCAGGAAGACTAGTGGATGTGGTGTACCTTGATTTTAGCAAGGATTTGATATGGTCTCCTACAACATTCTCACTTTAGAGAATGCCCTTTGCCCTTTAGAGGCAAGCTAAAGATGGGCTGGATGAATGACCTGTAAGGTGGATAGAAAAATGGCTGAAGCATCAGGCTCAGAGGGTAGTAATCAATGTCTCAATGCCTAGTTGGCATCTGGTATCAAGTGGAGTGCCCCAAGGGACAGTCCTGTGGCTGGTTTTGTTCAATGTCTTCCTTAACTACCTGGAAGATGGCATAGAGTACAGCCTCAGCAAGCTTGCAGATGACACCATAGAGAGTAGTAGATATGCTAGATATCTAGTAGATATGCTAGAGGATAGGGTTAGGATTTAGTGACCTAGACAAATTGGAGTATTGGGCCAAAAGAAATCTCATGATGTTCAACAAGAACAAGTGCAAAGTCCTGAATTTATGACAGAACAATCCCATTGACCAGTATAGGCTGAGGGCTGACTGCCTGGGCAGCAGCTCTGCAGAAAAGGACCTGGGTTTACAATGGACAATAAGCTGAATATGAATCAGCAGTTTACCCTTGTTGCCAAGAAGGCTAATGGTATACTGGGCTGTCTTGGTAGGTGTGTTGATAGTAGGTCAAAGGAAGTGATGGTTTCACACTATTCAGCACTGTTGAGACCACATCTGGAGTACTTTGTCCAGTTTTGCCCCTCTCCCCCCTCACTATGAAAAGGATATGGACAAATTGGAAAGAGTCCAGTGGAGGGCAACAAAAATGGTAAGAGGGCTACGTTACATGACTTATGAGGACAAGATGAGGGAACAGGGCTAATTTAGTCTAGTGAAAATAACAGTGAGGGGGGATTTAATATCAGCCTTCAACCCTTCAACTACCTGAAGCGGGGTTCCAAAGAGGATGGAGCTAGACTGTTCTCAGTGGTGGCAGATGACAGAACAAGGCTTCTTGAGGAGCAATGGTCTCAAATTGAAGCAAGGAAAGTTTAGGTTAGATATTAGAAGAATGTTCTTACTAGGAGGGTAGTAAATCACTGAGGCAGGTTCCCCAGATAGATGGGATTCTCCTTGGAAGCTTTTAAGATCCAGCTAGGCAAAGCTTTGGCAGGGATGATCTATTTGGAGATGGTCCTGCTTTGAGCCTGTGGTTAAATTAGATGTCTTCCCGAGGTCCCTTCTAGCCCTAATTTTCTTTGATTTCTATGAATCTGAAAATTGGGGATTTTTTTTTTATCAGAGAAAACCAGGATCACTAGTCATTACATGCATAAAAAAAAAAAAAAAAAGAAATACTGCAAAAAACATTATAAAATAATTGGTGCATTTTACCTACAGGCTGAAGGATGGAGACAGTGAGAAAGAGGGATACCAGTTTGTTTGTTTTTTGGAGGGGGGGGTGGAGTTAGGTTTTTTTTTTTTCGTTTTTTATCTTAAATAGCTGAATGATTTGAGCTTTTAGTATGTAAATAGAATGTAATGCTTTACTTAAAAAATCAATAATGTAGTTCATGGGAGGGTAAAATGCATTTGCATCTTGTGTACTTCATGATAAATTAACACCTCTACCTCTTCACATAACTCAAAATCAAAGCAAAAAAAAACAAAAAAAAAACCCAAACAAACAAAAAAAACCACCCCTGTCAGCTAGATCAGATCAGCTGGCATATGTTAATGACTCACCATGGGTTTCATTCTAGGACCTGAAATGAAGCCATAAAACTATATTTTTAATGGTCCAAGATAAATCCAGAATCAGCAGGAAAAAGTCTGGTTCTTTGAATTTCCCTTGTTATTTACATGTTGTTATGTTACTAATAGTACTTGAGGGGTGTGAAATGTGATATTTTTATTAGTTTAAAATATATAACAAATGAGATACTGTCATTATTTATAGAACCACATTTCTAAGTGATGCCACATTTATCTAACAAATTTCTGTAAGTCATCCAGTAACATCCTGTACCTAAAATTTAAGTAACACCAAAGATAGCACAATAAAAAAGAAATATTTGTATTGTTTTCTCTAAAATAACATTTTAATAATCTGATTTCATGAAGTCTTTACCTGCAGTTATACAAACAAACCTTTTATTTTTTTCAAATTAAAAAAAAAATACAGGCAGCTATTTATGTCACAGAATCTATTTATCTGCTTAGGTTGATTAGTTTTTGGGGTTTTTTTTTCATGCTAGCAGAACTAGGCTATTGATAAAGCCTGAAAAATGAAAATATAATACAATGTTCTGAAAACTTTAAGATAATTTATCTTAGTGTAGTGTATCTCGGGGCATTTCTACAAGTGTATCACGGAGTTTTACTTTGAATGCATGTTCAACATGGTCCAGGTAGCAAATTTACTCAGCATCTGTAAGGCCCTGTAGCACTCATGTAGACACCTGACCAGGAGCCAAATATGACCCAGTCAGCCATCCACCAAAGGGTGGGAGATAGCTCCCTGCCCCAGGAGCCACCTCCTGCAAGTGTGGGCTCCACCACATGATCCCCAGGAGGAACTATGTCCTCCTGCCCTGGCAGCAGAAAGCTCCAAGCCCCCCCCCCCCCCTCAGTGATTGAGATTAGGGAATGGGGTCCTGAAGATCCTTACCTTCCAGCCCATGCGCTGCCATCATGATTGGGGGCCACTGCTGGGAGATGATTATCTCCCAGCCTGAGCTCTACAGTCATGGGGCTCAGGCTGGAAGACCATTATCCTGAGATCACTGCTACTTCCCCCGCCCCCCCCCCCCCCGTGAATTGGGGCAGAGAACTGGGGCCTTCCCAACCCCTGCAACTCTTTCCAAGCCCATGCCTCTGATCAGGGAGCCAGTCAGGGGCAGGTACCAGCCACATGCCCCAATCAGGTGATCAAGGCATGGGGCTTGGAAAGAGCTGCACAGGTGGAGCAGGTCCCAGCCACCTGCCCCAATCCATTGGTGAGGCAGCTAGCAGTGATCTATCTGCTAGCTGCCCCACTGGAGAATTGAGGCAGAGGGCTGGGACCTGCCCCTCCTCTGCAACTCTTTCCAAGCCCATGCCTCTGATCAGGGAGCCAGGGACAGGAGTTCCCTGCTGCTGGGCAGGGGGATATTGTCCATACCCCAGCATCAGCCATCCCCCGCTTGCCACCCCCACCCCGGGGCCAAGACCCAGCTGTTTCCTGGATCAGTGCTCCCTTCCAGTCCCTGGGATAGCACCCAGGGTGGGGCCTGGATCTCTCCGCAGTGGTGGCAGGGGCACATTGTAGGGCTGCAGGGAACTGGGAGCATATCTTCTCCCTAATCCTTGCATGTGTAGATACTTATCCAAAAACCAATACTGGGAGCATCTACACATGACACTATGTTCCCATAGCAACACGTTATGATGACAAAGCATCAGTGGGCAAAAATTGTGATGCTACCTCATTATAGTGTGTTGCTACAATGATGTAGCAGCTAAAAATAACAGTTTGGCATGTGCATAGCACAGTGTGGACTGTTACTGTGCCATCATTTTGTACTTCCAAAAGGAAGTACTAAATGACAGCACAGTATCAATCGTGTTATAGGGGCATGTGTAGACATGCCCTCTGTGCAGTATCTACTGCACAGTAAATCTAAGCAGTATCTTACTTCACAGTAAATCTAGGCCGGAGTAAATATATGTGTAGATGTGCCTTGTGTCTTGAAGCTTTTCATACTTCCAAGAAAGTTTCAGTAGTTTGCAGCAAACTTGATGAAGTCTAAAGGAAAACCAGATCATTTTATTGTAACTGTCTCATCTCCATTCCAAGATGGATGTATAGAGTATTCTTTGTGGTGGAAGGTAGGCTACTTTTCCATGAACCAAAATGAGTGATGACATAGTTCATAGAAATATGAAAAATTCCTTAGAGGCCAGAATGTATTGTGTGCACAATTGCCTAGGCTCACAGAGATTTACTTCCCTCCTTAACAGATGAGTTTTTATGAAGCTGTTCTGCTTTTTCATCTGACCTCACATTTGCATTCTATTTCACACATACAAATACAGAGAAAGTCCAATAAAAAATCTACACCCTAAGAAGGGAACTAATTCATGTTCTGTTTCCCCTGCCCCGCTTGGAATATACTGTGGAGTTCCAGTTACATAGAACTATCTTGTGGCATCCAGAAGCATAGAATGACCCAACATGAAGAAATGGACAATCTCTATTTATAGGGAGTATTGTTCCTTCTGTATTACACTTCCCGCTGTTCTCTTAAATGATTCTAATCTTGTCAGGCATAATTTTCAATTAGTCTGAGATATGTCTATGGGTGTCTTCACTGTAAATGGTTATCTCCTTAAAACATGTTTCAGTATCTGACTTCCTATCTGTTAAAGAGGGAAGTAAAATGCACATTATTTTCTGTATTTTCATATTTTCCCTAATCCTTGCACGTATAGATACCTATCCAAAAAACATTACTGGGAGCAGCAAACAGTACAGACCACACTGTGCTATGCACATGCCAAACTGTTATTTTTAGCTGCTACATCATTCTAGCAACACACTATAATGAGGGAGCATTTTCTAAATGCTAAATATGCTAAGTATTTTCTAAATATTTTCTGTATTTTCATATTTTCTTCAGATCCATTAATTTTGAATATCTAACTGGTGTCATTTTTATATATATTTTTTAAAAACAATCATATTTAATATCTTCTTGATTGTTTCCTGACTGTATTTTTCATTATGCTGATGGACTGATGATAAGGTATTCTTTTCCTTTTATGAATCCATGCACTAAATTAGTTGAAATTGTCCAGTGAATATGGCACGGGAATTAAGAGACATTAAAGCATGATGTGTTTTTTTGGTTTTTTTGTTTTATGAAAGGAGGAAATTAAAGGCAGCTTAAGCTGAGCTCACTCATACTACTACCAGATAAAAAAATGATACCCTTTGCTTTGTTCTTAAACATGTTGAGCCCCCCCCCCCCCATCCCCCAATAATACCACAGATGTGGGTTTGCTTAGATCGAAGTCAGAGACAAGCTGGCATATTTTTGGCTAAGCCAATGAGTCAACAGAAAAAAAAAATAAAAAAAGAAGTGTGACAGAGGCAGAAATGTTTAGGTAACTAGGGAAAATAAAATTGTCATATCTGCCAAAAGCATTAGGTTTTATGGCAGCATACATACATGGCTAATGACAGAAGAGGAACTAATTTATAATCAATTATTTAAAAAAAAAAATCAGATTCAGGTTGGGATCCAGGCACTTGAAGAGATAGATGTCTCCTCCCTGGTTTAGGGCAGTCTGCCTCTGCACTCTCCTGCCACAGCTTGATTAAAATATATATATAAATACAGGAGGATGCCCTAATTTGTGGCCCTGATGCACTGGGACAGTTATACAGCTCTGAACCACCCCTACACCATATCCCATGCCTCACAGATGACATCCTCTTCTCCTGGGAACTTCCCCTGCCACTCATTGGGCCATATTCAGCCTCTGGCCTACTCAGGCCTCAGGCCCCACTCATTGGGCCTTGGCCCCTTGGCCCCACACTGGACCACACTCTCCTTCTTAGGGCTCAGGAACCTCACTGGACCTTTCTGTGGCACCTCCCTGGGCCTTTTGCCCCTTAGACCTCAGGCCCCATTCAGTGGGCCTTGACCCCTTGGGCTTTTCTTTGTTCTTCCCCCTCCATGGCAGTGGGGACTGAAGTTTTCCATCACTCCATGCTTGCCTTTCCCTGGAACAGACTATGTGTGGCATTTCCTGGAGGCCTCCCCACCAAAGGGAGCCCCACCACACTAACCAGCTACAGTAGGTCTTACCCAGGACCATAAGGAACCTCTTCCATACCCATAGTTCCTACCCTAACCTCCAGGGATCAAAGGAGATGCAGTCTTCAGGCTTGGTGATGTTAATCCTCCAGCTCCCCAGATGTAACTGCAAGCCCTGCTCCCAGAATCTTGGCTTATACACAGTCTTCCCAGCCCTCCTCCAATCAGGAGGCTCCCTGAAATCAGGTGACTACATAATTGGGCATGAACCCACCTGCTGGCTGCTCCACAGCCAGCCTGATTGTCTTAAAGTGGCAGACACAACCAGTGTACTGCCATACATACTCTCTAAGTAGTTCTATTGACTTCATTAAGATTTCTTATTGTGTTAAGATCTATTATCTGAGTTGAGAAGTGTAGCAGAGAACAGAGACCCTCTTACGTGAGAGAAAGGGAAGGGGCGGAGAGAGAAATGTGGCAGGAAACTGGGAGACTACTTTAAGAAGATGCACCAGGCTCAATTGGCTGTGTGGTGCCACAGATGCAGGAAAGCAGGCTTGCCCATTATTGGAGAAACCTTTTGCAGAGCTGGGAAGGGCATGTGACCCAAAGGGACTGCAGCTTCCAGGCATATATTCCCAGGGCCTGGGCCAGAACAGTTAGTCTGACCCTGGAGGCATCTATGGAAAAAAACCTCCTGGGCAGCAGGGATGTAGAGGAGCTCTGGCTGGCATCTGGATTACCCTGGGAGTAATGCAACTAGAATTTTGTGGACTTGCAGGGGAATATGCCTCTGGAACTTCATGATACAGCCAAAGAGCTGGGGCTTGTGGTCATACCCAGTTGGGAAGTTGTGTTACAGCTTGAGGACTTATTCTTATGTTAGGGTTTAACTGGTGTGGTGGTTTGGAATGACCAGGGTGGAGGAGATCTGAGTAGTGTTCAAGTAGAACATAAGTGTTTGAGCCCTTGCCAAGGGCTGGGCATGAATAGCAGGTAGGCAAAGAGCTAAAGCATGGTGATGAGCAGGGATCCTGGTTTGCTCTGATTTAAAAAACAAACAAACAATTTTTGGTTAAAAAAGTAAACCCAAATCCCCATATTTCCATGATTTAAATGAAACATCACTAATATATAGATATACATATAGTGATGTTTCATTTTAATCATGGAAAAGTGTAGATTTTTGGTTACTTTTTTAACCAAAGTTTGGTGATTTTTTAAAGCAGAGAAAACTAGGATTCCTGGTGATAAAAGCAGCCTGAAGCTGGGAGAGCTAAGGACTGGAGCCCAAAAGGGGTGAAACCATAGCCCTGGAGGGACAAGAATGAGGCCTAGGGGCCCAAAACCCAAGAAGGGTGAGAAGACTAAGAGCATGAGAACCAGGGCCAGGGTCCCAAAGCCCAAGAGTGTGAAGACTGATCCTGATAGGGTAAGAGAGAAAGGCTGGAACTCATAAGTCAGATCTGGGGTGGTGGGCCTAGGCTAAGGGGCCAGCTAGAGTAGAGGGGCACAAGCCAGGAAGGCTGAAGAACCAACAAGGAAGTAGTGGCCTAAAGTGGACTGATCTTTGTTTGGGGCAAAGTGTCCACTTGGTCAGTGGATGGTAACATCTGCAAGGCATGGGTATGGCTATAGGGGAGGTTGGGGACCACAAAGTTAGCTCTGAAGGTGATTAGTGCCCTGGGGGCACAGATGGGCTATGGAGGCCCATCTAACACCTGAGAGCAGGATGAGGATAAATGAGGTCAGAAAGGAGTCAATGACTGATAATAGTCAAGGGCCCAGTCCGGGTTCCTGGGCAGCCTCCCTTTCTCCCACTTAAACAATATCAACAAGGTGTGGCAGGTGAGGGGTCAAAAGATGGAGGGTACCCAGACAGCCAGAGCAGGACAGGAATCCCATGGCCATCAGGGGACATCATGGTCACCTCTATGGCTTGATCCTGTTACAGTGAGCCACAATATATCTCCAAATTATACTTAATATATTCAACCGAATGCAAAATATTGATTTCCATCCAAGGATTTTCTTAGTTTTCATTTCAGTTCTTGGCATATTGCAGAAAAGGTGATACAATAATTGTCATGGCTAAGATCATCATCTTCACCATCTATAATCTGGGAAGGAGAGGTCTAGAAGTTCAGAAAAAATGTTTTTATGAAGCTTATCTGTCAGAACATACATTTTTTCTTTCTTTTATGTATAACTCAGCTCATCCTAAGAATGAAGAAAAAATGCTTCAATATTACAAAATCATTCTTCCTTCTGTACCTCCAGGGTTTGAGCATCAACTGTAAGAACTAAAAAAATACTTTCATGCTCTGCCTTAAAACTGACATCAAACTTCTGTGATCAATGAGCCATAGTTTACTCCTGTGGATAACATCATCAAGCCAATTGCTGACATTGTAGGTAGACAACCGAATATTCAGGATGATGTGTGGCAAATGCTGGAACCATATCAATGTGCAAACTGATACAGACAGGATCTGAGGCAAACTGAGTAACTGTCAAACTTTCACCACTTATATTTGCTATCAGTAACTTTACATATTTGAATTTTACCTTACACAGTTTCTAAAGCCTAAGAAAAAAAGTTGACCATCACATATTCTTGCTGATGTTAAAAGCATCAGATCTTAGGTAATTTCCCCCAAAAGAATATATATGCAATATTACTAACATTCCTCAAGAACTTGCCTTAGATTCATAAATTCATAGATTCATAGATGCTAGGTTCAGAAGGGACCTCAATACAGCATCGAGTCTGACCCCCTGGATAGGCAGGAAAGACTGCTGGGTTCAGATGACCCCAGCTAGATGCTTATCTAACCTCCTCTTGAAGACCCCCAGGGTAGGGGAGAACACCACCTCCCTTGGGAGCCCGTTCCAGACCTTGGCCACTGTAAATGTGAAGAAGTTCTTCCTAATGTCCAGTCTAAATCTGCTCTCTGCTAGCTTGTGGCCATTATTTCTTGTAACCCCTGGGGGCGCCTTGGTGAATAAAACCTCACCAATTACCTTCTGTGCCCTCGTGATCAACTTATAGGCAGCCACAAGGTAACCTCTCAACCTTCTCTTGCGGAGGCTGAAAAGGTCCAGTTTCTCTAGTCTATCCTCATAGGGCTTGGCCTGCAAGCCCTTAACCATACGAGTTCCCTTCTCTGGACCCTCTCCAGGTTATCCATATCCCTCTTGAAGTGTGGCACCCAAAACTGCACGCAGTATTCCAACTGCGGTCTGACCAGCGCCCGATAGAGGGGAAGTATCACCTCCTTGGATCTGTTCGTCATGCATCTGCTGATGCACGATAAAGTGCCATTAGCTTTTCTTATGGCTTCATCACACTGATGACTCATGTTCATCTTGGAGTCCACCAGGACTCCAAGATCCCTTTCCACTTCCGTTCCACCAAGGAGGTCATTTCCTAGGCAGTAGGTATGCTGGACATTTTTCCTCCCTAGGTGCAGTACTTTGCATTTCTCCTTGTTGAATTGCATTCTGTTGTTTTCTGCCCATATGTCCAACCTGTCCAGGTCTGCTTGTAGTTGTTCCCTGCCCTCCGGCGTGTCCACTTCTCCCCACAGTTTTGTGTCATCTGCAAACTTGGACAGAGTACACTTCATTCCCTCGTCCAAGTCGCTGATGAAGATATTGAAGAGTATCGGTCCAAGGACCGAGCCCTGCGGGACCCCACTGGCCACAACCTTCCAGGTCAATACCGACCCATCCACTATGACTCTCTGGGTGCGACCGTCTAGCCAATTTGCCACCCACCGGACTGTGTAGTCATCCAAGTCACAGCCTCTTAACTTGTTTACCAGTATCGTGTGGGATACCGTATTGAAGGCCTTCCTGAAGTCTAAGTATACGACATCAACCCCTACTCCTGCGTCCAGGTGTTTTGTAACCTGGTCATAAAAAGAGACTAGATTAGTCAGGCATGATCTACCTGCTACGAATGATCTACCATGCTACCATGATCTACCTGCTACGAACCCGTGCTGGTTTCCCCTCAGCCTAATTTGTCCTGCTGAACTTTAACACCTCCTATTTCATGTATTGCAATTTTGCAAGCTCAGAACAAGAATTGAAGAATATATATTTTTATACACATGAAGGTGATAAGTATGTATGGTCTATTAAAAAAAAAAACGCTTTCAATGACTCATTTTATTAATTTATATTTAAAATACAATTGCAATAGTAGTTATGATAAAAAGTTAATTGAAAAGATTGACAACTAAACATTACCGAAAAAGAATTTTGAAAATAAATAAATATATAAATAAATAAATAAAACTCTCCTTTTCTCCATGACACCTATCCTCCATTGATTGTTGTCCCAAATTTGATCTGAATTGCAAGAAGTCTTGTCTTTCTATAATATATATATATATATATATATATATATATATCCATTTTATTTTTATACATAGTTTGAAGGATCTAGATGAATAGTTGATATTTGATTTATTTATACAAAATTAAAATATGTATCTTCATGTAAAGACTGTATTTATTTTATCTAGCTTACCAGATGGACAATTCTTTTAGCGTAGAAGCTTATGCACTGGTCAAGCAGGTATATGGCTATGTATACTTATATTTTGTGTGTGGGTACCTGTATCTAAGGCTTGAAAGTCTAGGCAGCAAGAAACACATGACAAACAAGTGCTATATTTTCGAGGCATAGCAACTTAGCCATTTGAGCTTTCTCAGGAAGTTGGAAACATGGATGGTAGGTCCCCTTTGCCCAGAGAAAGTTCTAACCTGCAGTTATTTCATTTCTTAGCAAAGTGCCCTAAAAATCATACAGGTTCTACACAATAATTCACCTTAGAGTTGCCCCTTAGACAGCCAAGTGAAGGAGATATGTAGGATGATAATGATGAATCAGAGCCAGAGAATATGTGTCTGAATGGTATGGGTGCTAAATTCAGAGGGAATAGGCTCTGTATTGCAGCCTGTATATTTCCTCTTTATGGAGTAAAAATGTTTAGATTGAACTGCTCTCTATTTTATCCAAGTAGTAATGCAAGGAGCAATGTATGTGCTTCAAAAAGTGTTCTGCGGGGCTGCGTGAGAGTCTGGATAATTCCTGACCTTTAGTGTACTGTGTGAAAGAGTCAGAGAGTTACAAATTCAAAACCCCTCTGGGTAGGGTCTACTTAAAGCCTAGACTTTGGGACTAAAATATGGAGGGGTGTCCATACTCGAGTCTGCGTGTCAAAGTATTCATGTCCAAAACATGAAGTGAGGGGGAGGAGGATCAGGCAGATGGTTAGATAAGTGCTGTTTAGATGCACAAAGGGAAATAAAGAATTCCAGATGAAGAATCTTTGCTGGATCCCGTATGGGGCAAAAGGGGAGAGTGTGGGTGCAGATAGAACTATGTTCCATGACACTCTTCCCTTTCACCCTTTTTACTGTTTCTTTCCTTTTCTAGCCTTCTTTGCTTCCTTGCCAGAGCATAAGTGTCCTTTTTACCTGTATAAGTGACAAGAAACTAGTCTATACCCATAACAGACCAGAAGGTTGAGACACATAGGGTGTGTTTACATGACACGCAGTGTTGTTGTAGTGACAAGCTACACAAGTGGCAATGTAGTGTCAGCTGGCACAAACTGTGATGCTGCCAGTACTGCACATAAGGGCCAGAAACCCTCGAGGCACTGAGATTCTGCACTGCCAGTGATTACTGCACAGTCATTTAGTACTTGCTAAAGTATTTGATATCAACTTGCTTTAGCAAGTACTAAATGACTGTGCAGTAGCAGCTGCACAGTCAGGCACCCATATAGACTGGTTTTAAAATGGCAGAACCCAGTGTAAGATTTGCCCCCCCATCAAAAGACAGATGTATGTTCTGTTCACTACTGACCTTAACTATACCACTTTAAAAAAGTACATAACTTAGATTCACCTTCAGGCTTTCTGAATGTCTGTATCTAGTCAAAGTTTCCCAGACTGCATCTTAAGCCATCTGGGACTTGTTCCATGCACTCCTGCTACATTGGACAATGTCACTTGTGTTGGTGTCAAGTTTCTTGGGAACCAGCAAAGACTCTGCTGATAACCAATATGGGGGTATGGAAAGGAATATTATATTATATTATATTATATTATATTATATTATATTATATTATATTATCGATAAATCAATATAAATGGTATACCACTGTATATACTATATTATAATAATATGCTTGCTAAATAATTGTGTAAGTGTGTACATGTACTGAAAATTTGCAAACTGTTGTGTGAAGTTTTTCAACTCTCACTGAGCAATCAGGAGGTCTGCTCTTGATATCTGAATTACTGATGTTGCAAATTGTGCCAGTTTCAGTACAGCTGGTGAGTTAAATATGTTCACCTGAGGTTCGTGTAATCAAACAGATTCCATGAGTATTGGTCTGGGACTCTGTAATGGAGAAGATATTTCTTTCTCTTTCACTAGCTTAGGTCCTGACTCATTTTATTGCCTAACTTTAGCATGCAGAAAATGAATGAACCCATTTTAATTATAGCAGGTTAGGATGTTATGTCTTGTGGTTATATCACGGTTGACCAGGTAATTTCAATAATAGATTGGAGAACAGATTTCTATAGAATGGTTTGGATAAGGATGATTCTGCCTCAGACAGGGAGCTGGACAAGATAACCTTTGGAGGTCCATCCTAACCCTGTTTTCTATGATTTCTATTAATTGAACTTGTATCTTTCAGTTATCATAAAAAAGAGCATGTCTTTTATACTGACTTTCATGTTTGTAGTTCACTAAAGTCATTGGTTCCTGTTGGTAATCCCACTGGAACAACCCTGTTAGATAAATGGATGCTTACTTTACACATTTAAAAAAATTAATAAAAATGTCATAGAGGCATGGAGAGACTGCTATAGAATGTACCTCATCTTCCTGTGTCATTATCACAGGTGAGAACAGAAATTCCCACAACCTGGAAAATCCAATTTCTAGATTAGGTCTTTCAAGGAACATTTCCTTGTGACCAGGGTTTCTGGTTTACTCTAATAAAAAAAAAAAAAAAAAAAAAAATCCTCAAATTTATATATCCTCAAATTTCAGATGAATAAAAGTATTCCAAAATATCCACCTTTTTCTGTGATTAAAATGAAACATCACTTATATATATGCATACACACCACTCTGTGTGTGTGTGTGTGTGTGTGTGTATACACACACACACACACATCACTAATATATATTAGTGGTGTTTCATTTTGATCATGAAAACATATGGATTCACGGTTATTTTTTTTAATTAAAAAAATGTTGGTTTTTTTGTTTGTTTTTGTTTTTTTAAATCAGAGAAAGCCAGAATCTCTGCTTGTGACTTGTGGTAGCAAAATACAACTCATCCTCTGGGAACTTTTTTGCATTGTTGCAATTATATACATTTATTTATACATTATTAATTAAGTATTGTGCAGTTAATGGTAATGTGCAGTAGGAAGCAATTGAGCACAGAATAATTCAAATACATTGGATAATTTTATGAGGAGATAAAGATGGGGGCAAAATATTATAGGCCACCCTCCAGGACTTAACTTTCCTGGAGTTACAAAAACTGGGCAAGAAAAAATGGATTTTAAAAACTTCCATAATGAATCAGTATGTATGACACATCAACTTTTTATTTTAAATGAGAGTCAGAATTTGGCCCTATATAACGGAAGTTCAATGAACAAACTATCACTGCAATTTCATATTTAATAGTCAACCAGGCTAATCCCTGAGGATAAAGAGGTAATAGGACTACTATTAACAGTCGCAAAGTTGTTACCTGTTTTTTAATATTGTAAACAGCCATTTCAAAACTTTTTGGCCATTCAGATTCCTTTTGCGCAAAAGACAAAAACAATGACACTGATTTTTTTTTTGCGTGTGTAGAATAAACACTTCAGTCAATCAAAGACAAGCACAATCATTAAAATAACAATTTTCTTTCCTGTTTGAAGTCCTAGAGTGACTTACTTGACTGGAAATGTAATGCTTTTCTTTGTATATTTATTGATTTTTCTGATAACTGATTATCTGAGAGTCACTTTTGGACACCTTAATAATCAGTTTCCAAAAGCAGGTACTTAGCAAATTGTATAATTTTTACTTTAATAAAAGTTTTGTCACACTGTTAGATATGAACATTAGATTATCTCTTTTAAATTGTTTAACTTGTTAAACAGATTGTTTTCTGATCATTACTGAGGTATTTTAAATTAGATGATTTAACAGTCTGATTAATTTTTTAAAAAATTATTGAACACATCAGGGAAGTCCAGTTTCTTTAATCATTGTCCTACTTGTCAAATAGACCTTACACAATTGTTTTATTTATCCAAATACTACTTTCACATAAATCTGTGATAAACAACTGGCATTTAAAATTATGTCTTTGATTATTCAATGATGCCCACACCAGGGAATTCTGTTCTTCCTTTGAGGTGCACTGGTTTTAATGTGATTCTGTGTAAATGTGTGTTTTTGAACACCTGGAGCAGATTCCTATCTCACTTCACATATCCAAGCAGCAGTTATCTGGCCATGTAATTGCCATTTTTAGCACTTATTTGCCATATAAAATGGGGATACCTAAGAGACCATATAGTAACTGAACATGCACAGTATGTTGCAAACTGGCCAGGCAGGTATGCAGCTCCATGTGCACATACACCAGGCAAGTGAAAGGGTGATGTTGCATGTCACAATCCTATTTTTGTATACAATAGCCCTTAGAAAGAGATTGTGACATATTGCACACATTGCAAGAACTAATATGCCCTAGTCTCTTGAGTGAAGGAACACAGAATGAAAGACTCTAAACTAAATATATGTAATTATATGCATCACATGTCCCTGATTCACACTCCACTTGATTTAAATTTGAATTGTTGTAATTGTTGTTTGTTTGTTTTTTTCCTGTGAACTTCCCATTTACATTTCTGCTGTAATTTAGCTAGTATTCTCTGTTCCCACAGGAAGCTGTAACATGCATCAAGAGAGAAGCACCATACTCTCCCATGATGACTGGACTTTCTTTTGTATTCTTTTCTTTCATCTAAAAAGGAAAGTCATTCAAACTGTATTTTTCTGGTTATGCTTTTTATACAGAAACTATAGGCTGTTCAGAATGGAACACTCATGACACTTTTTATAATTATATCTCCTCATTTAGTGGTTAATCTTATTTTTGATCATTAACACCTTGAATCTGTGTAAATAAACAGTAATTCACTCTAGTGAATGTTGAGTGGCTCGTACGCATAATTTATTGTGTATGCTATATACTATGGCATGGTATAGGTGTTTTCCTAATTAATATGAGATTTATCTTTCTTGTTCTTCATTATTAGTAGCAACCAAAGGCCAACAAAAGATGGAGTCTTATTGTCTTTGGCATTGTCCAAATAGAGACAATGGTGCTAGTCCATGTTGACAAAGAAGAACCATGTGTGGAAGTGTGGCTGGAGTTGCATTTCATCTCCCTCAACCATTTTCAAGGATCCTGAGCTCACAGACCCCACCATGGAGAAGGCAGGAGATAGCTCCAACAATATGGTCATCAACACCATTGACCATGTCATTCTCCTCTAAGCTGCTTCTGGGACAAGCACCCACCCATCTACTCTGTGACTTCTGTGGTTTGGGATAAATACATGTGCCCAGGGACACTATCTCTTGTGTCAGAGTCAAGAGTGTTCTCCTCCCATTCCTATGATGTCTCCTCAGAGCCCTTTCACAGATTCTGAGATCACCCACCAGACCTCCTGATCTCAGTGTGCGGAGCGAAAAGCACCCACGCCCACCCCTCCTTGTGATCTTGACATTGGCAATGAGAACAACTGACTAGGGACCACTTTCTGGGAAAGTATAGTTCACTTTGGCATGGGCAAGTCTATAGCGGGCAAGTCTATAGGTCAAGTGATTGTCTGAGACAATCTTCCTTCACACCAAAGTGTCCACTGATGGAGCAGAAGCTGTCAGGTGTAGTAAATTCCAGATGGTGATGGTGAGTCAGGGGTTAGCTAATGCCAATGTCCTGACACTAAGTGTGGGGGCCAGCTGAGTGACAATGCCTATGAAGGTGGCCCAGCATATTTGGAAATTCTGCTGTCAATGCTCATCTTCTCAGGTGCCCATGATGACATGCTTCCATCAGGTGCTGCTTGTCTTGTGGGCCTAGAATTGCTGCCTGATGAGTCTGCACCAGAGAACCTTGGAGGCTGTGGTGTCTAGGATGGCCTCAGTGGCCATATACAAGTTGTTGGCTGACTCTAAGACACTTGTCGGCCATAAGTTGTAGTAAATAACCCCAAGCAGAATATCCAGCTCCTGGGTTCTAGTCTTGAGGTTCATGTCAGAGTAATCATTCCCTATATCATCTCAAGACAGGCATGTGTAATGTCTCACTGTGAAGGAAAGCAAGAGTCATGTAGGGTGACAAAAAGGAGGAGGTGCAACTGCTAGGTCTGTCGATTTGGCCAGGCATGCTATGGCTTTATGGCAAGGTGCTGCAAAATAAACTGATATATGTGCAGTTAACAAGAAAGAGCACCCACTTCAGAGGTCTTCTGGAAGCCTATGGGAAAGGTGGGAGGGAGGGGCTACTTCTCCTCAACATAAATAATCACTGCCTGAAATAAGAAGGTCACTGTGAGGGGGAGCTCTGGTACAAGGTGGGGGTGAGTTTCCTGTGGCAGCCAATGAATTAGGCCCAGACTCTTAACTGTACTTAACAGTAACCAGAAGCCCAGGGAGCCCACAGAGCATGATGGGATGCATGCACAAGCACCTCATGTCTGCTCATCATTGCCATCACAGTCTCCCTGCATACTACATCCCCCTATCAGCAAACACCTGCACATTGTTCTATCTATCCAAGTTTAGGTCACCCAGACTAAACAGTATAACTTAGATTGGTTCTTCATATTTTGTGAACACTCATACACATGCTAGGATAATATCTAAGACTTAGTTGTAATTTTCTCTTACAAAAATTGAATATGTTGTATTTGACTTATTTTCCCAAGGAGCAGAGAAAAGGACTATTACCTACAATAAAGGACCAGGAATTGTATTCAAATTGATTGTACCTGTAACTTTTTCAATTTATCAATAGAGATCCTGGTTTTCTCTAATAAAAAAATAAATAAATAAATCCTCATTTTTTAAAAATTAAAAACAGTAACCCAAACTCCACATTTTCCCATGATTAAAATGAAACTATATAAAGTGGTGTTTCATTTTAATCACAGAATGTGGCTTTTGGGATACTTCTTTACATCCAAACATTGAGGATTTTATTTATTTTTTTTATCAGAGAAAACCAGGATCCCTGTTGATCAACTCCTAATAAACATGCAGTGTGCAGCAGTTAATAATTACCTTGCATCAATTTTTTGACCTGTGTTAAAGACACTAGCTGAACTGGATTGTGTGAGTTAAGAAAGAAGAGTTGTGATCCTGGGGGCACATTCTATTCTTCATCTAAGCAGTCGGTTTTTTGGATGTCTATAGGGCATTTTTGTTACAGACCCAGAGAAATTCTTCTCCTGGATGCATATCCCTTCACCCAAGTTTTATTATCCATGACTATACAATTGCACAGACTTAGCATGTCCCTTTCTATGACCAGGTTACGAAACGCCTGGACACAGGAGGAGGGGTGGATGTCGTATACTTAGACTTCAGGAAGGCCTTCGATACGGTATCCCACCCCATACTGGTGAACAAGTTAAGAGGCTGTGATGTGGATGACTACACAGTCCGGTGGGTAGCGAATTGGCTAGAGGGTCGCACCCAGAGAGTCGTGGTGGATGGGTCGGTCTCGACCTGGAAGGGTGTGGGCAGTGGGGTTCCGCAGGGCTCAGTCCTTGGACCAATACTCTTTAATGTCTTCATCAGTGACTTGGACAAGGGAGTCAAATGTACTCTGTCCAAGTTTCCAGATGACACAAAGCTATGGGGAGAAGTGGACATGCTGGAGGGCAGGGAGCAGCTGCAGGCAGACCTGGACAGGTTGGACAAGTGGGCAGAAAACAACAGAATGCAGTTCAACAAGGAGAAATGCAAAGTACTGCACCTAGGGAGGAAAAATGTCCAGCACACCTACAGCCTAGGGAATGACCTGCTGGGTGGCACAGAAGTGGAAAGGGATCTTGGAGTGCTAGTGGACTCCAAGATGAACATGAGCCAGCAGTGTGACGAAGCCATCAGAAAAGCCAATGGCACTTTATCGTGCATCAGCAGATGCATGACGAATAGATCCAAGGAGGCGATACTTCCCCTCTATAGGGCGCTGGTCAGACCGCAGTTGGAGTACTGCGTGCAATTCTGGGCGCCACACTTCAAGAAGGATGCGGATAACCTGGAGAGGGTCCAGAGAAGGGCAACTCGTATGGTCAAGGGTCTGCAGACCAAGCCCTACAAGGAGAGACTAGAGAAACTGGACCTTTTCAGCCTCCGCAACGGAAGGTTGAGAGGCGACCTTGTAGCTGCCTATAAGTTCATCACGGGGGCACAGAAGGGAATTGGTGAGGATTTATTCACCAAGGCGCCCCCAGGGGTTACAAGAAATAATGGCCACAAGCTAGCAGAGAGCAGATTTAGATTGGACATTAGGAAGAACTTCTTCACAGTTCGAGTGGCCAGGGTCTGGAACGGGCTCCCAAGGGAGGTGGTGCTCTCCCCTACCCTGGGGGTCTTCAAGAGGAGGTTAGATGAGTATCTAGCTGAGGTCATCTAGACCCAGCACTCATTCCTGCTTATGCAGGGGGTCAGACTCGATGATCTATTGAGGTCCCTTCCGACCCTAACATCTATGAATCTATGAATCTATGTGGAATAGTGGTTATGGCACATATAGGCTTCATTGGAACATTGTTCAAGATATATACTTCTCACACAAAGGTTTTGCTAAAGCATTGACCAAAGTAGGCCTGACTGATGTATGAACTCTTCACAGAAACAAAACTCGACATGTGGGCCAGAAGTACTTTCAAAACAAGAGATTGGGGGTGGGTGGGTGGGGAAGGCACAGTACAAGGTTGGATAATCCTGTACCAGTTTAAGACTGGAATGGGAACACCATTCCTATGTGAAATTGTGAAATCCTATTCCCATGTCAGGATGTGAAAGAAGCCCCTGGTACAGGATGGTTTGAGACCTTCAAGAAACAGATGGAATGCAAAATGAATTTGTTTTAATTGTTGTATAAAAGGAGAATTGTAAACCAGGGAAACTTTTGTAGCACCCTGGGGAAGTTTGTGTGTTTTTGTGTTACTACCTTGTACAGGTAAAAATGCCTTAACTTCTGGTCTAATGCCCTTGTTAGGCCAAAATGTGTTAGGACTGTACTTGATGAAAAAAAAAAAACAAAACAAAACAAACAAAACTGTCCAAATCCTTGCCACCAAACTGAGATTTTAAAGTCTGTGGTCATTCTTTAAGAAAAGATTGGTGTTGGGATCTCCAGGCTTCAACTTTTGCTAGCACAGTTCTTGAGACTTCAATACTAACAACACACCAATAACACTTCATGAGAACAACAGCAACAACAACACTGATAACACCTGATGACAGCACATACCTGTGCCCTTTATGGATATGGAGCAAACAGAAATGCCTGAAAATGGAGTTAGCCAAAACCTGAACTTTGATTTCACAGATATGTCCCCTATCTACTTAACTATAGGGACAAGAGACAAGACCCATGCCTATCCTTTCTCTTTTTAAATCAGAGTCCCTGACTTGGTCTATTCACCCAGAAGGGGTTGAACCAGGGATTCTTTCACTTCCTAGTATAGCACAGTGCTGATCATGGCTCCCTTTCCTGGTGCTTCTTTTGAATAAAGAGAAGCTAGCCATGCTAGTCTGAAATCAAGAGTAAGAACTATTTCAGAAAAGCATAAGCTTTCACAGCCAACAGCCTACCTCTCCAGATGTAAGGCTTGGGGCAAGTTTCAAAAGGATCATAAGCAAACACCTGGCAGAGCAGCTGACCTCCAATGGTATGGTTAGACTGCTGTACTAGAAAGACAGAGCCCCGTGTCTCAGGCTCAAACCTCCTCTGGGCTAGTGAGACTCATGACCTATAGTTATCCATGTGAATGCCCTAGCCCCTCACCTCTTTCTCTCATTCTGTTGTTGGTAGCTTACATAACAATGCAGTTGTCAATTCATGTCCAGGAATATAATTTTCTAAATACATACTTGCCAAAATGTCATGTAGATTACCAAAAAATACCACTTAGACAGTAACGAAAGTGTAGAATTGCATCTCTGGTATATTATGTGTTTCAGTTCTCTCTACAGTGCATGACAGCAATTAGCCACTACAGAACTGAATCCAAAATAGCCACATACTGAGCAGGGAGCTACCTAGAACTAGCTGTTAGGAGGTACAGAGGATAGGGTTTGAAAACCCATCCCTTTGTGGGGGTTAGTTGGTTCACTAAGGAATTCACAGAAACATCCTTGAAACCTACAGTCCAGAATCCCTTTTTGAAGGTACAAAATTTTGCCCTTTCTCTTACAAAACTGCTCAAGTTTATTGTCTTCAGATAGTGAGAGGAGTTAATTTTAGATAATTACATGTTGGTTACAGAAATTACTCAGGAAGTGGGAAATTGGTTCAGTTCCCACACAGTTTAAAAATTGTTTCATTTATGTTAAATGAATATTGGATAAAACATAAATAGACCTAGAATCAAGGGCCAGAAGCCAGGACTCATTCCTCATGTTTGAGTGCCAGAAGTACTAGAATCATGTTCTTCATTCTGCTTTCTTTCTGGCACAGATTTAACAGAATGAGTGCAGAGTGCCCATCCCCTGCCAACAATAGCCTATAGACTGCTGGTTAAAGGGGATGAGATATGTATAGCTGTACTTCACCACATGACTGGGCAGTGAATATCAAGGACTATAGGCTGTACATGAGGGATAGGACAGGGAGGAAAGGTGGAGGTGTGGTGTTCTATGTAAAGGAGAAATACACATTTTCAATGAGTAGCATGGGGTCAGAAGAGGGGCACACTGAAGTGCTCTCGGCTAGAATACAAGGAAGTTGAGGGGAAAGGGACTTAATGGTGGGGGTCTACTATAGACCACCCAACCAAGGGGAAGAGCTAGACTGGGAATTCTTAAGTCAGCTCACAGAGGTAGTTAGGTCAAAGGACGTGGTCATAATGGGTGACCTGAACTTTCCAGACATCTGCTGGGAAGATTAGTCAGCCAGGTCTGACCGCTTACATAGGTTCCTCGCTGAGATACAGGACCTCCATCTAACCCAGGAGGTACACAGCCCCACCAGGGGAGATGCCTTGTTGGACCTGGTCCTGGCCACAGGCGATGACCTGGTGAGGGGTCTGCGGGTGCTCAACCACCTGGGCTACAGTGATCATCGCCTGCTGGAATTCACCATCCAGTGCAAGGTGACAAAGGCCTGAAGCAAGGCAGCAGCCCTGGATTTCAGGAGGGCAGACTTCAGTGAGGTAAGGAGAATAGTCAGGGAGGCACTGGTCCCAGAGGGGAGAGGAGTCAGGTGTCCAAGAAAAATGGTTGTTCCTTAAGGAGACGATCCTCCAAGCCCAAAGGGAGGTAATCCCAACATGGATCAAAGGGGGCAAGAGGGCGCAAAAACCCCCATGGCTCACCAAAAGCATACGGGAATGTCTCTGAGCTAAAAAGGAGGTGTACACCCAATGGAAGGGAGGGGCCATCACCAGGGAGGACTATACCTCAGTTGCTTGGGGTTGTAGGAGGGCAGTTAGGAAGGCCAAGGTGGAGATGGAACTGGGATTAGCTACCCAGATCAAGGACAACAAGAAGTCCTTTTTTAAATACATAGCGGGTAAAAAGAAGGTATTGGGTAATGTGGGGCCTCTGCATGACACGCTAGGAAATCTGGTCATCACACCAGATGACAAAGCTAACCTATTTAACATTTTTTTTGCCTCCATTTTTCTGAGCATGGACTGGGTCACAACCCCCTCCCCGCCACCGGGACCCCTATAGGCCCCAAGGGAGGTGCACCCAGGCCTAGGGTTAGTGAGGACCTAGTCAGGGAACTTCTGGAGAGACTGTATGTATTTAAATCAGCTGGTCCTGATGATCTCCACCCCAGAGTGCTGAGAGAATTAGCAGGGGTCATTGTGGGACCCCTGGCATGGATTTATGAGCACTTACAGTGCTCTGGTGTGGTGCCAGAGGACTGGAAAATGGTCAATGTGGTTCCCATTTTCAAAAAAGGGAGGAAGGAGGACCCAGGAAATTATAGGCCTTTTAGTCTTACCTCGATCCTGGGTAAGCTTTTTGAGAGAATTATCCTGGCACATGTCTGCGAGGGGCCAGCAGGGGAGATTATGCTTAATGGCAACCAACATGGGTTCATTAGAGGCAGGTCCTGTCAGACCAACCTGGTGGCCTTCTATGACCAGTCACAAAAGCCTTAGATGAAGGCATCGTGGTAGACATAGTCTTTCTGGACTTTAGGAAGGCCTTAGATGCTGTCTCTCACCCCATTCTCATTTAAAAACTAGGGGACTGTGGTGTTGACACCTACATAGTCAAATGGGTTGCTAACTGGCTGGAGAGCCACACCCAGAGAGTGGTGGTGGACGGGTCTTACTTGACCTGGAGGGATGTGGGCAGTGGGGTTTTGCAGGGCTCAGTTCTCGGGCCTGCACTGTTCAACATCTTCATCAGTGACTTGGACAAGGGGGTAAAAAGCACCCTTTTCAAATTTGCACATGACACTAAGATGTGGGGGGAAGTGGGCAAACTAGAAGGGAGGAATAGGCTGCAATCATACCTAGACATGTTACAGGGGTGGGCGGTTGAGTACAGGATGGGTTTCAACACTGACAAGTGCAAGGTACTGCACCTGAGGATGAAGAACCAGCAGCATACCTACAGGCTGGGGAACTCCCTTCTCATCAGTGCAGAGGCAGAAAAGGATCTTGGAGTCATTATTGATGCCAAAATGGACATGGGCCAACAGTGTGGGGAAGCGGTCAGGAAGGCCTACCACACCTTGTCATGCATCCACAGATGCATCTCAGGCAGGTCCAAGGAGGTGATCCTCTCCCTCTATGCGGCACTGGTCAGGCCGCAGTTGGAGTACTGCATCCAGTTCTGGGTGCCACACTTCAGGAGGGATGTGGACAGCATTGAGAGACTTCAGAGGAGGGCCACCCACATGATCAGGGGGCAGCAGGGCAGGCACTCCGAGGAAAGGCTACGGGACCTGAACCTGTTCAGCCTCCACAAGAGAAGGAAGAGAATCTAGTGGCCTATTACAAACTAGTCATAGGGGACCAGCAGGTATTGGTGGAGTCCCTGTTCCCCCAAGCACTACCAGGAGTGATTAGAAATTACAGTTACAAGCTGGCAGAGGGTAGATTCAGGCTAGATATCAGGAGGCGCTACTTCACTGTCAGGGTGGCTAGGATCTAGAACCAACTTCCAAGAAAAGTGGCGCTGGCTCCTACCCTGGGGGTCTTTAAAAGGAGTTTAGATGAACACCTTGCTGGGGTTGCTTGACCCCAGTACTTTTTCCTGCCATGGCAGGGGGTTGGACTTGATGATCTGCTCAGGTTCCTTCTGACCCTACCAACCATGAAACTATGAAACATGTATTGAAGGGGACTTAAAGGTCTCCTACTTCCTAAGCAAATGTTCTGATTGCATGAATATTATATATATACATATTATGCATATAAAAGCTGGTGTAATGTATCCTTCAATAATTCTAATATAATGAAGGGCTTAGTCTGTCTGTCTGTGTATCTGTCTGTCTGTAATGCTTTTGACCAACTGTGCATGTGCTGCTGAGAGGGCGGGCAGTGATTGGCTGTTTGAGCCACTGCCAGGGAAGTTTGTGGCAGGAGTCAACACACCCCGGCCACCTGAACAGCAGAACTTCCCCATGTCTCCTCACCTGAGGGTGAAGTGGGGGGTCACAGTGGTGGTGCCCCGCTGTTGCCCATCTCTGATGCCCCCTCCACCCCAAAACAGCCAGCAGGAATGGAGGGAGGGAGGGAGCGAGGGGAGTGGGGCAGGGGAAGGAAAAGTGGGGGCCACTGTGATGGTTGTTTTTGAAGCCAGGTGGCAGGGAGGGAGGGAGAGAGCGAGGAAGGGGGCCCTGACAACAGCCATCAGGGAGGGGGAGGCATAAGAGAGGGAGGTAGACTGTGTGGGTGGGCACAGGGCAGGGATAGGCAAAGTGGGAGGTCATGGTGGCAGCCATTTTCAGGGCCAGGCAGCAGGGAAGGAAGAAAGGAAGGGAGGGAAGTGGTGAGGGGAGGAGACAGGAGGGAGGGTCACAGTGTCTGTGTCCCCCTCCTTCCCCACCCCAACAACAGCTGGCAGGGAGAGGGAGGTGGTAGGGAGGGACAAAGGGGAGCGGGGAGGGAATGGGAGAGAAGGGAAGGTGGGTTCTCTGCTGTGAGACAGAGGCAGTCAGGGGGTTGGAGCCCCTGTGCTGGAGGCTGGAGGAGGCAGCAGTGGGGGGAGTCTTTACATGGCTGTCCCTGAAGGGTGAGCAGGGGGGGGTGAGGTGGGGGCAGGTAAACATTCCCTGAAATCCATCATTCTTGATGGGCAATTAGTTAGTGTTTTAAAAGAAAGTGGTAGCTGTCATAGAATTTTGAAGGGAGCCTGATTTTGTGATTGGGCTTTCAAAAAGCACACCAGATTAAACCCCTCAGAGGGGAAAGAAAAAAAATTGTTTTTTGATACTAGTCAAGCATAGGCAATTAGCTTTCAAGTCTAAGGGGGAAGCACAACACTAGGTATCTAGTGAACTTTAATTAAAAATAATGGAACTTATGGATTGTAGATGCTTTCAGAATTGTTTGGAGACTGAACAGAATATTCCATGTAAAGGGAGCAGGGCTTCCCATTTTGAGAAGTGTCATGCTCACTACACTCCAAATGAAGGCTTAGTGGACCTTCAAAAAGGGCTTGTTTGTTCTCCTTCTGGCTTCATGCCTCTTGTATTCTTGGCTACCGATTAGAACAGCACAAACGGGAGTTCCACCCATTATGTAGCCTGCTGCCTAAGACAGTTTTTAAGGAAGGGAAAATCATGGGTTTTTATCTTTGAAGGGTTAAGGGGCCTAGAATCTAGGTCTGTCATGTTCTATGTTTTGGGGCAAAAAGTTGTGACATCATCATCTATTAGTTAAGCATATACACTACACACACACTATAACTATCTATTAGTTAGCCCATACAAACTACACACACCAAATTTAGACAGAATTAGTTACCAGTTACCAACATGTGCACATCCAATACACATATGTGGATTACTAATTCATATACCACACACACACACACACACACACACACACACACACACACACACAATGATATCTATATATGTATATATATGTGTATTCACTAATTCACACACATATCACCCACCTACACATACACACAATTGAGTTCCTAAGTTGGGTGTTGTGATGTATATGTATGTATGTGCTTGGCGTACTTGGGATACCTGCGGAAAGGTTAAGATAAGAAAGTAGAAATGTAGGGAGTTAAAGTTACCAGGACTGGGATTACAACTGGTAGACTATAGGGGCCTGGGCTGAAGAACTGAGGCTGAGGGGTAACTTTAGGTTATTTGATCTTAATTGATTAAAAGACAATGCCCAAAGCCTGCAGAACAGGGAAGCATGCTGGCACAGAGTCTGGGACTGGAGCCAGAGTTACGGGGGAGCTGAAAAGGTAGATGGGGACAGGGAAAATGGGACTAAGGGAAAGTGTGGATGTTAAAGAGGGGCTCTGGGTGTGGGGAGCCAGAGGATGGCTCTGGGGCAGCTAGAGAAGTTGCAGGGAGCGGCAGTAGGTGCTGGATGCTGGAGAAAAATGCAGGACAGTTAATAGGAGCTGGGAAGCTGCAGGAAGGGTGGGGGGAGTATTACAGAAGGTGCGAGGGAAGCCTGAAAACAGAGAGATGGACAGCAGAATATCACAGGAAAAGCAGCAGGTAGCAGGGACAGCAGGAAAGCAAGCAGAGGCTGAGAGGTGGCAGAAAAGGAGAGATGGAATTGGGAGGAGATCAGGAAACTAGCAGAGAGGGTGGGAACTGGAGCTGAGAGAGAGAGAGAGAGAATGAGGCTAGAATTTAACATAGGGAAGGAACTGGGATTCAGTAAAACATGACCCAACTCACGGTTGCAAATGACATTGGTTTTATTGGACAGGGGAGATGGTGACACAATGCCAAATTGGTTCCCTTGCACCCACACACATACAAGGACAGCAGGGGTTAGAGAGGCTTGGTGCAGGGGCTGAAGTCGACTGAAGTCCAGAAGGAGAGAGAAAGACAGAGAGAAAGAGAGTCCAAATTGTAGGAGGAGGTGTGCAGGTAATATCTACCTATCCAGGCTGGAAGGGGTCCTTGTCCAGTAGATGTTGTCCAGAGGGGGGGGGGGGGCGCTGGCAGGGCCTCTGGGTGGATAGGTGGTGTGGCATGGTGCTGGTCCAGATGGAGAGGGCATCCCACTGGGTCTGTCCTCAGTGCCCCTTTTTATAGGAGCAGATCTTGTGTGACCCTAGTGACAGGAGGCATGCCCAGGCAAGGGTCAGCCCCTGGCCTACTGAGCATGTGTGCTCCATGCAGGGATGTGCAGTTTTGGGTGTCTGTAATGGTGAGAGTTGCTGGTTTTGCAGGGTCCTTTGTCTTTCAAATGCTGCTCTTGTCTCTGTTCCTGGGTGAGGTCTGTGGTTCCTGGGCGAATCAATGTGAGGTGATGGCCCAGTCATTACAGGCCATTCAGTAGAGGCCTGCTACCATTGTATTTCAATTATTCCCAATCACACTCATTCATTGGGGAACCAGTTTACATGGGAGGGGTACACGACTCATACCGTTGCAACATGGGATGCCCAGGCAGGGGACAGAAGATGGAGGCTTGACATATAAAATGGAAACTTGACATGACTTTGGTTTGCTTACAAACACAGGCTTAAACCATATAATATCCATATGAAACAATAAAAATCAATTGTAAAAAATTATAATAATACAATATACAACAGTAAAAATCAATACAAACCTAATAATAATAATACAGTATAAAATGGTGGATATCCAAAACGAAAAACTTACTACCAAAATAAAAAAAAAATTGAAGCTTATCCTAAGTCTAAGCTCACTTATACTTATCTATAGGGAATAGAGAGTGAGAGAAAAATGTCAGAAATGGTTGGGGAAGGGGAGGGCCTGCATTTTAAAATAAATACAAAAAAAAGAAAAAAAAAGAAAAACTTGGAGTTCTGCTACAGTAGGTGTCTAGTGTTACACTTGAATCAACTTCAAACTCGTAAAATGAATATAAATTAAGACATGATCTTGTTCTTAGTTTTTTTTTTTTTGGTTTTTTTTTTTTGGGGGGGGGGGTTCCAACTGTGTTTTCCAAGAGCTTCAAACTTGGTCAAATTGGATTGCTGTCCCAGGCTATTATACCTGGATTTTAGGTACTCGATCACTAAAATATTTATGTCCCCAATGGCAATACAGATCTGGCCTAAGAGATAAGGTAAAAGTAAAGTATCAAACATTCCTTTCCTTTAAAAACAGGAACATTTTTAAACAATGTTATATCTTCAAGAGATGAAATGCTACAATTATATCTTTTATTCTCTACTCTTTTTATATACATTGATTTGTTTAGGTGCTGTCATAAATGCAAAAGATTTCTTCACTGCTATATTTTTCTTGTCATCTCCAATTGATTTGATTTATCACATGGCAATCCCATAAAATATAAGTAATTAGTTATTCATAGAATTATAGAAAAATAGGGCTGTAAGGGACCACAGGGAAGTCACCTAAGCAAAACCTCTATTCAAGGCTGGATTATCCATATTTCAAGTGTTTGTCTAACATATAAACAAAAAAATTCAAAGATGGAGATTCCACAATATTTCTATGGAATTTGTTTGAATGCCTAACCAGTCTCTTAGTTAGAATGTTTTTCTTAATAATTGTCCTGAATATCCAATTGGCAGCCATTATTTCTTGTCCTGCCCACTACAGTCAAAAAGAATAGTCCATGATACTGGTGCCCACTCATTTGGCTCCATAAGCCAGATGAGTGGTGAGGCCAGCCTCCAGCCACATCCACCACATAATCAAGATTGCATCATGTGAATTATTCTGTTTGCATTATATTGCACAGATTGCAACATGTTGAAATGTTGGTTTTTCAAATAGTACAAAATGGAAAGTGCTTCTGAAAGCATTAAAAAACTTCTGAAAGTATGCAGAATAATTAGCTATCTCAGAAGGAAGCCAACACTTGAATTATCAAAGAAATTTATCACATGTTAAAATGTAATTCTGTTCTTTTCCTGAGAAAAGAGCTGTCTATAGTAGATGGACCCATTTTTTGGTTCTCTTGCTTCAAAGTCCCTTGTTTTTGGTAGTGACTGGTCAGTACTTCTATCTCTTTTAACGCTAAAACACCTTCCAAAGTCTGTCTTTTGTTACCCCAGTGTTCCTAGGGTTTATCTATGCACAATTCTCCCAGTCAGCTGACGCTTGTTTCCAGTCAATATGGTGAACAGATAGATACACATGGGAATGTGCCTATATGCCTGAGTGTGATCCATGTGGATCTGACCCGCATAGCTGTGTCATCTAACCCATAGTGTTCCCCATGGGTCTGGAAATTTGAAGGCCAGATGATTTGAACACTATTAATCTCAGCCTGAACCACTACTAATCTGCCTCAGAGTGCCTATCAGACTGATATTTTAGGATTCAACTTCTTTGTATGTACTGCCTAGGAGTGTTAACCCTACAATACAAAATGAAAGTTAGAGGAAAAGTTACAGTTTCAGAATCACAGTCCCAAACTATGGATTTTAATCTTGACATCTTCCAACATCTAGAGGTTACTCTTCTAGCTCATGGTTAATTCAAACTGGCAAAACAATGTAGTAAGTTTGTACTAATACTGATCATATCGCATGGTTTGTGTAAACAAAATAAAGATGTTTTAACTTTTTTAATAGAATGCTTTTCTATTAGAATTTACAATTTGAATATATCCAAAAAAATCATGAGACTGTATCACTGACATTTTTAATTGGAAAGTATCAAAATGTTTCATGTTGATGAAATTAAAATATTTTGGATGCGTTTAATGAGTGGGAGTTAAGCACATAGGGTGACATTCTATTCCTTCCTGGTTATCTAAGTAGCCATTTTTGGTTGTTTACACAATTTTTTGAAGACAACTATGCAGGCATGAACCTGCAAGAAAATGGAGGAGGCAGGCCCTCCCATCTCTTGCCTTAGTATCTGGTGGTTAAAACACTTGGCAAGGAAGCTGGAGAGAGGGTCTAGGGCCCTTTTTTCTACCACAGGCCAGACATCATCTAAGCCTGCCACATGTGCCCTTTATGAAGCTGAACCTCTGCCACTTTGTCCATTGCATTTAATTATTGTTGCAAAAAGCAGAAACAGGTCTCAGGTGTGGGGCTTGCAATGTCTGCCGCACTGGGAGCAAGACCAGCACAGCAGCCACCTGACTGTCTTGCTGTCTTCCTTCTGGTGTCATCTCTGTCTCTCTCTCCCATGATTGCCCAGAGTCAGCTTCAAAAAGGAGTGATAGAGAAGGGACTGGATAATGGCTGACCCATGCGGTGGTGGCTAGCATGCTGTGCTGGGAAGTTTGAGAGGCCTGGCCTTTTAATTTGAGTCAGTTACTTGTTTACTAGAACTAAAGATGCTATAGAACTATTGGTGGTTGGTGTTCCAGGTCAAACCTGTCCTCACATAAGCAAAAGCTTACTATGGTTGTTAGTGAACTTGTTAGGATCTCTGGGAGATAGTATATTTGCACAAGTGCCTCTGCCACATTAGATAAAATGTTATTCTAAGTGGTACTTGTGTACAGAGTTTCTGACAGTGTGCTCAGAGGCCTATTGAAACACTGCTTAAAATGAGGAAGTTATTTGTGCTCTGATTGGTGTGACTTTGGTTTGAAGACAAATGGCATGCATAAGAGACCAATTAGAAAATCCATTCTGCAATAATTTATAAACAACTGTAATGTGTACCTTATCTTAGCCTAGAATAAGTTGTATTCTAACAGGCTAAATTCATTCATTAAAAATGGAAAGATTCTTACTGAATGAGAAATTCACTGGTGGAAATGATAGATACCAGGAAGGGGGCAGGAAGAACAAATTTGACAAGATAAGCAGAAGTTTTTGCATTCCTGCTAAAGGCATTTCTTCAGCAAGCTAAACAGAAAGTATTCACGCAATCATCTTTCCACTGCAGTTTTGTGACCTACTTAGTAAATGCTTTAGGGAGCTCTTAAAAGAAAGTGACATACAGTGGCAGGGAAATTAACATTATGTTTGGAACTATTTCCCATAAAGCTATGTCTCTGCTTTTCTGTTTGTTTGCTTATTTGTTTTGTTTTTCTAGTGTGTGGAAATCTGTAATACTGAGGCAGAGTGTGAGGAATGAAAGACGCATCTGAATTCAAAGTTACGTTTCAAAGGGGAATAATGATTGTCATATAGGGATGGTGACAGACATAAATAGTTGGTGTCCTCACAGGGAAAAAGTAGCATGGGAAAACCTGGGAAAATGTCATTTTAATCATTGTTTTCTAATTGAATATTGAGAACACTAATATTGTTCATAGAGTCATCTTGGAGTCATCTATTAGAATGCACAGCAAGTTAAATTTGCTGTGGGAGAAGAGGGTACAAGACACAAGTCTCCCATAAGCCAATGATAGCCATCATTGAGGGGAGAAGCTACATAAGGTGCAGACACACATAACGATTGAACTGTTCTCAGACTTTCATTGATGGAATTAGCTATGTGTAAACTGCCAAGGTTCCTAAACAGAAAAGTTATGTTTTAAGAATTAAAGTACTGTTGATCTGCAAGGGATCCTGGTTTTCTCTGATTAAAAAAAAAAAAAAAAGTCTACATTTTTCTGATTTAAAAATAACCCAAATCCAAATTTTGGGTTACTTTTTAAAATCTGAACATTGAGGATTTTTTATTTTTTTTTTTATCAGTGAAAACCAGGATCCCTGTTAATAATCATGACGATGGGTTTTTGAACCCGAAAGCTTGCTTAGTAACTATTCTCCAACTATTTGGGTTGGTCTAATAAAAGATATCAGATTCACCCAAGGAACCTTGTCTGCTTATTTCCTTAGACCAACACGGCTACAACCTACACCCCTGTTAATAATCCAGCACTTTTAAAATGGTACAGGAGGTTTAAAATGTTATAAACTGTAGTGTATAACTGGAAATCCTGGTATCTAAAAAAATGTGCCAAAAAAACCCCAAAACAAAGCGGGGCAACACATGAGGCTGCAGGGTGTGCTGCCCAAAACTAAAGCCTGGCTGGTCATGCTCCAGCTTCCAGTGAGGCTCCATGAATCCAGATCACCACTGCTGCATCCCCAGGAGGCCCCCATGGCCCCAGATGAGTCTTCTGGTGCCAGCACAGGTGCTGGCCCAGAGTGAACATGCTTGGGCATTCCCTGGGTACAAGTAGGAGCAACACAACTTTGGGAAAAACATGCATGCACTCATGGGGATGCAAGACTGTTAGGTTAGGAGGTACAGGAGGTAGGTGAAAGAAAGCACCACATTAAATCTGAGAAACAAAGGTACATAGAAAGTAACAGGAGTAAAACAGCAATACGTTGCATGACTATCAAACTAAAAAGTTAAGTACTGAAAATAATTCAAAGGGGGAAAATGCTTAATGTACTTAAAAAAAAGAGGATTTTTTTTTTTTTGCACATTGTGAATTCTGATATTTTACTGCTCATGAAAATGTATGTTCAGTGATGGCACAAACACATTAAGAAGCATGTAGGTAAAGTACAAAATGGATTGCTCTTAAGAATCCAAAATATGATAGGGTACAATTCTGCTACAATGCACGTGTGAGGAGGTAAGAGACATTCCTGATTTACTGTTCAGTAAATCACCTGTCAGAGATGTAAAGGCCATTGAGAAAGCACTTAATGTTTTGAATTATTGTATCTCTTAAAAGAAGAAAAAGTCACGTGTAGCGCATGAAACATTTATCTTCTGTTTAAGTAGAAACAGAAATGTGTGGGGACAGTGACCAAATTTTTTACTTAATCACATCAGCTAGCACCCCGTGTTAGTATCTAAAATTGGATTGGGAAAGCAAGATGGAAAGTGTGCAACCCTGTGCATGACACAACTTCCAGAAATATGTTCCCAGAAAGCAAGACATTGGACTATGTAGGATTTTGTATGAATCTTAAAAAAAAAAAAAAGGGTTCTATTAAATCAATATTAGACAGCAGAGCGATACAACTTCATGATATTAATATGCTCAACATCATGAATCTCAGCCTGAACTGGAGCCAACAAATAATTAGGAAATTAGCCAAAATCTTATTACATCATAATGTTGCCTTTGCTTACTGGACTAAGGAAGTAAAGACTCAGTTTTTTTTCAATTCTCCAGAGCAAATCTTTTTGCTTTTTTTCCTCCCCAAAATGGGACCTGTAAAATGCTGTCCTATAAGAAAGTATTGAATACAGGTGATATGCATTGGATTACTTAGGAGGTAGCTAGATAGTGTGGTCATACATAACATCATATATCTGGAGGTACAAGTACCTTCTGTTGTTATGTCTCAGCTCTGTGTTCTTGGGCAACCCTGGCACAGGACACAGTCTGTCTGACTCACAAAGGACTCCTCCCCACCCCCCACCTAAATGAAACTGATTAAGATGCAGTGAGAGACACACCTAAACCCTCCAGATAAGGGTAATAAGAGTGAAACATCTGCCCTAGGTCTCATTTGCATCCAAGATGGAACCAGATGACCATTCATTTACATGACAGATGGATAACAGAAAGCCTGAAGAAGAGACTGCAGTGAATTCTGGGATCAGAGAAGCAGGGAAGCACTGCATGATGGGGAATCTGTGCTCCAAATGCTAATCAACCCACATTTACACACACCCAGCTCAGCATTTATCAGACCAGTTGTAATCTGGATTTACAAAGGACCTTCCCCTTTCCCCCCCAGACACACACATGTCTCTAAGTTTAATAGGCATCTCTGGCCTTACATTCCCCGGTACCACTATGGGTGGCCTTTTAAACTTGACTGGCTAAAACTCGGTTGCCGGGTTAGGGAATGCTGAGGCAAGAGACTGAGTCAGAGCGGGTATAGGCAACATTTGAACAATGGTAAAGGGTTCATCACAGCCTCCAGCCCATTGGAGCCCTGACCACAGGTGTTGTCATACTTTTCCCGAGATGACTGGTGGAAGTCCTCTCCACAAAAGGTTATGAACGCTCCAATAATTGCCTTAAGTCTGTTAAAAGACTATAGTAAGATCTGGAAAAGTCATGCTAAGCTGAGGCTTGTTTACAACAAGTGAAAATCCAAAACCCTGATGCTGCAAGCTCTCTATTGTTTCTGGAGAAACCATGAGATATCCCATCAGTATAACTGCTATCCATAGGAATGTCAAGCTGGCTCCCAAGTATCTGGTTACTCCCTAACCTTATGTGTTTTCTGATTATTAATCAGTTTCTTGAGATGTTCCAAACCAGATAACCCCTTGTCAATAGAAAAGACAATGACTTATACTATTGACAATGCTTTGAAGCAGCTGAACTGAGGGTATAAAAATCTGTAAAAAAGCAGCAGTGTGTGTGCTTCAAGAAGAAAAATCATGTGCTGACACCACCCGCTGTTGTTCTCGGGATGCTGGAAGAACATATCGTCTCCCATCATGGATTGTGCTAGGAACTTTACCTGTCATTTTGAGACCCAAGTGCCTTGGACTGGTGAGATCTCAGTGCTCTCTCTCTCTCTCTTTGCTCTCTAGGCATAAATTTCTGAACCTGAACTGTACTAGTTAAGCTTGAGCTAAGTTTCTCCAAATACTTAGTGAAACCAGGATAGTATTGTAATTGTTTGTGTTTGTTTTTCCTTTGCATGTCTATTACTATTAGTACCATTATATATATTTCATATACTTAACAATAAAGAACTTTTATAGTCAAACTGGTAGTAACCAGGTACATTTTTCCTTCTCTACTTCTCCTTCCTCACATGCTCTGCAGCAACGCTTCTTTTACCTAAGATAAAGATCCCTGTGAAGCCCCAAAATACTGTGGGGTCTGCTCATCAAGAGGCCAAAGATTGGGAATTGCTGAGTTTGAAACACATATGGGGATCAGCTTGTACAGGCTGATTGACCGAGTTTGACTCAGACATGCCCTTATGAACTGAATGCTGGCCCATGAGGGTGTCAGCTGGACACCCAGCTGGATTCTAGGGGATTCTGTTTACCTGTGTGCTTGTGTCTGACTGCAGTTTATTGTTGCTCTGATGAACTGATTCTTGGCATATGAGGGTGTCAGCCTGTCCATGCTAATCAACCCAGCAGGGTCAGGAGTGTCACGTTAATCTGTGTGTGTTTGTGTGTATGACTGATTTGGTGACTGGAGGAGCCCAGCCCCATTGAAACTGAGTCCTGCAAGATAGCTCCATTGGGGGTGAGGACTTGCAGAAGGGAGATATACAGCTCCATATAGAATAAGTAACACAAGCAGCACATTGACAGAATTACCAAGACCCTAGAAACATATCCCTAATAAAAGAGCACACCCCAAAATAATGGGCAAATCTGGTAACACTGTTACATATGAGACATTTCTGAAATAAAAAAAGATTATCTTAGCTGAAACAATACTATCTTTATTTTAGTATCCAGTAATTACATTTTTAAGAACAGGGTGAAGTTTGCTTAGATTTTTGGAGTTATCTAGAGAGACAACTGAGTAATTTTGTACCCTAGGCAGTGGTTACTCATAGGACAGCAGCTGCCAATAGGTTGGCTGCCAGTGGTGACAACGGGGCCAGTAGTAGAATTCTTGACCTTCACATTTGCACCTGGGATTAATGCCTCAGTTGCCCACCATTAGTTATGCTATTGGAGTAATAATTGTGGAAACAAAGATAACAAGGTCAGTTGGAACATTATTCATCAAGATTAAGAAACAATAAATTTTGGATCTATCAACCAGATTCATTAAAAAAGAAAATGACCTTTCTTTGAATAAAGCTTATTCTAGTTACCAGTACTCATTAAAATTGCTGTTTAATCAGAAATGAAGACCTGCCTTATTGTATTACCGAAAATAATGATGACACTGCTCTGAGTGCCCTTTGTGATAGCTATGCAAAGGAAATCAAGAAATATATTGTATGCTTTTGTGTGATTGTATGCATAATGGAAAGTGCACAGACAAGCAGAAAACTGAGAAGAGTAAGGAGGAAAGAGGACACACATTTTGCAGAAATTTAAATATACAGGAAACAATATGAAGGAGAAAACAATAATGGACATGAAGGTACAATTGCATCCTGGATAGATTGAAGAGAGGCAAACTAAGAGTGAGTGAGAACATCTACATGTGCTATTAATGTGCCTGAATAAACTCTGGCAGCCCCTACACTGTAATACCCTCATGCCTCAGCCAGCCCCAGTCAGAGTCTACATATGCATTTGAGCCCATGTAACTACTTTGCTGTAGGACAGTTTTTGTCCTGGACAGTACTATCGTATAGCAGCATTAATTAATTTGCTGTGCCGTAATACATACACACATGTAAATGTGATGCTTTATTGTGGAGCTAATTAGTCAACTCCACAGGAAAGTGCACGCATAAATTCCCCCAGTGAGGCCCAACAGTAGAAGGCTGAAATAGTCAAGGAAAGTAACAATCAGACATGATCACTGATTTAACATTGCAGATGGAAAGGAAGTGGATTTGGGACGTCTTTTGAGTTGAGTTCACTCACATCATTGTGAAGTGACTGGAGAATTAAATTAAATTGAAAAATTGTAGGCTAGAAGGGCTATATTAAAAAAAAAAACAGCATAAAAGAATACTTTAGAAGAAAGAGGAAAAAGGAAGTATATGTTCTTTTGGTAAAAGCTGGGTTGACAGGCATCCTGGTGTTCTTTATAGATTTTAGTTTCACTTTAGTAAACATTTTTAGCAGACCTCTCAGAGAATGAAACATGACCTTTGCTATGTTGGTTTTGTAATATCAATAATTGCAATGCATTAGGACAGGACATTGTCCTTAATGTTGCTTTAAGAGAAACACACCTTAGAAACGTATGTCATGATCAGGAATCCTGGTATTCTCTGATTTAAAAAAAAACAAACAAACCCAGTTTTTTAATTTAAAAAAATAACTCTACTTCCACATTTTTCCATGATGGAAAAATATTTTCTGCTAATATATAGTGGTGTTTCATTTTGATCATGGAAAAATGTGGATTTGGGGTTACTATTTTTTAAGTCTGATAATTGGGGATTTTTTTTTTAGCAGAGAAGACCAGGATCCTTGGTAATGATTCAGTTTTCCACATAGTGTATTCTTTCCAAAGAAGGGAAATGCTATAAAGAAAAAAAAATAAATAGATAAAGCCTAAAGGCAAGTGTATATACAAAAGATATAAGACAATGGTCTCATCCCAAGGCTTTTGGTTAAATGTGAGCCTTTTTACCGACTTTGACGGGTTTTGAATTAGGCTCCAATACCTTGTATTTTTCTCTAGTAGTCAATAACATTTTATGACAGCTGTCAGTGGATTATCCAGACAATATAGAACTGTCATATTCTGGGAGCTAAATTGAATGCATTAAGGTTATGTTACTCCTGCCAAGAGGATATGTTTCACTACTCCACCCATCACAATAACCTGATGAGCCTTGTCATAAATAGGCCACTGGTGTTGTGGGCAGAGTTCTTACTGCCAACTGTCAGCAAAATAAAAATAAATACTGAAACACTGTCTGTCAGTAAGATCCATTATATATTGTATGTGTCAGTATACATGGCAAAATATTCTAACTTTTTTTCTCCTCCATATTGTTAGCAAATACCTTAATAGAGACAGATATCAGATGTCAGCTCCCATGTTTGAATGCTCACTCTCTGTGAAATGGACCATTTCTAAACAGCCAAGGAAAGGTGGGTTCTGTCAATTTAGATATGTACTGTATGACCATCATCCCAAATAGGGCTAATAAAGAATCATTCGTTTCCATAATAGGGAAAATCCAGAAGCCCTAGTAAGTTGGTTAGAACTGCACCAAGATATCCAAAGGACATGTAGACCGACTCTCTATCCATTCTGCAACTGAGAAGATGACATTCCTAGCAACATTAGGAAGTCATAGAAATATAAAGTTCCTTAAGCCTTTCTGCCTTCCAATAGTGAAGTTAAGTGTGGTTATAAGGCTACACTGATCTTCTGTGGATAAATATAAATGTCCACTGGTGGAATCCTAACAAGACTGTACATTGAGTGGTTCACAGGGCTAGAGCAACTACTGAAGGATTCTTAGCATCTCTTCTAAATTCTGTGGTGTGGGCATGAATGGTGTCGGTGTATGAGGGTGTCTATATCATCTTCAACCTGACAGTTCATTTTTTTTTATGATCCTACTTGCTCCTTTTTGCCACAAGTAGCCAGGTCACAGCATGAAAACTATGTTGGCCCCTTTTAAAATGTCTTGCTATATCATTATATTGTATGTGATACTTTAAAGAAGAAGGGAGATTAGTTGGGAAAACTCAGGCTAGAATGAGTACACTGTGGTTCAGATTCTATTCCACCTATAGGCATTAAAGGGGACCAAGATACCTAAATCCACTTACATGCCCAATAGATGGCATAGAGTCTGGCTTTAGGTAGGCATGAAATAGCTAACAAAAATAAAGAATTCTTAGAATGAATACATTGCGACATACTAGCATGTTGGAATGGAGATTAGACTGTTTGAATTGTTATAGCACAAAAAGAAGCCTCTACATTTTTGCCCAGCAGGTGTAAGTGGACACATTCATTTTTGGTATTTGAATTGAATTAGTTGTGTTTGTACTCAAGATTCTGATGTTCTGTTAACATTTCTCTCCTCCAGAAAAAAAAAAAAGGTGACAGAATGAGAGAGAAGTAATTTGAACATATATTGTTGCCCTGGATACAGCTATACAAATCTATACCAATCATATAGGTTCTTTACAGTTTCTGACCATAAAAAAGTATGTTCTATATTGCTATGTCACAAGATATGAAGTAAATCAATAAAATCACAAGGAAAATGATTGAATGGTATTGTTAAAGAAGTTATTTTAAATATTTTAGAATCATTTATACTGAAAAAAAATTTCTTCATGTTAACTTGCTCTTCTAAATCTGAAAGTTAAATTAAATTGCATTTGTATTCCTAGTTCTAACTCTCTTTTATTTAAATGTTGCTTCCCATACCCCTTCATCTCATGTCACCATTCTTAACCATCCATGGGCACAAAAATTAATTTTCACTTGTTCACATATGTTATAAATTAAGGGCTCTATACCTTTAAAAAAGGTACATATTCTTTTTATCAGATTTTTTTGCCTTCCCATATTAGCATATAAAAAATTCTTAAAATTGTCTACAATTCTGCTGATTGAGAATCAACCACTGCTTGCAATAAATATTAACCAAGTCACTCAGGTCCTGTAAGTGACTCATTAAAAATAAAATGGAAACTCCCAGGATGCTAATGAGCTGTTATATAACCTGCTGCTCAAAGGGGGGATGAACAAAAAAACAAAAAACGCCTATCACTCAGTTTAATAGTGTATAAGAGAAAAACAGCTTCCTGGAAAGTCAAGCCTTTCAAAATCTACCACAAATGTTCTGCTATTTTGATAAATGCACCTGGTAGCCAAAAGAAGGAAGATCTGTTTAGTACCACAAGAAATATTATTTATGCCAGCATTATCCACCATGCAGCAGTTTATTATCGAATGTGGTGTTCATGAAGAAATGAACATTGGCAGGAACTTAATTTTTAAGTTGTAAATATTCCCAAGGCTACTGAAAGAGATTCAGTGAAATTCATATTCAGCTAATTTAATAGAATTAATGTGTTTATGTACAGCATGGTCATTGGGGTATGGCATGATTTCACACATGAATGACCCATGCCCCCAGCGGCTGGCAGGGCACCGCAGCAGCAGGAGCATTGTGGTGGTGGTGGGATCTCAGTGGCAGTGAGTGGGGAGCTCCCGCAAATGCCGCCAGCACTGTTGCTGCAGCCCATCCACAGGCACCACTGGCAGTGTCAGCGGCGGCCAGCAGGGGTGGCTGTGTTGGTGGCAGGGTGGCGAGCAGCAACCACCTGCAGGCACCACCAACAGTGTCAGCAACGCCTTTTTGTAGGGGGTGCACTGCCATGCTCAGGGGGTTGCACATGCACCCACGTGCACCCCTTATGCATAGCCCCTGATTTCACAGGTAAAGCACTGAAAGAGAGGTGCTAAAGCAATTCCTCAGTTTCTGCATTAAGGTGTCAGAAGTGTATGCATATCATCTGGACTCCTTAGCACTAGAGAACAGAAGCCTCACAATTCCCCTCCTATTCCTAGGAATCTCATCAGCCAAACAGTCCAAAGATATTCTTGTCCAAGAGGAATTCCAGTCCCCAAATCATTGTTTCTTTCTTCTCATCACACACCAAAATGGGGAGTCTGTTATCTGGATCCAAAGAGTCATAGACTCTGGGACAAAGCTGTCACAGTAGAAGCAACTCAGTCCTATATTGTACAGGAACTGTGTTGAAAAGGCAGGCTCCAATTACCATATACATCTTTCTTCTCCCAACTGAGTTCTGATACACTCAGCATTCAAATGGTAGATGTATGGCACCTGATGGACAGATTGCCCTTAATGGCAAAAATCTGAACAACTTCAGGAACAATTGGTTAATATTTTTCTAGTATTAGCACACTTCCCTCATCCCCTACATGCCTCTGCACCCATCTAAGCACTTTTCCTGGCTCTCTACATAGAGTATTCAGCACACATCTATGTCTTTCCACTACTTCTCTTCCTATAAACTAAGTAAAAATGTTGCAATGTAAGTAAGTGGATTACATTGTACAGCAGAACCATCAGCAGGGATCATGGTTTTCTCTGATAAAAATTAATTCGTCATTTTTTGGAAATAAAAAAGTAACTAAAAACCCACATTTTTCCATGATTAAAATGAAACACCACTATATAAATTTTGATTAAGGGAAACAATTTAATATAATTGAAGAAAATTATTTCCTCTAGAGGGAGGAGTTTCCAGGAGAGGGAGATGTATGTATAGCACCTTGTATCTATATTGTCTGTGGGGGTTGGATTTTTTTTTCTGGGGGAGGAAGTAAAATCTGTTTATGTTTGGTTGGTTTTTTTGGTATTCTTTCTTAACTGTATTTTTGATTAAGAAGTCCCTGGATGTGTTTTTCTGCTCTGCCTACCATCTGACCTTTTTGTTGAACAAAAGAATGATACCTTTCTTCCTTTGTGACACAATGCCCATTAAGTATAATGGAATATCAATTCAATAATGTTTGGGTCAAATTATGAAGCACAGCACGTTTAAGCAGCCACAAAATGAGATTAAATAACTTCTGTTTGTGATATAATAGTAGCAGAAAAAGCACAAAATTAGCCATTTCTCAAAGGAAAGATCCAGCTTCATATTAACTCAAAAATCAAAGATATGATTTTTATATATAATACTAGCCAATTTCCCATTAAGAATGACAGGGGGTAGGGGTGACAGAACAACACCACCCAACACCTCACACTGCTGCTGTTCTGCTTCTGGCCCTGTGCAACCCCCACCCCCCATGCCCCTGGAGGGGCTGATGCTTTTCCTTAGCTAGCCCCACCACTAATTATTTCCAAAGGCTAATTGATTTATTTGCAGTGGGCAAGAAAGGGGCGGAGGGAGCCCCCAGACTGGAGTGTTGAGGAGGTGGCAGTGTCAGTGGAGAGGCTATTGTTTTAACTGAAGTGGCCCCGTCCCCACGTGCCTGGCCTGCACAGCCAATCAACTAATGTCAGTTGGAAAAAACCATTACAAGGGGGCTCCTGATTCAAATCAGATGGGCTTGCCCCTGTCCAGGACGGGGGTGTGGCGACCCCTTGAATGTGGTGACAAGGCATGCACTGTCCTGCCAGCAACCCATGCTGCAGTCTCCAATGAGAATGGGGGGAGGGGGCTTAGTTCCCTCTGACATGGCAGCGCCATCCCCACTATCCCCCTCCAAGAAGGGACAGTGGGGATGATGCCACCATGAAAGCAAGGACTGAGGGGCTAGAGCAGGGGGGCGACTGCAGACACTGAAGGGCCAAAATGCATCACTGGCCTTGCCCTCTCTCTCCAGCCCCTCAGTCCCTGCTGCCATGATGGCACCGTCCTTGCCTCTGTCTCCAAGAAGCAAGGCCTAGAGGAGGCAAGGTCAGTGTTGCATTTTTTTGTGCTTCTGGGTTTTTTTAATTTATTTTCCTTTTGCATCCCCCTCTGCTCCCAGTGCTGCTGACCTCCCCCCAGCTTCAGCCCCTCAGTCCCCACCATCAGGGCAACACTTCTGTCTGTGCTGAGCACTCTTATGGGTTGTTTCAGTAAGCATTATGATTGTCTGCCAAGACAACCAATCAGAGAGTGAATAAGAGGTGACCTTGTGGTTGAGAGGTGACCTTGTGGCTGTCTATAAATTCATTATGGGGGCACAGAAGGGAATTGGTGAGGCTCTACTCACCAAGGCACCCCTGGGGTCACAAGAAATAATGGCCATAAGCTAGCAGAGAGAAGATTTAGACTGGACATAAGGAAGAATTCTTCACAGTTAGAGTGGCCAAAGTCTGGACTGGGCTCCCAAGGGAGGTAGTGCTCTCCCCTACCCTGGGGGTCTTCAAGAGGAGGTTAGATAGTCATCTGGCTTGGGTCATCTGAACCCAGCACTCTTTCCTGACTATGCAGGGGGTTGGACTCAATGATCTATTGAGGTCCCTTCTGACCCTAACATCTATGAATCTATGAAGTGTTACGGACAGACAGAAAGACTAAGGGTTTTATAATATTAGACATGTGTGTGTATACACACACGTGCGTGCATGCACGCACACACACACACATAATAGTGGTATTTCATTTTAATGACAGAAAGATATGGATTTTGGATTACTTTTTTTTAATCTGAAAATTTGGGATTTTTTTTTTTAATCAGAGAAAACCAGGATCCTTTATTATGACTCCTAAGGTTTGTAAAGTTCCAATGCATCCCTTACAATGTTTGTTGCATACTTGTATAGTTACATTTTGTTTTGTGTGTATTTCATCATATAACAACCTTAAAAAAAAGGAAAAAAATATATAGTTCAAATAAGCCACATTCTAGGGGAAAACACTTAAAAGTAGTAAATTTCTATAAAAGAACAAATCTCTGGGGAGAGTTAATATGAAGCTGGAAATTTCCTTTGAGAAATGCCTGATTTAGTATTTATTTTTCTGTGTACACATCACACACACACACACACACACACACATATATATATATATATATATATATATATATATATATATATATATATGGTGTTTCATTTTAATCACAGAAAAATGTGCATTTTGGTTTTATTTTTTTAATCTATTTTTTTTTTTTTTTATCGGAGAAGATCAGGATCCCTGGTCATAATACATATATGTGACTGTGGAAGAAAAGAAAAAGTAAGTTAAAAGGAAAAAACAAAAGAGATGGCCAGTAATAAAGACATCTAACTTGTGAAAGAAGTCTACTTTCCCTGAGTTTTTTTCATGACTTCTTATGTCCTTGCCATCTCCATTCTTTTTTTTTTTCTTTTAACTTGTTCTTTTCCTATTTGTTCTACCTGAGTTTATCTAACTTCCAGATCCGCAGCTCCTTGGTGTCAATGATAATATCTTTATTTATGTATTTATTTATTGCAGAAAGCAGAGGATTCAGGATAGAGAGAATTCCTGAGTTTCCTATACATGTGTGGGAACATGAACTCTTCTTCTCCTTGAACTGAATGCATAGCAATAAGGGCTGTGGGGAGGTAACAGGGAATTTGACTTTGTCTTGGCCTATAGGACATGTAGGACCATGTCCATAGCATTTCCGCTGTGGCAGGTGAGGTACTGCTGTTTCTTCAGACATCGGTGTATGCTAAGTGTTGATAAAATATGATCTGTATGAACAACGCAGTGGTTCTCAACCTTGTTAGACCTGAGATATACCTCTAGAATTTTTGTGAATTTAGTGGCAACCCATTTCAAAAACTAATCTATACTATTATGCATACTGCATGCCATCTCCGTTAGTAAATATGAAGCCTCATTGCGATAGATGAAATTGTTCAGAGGGGGAGTTGGGTGAGAGACCCTTACATATTAGTATTCTCATGCCTTGCTCTGGCAAGATGCTGCACGGGACAATGCTGCACAGAGCATACATATTCTCATGCCTTGTTCATTTTTGGAAGATATCTCAATGGCTGTCAAATGCTTTAGCAGAGGAGCTGTACTAAAACTGGCAGGAGCAACATCAAATTGCTCAAGATTCACTGCCATGTATGCTTCCAGCTCAGCGACAAATGATGGATGTAATTTTGAAAGCAGTGAATCAAGAGCCACTTTGTGCATTTGCTGGTGCACTTGGTGGTACAGGAAAAAACATTCTGCTTCAACACGATTCTTTCAGCAGTGCACGGGGAAAGGAAGATTGCATTGGCTGTGGCATCCAGTGGAATTGCTGCTGCCATGCTTACAGGAGGCAGGACTGTGCACTCAAGGTTCAAGGTACCTCTGAATGTGTTGAAAACCAGCACCTGCAGCATATCAGCACAGTCTGATCTTGCAGAGCTGATTTGAGAAGCAGGTATCACCATCTAAGATGAAGCACCAATGGCTCATCATTACATGCTGGAAGCTGTAGAACAGATCCTGCGAGATTTACAGCTGAGCAATTTACCTTTGGTGGCAAGGTGATAGTGCTTGCAGGTGATTTTCAGCAAAACCTACCTGTTGTGAAAAATGCCTCATGGCTACAAACAGTAGAGGCATGCTTGAAGTGATCTGAGTTGTGGAACCACTTCCAGATTTTCCAGCGTAGTGAGTACATGCGAATACGTAAGGGAGGTTTTGATGTACAAAGTGCAAAATACGCTCAATGGCTTTTGGATCTGGGAAATGGCCAGGTTACAAATATTGATGAAATCATTACCCTGCCTCCTGAGCTCTGCATGCCTCCGGATATCTCAGCAATGATTGAATGAACTTTTCCAAATCTATTGGCTAATTATCAAAATCCAGGATGGACATCTGAAAGAGCCATTTTGGCGCCGCATTACTCTGTTGTACAGGAGATCAACAGTGCTATTGTGGCAAAATTTCCAGCCCAAGAATGAATTTGCACAAGCGCAGATGCTCTTTCAGAAAATGAAAGTGTTATGGCTGTGCCAACTGAGTATCTGAATTCCATGGAGGTGTCAAGTTTGCCTCCACATCAGCTTCACCTTAAGCCTGGGATGATCATCATGATTCTGCAAAACCTTACCCCTAAGGATAGTCTGTGCAATGGAACATGGCTATTGGTGTAATCCGTCATCAGCAGCAAGCTACTTGAGGCAAAAATTGTTGGATCAGAAAGAGCAGTACTCATTCCTCAGATAGCAATAATTCCTCAGATAGCACCGAAGCCCTCTGACGACATATTTCCATTTACATCGATACGTTGACAGTTCCCTGTGCAGGTGGCATTCAGCATGACCATCAATGGGGCAAACATTAAAAAGAGTAGGAGTGTTCTTTTGGGATCCTGTCTTCACCCATGGACAACTATATGTGACTGCTTCCAAAATCTCCCACCCAGAAAACATCCAATTAGCAGTGACTGCTGAGTAACAAAACCAGGAATGCTGTGTATACAGAAGTGTTGTAAAGCTCTTACAGTAAGAAAGTGTGCTACGTTTCAGGATTTTATGTATGCGGAAGTGTTGTGAAGCTGTTGAAGTGCAATAAAATGTGATCTCAAGCCAAAATAGGCTCATTGATTTTCATGCAAGCAACATTGCAGGGGGCATCTAGTTTATTTATTATAGTGCCTACCTGCTTAAAGATGGACCAGAAAGGATAGTGAGCAGCCAGTATGAAAAAGCCTCACTGCAGCTAGTGTTATGAGAAGGAGCTGCTGCCAGGGAAGAAACTTCACTTATCTCCAGGGCCTGCACTTACCTCAGTTATCTCGTTTCTCCTGTCTACACCCTTCAAAGGATGGGTGCCCCACGACACTGATTGAGCATTACTAGAAAAACAGAATAAGTAGGAGTACTTTTTCTGAAGATGTTGGGATTTTGCTTTCCTTTGTTTTGAGGATTTTTTGTGAATGTACAAAGCACCTTTAAAATATATAGACATTAAAATACATTTAAAACATATGTTCTGTAAATACCTTCCAAAAAGGTTTGGAATTAGATTTTATGCAGTGCTTAAATGTTCAAGTCAGACAACGCCAAAGCTACAGTATCATACATTATGTTTAATTTATTTCAAAGGAGTGTCTCTAGATACATAGCCATGTAACTGGGGTTAGAATATACTCCAGTATCTCTGGATACAAAAAATTCTAGTGTTGCTGAAAGATAATGCAAGCCTCTCCTTTAAAACATTGCTAAGATTCAAATAGCAAAATACTGTGACATGTGATGCATATACACAAGTAACCTTTTTATATTAAACATTTTTAGTAGTGATGAATGATGTTAATATACAATATTTTTTATTGCACACAGAAAGAAATAAAAGAGTTCTAACAGAAGAAAAGTCCATATTCATACACTTTTAATATTGAAAGTGTGCAAGACATCCATGTGATATTAAATGATTCCATCTAGGCTCCTTCTTCTTTCTGGGCCCTCTTTAAGCAGGTAGGCACTATAATAAATAAATTAATTTTTTTAATGGATTGCTACTAAGTTCACAAAAAATATGGAGGGATATTTTCATGCTAATTTGGATCAGATACAAAATCACAACTGACTCTAGCTCCTATGATTGCAATGTCCAAAAAATGTTTCACATTTTACCGGTTTGAATTTCAAAAAAAGTCTTTATGCTTATAGTTGTTTTATTTTATTTTGTTTTGTTTCTTATTAATATGTTTAAAAGGAAAACATTAATAAAATGTGTGTGGGGGTTATAGAATAGTAAAAATTGTATTTGATATGGCAATAATTTGTCCCACTTAACCTGTGAAATATCAGTGAAAATAGTCTACTTCCTATGTGACACTTGTGTATGGAAGTGCACAATACAACTACTCTCTTCTCCAATTCTACCTTTAATTTTTTGACACTTGAAATGGCACATCTCTACATATATCAGAGACTCTTTCAGAACATGTGTTAGAAATATATTCAGTTACTACATCTCTCACTGATGTCCCCTGTCAGTTAGAGGACAGTTTTATCCAGCTTTTTTAAAAGGAAGGCTAAAAATATCCTACAGTTGAAAGGTATAAAACAACTGGCCTCCAGAGAATTTCATCTAACATCCCATATCTGGAGTTTGGCTTATGCTCTGTGGTACTGTTATTGTATGTTATATCTGTATTTCCACTCATTTCAGTCCTGTATTAGAGTAACTTATCCATAAGTATTATTTTGATGAACATTTTTAAAGTGTCCATGAAAATATTGTATAAAATAACAAGAAATACTAACCTGGTTCTTTAGTTCTGATTTGTATGAATTTATAGTTTCTAAAGGGAATGATTGGGTGTTTTTGCACATGCTCTGGGGATGGGCTTCCAAGGGAAGTGGTGCTCTCCCCTACCTTGGAGGTGTTCAAGAAGAGATTGGACAAGGTCCCAGCTGGGGTTACTTAACCCCAGCGCTCTTTCCTGTCTGGGGCAGGGGGTCAGACTTGATGATCTACTAGGTCCCTTACGACCCCTAGAAATCTATGAAATCTATGAAAGGGGAATGCTTGTGTATCAGCTTCCCTGTGCTTCAAAATGGCCACTTTAACTGAAGCTCATTCAACAAGCTTTAGTTAAAGTGTGCCCACTGCTATTTTGTAGTGCAGAGATGCTGATACACGAAATATAGAGGCTGGCTGGAGTACACTAATTAGCATGCTCCAGCAGACTCAATTAATCAAGTCTGCTCTGATGCACTGTAATTACAGTGTATCAGAGCAGCCTCCCAGCACATCTACAGGCACCAATTATGACCAACCATACCTTGGAATTTGGCTTCCTGAGCTCTGTATTAGATTTACATCAAAAGCTTTTTTCTTTGTTTGTTTAGTTTTTGGGGGGGTTTTTTGTTTTTTTTTTTCATCTTTTCCCGTTCTTTTCCATCCATTAAAGTCAGTGTAAGTGGGGCGATTAATTTTGGGATATAACCTCCACCCTCCTCTGAGGGTATGGGTACTGGACAATGCTGAAAAACATAGCATAATAGGACATGATGTAGAGCAAATATATACTTTGCTCAATAATTCACCACAATCCTAACATGAAGCAAGCAATTGTTGCAAAATACAGAATGGTTTATGGTACAATATAGTATAGGCAATGGTTTTTGTGTTTTCAAAATCATACAGAAAGAGGCTACTTTTGTGTGTGTAAAAGAGAGAGAGAAATTCAAATAAATGAATTAATGGCACAATCTTGTTTAACTACACTAGTTAGAAACATCATTGTTTATGAAGAACCCTCTTGTGGAAAATAAAACTTTGAATATATAAAGATGTTTATTTTTGGTCCTGATCCCAGAACATTTATAAACTACAGTTTCCATATAGGAAAAATAAATAAATAGGTAGATAATAGTTACAAAGTACTGTTTTTTGGCTCATCTAGTCTGCTTTCTTTGTCATCTTCAAGCCTCAGGTCCCTATCATATGTTCCATTTAGTATGTGTTAAATGCATGTACAAGCATCTGTGAGTTCAAACAAGAAAATACATGCTTGTATTGTATTCAAGTTATGATTTTTCAGGCAAGGAATATGTTGAGATAACATTGGCCTGAGATAATATTGCCCTGTTAAAAAGAGCAATTTGTAGTCTTTCAGCATCTCAGGATGCACTGTCCCCAGCCCTCCCAACCCACTTCTGCTCCATGGATGATCTATTTACTCTCTCAAAATTTACTGACCCGGTGGAAGGGAGCAATGGCTCCAAGCTAATAATCCCACCCAGCTCCAGGGGGTATGATCCCAAACCCCATTGAACCATACACCCATTGGCCCCTTCATGGTTCACCAAGACCTGCCACTTTTGCTTGAGCTCACATGGTGACTTATGGGCACCAGTAGGGTTGGTTGCTGAACTGCACTGAAATTGAGTGCCTGAAGTTGCAACATATTCTGGGCAGGGGTGCCAACAAGGTCTCAGGCACAGCAGAGACCATGGTGCCCTACCAAGAAGAGCAGCTTAGGATCCTCAACTCTGGCCACTCCATAACTTTCTGCCACACCATGCAGTGCATACTCATGTGCCTAGCACAGTGTAATGACAACGATGAAAATGATGATTGAGTCACCTCCACTGCCTGTTACCAACATATTCATGGAGGAGCATGAGAATGCCTGTTCTGTGGACTTGTTCCCCACATAAGCCTTGACCTTGACACTGATCCAAACCATAACCCAAACCCAGACTGAGGATACACAAGATAGGGACATCTTGAATGAGACCCTCATTGAGCAGGCAAAACATACAAACAGCAATGACTTCTAGTAAGTTGCAGCAACTGCAGGTAAAGGGTCACTAGGGGTATCCCCAGGAGTTGGGGGATATGAGGGTGGGTCATGGGGAAAGGGACTTGATAGTGGTGGGTCTACTATAGACCACCACACCAGGAGGATGAGCTAGACCTTGAATTCTCTGGGCAGCTCTCAGAGGCCATACGGTCAAGAGATATGTTTGTCATGGATGACCTAAACTACCCTGATATCTGGTGGGAGGATCAGTCATCCAGAACTAATCACTCATGTAGGTTCTTAACCTACATACAGGACCTCCACCTAATGCAGGAAGTATACAATCCTACTATAAGGAACACCCTGCTGGATTTGGTGCTGGATATGGGGGACTACCTGGTGGGGGATCTGCAGGTACAAGGCAACCTAAGGAATGCTGACCATCAATTTATTGAATTCACTATGTGGAAAATGGTGGGAAAAGAAACCAGCAGGGCAGAAGTGCTAGACTTCAGAAAAGCTGAATTCAGTGTGCTTAGGAGATTAGTTAGTTGGGCATTAAAGCTCCGGAGCATTGACAAAATAGGGGTCCAGGAAAGGTGGTCGTTCCTCAAGGAGGCGATCCTTCAGGTACAGAAGGAAGCAATCCCACTGTGTAGAAAAGGTGGCAAAGGGGCCAAGAAACCCTCCTGGTTAAACAGGGATCTCCAGGATAGCCTAAGGGCAAAAAAGGGGCATACAGGCTGTGGAAGTGGAGGTGATACAAGGAGGTGATACTTCCCCTCTATCGGGCGCTGGTCAGACCGCAGTTGGAGTACTGCGTGCAATTCTGGGCGCCGCACTTCAAGAGGGATGCGGATAACCTGGAGAGAGTCCAGAGAAGGGCCACTCATATGGTTAAGGGCTTGTAGACCAAGCCCTATGAGGAGAGACTAGAGAACCTGGACCTTTTCAGCCTCCGCAAGAGAAGGTTGAGAGGCGACCTTGTGGCTGCCTATAAGTTCATCACGGGGGCACAGAAGGGAAATGGTGAGGATTCATTCACCAAGGTGCCCCCAGGGGTTACAAGAAATAATGGCCACAAGCTAGCAGAGAGCAGATTTAGATTGGACATTAGGAAGAACTTCTTCACAGTTCGAGTGGCCAAGGTCTGGAACGGGCTCCCAAGGGAGGTGGTGCTCTCCCCTACCCGGGGGTCTTCAAGAGGAGGTTAGATATGCATCTAGCTGGGGTCATCTAGACCCAGCACTCTTTCCTGCCTGTGCAGGGGGTCGGACTCGATGATCTATTGAGGTCCCTTCCGACCCTAACATCTATGAATCTATGAAGTAGGGGGTAACTACCAAGGAGGAGTATACCTTCTTGGCTCACACTTGCAGGGAATAAGTTAGGAAGGCCAAAGCAGCATTAGAACTCTGGCTGGTGACAAAAATTAAGGACAACAAAAAGTCATTCTTTAGGTATATAGGGAGCAAAAAGAAGGCACAGAGCAGCATAGGACCTCTACAGGATAGACAAGGGCAGTTTGTGACAGATAGGAGGGACAAAGCAGAGATCTTCAATGAGTTTTTTGCCTCTGTATTCTGGAACATAGATCTACACAAATCTCCCATATTCATTACTGACAGAAGCAGAGGAAACACCAGCCCACCAACTGTCAGTGCTGACCTAGTAAAGAGCACTTGGAGGGGCTGGATGCTTTTAAATCACTGGAACTGGATAAGCTCCATCCAAGGGTGCTGAAAGAATTAGCCAGTGTCATAGCAGAGCCACTGGCACAGCTGTTTGAGCACTCATGGTGCTCAGGTGAGGTCCCAGAGTGGGGACATTGTGTTTTGCTGTGGTTCAATAATGGCTTGACAAGTCAGTTAACTAAGTGCAAAGGGCTCAGTGGTTGGGGCAGTTAGGATGTTCAATGGTCTAGTGAAGAGTAATTAGTTCAGGTAAAGTGAAGAATCAAAACTTGATCCACCTGTCTATCCCCTGACCAGCTCACCTGAAATGGACACTCTAAATGCAACCCATCTCCTCCTTCTGTGGATGTCCCAAACATACCAGGGAGCACTGGTAGATTCAGGATGCTGCCTCTCTCCCCACATTACTGCCAGGTGAATCCTACATGTCAGTACCTAAGGATGGGCCCAGCAGAGCTCCCACCAGCATGCCCAGGGTCCAACTCCCAGGACAGTTTTTTGGGGGCATGAATATATACAAATATTAAATCAAAGGTTTTTATTTGCACACATTTGAAAGACTCCAAAGTCCCTTCAGGATTCCAGGTGCCCTTCACAGCTGGGGACCACAGCACTATTGGCTCAGAACTTTCAGGCAGGGCACAGAATGGGGTATCATTCTTCAGGGGAGAAATTGTGGGAGGGGGGAAGATGCCTGCTTAATGGCTGAGGGGAGAGCAAGCCTAATTTAGGGTGTGTTGATTGCTGCTTCTACAGCTAAAAAGTCTGGCAGACCTATGAAGCTGTAATGCAATCACAGGAAGTTTTCCAGAGCCTCTTGTATGTGCCATGGAATTGTCAGCCTTAGCAGAGAACCTTCTTAAGAAGTAGTTCCCTTTTGTGACTCCATGGTATATGCCACAATGAGAGCACACAGAAGCAGCAGAGTATATTTTGTGGTGTCAGTATGTACAAGCTCAAAGATCTGCTCTCTGCACTGATGGGACACTCTTGTCAGGAAATATCAGCCAGAGAAGCAATGTCCTAAAGCAGGGTCAGACAAGTTACTGGGGGTGTGGGCTTCTTAGCCAGTAATCTCCACCCATCTGCCAGATCTAATGGGGCAAAGAAAGGGGGGAACAAGTAGCTGAGAACAGCTAGCAGTAAGGAGATTCTTGATGATGATATTCTGCTCAAGTTTCACACCCCATGAAAATGAATGGGTAGAGCAAGGCAAGTTGTGTTTCCCCTCATACTGTCTTAGAAGTTTTCAACAATGTTCAGCTGTATTCTGCTTTCAATGTACTACTGTCTTCACACCTGTAAGTATTTGAGTGAGAATGCATGTTATACACACACTTTCTCTGTCACCCTTGAGACACTCCCAAGGCCATTTCTGCGTTTTTTGCACTCCTTAAAATTTGCCCCAGCAAAACAGAGCTTGGATAGTCCCAGGGCAGATGCTGCCCTAAGGTCTTGAAGGGACACTCTCCCTCAGACAATGTCCTGTGACTAAAAATATTGGTGGGACTACCACAATCAAATGCTGAAAGACCTTGCCAAGTTGTCTACATGCTGAGCCCCCACTACTGAGAGCTGGCTTGTTGCCTATGGGTGCCAGGAACAGTCAGAAGAGCTGCTGGGAACTCTTCAACAGATTTATGTGGTTCAGAACTGACATTTCCTGGAAATAGTACAAGGAGAGATGAGGGGCTCAGGAAGCTGCTGGAGGTCCCATTCCTGGGACAGTCATTCAAGAATGGGTTGGAAATCCTGTACCCAGCCAAGGATTGATTAGAATTTGTTTCATCAGGTGGTTGAAAATCAGCACTTTACTCTGTGCCCAGCTGTTTTCAGCCACCATTGGAAATATGCAAAAAAGGCACCCCAATAAAGTACACCAGAACACCTGCTCACTGGTCTCTAGTGGTAGAGGGCAAGTTGTGCAAATCAGAGATCATAATAAACATTACCGTGTCACTGCTCAGAACACATGCTAACTTTAATAACATGTAACATTCCATGGATTTGTACATGTTAAGTATGATGTGTAACAAGGCCATCAGTTTGGGATGTTCAATACATGTTCCATCATACATCATTCAAGAAGAAGAAAGATGAGGATAAGGATAAAAAAGAACAACAACAAGAAGAAAAGACATTAAAAGAAATTGTAAAAAAAGTTTCATAAACTGACAGACCCCACATATCTCCAGGAATGGCTCTTCCAAAATAAAGTATTTTGTGTAGCAAAGTAGTTTACTATTCACAATTTACTTTACTTCTTCAGTAATGAAGTATTTTACTAGTAGTACTTTAGTGATCTCCATAGAAAAATATGAATTAAGTGCACAGACAAAAATATTTGTGAAATCAAATATAATCCACTTCACTGATTTGCAAATTGTGCAACCTCAAGCTGTGGAAAAAAAACATATGTAGAATGAAATAAGAGTTTACCTTTTGATTGTTATGCATCATCATAGATTCATAGATGTTAGGGTCGGAAGGGACCTCAATAGATCATCAAGTCTGACCCCCTGCATAGGCAGGAAAGAGTGCTGGGTCTAGATGACCCCAGCCAGATACATATCCAACCTCCTCTTGAAGACCCCCAGGGTAGGGGAGAGCACCACCTCCCTTGGGAGCCCGTTCCAGACCTTGACCACTCGAACTGTGAAGAAGTTCTTCCTAATGTCTAGTCTAAATCTGCTCTCTGCTAGCTTGTGGCCATTATTTCTTGTAACTCCCGGGGGCACCTTGGTGAATAAATCCTCACCTATTCCCTTCTGTGCCCCCGTGATGATCTTATAGGCAGCCACAAGGTCACCTCTCAACCTTCTCTTGCGGAGGCTGAAAAGGTCCAGTTTCTCTAGTCTCTCCTCGTAGGGCTTGGTCTGCAGGCCCTTGACCATACGAGTTGCCCTTCTCTGTACCCTCTCCAGGTTATCCGCAACCTTCTTGAAGTGTGGCGCCCAGAATTGCACGCAGTACTCCAACTGCGGTCTGACCAGCGCCCGATAGAGGGGAAGTATCACCTCCCTGGAGCTATTTGTCATGCATCTGCTGATGCACGATAAAGTGCCATTGGCTTTTCTGATGGCTTCGTCACACTGCCGGCTCATGTTCATCTTGGAGTCCACTAGGACTCCAAGATCCCTTTCCACCTCTGTGCCACCCAGCAGGTCATTCCCTAGGCTGTAGGTGTGCTGGACATTTTTCCTCCCTAGGTGCAGCACTTTGCATTTCTCCTTGTTGAACTGCATCCTGTTGTTTTCTGCCCACTTGTCCAACCTATCCAGGTCTGCTTGCAGCTGTTCCCTGCCCTCCGGCGTGTCCACTTCTCCCCATAGCTTTGTGTCATCTGCAAACTTGGACAGAGTACATTTCACTCCCTCGTCCAAGTCGCTGATGAAGACATTAAAGAGTATCGGTCCAAGGACCGAGCCCTGCGGGACCCCACTGCCCACACCCTTCCAGGTCGAGACCGACCCATCCACCACGACTCTTTGGGTGCGACCCTCTATAACATCAAATTAATGTTATATCATACACAGACATAAATATAAGGTCCCAAACAGCTTGGGGGCTTCAATATTATTTATTATTTATACTAGTATATTATAGTTATTCTTTTAGATGACAAGTATAACTGACATGTGCTACTGAAAATGACAAACAACTCATTAGAAGAAGCATGAAGCACACAAAAAATAATGGAGTGACATAACAAAGTTCATTGCCATTTAAAAGTTTGAATGTTTCTGCATTACAGTCAGTTGTATTTCTATACAGGAGGTAGGACTCTCAGACTAACTGTTATGCAACTTTGACATATTTATGCAAAACAGGTCTATGACCCTGAGCATTATCTGGTTTATTTTAAACACAAATGCATATCAATCTTATGAATTATTCATTAGACACTGAATTCAAAATGCATAGCTGAGGTCAGCTCCTAAGATGATCATGCTTAAAATTCAGCATAGACAGTGCTTGAGGGGATTGTAAAAGAGAGGGATAACCTCTGGTTAATGAATGTATTATAAAAGGTTTTGTCATCATCCTTTTTTGTACATTCTGATCACAGGAATATGATAAGTAATTCAGTTTAACAGGATCTAGACCAATGTTTCTCATTGTTTAAAGATTTCACAGGTTATATCTTCTGTGGTCCATCTGTATGTGGTACAGAATGTCAATTACTTCTCCCTGTCTTTCTTTGGACTTAATATAATTAACAGTGTCATTTAAATCAATATGAAGTGAGTTTTTTTCACATTTTAGCTGGCAGGACATTTAGAGCTTTCTAATTAGGAGAGTAAGACACTCTCAGTCAAATTACTCAATAATATATTGATAACTTCCTAATAGCCATGACCAAATCAAATCATCTTACTACTGTGAGTTACTCTGAAGCTACCTGAAGACCACTTGAAGATCTGGGTACTTGCATCCATATATCTTAGTGCTACGTGCAACTGCTCAAGAAAATTGGGTTTGTTTCTTTCTTTCTCTTCGTTTATGTCAAAAAGTTTTAAGTTCAGGATAAAATTTCTGATGTAAACCAGATAGGCCCAAATCTTTTTCTTTTTTTAACCTAAATGTTGTCTACTTGTATAAATGTTGTTGTATAGGACAAACTTTGTCTCTAATGTTAATTTTAGATCTTATTTGCATCTCTGGCTGCTTGTACATGTGGCAGGGGCTTAGTCCCCTGAACTGAAATGGTGGGTTTTTAATTATCACTATTAAAAACCCACCATTTCAGCTTAGGGGACTGAAAAATCCATGATTTTTCATCATAGAAATATGTTTGGAGGTGAGAAGCTTGCTTTGCAAGCCCCTAGGAAAGGATAACTATCCCTTCAGATGTGAGGTACACCCTAACAAATTAACTACAATGAAAGCTCCAGTATATGCTACCATATAATTTGCAATTAGTAAGGAATACCATCAACTCCTTACTGCCTAAACACAGTGCTCATCCACTCACTCTAAACTCTGAAAGAGATCTATGGGCTTTGGACTTCCCTCCTGCAACTGATGGCTTTCAAAGGAAGCACCATTACCAGCCACCGTCTCAGCAAGCTGTACCTCCTGAAGCTCTGTGATTTCATTTATTCACCAAGGCTTAAATCTGTGTCAGCATCACCAGTCAATTGAAAAGCTCCAACCTTTTGCAAGGAAGCCCAAGAGTTGTGACAGGAATCACAGAAGCCTGCCTGCTGCTATTACAGAGAGTAATGCTGAATAGCTTGCAGCCAAAATACCATTCCTAAAAAATATCAAACCATTTTGCCTAGCAAGAAATTTCTATAAAAGAACATCCCTTGGAATTTGCTGTGAGAAATGAAAAATGCATAACTTTCCATACCATCACTAGTTATCAACCTCACTAATGCAAGAATGGGGAGAAGAGTTTGGAGGGGCAGGTGGGATCATGTTGGCAGCACTTCCTATGTTTTGAGTGTGAAGGTAAAGCAGCACTATGTGAAACTGGTCTTATTATCTGTCTCTCTAAATTCTTTTCTATGCTGTCAACTACAATGATGTATTGCTATTGAGGGTTGAGCATGGAGGGAGGACCATGATAAGGTGGCAAATATATTTTTATTATCATGTTTCCACCCTCCTGCTGCACTGACTGATTTCAGGCACGATCAAATACAACCACTTTTTTGGCTAAGCACTCCAGGATTCCTTTACCCTTGCATAGGCACTCTCTCTACTTTTCCACAATCTAAGGGGGAACCAGCAACTCTAAGAGAGTGAGGTATAGATGATATTGCATGTCTTACTGACAAGAGGCCTGGGATAACCAGACATATTCCACTCTGTACTTCAAAACCACAAACACTCCATGCATCACATCCTTGACTGCAGAGCCAGAACTTCCTTTTCTATCATCATATCCCTTCTGTAAACTTGTCCCAGATCCTTTAATTGTGTGTCATAACCAGATTGTGTGTGGAGCTTTGCTTCATTCTCCTGCTGCTAAGCACTACTCTCTCCAATTTCCATCTGTTCTGGACTAAAGACTTCTCACAGTCCCTGAGTGATGCATGTGTGTGGGAGGGCGCATCCAACTGTTGTTCTTCATAGCACGTTCCAGACATTTTTACTCCTAAATCATCCCTGACCAATGTTTATCCAACCTCTTCCTGAAAACCCACAATAAAGCAATTCTACAGCTTCTATAGATAGCTTATTCCACTGAAGGAAGGTCTGGGGATACTGCTTTTGGGTGCCTTGAGAAGTATTAATGTTAAGGGAAACTGAAAAAGGGGTGGGAGGGGCTGCACAGAGAACTTTACTCTGGAACTTAACCACACTGTTTATAAAATCCTATACTTCCCAATATGTTGAAAAAGTAACTGAGTCAGAATTATATCATCAGCTGAATGCATGAATGATATGTGAACCTTATACTATGGACAAATCAATGCTGTGCTACTGGCTCTTGTTCTATTGTTTAGTAAATGCACACTTCCAGAAGGGTCTGGAAAGGAAGGATACGTCTAGATGGATATTCTGTAGGGCAAAGGTCCAAGCAGTAAGAGCAGATACTGCTTTACAGACAGTATAATTTATTTCAGTCATTCATCAACAGCAATTACTTTAGGCAGATTGCACTTAGGTAAATCTAACCAAGTTCACTTTTAACAAGATGTATGCTACTCTGTGTTTTACAAAAACAAATTAGATTTTGAGGGTTTTGTATCCCCTCCTGTGCTGACTACCCCACAAAAAACAGAGTTGTTGGTGGGCAGCTTAGAAATTCAAAAGCTAACCTTGGAGAAGCAGACCAGCACAATTTCCATGCCAAACCATTTTAAAATATCAACAGTTAATGGAAGCACCAATGTAATAATGCAAGGCTGGATTCATCTTCTCTCATGTGAAAATGGCAAGAAAGAGCTTTTCCAAATAGAGATCAATGTCATTACATGTTTAAATGGTTTCTTAAATTGAAGCCCCATCTGTAGTGAAAAGGTAAATGTGTTTCTTTATTTGCAAGTCAACAATACTGTGAAATTAGTCAGAGCTATAGACTTGCCAAACTTTTGATATTTGAAACTGTCTGCAGATAAAATTAGGATTTTGATCAAAGAAAGAGAAGAGAACATAAAGGAAAAATTAAAACATTCCATTACTTTTACCTGAAAGTGCATATCCATAAATTAGAAAGCTACCATGAACCTTGTGATAATACTAGCAAATTGGAGATCAAGAATGATGGAGAGTGGGGCAGGGGGAGACGGAGCCCTGTGTCTGGCCATGCATGCTCCCACCCTCTGCCTCTCTGTGTTGAGCCGTGCTCCACCCCATCATGCTCTGGGTCTAGCTCCGCTCCCCACCTGCTGCTTCTCCAGGTCTGGCCCCATTCTACCCCCCCTCCTCTGCTGCTCTGGGTCTGGCCCCACTTTACCCCCCCCCACATCATGGAAGCTCCCTCCACCCAGCCCACCTCCACCTCCACCTCCTCCCGCATCTCCCTGCCTGAGGTGGCAGCAGCTCTCTCCTCCCCAGCTGCCTCTACCTCCCTGCCTGAGGCAGCAATGGTGGCAGTGGTGGCTGTGGCAGCTCCCTCTCCTCTGCCTCCCTGCCTGAAGTGGTGGTGGCTACCTTCCCACCACCCACCTCTGCCTCTGTCTCCACCTCCATGCCTGTGGTGGCAGCATCTCCCACCCTGCCGGAGGAGGTGGATTCCATGCAACCAATTGGTACTGGCCCTCTTGGTGGCACATGCACAGTTGCCCAAAAGTGTTATGGACAGACAGACACACCAACAGACAGATTAAGCTGTTTATTATATTAGAATCTATCTATCTATCTATCTATCTATCTATCTATCTATCTATCTATCTATCTATCTATCTATCTATCTATCTATGTACAACTTCTTCAGAATTCCATTTGAGTACTCCTTCCCAAAAATAACAGATAATCATGATGGCATACTGTTGTGTAGGTTTTAAAATAAGTTTAGAACAAGCCATAACATCCCATTTTTTCTCAGAACATTATAGGTTTATTTGTGTGAAATTTCACAGTGTTAATTTTTACATGCTTTGATTTTTCTACATAATTTCTGATCCCTTCCTCTTGTTAGGTTTACCTGTTAGAAACAATAGATGTAGAAACAGTCACAAAGTTTTTACTAAACTAAAAAATGACAGTAAAGATAGAAAAAAAAAATAACTGACTCCAATGGGGTAGAAGTGGCCCCCAGGAGAGTTTATATCAAGGCAAAGAATGAACTGTACTTTTATCTTACCAGTAGGAGTTGCAGAACTGCTCTTCAGCATCCCAACATGCCTTGCTCCCACCTAACCCCCACAGCTCCATGGAGCTAGTTTGCAACCCAAAATATGCTCTACTGATGCAACCAAAGACACAACAAAACACTCTCCCTGACAGCTTTGGGGATCACAAAGCCCAGAACCTTTTTGCATCCCTGGGGCTGCGCAGCTATGTGTCCTACCATTGTGAACAGACAGGGGAATCCAACATGGCCAGACTTGACCCTGACCCAACAGCATCCAAAACAGGCACAGCAACATCTTCCCTAGTAGCACCTGATCCTGTCCAGACTCACCTGACCTTCACTGAAACTGGGTCTGTTGGCTGGTACCAGAGAGGTGAGGATCCGCTGTGGGCTGCTGAAAGAAAAAAATGACAGGATTGCTAGTTAAAAGACAGCAGACATGTTATAGGTCACCTGTCTCAAAGTCTTACAGCTGAAAGGAATAGAGAGAGGGAGGAAGTTATTGCAGGCAAAAGCTCCTTGGGAGGCATGGTCACTTGGGGTAGGTAGACAATCAGGAACATACTTGTGAAGCAACATATTTGCTTCCACAGCATGCTACATTACCCAAAGCAATGATATTTAAAGCTGGTACGTTTAATATTTAGAATCATAGAATGAAAGAAAATTAAGGCTGGGAGAAACCTCAGGAGGTCATGTAGTCCAACCCCCTGCTCAAAGCAGGACCATCCCCAACTAGATCCTCCCAGCCAAAGCTTTCTCTAGCCAGGTCTTAAAAACTTCCAAGGATGGAGATTCCACCACCACTCTGGATAACCTGTTCAGGGGCTTTACTGCCCTTCTAGAGATATTTTTTTTTTCTTAATATCTAACCTAAACTTCCCTTGTGGCAACTTGAGACTGTTGTTCTTTGTTCTGTCATCTGCCACCACTAAAAACAATCTAGCTCCATCCTCTTTTGAACCCCACTTGAGGTAGTTGAAGGCTGCTATTAAATCACCTCTTAGTCTCCTCTTCTCTAGAGGACAAGCCCAGTTCTCTCAGTCTTTCCTTGTAAGTCATGTCCCCTAGCCCCCTCACCATTTTTGTTGCCCTCTGCTGGACTCACTCCAATTTGTTCACATACTTTCTGTAGTGGGGGGCCCAAAACTCAACACAGTACTTCAGATGTGGCCTTACCAGTATTGAATAGAGGGGAATAATCACTCCCCTTGACCTGCTGACAACACTCCTACCAATGCAGGCCAGTATGCTGTTAGCCTTCTTAGTAACAAGGATACACTGTTGGTTCATGTTCAGAGTCTTGTCCACTGTAACCCCTAGGTTCTTTTCTGCAGTGCTGCTGCCCATCCAGTAAACCCTCCACATGTACTAATGCATGGGATTATTCAGTCCTGTGGAATAGTAGTAATAGTACTGCATCCATTTTTGGGTCCCCCACTTCAGGAGGGATGTGGATAAGCTTGAGAGGGTCCAAAGGAGAGCCACCTGCATTATCAAAGGCCAAGACAGAAAGCCTTAGGTGGAGAGGCTGAGGGACATGGGACTCTTCAGCCTGGAGAACAGAAGGCTCAGGGGGAGGGGGAGACGGAGGCAGCCTAAAGGTGCATAAGGGATGTGCACCAAGATCTGAGAGAACAGTTGTTCACCAGAGCTTCCCAAGGGATAACAAGCACTAATGGCCACAAACTTCTGGAAGGCTAAATTAGGCTAGACGTAAGAAAATATTTCTTTACAGTCCGAGTGTCCAGGGTCTGGAACAGACTCCCCCAGAGGTAGTGAAAACACTGACTCTGGACTCATTCAAAAAACATTTGAATGCTTATCTTGCCAGGATCATTTGACCCCAGCAGACTTCCTGTGGTGAGCCAGTAGGGGGTGATCCTGCACTGAGCCACCCATCTCACTGTGCCTAACCACCTACCAAGTTCCAAGTGCCTTGCTGAGGGTGACTCACATCTGGCGGACCCCCTTCCTGGAGCTTACCCGCAAGCTTGGGGGTAACGCTGCCACTACTCAAGAATCTCAGTCTGTTAGTGGCTCTGTGCCTCTTGAGGTACACAGGCTTAATAGACGAGAAGGGTACTCAACCCACTGCAAGAGCTTCAGGTGCTTCCCTTAGTTTGAAGCACAAATAGTGGTATCCATTAGTCAACCTGACCAAGGAGACCCCAAGGCATAATCTAGATCCTCTCCCAATAAGTCTCCCATGTTAGGTACAGAGGAGAACTTTATTGATTACAAGGAGTAGGTTTGGAGTAGGGTACAGGATAGAGCAAAATCGGAGAAATACCTTAGAGCAAACAGTGTGGCTGGGTAGCCTTTGATCATGCATCTGTGTTACTGCAAGCTATATATCTAGTTAGGTTTCTAGGTTTCAAATAGCTTACTCACTAGTATCATCCAGAGGCTGATAGAGCTTTCCTCTGGAGGCAGGCACTTTGTAATGTGTTCATGTGTTCCAAGAGAGAAAGAGAGAGCTGCAGATGTTCAGATGCTCTCTGTGTCTTTATCATGGCTGCCCCCTTCCTCCTAGGAAGTCTTGGCTTATATTGACCATCATATACCTGATCCAATAAAGGCCAGCCAATTTTGGCTGCCACCTAACCAATTTGAAATGCATCACTGGTTCTAGGCAGAGGGGTAGTGGCTCCTGATTCCATCCCCAGTCATGAGGTCCTTGTTAAAACAATAGGGAATTTAAGCCCCCACCCAGGTGTGTGAGGCCAGACACATAGGTAAAGGGGCCTCTAACTTACTTCAATGAGCTACTTAGCAACCAGAGTGATAGACAGGTGAAGGGACCAGATTTAAAGGAAAGAAAGGAGAAAAAAAATCTGGTAAAATGGGAACAGGAAGCAGACTATGGTAGAAATCATCCACATTTCCTGCCTATGGCAGGATGGCTGGACTTGATGGTCTTGTGAGGTCCCTTCTAGCTCCTAATGTTTATAAAATCTATTAAATCTATGAGTCCTAAGTGCAGGACTTTGAACTTGTCTTTGTTGAATCTCGAGACTTCTTTTGGATCAATCCTCTAATTTGTCTAGGTCACTCTGCATCCAAGCCCTATCCTCCACTATATCTACTATTTTCCGCAGCTTCGTGTTATCTGCAAACTATCTGAGGGTGTGCTCTATGCCATCTTCCAGGTAATTGGTAAAGACATTGAACAAAACCAGCCCAAGGACCAACCCCTGGGGCACTCCACTTGATACCAGCTGCTAACTAGACATTGAAACATTGATTAATACCCTCTAAGCCGAATTCTCCAGCCAGTTTTTTATCCACCTTACAGGCCAATCATCCAGCCCATACTTCCTTAGCTAGCCTGTGAGAATATTGTGGGAGACCATATCAAAAGCCTTGCTAAAATCAAGGTACATTACATCCATCATCACGGCTGTTCCTAGAGGGGGGTGAATCAGGGTGACTGGCCTGGGCCCTGCACTTTGGGGGGCCCCACAATGCTGCGTGGAGCAGCACAGTGACTCCACACTGTCACCAGCTTCATGTCTGGTCACTTGGCACTACCAACATCAAATCCACCACTTAATCCAGCATGTCTGGCCACTCGCCATGCCCCCCCGCCTTCCCTGCTGCTGGCTTCCTCACATCCGGGGGCGGGGCCCCACACAGGCTGATTTGTCCTGGGCCCCACACCCTGCTCAGGTCATCTCTGTCCATGGGTCTTCCTGCATCCACAGAGACAGTCACCTCACCATAGAAGGCAATCAGGTTGGTCAGGCAAGACTTGTTCTTGGTGAGTCCATGCTGGCTGTTCCTAATCACCAGGGATCCTGCTCCTCTGATAAAAAAAATAAAATAAAAAAAAATCCCCAATTTTTTTATTTAAAAAAGTTATGCAAAATCCACATTTTTGAATGATTAAAATTAAATTGCACTAATATATAGACATATAAACAAAACAGTGATGTTTCATTATAATTGTGGAAAATTGTCGATTTGGGGTTACTTTTTTAATCCAAAAATTGGGGATTTTTTTTTTCTGTCAGAGAAAACCAGGATTCCTGCTAATCACCTTCTTCTCCTTCAAGTGATTAGAAATGGATTCCTTGACAATCTGTTCCATGATTTTTTTCAGGGACTGAGGTGAGGCTGACTAGTCTGTAGTTCCCTGGATCCTACTTTTTTTCCCTTTCTTAAATATGGGCACTATGTTTGCCCTTTTTCAATCATCTTAGACTTCTTCTTATTGCCATAAGTTTTCAAATATGTTGGCCAGTGGCTCTGCAATCTAATCAGTGAACTTTCTCAGCATACTTGAGTACATCCTGTCCAGCCCCATGGGCTTGTATATATCCAGCTTTTCTAAATAGACCCTAACCTGTTCTTTCACCTCTGTTGGATGCTCGCATTCTCCTGAAAATGTGCTGCCTGGTGCAGTAGTCTGAGAGCTGACCTTACCAATGAAGACTGAGGAGAAGTAGTCGTTGAGCTTTGAGGCCTGAAGTCAGCCTTTTCTGCATCCTCTGTCACAAGATTTCCTCCCCCTTTGCTTAAGGGACCCACGCTTTCCTTGATTCTCCTCCTGCTACCAATATACTTGTAGAAACCCTTCTTGTTACCCTTCATGTCACTTACTAGCTGCAACTCCAACTACGCTTTGGTCATCCTGACTTCATCCTTGCATGCCTGAGCAGTGCTTTTATACTCCTCCCTATTTTTTTGTCCAAGTTTCCATTTTTTATAAGCTTCCTTTTTGTTACTTAGTTAACTGAAGAGTTCCCTGCTAAACCAAGCTGGTCTTCTGCAATACTTGCTAGTCTTCCTTCACATTGGGATAGTTTGTTGCTGCCCTCTGACTAAGGTTTCTTTAAAGTATAGCCAACTGTCCTGGACTCTTCCCACTCTCAGACATTTTTCCCAAGGGATCCAGTCCATGAGCTCCCTGATTGAGTAGAAGTTGCTTTTCTGAAAGCCAGGGTCCTTACTCTGGTTCTCTCCATCCTTCCTTTCCTTAGGATCCTGAACTCTATCATCTTGTGGCCACTGCTCATCAAGTTGCCATCCACTATTACATTCCCCACCAATTTTTCCCTGTTTGTGAGCACCAGGTCAAGAAGGGTATGACTGCTAGTTGGTTGCTTCAGCACTTGTACCAGGAAGTTGTCTCCAATATTCTCCAAAAACTTCTTGGATTGCCTGCACACTGCTATATTGCCCTTCCAGTAGATGCCAGGGTGATTGACGTCCCCCAGGAGAACCAGGGACTGTGATGGGAAAACTTCCACTAGCTATTTGAAGAAAGCATTATCCACCACTTCTTCCAGGTGTGGTGGTCTATAGCAGACCCCCACCACAACATCATTCTTGTTGCTCTCCCCTCCAACATTAAACCAGAGTCTCTCAATAGGCCTATCTCCAGTTTCATACTGGAGCTCTGAGTAATCATATGGCTCTTTTACATAAAGTGGAACTGCTCCTCCTCTTCTCCCCTGCCTGTCCTTCCTGAACAGCTTGTAGCCATCCATGACAGACAGTGCTCCAGTCATGCGAGCTATCCCACCAAGTCCCTGTTATTTTGATCTTGTCATAGTTCTGTGACAGTGCAAAGACTTCCAATTCTTCCTGCTTGTTTCCCAAGCTCTGTGCAATTGTGGAATCTGAACATTATTTGCAAAATCTATGCATTATTAAGTGGGGTAGTTTGATAAAAGAATATAGGGAAATAACATGGTTGAAAGTGGCTGTGAAATCATAATTTATCTATTTTTATTTGAAAGTAGAAAATGCACTTTAATATTTTGTTTTGTGTTTCCTTTTTACTTGTTTCAGTGGAAAGGTCCCAAAGAAAAATGGGATCAAAAGCTAGACACTCCAGGGCTGTTTCTCTGAAAGAACCATTCAGGAAAACAATTAATCTATCCTAGGCTGTATCTAAATGAATTTTTTACTGCACCTGTCAGCTATCTCCTAGAAGTGTGACCACAACCACACACTATTCTGGGCAAGCTAATTAGCACCTCTGAGTGACAAGGCCAAATTTCTTACCACAGAACTAATTATTCTGTTCATTGTGCCTTACTGATATAGGTAAATTGTTTAAAGTTTGGAAAGCAGCCTATCTGTATGAGTAGAAGATGCTTGGGGGCACTGCTTTCAGGCACAATAAGGTGCAGGTAGGGCCTTAGGGTATGGTCCCAAGAACACTTGGAGATCTTTCAGAAGGAGTGTTCTAATTTCAGTGGCTCTGTTGTAATTGTTGTATATGAACAAGTTGAGAACAGCTCACATGCAACAAATCTATTCCATCTTTAACTCTGGCTGAAGGAGTTTTAAGTTGGAAGATGTTTGTTGCATTTGAATCCATTTTTAGTATGTGTATATAGTGATGTTTCATTTTAATCATGAAAAATGTGGATTTAGGGTTGCATTTTTTAATCTGAAAATTGTTTTTTGTCTTTTTTTTTATCAGAGAAAAGCAGGATTCCTGCTCATTAGGCATGTGGATGCTTGCTTGTCCTGAGATGAATCCCAAAATGAAAGGAAGTGCCAAAAATGGCAGATAAAGAAAAATAGAATTGGAAGGTGAGGCTGCCAGGACTCAAACACCCGGTCACATACAGCCTTGAGCCAAGCGATGGGTGGTGTTTGCCTTGCAGCCTCCCGTAAATGGCCGAGTAGTTGTTAACTCCCAAAGTAGTTTTCCCCAATCTCTCCTGCCATGACTTCAACTGTCCCCAGTGTGGAGTTGACTTCTTGGGGTCCTTCTGCACCACACAGTCTGCCCAACGGCCACTTATGGGGCTCAACCACCCCTACACCCTGTCCTTATGCTACCTTGCTGGTTGGATCTGTTTTCTTGGCCAAGTCCCTCTTCTCCCTGGTTGTAACTGTGGGGTCTCTCGGTTGCTTCCCATCCTATATGTTAGCTGTGGATGCTGATTTGTTCATCCCGTCATAGGCTTTATTATACTCGGAGGTCCTGACCATAGAACCTGTATTTGGCTAGTGTTTACTCCTGTCCTAAGGATTAAATCACAACATAGAGCCCTACGGACCCTGCACCAAGTACTCAGTTTACCTAAGCCTGTCCTCTCTCTCTCAACCCCTTCACACGGGGAAACATAAAAGACAAAAACACAAAAGAAAACCACAAGATAACTTACCTGTTGTCTTGCTAAGAGCCTAGGTAGCCCCCTTTTCTGGTTCCTTACATACAGGTATGGGGAACCTCGTTCCCTGAAGTCTTCCCTTTGCGAATCTTTCCACCAGCCCCATGCAGCTCCACTTCTCTCCTTTCTGGAGTGTCCCCATCTGGGTGTCTCGTGGTCCCACTGACTATGGCTGGCCACCTTCTGGGTTCAGGGTAAGTGCCCTGCTTTTCCGTCGCCCTTCCCGTTACTCCTTCTGGAGCTCTCCCCATGGGGTTACTTCCTCCTCCTCCCTGTTATTCCCAGTACTCCCACCTGTTATGCTGTGGATCTTTGTGAGCTCTTCTCTACCTCCTTTCTCGCTGTTGTCTTTGCAGCTTGCAGAGGCTGTTTCTGGCTTGTCTTCACTAATAGTGGCTCGTTCCCCACCACTGCCAACATGCCCCTCCTCAGGAGCCTCCGCTGGCTCCTCGTCCATGGCTCTGCTCCTCCTGGGGGATTCCTGGCATGTGTCCCTTGTCCACACACCCCTCCAGTCTGCTGTCTCCCCCTTTCCTCCGCCGACCACCATTTTTATCTCTGCCGGCCGATGATTGCTGGTGACATCATTGGCCAGCGTCAGGTGGATAAAGATATGGCTGACGAGTTGCATGGGCTTCTTTCCTTGTTCTCATGGTGCCACGGCTGCTCCTGTAAGTAAATGTTTTTTCTCACTTTTCCATTTGTTTCCTCTCTCTCTTGTTTATTCTGTTCCCCGTAACTTTCTTTTCTTATTCGGGGGCTTCCTTCTAGTTCTTCCCTGGGACAGAAGAGATATCAGGAGGTCTTCTAGTGCATCCCCCTGCTCAAAGAAGGACCAGCCCCAACTGTATTACCTGAAGCCAAGACTTTGTCTAACCAGGCTTCACAAACCTCCAGGTATAGAGATTCCTCAACTTCTCTGGGTAATCTATTCCATTCCTTTGTCACACTCCTGGTCAAAAAGTTGTTTTGTTTTTTTTTCTAATATCCAACCTAAATTTCCCTTACCACAACTTGATACCATTGCACATGTAGCATTGCAAATGTTATTTAGGCACTTAAAGTGACGAGGACACTGAGGGGATGGACACAGGAATTACCAGAGCTCTTTCAAAAGGGAAATGTTTCAAATGGGCTCCAGCTGGTCCATTCTAATTGTTATGTAAGAGTGAGTTGAGAATGATTCAAATGCAACAAACACCTTCCAAATTCAATCTGAATTGGAGGTGGATGAAAGTTTTTGAATCGGAGGTGGGTGACAGATGCACGTTTTTCCATTATGAAAATGAAACATTTGAAAATGTTTCATTTTCATCACAGAAAAATATTGATTTAATCCTGGAAAAATGTGTGTGTGGGTATAGATATAGATGATATAGATAGATATAGAAAGCGGTGTTTCATTTTAATCACTGAAAAATGTTGATTTTGGGTTGCATTTTTAATCTGAAAACGGGATTTTTTGTTTGTTTGTTTGTTTTAAATCAGAGAAAACCAGGATCCCTGCTCATGAGCATGCTTAACTATACTCTGACTCAGTAGGTATATAGTGCTGTATACCACCATGTGTGTAAGGCTGGGTAAGGCAGGGTCCTGAAGCACCCCTGAAGCATGTGTATAGATTCCCCTGATGTCCCTAGAATTTTATAGAAATGCTACAGCTTCTGTTCTCTCTTTCTGTCTTACACATGGACATATACATACCAGCACACACACATGCACTCAACAGGTAGGATGAAAAGTGTTGTTCCCTTAATCTTTAGACATTGTTAATTACTTTTAGATACTGCCTTGGTGTGTTAGGAACATGCAACAGGTTATAAGCCAGTCCTTTACCAGTTTGAACTAGAGGGAAATGTATCTCAGTTAAACTATTTATTATATAGTTGTCTATCCCATAATTTTCACCAAATACTGGACACTAAACAAAATAGAGTGGAGCAGAAGGACAATTCCAAGTTCATATATTAACTCCAAATGATCATGTTGATCAGAACCAGGATAAGGCTATTTTTTTTTTGTTTTTTTTTTAGGTTTATACCTTTTACCTATTTAAAAAAAAATTCAAATTGCTTGTCATGAACAAGTAAAAGTAATTAAACTTATTTAGATGCATCTATATTTGCATAAATGACATAATGGAATTTTCCTCAAAAAGGAATCCATAAGAATTTATAGTACATTCACAGAAAGATATGCTAACTGGAAGCTGATTATAAAATGCTGCTTCTAAAGATAGAAATCTTTTTACTGTTCATGGATGCTTACTCATTTTAAAAATTAAAATAATTAACTCTGGCACAAGACAAAGTCATAGTCCAATTGCAAAGATGGATTTTGTCAGGTTGTGTCAAGTAAAGAAACATTAATATATAACACTTATTACTGTTTTAGTCAAATGTTCTTTTCACCTATGAAGGGGGTGGATTTAGAAATAGTTAAGTAAAATTATCTATTTAAAGAGCTCTTACTTTGGGGCCTGTCATGCTGACAGGGATAAAAATAGAAAGTCTTCAGTGTCCTAAAGCAGTGGCCAGCAAACATTTTCTGGTGGCAGACTGGAATGCCCCTGAGTAGGTTCAAGCTGAAACAACCACCTACTGCACTTTCTATGCTGTCTTACATGGGGATAATATGTTCATGTGGCTTTAACAAGGCCTCCTTGAAGTACAACAGCTCTCCTGGACTACTTTTCCTCTCAGACTTGCTCCCTAAGAATCCTTGTTAAAGTTTGCTTTCCTAAAATCTATTCTTTTGCTCTCCTTCCTTCTTCCCCTTATCATCCTAAATCCTATAATTTTATGGTCACTGTCAGCCAACCGGACTTCCACGTTCTCAACCAATTCCTCCCTGTTTTTGAGCAGCAAATGTAGAAGAGTTACCACCCCTACCCCTCTCCCCCTCCCCCCTTGCATCTGGTCTCCCAATCACCTGTACCAAAAAGTTTATCCCTTATAATCCAAGAACCTCTTGAGTTGTCTGCACACTCCTGTGTTACCCTTCCACCATATGACACTGAAGTCCCCCATGAGGACCAGGTCTTGTGACTTTGAAATGTAGTTAGCTGTTTTAAGAAATTGTCATCCACCTCTTCCTCCTGGTTTAGTGATCTATAGGAGATAATTAGCGTGGTTTGGCTCTTCTTATTTCCCCTCTTATCTTGAACCACACATTCACAAAAGGCTCGCTTCATGCTTTGTACTGTACCTCAGAATACAGTCTCTCCTATGTAAATTAAATGCCATCACCTTCCCCCCGAATCCTGTCCTTCCTGAACAATTTATACCTTACATACATGGTCATATTCTAGTCACAAGAATTATCCCATTAGCTCTCCATTTTCCCAACAGTATCATATTGCCAGATTGTACTACGACTTCCAGTTCTTTCTGTTTATTCCTAAGTACCTAACCAAGGTCCTAATTTCTCTCTCACAATAGTGTTAAGGTTTCCTCTCCTGCCCCTTCTTTCTTTCTTTTTTTTTTTTTAATTCAAGTTCTGTGGGTCTTTGATTATCTCTGGGGTTTTGCCTCCCATGGAATTTATTTAAGGTCTTACTCATGGGCTGCATCCCCACATGCAGGAATGTTCAGTTTGTGGCACAGCAACCTTCTTTGTGGCATCACAAACCAAATGTTTAGAATGATAAAACATGTCCACACTCCAAATTTGCTGAGGAGGGGGGAAAAAAATCACTGGGAGAAAAGCAGCACAGAGCACATGAAAATAGCATATGCTGGAACAAATGAAGGCTTTGTCTTCCAGTGAGATGCACTAGCTGCTGGCCAGTCTCTCTGCTGCTCCATTTGGGCCTCTGATGCTTCATCATGCTGAGTGGTGTGCTGGAGCAATCAAAAGTGTGGCAGGGCTTGCAGCTACCTACAGCTGAGCATGCATCATGCCCAGGGCCGGTCCTGGTTTCACACACAGGTACCCAGGACCTTCCTTACAGCTGGCCGCATGGGACAGCCATGCCCCTGCTCCAGAGGCCCAGACACTGAAGCATGGGCCGTGGCAAGCAGCACCATAACCTATGTGTGGGGGCTACCCAGGCCACAGCTGCAGGCACCAGTGAATGGCAGGAGGTACTGGAGTCCTCTGTGGGCAGCATGAGCAACCATGGTGAGGCAGGTGGGGGGATCCAGCTGCAGGATTCTGCCCAGGCCAGGCACTAGAGACCCAGCTGGTGGCCCAAGGAGTTTAATGACCTCCTGGTTATTTGGGACCAGGATGCTACACTGCAACAGTTTGTCCAGGGACATTGTAACAAGCACATTTACCAGACAATTGCTACATGGATGGCCAAGGAGAGGCATGCCAAAATGTGGCAGCAGTGCTGGAGAAAGGCCAAGGAATTAAGCATGCAATTTCATGTGGTGTATGGTGCCAAGTTGCTCTCAGGGGTGAGGCAATTCTCAGGGGTGAGGAGGACCAGAGCCTGCAGCAGCCAGCACTGTGACCTGACCAGAGTCCCCAGAGGCAGTACCTGTCTCCAGGTCTGCAACAGCACTGCTGCCAAGTTATACTGGGAGTGGTGGCAAGGATGGACTCATGCCACAGGCACAATCTGTTGCCACAGCCAGGCCCCAGGTGATGCCAGTGGCAGATACTGTGTGGCCACAGTAGGAGTGGGGAGGAGCCTGAGGACTGGGATTGGGTGATGCACAGGTGGGCGGAGGCCCCACTCCAGGTGCCTCACTACTAGGCTTCACCCCCATCTGAGGCCAAGTGTGCCTATGGCTCCACCCCGCAATCCCCAATTCCCTCCTTCCTGTGCCTTCTTCCCTGTTGTTTCCTCCACCCATAAGGACCCCTCTCTTCTCCCTGGTGCTTGTATAGTTTCCATTTATTTCTGATTTTGAATGTGATTCTGCAAGGGGGGTGGGGAGGTCTGGGTACATGATTGTGGCATTAAAGAGGGTCTCCTGTGGGGTACTGTTGGCATGTTGAACCTTTGGTGTTGGGCATATTTGGGGACAGGGTGGAGGAATAAAGTTGCTTTTGTTTTCACAACAGCCACACTGCCTAAGTTGTTGTAGTCCTGGCAGTGGGCAGGGATGGTTATGGTTGGCCATCCTGGTGCAGGTGGTGAGAAGGTCAGTGACCTATACTCACAGAGTTGGGCCAGCAGATGGATGTTGATTGCTTCACACACTCTGGCTGCCATGTGCTGCTGTCAGAGGTGGCAGCCCTCATTTGTGGTAATGTTCCTGGCAAGCTGGCTCAGCTGCTGCTGTTGCTGGATACGCCATGATACACACATAGTTGAATAGATGTTAGGGTGGAAGGAACCTACTAGATCATTGAGTCTAAACCCCTGCCCTGGGCAGGAAAGAGTGCAGGGGTCAGATGACCCCCAGACAGGTGTCTGTCCAAATCCCCTTTTAAATACCTCCAAGGAAGGGGATAGCACCACCTCCCTTGAAAGTGTATTCCATATTTTGGCAACGCTCACTGTAAAGAATATTTTCCTGATGTCCAATCTGAATTTGCTCTCTTCCAGTTTGTGGCCATTATTTCTAGTTACCCTGATGGGTGCCCTGGATACTCATCATGGGAGGCAGCAAATTGTATCCCCTATAACTTGCTGCCACCCATGATGAGTTTGTAGGTGGCCACTAGATCACCTTTCAGCCTCCTCTTGCAGAGGCTGAAGAGGTTCAGGTCTCTCAATTGGTCCACATAGGGTTTTTTTCTGTAGGCCTTTAACCAGATGAGTGACCCTCCCTGAACCCTCTCCAAGCCATCCACATCCCTCCTGAAGTGCGCTGCCAAAACTGGATGCAGTACTCCAGTTTCAGCCTGACCAATGCCGCATAGAGGGGAAGTATCGCCTCCCTAGACCTGTTTGTGATGTACCTACTTATGCAAGAAAGGGTGTGGTTAGCATTGCTTATTACCTCATCACACTGGAGACTCATGTTCATTTTGGAGTCGACTACAACGCCAAGATCCCTTTCCACAGTTGTGCTACTTAAAATGGTACCTCCCAGGCTACAGAAGTGTTGATGATTCTTCCTCCCCAGGTGCAACACATGACACTTATCCTTGTTAAATTGCATCCTATTCTGTTTGGCTCATTTCCTCAGCCTGTCCAAATCAGCCTGGATTCACTCCCTGCCATCTAGTTTGTTTACCTCCCCCCATAATTTGCTGTCATCAGCAAACTTGGATAGGGTGCTTTCTACTCCCTCGTCCAAGTCACTGAAGGAGATATTGAATAGTACTGGTCCCAGGATAGAGCCTTAGGGGACTCCGCTGCCTACATTTCTCCAGGTAGAGACCAACCCGTCCACCACCACTCTCTGGGTGCATCCCATAAGCCATTTTTTTTTTTTTACCTACTGGACTGTGTAATAACCTACATTGCAACTGTTTAGTTTACTTATCAGAATTGGGTGTGACACTATGCCAAAGGCCTTTTTAAAATCTAAGCAAATAACATCTACTTCTGTTCCTTCATCCAAGCATTTTGTGACCTGGCCTGCTATGAACCCATGCTGATTGTCCCTTAGCATTATTTTACCAGCTGGTCCCCCCCTAATGTGATCCTTAACAATTTTCTCAAAGATCTTGCCAAAGATAGAGGTGTGGCTAACCATCTTATAGTTACCCGGTTCCTCCTTCCTCCTCTTCTTGAAAATAGAGACCACATTGGTCATTTTCCAATCTTCTGGGACCTGTCCTGAGCAGCATGAGTGCACAAACAGTTGTGCCAGCAGCTCCACTATTGCTCCAGCTAGTTCCCTAAGTACTGTAGGATGAAGATCATCAAGGTCTGTTGACTTAAATACATTTAGCCCCTCCAGGTGCCCCTTTACTACGTCAGCATGAACAGTTGGTGGGTTGGCATTTATACTGGACTTACCTAAAGTCCCAATGGGAGACATATTTGTATTTGTGTCCAGGAACACGGATGCAAAGAATTCATTTAGAAGCTCCACTTTGGCCATCCTATCTGTTGTGAGTTGTCCTGGTTCATCCTGAAGGGGCCTTAAGTTACCTTGCACCTTCTTTTTGCTTTCTATGTACTTAAAGCAAGACTTTTTGTTATCCTTAACTTTTCCTACCAGCCTAAGCTCCATTTCCACTCTGACTCTTTTCACTGTTTCCCTGCAAGCTCGAGCCAAGCAGGTATACTCCTCCTTGGTGGCAGCCTCCTACTTCCACAGCCTGCAGGCCTCTTTTTTCCCCTCCTGGATTTCCCTGTTCAACCAAGAGGGTTTCTTTGCTTTTTTGCCCCCTTTTATGTGTACTGGCATGTTGATGATTCTTCCTAGGATGGTCCTTTTGTGTGTCTGCAGGATTAGTCCCTTGAGAAACACCCACCCTTCCTAGACTTCCATCTCTCCAAGGCTTTTACCAGTCAGCCCCTCCCTAACTATGCAGTTATGAGGCTGCAGTTCTGAGGTGGTGGATGCTGTAGCAGGTAGCAGTTGGGGCTCAGCATAGTGGCAGCCCCTACTTCCAGACTGCTGGAGTGGGTACAGCATACAAGGGCCACTATAGGTTAGGGCTGCTGTGGCAATTCGGCTGGTACAGGAGTCTAGTGTCCCCAGACGCCAACTGGCTGGGCCTGAGAAACTCCTGATGGCAAGTAGCTCTGAGCTGTTCACCAGGCCACCAGTTTACACTACTGGGGCCAGCCTCCAATTCTCCCCAGCTGAAGAGCCAGGAGGAGCTGGTAAGGGCAGTTTGCCCAAAGCTGCACAATTTGTCCTACAACAAAGTGCATGTTCAGGTGCATGCACTGCGGCACACGTTACCTGCACAAATTTGTATCACTACTATTTGTGCTGCTACAAAAATACCCCCTTGCATGTGTGGACATGGTTAATAAGTCTGTTTCAGAAGCCAGCAACTAGCAGTAGTAGTGCTCAGACCTCCATACAGGAGTGCACTTACTGCATCTTAAAACCAATGCTTTAGCTTGATACAACACTTTTGCTTTTAAAGTTCCTTTTGAATTTTAATGCAAAGCATTTCTTAGATCACCTGAAGAAGAATAAATTAAAAAATAAATAAATTGTTTTCAAAAGCTTGTCTAACTATCACAATTATACAGGTGGCCCAAAAAAAGATATCACCCCCCCAAATCCTTGCCTTTTGAATATTTGGATGATTTTATACTGCTTCAGAACCTACAGCCATGTCCATATGTAGTGTGGACATTTGGTTCTCTGAGGACAACTAGCAGCAATGCACCTTGCACCATCACTGCTTGTCCCCAGGGAATGCCCATGCCACACATGCACACAGCAAATTACCTCAGGGGTGCTAGAGGAGGCTGGGGCCAGCACTGGGCTGTCCCCAGCAGCCTTGCCTGGGGTTTTGGGGGGCTCCTGGGGTTGCAGCAGTGGGGATTCTGCTGTGGAGAGCCTGGTCAGCAGCTGCAGTGTAGTTCTGGCCACCCTGGCTCCACTTTTGAATGACACGCACTACCCATGCATGTACTGCTCCACATTTTTCCTTTGCATTTTTTTTTTAATACCAGCTATCCAGGGGTAAAATAACCCTGTTGTGCTGTGCTCCTTTGCAACATGGAAAACAACTGAACATACAGTATGTGGCACCTCAGAGGTGTCTGTGGCACCACATACAGAACAGCCACACTCATCTGGACTCAGTCTATGTGCCTTTACTGAAGCTACCTGAATATTTTCAGAAGAACAGAACAGTGCAAGTATAGCTGGACAGGTAGACATAAAATCTAAAATCTGTTTAAGTGCCAAAAATTGGGCTTCCATTGTTATGTAAGTGACACTTGGACAGATAAAAGCAAAAAAAAAAAATTTTGCCTTATAAAACTATCTCCAATCTAGCTGTTTGGCTATTACTTGAGGGTTCAAAAATGATATGAAATGGCTTCTTGTATGGGCTCTAAAGTAGTAGAGAAGTGGCAGTTGTTTTATTCAACAACCCGGCATGTACTTTCTTTTTAAATAAAAAAGAATTATGAGCTCACTTATATTACAATGTCCTTGGAAAAGCAATAGTCCTTTATTCTTTGGAGGGTGCTCAGGACACAGTGAATACTAATTTAAATAAATAATTAATAAAAGCTATGGGCATTTTGTAACAAAAGAAAATTACTTATATGAATGAGGGTTTATTTTTTATGATGACAACTTGATGTTTTACACTCTCTCTCTCTCTCTCTCTCTCTCTCACACACACACACACACACACACACACACACATATCCAAAACATTGTTATGGGAAATTCTGGCGAGATTTAAAATGATTAAATATGGATAACAATGAATAAATAACATAGATATATACCACCTGTCATATTCAAGAATTACAGCACAGTTTACAAACCTGAAGTTGTTATATTAACTATAGAATGGCCATTTCCTATTGAATTAAATATATTTATAGAATTATGAGGCAGTTGTTTTACTGTGCATGCAACAAATTAAAAATTATTCTCTTCCACTGTGGTAATTAGAGTAAAATAAATGTAGGGAATAATGAACTAAAATGTAATATGGACATATACACTTTGGTGAAGGGTGCAGTTCAAGGACCAAACTGAACTAAAATATTCATACATTGACAAAGAGTTTCAATGAGCTCCTCCATATAAACTCAAAAGGATTTACAAGAAGGATGTCTGTCCTTGTGCACACCCATTCATGTAATATTCCAAATGGTAGTCCATATGTTCACTGAGCAAGAAGACCCATCTGAGCTGGCATAATACTGTCAGTGTACTGCAAAGGAGAAAGCAAGGTGTGAATTGCTGTATATTCTTCGTTCTTATCTAGACCCAAATTATCCCAGAACTCCCTATTCAATTAGATTGATATTCTAGAAGTTGGGAGGATATCAGATTATCAAGAATAAATTCTGAATTAATGTACATATTCTGGGGGCAGTGATTAATTTATAGGTATCATATACTAAGATATTAAGATGTTTACTTCATGAATATTTTGCATTAAGTTGACAGTTTTGAAAGACAAAAACACAACATTCTAGTGCAGCTACTGTAACTATGAACACAATAAAATAGCTAAGAAAAATATGTACAAACACTTTTTAAAAATTGATTAGTCTGTTTTCTTTCCATTGTTAAAATCCACTTTAAGAAGTTTCTTAGGTCATTGTATTTATCACTAATCATAGGCACAAAAGCTCAGATTCCAACCCCAGTCATACCTGCTCAGAAATCCCAGTTGATCCAAGCCTTGCCAAAATGGGAGAATTATGCAATGTAATCCAAGATTAGAACAGAGGTGTGAATGGGCCTGCAATTATGACAATGTAGCATTTTAAACTTCAGTGTTGAGGTTCAAGTTTTATCACTTTAAAATTAGTCTCTTGTTTCAATATGACATATCCTATATTACAAATTTGAGTAGATACAAGAAAGAGATTAGTAGTAATAGCAGTAGTAGTGACCTAGTCTGAAAAAAACCCCCAAACTTTTCCAGAAATGTTATTCTAACAAACACTGTTCAATGATCATACAACAATGGTGCAAAAACAATGAATATGCTTTCAGTGAAGCTCTTGAAATTTCAGTGATTCCCAAATTAAGTTTACCTGACCAAACATCTCATGTTTTGCATATGAATTGTAATATAGTACTATGCTATCAAATCCTTTTTGTTATACCTGTTCGACTCTCAGAATGCTGACTAGACTGTTCTCTATGAATAAGCACCTGTACATTATTATTATTATTGTATCATAGCATGCTAGGCTCTGCACAGAGAAATTGGATGGCATGTTTCATACTATGGATGATTGTCAGTATGATTATAATTTTCTAAAGTAAATGGTTCTAATGTTAGAATTTCAGAACAATGATCATCAACTTTAAGAGACAGAGCTTAGGATGGTATTTTAGAGTCACTATTGGCTGTATCATACTGTTATTTACTAATAGATATTTTCTTTTTAATTACATTTTTAATAGAAAATGGTCTATAAAGTACCCATATAAGTCACTGAATATCTCCTGCTATGCTTTATTTTCATCCTCACTTGGCATTTGGTGGCTCTTTACAGTGTCAAATTTAGTTCTCATGTGCATACATAATAGTTTGCACTACTACATGAACATATCCAAGTGCAAAATCTGATGACATTTATATTGGGACTGGCCAATGGACTATTTGGCCACATCCAGATGAGCATGGCCATGGGCATGAGGCACTGGAGATCCGAGGGTCAATAAAAGAACCAGCACAAAAAAAACTAAGTGGCACACAAAGGGCAGTGCATGCCACCCAAAACCAGAGCCTGACTGGCTAGATCCACACTCTGGCTGCTGGCCAGGCTCTGACTAGCAGGTTCACCACTGCTGCAGCCTCAGGAGACCTGGAGGACCCAAGGTAAGGCTGCTGGGGCCAGCCCAGTGCTGCCCCCAGCTTCCTGTACCTCACCCACGGTAATCTGCTGCATGCCAGAGGGTGCATGGCACAGGCATTCCCTGGGGAAAAGGAGCAGCACCACAAAGTCTTGTCCCCAGGAAAACAAGTGTCCATGGTCATGTGGACATGGCCTTTGTATCCATAATTTTGCAGGTGAAAATAGCCGCAACCACAGATTTGGGGCAGCAGTTGTTTGCAAGCGTAATTCATGTAATTTAGTCATCTATATGACATGACTGATTTCATCTGTGCATCAGGTACTTATATATTCAATTCACATTAATTGCCTCTGTAAATAGTTTCACCCAGAATTATGTTAATTTATAATGTAAGGGTGCAAGCGTGGAAGGCAGCTTTAATAATCTGGTGCAGTGTTATGTGTGTGTGTGAACTCATTGATATAATAGATATGAACAGTTAACTGGTTGTATGTGTCTGTACTGCTTTATTTTAAGGCTTTGGGCTTCTTTTTTCTATCTATTTAACACTTATTCTTGAATTTTGCCAGTGGAAATACAACATACTGTCCAGTTTGTGTTGTGGGTCTTTCTCCTTTAGTCCCAAAGGGTAAGTGTAAGGAGCATGTTAGAGGTCTTGGCATAAGCGCCTCCATCTTGAATATATCCTTTATTATATAATAAGTGAATCTGTATTTTATTTCTGTTAATGTGTAACTAAATAATAGAAATTATGGATTAAGATACAGAAGTTTGGCTAAAAACATAAGGGTACAAAAGCTTCTTTCTGAGCGATTCTTTTCAGCTAAGGAAAGAAAATTAAACAGAGAACAAGACCATAAACACACTAAGATCCAGATTCTATTTCATATAGTACGTGGTTAAGTGGAGTCTAAGTACAATTCTATTTCACTCTTCTCGAGTCCCTGAGAAACAGTTAATGAAAACTGTTGGTGGGTCCTCCTCCTGCTCACTGCCTTTTTGTGACTTAGTCTAAGAGTAAGACAGTGGTTGTTATAATCCACTAATGAATTTTCAGGGGCTGGTTCATAAACAGATATAGTTAGAAAAAAAATAAAAAATGCATTCTGTTCAAAGTAACATTTTGTCAGAAATTCTGTAAGACCAGGCTGTGTAATGGAAACTCTGAAAGTTATAATAAAGTCACTTCCAAACCAGTTATTTTTGCTATTAAGATATAACTCTAAAAGCACTGGGGTGGCCTCAGAACCTTACCTGGGGTCCTCCTGGGGTTGCAGCAGTGGTATTCCTGCCACTTGGAGCTTGGCTGGCAGACACAGCTTAGCTCTGGCCAGCCAGGGTCCAATTTTGATCAAGGCACATTACAGCCACATAAACCATTCCACCTTTTTTTGTGCTGGTTTTTATGACCCTTGGATATCCAGGGGTCAACCCCCCTCACCCTCCCACCCCACACCCCTTGTACTGGTCCCTTTCAGTGTTGAAAACAGATGAATGTGTGATATGTGGTGCCACAGATTCACCTGTGGTGCCACATACCGCACAGCCACACTCATCTGGATGGAGCAAGGAAGATCATTTTGTTGCATGGGGCTCTGGAATAAAGAGTGCACACACCTCTCTCTCTTCTCAAGAGAATCACTTTATGGAAAATAGGAGTTTCTCTCCCTTCCTTCAGACCATTTTGGTGAACTGATACTCCTGGATCGCATGCCATAAGCTTTCTTATCCATGCAACCCGGGTGGTACTCCAAAAGGTACCCCCTCTCCAATTGAAGGGATCAGAGCAGGTGCACAAGTGCTGTGGGAGGTGTAGGGATTCTCCTCCCCCTATAGAGCAGAGCCAGACCACCACTGAGGACTTAACCATATACCTTTTAATGAGGGAACAAAGCAAGCATAATTACGGGGGTATAGTGGACACCACAATGTCCCAAGGGGCAGGATTCAACAAAGGTTAGACACTTACAATCATTGGCAAAAGACAGGGTTAACAAAATATAAAACACAAAACACAAACAACAGAGCAAACAATACTGGTTGGGGAAATATAAAAAGGCACAAAATTCAAAATGTCAAAGGACAAAGAAATATAGGGCCTGGGTCACTGGAGGGGGATAACACAATGGCCTCTGTCTACTGCAAGAGGAAATTCTCCTTGTTACTTCACTTAGTCCAAGTCACCAAAGCTGGGACTTGAACTCAGCTATCCCACATAGTAGGCAAGAACACTACCACACAGCTACCAGCACTAGGAATGCTTTAAGCTGCTAGGGGTTTTGACCTTCCTGGAGCCCTGACCTCATGTCGAGTTGCCTGGTCTCTGATTGGAGGAGCTGGAAGCCAAGCTGGGATCCCTCAGGTCACTGCTCAGATCCTCCTGCTGGCCACAGCCTCTTGTAGGGGATCCTGGAGCCCAGCAGGATGCCTCTCTTGCCGGCCACACACCGTGCTGCTTAGGGTCCCACTGCTGCCTGCAGGTCCTGCTCCTTCAGGCGCTTCTGGGGTAACTGCTTCTGACCCTCTGGCTCAGCTCTTGCCAGTTCTTCGAAGCTCCTTCCTCATAGTCCCTCGCAGGTCTCTTCTTGAGTCAGCCATGCTGCCCCTTTTACCCCCCTCCAGGTGACCCAAGGGGCCAATCAGGGGACATGAGGGCTGAATCTCTGCGGCCTGATTGGTGAGGAAAGGGAATCCCAAGTCCTCCAATCATCTTTCGCCCTTTCAAAACCCCTGGGCTAGGTCACTGCCAGCTAGCCCGTCACATCGGTAACATGTTTGTCTGTGGCATTCTGGTGTTTTACACAGTACCCAGATGTAATGGAGTGCCTATGTGGGTAAAATCCAAAGCGCTAGCAGCTAACCAAAATCCCAGTGCTGCTTCTGTAAGGTTTCATAGAATCATAGAATCATAGATGTTAGGGTCGGAAGGGACCTCAATAGATCATCGAGTCTGACCCCCTGCATAGGCAGGAAAGAGTGCTGGGTCTAGATGACCCCAGCTAGATGCATACCATAGCCAATTTGGAAAGGAGTGTTTGGTCAAACACTCCTTTCCAAATTGTCTGTGCTTCTGCCCCTATAAACCTTCCTACTGGGAACAAAGTTTCTTTTTTCATGACCCAAGCCTTGATCTTTTTATAGTCCACCAACTCTGTTGTGGCTATTGTCAGCATCCTGTACCAATTCATGAAGTTTACAGTATTTTTATACACTGGCACCACTATCCAGGCCCAGGGCCTTGAAAGTGACCTTCTACATACATTATATCCATGCAATAATGTTCCTGTGTAGTACCAGACAAGCAACCCATTTGGTGCCCTCTTTTATTCCATCTGAGTATCTCAAACTGACATACTCGATATAAACAAATAGAAAAAAATAGCTGGGAAGTCCTATCCTCCATTTACTTTCTCCTTGCATAGTATTCTAAGCCTTTCCCTTTTGGCTTTCCAAAAAAAAACCCACTATCAGTTCCTGTTCAATCCTACACGTGGTGGTCCATATCAGAGGAAAGACCGCACCTACATACAGTATGAATTGCAGTACCACCTTCTTAATTATATTTACATATCCTGCCATTGACAACTTGTGGTCATACCAACTGCCTGGTTTTTGTTTCACCTTCTCTTTCACTTTTTCTCAGGCCACTTCGCCTGTCAGTCATACATCCACCTCCACTCTTAATATCTTAATTTTGTCTGTTGTGACTGGTAAATCCAGTTTTCCTGTTCCTTCCATCTTCTTACCCACCAGACACTTTTTTTATACATTTAATTTTTCTCCAGACTCATTTTCATATTTGCTTGTATGTCATATTGTTTGTTTCAGGGACATGCTGCTTCTTGAAAAGATATTAACATTGTCCATGTACAACATGAATTTTGCTTTTATGCCTTTTCCTCTGGGATATTGCATGCCCTCAGTCATGCAATCTATCCTGGTACTCTCCACCAACAGCTTAATGGGGCACAAGGAATATGGGCTCAATGAGGGAACAGGAGTGACAAGAAGCGTGTCTCATTCCTGATATGAACTTGAGTTACTCCATTCACTCCTTTCTTAAAGTATTGATCTATCTTAGAAACTTTTATGGGACCCCCGTCTTATTCAGTATGCCAAACAGGAACTCATGTTCAACCCAGTAATATGTTTTTACTAAATCAAGATTCAGGAGTGCCACAGTCAATCCCGGAACACCATTAATAGGTCCAGGATTAGTATGTTCCAGTCTTGTAAAATTCTCATTCTCTAGGGACTTTGCTATCTTGAAGGTTTGGATTACCTTCTGTACTTCTTCCAATGTCCACATCTTCTCCAGCTGATGCCTGTCACTTTTCTCCAAGCTCACTTCTAACTCCACCAAAAAGGAGTAAAGGTCTCCCTGATGCAACAGTCTGTTGGATTATAAATTTTGGTAAAACTCCTTCACCTCACTCAGTATCCCTTCTGTCTGGTAGCTGAACTCTCCTCTCATCCTACACTATACTTTTTTTCCCTTTCACCTTCAGGTAAGTAAGTGGACCATTCTTCTCCTTCCTCTACCTGGTGGCCTTTATAAGAAAGATGTCTCTCTGTGCTTTCTCTCCAAACTACTCCTTTAATGGGTTCTTTATGTCTCTAATTTTCTCTGCTACCAAGAATACCTTCTCCACCAGTCATCGGAGATGCTGCAAATATCCACTGCAGTTTTATAAATCTGTTTCATTTTTCCTGTCCCTTCTTTCCCCTACATTCTGAAAAAAAGCTTTCTTTCTTTCTTTAATATCTTCCCACCATCTCACTCTGCTTGTATACATTCCTTTCATCACTCCCTGTCTTTATAGTGGCTTCTGTATCATCTGCCCACGTTTTCATCTTCCAGTAGTCTCATATTTGTCTGTATTCAAATAGACCAGTATTCTCTCCACCACATGCCATTATCTGTGAGGACATATGTAGTCATGAGAAGGGATCCTAGTTTCCTCTGATTTAAAAAATCCCCAATTTTTTAATTAAAAAAGTAACCCCAAAACCACATTTTTCCATGATTAAAATGAAACGCTGCTAATATATGTAGTGGCATTTCATTTTAATCATGGAAAAATATGGATTCCAGGTTTGAAAAACCTGATCATGAGGTATTGCTCCCCATACTGTCTTCTTCCTGCAATATACAGTTAAAAACTCCAGTCAATAAGAGGTAGTGCTCCTGGTAGGAAGATTACCAGTTCCTCTAAGGGGGCACAGCATGCCTCCTGCTCTGCTGGTGCATAAACATTCAGTATTCTAAACCTTTCTCTTTCCTTCTCCCATCTGTAGTATTCTTCCTCCAATTATCTCCTGATAGCTAATACATCACAGCTATGTATCTTTAATTAGTACTGCCACACCTGCTGCCCTGTTCTCATTATTGCCCAACCACAGAGATGGGCCATCTTGCTTTAAGGTCGCTTTACTCCCTCTGTACTGAGATCCCACATTCCTGCAGGCATATCATATCTGCCTCCATCTGACCCAAATACTGGTCCATCCCCACCCATTTCCCATAGCTGTGAATGTTCCTTATATTAACCAATATTAGTGTAGCAATCATATTTATCCCAAGATATTGCCTGGCATCCTATATTGGGTAAATCTTCTACAAACCCAATCTTTGAATCTTCTACAAATTCAGAGATATTGCCCAGTACCCTAACATGCAAATTATTACAGGTATATTTGTTTAAAAGTCAGTGTTTTCAAACTTGCCTCTCATTTCCATCCCCCATCACTTGCCTCTCAGTCCCATCCTAACTTCCTCCCCTCCCCACCCCTTACTATCAAACTCTTGCCCTTCCCCTGTGCTGCATTCAGCTTTCTGCAGCCCAGCAGCAGCAGGCGGGGAGATCCAGGGCTGTGCTCCCAGCTGAGCCACGTGCAGCTGCGGAGTTGCTGGGAGCACAGCCCTAGTTCTCCCCTGTCTCCCACCACCTGGCTGCTGGCTGCTTCAAAACTTGAAACTTTTCAAAACTTTCATAACATTTTGACTAGCCTAATTTTGTTTCGAGGCTATTTTGAAGCCTTTTGTTTCAATTCGATTTCACTGTTTTGAGCTCGAAATGAGTTGAAACAGTGTTGAATCAAAACAGCCGGCAAAATTTTGCACAACCCTAGTGCTTATTGCTTATTATTCAATATAAGTGTGGGTAACTAGTGTACTAGAAAGCAAATTGAGGCTCTCAGGACCTAGAGGAAAGTAGCTTTGTAACAAGGCAGTTCTCACACATTCCAGAGATAGAGATTTTTGGGGGGTGGGGAGTAGAGAGTGTCTAACAAGCCTGGTGAAGAGAAGAGGTCCCATCTTGCATGCAGTCAAAAGATAAGAGTGCAGCTACAGAAATTAACCTGTCCTGGTACCTAAAAGTCCCAGTTAAGGATGGAAAGATTCCAACTATATGAACACATCTTCCCACAAGCCCGATGCATGAAACGTACTTGGACACAGTACCTCCTTTGGCTGGACAAGGTACATCAAACCAGACCACTAATGAATAAGTACCAGCTAGGTACACAATGAATGAACTAGAGGTATAGCAATGAAGGGGAACAAAGAGAGGGTGTGTTCATTGCTTGGCAACTTCCTCCAGGTGAGACCACTGCAAAGTGAAGCAAGAGACCTGCAGAAGACGATATCATTCTGGCCAGATGTCCATCTTCCAGTGTGCATCCCTGGGGCATAGTGTATGGTGAAAGCCTTTACTTGCTTTTTATTTGTCATATGCTGCTACTGTGTATCAATAAAGGTCTCCAAGTTATCAATGGGGTGTGTTGTGACTGGTCAGTTTAGGGATGTTGCACCCTGCCCACAATTGAGTATTGGCTGCTGAGTCTTAAAATCAAACCTACATCTGTAAATATATCAACGAGATGCATACCTGGGGAGAAAGAAAAACTATCTAAGCTCAAGGACAGAATTTAGGAAAGAACTGGATCAGGAGCAAAAAAGGTATGCTGGGATGATCAGGAGAACAGAAAACTTCTTATATGAGAAGAGACTAAAATAGCTTGACTTTTTGAGTCCAGCAAAAACAAAGGCTGAGAGAGAATATGATTGCCATCTATAAATCCATCAGGAAGGTAAATATCAGGGAAGCAGAAGAGCTATTTAATCTAAAGAACAATGGTGACACAACAGCAAGTGGATATAAACTGTCTGTGAATAGATTTGAAAACAGGAAATTAGAATAAAATTTCTAACCATCAGAACTGACAGGTTCTGAAAGAACTTTCCAAAAGGAGCAGTGGAGGAAAGTATGAAGAAATTTTAAGGTAACTTTACAATAAAGTATCTTTACCATTTTTTTAAGATGTGTTTTCCTGGATATTGTTGTCTGTACTAACAGGGTACTGGACTTAATGATTCAGGGAGCCCTTTTCACTCCTATGATTATATAACTATTTACTACTATTACATAACAGCAATGGACATTCCCTGAAGCACTGCTAGGCAGAAATTTATAATTTTGCAGAATGTAAATACTTTCTTATTAGGAGGAACTGGCCCTGACATTTATGTTACTGCAACACACTTTATAATGTATATTACAATAAAGCATTTAGTGACCTTTCTTTTCTTCTTTCTTTTCTTTTTTTTCCTTTTTTTTTTTTTAGAAACTAACATCTCTTGCCTTAGCAGAGACAAGAAAACATTCAGTCTAGAGAAGTGCCTTTTTTGTTATTATGTGAAACTCCTCAGGTTTTGATGAAAAATGACTTGTTGAAAATAGCCATCTCTCTACTATAATTTGTGTGATTCCTGATCATCAGTTTAAGCTTAAGGCCAACTGTAGTAGTACACACTGCACAGATAATCTGGGAAGAAGCACTCTGCCACAAGAACAGCTGTAACAGAAGAAAAGCAGCCAGGTTACTCTCTCTCCCACTGATCCATAGCATTGCCCCAGTTCAACATATAGATTTTACTGTTCCCTTTTCCTTTGAAAAAGTAGGAAACTACATACAAAATCCTGCTTTAAAAGAAAGTCAAGTTGAAGGGAAAAGTGCTTAAAAATTAGGGCATTCCATGCTTCTGGTTATCTACTCAAGCTAAATACAGTGTGTGTGTGTGTGTGTGTGTGCATGTGAGTATAATACAAACTTTGTCTAATATATTTCCTTCACATATACTTCTATGACATATTTTTATATTTCTTATGATTAACTTCAAAGCAATCAGGTCAATGTCTACTCTACAGACTGCAAGCACCACTTAGGAACATTTTTCTAACAAGTTAGCATAAGCCTTAAGCTACTTTTTGTATTTCAATACCATATTTCAAATAGCTAACAAATATGTGAAATAAGTTCTGCATATATTTACACTGATCAAGTTAATTTTAATCCTTATTTGTCCTTCGGTAATATAGTAGTTAAAAATAAATGCAAACTTTTCAGACATAACATTTTCTTAAGATTAAGTTCTGATATCAGTTATTTGTTTATTTATTTCAGTTCCCTATTAAATATGTCTTATGATCACTGTGATCCTTTGACCTCTAACAACTTCTGATTTTGCCTATTTCTCCAAATTAACATATATATATATATATATATAAATCAATTTTCTGAAATAATTATCAGCATTCATTATTTAAACAGTAGCTAATGCAAAACTTATAAGCACTGCAATATCATCATGTATCTGAAAAGTAGGCAGTATTATGCAAACATAATAGCAGAAAGCAAAATATTTTAAGTAAAATCCATCAGTAATATTGCTTGTGATAGTCTATGCTTCAGCATCAGGGTGTAAGAAAAGCAGACTACTTAAGGAAAATGTGTTACCTTCCTTGCCATGAATTAATCCACATAGTTTTAAATTCTCTCATTATGGCATATAAAAATGTGGTCTTCGGGCACACTGACAATATTGGATAGTGTGAAGGATCACTGCTATCAAAATATGCCCTGTTTGTTTGCTTGTGCTCTGGATATGCCATGTGCCAAAAAAAAACAAACAAAAAAACATAGACAGTTTTTGGTAATGCCAAGCACTGGTCTCAGATTCTTATTCAGAGGGATGCTATAAGAGTAGCATCTACATGATACCCCTCCACCTCTACCCCCACCCCCTTATTTGGGTTTCAAAAGGCAGGAAAACATGGGTAAGACTTTTTATTTTTTTTCAGAGTTGCTTCCAATACTGTTTAGACATGCCCTTATCAACATTTAGGACCACACAGTACTGTGTAATGTTTGTGCATAAATAATTTGGCATATATTATTCATTACAGAATACAGCCTTGAAGAATGAAAAAAAAATGCAATTAAAACATAAACAAACAAAACAAAAACATCAGAGCTAAAATGAGAACAAATTGACCAGAAGTGTGAGGCATATGTTGATATTTTAGGCCTTGAGTCTTTGAATTTAATTTGCTAATTCATTCCTATGATACTCTTTGTAGATAGTGTCAGACAAAGTAAAACTTTTGTTGGCATACTTTAGACAGACATTTTCTTTGTAGTTGTTCTTGCTCTCGTCATATTTCACTTAAATCTATTTTTGTGAACTTTAAATTGATTTTTATAGATGTGACATTTCTATTTCTGAAGAACAAATTCTGTTAAATTCTTCTAACAGTGTTGTCTATTTGAGAGCTCAAAAGGAGCCCACTGGGCATAAAGCACCTTCCTATGTGTACGAACAAATAATTTACTTCTGCTGACCATTTATTTCCCAATTTGAGCTAAAGATGCTATAATACATCATATATAATACAGCATCTGGCCACTCCCCCCCCTTCCCCCCCTTCCCCCAACCGGGGGTACACATAATAAAAAGAGGAGCATTGTGGATACACTCAGTAAAAAAGCTTGAAAACCCCTGGTCTAGGACAAAATGACAGGAATGGATTTTCATATGATGGTAGATCTTGTAATTGCTTTAGCCCTTGCAAAAGGAGTACAGCCTTCCTGCTGGTGACATACTAGGCCATACATTCAACCATAGGGAACATCCAGAAATAAACATCAGGCACAACTCTGGATCACTGGGCAGGTCTACATGTGAGCCTTATTGCTCAGTAGCCTATTTTACTGTGCATTAAAGGGTCACATAAAAACTACTAATACACAGTAAAAATAGGCCACTCGCATTAAGCATTATTAAAAAGCCACACACTTTCACTGCTGCATGTTAGGGCAGCCTAATGAGCATTTATTTAGTAACTCACATTGGAGGTACTAAATTTTTATTCATTAGTGAACATGTAGACATGCCCATCGTGTCACAGAGATCTGCACTCAAAATGTCATTACGCTTATATTTTGGAAACATAGAAAGTAAGTAGAGTGGCCAATACTGTAGAACTAATACATTTTTCTATTTTTTTTTAATTTGCCTTAAATTTACTAAAACCCTTGTATTTCTCCATTGTATGAGTTACGATAATGACACCACTCATTTCAAAAGAGACTTGTATATTTACTTATACATATTGTATACTAGAGTTTCATGAATATTTGTATAAATTGCAGAAGCCTGCAGCATGATTTTACTTACTTCTCCATTGCAAGATCTCTATTGAATATTAGGCAGTGTAACTGTAATTCTCCTGATGGAACTAAAAGCAATTATAACCTTACCTTTTTCCCAGGGCACTCAGATGATCACCACAGTCCCAAAATCACTGGCCAGAGAAGTATAGATAAGTCAGCTGTATTTTGCATTGATTCTCATGGTTAGTGAATGTCCCTTTTAGCTTCTTTTCCCTAATAGAAAATGCTAAGGAAGATTTTCACACCAACAGAGTTTTGTCTCCCTTAGTTTGACTCCTTTATCTTCTTTGGACCATTTCATTTTACCTTGAAATGTGTTTCTAGGCCAAAGTGCAGCATCCTGATGACCAGAGATGATTTAAAAAAAATCCCCAAGCTTCCAATTAAAAAAGTAACCCTACATCCACATTTGTGTGTGTGTGTGAATGTATATATGTATATGTGTATATATGTGTATGTATGTGTACATATATGTATGTATATGCATATGTATGTATATGTATGTGTTCATGTATGCGTATATGTATGTGTATATATATATATTTGTGTGTATATGCATATATATATATATATAATGTGTATATGCATATATATATATGTATGTGTGTGTGTGTGTGTGTGTATTAGCAGTGTTTCATTTTAATTATGGAAAAATATGGATGTTGGGTTACTTTGTATTAATCGGAAATTTGAGGGGTTTGGGGGTTTTTTGTTTTTTATCAAAGAAAACCAGGATCCCTGCTGATGACCTTCATTCAAAGATGTACAACCAACCTTTGATATCATAGTAGGATTCTGGTCCCTGTTTTCAGGATTATTTGTTTTTGTTGTATGTGTTGTTTGTTTTTCATTTAGTGCAATATAATGTAATACAAAATATATAGCTAGAAAGCTTAGGGGATGGGAACATAAACTCAAATTCCTCATCTGACTGTTCCAGTCACTAGGCAACAGAATCAGGCACTTTGTTCTCTCGCCTTTTAGTTCCATAACTCTTCTATCCTGGCTGTTCAGCTGCTGTGCTTCAATTGAATGATTGGAGGTTACCTGCACCCAGCCTACATACAACCTCGTGGCTAGAACACTCCTTAGAAGTGGAAGACGTGCTTATGACGAGGCTGAGCAAGGTCTACGACTTGAGCGCTCCCACTTCCTGGATGAATGCCTTATTTACTAAGTTACCATGTCAAAAAGGTTAAGGATGTCATCACAGCTGTGCAGTTAAGTGCTCTCCACCCTTTAGAACAGGATTGCTATTCCCTAGCTCTAGGTGGCTCTGTACTTGCGTCTGGGCTCTCTTACTTTCCTTTCAGTGTCACCTAACTCCCTCTATCACCTAACACTGTTTCTCTGTCTCACTGTCATAAGGCCAGCCACCAGGAGCAGTGCCAGCCTCTTCCCAGTGGGGGAGCTGGGCTGGGGGTGGGCTGGGCTGGACTGAGCTGGGAGGCACCACCCTACCAGTGCTGCTGCTGTCCCACCCCGCTTCTGCCCACTCGTGGCCCAGTCCCACAATGGAAAGAGGCTGGTGCCACCCCTTCAGGAAGCACCATGCCTTTGCAGGCTCACCCGCATGGGGTGGGCAGGTGGGCCCATGTGTGCAAGGCATGCAGGTGGGTAGTGGTGGCAGCAGCAGTGGGAGGGATGGCTATGGGGGGCTAAGATGAATGTTGGGGTGGCTATAGCCCCCCACCCCCCCTTGCTGCCTCTGCCAACCACCTAAAGACCACACACCCAAGCCAAATCTTTTACAACTTATACTGTGTTATAAGTTGTGTGATTATTTTTCTTTCCTTGGAACTGTTCCACTTTGTAAAAATAATTAAACATTCCTTGGTTCAGGTGCAGGGTTTTGGCCTTTTCCACAACCTACATTTGGATGTAGTTAACTAATAAACAGGGATCCTGGTTTTCTCTGATAAAAACAAAATCCCCGGTTTTTGGTTTTGGATATCCACTGTTTTATATTGTATAATTATTAGGTTTGTATTGATTTTTACTGTTGTATATTGTATTATTATAATTTTCATAATGATGTTTATTGTTTCATATGAATATTATATGGTTTAGGCCTGTGTTTGTAAGTGAACCAAAGTCGTGTCAAGTTTCCATTTTAGATGTCAAGCCTCCATCTTCTGTCCTCTGCCTGGGCATCCTATGTTGCAACTGTATGAGTCACATACCCCTCCCATGTAAAGTGGTTCCCCGATGAATGAGTGTGATTGGAAATGATTGAAATACAATGGTAACAGGCCTCTACCGAATGACCAGTAATGACTGGGCCATCACCTCACATTGATTCACCCAGGAAGTACAGACCTCACCCAGGAAAAGAAACAAGACCAGCATTTAAAAGACAAAGGACCCTGCAAAACCAGCAACCCTCACCATTACAGACACCTGAAACTGCACATCCCTGCATGGAGCACACATGCTCAGTACACCAGGGGCTGACCCTTGCCTGGGCATGCCTCCTGTCACTAGGGTCATACAAGATCTGGCCCTATAAAAAGAGGCACTGAGGACAGACCCAGTGGGATGCCCTCTCCATCTGGACCAGCACCATGCCATACCACCTATCCACCCAGAGGCCCTGCCAGCGCCCCCCCCTGGACAACATCTACTGGACAAGGACCCCTTTCCAGCCTGGATAGGTAGATATTACCTGCACACCTCCACCTACAATTTGGACTTTCTCTCTCTCTGTCTCTCTGTCTCCTTCTGGACTTCAGTGGACTTCAGCCCCTGCACCAAGCCTCTTTAACACCTGCTGCCATTGTGTGTGTGTGTGTGTGGGTGCAAGGGAACCAATTTGACATTGTGTCACCATCCCCCCTGTTCTATAAAACCACTGTCATTTGCAACCTCAAGTTGGGACATATTTTCTGAATCCCAGTCCCTTCCTTATCTTAAATTCCAGCCTCATTCTCTCTCTCTCTCTCTCTCTCAGCTCCAGTCCCCACCCTCTCTGCTAGTTTCCCGATCTCCTCCCAATTACATCTCCCCTTTTCTGCCACCTCTCAGCCTCTCGTTGCTTTCCTGCTGTCCCTGCTGCTTTTCCTGTGATTTTCTGCTGTCCATCTCTCTGTTTTCAGGCTTCCCCCTGCACCTTCTGGAATCCTTCCCCCACCCCCCTGCAGCTTCCCAACTCCTCTTAGTTGTCCTGCAGCTTTCTCCAGGCTCTAACACCTACTGCCGCTCCCTGCAAATTCTTTAGCTGCCCTGGAGCCATCCTCTGGCTCCCCACACCCAGAGCCCCTCTTTAACACCCACACTTTCCCTTAGTCCCATTTTCCCTGTCCCCATCTACCTTTTCAGCTCCCCTGTAGCTCTGGCTCCAGTCCCAGACTCTGTACCAGCATCTTCCCTGTTCTGCAGGCTTTGGACATTGTCTTTTAATCAATTAAAATCAATTAACCTAAAGTTACCCCTCAGTCTCAGTTCTTCAGCCCAGGCCCCTCTAATCTACCAGTTGTAATCCCGGTCCTGGTAACTTCAACTCCCTACATTTCTACTTTCTTACCTTAACCTTTTCCCAGGTATCCCAAGGACACCAAACACATACATACATACATACATACATACATACAAACATATCACAATTCCCAACTTAGGAACTCACTTGTGTGTATGTGTAGGTGGGTGGTATTTGTGTAAATTAGTGAATACACACACACACACACACACACACACACATATATATAGACACACACATATATAGATATCATTGTGTGTGTGTGTGGTATATGAATTAGTAATCCACACATGTGTATTGGATGTGCAGGTGTTGGTAACTGGTAACTGATTCTGTCTAAATGTGGTGTGTGTAGTGTGTATGGGCTTAAACTGGTGATAGGTGTGCATGAACCTAGACTAGTTATTTTGAACGTGTGTGTGTATGTGAGTTGCTAGTGTGAGTGTGTGTGTGTGTGTGTATATATATATATACATATGGCATTGTGTGCAGGATATATGAATTAGTGATCTGTGTCTAATTTTCGGGGTGTATAGTGTATGCGCTTGAATTGGTAATAGGTATGTACGTGCCTAGGTTGGTTTGATTGTGTCTGTGCCTGAGCTGGTAGTGTGCATGTGTATGCACCTAATTTATTTTGTGTGTTTGTATATGTGCAATTGTGTTACTCCCTCCTGTCTAACAGCGCAATATTGAGATCCTGAAAGTTGGCCTGACCCCACAGGGCAACAATGTGGATTTTGGATTACATTTTTAAAACTGAATATTGGGGATTTTTTTTTAAATTGGAGAATACCAGGATCCTTGCTCAGAAAAGCTTCTGTAGATTAATACTTGTCAACACAATTTCTATCCTTATTTAGTGTGCCACAATGCACATGTAGACATTGACAGGCCTAGCTGGGGCATGAGGTTGCCTCAGTGTAGGGGCAGACTGCTGGCTAGCAGCAAACTGAAGCACCCTTGTGCTCCAGTCAGCCCCTCCACAGAACATTGAGCTGGGCGGGAGCAGCCCTGGGTTGCCACGCTGATCCATTGGACCCCTGACCACCCAGGGCTGTTCCAACACAGCTCAATGTGTTACAGCCTGGGGCACATATGCAAATGTAGTGCTTGGGAGGAATAAACTCTGGTGCAAACTGCACCGGAGTTTATTCAATCTAATGAATTTCACGTGTAGATGTTCCCAGTAATGCCTTTGTAGAGATAGCCCCAAATTCGTACTGGCTTCAACTGGAGTAGGATCTATCTTTCCATCTTTCAAAATGGCCACTGACAGGAGTGTTTGCTCAGAACTCTGAGAGTTTCTCTTTGTTTTGTGAGGCTTTCTCTTTCTCTTGCTTTGTTTTTTCCTCCCCCCGAGACAATCTGACCCCTTTCTCACTGTAGTCCCCCACTTCTCATTACTTTTTTCCTGACTTTTTTGCCCTTTTCTCAGCCCTTTCTCCTGTAGTCACCCTCTGTCCCTCCCCTTCCCCTCCCTTAGGAGGTTGTATTTTGTTTTCCCTCTCTCTTCCTGCAGCTGCTCTGCTGCTGTTTATTGTTTTCCCTTCCATTCCCCGCTACATTGCTTACCTTTCTCTTCTCCCTCAAGCTTAGTTTGTTTGTTTCCGGCTTCTCTGTAACCTGTGGGCAGAGGGTTGCCTATTCCCCACTTCTCTGGTTCCTTGCAGGGTTAACCCTTTTTCTTGCTGGAATGACTGAATACAGCTCCCGGAGGGCCCCACTGCTGGGGCTTCAGTCCCTCTGGACCAGAGCTTCAGTCTCCAGCTACATGCCCCACCCCCTCCATTGAAGTGGAGGAGTGTGCTGCTGCTGTGGGGGCACTCATAGGCTGCAAACATTTCCTCTACACTGCCCAGGGTGAGTTCAGTCCCCATCATCTTCTTCAGCTCCCCTGCTTTAGTTCATGAGGTTGTGATAGCAGGTGTGTCTGTTGGGGGTGTTTTTTGCCAAGCAACTCCCCTAGACACACCAGCCATTCATGTGGTAGACTCGAACATGCCTTTATTTTTCTTAGATGATGACCTCACTAACAGCCTGTGCCCTTTTGGCATGGTTACAGGACCAGTCCATAGACTGCTGCTTGGCAGCAAGGTCCCTGATCTCTGGCATGTCCTGTCCTTTAAAAGGCATCTGTTTATGCTTCTCAACAGGGACGGTCAGGGTTTGCCCCACTCCATGTCCTTCCTGTTTGATGGGCAGCATTATGAGTTCTACCACACCACTGGGGACAACTCGAGTTTTTGCTGTGGTAGCAGGTCCCATCCGGCTACCCAATGCCCAAACAAGAAACTGGCTGTGGTGGAGACACCTTCAGATGCACCCAGTAGTGGCTCATTTAGCTCTGTTGTGGCATCCACATTGGGTGGTGGGGAAGGGATTTCCTCCCAGTCACTCCCTGTTTCATTGGAGTCAGCTAGCTCTGTGGTGATGGACTTGGTCCCTCCTGCTGAGAAGAGCAAGTCTCAGAAAAAAGAGTCTTTTAAAAAGGCCTTGTTATCCCCTCAAGACCTCCCCACCACTTCAAGGGGAGCTGCTGGTTAGCAAACAGGACACTCCCTCTCTTCCTGACTCCTCGGTATACCCCCCAGACCCTGTAGTACTTGGGGGTGACCCGTGGGTGGGGGAAGTGGTAGTGAAGTCCAACAAACCTCCCCCCACCTCTCAGTTCCTTGAGCATGACAAGATTGATATGGAGGTTGGACCCACTAGGAGCCATGTGTCTCCAAGAGCAAGAGTGCCCAGCCCACGAGAGCACCCCACCCAAGAGGTAAGGTACTGTTTTCCCTCCCCAGACCCTCTTGGAGGATACTGCTTCCACAGGGCCTGATGCTGAGGATCCTGGTGAGTGAAAAAATGCTCCTCCCGGGGCTCAGCGGCTCTCAGTGCCTGATATGTACAGCTGCTCCTACTCAGGGTTGGATTTTGATTCTGCCTCTCAGAATAGGTTAACAGAAGTCATGCCTCAGGAGGTGGCATCCTCAGATTCAGCTAAGGTGCTCCCCTTAATAGGGAGCTTCCCCAACCCGGAGGCAGAACCTGTATCTGCTTCTGAGGAACCTCCCTGCATTGGTTACTCACTTGAAAGACTTATTGAGTTTCTAGATCAGAAAAAGCACCACTGGAGGGTTGTACAGAATATACATAAATGGTTCCTAGAACCTGAGACATTTGTGGTATCTGCTAAGGCCACAGCAGCAATACTGCACTCCACTGTGGGAATGCAATGATATAGTTTTTGCCTAAGCAAGTTTGCGGGTGATGTTGGGTGCTTGTTGCAAGCAGCACCAGCTGGCAAGCTGTAGGCCTGGGGGTTTTTTTTTGTTCTGTTTTGGGGTTGGTTTTTTTTTTTCTCCCTGTTCTGCACGCTTGCTCCTTTCTGCTGTTTCTCTCTGTTACCTTGGCTTTGCTTATCCCCCTTTTGTACACACTTCATGCATGGCTTCCACAACCTTTGGTTTACTCAACACTAATGGCTGCAGAGACCCTGTGAAGTGGATGACATTCTTTGATTTCCTGTGCCAGAAAAAGCTGGACATCATTTTTCTGCAAGAAACGCATACTGATGCAGCAGGTCAAGTTGACTGGTATGCCTCCTGGAAGGGTCATAAGTTCCTGAGCCATGGCATCTCTCTCAGCACAGAAGTCACAATCCTCTTATTACTGCAGCTGATGCCTGACTCAGCAGTAACCCAAGATGTTGTTGCTGGCCACCTGCTCATATCATGTAGAAATGAGTGAATTCTACTGCTGTGTCCAGGGGTTCGAGGAGGATGTAGCAAAGCTTGAGGTGGCCCTATATAATGCTGGTGGAGAAACAGGACTACTTGGGAGCCTTAAGTTTCAGAAGAAGCACCAGCAGTAGCTGGTGGAGGGTGCAGCCCAAGGCATGAGGATTCATGCCTGCTGCCAAGAGCTGGCAGAGGCTGATGACCAAACCGAGTTCTTTTTCAACTTGGAAAAGTGATGGGCCCTGTGGAAAATCCTTGACCATCTCAAGATTCCAGATGGCCAGATACTCACAGATCCTGTTGAGATCTGCCGTCACACTGTAGCCTTCTATCAGGACCTGTTTGCAGCTTAAGCCCTCTTCCTGGAGTCCACCAATCACTTACATGATGGCCTCCCCAAGATGTGCCCAATGGCAGCTAATGAACTTGAGTGAGAGCTGTCCCTGGAGGAACACATGATTGTGGTGACTATGCCCCAGGGCTCAACTGGTTGCCAGCCAACTTTTATAAGACCTTCTGTCCCCTCCTTGGCTCTTGCCTCTTGCACGTGTTTCATGAGAGCCTCACTGATAAAAGGCTGCCTGTCAGCTATCACCAGGCAGTTCTCACCCTGTTACTTAAGCCAGAGGACCTCAGTTGCATTAAGAACTGGCAATCAGTGTCCTTTCTGTGTGCCGACTACAAGATTCTGGCCAAATCCTTAGCCAATCTACTGCGTACTGTCATAGTCTCTATATTCAGTCCCAAACAAAGCTACTGCATGCCGGGCAGGACCATCTAGGACAATCTGTTCCTGCTTTGTGATCTGGTGACAGCTGCAGACCTCTTTGGACTGAACATTGGGCTCATCTCCTTGGACCATGAGAAAGACTTTGATAAGACACAACTACTTTTTCAGACCCTAGTGGCCTTTGGCTTCATACCAGTCTTCACCTCCACCCTCTGGATACTGTACTGAGACATCTCCAATCTTTTGAAAGTGAATGGTATTCTCTATACTCCATTCCCAGCTCACAGAGGCATCCACCAGGGCTGTCCCTTCTCAGAAATGCTGTACACTCTGGTCATTGAGACCCTGCTTCAAGTGTTGGTGAGGACGCCTGACCAGCTTCGTTCTCCTATTGACCTCTGGTTTGGTTGGTTGCCCGCCAGTTAGGCTGACAGCTTATGCAGATGATGTGATCATTCTCCTCAGCACCCACAGTGATGTTCAGTCTCTGGTATACCAGTAGCATGCTTATGAGCATGCTTCCTCAGCTCATGCTAACTGGCCTAAGAGCAACACCCTACTCCTTGGTGTGTGGACCAATCATCACCCCCTCAGACATGCCCGGGGGTCTCACCTGGCAGTGCAGGGGCCTTAAAGCTTTGGGGGTGTTTCTTGGCCCATCAGTCTTCCCATCTTGGAGTTGGGAAGGCCTCAGATAGGAGGTGGAGTTGAGCCTGTGGCGATGGCACTGGTGCTTGCCCAACCTGTCCTACTGTGGGTAGGTCCTCACTGTGAACAATTTGGTATCCTCAACATTATGGCACTGGTGTGCTGTGTTGGACAGCTTTACAGAGTGCTGGGGGACTTTTTTCTGGGATGGACACCATTGGCTCCCCCAAGCTGTTCTCTATCTGCCTAAAGCTGAGAAAGGCCAGGGCTTGGTTGACCTGGTGGGTAGAATGGCTGCTTTCCACATACAGGCTCTCCAGAGACTCCTTTATTGTGAAAACTACCATCCTTGGTAGCAGCTGGTCTGTGTGTTCCTATGCCAGGTAGGGAATCTTGGGTTTGACCAAGAACTCTTTCTCCTGGATCCTGCCCTCCTGCACCCTCCTGCCTTTCTACTGCAGGCTGGCGTGAGCCTGGTGGGATACCTTCTGCCTCCAACCCTGGGCCAGATGTCTGTAATTTCCACAGTTGCTACAGGAGCCACTTATCTACACCGTAGCCCTGCAGCACAGGCTATTGAGCCTTGAGTCTGATAGTTTCGCTGACTCTCTTTCTTCTAGTCATGTACCATCTGACTAAGCCACCTTCTTGATATGCCCCAGTCAGACTGGCTGTCAGCCAAGGCTCTGGCTACCTGGTTGGGGATGCATTTAGTCCACTGCACTGCCCATCTCTTGGAGGACCTGCAGGTCTCCCTCCCAGTGGAGGCAGTGGCTGCCACTGAGGATTACCTCAGAGCACAGCGGGACATCACTGCTGGAGATGACTCCAGAGAACCCTTTCTACCACTGCCCATTTTCCTGGATGTGGATAATGATCCGGGCAGTGGGTCTGGCACCTTATTGAATCTTCCCATGCCTCCTGACAGCAATGCTGAGATTCGCCTTGACATAAACCACCCATGTGTATGGGAGACTGTGTCCATCATGCTCGCGTTCTTGACACTTGACCTGACATGATGTGGAGGCAGCACCTACTGGCACTGGCACTCACATCAGCTTGCCCTGTGTGGCACACACTTTGTAAGCTACCCATTGCCAAATGGACTGGCAACCTCCAGTGACAGTTGCTGCATGGGATACTGGCCACTGGTGCTCTCATCCACCACATGGACCTGACTGCATCAGCGGCTTGTCCCTTTTGCCCAGGGGAGGTAGAAGAGGATTTATTTCATGTTTTCTTCAGGTGCCTCTAGCTGCTGCTGCTCTTTGCTGCCCTTGGCACCTTGTTTGAGGTGCTAGAACTTGGACCTCATGGAAATCACCTATTTGTTTTATTTCCCATACCAGGTGGGAGAGGGGGGGTGTCATCTTCCTGATCAATTTCTTGCTTGAGAAAGCTAAGATGGCCATCCTCAAGAGCCACAGGAACTGGCTCACTAGAGCTGGCTCTGATGGCACCCTGAGAATCTCAGTTCTTGGTCCAGGCATGCCTGACTCCGGAATTTGAACATGCGCTCCTGTGTTGGACAGTACCCGCCTTCCAGGCATGTTGGGCCATCCAGGGTTGCTCTGCAGCATTTAGGGCATCTGTTTAGTCCTTGTGCTGTGATACTGCTTGACCCTTCCCAGGGCACCAACAGGGGTCTGAGCAGGCTGTTGTTGTACTAGCTGGGTTTTTTCCACTCTAAGGGCAGGGCTTGCGGGCCATAGTTCTGGGCCCCTGCATGGCAGTGTTTTATTTTTTGTTGGATTCTTACCAACTTTTTTCCTTAAACCTTTATAAAAAATCTGCCTATCTGTCTGTCTGTCTTTTGCAAAACAAACTGAAAGACCTCTTCGACAAAATTATTCCCACTCAGAAAGTATTAAAGTGTTAGTGTGCAACATAAAGAAAGCAAGAAAAAATCCTTTAATCTATTTGTGCTTGTATTTACTTCCCTTGATAAAAGACCTGCAGGAAACATTTTGTTTTCCTTAAGCTTTTTTGTTATTGCCTGTAATATAAATTAGAAGCTTCAGTCAGTGCTGTATTCACAGCTTTTGAATGTATTGATGCATGGGTTATATACACAGCTGTCATATTTTGATTGGTCTGAAAGCATCATAAAGTCTTGTCCATGTGTAGTGAAAATTAGATTTCAATGACTTTATTTAAACAATATTCTATATCCTAAATACACTTGCCAGTGCACTGGTGGCAACTCATTTTGTGACTGGTTCAATAATTGCATAAATTCTGCTGCTTGACTTTGTGTTCAGAATGTATTTGCAGATTTTGCCAACTAATGGCTATCATAAGTTCACAGTTGCTTTGATTTTTGTTTTATGCCAGATATCATTCATGTTTGAAATAAATGTATTTCATTTGGGATTTTGCGGGGAGGGTTGTTTGTTCATGTTGGAGTATTTTGCTGTCAACCATTTGTCATTCAGTGCTGAATGTAAAAAAAGAAAAAAAAACAAAACCCTTCCAGTTTTACAACTGCTTGTTAAATAACATAGTAATTCTATACAACAAAATTTTACTATTTCAAAACAGTATTTGATAGGAATAATAATAATAAAAAGAATGCTATGTCTCATTTTTAAATTGAATTTCTATCTTAAATGATTTCAAGCATGTTTCAACTGGCCTTATGGCATTGTCCTTGCTAAAATTAAAGTCTATATTTTTATCACTTGACCATTAATCAGATCACAATCTTTTTGGATCATAACATTGGCATGTTTCCTTAATTTATCAGTCTGGCAATATATGCTTCTTAAACACATGAAAGATCAATTTCAGTTTGCTAGCCGCACATTGTTAAAATAGGACAGGCTTTATGTAATAAACCATTTTTACAGAGCTCTACTTAAAGTAAGGAAATGAAGTCTAAATCATTCCAGACCTTTAGCAATACTGTGGGAATACTGCTATCATTATATTTGCTGAGTTCTTTGACACTGTTCACTCCTCTTTTTTGCTGATCTTACAAATATAGCTTGTATTATGCAGTAGTTTGTTACAGAGCATCGAATCCACTTAAAATCTTAATTAAATCTTTAGCCCTTTTTTTTACAAGGCTTTTGTAAAGACATTAAAGCTGTTAATACACCTGATCTTTTCTCTCACTTAAAGTACAAGATAATGCGTTAGGTTTTTTTTTCATCCTTGATTCCATTTAAGTGGAATTTTAAGCAATAATCGTCACTTTATTTTCATTAACATGAGAACATTTAACTAACAAACATATATAAACACCCCGAGGTTTAACAAATTTTATTTCCTCCCCAGAAGGTCTGCGTGATTCTCATCACATATACAATATTATGGTGGCATAGTAGCCACTCTATAGGCATGCTAAAAAAAAGTGTATTTTAGTTAAGGTCAAAGCATTATACCAAATGAGGTTTAGATTCAATTGCTAGTTCTGTCACATTCATGTGAATTGGAGCAGTTCATTTACTCAGTGGGGCATGGTTCCACATCTGTACACCTGAGATAATAACACTATTTATTTGTCATCCTGTAGTTGTCTTTTCTATTTAGATTGTAAGTACAGCTGGTAAAAACAAAATAAAACAAAAACAAAACAAACAAAATATATTGATATTTTCTGAAGGACAAAAAAACCCCATTTTTCCCATTATTTTTTTCATTACAAATCCCAACATTTTAAGAAAATCAGAGGTTTTGGAGGATAGTTACTTTGGAGGCAATCCTTTTAGTAAATTTGCATACAGCAAAATCTTGGAATATTCAGTATTTTTCTGTACACTTATTGTGAATCAGGGACTCCAATTACCCATTAGAGGACAGAAATATTCACCCAGGTCACTTGTGTAAGTCACATATTTTTAGTATTCTGATCATTACATTATGCTTATAGCTTACTTATTTAGATTTATAACATACCTTGCTCTTTAAAAGAATTTTAAGCAGAGGAATACCAATTCAAGTAGGAATCTGAGACTCCTAAAACTGATGGAAGCAGCAGCAACTTCCAGCTATTGCCATGTTGCTGGCATGATCACATGGCTGCAGAGGTAGCTACTATTTTTTTGTGCCTCCATTGTGACAGTGTTGCTGTAGTGACCTCAGTGGATGAACAATTCCTACCTCCTCCAGCCCCTTAGGATGCCCTTCCCTACTGCTTACCTGCCATGCCTTGATGCAGTAAAAAAAATAAATAAATAAATAATTGGGAGGTTGCCCCAAGGGAGTCCAGTCTACTGCCTTATGGATTCCTTAGGATGTCAGATGCCTCAAGGTCTGAGTTTTTGGCTTCTGACCATTCCTACAGCCACACCCATGCCTCAAATGTGGTATGCAATCACTTGTCTGAGAGGTCACTCAACTCCAAGGTAGGATTTGTCCTTCACCTCAAAAACCTTTGTAGGATCTTTGGATTTCTCAGCTTTGTCCCCTTGCCTCTAGCTATGCCCTCTTAGCCTAGGTCCAGTGCACTGGACCTCAGCTTCTAGACTCCAGCTCCAGGTCTCCTCAGGGCCTACAGGCCCTGTCTCCTGCTCTCAACCTTCTCAGTCTTTATCCTACGCTAGCTGACCCTCTTGGCTTCCACCTGCCTGTGGCTTGTGTCCCAAGAGTCCTAGCAGGGACCAAGATCTAACATATGCCTCTGGCACATTAGTGGCTACTTCTTTCTCCCCTGTGAGCCACACCCAGTCCGCCAGTATAAACTAGAACATAAAGGTAAGCTATTGTATTAACAAAACCTCCCAGCTCTGGGTAAACAAACATTAAGGGAGGAAAAAGCAAGATGTCATTTTAATTAAAACCTCCCCAACTCTGAATAAACAAACATTAGAGCAGCCTTCATCCCTTGGGCTCTTACCACTTGGCCTTTGCAGTGCTTTCAGCACCTTGAAGGGGTTCTCATGGGAGACAAGTGACTCACTATCCCACACAGATATTCCCCTCTAAGTCTAATGGGCAGCTCAGTCATCCCCAATGCAGTTTAGGTCTGCTGCATACAGCCCCTGTCTCAGCTGTCCATCTGCCTACACAGCAGGTTGATTGAAAAGGACCTCAGAAGGGCATCTAGTCCAACCTACTGGTTCAAAGCAAGACCATCCCAAGTATAACATTCCATTTGGGGGTTTGTTGAGCCAGGCCTTAAAAACCTCAAAGGATGGAGGTTCCATCACCTTTCCAGGTAACCTATTCCAGTGCTTCACCACCCTCCTAGTGAGAAAGTTTTTTTTTTTCCTAATATCCTACCTAAACCTCCCTTGAAGCCACTTGAGACCATTGCTCCTTGGTCTGTCATCTGTCACCACTGAAAACAGTTATGCAACTGGTTGTAAGGAGAGAAGGAAGTCAGAAACCTACTTTTCTCTCTTTCCACATACTATAAAAAACTCAAAGTCTTTGTACATATGATCACAAAAGGAGTGAGGAGCAGCTGAGAAGCATAGCCTGAGCCTATCACAGAACTTCCTACACATGAAAATAAAGCTCATCCATGCAGGAAATCAAACATTTCATGCATCTCAAGCTGATACAGTGAACTCACGCTGAAATAAAGAGCGTCCATAAACCTCATCACATTCTATAAGTACAAAGCATATGTATTTGATCTTTGTTCTGAAACATAAGCATGTTGCATTGTGTGCTTGTATGAACCTAATTAAAAAACAAAACAAAATAAAACCAGATGCACTTTCCCTCTAGGAAGAAAATAAAATACCAAATATGTGACAGATATTTTTTATGTCTCTTAATAAAATGTTGGAAGGTATGCAGGTACAGTATAAGGACCTGAGTAGAGGAGGAGAGAGGAAACACCTAGGTTCAGTTAAGGTCACACAAAATAATTTAAAGTGATTTCCAGTGTCAACTCTCAAATATTTTGGAACAGCAAATGAAAGCTTATCAGAAATCACTTGAGAAGAAAATTAATACACCATTGTACACTAGCAAGTTTATCTGTAAAAGACCAACATCATAACTTCTATCCTCTCCTTTATTTGGGTGAAAAGTCATTCTACCTAACTGACAACATAGTGATAATTTTAAGTTAAACATCTTTATCTAAATTCAGTTCTAAATTTTTCTAACACGATTGTTATTTTTTTGTTGGTCTTTCACATAGCAGTCTTGATCCTGTATATATGATCCAGACTGGTATGTAGAAAGATATATTCACCATCTTTATATAATATATATTTGATAGATGTATCTGTACAATATATAGATGTGTATATATATTATATCATATATAAGAGTGGTGGATGTATATCAATCTACATACCAGTCTTGATCATATATATCAGATCAGGACTACTATGTGAAAGACCAACAAAACTAATATTAATGTATATGTATGTGTGTGTGTGTATGCAGATATATATTAGTATATACATTTTATATTTTAAAAATCTAAATAATTTTAACAATAACTCTTTTATCTGTTCTTTACTAGTACCAAAACTATTTTTAATGTTGGTTCAGGAGAACCATTGTTACATATAGTTTACAGTTGTTATTCTATACCTAACAAAGTTAGTGCCTGAGTTGGTAAAAGAAAAAAGTGTTGGGCATTGTTGAAAAGTACACATATATAAGATTTTTGCTTTCCATTTACTCTCAGTTTTTTAGAGAAAAATAGAGGAGTTTGAAGTACAATACCCCAGACTTAAATAGTGAAGGAAACAGCTTTCTTCATTTTTTTTTTTCACAAATCCTGAGATGTAACATAAATACAGATCTGTCATACAAAAGCTATACTGTCCCTTTCAAACTCCCAAGCACATTATATGTGCTTATATAATATATATAATATGAACGGGATTATATATTGAAATGGATTTTATATATAGTTATATACATATTATATATACTCCCTTTCAAATGAGAATGGCAAAATTGATTTTACGGAATAGGTGAGTACAGATAAAACTAGAAGTAATTTTGCAACATGGAGCTGAACAAAAAGTCAACAAATTTTGCAGAAGGCAGTAGAGAACCAAATTCTAGTAAAGATCCTTAATATAGACCACTTTTGTGCTTCTAATTTACTTGTCAACATTTCCTCAGCATAATCACATTTTATCCAGTACTCAAATTCTACAGATAATTTTACTGGATAGAATTTCATGTCAATTTTAAGTTGCAGAGTATTATATTTCATTCTTTGTTTTGCTGGAGAATGTGGTCAAGGATGATCACTCCCATGGGTCAAGCAAACAGTTGTAGATGAGTCCGTTGATGGCTAAGGCCAATCCTAGAGCCACAGACTCTCTGGCAGATGCCATGGGTCATGGTTAAAGGGAGGATCAAACTGAAGATTTCTAGGTCTTTTTTCTTTGCCTTGGGTTTCTGTCAGTCTGCCTCTAGAACAAGATGGTTTTCGTCAAAATAAGATGTACCTTCTTTCATAAGGTGTCACCATGTAGCCTTGTCCTAGGCTAATTTTCCCCAATTTATGATGTCAATATCACATTTCTTAATGTTTGCCTTGAAGGTGTCCTTCAAGCATTTTTTTTTTTTTTTGCCTTCTGCATGTCCTTTGTCCTTGACTGAGCTGGAGTATCGCAGTTGCTTTAGTAAACATATATCAAACATGTACACACAATGCCCTATCCACTGCAGCTGATGTTGAATAACCAACACATGTATGATGGTGGTGTTAGCATCAGCAAGGACACTGGCATTTTTGCAACCATTCTCCCTCTTTATACCAAGGATTTTTTGGAACTAGCACTGGTGAAGGCATTCCAGGTTTTTCAGTGGTCCCGGTAGGTCACCCAAGCTTTACAGCCATAGAGAAGAGTTGGGATTACCACAGTCTTATATAATAGGAGCTTTGTTCAAGTCCTGATGTCATGATCATCGAATGTATGATATAGTCTTCCAAAGGCAGAGCTGGTACATTGGATCCTGTACTGGGTCACCTCATCTCCCTTTTTAAAAATGGTAACAAAATTGGCATCTGTGGGTCAACAGAAATTGCCTCAGTGTTTCAGATTGTAAGAAACAGTGGGTGTGGCTCCCCTGGTGCATGTGTAGATGCACTAATGTGCATTAAAGCAGTGTGCATCAATGGACACGCACTGTGCTACACACCACATTAATGTGCATTAGAGCACCTGCACATGCACTAATGCAACTTAGGTATTTGCACCTAAGTTTATTGTACCTTAATGTACATTAGCGTGTCCACATATAGATGCATACCTAAATCACTTTATTGTGCCTTAAGCAAAGGCACATTAAGTTTAGGTGCACATAAATACATGTATAGACATGCCCAGTGTGCGGAGATTGTTGGTCATAGTTCCCCCACCAATTTAAAGACCTCAGCTATTATGCCACCAAGACTAGATGCTTTGTTGTTCTTCATCTGTCTTATCACTGGGTGGACTTCTTCAGAAGCTGGTGGATTGGCAAGTGCTTCCTTTATTGGAAGTTGAGGGATGGATTTGATGATTTCATTAGTCACTGGTTTTTTGTTTTTTTTTTTTGGTTCAGGAGTTTTGTTACTGCTTTTTCCAGTGTTTTTTGATGGGCCTATTGTCTTTGAGGAGTGTATTGCCATCTTCAGACCTAAGTGGGATGAGTCCACAAAAATTTGGTCCCTACACAGCCATGACTGAAGAAGAAGCTCTGCATGTGGAGTGGTACACACAGTGAATTTCATTATGACATCTCTTAAATAATTATCATCTATATTTGTGTTATAGTGATCCTATATTCCAGATATGGTTAAAAAAAAAATATTTTAGGGATAATTTTAAGGGGAAAAATAGATATAAGTACCAACATTTAAAGGCAAGTTTTCTTTTTTTTTTCTTTTTTTCCCTTTTTCTTCAGTGAGAAACGGTGGGTGCAAACTCATGGCATGGAAGAATTAACTATTTCCTCTGAAACTTTAAACATTTGCTACTGAAGACATGTTGAAGAATGGCTACTCAAGAAATTTCCCTTTAAAAAAAACTCAAGAAAATACAAATACATAACAAACTCAAGAATAAAAAAAACTAGCTGGAACTGCTAAGGGTATGAGAGTAGAAATAAATTATTTGAGGAGAAAGTGAGAGAGGAGATTTGGTAACAGAAGAATTATTATGTGTCTTTTCAGTGAATACGATCATCAAAACAGAGTGAAAGGTAGTTTTTAGTAATACTATTGCTATTTATTAAATAGAAAGCCTAAACCCGCTGGCCAGGTTGTGTGGCTAAATTGGTTGAAAATGTAGCTCTGGGGACAAGGTCTCCTAATTATCAATTGGAATAAAAAGGTGATATTTTTCTTGGAGATCAGAGGAGTCACTCTGTATTATTCTTTGCTTATATGGTATATATCATTAAGTTGTGGACTTCATGCCATTTAGCCAACTGGAACAAACATTATCAAAGTCCCAATACAGCAAAATGCTAATTTGACTTAAAGCATGTAAACAGTCTAGTTAAATTTTTATTACAAAGAGTTGCCAATATGAAGGAGAGGAAAAGTGTTACCAGACATCTGACCCTTTTCAGTATAAACCATGACTGTTCAAGTCAGCATTAAAAAAAAAAAAATGTGTATTTTTTTCACTATGCTTTTTCTCACCATAGTTTAAATGATTACATAATCAGTTATTTTATAGAATATATTAAATACTCCTGTGCTAGTATGTGCAGTTCCATACAATATTATGACCTGCATGAATTGGAGTTACATTTCATAGAAAGAGATTAAGAAGCAATTTTAGTACCACAACCACATTTTCTTTGTGTAATCAGGGCTAATCATGCTATAGGTCACTAGAGAAAGACAAAGGAAAAGAATGTATCACAAACTGAAAAGCCTAGAAGATATAGCACACAAAGCTACACATAACAGAAGAGTAATCCCTTTAGCAATACATTTAGAATGGGAGTATGTGTAACTGATGGTGTAAATGAACAAAGGCGGCAACAAAGAAAACATTAACAGAGGAAAGTTGGGGGAATCTTCTGAGGGTTGCAATGATGAAGGCTCTGAAATGTCATCAGCTTGCTACAAGCTGGTTATACAAAAATCTATATAGCTGGGGACAAAATTATATTTCAACTTGTACACAACCAAAGGGAAACTTGAGACCAACTCTGAGGTTCCTGACTGAAGTGTAAGAACAACTCTATTACATGCTCTGGGTACATAAATGTTCCCATTATATGAATGGAAAGTTGTCTGCATATCTCTACAGGTTAATTATGTTCCTATAATAAGAGCACATATAAGCCCAGAAGAATAACATAATTGCTCCTACACTTTAGTCAGATAACTCAGAAATAACCATGGTCATCCACTACATGACATAGACTCCTTCCATATGTGTTTGACTAGAACCTGTTTTCAGTGACTGTTTGACTGCTTGTTTGCATCTGTGGGATGAATACTTTGTTTCAGGGAAGCTTTGTATGCCTGACTGGAGTATGAACCTGGACCAGGTGAGAAGCAGGCCTATTTTATTCTGGAGTGATGGCTTAGGCCAAAGAACTTTATAAAATGTAGTACAATATAAACAAAGTTAGCACCAAACAGAGGAGAAGCTAAAAAAGTGAGTTAGCTAGGGACTTCATTTGAGGCCAGGGCAATCCATGCCATTGCCCTCCTCACTGAGCTGAACTTCTCACCCACATAGTCCTGGAGGTCACCCTGTGAATCCAGAACAGTTCCAGCAGGTCACAGGAGTACTTGGAACCAGGGAGATAGAAAAACCCAGCATCCTGATATGCTAAGCTGTCACTGGGATGGTGGTTGCCATCAGAGCCCATCTACCCTGGCTCATCCAGCTGCCAGGAGCACCCCAGTCATGGGAGAGATGGACAGCTCTGACTGCAGTCTCAGTCTCAATTCATGAGGTAGACCCCAGATATGGATGAGGGTTGTGGAGTCAGGGGATCCATAGAGGGTCCCTGATCTGGGCAGAAGGTAACTGGGTAGAGGTCCTACAAAGGAAAACCAGGAGTTCACAGCCCCTGCTGTGGTGATGCCACCCCAGAGTCATCTCCTCCTCCTAGGTCCACAACTCTTTCAGGCAGACAGTGGGTCCAGAGTAACCCACCTATCTAGTTCCTACACTTGAGAAGTCCCTGGTCTTCAGTCCTAAGTCTGCATATTTGCATGCCAGATTTAAAACTCCCTTCTCCACACCTCTTCTCCCAGTTTCTATGTTGGGTTCTTCCCCTGTTGCATTCCCTCTGTCCCCACCCCTGCCTCATTCCCTGCCTGAAACAGTCCTCCAGGTTATTTTGTCCCCCTCAAAAATGTCCCCTGCCCACAACCCCTGCCCTCCCCCAAATGTTTGCTGGTTTGCATCAATGGGACCAAATGCTGACAATCTTCAACAGGTTTTCTTTATTAAAAAGAAGAAATGAAAAACTCCCTTCCTGTTTTCTGGTTTAGTGCTCCCAACATCACTTGCTTTCCCTAGCTTCCATGTGTTGCACATGATCAGTGTGCTGTTCCTAGTCTGCATGCCATGCCTCCTCTGCCCAGGCTTCACAAAAGACCTCTCACCTGGACTCGCAGATGTTGGAGAGAACACATGTGGTGACAATGTGGTGTTCTCCTTCTCCACCTCAAGGTCCATGCTGAGAGTCATCCAGTATGCCTTGAGGCAGTAAAGGTACAAACTGCAGTCATTTGGCACCTTTTTAGGCAGTAGTTGAACTTTTTGGTGCTCCACCTACCTTGTGTATGGCTTCATAAGCCATGGCATGAGGGGTTTTCCAGGTCCTAATGCATGTGAATCATTATAGTGCTCCATGACCAGTAATGTCCCCCAAGGCTCTGTCCTTGGACTGGTTCTCTTCAACATCTTTATCAATGATATGGACATTGGTGTCAGAAGTGCACTGGCCAAGTTCACCGATGACACTAAACTTTGAGGTATAGCATCCACACCTGAGGACAGGCTAATGATCCAGGATGACTTGGATAAGCTTAGTAAGTGGGTGGATATAAACCTGATGATGTTCAAAACCAAAAAATGCAAGGTACTCCACCTTGGGTGGGGAAAAAAAAAACACAGCACACTTATAGTCTCAGCAATGCTACACTCGCTAGAACACAGATGAAAGAGACTTGGGGGTCGTGATTGACTAGAAGATGAATGTGAGCCACCAATGAGCCATCACCAATGTGATGTTGCAGCTGGTAAAGTAAACACAACTCTGGCTTGCATCCATAGATGCTTCTCAAGTAAATCCCAGGATGTTATCCTCCTGCTGTACTTGGCCTTGGTGAGGCCACAGCTGGAGTACTGCATCCAATTCTGGGCTCCACAAGTCAAGAAGGATGTTGAGAAGCTTGAGAGAGCCCAGAGGAGAGCCACACACTTGATCAGAGGGCAAGAGAATAGGCCTTATGATGAGAAGCTGAGAGCCATGGGACTCTTCAGCTTGTAAAAGTGCAGGCTCATGGGAGATCTGGTGGCTGCCTATAAGTACATAAGAGGTGTGCACCAGGACCTGGGAGAATGCCTGTTCACCAAGAGCGCCCCAAGGGATAACAAGGACCAATGGTCATAAACTCCTCCGTGACTGTTTTAGGCTGGACATAAACCATTTAAGGCACCTACTCTGGACTCTTTCAAGAAACATTTGGATGTTTATTTTTTCTGGGATCCTTTGACCATCGGGCAGGGGGCTGGACTTAATGAACTTCAAGGTCCCTTCCAGCCTTAATATCTATGAAATCTATGATGTTCAAAGTTGCAAAGAAAAAGAAGAAAAATAAAGGGAGGTGAGATCTACACTCTGAGATCTACCCCTACACTCTGCACTTACCACACCAGCACAGGCACTTACCACACCAACACAGGCACAGGCCTGTGATCTCTTTCAGCCTCACCTTTATAGCCTCACCTTTATTTATAACTACAATATCCTAGTAGTTATTCTAATCCTTTGTAACCAAAAGGGTGGCCACTAATGGCCCATCTCATGCGGTTCACAATTTCCTTATGGATTTATCCCTTTATGCAATACATTGGTTGTCACTTGATCTCTCTATAAAGACTTCTGTTATTCCTATTTTGTATCCCTCAGTCTAAGTGCAGTCCCCCATGTGCATTAACCCACTACTTTCATCCTCAGTTGAGTTAAGTCATGCTCAACTCTGTCCTTTACTCAGGACCTCCTAATTGCCTGCCCTGATCTATCAATTCATTCTTACTTACAAGCTTCCATCAAGCTTCAGGCATAGTATTATGTTTTCTATTAAGTCAATTAATAAATCTCTTGTTACCTTGCCAGTCACTCTGTTTTCATACTCTTCCTGCTCTCAGTGTTTCATTTAGTAATTTGCCAACTCTTAATTAATCAGTTCTGACCCTCATTTTCTCTGGACTATCTGTCTTGCAAACCAGCTATTCATTTTCTATTACACATTAAACTTCTAGTTAGATCATAGACCTTTAGGTTCTTTTACTAATTCATGTAGCTGAGAGTAAAAAGCTGTCCCTTCTGGGGTTTTCAGTCCAATAGCCCTGTTCCTCACCTGTCCCTTTAGGGAGAACCCTGAGGTAAACTTGACTCACCAGGGGCAGCAACTCCTTTTTCCCAACTGAGGATCCCTGTACCATCACTCTATTAAAGGTGAGAGATCCTGTTTTTTCTGATTTAAAAGATCCCCAATTTCAGATTTTAAAAAGTAACCCAAAATCTACATTTTTCCATGATTAAAAGGAAACACCACTATATACATATCTATAAATTAGTGGTGTTTCCTTTTAATCATGGAAAAATGTGGATTTTGGGTTACTTTTTAAATCCAAAAATTGGGGATTTTTTTTTTTTAATCAGAGAAAACCAGGATCCCTGGTTATTATACTGGTTTCTCTGGTTAATTGCCATGCCTCCATGTGTTATGCATGAACTACCCTTCAGTCGTGCTTCCCATCTTTGGGGCAATCATCCTGCCAGCTAACTTGGCTTTTACTTCCAGTGAGGCCTCCCCAGGCCAAGGCTAGCTGACTCTATGGTAATGTGTGCTCCCTTCACCTCATGCTGGGCATGTGGGCAACCCAGATCATCCTTGATGCTGCCAGAGCATCTCTCTCCACTGTTCTGCAATCCTTGTGCCCCCCCCTTGTCTGGGTCTGGGGAAGCCCTCCTAACTATAACAGGGTCCATGGTCTGTTCCCTGTTACACACAGTTGTCACCTCCTGGTCATCAGTAACAAGAGGAGAACAGTGGGGCCAATAGAGTCCCACCCCTCCCAGTTAGTCATAAGATTAAAAGTTCTGTTGTACCACAAACTGGGCCTGCAATTGAAACCAGGTCCTAGTTATGAGTCTCTGCACACTGTTAGGTACACTGTTAAACCTTTTGGTACAACAACTTCTGGACCATACAGAAGCATAGTAATCTTCTGAGGCATATACCATTGCAATTTTGGTGGTTCTGAGCATTTGAAGTTGGCACACCATGTTCTGCTGAATAAATATCTTAAGGCAGATACCCATTCAGAGACTTCACTGCTAACCTTCTGAATGTGATGTTTATTCATGAGGGAATGGGCTAATGTGACTCCCTGGTAAGTTGGAGTATTCTCATGGGGAAAGCTGTGGTTGCCTACTTTGATATTCAGATTGTTCTTAGCTTAATGATTGTCCATGTGGAAGACTGATGATATTGGTTTATTGATGCTGTCCACTGACCTTGTGCCTCCCCTGCCTAAACCCCATGCCACTGGAATTAAGGTGAGGTTCTGGGCTCAGTATCCCCTACTGTTGTTGGGGACTTATTATATTGAGTTGTGCCATAAATCTGGATAATTGACAACTAAAAGCCCCATCCCTCAAATTTGCTTTCCTTTCCTGAGAGAGGCCAGTGCGTTTACCTATGGCTACCTGATGCAAATCCTAACCTAAACAGACCCCAAAATACTCTGAAAGGTTTTTTTGAGGTTCATGGTGGAGATGTAACAAACAGGAAAAACTGCACATTTTTGCTGGTAATCCTCCAGGCACTGTTTGGCAGAGCAGTTATGAATGAGCAGTGCTGCAGGTAAAGCTCAGTGTAAACCAGGAGTTCTCCCAAGCAAATAAAACCCTACTTCTTCCCTCTCTTTCCTCCCAGAGAACTGGAAATGGTTCATCCCTCCAGGCCCTGACCCTTGGATTTTCCAGCCATCCTACCTCCCATAGCAGCCACATGAAATCCAGGCATCTGGGTTTTCCTATCTCAGAGGAGGAACATGGGCATTCTGTGCCATGTTCAGTACCAGGTCATGAGAAGCTGTGTGGCTTCTGGCCCCAGGTCGGGCAAAGGGTCCAGAGAGGAGACTCCCCAGAAGTCCCTTGGTGTCTCACTTTTCTGCAGGCTGTGTGCTTATGCATAACAGGCCCAGTCATGGACCCTAAGATGCTGGATCCAGGAGTGCCTGGACACATACAGAGCACCAGAGACATTTGCATAGACAGCACTGGCAACATGAGGAACAACAGGGACCCTCAAAGTTGGGGCTTAGAATAGGATAAGAAGTTTATATAGAAGGTCCAAGACCACTTGGGATCCAGCTATGGCACTCCTGAATAGCACCAGTGCCACCTCCTACAGAGAGACTTTTGCATCCCAGGCCAGAGTGGTGGGGCAGGCTGCCACTCCCCTCCCCTTTCAGAATGGAGAGCTCCACTCCAGGGTCTCCTACCTGGGGTGACATGCCTAAGAGTCCCCTCAGGGGACCCTAGATGGCTGTGCAGAATGCTCCACAGCTCACATTTATTGGGAGATTCTGACATGTGGGGGAGTCCAAGAACATGAGATATGGCACATTGGAACTGGTGACCTGTGGTCCGAGGAGTTAGGAAAGCCCACTCTGGGGAGCATCCTGGGGGGAACAGAGGAGGACCAGCCTACCTCAGCCCCAGTGCCTGAGCCAAGGTCAGCATTGACATAGCCCACCTTCCAGGGTGAACTCACTATTCCCAGCCATTGGTGGTTGCTGACGTGGGTGTAGGGCCCAAAAAAACAGTGGTGAGGGGAAGGCCAGGAGCCCACTTGGCATGTGTCAATGTGCCCTTATAATAGGGTGGCCATCATAGAGGACATTATGGGTTTCTGCTACTCTGTCCTCTATTGATCCCTTTATCCCCTCTATTTTTCTCTTGAAGAGGAACATAAAGGCATCCAGTTTTGTATCAATAGAGGACAGAGGACAGCCAAACTGGCTTCTATGATGGCCACCCTACCTTAGAATAAACCTCAAAAGTTATAGCACTCTCACCACAGGCTTCTTTAATATCTGTACTTATTCAAACTGCTTAGAGCACTCGCCCAAAAAGTGCAACTTACAGGGGAGAGCATTCTCAACCCATTCTATTGATGATGTACAAATGTGTATCAGAGTGAAAGATTCATAGGCTCAGAAAGAAAGAGAAAGGGGAACATGCCATGAAACCTAGCAATATGAGTACTCAGGAAATATCCTAGGTTCTAGTCCTTGTTTTCAACAGTTTTCTGATTTTTTATCAAACAAATGAGAGCAGAGACTAAAATGTAAGATTTACTGAATAAGAAGTTGCATTTTAATTATCCTGTGTATGATCTCCATATGGTACAAATTGTAATATACAATCAAAGAGAATGAAAGGTGTCAATATAATTAAACAAGAATCATAGTGCTTGAAACTTACTTTATACATCCAGATATATATTGTGGATGGCCCATACTTATAAAAAACACAGTGTCATGGGTTCCCTAATATAATATTTGTTTGTGACCCCCAACCTTGGTATTCCCTGAAGCTAGCCCATACGTAGCTTCTAGAGAGGGTAAGCCCTTAGCTACTTGAATTCTAATCCTCCACTCCCTTTTGGTTCCTGACTCTTCTGGTTATCCATGGCTACAGAAGCCATGGCTCCTGTTGAAAGATTTAACCACTTAAAGGGGATGGAGTACACCCAAAGTCAAATACAGTGAAATAGGCAATTCTTAAACACAGCATTTATTGTACAATTGAAACAGCTTTGAATCACAATGTCTAGGGTAACTTTCCCAAGCAGGAAAAAACCATCCTGGGGTTTTCTCAGACTCTCAGACTTCTCCTTTACAGTCTCTCCCTCTCCCCCTCCGCCCATCCCACTCCCCCTGCCTCCCTCACCACCCCTTGTCTCTAGGAACCTCTGTTTTTCCAGATTGTCTCTATGTTCAAGCCACTTCTTGACACCAGAAATGATAAGAAGTCTATTCATGTGCCGTGGCTGGAGTCCACTTGGTGGTAATTCCAGGTCTCCATATGCAAATGTGATGAAGAGAATAATGTTTTTATCTCAGAAAACACAATTTATTGGTGGCCCATGCTCCACTAACAAAGCACTTTTGAAAGTTCTCATTTGTCTGTCTCTTGAGAGTTAACTCCTCTCTTCCCCAAATACAAGCTAATCAGGAAAACTGAAGCATGCAACATTATTTTGGCATTAACACATTTAAACCAGAAATACTACAATAAACCAAGGCATTTCATGCAAGGACATTTAGAAAAAGGTGCATTGTGTTGTACTTCATGTCTCTCAAAGAAACAGTAGAAAAACAGACTTAATGGGTTCATGGTTGAAATTCAGACCGAATAAGAAATACTGTTCATCTTTTATATGTCCAATAGAAAATAGAGTCTATGGTATTATAAAATTTCTTTAATGGGCCATTACCTGAATCACACCTGAACTGTGTTCTATTGCATAGCTTCTTTTTTCTTTCTAAAAGTATAAAAACAATTTTACTACTGAGAAATTATTTTTTTGCTATTATGTGCATTACAAAAGAAAATGGACCATTTTATATCTGTAAACTAATCTTAACAGGATGTCTATTATTAGCATCACAGTAAAACATCTTCCTAGAAAAAGAACAACAAAGATAACTATTGTGAACTATCTATAAATGCACATTCTCTTGAATAATTAACAAAGCATAAAGTTTCCCTGTGATATTTTATACCGAGCTTACCTTAAACAGCTTACTAAACATGGGGCTTAGTATAATTTTAAGTTGACTATTTAAATTGATAACTGTTGACTGTTTTGTTTAATTTCCTTTGTAGGGACTAATTCATATGACTTCAACAACTCCTACTTTAACTATACCTTTTCTGACTTCCAAACAACTGTACTTGCTAACAGTTCTTTTCTCCTTTGACAGTAGGGGTAGGTAGCATGGGAGCAGCATGGGGCTTCTTCCTTGTTCTGTTCTCTGCTACCAGTGAGAACAAGCTAGTTCCATCTTCTTTGGAACCAACCTTCAGGTAGTTGAAGGCTATTATTAAATCCCCCACAGTCTTCTCTTCTCCACTGTCTTCTCTTCTCCCCCAGTCTCTCCTCATGTGCCTCAACCCTCTAACCATTTTCACAGTACTCCTTAGCTCCCACCTTTCTGGCCCTTCACCAGCACCCTGCATCAGCTAGCAGGAGCTCTAAGCTCTCCCTGCATGCTACTCCAGGGACTGGCAGGGAGTACAGGACAAGGGGACAGCTGTTTCTTGTGGGAGCTGAGATATTGCTCCCTGCCCCAGGGAACTGCCTGCTGCCAGCCGCTGCCATTGAAGTGAGCTCTGCCATTGAAGTGTGGGTGGGGACAATGTCCCCCTGCCCTGGAAGCACAGAGCTCCCAGCCCCAGCTCCACAATCAAGGGCAAGAGGCTTGGAAATAGCTGCAGAGGGGGGGCAAGTACCAGTCCCCTCCCCCAATCCACTGGCAGAGATTCCCTGTCCAGCCAAGGGCTTCCTGCTTGCTGCCCCACTGGTGGATCAGGACAGGGGTTTGGGACCTTCCCCCACCCTGTGCAGATCTTTCCAAGCTCTGGACTTCAAATGTCCAAATGGGGCATGGGGCTGTGGGCCTTCCCCTGATTGGAACAGCTCCCAGCCTGCCCCAGCTAGCATCTTTCTTTCCAAATATCACTGGAAAATTGGGAGAATACAATCACATCACACAGCAAGATCATCCCATTCTTCATTTTAGATTATAATTTATTCTTGGTGCTGACAATTAAGAGTTTTATTTTTTTCATCGTGATTCTGTTGGAAATTATAGTTGTGTGAAGTGCAATGCTTACTTTAGAGATGCTGTTTCAATATGAAGCAAAATAGCAAATAACAGCCCAAATACCATTTCTTCTTTAACATGCTTAAGTTACACAGGGCACATCCACACGTGAGCAAGACTGTGCAGTTGTTACTGCGCAGTCATTTAGTCCTTGCTTAAGCCATTACATAATGCAGTGCTTAAATGCCTTTACTGTGCAGTCCCAGTGCCACACAAGTTGTTTCTGATGCTACTGCATAGTAGCATCAGTGTCACAGTTTGTACCCACTGATACTAAATTGCCATAGCAATAAACTATGGTGATGTACCTTGTTGCTACAGTGAGATAGCATCTCATGCAGATGTGCCAACTGAGGTGATTTCTGAGTACCTGAAACATTAAGCAAGTTTCTAGGTAACCCTAAATTCTGTAAAAATGTTTAGATGCCTAATGTGTTTTTTAGTCATTTCCATTGAGACACTATTCACTTAATGTAGTGGGCCAAACCATTTTGGTCAGGCATGCTGCAAATTAATCCTGTACCTGCCCTGAGTGATACTCAAATGCCTTTAAGTGCTACCCAATCTGCCTTTCAATGCTACTCCAGTGCTTTCCAATGCTATCCAACCTGCTCTCTAGCTTTTTACTCCTTGCCTTGTGCTCTCTGTCTTGTCTACATTCCATATAGGTCTCCAAATCCTTGAGTAAGAAAGGGTTGCAAATACTTGATAATGAAATAAATCTTCTAAGCTGAGGTGAAGCCTACCTTTCATGCAATAGTTTCATAATTAAGGCAGATGCCTAGTAAGTCAGCAATGTGGATTCTAACCCATTTGCTTATGCTAAGTAACCATTTTAACTGTGTTGACCATTTTCAAGTGAATCTGTGTAAGTCTATGTGCTATGAATGAGGTGAAGTCTCAGGAATATGGAGATGGTACAACGTGGGACTGACAAACAGACTGGAATATGAAAGACAACACGTAACTGGTAACAGAATCCAAGATAAACATATGCAAAAAGGTGAATGGTATTGGTAAAGAAGCCTCTAGCCACCTAAGTGACCGAAAGAAGCTGGTGTTAAGGTCTTAGGCATGTGCTCATAACAAAAAAACATGTAAATAAGTGAATTACATAAGCAATTCCATGCTAAGTAAACAGTAAACAGAGGTGGAGCTTAAGATAGGAGGGAATATGGGTGGAACAAAAGAGGGACAAAGGTGGAGTAAATGTTAATGAGCCCAAACCCAGGTTTATAAAAATGGGGAAAAAAAACTAACATTCGCTGCGGCTGTCCAGTTTGTTGGAGCTAGTCCAAAGTTGTCTCCATTTTGAATAAAGCTGTTGACAAGCAATGCATGTAGGTGATGCATGATGGCATTGATCTGTTGTCTCTCTAGTTATTGGACGATGCATGGAGTTGACGTCTAACAATATATATAACCAAAAATTTGGGATTTTTTTTTAATCAGAAAGCCAGGATTACTATTCATGTCCTAGATGAGATTCTGAAACAGTAAGCCAAAGGCTACCATTGGTAAGAATACTCCTTCAAGAGTGACTGAATAGAGGGGTCAGGAGAAGAACAAAAAAGGGTGTGAATACAGAAAATGAAATGGGCACTGTTTTGAGAGGGAAGGAGCCATGCAAAAACACCCACTGAAAATAGAGCTAATATGTAACTTCTTAGGATAGTTTTATCCCTGCTTGTTCTTCATGCTTGACTGTAATTCTGTTGTGTAATGGTAGCTTGTGTACTTCTCATCTGCATACCCCAATTAGTATGCAGGCTTGAGGAGCTACTTTTTCTTGTTTTCACTGTGTGTCATCATGGGTGATGATGTCTGAGGTTAAAGTATGGATTTGTAAAGGCTAGATGGACCAGAGTTTATATTCACTGGCCTTCCCTTCCAAAGTTTGTAGGAGGAAAGTTGCAAAGTTTGCAGAAGCATAAATGTTCTTGATATCACGTTATACAAAAGATCACTAAAAGGTCATCCCTCACCATAAACTTTGCTGAGGTCTGACATTTTCTTTGCACACTAGTACGGTTCCCCATCCTCAGAGTAAGAGCAACTGTGGTTTTGGTCTGCTTACCAAGCACTTGTTACTTTGCCTGGTGTAGGTGGTTGAGTCCCTGAAGCAGAATGGCAAACTCTAACAGTGGGATGGAACAGGGCCTCCAGAGTGGGCATCACTATCCAACACTTGGTATTTGGCTGGCATAGGTGGTACAGCTCCTTTGGGAGAGACTCCCTTCCCAGCTAACTGGGCGAAGTGGTAGCTCCCTGTGTTGGTTTGCTGGTGACTTTAACTCTGATCTTGTATGAGCTAGCTGTCATTGTGATCTGTTTGAGATGCAGCTAAGGGTTACATTTTTAAGTTGTATGCTTCCTCCCCTTTTTACCTGTAATAAACCTTATTTTAGTTTAACATTTGCGTGATTGGGGAAATTGTTCATATGAAACACCCAGTTAAAATGTATTTTACCACTTTTCTGGGTGGGGGCTTGAGCTAAATTAAGAAGTTGTATAAAACCCCCTAATTAGAGCCTAGACATTGTTACTGCCATCCAGTACCTGACAGAAGTGTTACATAGTTAATGAAAGCAAAATATTTAGTTTGGAGAGACATTTAATCTCTCTATATTAGATGGATACTTTGGGGGGGGGGAAAGGATCATCATCTGAAAGGACATAATCACTTCAGTCAAAACAATAAATGACCTAGGAAGTTATATCAGGGGATTCAAAAAATCATTTCAAAAGCTCCAATTACCAAAGTCAGCAGATACAGTTAGAGTCTCAAGAGGATGGGATGGATGAGTCTTTCTTCACACAGCCAGCCAAAATTACCCACTTTTATTTTTGGGATGTATTGTTAATTGTGTGAAAGAGTGAATTATATTGGGGATCCATTTATGATCCCCAGAAATTCATTATGGATGGTACATATGATTTTAGGAGGTTCTGCAATATTCAAATTTTCAAAATCTTAACATTTTACATGAATCATGATATAAAGACCAAAAAAAAGTCTTAAAGACCAAGAGAAAAAATATTTTGAATTTATGTTTAATCCCAGAAAGTAATCAGCACTCCAAAACTGTCAACAGATACCTTGAGATCTAAAAATAAAGACTTAGGATATGCTCCTTTTTCCAACCTCATAATGTCTCCTGAATCAGGGCTTTTGGTTTTCTCTGATTAAAAAAAAAAGTTGAAAAAGGGGGATTTTTTTCCATGATGAAAATGAAACACCAGTAAAATACACACACACACACACACACGGAAAATGTAGTTGTATATTAGTGGTGTTCCATTTTCATCATGGGGAAAAAAGGTGGATTTGTGGTCATTTTTTTAAACTGAAAATTGAGGACCTTTTTAATCAGAGAAAACCACTGTGGTCTCTTCTTTTGTTCTTGTATCCATTATGCCCTTCTAAAAGTTGTTCTGTGGGTTAGCAGTTATCTAGTCTGAAGTGTAAAATAGCATCAATACTTATTAATTAATACAGCAATGTGACATATGCATTTCTGGTAAGATTGTTGGAAAGAAATAGCACTTCAGTAGTTTAAGATTAGATGAAGTTTAGCTGTAATCTTCAAGGAAAGATTGTGAGTCAGATTATATATCTTTTCAAAGTTTTAGGAAGATTCCTGAAAACCCTTTGTATTCCTCTGGACCACCCAGTATCTGGGGCAATCTGCAGAAGAGTAAGAAGGTGCTGAATGATCATCACTTATAAGGGGTGAATTCCATTTCACCTAGTGGAAATGGAGCTTGCAACCAACTTTGAGTTTTGCCCAATTAAAGTGTAGCAGTGATTCAATTCCTTCTCAGAATATTAAGAACACACTGTATAGGAATTGAATCACCTTACGGAGAACCACAGATAGATCCCTTGTCTCATCATGGAGGAACTTATCCACTGTGGGTGGGAACAGATTTCACAATCTTTACGGCACCACAAAGTGAAATCAGACAGATGTCCCTACACCCTGTATCACTCCAAGTGCTCAAATGTGTGGCCCCAACAGAAAATAGTAATAAATTGGGCTACTTTATTGTGGCTCATGTCTGTTAGGTTATGGAGGAAGATAACAGGAAACCCAGAAATGCCCATGCTTAAGCTTCCAGGGGCAGGGGCTCCACAGGCATGAGGGGCCCAATCCTACTGAGATCTCTAGGGGTTTGCTTGGGTAAGTGAAAAAAGTCAGGGCGTCACCTTGAAATTGTAAGTAAGGGTTCTCTGCTTGCAGACATGCTTCCCATTCTATAGTTGTGTGTGCCAGCGATTTCCCCAGTGCACAACTATAAGCACCAGGGGGAAAATATCCATAGAAACCCTGTGAGCATTTTTGGTAGCACCTCAGAAACTGGGTTACAAGGAAGGAGCAGGAAGCAAGAGGAGGAAGGGGAAGAAAGGCCAGATACCAAATCCTGCTCTGGAAAGGTAAGTGAGCTGCCTGTGCATTTGGCTTGCTGAGTTTTGTTTGATGGGCTATCTATTTGGCCATGTGCTCTGAGCAGCTAGGAGAGCTGAAGGCTGAGTGATTGTGACAAAAAGCTATAAACAAGGGGCCAGAGGCAGTCCAGGCCCAGGATGGGGCATAAAAGGAGAGTTCCCAAGTGACAAGGAGTGAACAAGCAGGAAATTTTGAAACCAGTTTGCAAGTCATCTTGAAAGGAGATCCTTTATGGTAAGCTATTTCTTTAAAGAAAGAGCATCTAACACTAAATAAATATATGTAGGTAAGTAAATAAAACTCAGTAGTTAAGTCAATACTTAAGCCTCTTGCTTAACTGGAGTCCTGAGTGAGGGGAAGTTTTTTAGAGAGTTTGCCTGGAAATCCCTTCCTTAACTGTAAGCTTGGTCAGAGGAAGCAGGGAAAAGGGAACCTTTCAAGACCAAGCAGCAATGAACAGACCAACTTAAAGGGGAGTTTGCTAAGAAAGGACTGCTTGGAAAGAAGGACAGGAAGAGAGAGATAGTGGATTAAGAGATCCAGAGAAATGGCTCAAGGGCATCACAATGCTAGACCCACTGCCTCTGCCAACTCTTCCTCTGCTTACACTTATGAGATGTATGTACAGGCAGGACTGCTCACCAGTGATGCTTCCACCCAGGTCCCAATTCTATGGAGATTGCTGCTTGTAGGTTCCTTTCAGTGCCAGCCAGATGGTGGAGCGCATGCAATGAGAGCAATGAATCCTGGTGATGTCCCTCAAAGAACAGCCAAGAGAGCTAAAGGAGGAGATGGCAAGGCTTATAAGCATCATCCACAATGAGGACCTAGATTCAATGCTTCAGGAGACCTCTACGACTGTGGGTGAAGGACTGCCAAATGAAGTGCTGGAGAAGGAAGAGGACATGGACTCCCAGGAAGGTGGAAACTTGCGACCTTGGCAGCAAGAAGTCTTTACCTCTATCTGCTGTACTTCTCCTGAAGAACAGATATAGAAGCCTAGCAACAGAGGAGGACCACATTCCATTGGTTGAGGACACCAGGTGAGGTTGGGAGTATTGAACCCATTGCTACCAAGAAGTAATGAGTGGTGGTGGTTGGAGACTCCCTTCTGTGGAGAACAGAAACATCTATTTACCAGTCTGATTTATCTCAGGAGGTCTGCTGCTTGCCCAGAGTCTGGATCTGAGGTGTCATGGAGGCATTACCAAGACTCATCTGGCCCTCCAACTAATACCTCATGCTGCTCATACATGTGGCACTAATGATACTTCTATGGAGGACCCTAAGTAGTGACTATGGGGCTCAAAAGTGACTATAGGGCTCTGGGTGCAAGGGTGAAGGGGGCAGGGGTTCAGGTGGCTTTTCAATCAATCCTTACAGTAAAAGGGAAGGTCCCAGGCAGGAGTGAACATATCCTGCAGATCAAAATATGCCTGTTCAAATGGTGTAGTCATCAGGGGTTTGGTTTCTTTCACCACAGATCATTCAAAGAGGAAGGATTGCTAGGAAGAGTTGGGATCTTCCTGACGAAGGGAAGGAAGAACTTTTTCACAGATGGACTTGTTAACCTAGTGAGAAGAGTTTTAAATGACATTCATTGGAGGATGGAAAACAAAACCCTGGGGTAAGTGGGAAAGCTGGTGACCTGGAGGAAGCACAAGCAGGAGGGGACAGAGTAGTCTTCTCATTATTCTTGAGAAAGAAGGGCAATTTTTTGTTACCTCAATAGTCTGCTCATGAATGCATGGAACATGGGAAACAAGGAAGAATTGGAAGTTTTTGCATAGTCATGAAACTATGGACATGATTAGAATAACAGACTTGGTAGGATAACTCACATGATTGGAACGCTGTCATAGGTGAATATAAACTGTGTGGGAAGGATGGGCAGGGGAGAAGGAATTTTCAGTTTATGTAAGAAGAGTTGTATGATTGCTCAGATCTCCAATATGAAACTGGAGAAAGGCCTGTTGAAATACTCTGTTTTAGGGACAGAAGGGAGAGCAAGAAGAATGATGTTCTTGTGTGTGTCTGTTATAGACCACCAAACCAGGAGGATAAGGTATATGAGCCTTTCTTCAGACAACTAGCATAAGTTTCCAGATCACAGGCCCTGATTCTCATGGGCAACTGGTATCCCCAGCAACCAGTCAGCCAATCTTGCTGACTGGAGAGGGGGTCCCCCGCAGCCAATCTTGCTTACCGGGGCTGGGGGTGGAGGGGGGTGGGTCCCACTGCGACCAATCTTGGTGACCAGAGTGGGGGGTCCCCAAAGTGGCTGCGGCACTTCATCTGGCAATCCCACTCCCCACCCGGCATTCGCAGTGGGGACACTGGTGCTCCCACCTGCTCCCCTGGACATGTCACCTAAGTGGGGAGTACAGTCTGTCAGGGGGTGCACCAGTGCTTTCAGGGGGTGCATGTGCACCCCCTATGCATCACCACTGCTGGTTCCCATGAGGGGCTTCAATAACCCTGACATCTACTGGGAGGGCAATACAGCAGTGCCCAGGATGTCCAAGAAGTTTTTGAAGAACATTAGGGACAGCTTCCTTGTGCATGTTGGAGAGGCAAATTAGGGGCCATACCTTTCTTTATCTAGCCAAGTGAGACAGACAGACAGACAGACAGACAGAGACAGACCCATTCTGACCCCAACATCTATGAAACTATGAATCTATCTATCAGATCATCGATTCTAACCCTGGGCAGGAAAGAATGCTGGGGTCAGATGACCCCAGCCAGGTGTCTATCCAAATCTCTTTTTAAAGTATCTCCAGGGAAGGGGACAGCAACACCTCCCTTGAAAGTGTATTCCATATTTTGGCAACCCTCACTGTAAAGAACTTTTGCCTGATGTCCAGTCTGAATTTGCTCTCTTAACTTGTGTCCATTATTTCTAGTTACCCCAGTGGGTGCCCTGGTAAATATCATATCCCCAATTTCTTGCTGACCCCACTGGATGAGTTCATGGGCAGCCATTATATCACCTCTCAGCCTCCTCTTGCAGAGGCTGAAGAGGTTCAGGTCTCCCAATCAGTCCACATAGGGCTTTTTAAGTAGGCCTTTAACCAGACAAGTGGCCCTGCTCTTAACCCTTTCCAGGCCATCCACATCCCCTCTGAAGTGTGGTGCCCAAAACTGGATGCAGTACTCCAGCTGCAGCCTGACCAATGCTGCATAGAGGGGAAGTATCGCCTCCCTAGACCCGTTTGTGTTGTACCTACTTATGCAAGAAAGGGTGTGATTAGCTTTGCTTATTACCTCATCACACTGGTGACTCATGTTCATTTTGGAGTCTAATACAACTCCAAAATCCCTTGAAGTAGTTGTGCTACTTAGTATGGTACCTCCCAAGCTACAGGAGTGTTGATGATTTTTCCTCCCCAGGTGCAATACCTGACACTTATCCTTGTTAAACTTCATCCTATTCTGTTCGGCCCATTTCCCCAGCCTGTCCAAATCAGCCTGGATTCACTCCCTGCTGTCTAATTTATGTACCTTTCCACATAGTTTGGTGTCATCAGCAAAGTTGGACAGGGTGCTTTCTATTCCCTTGTCCAAGTCACTGATGGAGATATTGAATAGTACTGGTCCCAGGACAGAGCCTTGGGGGACTCCGCTGCCTGCATTTCTCCAGGTAGAGACCAAACCATCCACCACCACTCTCTGGGCACATCCCATAAGCAACTGGACTGTGTAATAACCTGCACTGCAACTGTGTAGTTTACTTATCAGAATTGGGTGTGACACTGTGTCAAAGTCCTTTTCAAAAATCTAAGCAAATAACATCTACCTCTTAGCTGAGGATCCAGAGAGATGGAACCCACAAGACCTTTGATAATCTCCAGAGCAGTGTGTCAGAGGATCTGGAGGAGGGGCCTGAGGGAAACTGTGGTTACAGGTAGAGGCTCCCTGCACATGGGAGACCCCAAGGAGACTGTGAGTGTTCACAGGGGTGCTGGGCAGGCCTGTGAATAACAAAGACTGGAATCAGTGATTTTCTCCATTATTGCAATCAGGATTTGAGAATCTGAGCCTGGGTGAAAGGAGACATAGACTGAGCCTGACAAGGAGGCTGAGAGCAGCTGGAGTTTTTCTTGCTTTTTCTTTTGATAGCACAGGCCAAAACCAACCCTGGAAGGGTGTACCTAATAGAGACCAAAGGTCACCCTGGGGTAGAGGGCCAAATAATAATCACAGGCAGCACTGACCTGGCTGCAGAAGGATTTGTTAGTACCATCTCGAGAGGTTAGGCTGAGGTAAAGGGGAGATTTGGAGCCCCACAGAAGAAACAGGGATTGAGACCAGGCTGGATCACTGCATGCAGTACCTCCTTGGAATATTTTTCATTAAAGTTGTGGCAGGAAAGAAAACATAAGACCAACTTCCTGGCAGACCAGGTAATCCAAAGCCGAGGTCCACCCTGTTGCCACCTGTAGGCAGACAAACTCAGGGCAGTGGTAGCAAGCCCTACAACACATACAGCCATCACAGTAGGATACCACCAGGTTTCTGTTAGCCCAACCAGGTCTAATTCTTTATTTGCAAGCAAGAGTGCAAGCTCCTCCTGCTCATTCCCCATGCTCTTAGCATTAGTATAGGGGCATGTAAGCCCCCCAATAGGTGCTCTTACTACTTCCCCATTCTGATACTTAGTGGGGCCCTTGTTACTTACCTGGACCGTTCCAGTGTCTGGCTTGAGGTTCTTTGTTCCTGGCCTCTCTCTGTCATCAACATACCCATCCCCTGATAAACCTAGTTTAAAGCCCGGCATAGGAGATTAGTCAACCTGTAAGAGAAGAGACTCTTACCTCTTGAAAAGAGATGTAACCCATCTCATCCAAGCAAGGCCTTATCCTGGAAGTACAGGTCGTGATCAAGGAATCCAAACCACTTGCAATGCAACCAACTCAGAAGCTGTGAGTTGACCTCTCTAACACAATTACTGTGATGCTGTCCTTGACTGCTGACCAGTAGGATTGATGAGAAGACCACCAGTACCCCTGAACCTCTGATCCTGGCTCCCAGTGCCATGTAGTCACTCATGACCATGCCTGGGCAGCCCTGGTCTGTGTCTTTCATTCCAACATGGATGAGGACCATGGGATAGTAGTTGGAGGGCCTAATGAGGTCTGGAATTCTCATTGTGAGGTCATGTATCAGGGCTCTGGGCAGGTAGCATACCTCCCATACCATGGGATCTGGGTGGCAGATAGCTCCCCGTGTTCCTCTCAGGAAGAAGTCATCCACCACAATGACCCAACATCTCCAGCTGCATTATTCTCTCTCATCTTGCTTGGTGGTGGCTTTGGCCTCCACTGCTGAGCTCTCTGCCAGTGATGCCAGGGGCTCGTGTCTGTTCTCCGGCTGCACTGAGGAAGTCACCCTGGCCTTGCAACATCTAGCCCTTGAGGTGACTGTCTTCCATCTGGCTGCATCTACTTATTCCTGTGACTCCTTCTCTCCAGGTGTGTGAAGACCTGGAGAGAATGGAAGTACCCACTAATCTCCTCCTCAATTGCCCTGATCCCCCACTGCCTGCTCAACTCTGCCTGGAGTTCCCTCACCTGCCCCTCCAGGGCCTTAATCTTGGCACATGTGGGACAAGTGAGGGGGCTCCTGCCACCTCCCTCCAGGCCCTCAAGGACCCGCCAGGCAACCTCTAACCCCTGCAGGCATGCATATATATTACACACCCCCGCCCCGCAAAAGCTCTGTTATCCAGCATCCTCTGGGAATGGGGGATGCTGATTAAATCAAATATACACCATCCATTGCACCTTTGGCTCATGGCTAGCAGAGGTGATATCAGAAGTGGGACTTTTACTGCGTCCCTCATATGCTGGTTAGTGGAGTTTCCAGTTGATAAAGCTCTGCCATCTATCATCATGGAAAAATATGGATTTTGGAAAAATGTTTTTTTTTTAAATCTGAAAATTGGGTTTTTTGTTGTTGTTGGTTTTTTTTAAGTCAGAGAATACCAGGTTCCCTGATAATGGCCCATCATCTTTCCCTGTGCTGTCTGCAGCCCTTTGCTTATGGGCCGCCAACCTGTCTGCCTTGATGCAATTTGCTGCTCTTCCTCCACTGCCTGGATCCCCTGAATCAGTTTAGCTTCCTACAGTATCCTTTTAAAGTAATAGAAACCCTCTGGCTCCCTATTACACTTGGCTAGATAAAGCCTTGTTTGGTATTATATAGTTGGGGATGATCCTTATTTGTGCAGGGATGATCTCCTCAGATGCCTTCCAACCCTAATTTTCTATTATATGATTCTATGAACTCATACGAGAGTTCCCCCCCCCCTCCCCACTTGAAAATGAGCATGGGGAAATCCTTTACAGGGAATTGCCTTGCTCTCCAACATGGGGCCTGGCAACAAGTGATTTTTGTAGATGTCCGTGAAAAACAATGGGCTGTTCTCTGACATGTCAGAGACAGTAATAGAATAATATTCCAATCATCTCTCTAAGACAAAATCTTTACATTGCTAATTTTGTGGTGGCACAGGTTACAAGCCACTTCTTTCCTGAAATTGTGGCTAAAGTCACAAGAAAGCTGCACACGATTTATTCAATTACAACTTGTTGTGATAGTTTTAATTAATTTAGTCTACAATAAATTCAATTTAACTTAATTTAATATATTTGATAAAACATAGCTGCTATTTTCTCAGTCTCAATTTCCTAGAAATGCTTACACAACAAAGAAGCAGATTAAATGTATGGAACAGGTGTGGTGGGTGTGAAGACAGGGTTTTAAGTTCAGCATTGTATCACCTACTTTGTAGGTATCCTGCCTTTGGCTGCCTAATGCAACGGAATTCATAACCGAGTTATTTGCCGAGGATGTCTACACAATTACTATAGATAGTTAATGGGATCTGTAACAGGTTACCCTCCCCAGGGCCATCTTCCCTGTTATCCACGCCCTAAGTGGGGTGCCCTTGGAGTTCCCTTTAAGGATTCTTGTGTCCCACTCTCTACTCACCTGCCACATCTTGATGGAAATTTTATACTGATGTTTTTGTAAGTGGGAGACTGACTATTGTTTTTTGTATGTTGGGGTCCTACACCACCACTGCCTGACCCTAGTTTCTCTCTAGCTAGGCCTGCCCTTCTAAACCCACTAGATCAGGTTTGACTCCAACTAGCTCTTTAGTCTTTGGGGCTCGTGGCCCTCCTTTTTTGCTGTAATCTGGAGTACAGCCTTCCTGGCCCAGAAGCCCATCCCACAGCCAGGGGGTCACAAGTTTGAAGCTGGGCAGCGGCCCCAGGCCTCCACCATTCCAGTCCAAAAAACAAGAGATGCAGTTGTATACCATGCCACCCTAGCCTTTTTGGCTTGCCCTCTCTGGCGCTGGGCCTGTGCCCCTGAATACTGCACCCTCTCTGTCGCTGGGCCTGTGCACCCTGAACACTGGGCCTACGCAGGTACCAGAGTTCCCACACTATAGTGGGACTCCAGTGAGGCCTCCTCCTTTCCCAATATCCTCACCCAAACCACCAGTGTTATTCAATAACAAAAAAAATATGAACAGTCCTGTCTATGGGCCATAACTGCCACCAAGAGAAATGTGATTAAAAAAGGCAGCACACCAGCTTACAGTTACACAGGGGTTCATGCTGCTGTTCCCCACTGTCAGCTAAAGTCCTTCTTCTGAGGTTGCTGCCACTTCTCCAGGGTCCTCCATAGTTCCCCTCCTCTAGCCTTTGGACCACTCACCAAGCCTCTTTGTGAAGCTCCTTCCCCTTTGGCTGCTGGCCCCTACTGTTGCCCAGCCCAGGGTTTTTATAGTCCTGGCCTGCCCCATTCTGGTCCCCTGACTAGCTGGCCTGGGTCAGCTTTTAACCCCCACCTTACCAGCATGCTGTGCCCAGAAAGTTCTGGTCTTAAAGGGGCTGACCTGTCTTCTGGTAACAGGGCTACGGTTCCCTGTGACAGGATCCAAGAGGGATAATGAGTTAAAAGTGAGATGCATAAAGTAGCCAACAGAAAATACTAAGGACAATGGTGAGTGCTAAGGCCCTCCCCTTTCTTGGCTAGAGGGAACCTTATAAGCAGGGAACCTGGTTTTCTCTTATTAAAAAAATCCCCAATTTTTTGGATTAAAAAAAGTAACCCAACATTCACATTTTTCTACTATTAAAATGATACACTAATATATATATATATATAAAGGTGTTTCATTTTAATCATGGAAAAAATGTAAATGTTGGGTTACTTTTAAAATCTAAAATTGTGGATTTTTTTACCACAGAAAACCAGGATCCCTGCTTACATAAATTTATTTATTTATGTATTTATTTATTAGTGGTGTTTCATTTAATCTTGGGGAAATGTGATTTTTGGGTTACTTTTTTAATTAAAACATTGGGATTTTTTTTTAATGAAAGAAAACCAGGGGCCCTGCTTATAAGTCAAGTCATCCCTTTCTTAAAAGCCCTTTCAACTCATATACAGTGTATTAACATGGAAAAGGCCATGGCAGCCAGAGATATATGCCATGAGGGCCCCAGTTCTGGGAACCACATGAGGCAAAGGTTATAGACCTTATGGCTTGCCTCCAGTGTGCAAGCAGCCTAGCTCCCTGCTTGCTGCCCACTCACAATGTGGGTAGCCCAGCTCTTAACTTTGTCATTCTCAGCATGAGCAGCCTGGCTGTCATCCCACATCCTGCCCCTCCTCCCCCATGCACTCAACTCATTCCCCTCCCATTCCACTGCCATACATTTAGGAGTAGGGTCATGAAGTAGAAGCCAGGCAGTGAAGGGGATCCTAAAGAACCCATCTGCTACTGCAGAAGTAATGGTTGTGGGAACACTTGTGGCAGGACAGGAGCTACAAGCAACATGCTAACCCTGCAGGGGCTACATACATTGTTCACCAGTTGGACAGCCCTGCCTTAGGAAGTAGGAGCCTCAGGTTCCAAACACTCTTTCATCCTTAGGGACTAGAAGCCAAGTCTCTGAAATAGGTATCCTAACTTCAATATTCTCAACTATTTCCTAGTCAATCTCTATCTTTGAAGCTAGTTCTCTTTTTAAAAACAAAATAAAATATTTTCTGGAGTAGGAAATTGAATTCTAGGTTGCCACTTCTTAGATGAGTGATATAACTACTGGGATAGAAAATCAATTGCTCTCAGTCTTTCTGGATCAATGGATATGTTAGTTATATTAGCTTAAGCAATCAAAATAGGAAATGTGAGAAGTGGGCTTTATATCTCCACAGGCAAAAGGAAGACTTGAATCCAAGTTTCTCTCAACCTATGCAAAAATGATTGACAGTGGGCTGACTCAATAAATACCTCTTTGAATGCATTTTCTGCAAGTGTGTTCAGAAAATATATATCACAGTAGGTCTTGTAGACAAGGTAATCAGACTAATGCTTAGTTTGTGAATTCACTGGATTTAGGCATACAATCAGTGCCAGATACCTTGGTACATATAGGGATCTGTGCATTACCATACTATAGGATTTCACTGATAGAAATGTAAGCACTTGGGTAGTTTAGATTGTACTAGGGGTAAGCAAGATGTTCAGAATACTAAATATTGTACTTGGGTGACTTAGCAGTTAGGTGAGTAGCTTCATCTTGTGAAACTAGGTCTGTGGGTTTTCATGTACAAGATAAATTTATTTATTTGGGTGCTAGATAAGCGAGTTCACTCCTTTGATATGAAATGTGAGAGAAGAAATGTCTACAGCTTTCAGTTTATTCCCTTTAAT